>NW_025422049.1:10000000-11219583 GCF_011764305.1 Mustela putorius furo
TTCAGCCATCTTGAACCCAAGATGGGGCTCGAGCTCACAACTCCGAGATTATGTCACATGCTCCACAGATGGAGCCAGCCAGGCGCCCCCTCCTGCTTACCGCTTATTATTCGATTGTTGATTTTATGAAGTCTTTGTATATTACAGAGATTCCATTCTATGTGTTAACATACATTTTCTAGTTTGTTTTTGATCTGACTCTGGTATTTTTCATCATATAGATATTTTAAACTTATATATAGTTTATCTTTCAATGCTCTATTGACTGTTTCTCTCTTTGGGGCAGGTCTTTGAGTGGAATGTTCTTATCACGTGGTTATGGGTTCCGAGCTGTCTGCTGGGGCTTTAATATGAGGCTGAGGACTTTTATCATACTGCTGGTGAGTAGTCACTGGGGGAAGAGAGAAATTGTAGGGTTCAAGTAGATAGCTTTGGCAACATGGGAGGTGTGCGTGGATGATAGAAGGAAGAAGTATGATCAGATTGGAGCCTGATGAATTACTATTCAAACACTTTGGGACCAAAGGCTAAACTAGAGGAGTTTTGGTGGGCTTGGCAAGGCTTTAGGGGATATTCCAGAGGAAGAATTCACAGAGTTTGCTGACTTGCCTGGGTGATAGTAGAGTTACTGATTATGTTGAACTTGAAGGTTTCCGATTCCATTAAATGACAGGAGGGTGATATCTTGATTTGAAATACAAGTGCATTTCTTTCTGGCTTCATTCAGTTCACCCATTACTATGAGCTGTTACATGCCAACACCTGGGCTTATAGCTGGAGCTAGGAAGATATACATGGATTCTGGCCTCAAGGAATTCACAGTCTAGCAGAGAAGGCAGAGAGATGTGTAAGCCAAACATTACACTACAACGTGCCAAGTGCAGCAAAAGAAATTTGCCCAAGAGGCGGAAATGATACAGAAGTGGAAGGAGAGATTGCCTGGGGAAGTCAGGTAGAATATCACAGAGGGGGATGGTGGGTATTAGCAAGCTTTTACAGGATAAATAGGAGTTGGCCACATGAAAAGAGAGGAAAAAATATTTCAAGAAGTATATTTTTTAAATATTTTAAATTTATTTGACAGACAGAGATCACAAGTAGGCAGAGAGGCAGGCAGAGAGAGAGGAAGGGAAGCAGGCTCCCTGCTGAGCAGAGAGCCCGATGGGGGGCTCGATCCCAGGACCCTGGAATCATGACCTGAGCCGAAGCAGAGGCTTTAACACACTGAGCCACCCAGGTGCCCCTCAAGAAGTATTTTTTTTTTTTTAAAGATTATTTATTTATTTATTTGACAGACAGAGATCACAAGTAGGCAGAGAGGCAGGCAGAGAGAGAGGAGGAAGCAGGCTCCCTGCTGAGCAGAGAGCCCGATGTGGGGCTCGATCCCAGGACTCTGGGATCATGACCTGAGCCGAAGGCAGAGGCTTTAACCCACTGAGCCACCCAGGCGCCCCAAGAAGTATTTTTTTTTTAAGAAGATTTTAAAATTTATTTGAGGGAGAGAGGGAGAAAGAGAGAGGGCACAGCGCACAGGCGTGCAGTGGGGGGGGGGGGTAAAGGGCAGGCTCCCCGTTGAGCAGGGAGCCCCAGGACCGTGGCTCCATCGCAAGACCCTGAGATCATGACCTGAGCTGAAGGCAGACAGTTAACTGACTGAACCACCCAGGCGCCCCTTTAAGAAGTATTACTAGCATTACTAAGGCATGGACGACTGGAGCACAGTAGGTATGTTTAAGGAGACTTCTGTGTATTAATAGCTGAATATCACAACTTTAAACCAAAAGGAGGAATAATAGGAGATCTAGCTTCAGGGACAAAGCGAGGCCAGGTGATAGAGGTCTCTGTGAGCCCTGCCAAGGAGCTCGGAGGTTCAAACTTTGGAAGGGTTTCAAACAGAGGAACTGATTAGGTTCTCACTTGAGCTGGCTAATCCTCCTTGAAGGCTGATGAGACCAAGGTCAGTGAGAAGCATTGTAAGGCAATTGTGTGACATGATGAAGGCCTGTCTTTGGGTGGGAG
Source organism: Mustela putorius furo (assembly GCF_011764305.1). NCBI lineage: Eukaryota > Metazoa > Chordata > Mammalia > Carnivora > Mustelidae > Mustela > Mustela putorius. Next base: position 10,002,020 of record NW_025422049.1, read on the forward strand.
AAGAGAGTAGAGTCCATTTGGAAAAGATTCAGAAAAATCTAAACTGTACGTAATTTATAGAAGATGTGAATTTCGACTAATTGTCTTTTCCCGAGGCAGGTTTTAATAGGTTTGCTAATGCAATTTCCACTGGGATTCCTAATGGAATGGATGTGCAGAACTGGCGGGACAGGAGTGAAGAGCCTTTGGTTGTTAATCTTGAGCTTAATTTAGCGATTCTCAACTTGTTTGCTGCCTCCGCCCAGTGAAATTGACATCCATCAGGAGCATCTCTCATTACCCCGCAGGGAATTTTTAGTCTTGGAGAAGTGGGGTTGGTATGAGGGAAGTTCCAGAATCTCCCAAAGAGCTCGTGCAGTTTGAAAAAGCCCCTGGGAATTTTATGTACCCAGTTCTCCATGATTCCTCCAGACGCACATACGTTTGAGAAATACCGGCATTTTTTCCAGCATCGGTGGGAGGACCCACACATACTGTTGGCAGATGAATTCACATTCACAAAGAGTGCATGTGGGCTTTTTTTTTTTTTTTTACTAAATCGGCCCCTCGTTCCAGATTAATAGGAAGTAGCCTCATTATATTCTAGCTGTCTTCTCTGTGATGCTGTGATTTTTAATGCATTTCTGATAAATATAAATCAACTCACTGGGAGAAAGATACCCCATGGGGAGCACGTTAAGGGGAAAAGCATGGGATAAATTCCCAATCTAGATAGAAGGGAATATGAGATGACTAGTTACTTTCACGCAGTGGTGGTTTTTGAACTGAATGCTGTTGTCAGGCTTCCAGAAGGTGATGAATGAGAGAGAGAGAGCAGGCACAGTACCCAGAAGTGACTTGAGGGTGCCTCAAATAAGGCCTTCTAGACAACCTATGTGAGCCCAAAGAATGACCTGGTCTTAAAGTCACTTCTGGGTAGGTTCAGAGTTGACTCAGCTAAATGGGGATTTTCTTTCAGGTCCTTCTGCCTCTTCCTTCTGTCATTGGTTTCATAACTCATCCGCTTTGATCTTTCTATTCCATCTCATGCCCCACATAACCTGTGTCCTTCAATCGTGAGGGGCTCTCAGCAGAAATGTGTGCACACCGCCCGCTGTTGGAATTACTGGCCGAACTTGAGGTTGTGTCCTCCCTGTGGATGCGTAAATAACAGATACTAGGGGGAGTATTTGAGTTTTAATACTGCCTTCAGGTCAGAGATGAAGGTCACTTGGCACAAGAGCCCTGGTCTCCATCCTCATGGGGGTTGCAGTGTACCAGGGGAATTGTACAGTCAACAAGCGATTATACTCATGATGATTCTTCCAGAAGGGGCAGCGTGCATAGTGACTCTTGAGTGACAGCATGTTTAGGTAGGAGCGAAAAGGACAGATGGTTTGGGGTTTTTTTGTTGTAGGTTTTTTTTTTTTTTCCCTCTGATATCGTTTCTAACATTCTCAGGGTATTTATTTATGATCGTTCTATCAGGCTGAGTCTCTTAGGAGACTGTGTCCCCGGCGCTGCAGGGGAGACTGGCTTTCTGTTCCCTGCTTGGGTTTTTTCATTGAACTCCTCCCTTGCCTAGTGTTGGAGACTCCACCGACTTGGGGAAGTAAAACAATATGCATAAAATAGGGGCCCCATTGACTAAGAGCAAGTTATATATATATTTTTTTTAATAAAACTTTTTTTTTAAAGATTTTATTTATCTGACAGAGAGAGATCACAACTAGGCTGAGAGGCAGACAAAGAGAGAGGAGGAAGCAGACTCCTGGCTGAGCAGAGAGCCCGATGCGGGGCTCGATCCCAGGACTCTGGGATCATGACCTGAGCCGGAGGCAGAGGCTTTAACTGACTGAGCCACCCAGGCGCCCCAAGCAAGTTATATTTTTAATGTAGTAATTCATCACAGATTCTTTTTAAGGGTTAGTCATTAAGGGAGAAACTCACATCAAAGACAAAAAAACATAGTCGTGCCTCAAACCGACTACAGTTCTGCAGGACCAGTCCTTGGGTAGGAAGAGGTTGTTGCCCCTGTATCTTGTCACTTCTGTGGGGGGGTTGAGCCATTTTAATTCACACGTGCCATAGAGGCTTGGCACATGACCTTAACTGCGTTTTGTAGTGAAGGGTCTGTTATGTACCTTTGTCTTTGCTCACTTCAGGAACTGTGCTCGAAAAACTCACATTCACCAGGAACTGATTGCGCAGAAACCCCAGCAACACAGGAGGTTATGTCCCTGAAATTGGGGGTCATTTTGAGTTCCGTTTCCCAGTAATCTTGTGAAAAAGCGTCAAGCCAGCTTTTTAAATGTTAATTTTTTTCTTTGATGATCCATTCTGGCCTCAGAGTTTTGGTTTGGTTTGGTTTGGTTTTTGTTTTGGTTCGGTTTTGATTTTGGTATTCATAAACTGCCACAAGGTCACGATCCTTCCTGGCAATGCCCAAATCAATTAATCTCATTGATTTCCTTGATTCGTTACTGTTCTCATGTGGACGCTTATGTTTCATCAGTGCTTACATTCAGTGTTGCTTTGCGTATCTGAGACTACCCTTTCCCACTTCAGAGATCTTCTAGCACGATATTTAGCTTAAAGTGTGTTTTTGTGGCTGAATCACATACAAGCTCTCTTCCTGGTAATCCACGGTGTTGGAGCATGGATAGCTGGAGTGTCTCACGGTTTGGGTGGCCCTGTGTTCTTGCTTCCTGTATTTGCTGCTGTTCTGCAGAGTGGACTGGGACAGTCGAAAATTGGAAGTGGTGATGCCAGTCACTGAAGCTACCAACTGGCTCTTTTAGGGAGAACAGAAGAAATTATCTTGCACCATCATAACCTAGTGAGACCAGGCTTCCTCAGCACGGGAGTACGATCGGAACGATCAGAGTGGCATCCTGAAATAGGGATGTGGTTCTGGGTTTTAGTGACTGCCAGAAGGCTAATGTGAGCCAAGACTTGGAAACCAGGAAGCCGTGGCAAGGAGGGCTCTAACTAGATTTATCCGTGATTAGGAGTGAACTCAAAGTCTGGAATCCGGGCATACGGGCAGTGGGCAGGGAAGAAATGATATCTCTGAAGTAATGGCAGTTAGAAGTCTCCCCACTTTTTCAGACCATGGACCAGGTATAGAGGCACAGGGGTAAGTGCTGACCTTAGTCAGCGATTGCTTCACTTTGGCATTTTGGAGTGAGGCTATGGGGGTTGTTGTCCTTTATCCATGGGTATGAATAAGGAAGGAGCTTAAAATGGAACTTACCTGCCTGGGAGAACTGAGACCCATAAAGAATCCTAAGTCCAGGGAAAATGGGTTAAATGATGATCCTGATGAGGACAGTAATAGTAGCTGCATATATTTATTAGGTTTCTAAGAAATGCTGACCTTCTTCATCTCATTTCCTCCTTATAACAACTCGTGTGTAGGTACTAGTCATACACCTATCTTTACAAATAGGAAAACCCAGGCTCAGGATACCTTATTGATTTTTCCCAAGATCATTAAACTAATAAACTGCAAAGACAAGTCACATATCCCACCTCTCTTTGGTTGTAATTATACAGGCTGACATTTCCCCCAGAGTAAGCAGGGACGATCCTCGTGAAGAAAGGAGTAGGGTGAACACGATAAAGTGGCTGACTAACTCATATATTTTTTGAAGATTTTATTTATTTATTTGTGAGGGAGAGAGTGAGTGTGAGAGGAGGAGGAGCAAAAGGGGAGGGGCACAGGGAGAGGGGGAAGCAGGGAGAGGGGGAAGCAGACTCCTCACTGAGCAGGGAGCTCGACGTGGGGCTTGATCCCGGGACTCCGGGATCATGACCCAAGCGGAAGGCAGATGCTTAACCAATTGAGCCACCCTGGCACTCCTTAACTCATACTTCCGACTCTCCTTTCTGCTCTATTCCTTTGATGCCTGCCTGATAAGAAGTCTTTAAGTTGATTCTGCTGACCCGAACGGGTACCTTCTGGGGGACCTGCTCCAGCCTTGTCTTACCCTGTGCTGAATGAGATTGTCTTTGTCACATGTTCTCTTTCAAATGAAAAGGGTTCCTAACGGTAATATTTAGCTTCCGTAGGTTATACCTAACTCTGTGGTGTGATTGCTTGATGTAATTCATTCTTTTGTGATCGCACCATTATTTTTTTGACTCTTTGTCCTTGGCTGATTACAGGCCTGATTAAAAACAATACCGCAGGGGAGGTTACCTCCTAAGGCCCATTTCTTTCCTGTTCTAGACAGAATCTCTGTTACCTGCATTTCAAAGAAGACTTCCTTGTCCAGTTGTTGGTTTTTAGGTGGCCTTTGTCCAGTTTTGGTACCATTGGCATTTTATGGTAAGAGACTGGCTCACCCAGTCCTGACCAGTTTGGACTAATGGTGTCTCCAAATCCACTCCAGTGTCACAGATCTTGCAAGAGCATTAATTTCCTGACCTTTATCTTTTTTTTTTTTTAAATATTTTATTTATTTGACAGAGAGAGATCACAAGTAGGCAGAGAGGAAGGCAGAGAGAGAGAGGAGGAAGCAGGCTCGCCGCCGAGCAGAGAGCCCGATGCGGGACTCGATCCCAGAACCCTGAGATCATGACCCGAGCCGAAGGCAGAGGCTTTAACCCACTGAGCCACTCAGGCGCCCCATGACCTTTATCTTTTGTCCTGCTTGGAGGGAGTCTTACAGCTCTGCCTCCAACCTTCCGTGGAACCTATCTTTCCCAGCCCTAGTTCCTCATTTTCTCAGACTGTGAAGAGGGGATCATCATTCTTGTGCCTTCCTCCCCCTCCCCGCCCCCCCCAGAGATAGCAGGGGGATGGATGTGTTTTGCTCCTGGAGTCCTTTGGACCCTTGGGGAAAATGACACTCTTATTAATTCAAGGCAGTAGCATTGAGAAAAGATGACTGTCAGGAACGCATATAAATTATTTAGAGTTTGATCATCTCAGTTTATGTTTACCTAGGGCTTTTTTTTTTTTATAGTGTTTGGAGAGATTTCAGAGGCTGCAATGGATTTCTCCAAAGCCATTAAGGGGCTTTTCAGGCCTATGCGAATATTAATTTTAGTAAAATATGGGACTATTTCGTGAGTGGGATCATTAAAATAATTGATCATTGCAGTGTATTGCTTAAGAAAAGTAATCCCTAAGGAGACACTGACTACCTCTCAGGCTTTAAAAAAAAAACAAACCAATAACTTAAGATCAGTGATTGCAAGGCACAGGTGACTTTAGGGAGAAGTCGCTAAGGCAAGTCGTGTCTTAAGTCTGATTGGAGGAGTATAGCATGCCTGTTTCCTTTCTTTTATTCACAGTAGACACAGGGCTCTTGGAGGCTGCAGGTGGGGGTCTACGGGGACCACCATGGGCAATCTGTGTGCCCCCCAAAGTAGCAGCCAAGTCCCTAAGCTGGATCTCCAGGGATCTGGGGCCAAATCTTATGGGAGCTCGCCAGAGGGAAAATTCCTTAGCCTGGCCGCAGGATACAAAAGTCTAGTCTTCCTTTTTTTGTTTTTTGTTTTTTGTTTTTTTGTTTTAAGACTTTTAAAAGTTTATTTATTTGATAGAGGGAGAGTACAAGCAGGGGAGTGGGGGAGGGAGAAGCAGGCTCTTTGCTGAGTACAGAGCCCAGTGTGGGACTCAATCCCAGGATCCTGGTATCATGACCCAAGATGAAGGCAGCGGCTTAACTGGCTGAGCCACTCAGGTGCCCCAAGTCTTTCATTTTATTAAAAAAAAATCAGGGTTCCTGGGTGGCTCATTTGGTTAAGCCACTGCCTTCTGCTCAGGTCATGATCCCAGAGTGCCGGGATCAAGTTCCGCATCATGATTCCAGCTCTGCAGGGAGTCGGCTTCTTGCTCTGACCTTCTCCCCTCTCATACTCTCTCTCGCTCTGTCTCTCTCTCTCTCTCAAATAAATAAACTCTTTAAAAATGCCAAACAACAAAAACCAGTAGATAAAGAGGTACTGACTGGTCACATAACTGAACACAACTGACGTCAGAGGGTAAAGGGGAGCCTAAAAGGACTTCCTATTCTCCAGCAGCTTGCCACCATCCCTATGGAAGAGGCAGTTCAACAGAACTAGCCAGAGGTAAGATATTCTGCACAGATAGTGAGGCTCTTCCTGGTCTCTTTTGGGGAGTGAGAAATGTTTTCTTGTCCTGGTTCTCTGGCTGCACTAGGAATTAATTTTTCATGAGGCAGGTTAACAGGAACAAATCGAATTTAGTTTCCTACCTACAGGGAATCCCCGCAGACCTCAAATTCCAAAGGCAGGCAAAATATCTGTCATTCTGAACTAAGGAGGGCGTAGGTTAGGGGCCTGGGGCTTCAAAGAGGAAGAAAGCCATTCTCAGGAAGGTGAAACAGAGTCAGTGTTTGGTAAGCAAATGTCTGTTGTGCCACACAGAAACAGTGAGACTTGGAAGTTTGACAAACAGGCCTTGCTATGTACCTCCCTTGCCTACCACCCCTAGTTCCTATTATAATGTAGTTGTCTAGGAGCAAGAATGTCTTGTCCCCTTGATGGGGAGTACGGACTCTTGTCCCTTTAGAGGTCCCTCTAGCTGGGCTAAGAATCAAATTGATATGCAACCGATTAAGAGGAGAAAATAAAATTTAACAGGTGTACGTATGGGGAATCCATACAGACCCGGAAATCCCAAAGACAGGCAAAATGAGGTGTATCTGTCATTCTGAACTAAGAAGAAGGGGGTAGGTGTCTGGGAATTCAGAAGAAAGGAGTGGACAAGAAGAAGAGCAGGTATTTGGTAATTACACTTTTACTCTGCCATATAGATGGGTCACTCAGATAAAATTCATCTCTGCTAATAGCTCTTATTCCAGAAAGACCCTCCAATTGGGACTGTTCTTTGAGGTTAAGGGAGGGGAAAAGTTTCTCTTGAGCCCGCAGGGTCTCATTTGCCTTCAGCTCAAAGTAATCCTCGTGCCAGCATGGGACGTTGGGGGAGAGGGGAGAACTGTCCCAAACCCCTTCCTGGTTGTCTATGGTGATCGTGCTCTTCTTGGGGGTGGTCCTCTATGTATATTCTTTTGAGGCAGTTGTGGGGAAGGTCCAGGTTTCTTTCTGGGTCTTTTGGTCTTGTTTGTTTTCAGGTCAGAGTAATCTTCCAAGCCACTGTAGCCTGCCTTTCGGTGGCCTATCCCTTGGCCTTGACACGTCAGTAATAATACTTCATAAGAAGACCAGTTTTCCTCCTCTGCCACCTCCTGTCGTAGAGTGTGTGTTTTTGGAGGGGTGGTGGGAATGGAGGAAGTTGGGGAACAGTGAGGAGGTGACCTTGTGTGGCTCTGCTCCCATTACTGGGTCAGCTTGAGTAGCACACTTGACTCTGTCCCGCGGTCACCCTTAAGTGGAGTATCGGGCAAGCTCTCAGAATCTAGCAAAATCTCTGCCAGTCACTTTTCCTCTCTTGACTTCCCCTTGAACTTTTTGTGCCTTCCACAATTCACTTTCACTTTGCGGATTTAAATTTCTTGTTCTTCTCATTTGGAGGTTTTTATTGAAATCAATGTCCCTTCAAAATGATGAAAGGAGGAGATGAATTTTAGCTATACAAGTAAATAGCCAATCACTGATACATCAGACAACATCCCATCATCCACTCAGGAACCTCTGAAAGGGAAGATTACTTCTGTTGCACATGATGGCTGACTTGATTAAAATATTTAATGTTTTTTTATTCAAATACAGTGCCATCATCAAATGTTATCATGAATATTTACATACTCATCAAGATAAAGAGGGCCTTTTCAGATTTTCCTGTTGGGTTTTGTTTGAGTCCTTCCTTTGACAACTTTAACAGAGCTGTGAACTGTTGTGTTCTTTCCAGCATATTCACAGAGCTGTGATAGCAGACACACAGTTAAAATCTTGTGCAGAATGTAAAGCACAGATACTATAGATCCTATAGCATTTGTCATTCCAGCCTAGTGGAGGAGGGGGAAAGAATTTTCCCTCTACCCTTCTAGATACATTGCTGAGATCCCCCTGTAATAACAAGACAGATTAATCAGAAAAAGTTTAATAACATGTATATATGTCTTGTATACATGGGACCTACCCAAGGAAACTGAGTAACCCCTGAAATGGCCCGAGCGATCACCCTGTATACTTTCGCCAGCTAGAGACAAAAGTCCTTCGAGGGGGTGCAGAGGCCTGTTATTGGAGATTTTCTAGAAAACCACATTGAAGGAGGGTATGATGGTTACACATTTAAGTCTGTGCTTTCTCCATTGGTTAGAGTTCCTAGCCTTGCAACCATACTCCAGGGATTAGGACATGGGGGTATTCTTCTGTCTGACAACCCTGACAACCCTGCTTCTTCCCCCCACCCCCCACCTCACCCCTGCCAATGTTCTCACTGAAATTGCCAAAAATTTCATTGTTGAGAATGCCAGTGGGTATTTTTAATATTTGTTTTGCTATACTTTGTTTCTCCATGTAACATGGTAAGAAACTGTTTTTTCTTGAATCCCTTAATTTATCTCCATTTCTTTCTGTTGTTCATCTACTTTCTTCTTTAAACCTTGGTGTTCTCCAAAATTCAGTCCTCAACCCAGTTCTCTTTTTTAACTTATACAAACTCTCTTTAGGTCATTTCATACATTTTCATGACCGAAACTGAAGTTATATATGCTTATTATCACGTTTCCTAGCCCTCTCTTGAGTCCAGATCTGTATGTCTGACTCTTATAGTTGTATCTTTTAAAAATTTTATATCTTGAGGCTTTATTTTTTCAGCACTCTTGATATGTAATTGACAAATGAGACTGTATATATTTAAGGTACAACTTGATGCTTTGAATTTCATTTAAATTATGAAATGATCAGCACACTCAAGCTTAATAACCTATCTGTCATCTCATTTCCTTACCATTTATTTTAAGAACTACCTTGTTAGCAAATTTCAAGTACGTTACAGTATTAACAATAGTCCCCATGCTGTATATTAGATCTCCAGGACTCACTCATCTTGCATAAATGAAACTTTGTATAGGTTGATCAAGATTTCATTCCCCCTCCCTCCTGCCCCTGGCAACTGGCAATTCTACTGTTTGCTTCTGTGAGCTTGACTATTTTAGATTCCACATCAGTGACAACATGCAGTGTTTGTTTTTATGTGTCTGGTTTATTTCACTTAGCACAACAGCAATCAAGACAGTGTGATCCTGGCATAAAAAGGGATATAAATCAATGAAATAGAATAGAGAACCCAGAAGTAAATCCACACATTTACAGTTAACTGATCTCATAAGGGTGCCAGGAATGCACAATAGGGAAAAGATAGTCTCTGCAATAAATGGTGATGGGAAAATTGGACGTCCACATGCAGAAGAATGAAACTGGACACTTATCTCACATCAAATAAAAAAATCAACTCAAAATGAAGTAAAGACTTAAATGTAACACCCGAAATTATAAAACTAGTAGAAGAAAGTAGGTAGAAACCTTCTTTGCCTTGGTCTTGGCAATAATATTTTTTTGTTATGACACCGAAATTACAAGTTGCAAAAGCAAAATTGGATAATTGGGATTGCATCAAATCACGAAGAGGCTTCTGCACAGCAAAGGAACCATCGAAGGAGCAAATAGGCAACCTATGAAATGGGGGAAAATATTTGGAAACCATATATCTGATAAGAGAGGACTATCCAAATATCTAAAGGACTCAGGCAACTCAATAGAAAATAAAAATTAAGGAAAACAACCCAATCTGGTTGCCTGGCTTTCCCAGTTGGTGGTGTGTGCAACTCTCAATCCTGGGATTTGAATTTGAGCCCCCGGTTAGGTGCAGAGATTACTTAAAAATAAAATCTTTAAAAAATAAAAAGAAACCTGATTAACAAATGGGCAATGGAATTGAATGGACAGCTTTCAAAACAAACATACAAACATACAAATAAACATACAAATGACCAACAGGTACATGAAAAGATGCTTCGTGTTACTGATCGTTGGGAAAATGCAAATCAAAATGCAAATATGAGGAGCTAGCACCTCACAACTGTTAGAATGGCTATTAGCAAAAAGAAAAGTGTTGGTGAGAATGAGGGGAAAAGGAACTTAGGCGCACTATTGTTGGGAATGTTTACTGGTACAGCAGTTATGGAAAATAGTATGGAACCATCTCAAAAAATGAGAAGTAAATTTACCCTATGATCTGGCAATATCACTTTTGCATGTATATCCAAACAAAATGAAAACAGAATCACTAAATAACATTTGGACTCCCATGTTAATTGCAGTAGTATCCATAAGATCCTAGATGGGAAACAACCCAAGGTCCTTTGGTGGACAAATAGATAAACAAAATGAAATATTATTCAGTCTTTAAAAAGAAGGCAATCCTGACAATTGTGATAAATGAGGATGACTCTGTAGTCATATTTTTTAATGGAGTTCTCATAGGGACCTCAAATTCAGGATGCTTAAAAGGGAACTCATCAGCTGCCTCTGATATCACTCCAAATCAGCTACTTCTGATTTCTTAATTAGTCAATGGTAACTCATTGGCTCAGTCATAAAGTTTCACAACATTCTTGGCAACATTCTCTCCCAGGCCAGCTCCAACCACTTTTAAGATTTTATTTATTTGACAGAGAGAGATCAGAATTAGGCAGCGAGGCAGGCAGAGAGAGGAGGAGGCAGGCTCCCTGCTGAGCAGAGAGCCCAATGCCGGGCTAGATCCCAGGACCCTGAGATCATGACCTGACCTGAAGGCAGAGGCTTAACCCACTGAGCCACCCAGGCGCCTCTCCATCCACTTCTAATCAGCGACTGCATAGTCCTTTCTTCCTGGGCTCTTTTCTTTTCCATTTCTATTGCCGCTATCTGTTGGCATTATCTCAGTTCTTGACCTCAGCAATTCTTACAATTACTACAAAGAACTTCTTGCTGCCTTACTGTCCTCCCAATTTTTTCTCCATACCATAGCCAGAAGCATCTGTTTAAAACTTACTTTCTTAAAGTTTGCTCATTGGTTTTCCAGCACCTTCAGTATAAAATCTAAGCTCCTTCGTTGGAGATTCTATATATATATATATATATATATATATATATATATAATGAGGACAAATCATAAAGGTATATATATCTATACATATAGGTATGTATACATAAAGGTATATATATATACCTTTATATATATATATATATACCTTTATGTATAAGATATATATATAGAAATATATATAGATATATATACCTTTATGATTTGTCCTCATTTTATTCCATTTTCAATCTACCCTGTACCTTCCCCACCACTCACCCCACCACCCATCATCCCTGATGCCCTATAATCTAGTATTCTTTCGCCTTCTTCGGCTTTCATGTTTTAGTGCATGTTGCTTTCCTTCTTGACAACACTCTTCCTTCTACCTCCCCCATTCTTACCTTTTTAAGAATAACAATGGCAAAAAGTTCTGGGAAGGGAAAATGGGATAAAGAGATTAAGACACTATTTAGCATACACGTATTTTAGAATTATTTTTAATTATTCAGTACCTTAATATATAATCCTCTTACTGAAAATTGTTTAAACATTTAAATCCTTGGAAATCAAGCTAAAGTTTTCCATAATTATTCATTCCAACTATATGTATTATTCCACCACTTATTTTTATTTTCTTTTAAAGATTTTATTATTTGACAGATAGAGACACGGTGAGAGAGGAAACACAAGCAGAGAGAGTGGAGGAGGGAGAAGCAGTCTCCCCGCTGAGCAGAGAGCCCGATGCAGGGCTCAGTCCCAGGACCATGGGATCATGACCTCAGCCGAAGGCAGATGTCCAACCGACTGAGCCACCCATAGACATTCTATGTCAGAACATTAAGATATACCTTGTTCTCTTTCATTAGTGCTATTACATAGTATGGCATGCTATACATATAGGCTGACATTCTGGTATAGAAAGACATTGAGGTTATCTCCTAATTTAGGGTTTTATGAACATCACCACAGGGATGATTCTCATAAAAATGCCATGTTGTGAACACGTGCAAATGTTTCTCCATGGTAGTTGACAGTGGATAGTATTCCAGTGACGCAGGCTATTGTTTCCCATAATGGATATTACCCATTTACTTGTTTGTTTCTCTCACTGGTTGCCAAATTCCTCCAGAGAAGGAAATGTATCTTACGGTTTGTGTATATTGAGACTTACACAGAGACTGGTAAGTACTACTTGTTTAAAAAATATTTTTCCAACAAATGAGTCTGGATGCTTTCGTTAAATGAGGACTGCTTCCTCACTGTCCAAAAGGCTTCCTTACCTCTTTTTTCTTTTTTCTTTTTTTTTTTAATTGTGGTCTTAATCCATCATGTTAGTCCTTACTCAGAGCCTCCCTGAGTCCTGAGCCTGGGGCCATATTTCTCAAACTGTTGCTTGAGAGAGACTTATTAAAGCTATTTGAGCATGCTTTTGAAGGTACCACCACTTGAGATAATCATTTTTCCCCTCTCTTTATAGACCTATCTCTATCCATTTCTTGCACCCAGTCTCTTGGGATACATATGACTTTGAATTGCATCACTTGGGTTTCCCCCTTGCAGATAACGTAACAGATCTAGATGACTGCTAATTTTCTATCATCAATGATTCTTTGTTCCTTGACTACAAAATGAAGATGATGTCTATCATTTATGTCCCCCTGCTATGCATATGGAAAGAAATACTTAAAATATCCCTGGAGACTTTCAGACATTGGTGCTATATATATTGTATGAGTCAACCATGGAAAGGTGTGTGTGCACATGTGTCCCTTTAACCCATTACACTATGACCCTTTAGGTCAATGACCGTATCTCATTCTCTTGTTACTGTCTGTACTTATTACTCATGTCCAGCTATATGTGCATTAATTAAATCAATACAGTGGATATCAATTTTACAAGGTATGACTAATGTTTATTTTTGCATGATTGACCGTGCTGAGTTCTGCAGTATCATTTGTTTCGGTCTGAAACAAAATGTGTTCAGTGAGTGCCTTGTCTGTGCTTGATGCTGTTTGGAGACAGTGGCAAGCAAGATGAGCTTTATTATTGTGGGATTTCAGTCTAGTCTCACACCCGTGAGATTTGAAGGGCCTGTGAGACCGAGACTCTTCTTCCTGCTCCACTAGCAGCCAAGGACTTTTCAATCACTTCGTCCCTAGGACAGATTTTGAGGCCAGGCCTTACATAACAACGCTACCTGATGTAAAAGCACTGGTGAACACTTCTCATGCAAAGCTTTGCAAAGGGAAAGGAAATTGATTGTCTTGTACCATCCGTCATGGTTGGTAGAGATAGAGAAAATGTTCCTCTAGAACCGTTACTCTTCATTATTCCTCACAATGCCATACTGGTTTTTTTTTTTTTTTTAAAGAGTTTATTTACTTATTTGACAGAGAGAGTGAGAGAGGGAATGCAAGCAGGGAGAGATGCAGGGGAGAAGCAGGCTTCCCACTGAGCAGGGAGCAGCACGATGCAGGGCTGGATTCCAGGACTCTGGGATCATGACCAGAGCCAAAGGCAGACACCTAACGATTGAGCCACCCAGGCGCCCCCATACTGTTTACTGATGCAATTTCATCATCATCTTTCAGCACCTCTCATTCATTACCATGCTTTGACCTACACCCTTCAATTACCTTACGTTTCCCTTCAAAATTAACTCCTCATTATCTAAATGATTGCTTCATTTGTTCCCCCTTCTCGGCCTTATTTGCTTCTGCGTTACCTTCATCCTGACCTCCTTTGTTTATTGTTGCCAAAATCCTTTTTGTTGCTTTTCTTATTTTGCCAAACCAGTTTTTCTAAGTGCAGCCTAAATCCGACATTCTCAATGCTACTCAGACCCTCCATGCTCTCATCTATTTAAAAACCCACCATAAGAACCAAGGGCACCAGGCTGTTTCATGATCGTCCACATTTACCAGTGAGATGGTAAACCCTTGGAGGGTTGATTCCATGTTCACACTATTAGGTACAGGACAGGAGCTCAGTAGAGACCTTCATTAATTTAGGGCAGTATTGTGTAAATGACATTTATGAAGATGTGAATGGCTGGGAGATGCTCGAATAAAATGAACTGGGTTAAGCCAGTGTTTTTGTAACATTTTATTTCATTCATTGTTCCAAAGATAGCCTCTGCATGTTCCAGGTGCGGTGCTAGATTCTGATGAGTCACAGAAGAATAAAAATGGCTCCTTTCCCTCAAGTATCTCATAATCTCATTAGACAACAGAGAGGTTAACAAATAAATCCAGTATCACGCGATGACTGCTCTAACGGAAGTGTGCCGGAGTCGCCATGACAGTTCCGGGAAACCGGCCTTTATCTAAGTGTGGTCGCAGAAGGCCTCCTGGAGGAAGTCAGGTGGGGAGGTGGCTCTTGTAGGAAGTGTAGGATGCATATCATATTTAGCTTATTGGAGTCATTGAATCCCAGTGACTTCTGAGATCTGTGACCAACCCAAATACCAATAACTCATATCAACTCTAATCTGATGGGAGGAAGATAGTTTACCTGTGGTGGTATTTAAATGCCTCTTAGGCCTTTGAAGAACTTCGCGCAAGAAAGCACTGAGCAGCCAGAAAGAGGTTTTGTCTTTTCAGAATCAGAGCAACCTGGCTCTTCTCAGCTACAAGGCCCTTGGGTTTAGGTGCCCGTTTCACATAAGAGGTGTTTGAGGTCTTCAAAGTGCACTTAAAAAAAACAAAGAGGCAGGTTGAGTACAGTGTCTTTGGCATCTAAGGTTTTCATTGTCGGGGTAAACTTCATTACAAATATCAAACATCCCTAAGGCTAAGTAATCATTATTACTCCTTCATCTAGGCATAAATGCTATTACTGGGTACACAATGTAAAGGAAATTGCATTGGCTTAGGTGGCTTCCACAAGCCACCTCAAAGCTGCAAGGACACAAAATTGTGTACGACTCTTATTTCTTGGCGATGCACATTTCAATATTCTATGTATGTTCATGGATGGAGAAACTCTTCAATTTCTTACAAATTCATAGTAAGCAGCATTGCTAAGGAATGCCTCCTTTGGGATTTAGCTGTATAGGCAGGAGGCCTGAGTCCATGCTTCCAAACCTTTGGAGATGAATGCTCTACCCCCTCTGGAGGCAGTTCATCTTCTGTTGATGTCTGAAATTGGTCATTGGCTTCCCAGAAGCAGCAGGACTATTGAGAGAATCCAAGGAGAATCTTCCTTTTGGCTGGACTTTTGGGAGAGCAGGTGGTTGGGAGTGATTAAGGGCTGATTCCTGGTGGCCTCTCACCAACCTAACTAGGTACCTTCCACCGCTAATGACTCTCTTGCTCGTGTTGAGCTATTGAAATCATCGAAGAAAGCCTTGGCCACAAAGATAGGTCTTGTGTCACATTCAGGGCTGACCTGCTGGGCTCTCTGGTCCCAGAACTTCAGTTTTTGTGACTGAGGGCATTTTTAATCACCTGCACATTCAGCTTAGTTGTGGACTCTGAGCCCAGCCCTGGCTGAGATGGGAACATTTTGAAGTGCCCTAGGGCAGTAACTTAGCACTGTAGGCATTATATTTGACCACGGTTTGAGCCCATCTGTTGGTTTAACACTTGAGATTCTCCTTTGATTCTATGACAAAGATTTGTTCTTATACCCTAGTCCTTACGGCTGGGTTTCTCTATTGGACACCCAGCCTTGAATCTTTTGGAGCTAGGTTCCAACTTCATTCTTTCTCGAGCCGTCTTTGAAATTTGAGCTGTGTCCCAGGCTTCAGCCCATTGGGTTATTTTCTGCTAATTGCTATCAGACAAATAGTTCCTGGATGTCTAATGCTGTGTCCCATCTATAGGTCAGGCTTTTCACTGTCTTCTTTTTTCTGGATGGTCTTTGTGTTGACTTTCTTCTTACCTCAACCAGCTGTCCCATTCTCTTAGCTTTGTGTCCGAAGAATTCCTCTGAAGACTACTTCTCAAATACTGAGTCCTGGTGTGTTTCCCTCCCTAATGTATCAGTACACAAAACTTATCTGTGGGTTTTCTGTTGTTGTTGTTTTTGCCTCTTAATACCTGTCACCACCTGAGTTATCCCTCAAGAGTCTTCTCTCATGGGCTGGCTGGGGGATGAGTCCGCCTTTGTTGCAAATGTATTGCTTGTTGACCTCAAAGTCAAACCTATAGGACCAGTTCTTGTTAAGGCTTTTACTTCCTTCCCCCCACCCCCACAACGAGGGGCAGATGGAGAAGAAGATAGAGCGTCTTAAGCAGGTTCAATGCCCAGCATGGAGTCCAACACGGGGCTTGCTTTCACGACCCTGAGATCATGACCTGAGCTGAAATCAAGAGTCGGATGCTTAACGGACTGAAGTACCTGGGCTCCCCAAGGCTTTTCCTTCTCATATAAGAACCTGTAAATATGGGGTCTTATAAGAGAAAAATTCTTAGAGTCTTTCTCTGAAATTTCTAACAACCTTGTTGTATGATACATTAAGTTATGTTCCTTTCTGTTCTTTGTCCCAAATTTTCACCATGTTTCCAAGCCCTCCTTCCCTGTTTTATTTGCTAAAACCTTGCTATGGTGAAAATCCCTTATTCTGGAGATTTTATATGTTCATTCAGCCATTCAACAATTTTTTGTGTGCCCATTATAGACTTGGCACTATTACAGACACACAAGGAATATAGTGTTGAAAAGGGAAAGCATGCTTCTGCTGTTACAGACTTCATGTTTTAGTAGAGATTGCTAATGAACACATTGAGAAGTACACATGTAAAAGAAGTATCATATACCAGTAAGTGATACATAGTAAAATAAAAGATTGTAATGGGAAAGTGACTGATTTTACTTTTCTGCTGTCAGAGGCAGCTTTTCTAGGAGGTGGTTTTTATGCTTAGAACTGAATAGCATGATATAGTCAGGAATGTCAATCTCTGAAGGGAGAACATACTAGAAAAGGAGAACAGCTGGTCCAAGGGTTCTAAGACAGTTAAAAGTTGGCTGTTTTGGAGCTAGAAGGACGCTTCAATGAAGTGACCAGTGGATGATAAGGGTATAAATAAGCTCAGAAGCACACCTGGGTGGCTCAGTCAGTTAAGCGTCTGCCTTCAACTCAGGTCATGATCCCAGGGTCCGGAGATTGAGCCCCACATCGGGCTCCCTGCTTATCATGGGGCCTGCTTCTCCCTCTCCCTCTGCTGCCTCCCCTGCTTGTGCTTTTATTCACTGGCTTTCCTGCTGTCAAATAAATAAATAAAATCTTTAAAAAAAAAATAAGCTCAGAAAAGTAGAGTCAACAGGATGTCCATGGGCTAGATGTTAGGGGGTGATGAGAGAAAGTGTGGCTATGGGATAAATTCTAGATTTTTCCTTAAAATATTTATGTATTTCTTTTAGAGAGGAGGAAGGGGCAAAGGGATAAGGAGAGAGAGAATCTCAAGCAGGCTCTCTGCCGAGTGTGGAACCCCACATGGGGCTTAGTCTCGGGACCCTGATATCCTGACTCGAGTCGAAATCAGGAGTCAGAAGCTCAACTGACTCCATCACCCAGGTACCCCAACTTCTAGATTTTTGATTGGCCATTGTGTATATTTGACGATGCTGCTTCCTGAAATGGGGAAGAAGAGTGAAGAATTTGGAAAGAGGGAGGGAAGGATGGAGGGAGAATGATAGCTCTTTGTGGACATTTTGTTGGAGATGTCTAACTTATATACAAATGTCAGGTAGTGGTTTAGAGGTAGAGATACAGATTTGCTAATGCTTAGTAAACTAATTATCGTTAAGTACATGAGATTGCATAAGACTAACTAGAAGGAGTATAGCTATAGTAGAGAACGGTCCCTACGTGTGAATATCTGTACGTTGTAACTTCAAGAGATGTAGCAGAGGAGTATCCAGCAGGCTGAGAAGAAGCAACCAGTAGGAGGAAAGCCAAGGGCACAGTATTAAGGAAGAGACACAAAAAAGTGTTTTAAAGAGAACAGAGTGGCAATCTTTGCCAAATGCTACTGAGAAATCAAGTAAGGTAAGCGTGAAAGTGACCACTGGAATTCACTACATGGATGTCATTGGTGACTTTGACCATAGCCATTTTATACAGATGGACATTAGTCTGAATGGTTTGGTTTGAACAGAGAATGGGATGTGAAGGAGCAGAAACAGACAGAACTCTTTGAAGAAATGATAATGGGAAATTGATTAGGGCAATTAAATATATACATATAATATTTACTTATAAATTTTATATATATATTATGGAAGGTTAAGGTATGGTTTTTATTTAATTTTTTAAGATAGGAAGCACTATGTCCTGCTTGTTTGCAGGTAAGTATAACCTGGTACAGTTGTAGGAGGGACATAATGATAGGATTGAAATTTTTGAGCTGGTAACATGGAATGGGATCTGGAGGACGGTAGAGTGGTTTAATTGTAGCAAATCTGAAGACACTATCAAGGCAACATAATAGGTGATCTATTGTCTTATGTGAATATTTTTTGTTCATTTCCAAGTCTCTAAAGGTGATATACCCATGAGCAATGACCAGTATGCAGGCATTTGCTTATGACACCACTTTCTAGCATCTGTTTGTGGGGCTTTTGCAGATAATCTCTCTTTCTTTGATCTGGATGTGTGGGTGCCAGTTCTAGTTTCTTATGCAACTAACTTAGCCCTGGCACTCTAGGCTTGGAGCGCAGACATCCTAGAGCTTAGTGAAAGTCACGCAGGGCTTCCAGGGTGCCATAAGGAGTATTGGCAGCTTTATTGAAATAGAATTAGCATTGTGTTAATTTAATATGTACAACGTGATGTTTTGATGCGTGTATATGTGGCAAAATGATTGCTGTAAGAGGGTTAGTTTACACCTCCGTCACCTCACATAATTACCTTTTTTTGTGTGTGTGGTGAAAATATTTAAGATCTACTCTTTTTTTTAAAGATTTTATTTATTCATTTGACAGATAGAGATCACAAGTAGGCAGAGAGGCAGGCAGAGAGAGAGGAAGGGAAGCAGGCTCTCTGCTGAGCAGAGAGCCCAATGCGGGGCTTGATCCCAGGACCCTGAGATCATGACCTGAGCTGAAGGCAGAGGCTTTAACCCACTGAGCCACCCAGGTGCCCCTAAGATCTACTCTTTGAACAACTTTCAAGTACACAGAAATGGAGTTGGAGGACACCAGATGCTGCTGCTGCTGTTGCTTTTTTTTTTTTTTTTTTAAGATTTTATGTATTTATTTGAAGGAGAGAGAGTGAGAGAGAGAGCATGAGAAGGGAGAGGGTCAGAGGGGGAAGCCGACTCCCCGCTGAGCAGGGAGCCTGATGTGGGACTTGATCCTGGGACTTCTGGGATCATAACCTGAGCCGAAGGCAGTTTAACCGACTGACCTACCCGGACACCCCAGATGCTTCTTAATAGGAGATTAAGTGATGTGATTTATCTCTGAAGGTGATCATTCTTGCTATTCTGTATTGAATAGATTGGAGGGGACAAGAACAGAAGCTGACTGTGTCCAGAGGAGACTGTTGGAATATTTTAGATGAAGGATGGTCACTTGTGACTATTAGTGTGATGGCTGTGGGGAGAGAGAGAAGTAGATGGATGTGAGAATTATTCCAAATCAGTTCTATGCTTTTATTCAAGGTTACTACTGCTTAAAGGAAAATTGATTTAATGAGAAGAAATAAGCACATATTTAAAATTTGAGTGGCCATTCCGTAACTATGAGATACTTATGTGCTAAAGAAATGACCTATAGAAAAGCACTTGGCACATAGTGGGTGCTCATTTAAAAAGTGTTGAAACTGTCTTAAAATTTAACTTAAGAGCTAAATAGTTGACTTGTTGTGGGGGTACTTTGAGAGACCATAAAGCATTTGAGAGACCTAAAAGCATTGCTTGGAACATTTCAAATTAATGGATAGTTTCCAAATCATTAAAATAACTGCAGACTTCTTTCCAGGCATCCTTCTGCATGGTTGTCTTCCCAGGGATAAGTGCACACACACTCATAGTCATTAAAATTGATTCTGATCATGTATGCATGCTGTGGCAGGTGGACCAAGGGCTCTGCCCATTGGTAATTCTGTCATTTGGAATTTAAAGAGTAAGGCAGACTTTGCCTCTGGCATGGAGACGTTACCCATTCATTAGGACTGGGGGAACCAAGTTGTTTATTTAAGAATGGATCCAAGTGTTGGCTTAGTCCTAAAGGCTAACCGTCACCACCCTAGATAGTGTGATTCTCAGTTTGTATTTTAAAGGACTACTGTAGTAATTGGTTATCATAGGAATCCACACAGCATTACTTGGGGGAAAACAATCAAGTCTATCCAGATTACAGAGCATGTCCCTGGTCAGACGAGGATTGACATTTTCTCCAGTGTGTGTTCAGGGGACCATCTAGTTGTAGTAGGGGCTTTGTGTTAGGGGATATTAGGAAAGCAGGCAGGCAAAGCAGGTTGGGGGACCAGATCACAGGAAGATTTTTAGACCTAACAAATGAATTTGGACTTCATCCTGATTGCAGCCGGGATCCACTTGAGAATATTAAGCAGGGGATTTTCAACATGATTTTCTTTTCAACTTCCTGAGTATAGGATTTTCCTTTACTTACCATAAGCACCAGGGAGGTAATGTCCCTCTGTAGGCCTTTTATCACTCAGCCCCCGGTGGCTTAATATAGTTTCTTCCTTATCCAGCCTCATCTCTTATTCTATTGAATTTAGTGATGATTTACTGAGTGCTTGATCATGTGCAGGGCTCTGTGCTAGGCTCTTGGCTATTTGTTTAGTAGAGATCTCATGTCTAAATCCTTAGGCAGTAGGAGTTCTGAAAAAGTTATCTGCAACAGGAAATGGTCTCTTCAAATGCTCAGATTTCATCTTCTGGCCGTGGGTTATTTTGTAGTTCAGATGATTAACCCAGGGCTGCTAGATCCTTCCCATGACTCTGCCGTCACCCCTGCCATTATGCAGTCTTATTTCCTTTGCCAGTTTAAGATTGCTTCCAGGAATCAAGTCCAAATGCCTTGGATTGACTTATCAGGTCCTCACCAATCTGGCCTCAACCTGCTTTTCAGTCTTGTTTTCTCCAACCCTGAATTCTCACCCTATGCCTTCTGCAGTCACCTTCTCCTAACCAGATGACAGATCATGCTTGACTGTACCATCTTTTTTATTTTTAAGATTTTATTTATTTATTCAACACAGAAAGAGAGAGATCACAAGTAGGCAGAGAGGCAGTCAGAGAGAGAGGGGGAAGCAGGCTCCCTGCCAAGCAGAGAGCCCAATGTGGGGCCTGATCCCAGGACCTTGAGATCATGACCTGAGCTGAAGGCAGAGGCTTAACCCACTGAGCCATGCAGGTGCCCCTGACTGTACCATCTTGAATTTCCCTTAGGAGATCGTGGTATTTCATCTTTATAGTTTTGTATGCCATCGCAGCTGACGAATATGTCAAGTTCATCGCTTTCTCGGGACTGAAAAAAATTCCGTGTTAAACTCTATTTCACACTTGGGTTATAGAAAAATTATACATTATTTCCAGATAGGGACTGTGTCAGATTTGCCTCCATTTCTCTTCTCCATCCAGGTCCTTGCTGGGCGGCTGGCCAACAGGAGGCGGCCAATTCAAGTTAGGTAAATGAATGTAGATGCAGAAAATGTAAACTCATTGCTGTATAACCCAAGCCAGGCAGAATCAGGATAATGAGTTTGCCAGAGGCCAGGGTGTGTAGTGTAGTAGGGCGGGAAAGGGGGAGCATGTGTGGGGAGAACCTGCAAGCCAGTGGGTAGAATTTTTGATTATCTACTGTTTTAGATCATTGGCCTCAGTGCTTCACTCCATTGGTGTGTATAATTGAGAGCAAGGAATGGATCTTCTGGTTAATTGGCTTTTCTGGTTAACCAGAAGTTGACTGGAAACTTTTCTTCTGTTGGGGTAAAAAAAACCCCTGTCTACTATATGGTAAATACTTGTGTCCATCAGTGCAGTATGAAGCAAAAAATAAAACTCTTGTATGATTTGAGGAATCATAATTTTATGAGGATCAACATTTTTAATACTGATCTATTATAAAATCTGGGATTACGTAATAAATATATATTAGTTGGACTTAGTGCAAAACCTTTTGGGGTCACAAAATGAGTAATGCCTGCTGGGTGCTTTGGGAGAAATGGATGGAAGAAATCGCTTGAATTTTGGCACTTGAAGAATGGTTAAGGTTTAGGTCGTGGAGAATGGAAGGGACAGAGATAGATTTCATGTTGTGAAAGTATGGAGCTTAAAGAACAGGTTGCAATCAGGGATTAGCCGTAGTTACAGAATGGAGATAAATAAGGGGGTGAGCACCTTGAGTAGAGCTAGTGCAATAGCGGACAAAGGTGGAATGTTACAGTTGTTAATTTGGATGGCTTTGAAGGTCAAAGGATGCTTTATTTTGTAGGCAATGGAAACTCAAAAAAACTCAATTAGATCCTTGGTTTAAGCTGATTTCTCCAGCAGATATGTAAAGGATGTGTTTTGAAAGGAGAGACTGGAGACACAGGAACTGATGAGGTTATTTCAATAGCCAGTTTGTTTGTTCATTCATTCATTCATCCATTCATTCACCAAGCCTTAAATGAACAGCTATTTGGAAAAGGATATGTTCTCCCCTGGAGAAACAGCAGGCTAAAGGAGTGAGAGTGAGAAAACTGAAAAGAGACATCAAGGATAGGGATGCAATTTCAATGTTTCCAGCTTGGGGGATGGTGCTAAAAGTTTGATTGACTGTCAGGAATAGGAGCTGGCTTCTCCCTGTGGAATATGATTGGCCTTTGCCAGAGCAAAGCATGCGTCTGGCAAAGCAAAGCATGCATCAGGGGCCAGACACTGGTACAGGGATAAGGGGCAATCAGATTGCACAGGAGTCCTTTGGATGCATCCTTAAGTGTGGTGCAAAAAAGCCTGATTGCAAATCCCACTGGTACTTTGGCAAGGGCTTGACTTAGGTCAGGTGTTACATAATAGTTGCCCTTTATTTGGCAGTTGGAGAGGGCTGCGTATCTTAAACATCTGCAGTGTACCTCTGGAACATCAGGTGAGGTCTACATTGAAGTTGACAAGATGTTTTGAATTAAGGAGGAGGACAGTGTTGATGTAGATGACTAGGTGCCACATTTCTGGAATCTGGTTATTCGATTTTAGGGGTGACATAAAGGGATGAGTATCTTTGACGCCATTAATACCATTAACTGGCGACATCTTTCCACAGATTCATGTCTCTTTTGCCTCATCTGCCCAGTGAAGTGGTTGAAATAGATCAACTTGGGTAGAGAGAATAAAAGATGCCCTTAAGTTGTCTGTGTCCTAATTTAGAACTTGTAAATATGCTCTCTTGTTCAGGAAAGGGCAGGCGTGAGGTTGCAGGTGGAATTACAGTTGTTGATCAGATGACCTTGAAGAGATTATTTTCAGTTACCTAAGTAGACTCAATGTAACTTTGAGGGTCCTTAAATGGAGGAGGGGGAAGCTGATCTCTCCAGAAGAAACAGAATCAGAGAGATAGCATCATCAGGGGCACTTGGCCAACTGTTGCTGGCTTTGGGTATGGAAGTCTGAGAATGCAGGCAGCCTCTGTAAGCTGGAAAGGGCAAGGAACGTGTTCTCTCATAGCATCTGCAGAAAGGAATGCAGCCCTGGCCACACCTTGATTTTAGACCAGTGAGATCTACTTCAGACTTCAGCCCTCCAGAACTATAATATAATAAATATGTTGCTTCAAGTCACAAAGCTGAGTGTCATTTTTTTTTTTTTTACAGCAGTGATAGGTTACTGCTATGAATTTAGTGACCTAATTTCCTTAAATCTCTCTTAATCTAAAACTTAATGGAGATGCCCATCTTTTCCTTTTTTTAAATATTTTTATTTCTTTGAGAGAGAGACAGTGAGTGAGAGAGCGAGCACAGAGAGAGAATGAGAAGGAGAAGCAGACTCCCCACTGAGTAGAGAGCCCTATGTGGGGCTTGATCCCAGGACTTTGAGATCATGACCTGAGCTGAAGGCAGACGTTTAACCAGGTGAGCCATCCAGGAGCCCCACACATGTGCATCTTAATCATGTATTGCTGTTCAAAAACGTATCCGATCTCCATTCCCAGAGAGTTGGACACTGTGCAGCCAGGGTCGGGCCCTGCTATCTTACTGCTTAAAAGCTTCCAGAGGTGGGGCGCCTGGGTAGCTCAGTGGGTTAAGCCGCTGCCTTTGGCTCAGGTCATGGTCTCGGGGTCCTGGGATTGAGCCCCGCGTCGGGCTCTCTGCTCAGTGGGGAGCCTGCTTCCCTCTCTCTATCTCTGCCTGCCTCTCTGCCTACTTGTGATCTCTACTTGTCAAATAAATAAATAAATGGAGTCTTAAAAAAAAAAAAAAACAAACCTTCCAGATGTGATTCTAATATACTCCTACTACTTTTAAGAAAACACTGTAATCTCTCCCCGAGTGTCCATCCAGATGAGAAAAAAAGAGCCAAACAATAGAGTCCTATAGTTACAGCTGTGCAAATCAAGGTGAAGAATGAATTTGAGATGTGAGCTGTGAAGCCTTCAAGTTGTAACCTCATTTTTGGTTTCATGGTTTCAAATCCTGCAATAGAATCTCTTGAGGTAGGGACCCTTGGGTGGCTCAGTAGGTCAAGCATCCAACTCTTGATTTCAGCTCAGGTCATGATCTCAGGGTCATGATCAGGCCCCATGTCGGATTCGGAGTTCAGTGTGGAATCTGCTTGTCCCTTTCTCTCTGGTCCTACCCACCATCCCTCTCAAATAGATAGATAGATAGATAGATAGATAGATAGATAGAATCTCTTGGATAGACACTCTTTATCTGCTGTGCTTATTAAACAAAAAACTTACTGCTATAGAAAATTTTGGGTAGTATGTAATTATAAAAATTCTTTTCTTCTTGGTCTTTGATAGGGCAAATTATATTGTCTTGCTTTTATAGTTTTTCCCTTTGGGTCAAAATAGGTGTTTTAAAAAGTCAATAGAATCATTTGTACATATTCTCATTCTTAGAACATCTCTAAAATCACCCAGAAATCATTTTTCAGAGAACCATTAACTGGTGTAGCATTCTATGAAATCCCTTTCTTGAACATTGCTTATTCTATATACTCAGTCACCTTGGGTAGTTATTAATGTTAAATTTTTCTTCAGACAATCTCCCAATACATTTTTTCTTTAGTGATACCGCATTTAAGAACCTGTTTTTGTCAATCGTTTTCTATTTCCTCTTAGGAAGGCTTTTGTTGTTGTTTTCGTTGTTTATTTTTTTTACATTTAGATTTCGTTGGCAGCTGGACATTTTCAGGATACTGAAAAGATATTTAGACCTTTTTATTGCATGATCTATTTTAAGTGAAAGAAATAGACAAGAAGAGTAAGAAACAGAAAAAAATAAGTCGAGAGGTTCTAAAGTAATACTGCCAGCCTTCCTATTGGTTCTGTTCCAGAAGCACAAGACTTAGGTCAGCCAGACAAGCAGTACCATTGAGTGCAGAAACCAGCAATTTGGTCAGCCTGTGGCTCTCTGCAGCAACTCAGTGGGACAGCTGGCACAGCCTTAGGGGTAGGGGAATGACGAATGGGACCTTTGGGTTCCAGGAGTTCAATAGGATCCCTTATGAAGACAGAAGACCAGACTGAGCACACAAGGACTTTGCTTCAAAATGAGGGAGAACTGTGTGATTAAACACTCGTTTGAGCTCATTACCACAGGGGAGTGACAGCCCCAGTGGCAACCTAGGAAGCAGGGGAAGGAGACCAAGTTCGAGCACCAGGAAATCAGGCCTTCTGTGTGCTGCACCACAGGAGCTTCTGTCATCACAATCTGCCTGTGACATGTAAGTGAGGTCACTTCACATGAATAATGCATGATGGCTAAGAGGGAGGAAAACAAGCTTTCACATCCAGCTGGGGCCTGAAATTTTGCATTATATTAAAATGTATTATGAGAGGACGGCTCCCCTACACTTCTATGGGATTTCTGCTCCAGTGGGTCTCCTAGGGTCTCTTTTGTCTGATTTCCTATTTAAAAGGCCAAGCCCTTGCTCACGTAACTACAGTATACTCATCCTGGTTTTATAGGTCAGTCATTAACCACAGGTTCTGGGGACAGAATCCAGGGAAGGATTTGAACATCTTGAGTGCCACCCATTGTTCTAGCCAATGATGTGATCAAGCAGATCATTTGACTTCTCTGTGAATGGGTATGATGTACCTAATCTTTAGTGCCTTATAGACAGACACATCAAGGATCAAATAGGATGTAAATGGGTATGAACACTTTTTAAAAATATATAAACTTACCTATGCACATGAATATATAAACCTATATATATGCAGATTGTGATGGTTATCATTGATCAGGCCTCTCCATGTGGACTAGGTCTGTTTCAGGCCCAGAACAAAAGGGACCTTCCAAATAAGTGAATAATATCATGGGTAAATGACCTACATACAGAAGAAGCACAGAAGCAGTGCAGTGTTGTCAGCTCCTATAAATTACCACTGTATCAAGCAGTCCTCCTTCTATTGTTTTCACAGGCTCGTTCTGGTGCCCAGTGTGGGTTGAATGAGAGCCATAGATTTTAGATGATAACTAAGTAATTGTAACTTCTTAGTGGGTACCATTTCCCCAGGTATTCCTAACATTTCAAAATGGGAGCAAACACTTATGCTCCTGGACAAGATTGAAAAACAGAGACCAGATTGAGCCCCTCCCACCTGAAATATACAATGGACAAGATGAGTGAAATGATGGTTTTCAAGACCCTGGACATGATCCCCAAGACAACTTCCATAAGCCTTGTGACTGCCCTCGGTTCCTGCTTCATGACACTTTCCAGGTCATACGGCAAGGAGGAACAACACAGGCAGAGCCCAGGGAACTCTGAGCTCTCTGAGGTGAGATGGAAATGAGAGTCCAGTGAGACTAAGAAGGCTAGAATTCAAGTGCAGAATAAGTGGGGGAGGAAAGAGTTGTATATAGAGAGAACTCTACAGATGTATGGACAACCCTCTTTGAGCATTCAGATTAATTTGGATGATCATTTGTGTATGAGAAAATGACCCAAGGCTGGTGAAAGGAAACCTCTGATGAAAGTTAATGGTGCTTGGCACTCTCACAACATTGAGAATAGTGCCTGTTTGTATCAGTTCGGCTGGAAGACCTCAACGTTTATAAGGTATTGGGTAGCATGCATGCATGCATGAATTCATTCATTCATTTCCATCCTTCCCTCATTCAGCCTCTAAACCCAACATGGGGCTCAAACTCACGACCCAGGACCAGAGTCTCAGCTCTACCAACTGAGCCAGGCAGGTACTGTGGTATTGGGTAGCATAAACGTGAGGATTTCTGTTGAATGGTGGAAACCATAATCGTTAGACTGAACACTGCTCTGATTCCATCTAACAAATTTTAACATGAAGACCCAAAAGGATCAAACTGTTTTCAAACTTAACTGCATCCCAGAATAGTGCTCAAGAAAATTTATACAAAGATAAAAATAACAAGCACTCAAAAAGGGAAAAAAAAATCACAATGCCTGACATCGGATCAGAATTTACCAGTCATATAAGGAAATAGGAAAATTGAATTTAAACTGATTAAATCATCAAAACTGAACCAGAACAAATGCAGATATTACAATCAGCAGGCAAGAAATTTAAAGTTATTATAGCTGTATTATGTTCAGAAACATAGACTCACAAAAGATAAATACATGGAACAACATTGCACTTCTAGAGATGAGAACTGCCCTACCAGAGATTTAAAATACCCTGGATGGGATTAATGGCAGACTAGACATTGCAGAAGGAAATATTCATGAACTTGAAGATAAAGCAATACTAATTATCCACAATGAAACACAGAAGAACAGAGAACAAAATAAAGAACAGCATTAATGAGCTTTAAAGTCACTTTAAGAAGTCTGATATACACCTAATTTGAAGCTCTGAGAATTAGCAGACGGAGACTGAGAATATAATGGAAGAAATAATAGCTGAAAATGTTTCAAGTTTGATGAAGACTATAAGCCTTAGGTCCAAGATGCTACGTTAATCCCAAGCACAAGTTAACTGAACTACCCCAACACCTAGCAGAATCAAACTCCTTAAATCATTGTTCAAAGTATTGGGTGGGGTACCTAGCTGGCACAGTTGATGGAACATGTGACTCTTGTGAGTTTAAGCCTCATGTTTGGTGTAAAGCTTACTTAAAATCTTGAAAAAAAAGAATTGGATAGCAGACAGGAAAAGTGACATTATGTACAGAAGGACAAAAATACAGATAGCAGCAGATTTTTCATCAGAGACCATTTAAAGCAAGAAGATAGTAGTTAAAGGTGCTTTAAAGTACAAAAAAAAAGCAAACAACTTAATTTTCTATAGACAATAAAAATATCTCTCAAAAATGAAGGTAAACTCCTTTTTTAGATGTACAGAAGCTCAAAGAATTCATCCTCAGCCAGGTCTCACTCTCCCATGCAGGGTCTCAGTTCAACCAGAAAATGACACTAGAAGAATGTCTGTATCTACACAAAGGAAATCTGTGGGTATACAAACTAATTTTTAAAATGTACTGTGGGGGTTTATTGCATATGTGAATGTAAGATAAATGAGAGCAATAGTACAAAGGTCAAGAGAGGAGAGATAGAGGTATGTAATTTGTAAAATTTTTATACCATACACACAAAGTAACATAATACTACTTGACAGGAGACTGTTAAGTTTAAAGGTGTATATTGTAAATCCTAAATCTACCACTAAAATAACAAGATAGAGATTTCTACAGAGGCAAAAAAAAAAAAATAATAATGGGATCATTAAAAAATACTCCATGAATCCAAAAGAAGGCGAAACAATAGAAAAAGAGTAAAGAGCAAATGGACAAATAGTGAATAGCGAGATAATAGACTTAAACCTAATACTGTCACATTCTCACATTAAATGCAGATATTTTAAGCACTCCAAATACAGATATTGCTAGATTGGATATTAAAAAAACCAAGATTAAAAAACAACCATTTGCTGCCTATAAGAAGAACACTGTAAATATAAAGACATAAATAGGTTATACATTAAAGAGTCAAACGATAACTTTGTAACAAAATTACCTTGCATATAACATGCTAATCACTAGCTGAGTAAATACATTAATACACAAAGTAGATTTCAGAGCCAAGGATATTACTAGGAATATGAAAGCTTATTTCATAAGAATAATGGGTCAGTCCATCAGGAGACTATAAAAATCCAGGGGTACCTGTTTAGTTCAGTCTGGTGAGTGTCTGACTTGATTTTGGCCCAGGTCACGATCTCAGGGTTTGGAGGTCTGTTCCCACATAGGGCTCTGCACTCAGTGAGGAGTCAACTTGAGATTCTTCCTCCCTCTGCCCCTTCCCTGCTTACGCATGTGCACACACACTCTCTCTCTTCAAGTAAGTAACTCTTTAAGAAAAAAAAATATACTACAAATCCTAAATGTTTATGTACCTCATAATGGGGCTTCAAAATATGTAAACAAAAGCTGATAGGACTGCAGATAGAAGTAGAAAAATCTACAGTTACGGTTGGAGATTTCAGTATCCCTCACTCAGTAATTAATAGAAGAAGTAACAGCACCAGGCTGGCTCAGTTGGTAGAACATGCGATGCTTGATCTCAGGGCTGTGCATTTGAGCCCCAGGTTGGGTTTAGAGATTACTTAAAAATAAAATTTAAAAATAAAAAAGAAGTAAACAGAAAATCAGTAACAAAATGGCACACTGTCAACCAACTTGAGCTAATTGACATTTATAGAATATTCCACCTAGCAACAGCAGAATTCACGTTCTTTTCCAGTACATATGGAACCTTTATCAACATAGACTGCATTCTGGACTATAAAAGTAGTTTCAACTAATTTAAAAGAATTCGTGTCGTTCACAGTATATTCATGGACCACTGTGGAATTAAAGTCAATAACAGGTCTCTGGACTATCCATGAATATTTGGAAACTAAAACACTTCTAAATAACCCATGGATGAATGAATAAATTAAAAAGGAATTTAGTAAGTATTTTGAACTGGATGGTCAATTTTTTAAAAAATGTGGGGTATAATTTAATGCCATCCCCATCAAAATATCACCAGCATTTTTCACCAAGCTAAAACAAACAATTCTAAAATTTGTATGGTACCACCAAGGACCCTGAATAGCCAAAGCAATTTTGAAAAAGAAAAACAAAACTGGAGGTATCACGATTCTGGACTTTAAGCTATATTACAAGCTGTAGTTATTACGACAGTATGGCACTGGCACAAAAACAAACACATAGATCAGTGGAACAGAATAGAGAATCAAGAAATGGACCCTCAACTCTATGGTCAACTAATCTTCAACCAAGCGGGTGAGAATATCCAATAGAGAAAAGATAGTCTCTTCAACAAATGGAATTGGGAAAACTGGACAGCCACACACAAGAGAGTGAAACTAGACTACTTTCTTATACCATACATAAAAATAAACTCAAAATGGATGAAAGACCTTAATGTGAGACAGAAAACCATTAAAATCCTAGAGGAGAACACAGAAAGCTCTTTGACCTCGGCCTTAGCAACTTCTTACTAGACATGTTTTTGGAGACAAGGGAAACAAAAGCACAAATGAACTACTGTGACTTCCTTAAGATGAAAAGCTTCTGCACAGCAAAGGAAACAATGAACACATATAAAAGGCTATGGAATGGAGGAAGATATTTGCAATGGACATATCTGATAAAGGGTTAGTATCCAAAATCTACAAAGAACTTATCAAATTCAACACCCCCCAAAAACAACGCAGTTATGAAATGGGCAGAAAACATGAATTGACACTTTTCCAAAAAGGACATCCAGATGGCTAACAGACCCACGAAAGGATGGTCAACATCATTCATTGTCAGGGAAATGCAAATCAAAACCATGAAGAGATACCACCTCTCGCCTCTAAGAGTGGCTAAATTTTAACAATTTAAGAAACAACAGGTGTTGACGAGGATGTAGAGAAAGGGGAACGCTCTTACACTGTTGTGGGAATGCAAACTGGTCAGTCATTCTGGAGAACAGTATGACACTTCCTCAGAGTATTAAAAATAAAGCTACCCTACAATCCAGCAATTGTACTGGTAGGTATTTACCCAAAGGTTACAAAAATTCAGATTTGAAGGGATACCTCTTCAGAACACTGTGCCCCTGTGTTTATAGCAGCATCATCAACAATAGCTGAAGTATGGAGAGGGCCCAAATGTCCATCAACGGATGGATGGTTAAAGATGTGTACACACACACACACTCTGAATATTACTGAGTATTACTCAGCCATCAAGAAGAATGAAATCTTGCCATTTGCAAAGACACAGATAGAGCTAGAGTGTATTATGCTAAATGAAACAAGTCAGTTGGAGAAAGACAAATACCATATGATTGCACTCATATGTTGAATTTAAAAAAGAAAACAGATGAACATATGGGAAGGAGGGAAAGAAAGGACAGAGGAAAACAAGCCATGAGAGACTCTTAAGAATAGAGAAGAGACTGGGGTTTGATGGAGGGAAGTGGATGAGGAAGCTAGATGGGTGATGTGTATTAAGGATACCCACCTGTTATGATGAACACTGGGTGTCATATGTAAGTGATGAGTTACTGAATTCTATCCCAGAAAACAATATTACACTGTATGGTCCTACCTAAAATTTAAATAAGGAAAAAATTATAATGCCAAAGAAAAGTAATTGGAGGGAAATTTATAACACTTAACACCCTTACCAGAAGAGAAAAAAAAAATTGTAGATCAAAGATCTCAACCACCACCTTAGAAAATGACAAGAAGGCAAAGCAAATTAATACAATATAGGGCTGCCTAGGTGGCTCCATAAGGTTAATTGTCTGACTCTTGATTTTGGCTCTGGTCATGATGTCAGGGTTGTGGTTATCGAGCCCCCCACTGGGCCCAGTGATGGGCGTGGAGCCTGCCCCCTGCCCTCCCCCACCTGAAAGGGTAGAGGAAAACAACTAGTAAAGATCTGAGTAAAAATAATCATGCATAATGATAGAGAAAATCAGTGAAATAAAAATCTGATTCTTTTAGTAGATCAGTAAGGTTGACAAAGTTCGAGCCAGATTTAGGATAAAAAAGAGGAAATGTACAAATTAAAATATTAACAATGAGAGACATAATATTTCTACATTTCATACAGATACTAAAAGGCTAATGGAGAAATTGTGAGTAACTTTATGCCAATAATATGATGACGTGAATGAAATGGACACATTTTCAATATCACAAACTACCACACCTTATGTACGATTAACTCAATAACTTGAAAACACACATATCTAGTTTTCAGCGATTGAATTTGGACTTACAAACCTTAGCAGATCTAAATAGCTTCACTGTGGAATTTTGCCAGATATTGGAAGAAGAAATAGTATCACAGATATGGAAATCCTTCTAGAAATTGATGGAGAGGGAAAAATTTCCACCTTGTTCCAGGAGTCCAACACTGTCACAATTCTAAAAGTAGAGATAACACATTATGAGAAAACTGAAGGCCTATATCTCTCCTATATGTGGATGTAACATTTCTAAATGAAATGTTTGCAAATGAAATTTAACAGTATGTCAAAATGATAAGACATCATGAACCGGTGGAGTTTATCCCAGGAATTCAAAGTTTAGTTTAGTATTTGAAAGTCAATCCATGTAATTCACCCCCTTAGCAGGTTAAGCAAGAAAACTGTATAATCATGACAATGTGTACATAAAAAACAGTTGATAGAATCTAACATCCATTCCTGACAAAACCTCGCAACAAACCAGGACAAAAGGGCGTTTCTTCAGCCTGATAAGATGCATCTACTCAGGTAATATCATCTTTAAGCTGAAAGACTGATTCCATTTCCTCTAAGATTCAGGAGATTGACAGAGACAGCAACAATTATTCCCAATAGAATGAAGGACTGTACTCATTTCATTCAACCCTCTATTCCCTACCACATTTTGCAAAAATATCTTGCATGTGGTTAATACTTAAGAAAAATATTTTTCTTGTGCTGAGAACTTCAAAGATTTACTCCCAGAGTAACTTTCAAATATACAATGCTGAATTATGAACTTCAGAAATAGAGTCACCAGGCTGAATGTTACATGCCCATGTCTTCTTTTATCAATGGAAATTTCTACCTTTTGACCCCCTTCTTCCAACTCTGCCCTCCCCACCCTGCCCCAAGTACCAGTCTGTTCTCTATGAGTTTGGGTTTTCTTGTTGTGTTTTTAGACTACACGCAGAAGTGATATTATATGGTAGTTTTTTTTCTGTCTCACTTGCTGCACTTAGCCTAATGCATTCGAGGTTTATCAATGTACAAGAAGCCATAATAGATATCCTGGCTACTTGTTCTGTATTTCTTCCTCTGCATAATGTTTAAAAAATTGTATTTGCCATACAGCTCCTTGCTCGTAATGTCACGCAGTTTGGTTTGGTGTTCGTTTTTACGTGCCTGATTCCTAGACTTACCACAAGATGACAAAGGACAGGGTATGCATTGAAGTGGCTGGTATTTCTACCCTCCTGTCAATTCAGTCTGTTTTTGCTCTGTCTCCTCTTGTGAACTTCACTGCTTGTTTTTGGTAGTACTGCTTTCATTTGTTCTGCTTTCAAAACCACAAGTTCTTGGGATGTCTGGGTGGCTCAGCCGGGTTTAAACGCCTGCCTTCTGCTCAGGTCATCATCCCAGGGTCTTGGGATCGAGTCCTACACTAGGCTCTCCCTGCTCTGTGGGAGCCTGCTTCTCCCTCTGCCTGCCACCCCCCTCGCTCCCTCTGTCAAATAAATAAGTAAAATCTTAAAAAGAACATAAAACCACAAGTTCTTTCTTTTCTGCCTCTAGGTATCTGGGAGTTCCTTTTAGTGATTTTTTCTTTCCTGATCACTTCTCTCTCTCCACTGATGGATGGTTATGTGTGCTTTGTCAAAAGAATCAAATAATTTCATTTGTATTGTTTAGCAGGAACAATGATGATGTGGGTGATCTGGAAGAAACCATTAGTTTTTAGCATCCGTATCCCCCCACAGAAATAGATAAACGTATTAAAGAATAAATTGTGTGCCTCAGGCGGACACTTTTTAGAGTCTTCATGTTAATTAACATTTTTTTTTCTTTCTCTGTATTTTCAATTCATTTAATGTTCCCAAGTCCACTTGTCTTTACATAGGGTGATAATGTACTGGTACGCGAGGCATAAACTGTACATGTACCTGTAACCGTAACTTCTTAATTTCCTCTCTTTCTCATCCAACTCCATTTGCAAACAAACAGACAAAAAAATCAGTAACAGTACTATGTATCACCTTGTCTTGTATCTGATTTACTCAGTAGCACGGGCAACCAAGCTCTTCCAAGGCAGTCAATGGGATAATCAGTGACATTTGCCCATGTTGTCAGGTCATTTTAATTCTTTCATTTTCAAACAACCTTGTCATTTACACAGGTTGGCTCTGATTCACAGGCTATAATAGCCAAGGGGGCAGTTCCGCCCATTTGAATTTTTTAAAATGCAAATGAAAGGCTCTGAAAGCCTCTTGAGATATGAAAAAGCTTTCCCAGGGCTAGAAGGGCAAAATGCAGAGAAGTCACCCACATACACTTATAATGGCCCTAAATACTCCTGCTGCAGAAAGGAGAACTGGGAGGGTCCTCAAGTGTTCTGCTGTCTCACAGAATACAAATGCAAAATCTGGGTCTAATGACTTTTCACTGACAGTGCAGTTCGGCTGGAGGGGAAAAAAAAAATAAACCTTATGTAAGAGGATTTCATTGTAAATAGAATGAATCACTGACAAACTTTTAAAAAGAAAGGAGCACAAAAAGACCTTACTATAAGCAAAGACAAAAAAAAAAAGACTGTAAAAATGACCTAGTTTTTTTGTTTTTTTTTGTTTTTTTTTTTTGAAAGTGTTTGTAACAAAGATAGAGAACATATGTACTGTTCTCGATGCAGACATAAAGAGTAAGATCCATTAATTTTCCATTAACCTGGTGGCTTTTTAGGTGTGTAATTAATGATCTATCATTATCTGTATCTCCCTGCAGTTTGAAAATGGAGAAAATGTCTGGGTTATTCAGGCCCTAAAGCAATTTATATGAACTCTGCAAAAATTAAGGCAGAAATGGGTTTTGATTAGACTATTATTAATAATGGCTTCTGTTCTCCATTTCACCATGCATGTTGGTAGACAGTCTAAGACAGCCATCCAAAATGCTTCATTGGAATTCTTAGTGGACCGAGAACAAGTATTTCTATATTTCATATTAAAATGTCTCCTGATTTATATTAAAGTGTTACCGAGAATTCCATCTCCAATGAAAAAATAAAAATATAATGTGCTTATTTTATTTATGACAAAGAATTAAGGCAATTGTAAAATCTTGACTTTCTCTAGGCTGCTTCATGAAACTAGAAATTGTTCCAGAGATATCGTAAAAGTGGACCTCCTATAGTTTCTGTCCCTAGTCAGTGGGAAAATCTTGCAGATTTAGCCTGTGGAACAAGATACCTTAACCTCTCTGACTTTAATATTCTTAATCTTTGTACATGCAGAAACTGGGAAAAAGTGGAGGAGTCAGTGGTACTGATGTGGGAAACAAAGGCAAAAGAAAAATTACATTTCCTTACTACTTCAAGTCCATTGACAAGTCCTTGAAACAGGCAGACTGAGCTTCCTCTAGCAACTCAGCTTCCTCAAAGTTAACACTTTGCTAAGGGCAAAAGGTAATCTTAGCTTAACATTATCCCCACCCCCCAGGATCCTGTAAGTCTAGTTTAGATTCCTTTGGAATCTTACTTTATTGCTACCCCTCAAGATACATGCTGGCAATCATCCCCCAAGCATATGACTCACTGATATACATCTGAAGGGTCTCATGACTAGGGTTATTAGTAATAAGGTCCTTCAAGGTCCTGGAAATTACTTCCAAAATTCCTTAGAGACGTATGCTATCCCTAACCCCCCTCCCAACTTGAAAGTTTATCATGGGCCACTCCTCATGACCCCAGCGTCGCTCTTTCTGCCCACGGGTCCTGTCCCTGTGCTTTCATTTAAACCACCTTTTTGCACTGATGGCATCCCAGTAATTCTTTCTTGGCCATTGCTCCAAACTCCTACCATTTCCTACATCAATGCTGCTCTTACGCCTCACTAAGGTAGGGTGGAAGAAAAAATATGGTAAGGTTTACAAACACTATTATGGTTGGTGTTTCTCTGTGTGCCGAAATGGTAAAAGGTGATTAGATAGAGATCAGAGTTGACCCACCATGAAGCCTTCTAGAAACTGTCACTTACCCTCTTCTCTGTAGGGTAAGTGTAGAGCCTGCAGCTTGAAATGTGTCCATTTCTTCATCTGTCCAGCCCTGGTAGTCCTTTACCAGCATCTCTAACTTAACAAAGTTTATTTGCTTTCTTCTCAGGTCTTTGTACTTTTCAGTTCTCTCCTTTTTATATTTATTTTATTTATTGATTTTTAAAGATCTTATTTATTTATTTGACTGAGATTGATATATAGAGAGAGAGAACAAGCAAGGGGAGCGGTAGGTAGAGGGAGAGAGAGAAGTAGACTCCCTGCCAAGCCGGGAGCCCCATGCAGGGCTCTATCCCAGGACCCTGGGATCATGACCTGAGCCAAAGGCAGCCACTTAACGGACTGAGCCACCCAGGCACCCCACGTTTTCTCCTTTTTAAATATCTGGCTTTGTATATGGAACCTATCAGGT
Organism: Mustela putorius furo; assembly: GCF_011764305.1. Classification (NCBI taxonomy): domain Eukaryota; kingdom Metazoa; phylum Chordata; class Mammalia; order Carnivora; family Mustelidae; genus Mustela; species Mustela putorius. The sequence continues at coordinate 10,038,810 of NW_025422049.1, forward strand.
TGTGAAAACTGGAAACGCCTTTGTTTGCTGAAATAGACTCAGGAAAATGACTTTATTGGTGCGGTTGTGCCATATACTTTATTTCTACTTCTGTTACAGATCTTAGACTAGCACGTGTCTAGTCTTTACCATTTGTGTCCATGTCTGAATCCTCTGTTGGGTTTTAAGTTCTTTGGAGGCGACATTGGTGCCTTGGTTGTGTGATCTTCACAGTTGAGAGCAATACCTCATCAAGTGGTTGTAACAGATGTCTGTTGATTCAGTAATTTACAAAGACTCTCCTCTTTAAGAGATAGGTGGTATGTTTTTTGCCTGCCAAACGAGCAAACATTAAGAAGAATGATAATTCTAAGTGCTATGGAGACAGTGGAGGAACTGGGTAGCTGTACTAGTATTTACACTCTCCTTAAAATATTTTTAATGGCCCTTGAGTATAAAGCAGGCAGTGTTCATGAAATGCGTTTGGGCCATGTGTTTTAAGGTATTAATATTTTCATGCCTTTTGACGCTTCACTTCTAGCATTTTATCCTTTGGAAAACAAATGGTTGCTACAATTTAACATTAAGAATCATCATAGCAGGAGCACCTGGGTGGCTCAGTCGGTGAAAGCGTCTGCCTTGGGCTCAGGTCATGATCTCAGGGTCCCAGGATCGAGCCCTGCATTGGGCTCCCTGCCCAGCGGGGAGCCTGCTTCTCCTCCTCTTCCCCAGCTCACTCTCTCTGTCTCTCTCAAATAAATTAATAAAATCTTTTAAAGAATCATCATAGCAGGGTTGAATATAACAGGAAAAGTATCTAAAAGTTGATATTAATAATATCAACATAATTAAAGACTATGTAATATGCATGCATTATGCAACTACTAAAAAACAATGATGTAGAACCACCTTTATTAAGATTGAAAGATGTTCCCTATAGAATTGAGCTGGAGAGAACAGTTTAGACTTCCATTTTTAATATGCACCTGTGTATTTTTATATATCTGTCTATACTTAACCTCTGTGTAAGTGCTGAATAGCCATAGGCCAAAATGTTAACAATGTTTATTTTGGGGTGGCTTAATTACATATGTTTTAAATTTTCTTTTACTTTGCCAATGAGTGTCCTCCTTTCTGAAGTGAATGTTTAGCACTCACATTAAATTTGTTTCTAAGTGAATACAAGGAAGGTAGGGGAAATGATTGAATAAACGAATAATTACAAAATACTTATTAACAATTTCATGCTGATTTCATTCCCGATGGCTTAGCCCAAGTCAGTGAAGTGCAAATGAGAATATGAATTTTAAAAAGAGTAATAGAGGTCAGCCAAGTTTTCCATTTTAAAGAGAACTGACCTGGAAAGGGGACCCCATTTTTCATTTTGGGTAAAGAACTTGGCAAGAACATGAATAAATATGTGGCAAAATGTTATTAAACATATTTTTAAGCAATTAAAATAATTTTTATTACCCTGTTATTTGGAAATACACTGTGATTTTCAAAGAAAAATATCTTCAGATAACCAGATTATTTTAGACTTTTCTGCATTGAGTGTCTGTCTTTTTTTCTTAAGATGTGAAAGTCTGGTTTTAATATCAGACAGAATATGCAGAAAGAATCAGCATGATAATTTGACTATGGCCTACTGAAAACACACCCACACATTTTTTGCTAAATGATTTAGTCTACTGATATCTTTTTAAAGATTTGAAGACTATGGGTAAGCCTTTAATAACAGTGCCAGATTTCTTCAGTAAAAGATAAAGCTTTAGTGTTTTGTTTTCCAGAAATTCCAGGGAAAAACAATGTTGGGCACTTTGGCATCTGCTTTAAAGCAGATCTGCATCACTTCTTAAGAAGTGAGAGTTTCAAAGAAACATAATTTCCACTGCCTGAAGGGAGATGTTTTGTGTTAAGGGAGGGAATGGGAGACACCTGCAGTGGAGAAGTGCGACCCTGGAGAAGAATGATACTCCTGGGATCTTGCTCTAGTATTTCTCTCTTCTGTAGAAGCCAGTAGAAGATAGATTCATCTGGATTTAGGTCTCTGTGTGTCCAGGGGATTTTATAATAACGGTGAGTTGCCTGTGTAGTAGCCCTGTTATGGGGATTTCAAGGGCAAATTCACATTTTGGATAAATGCAGATTTAGAGCTTCAAATCTCCTTTTATTGTTTTGCTTCCTTCCATCTTTTTCCTTCTCATTTTTTTGATACCCCTCAGCAGGTGATAATACTGATGTAAGCATCAATGGTTTTGTGGATTAATATCACTCGTTGATTAATGCTAAGAAATCAATCGGTGTTTCCTTAGGTGCTAAATGATCTGCAGAATCCAAAACTTACAAAGTAGACCTATAGAAACACTTAGGGTCCTAAATGCCACATAATCAAAACAAATGTATTTTCTCCTTGAATTATTGAAATGATCAGAATTACATATCCTACTTTATTATTTTTTGTGTTACTTAATTACCTCTCAGCAGAGTCTATATGTAAAACAATTTGTACTTGTTGTTGTTGTCTTTTTCTTCACTCTAACATGTAAACTATGTGAATAAAGGGTATTTGTCTTTTTCTCTATTATATCAGCAGCACTTCAGGATCCTGGCTCATAGTAGGTGCTCAGTAGATACATATTGAATGATGTTGATTTCTCATGATTCTGTCTTATATGGAAAATAATAGTTGGGCTATATTTGTTTGTGATTGTGATCCTTTTGAAGTTTTGCTAGAACAATGACCCTGTAATTACTTTTAAATTCTGAATGTTTAATCTATCTCATTTGACAGTAGCTCAAGTGGTGAGAAAATGGTGCTCATGTAAGTAAGGTTTGTGTTCTGCTTGCTTTTGCCAAATATTTTTGACCGTTTGCTATATTTTTTTCATGTGCTCATTGCTGGAGATGGACAAAATATAGTCCTTGATCTAAATGAGCTCATTGTCAAAGAGACAGCCTTGTATAGAAGTGATGTTGATATCGTACACTATGTTTGAAAGTCAAGGGCCATGGTAGTACAAAGAAGGATGTGACTAACTCCAGGGGTTGGGAATTAAGATTGGAGACATGGTCCTTTGTCCTCAAGGCATTCACATTCAAGAAAGGAAGACAGATACGTAAATAGTATAATGTACTCTGTATTGCAATAGAGATATAAATCAACCAACAAGACCACATCAAGAAAATAACAGTTCTGCCTAATGCCTTAGGAAAAGGTTTTATGGAACAGTTGATATTTGCATCGGGCCTTGGATTCCCTCTGCACATTGGGAGTAGAGGGTGGGATGAGGTCGGGGCAGGAGCAAATGCATAAAAAGCAGGGTAGCCGGAATGTAGTAGCGTGGGAAGAAGGTCCAGAAGTTAAAGCCAGAAGAATAGAATTCAGATTACAATCTATGTGAAATCCTATGCTTAGGAGGCTGTACAGTATAACATAAATAATGGTAATATTGATTGAAGACTTAGTGTTCCTGTTTCGCTCTGGTTTTAGTTCCATGGGCTAACTTTAATGGTGTCTGTCCCAGGTTGATATAGTTCTGGGAAATAAAATTTCTACCACCAAGGCCCAGAGAAATGTTGAAGAGTCAGTTTATTAATGGCAATGATAAATACTTCTGTCAAAAGAATTGGAATATTTGTTTTCCTCTCTTATTTGGAAAATCACAATTGGGGTATAATGAGAGGAATAAAAAGGTAAGGTTAGTTGTCATTAAGAAGACAAATCTGTGGAGGTGTCTGGCTGGTATGATTGGAGGAGAAAGCAACTCCATATCAGGGCCATGCGTTCGAGCCCCACATTGTGTATAGAGATTACTAAAAAAAGAATTAAAAAAAAAAAAAACCACTTAAGAATGAGGTCAGATCTGTGATAACCGAGTGAACCAAATGTTCTTCTTACAAAGTTGAGCCTGGCACACAAACCCAGCGAGATATCTGAGGAAGGCTTGATCTGACTTTGAACTGTGTTAAATGACTTAACCCAATTTGCAGTCTTCTGATTTTTCTCTGGTACCCAATTCAAGAATGTACACTACATTGCTCTATAACTCAGAAAGACTCTTAAAAAAAAAAAAGATTTTATTTGACAGAAGGACAGAGTAAGAGAGGGAACCCAAGTAGGGGGAGTGGGAGAGGGAGAACCAGGCTTCCCACCTAGTAGGGAACCTGACAAGGGGCTCGGTCCCAGGACCCCGGGATCATGACCTGAGCTGAAGGCAGACGCTTAACAACTGAGCCATCTAGGCGCCCCACTCAGAAAGACCTTCAAACATGACACACTCTTATGGCTTTGTATAGAAAATTCCCACTAAGGCTATGAGTAGATCCGGGGTGTTCATCCATCAGTCATTTTAATTTCCTCTCAACATGAGGAAGAAAAGGTAAGAAAGGTAAGAAGGTCTTTCTTTAAGGTAAGAAAAATGAAATACCCAATAAACAGTGATAATGTTCACCATAGCCAAAATATCTATCTTTGACTTTGAAGTATAAAAACAAGAATTTACCTATGGGGTGCCTGGGTGGCTCAGTGGGTTAAAGCCTCTGCCTTCGGCTCAGGTTATGGACTCAGAGTGCTGGGATCCAGCCCCGCATCAGGCTCTCTGCTCAGCGGGGAGCCTGCTTCCTCCTCTCTCTCTCTGTGCTTCTCTGCCTACTTGTGATCTCTGTCAAATAAATAAATAAAATCTTTAAAAAAAAAAAAACAAGAATTTACCTATAATTTCATGGAATTAAGGACTCCCAAACTGAAATCAGTACATGTTAAAGTGCATGTTAAAATGTAAAAATGGCAACAGAAGTCCATTCAATAATTCTAAATGCGGCGGAATTACATAATGTGTCAGGACATGGGAAAATAATAACTCTAGAAGTAACTATGAGGGAGAGCAATGGAGGAGGGAAGGAAGGAGAGAGAAGAGAGAGGGAGAGTAAGTTGGAGGGAAAAGGAATCATGCTTACAAAACGAAGTCTAACTTTCAACTTTGTCACAGGGTACCTGAGAGAAGGTAGCTCAAAAATGACCATTTGAAGCAAGAACTTTGTGGCTACTCGTGATAGATTTTTTTTTCTTCTTTCATTCTTGCCATCTGTTTTGTGAAGGGTAGGTTGAAGTGGCACATCACCGAGAGGAGGAATGGGTATTTGTCGAAAACCTGAAACGGGAACAAGGAAAGAAATGTTCTCTATCCATCGGAGAAAATGCAACATTGCCTCAGGTCTATAAATGTTTGAAAGCTGCATTTATGTGGGAAGTTTTGAATAGCCTTTCTTTGGCTGTATACTAAACATCCTCTTAAGTAGAGATTTTTCAGCTCATCTGACGTTTATGACTTAGTCTGACATTATTTCAAACACGCAGAAGGAAAGATGAATGTGGGGTCTAATTCACAAAGAGTTCTCAGAGGAATGGAAAGGCATTTTGACCCTCTTCTAGACCATTCTGGCCTTGGTTTTGTCTTCTTTCTTTTAACTTAGCCTCTGCTTATTGAGCTCATTCTGCACTCAGTAGAATGATTTATTTTGAATTTCATTAAGAAAGTGACCGACAATTAAAAACAAAATCTTCAATGTTGGGTGGTTCTTGAATGTCAGAGCTGCTGGAAGGAAGCTTGAGACATGGAACCACACTGGAATGTTTAATGTGGGACTATGTGAGGGAAATTTTTTGCAATTCCTTACATGGCCCTCAGTGGTTGGATCTTCCCCACTGTGCTGCATACTTTCCTCTATAAGCATTCGATCATTTATTCAGCATACATGTTAATAAGGGCTCACCCTTTATTAGGAAACTGGAAATACACAGATGAATAAGATGTTACATCCTGTGTTAAGGAACTGATGGCATCAGGGGGAAAATAGAGCACAAAACCTGGAATTATAATTCATAAGCATGAGAACTTTGATAGGCATATACAGAGATAGGAGCCTATGAAGACACACAGGAAGACACTTAACAAATTGTCATCAGAAGCTTACAAAAGAAGATAAAGCTTGAGTTTGTAGGGTAGGAAAAATAATTTTCCCTCTACCCTTCTGGGTTCTTGACTGGTATCCCCCTATAATAAAAGCTAGATTAATAGGAAAAGAACAAACAAGTTGAATAACATGTATATCTCCTGTATACAAGGGAGATACTGGAAAAACTGATTGAACTCCCCTAAATGGCCCAAGACATCACCTTAAATAGTATCACCATCAGTTTAAAAAAAAAAAAAAAAAAAAAAGATGCTGGGGTTGGGGGGGCCTGTTACGGGAGGTTTTCAGGCAGAGTCCAGTAGTCAAGGATTAAGTTGTTATGCAGATTTAAGTTCCTGCCTTTTCTATTGATAAGAGTTTCTAGAGATTCATTTACTCATTCTCATCCTTCTGGTACAGATAGGGAGACATCCTTACAGATGGAGATTTTCCTTATATCTATTAGGTTTTCAGAGCTTTTCCTGTGTCTGCTCTTTCCTAAAAATAACCAGCTGAAGGAAATGCAAATTGTTCTTTTTATAAGGAAATACCACCTTGCACCAGTGAGAATGGCTAGTATCAAAAAGACAGGAAATAACAAGCATTGAGGAGGATGAGGAGAAAAGGGAACCCTCCTGCACTGTTGGTGGGAATGTACGGGCACTGTGAACAATATGGTGGTTCCTAAAGAAATTGAAAATAGGAATACTGTACGAGCCAGTAATCCCATTTCTGGGTATTTACCCAAAGAAAATGAAAATACAGGTTTGGAAAGATATATGCATCCCTATGTTTATTGTAGCATTATTTACAGCAAAGATAACGAAGCCACCAAAGTGTCCTTCAGTAGATAAATGGGTGAAGAAGTGGTGGTGGTGGTGGTGGTGGTGGTGTGTGTGTGGTAATGAATACATGGTGGTATATCCCTCAGCCATTAAAACGAATGCAATCTTGCCATTCGTGAAATGGACCTAGCAGGTATTATGCTGAGTAAAATAAGTCACACAGGAATATAAATGCCATAGGATTTCACTAAGCAAAGAACAAAACAGGAATGGATTCACAGATATAGAGAAAAAAATGGTGGCTTCCAGAATGAAGGATGAACAATCTAGGTTAAGGGGATTAATAAGTGTAAACTTCCATCTATAAAACATTGAAGAAATGAAGTCCCATGGATAAAAATTATAGAGAATATAGTCAGTAATATTATAATAACTTCATATGGTGGCACATGGTAGGTACTACCTTTATCATGGTAAGGATTTCATAGTGTATATAACTGTCAGCTCATGATGTACTTTTTTTTTTTAAAGATTTTATTTATTTATTTGACAGACAGAAATCACAAGTAGGCAGGGGCAGGCAGAGAGAGAGAGAGAGGAAGGGAAGCAGGTTCCCTGCCAAGCAGAGAGCCCGATGCGGGGCTCGATCCCAGGACCCTGGGATCATGACCTGAGCCAAAGACAGAGGCTTTAACCCACTGAGCCACCCAGGCGCCCCTCATGATGTACTCTTGAAACTAATATAATATTGTATGTCAAATATACTTCAATTAAAAAATATGTAAATTTAAAAAGGAGAGGGAGAAAAAGATTTTCCATCTTCCCAAAAGCCAGTGAAGAGAAATGGCTTGTAGAATCAATGATCACACCAGCATGAGTCAACAATCATGTAAAGCGATTTCTACAAGGTTAAAAAAAACAAACAAGCAGCTCAAAATAATCTTATGTCAAAGATTGGGGTAGTATCTTCTGTTCCCCTTCAAGCTGAACCAGAAAATTCAGAGTGAAAAGGATTATCCAGGTAGAAAAGATTATATATGTTAAAGCATGGACATATTCTATATAGGGAACTGTTAATGTAGTGTATGACTGGAGGGGAGGGAGTGTTAAGAGAGGGTCTTGGGAGATGAGGTCAAAGATGCAGACAGGCATTAGTTATGTCATGCATGTCATGTGCTGTTTAGGGGGTGTTTAAAGTCAAGTCACAGATCTGTTTTATTTCCAGCAGTATGTGTAGGTTTCCAGTGATGTAGATACCCTCCTTTCATCTAGCTTCCCTTGTAGTTGTTGCCTTTTATATATGTTTATTAAAACTTTATTGACATTGAACCTCCTGTCAGGCTAGTTGACTGGAAGAATAGCCCTGAAAGAGTGAAGATAACCAGGTTCATGAGTCTAGACTGGAAAATGTTCTTTGTGTCATTAGTGTGAGGCCCCAACAAATAGTCTGCCACACCGAAGTTTCTGTTAGGGGATGGAAGGATAGTAGTATTGAGGTACTGACCATTTCAGCCCAGGAGGCACAGGTGAATGCCCTTCTTGTTGAGGGAACTCAGGATCCTGGTTTTGTTATTCCAGTTTTTCAGAACAAAATCTCAGTAAATGAGTTTGCCCATGCTAATCAGAATTCAAGAGATCAGATACTCCAAAGATCTGTTTTCTCGATTTATGAGAAAGACCGTATCCAGCAGTACACCTGGTATCAATCTTTGGCTCGGGACACACACTCCTGTTTGGAAAGTGTACTCTGAGGTCAGGTGGTATATCAGAATATTACTTGGAGAATATAGAGTTTGAACAGAGGGAATGTCTTATTCTCTGGGGACATTTCCATCAAGCTAGGGTGGTGTGACAGTTTGTCCTTCTCCACTCCTGAAATAGTACTCTCCAGAGAATTGGTGCTTGTTTTTAGAATCAGAGTACTGATTCTCTTGGACAGAGCACACTGACCTTTTCTCACACTATGGGTCTCCGTAGAATCCATGCAAACAACATCCCATCCCCACTGCTACGACATGGCTTGTTCCAGCCTAGTTTACGTTAATCCTGGTTTGGTCTGCATGGAGATTACGTCGACATTGGACGCTCAGCAGTAACATATTTGCAAACCATTTCTTAGGATGGGAAGCATTTCTCTACGTCACCTGCTTTATCCATTACTTTCTTTAACTTTCAGAAAGTAACAATTTCTTGTTTGACAACTATTGGGAATAGCCCCCATTTTGAACCGTTGCATCCTTCAATCCTTCTGCCAAATTAGCCCATTAAGAGTGAAACGCAATCAAAATCATTAGGAGCAAAATCATGAAAGTTTCCCTTCAGTAATTTGTGAAGAATCTTAGGGCACTGGCATTCTTTTTGACAAATGAAATTGTGTCCAAAACACACATAAAAATATTAAAGCAGGGCTCCGAGGGAACTCTAATCTATTTTTATCTGCTCGTTTTTCCAGATGGGGAAACTGATGTGCATAGAGGGTGAGAGATTTTCCCAGGACAGCTCAGCTTGTCAGAGCCAGAGCAAGGACGAGAAGCTAGTTCTCCTGACTCCTAGTTCAGTGCTATTTTTACTCTACCACTTAGCACTCATGAAATATGTACACAGATAGGTATGGAGAAGCAAACTGGTATTCTCATTGAATGATCTCTGCAATTTACTCTTTGACAATTCTGACTAGAAAATCCCCACTGAAGTCTTCAAACACTCTTTTGATGAACAAAAAATGAGCAATGGGAGGGATCATTTTTGCTACTGGAAATTTCCACTAGTGCCCCTGTACATTGATGTATTTGCTGACCCTTTTTTTGGTTATTCAAATAGCCTATTTTAGTGCTATCAACTTGAAAACACATTAATGCCTTTAAAAATTGAATGTTAAATATTATGTTCATAAACATAGAATATTCATAAAATATAAATATAGGATACTTCTGTGAGAAACCCTGGGTAGTGTAATATAGTATGGACACAATTGTTTGTGCAGGGGGTACCTGAAACTTGTTGGGAGTATTTTTGTTGTTGTTTGAGAGCAGTTTGAATTGTATTGATTTCCAGGGCTCTGTGTCAGAGACATTTTATCCTTGTTTAGGTTTTATAACTTGAGCTGGCCTTGATAGCTAGGTAGGGCTGACCCTAGAGGATAGGTAGAAGATTCTTAGGAGCAGTTTGGACTTCCCTTTGAGAGTAGTGGTTATCTTTCCTGGCTGACTGTTCAAAATGGGAACTGTCAGATGATGGAGAGCTGGTTCTTGGATGTTTGTTTGGGTGAATTGCAAGTCCGAGCTCCCATCTGGTCTTAGTGTCCATCTCTGGAAAATAAAAAGGGTAAGATAATCTCCTATGTCCCCAGCAGTTCTGACATCATATAGTTATCTGATTCTTTACTTTTCTGTTAATATCGAGTGCTTGATTCAGAATCTGTGAAAGATCTAGTATCTAAGCTGTGGTACACTCTTTGCTAACTAGGCTAGGGTTTCTAGCTCTTTCTTTTCAGTCTAGACATGTACATTTCTCCCAGACCCACCACGGTGGTCCGTGGAAATAACTACCTGTGTGTATTCTATTGCACCTGTAGCTCTTAGCTTTTTTTCAATTAAATTTAAAATTTTAATTCCAGTACAGTTAACACACAGTGTTTCTATTAGCTTCAGGTGTACAATGTAGTGACTCAACAGTTCTATACACGACTCAGTGCTTATCTGATAAGTGGACTCTTTAATCCCCTATAAGTATTTCACCCATCTCTGTGCCAAACTTCCCCTCTGGTGACCACCAGTTTGTTTTTTATAGTGAAGGGTCTGTTTCTTGGTTTCTCTCTCTCTCTTTTTCTCTCTTTCCTTTGCTCAATCCCCGCCACCCCCCCCTCAATTCCACATGAGTGAAATCATACAGTACTGCTCTTTCTCTGACTTATTTCACTTGGATGGTACTTTCCAGCTCCATCTTGTTAAATAACAAGACATCATTCTTTTTGCAGCTGAACAATATTCTGTTGTGTATGTGCATATATATGTTTGTGTGTGTGTGTGTATATATATATATATAGAGAGAGAGAGAGAGTATATATTTGTGTGTGGGGGGGTATCTTCTTTATCCATTTATACATTGAGGGACACTTACCTTGTTTTTATGTCTTGGCTGTTGTTAATAATGCTGCAGTGATCAGCTATCTGCAGATAGCTCTTTGATATCCAGCCATGGACACTTGGGCTACTTCCATAATTTGTCTCTTGTATATAATGCTGCAATAAACATAGAGGTTTATATATCCCCTTGAATTAGTGTTTTTGTGTTTTTACATATAATATATATATCTGCCTAGTAGTACAATTACTAGATTGTAGGGTAGTTCTTTTTTTAACTTTTTGAGGAAGCTCCATACTGCTTCCCACAGTGGCTGCACCAGTTTGCATTACCACTGACACTGCACGAGCGTTCCTTTTCCTCCACATTGTTGCCAACACTGGTTGTTTCTTGTGTTTTTGATTTTAGCCATTTTGGTCAGGTGTGAGATAATATTTATAGTGTTTATTTGTATTTCCCTGATGATCAGTGATTTTTTAAATTGGATTATTGGGGCTTTTGGTGTTGAATTGTGTACGTTTTTAAAATACATTTTGGATATTAACCCGTTTTCCAGTAAGTTAATTGCAAATATCTTCTCCCATACAACAGTTTGCCTTTACGTTTTCTTGACTGTTTCTTTCATTGTTCAGAAGCTTTTTATTTTAATGTAGTCCTGATAGTTTATTTTTGCTCTTTCCCAAAATGTTTACCTCCCAAAAATGTTTACCTCAGGAAACATTTCTCAAAAAATATTGAGAATATCACTGCCTGTGCTCTCTTCCAGGATTTTTATGGTTTCAGGTCTCACAGTTAGGTCTTTAATTCATTTTGAGTTTTTGTTTATGGTGTAACAATGTGGTCCAGTTTTGTTCCTTTGCCTGGAGCTGTCCTGTTTTCCCATCGCCATTTGTTGAAGAGACTTTTTTCCCACTATATATTCTTGCCTCCCCTTTTGAAGCCTAACTGACCCTATCATCATGGGTTTATTTGTGGGCAATCTATTCTGCTCCATCGATTATGTATATATTTTAGTGCCAGTATGCTGGCACTATGGCAAAACACTATGCTGTTTTGATCACTACAGCTTTGAGGTAGTAGAACTTGAAGTGTGGAACTGTGATATCTCCAATTTTGTTCTTTCTCAAGATTTTTTGGCTATTCGGGGTCTTTTGTGGCTTCCTACAAATTTTAAGGTTGTTTGTTCTGGCTCTGTGACAAAGGGTATTGGTATTTTGATAGGGATTGCATTGAATCTATAGATTGCTTTAGGTAGTATGGAACATTAAAAATGTTATCCTTCCAATCCATGAGCATGGCTTATCTTTCCATTTCTTTATGTTGTCTTGAATTTCTTTCATCAGTGTTTTATAGTTTTTAGAGTATAGGTCTTTCAGTTCTTGGGTTAAGTTTATTCTTCATAATTATTTTTGGTGCACTTAAAAGTGGGACTCCCTTCTTAATATCTCTTTCTGCTGCTTCATTATTCAGGTAGAGAAATGCAACACATTTCTGTTTATATAGATTGGTTTTGTATTCTGTGACTTGACTGAATTCATGTATCAGTTCTAGTATTTTTGGGGGTAGGGATGGAGTCTTTCAGGTTTTCTAGATATAGTATTATATCATCTGCAAATAGTGAAAGTTTTACTTCTTTCTTACTGATTTGGATGCCTTTTATTTATTTTTTTTCTTCGTTGTTGTCTCATTGCTGTTGCTAGGACTTCTAGTACCATGTTGAAAAAAAGTGGAGAGAGTGGACATCCCTGTCTTGTTCCTGACCTTAGGGGAAAAAAAGCTCTCAATTTTTCCCCATTCAGTATTATGTTCCCTATGGGTTTTTTATATAAGGTCTTTATTATGTTGCGGTATATTCCATCTAAACCTACTTTGTTGAGGGTTTTTATAATGAACGGATATTGTACTTTGTCAAATGCCTTTTCTCTGTCTGTATCTATCTATTGAAATAACTATATGGTTTTTAGCCTTTTGTCTTACTGCTATGATGTGTCACGTTGATTGAATTCTGAATATCGAACCACTCTTACAATCTGGGAATAAATCCCTCTTGATTGTGGCAAATTATTTTTTTAAAAGATTTATTTATTTACTTTAGAGAGAACATTCATGAGTGCGAGTGGTAGAGGGAGAGGGAATCTGAAGCTGACTCTACTGAGTGTGGAGCTTCATGTGGGGTTCGATCTCACAACTCTGAGATAATTACCTGATCCCAAACCAAGAATCAGATGTTTAACTGACTGTACCACCAGGCACCGCAGTGAATGATTTTTTTTTTTAATGTACTGTTGAATTCAGTTTGTTTGTATTTTGTTGAGGATTTTTTGCACTGTGTTCATCAGAGATATTGGCCTATAGTTCCACCGCCCCCCCCTTTTTTTTAAGTGAACTGTACTGCTGAACATAGAGCTTGAACTCCCCACCCTGAGATTGAGAGTCACTTACTCTCTTGAAATTGTCTTTTGTTGTAGCATCTTTATATGATTTGCTATCAGGGTAATGGTGAACTGATAGAATGAATTTGGAAGGTTTCCTTCCTCTTCCATTTTTTGGAATAGTTTGAGGAGAAAAGGTATTACCTCTTCTTTAAATGTTTGGTAGAATTGACTTGTGAAGCCATCTGGTCCTGGAATTTTGTTTGTTGGGAGCTGTTTGAAAACTGATTCAATTTCATTGTTGGTCATCATCAGTCTGCTCAGATTTTCTACTTCTTCCTGCTTCAATTTAGAAGGTTATATAACATTTCTAGTAATTTATTTATTTCTTCTAGGTTGTCCAGTTCATTGACATGTAATTTTTTGTAATATTCTCTCACAGTCCTTTGTATTTCTGTGGTCTTGGTTGTTCTTTCTCCTCTTCCTTTGTGATTTTGTTTGAGTTTTTTCTCTCTCTTTCTCTCTCTTTATTTATTTTTAAAATGAGTCTGGCTAGAGGGATGCCTGGGTGGCTCAGTCAGTTAAGGTCCTGGGATCGAGTTCTGCATCAGGCTCCTTGCTCAGTGGGGAGACTTCTTCTCCCTCTGCCTGCTGCTCCCCCTGCTTGTGCCCTCTCTCTCATAAATAAATAAATAAGATCTTAACAACAACAACAACAACAACAAAATGTGTAAAGGAGTCTGGCTTGAGGTTTATCAATTTTAATCTTTTCAAAGAACCAGCTCTTGGATTCATTGATGTGTTCTATTGTTTTTAAAAATTTGTGTATAATATATTTCTGCTCTAATCCTTATTTTGTCCTCCCTTCTGCTTGTTTTGGGTTTTCTTTGTTCTTCTTGTCCTGGTTTCTTTAGGCATAAGGTTAGGTTGCTTATTTGGAATTTTTCTCATTTCCTGAGGTAGGCCTTTATTACTATATACTTACCTCTTGGAACCACTTTTGCTGTATTCCAAAGGTTTTTGACCATTGTGGTTTTTTTTTTTTTTAAGATTTTATTTTATTTATTTGACAGACAGAGATCACAAGTAGGCAGAGAGGCAGGCAGAGAGAGAGGAGGAAGCAGGCTCCCTGCTGAGCAAAGAGCCGGATGTGGGCCTCCATCCCAGGACCCTGGGATCATGACCTGAGCCGAAGGCAGAGGCTTTAACCCACTGAGCCACCCAGGCGCCCCTGACCATTGTGTTTTCATTTTCCTATGTTTCCATGTTATTTTTTATTTCTTCTATGATTTCTTGGTTCACTTACTCATTGTTTAGTTTAGTAGCATGAATTTTACTTGTTGATTTCTAGTTTCTTAGTGCTGTGGTCAGAAAAGATGCGTGGTATGACTTGATATCTGGAATATACCTGTTAAGCCCATCTGATCCATCGTGTCATTCAAAGCCACTGTTTCCTTGTTGATTTTCTGTTTGGATGATTTGTCCATTTGTGTACATGGGCTGTTAATGTCCCCTACTAGTATTGTATTACTATTATTTATTTCCTTTATATTTTAGGAATTCAGGTGTTCCATGTTGGGTGCATAAATATCTATAATTATTATATTCTTGTTGGATTGTCCCCTTTATTATTATATAGGGTCCTTCTTTGTCTCTTGTTACAGTCTTTGTTTCAAAGTCTCTTTTGTCTGATATAAGTATTGGTACCCTGGTTTTCTTTTGACATCCATTTGCACAGTAAGTGTTTGTCTGTCCCCTCAGTTTCAATCTGGAGGTGTCTGTACTTCTTAAATGAATCTTTCTTAGGGAACACATAGATGGGTCTTGTTCTTTTATCCACCTTGTTACCCTATGTCTTCTGATTGGAGCATTTAGTCCCTTTATTTTCAAAGTAATTTTTGATAAATGTGTTTTTATTGCCAATTTTTTACTTGTTTTGTCTTTTTTTGTAGTTATTCTCTGATCCTTTCTTCTCTTGCTCTCTTTCATGATTTGCTGGCTTTCTTTAGTGATACACTTAGATTCACTTCTCTATTTTTTGGCATATCTGTTACTGGCTTTTGATTTGTGGTTACCATTAGGTTTGTATATAACATCTTCCGCATGTAGCAACCTATATTAAGTTGATGCTCACTTATTTTGAATCCATTCTTTACTACCCATGTTTTAGGAATACTATGTCTTTTTTTAACTTCCTTTTATTTTGTGGATCCCTTGACTGATTTTTAGATACAGTTACTTTTACTGCTTTTGTGTTTTCTACTTTTTATACTCTCACTTATGTTCATTCCTTTCCACTCAAGGTGTCCCCTTTAATATTTCTTGAGAAGTGCTGTAGTGATCATGAAGCCCTTTAGTTCTTGTTTGTCTGAAGAACTCTTTGCCTTTCCTTCTATTCTGAATAGAGTATTCTTGGCTGCCAGTTTTTCCCACTCAGCGCTTTGAATATATCATGCTGCTCCCTTGTGGCTTGCAAAGTTTCTGCTAAAAGATACAAGGATAACCTTATGGGGTTTCCCTTGAATGTAACTGACTTTTGTCTTCCACTCTTCCTCTCTCCCTCCCTCTCTTCTTCTCTTTCTTTCAGGCTCCACACCCAACGTGGGATTTGAACTCATGACACTGAGATCAAGTGTCACATGCTGCACCGATTGAGCTGGACAGGTGCGCCCTGTCTTTTCTCTTTCTGTTTTCAAAATCTTTATCACTATTTCTTACCATTTTAATTACTGTATGTCTTGTTGTGGACCACCTTTTAGTTGAATTCATTCCAGGATCTCTGTGGCTCCTTGATCTGGATATTTCCTTCCCCACATTTGGGAGGTTTTCAGGTATTATTTATTGGTATCAATGTTCTACCATCATTTCTCTCGTTTCTCCTTCTGGATTCCATATTATGTGGATGTGATTACATTTGATGGAGTCATTGAGGTCCCTAAGTGTATTCTCATTTGCATAGTTCTTTTGTCTCTCACTTGCTCACCTTTATTATTTTGCATTACTCTGTCTGATTTTTAATGTGAATTACTGTGTTCTTTATCTTTGGTTCTTTTTTATCTCTGGGTTAAAGGTCTCACTGATGGCCTCCCTTCATTTCTCAAGTCCAGTAAGTATCTTTATGATCATTAATTTAAGTACTCTGTCAGACATATCACTTACTTCCATTTCCCCTAGGTTTGTCAGTGCAGTTTTGTCCTGGTCTTTCATTTGAGCCATATTCCTCTGTCTCTGCCTTTTGCCTAACTCTCTGTGATTATTTTTTGTGTCCTAGTAAAGTTAGTTATGTCTCTTACTCTTGCAAGTAACTGCTGGAGTGTGTGTCTTTAACAAGGTGATGCCTGTCTTCTTCTACAGGGGATGCACCACAAATGTGGTGACTGGGCCAGTGAGGGCCTCTGCACAAAGCATGCATGGTTGCGGGCTACAACTTTAACAAGGGTACATGTGTTCTCCATAGGAAGTGGGGAGTGGCAGTGTTGGCAAGGTTTGCACCAGTTGTTCTGGGCAGGGAAGTCACAGGGCCAGGACCGAGGCAGGCCTGATTGGACGAGGTGGGGCACAGTGTAAGCAAGTGAGGCCATAAATGCTGGCACCTAATCTTTTCCTGCATTTGCTTATGTTGGGTGGCTTGGGAGGGAAATGGTGCTTGCTTGTTCCTTTGTTCCTGGAGAAGTCCCTTAGGGAACTCTGAGATTAGTAACTACCGCTCCCTCCCATTCACCGAAGTCATTGTACAAAATGCTGCTTCTAAGATGTGTCTCAGTGGGCTGTTGTGCTGTCTCTTATAAGGGTACAGACTCAGCTTCCTATGGCCCTCTGGCCTCTCCCAGATCCCAGACAGTAATTTTTAAAATTCCAGCCTTTAAGTCCCGGTAGTTGTAAGAACTCAGGAAATTTGGTTCCTCTGATTTTCAAAGCCAGATGCCATAGGGTTTCATCTTCCCTGTACAGCCTTCCTGGTACTATAGTCTGTTTCTCATCCCTCTGTGCACTCATGGCTCCTTCTCTCTGGTAGTCACACTTGTAGAGTTTAGCTCCCTACCACATCTCCGTCCTCCTGACCCTCTTCGATGTGACCTCTTCTCTCGTTTTGCTGGTCTTCCTGTCATTTCTGCATTATTTGCATTGATATGAATGGTATCTAGTTGTATTCCTGGTTCTAGGTGAGTTTAGGGTCCTCCTGTGCCATCTTCCCTAGAGGTCAGTAGTTCTTGCATTTTCGTCATTTATTAAATTCTCTCTTAACTACCAAGGATCAAATACCATCCTTCACACTAGAGGCACAAAAACAAAAGTTCCCATCCTTAAGTGGAAGAGAGAAATAAGCCAATAAGTAAGTAGGTAGCAGTAATGCATCGTCTGGAGTGTTCTGGAAGTGGTATGAATGTTGGCCCTCTAGGGACAGAAATGAGTATCCAGGACAGATATCTATAAATTATTTTTTGTAATTATTCAGTTTTTGTAAGTAGTCCGCAGTTAGTAATACTTTGCTCTAAGCTTGACCTTGGGTAGTTTAGAGAAGAAGTATAGAAAGTTTGTGCCTTGTGTGTGGCTCATGGTTCTGTATTATGTTTGTGAGTCAGCTCCTTGGAATGTGGAATGCATTTTTCCCACAGAAAACAATGGTATCCATGGTAATTAGGTTCCCAGGACAGCCCATAAAAGCCTATGTAATGCATAATCTGAAGGATCATGCTATATTAATAATACCATACATGCTAATGACCATGCAAAGCTATGCTTCTGTGGGAAAATCCATTCCGTGTTTCAGCCATGGGTCCCAGAAGCAGTCTTTCCCACTGAAGCTTCAATACAATGTGAAGAAACCCTTGCTTTGCCATCTCTCTAGATAATAAACCAGTGTGCTCTAATAGTCTCTCAGATCCAGGTTATTACGTGTGCTACATGGAAGTGGGGAGAGGATATACCAGGAAGAGAGATAGAGGTAAGCAGTTCTACAGGAACCAAGAAAGGTGTGAAAAAAAGGCAAGAAATGACCAGTCACTTTAGAGAAGCACCAGTTCCCAAAGTGCACATAGGCAGGAATGAAAGCGTAGCTAAGAAAGGATGTCCTTACCCAGAATGGTGGCGGGGGTGGGGAGGGCAGGGGGATAAGGGGATGAGTTACTCTTTTCTGAGTTCCAACTGAGTTCTAGTGTGCCTTAGACATTTTATACACACCTTTTTTTAGACTATTTATTTATTAGAGAGCATGAGCAGGGGAGGGGTGGAGGGAGAAGCAGACTCCCGTTGAGCGGGGAGGCATACGTCGGACTCGATCCCAGGATCCTGGCATCATGACCTGAGCTGAAGGCAGACACTTAACCAGTTGAGCCACCCAGGTGCCCCTACACACATTGTTTTAATCCTTAAAACAATTTCTCAATATTCCTGTTTTCAGGGGAGATCAGTGAGAAGCAAAGAAAAGACCTTGCTAGGGTCATGCAGCTAGTAAATGGCATGGCTGGGATTAATAATCAAATTCCAAGAAGTTTTTACAATAAACAAGTTCATTAGTAAAGAATATTTGTAAGCTGGGGATATCCCCTCATTTTTATGATGAGAAAATTGAATCAAAAGCTGTGAGATCGGGACGCCTGGGTGGCTCAATGGGTTAAAGCCTCTGCCTTCGGCTCAGGTCATGATCTCAGGGTCCTGGGATCGAGTCCCGCATTGGGCTCTTTGCTCGGCAGGGAGCCTGCTTCCTCCTCTCTCTCTGCCTGCCTCCCTGCCTGCTTGTGATCTCTCTCTCTGTCAAATAAATAAATAAATAGATAGATAGATAGATAGATAGATAAATCGAATCTTAAGGGAAAAAAAAAAGCTCTGAGATTCATTCTTTCTGAATATTACTGCTACAGAAAGGTACTACCACCAATGTCATAACTGTGTTATATCCTGACTCTTAGCCCAGTGATGTTCATTGCATGGAGTACTTTCTGTTGGCAAGGTAATGAATGCATGTTCCTCCAAGCCCTGAGCATACTGTTTAATGCTTTTATATTTAAATATCTCATCCTGCTAGACTAAGTCAGGCTAGAATAAGTGCAGCAATAAAGATATAAACACAGTACGTTAGAAGAAAATGGAGACTATAATTCAAGGGATCTGAGGAGGTTTGTGAAAGATGTGGTAGTATGTGGGGTTGGACCTTGAGGACTTGATAGTAAGTGATGGATAAGCTGACCTGGAGAGAACATATTCTAGGAAAAGTAGCCAGATGCATAGTGTCCTTATGTTGTGCATTTAATGGTGTAAGTGCTCTAGGTAACACTGGGTGTATGTCTTATGCAAATTGTCTTATTTATTCCTCAGTGTAATCCTATGAAGTAAGTACAATTATTAACCCATTTTATTGATAAGGAAGTTAAGGCCCCAAATGGGCTATTTGTCCAAATCTACATAGCCAGTGAGTGGTGGAATCTAGAACCCTCAAGTTGAGTCTAGACATTGACCCTTATAGTTGAGTCATTTTATGGGCTTTACTGGGAGTTGGCTATGGACCAGATTGTTTCCCCTCGAAATTTGTACATTGAAGCACTAAGTCCCAATGTGCTATTATTTGGACATTGAGCCTTGGGAGATAGATTTAGGTGAGGTATGAGGATGGTGTCCTCATGATAGGATTAGAACCCTTATAATAAGAGATAGAAGAGACCTTGAACAACACCCTTCCACCCCCATCTGAGTGCAGAGAGAAAAGGCAGCCATCTATAAACTAGGAGGAAAGCTCCCACCAGAAACTGACCGTACTAGTACCTTGATCTTATTGGACTTTTATCTTCCAGAACTGTAAGGAAATAAAGTTCTGTTGTTTAAGTGCCCCTGTTTATCATATTTTATAATGGCAGCCTGAGGCAACTGAGAGAGAGAGACGTAAAGTTTTGCCAGAATCTTGTGAGATTGGCTAAAGTAGGACTTTCAGTGTTATGGCAAGGGTTTTGGAGTTTGTTCACTTGCTTCCGCATAAGAGTTAAAAATCTTTAGGCTAAAATATGTGATTTGATTAGATGCTAGTATTTTGTGGCCTCTGCTTGGAACCAATAGAGAACAATGGAAAGATATTCAGGTGTAGATAAAATCAAGCACAAAGTCTTTGGTAGCTAATAAATCGAGTAGGTAGTTGGAGGAGAGAGAATCATTGGCAGGACTCAGTGGGGAGGACTTTACAGAGGAGACCGAGGTGGGGCCAGGTGACATTTACATGGGGGAGGCAGGGAGGAACACTCTGTGGGCAGGCCTCATTGTGTTGAACATTCTTTTTTTTTTTTTTTTTTAAGATTTTATTTATTTATTTTGACAGAGATCACAAGTAGGCAGAGAGGCAGGCAGAGAGAGAGGAGGAAGCAGGCCCCCCTGCTGAGCAGAGAGCCTGATGAGGGGCTCGATCCCAGAACCCTGGGATCATGACCTGAGCTGAAGGCAGAGGCTTTAACCCACTGAGCCACCCAGGCACCCCTGTGTTGAACATTATTTCATTGAGCCCCAGACACTGTGTTTTTTATAAATTGAAAGTTTGTGGTAACCCTGCATCAAGCAAGTCTGCCAGTACTAGTTTTTCAATAGCATTTGCTCACATTATGTCTGTCCCATTTTGTTAATTCTTGCCATATTTTAGATGTTTGCAGTATAGTATTTGAATTGCTGCAATTTCATGATTAAACTTTAAGGAATGAGGGGCTGCTGCTCCTTCTGGATGAGCAAGGAAAGTGGCTTCTTGAGATGGAGCCTCTTCCTGGTGAAGATGCTGCAAAGATCGTTGAAGAGAGAACCAAAGGTTTAGAACATTACATAAACTCGATTGCTAATAAAGCCGCAGGGTTTGAGAGGACCAGCTCTAATTCTAAAAGAAGCCCCACCGTTGGTAAAATAGCCTCACTTGCTGTAGAGAAATCCTTCCTCAAGGAAGGAATCCATCAATGCAGCAAATTTTGTTTTTTTTTTTTTTTTTTAAGAAATTGCCATGGGTGCCTGAACCTTCCCCAACCACCATCCTGATCCATCGGCAGCCATCCATATTATGGCAAGACTTTACACAAACCAGCAAAAAGATTAGGCCTCGGTGAAAGTTAAGATGGTGGTTAGTGTTTTTAGTGATAAAGTATTTTTCAATTAAGGTACATACATCATTTGTTTAGAGCTAATGCTATTGCACGCTCAGTAACTTAGCATAGGGCCACCTGGGTGACTCAGTCGGTTAAGAGTCTGCCTTTGGCTCAGGTCATGATCCTGGGGTCCTGGGATCGAGTCCAGCGTTGGGCCCCTTACTCAGCTGGGTATCTGCTTCTCCCTCTCCTGTCATTTCCTCACCTTGTGCTAGCTCACTCTCTTCCTCTCAGACAAATAAAAATGTTTTAAAAAATAACTTAGCATATCGTGGTGACATAATGTTCATATGCATAGGGACACTGAAAAGGTCACCTAAATCCTTTTATGGTGGTGATATGGAACCAAACCCGCCATACGTCTGGTATGCCTGTGTTCCTGGAGAAGGGAAAGGCATGTAGAGAGGAGAAGGGAAATACAGGTAGAAAGCCCCACGAGGGGGAGTGAGTGTGGTGTGGATTGCAGGACACCATCCTGTTTGGCTGGATCAGAGTGAACTGTGAAGGAAGAGAGCAGAACATAGGTTGTCATTGCTACACAAAGGATTGCCTGCGGGACCGAGATGAGGTCTGGAGCCCCACATGGTTATGTCCTCTTTCCTGAAGGTAAGTGACATCCGGCAGTGACTGTGCGGGAGCTTTGTACATTTCTGTTGATGCTCAACACTGACTGCCGTAAACTTGGTGCTCTCTCGTTGTGCAGAGTTCCTGCTCTTAAAGAACTTCGAATCTAGTCAGGCCAAATAGTTCTATTTAGGCACTTGCTAGTTACTCTGAAACAGAGTTGGGCAAAGAGAAAAGGAGGGCCCGGTGTCCTGCCACCTCGGGGGTCGGTGTTCCCTGGAGCAAGGAGAGAGGCCATTCTTCCTTTGAGCTAGGAGTATAAGAGGTGAGGATGGGAGGTGGGACAGCTAGGGGAGGCAAGTTCTATCAGATGGGGTTTTCCGGAACAGAGGAGACTCCTTCCCATAAACAGAAACACTTCACTTATTTGCTTTGTGACACTTAAAGCTTTGGAGAAATTCTCTTCTTTTATGAGAAGCAAAATTGGGTTATAGGGGAGAGTCTGAATACAGAATGTGTATCATGGGCCTGTGTTGAGTTTATGTGCTTTAATTGAAGCACTATTGAAGCAAATTCCTTCATTTCCTCGTTGCTTTACTTTTCCTCAGCACCTAAAATACGGCAGAGACTCGCCGCCGATTTTCTGGACTTGGTCCTTGATTATTATTAAAATAAAGGCTGTTTTTCAAGTTCTCCAAGCATTGATCAGTACAGTATCCTTTGAAATCAATTGGATTCCTTAAGCAGAAATAACAAGACAGAGCTCTAGGCCTCTCAGATGTTGTGAGCTTTGACACGAGTCTCTGTTGCCGTATCTTTTGTTGTGGTTAGCTAAAGGATATTTATATTGTAGAGGACAGAACCCATGGGGGGTATTTAATAAAAAGAAAACAAATCAGGAGCTTTGGGGTTACATGTAGTAGGTATTTTCATGTTATTATCCACACCCATCCATCTATTCATCAACTTATAAGCCATTTCTTTGGTTCAGCTCTAGGCAACATTTTTAAGAGCTGTAGGAGGCTGAAACACAAGCACACATTTTCCCTGTCCATTAAGAGGTTTATAATTGGAGTATAATTGGAGATATAAATAGTACTTAAATAAGACCGTATGTCACAAGAGTGGTGTCATTGGGAGAGGGAGAGCTCATTACGGCTTGGCTTGGCTGCCGGAAGCTTTGTCGAAGGGCAATCTGTGCACAGGCTTGAGGAATGTATACAAGTTGGGAAAGGTGAACATTCAAATAAGGAGCCCGGTGTATGTCAGTATGCACAAGGAAGACTCATCATGGTTTCTTGGGTGGGCAGTGACAAAGTGGAAGTGACAGTAGTAGAGGATTTGTGTGAAGGAGTTGTAAGATAGGACTTGGAAATCACTGATGGGGACCAGCCTGCAGGGAGCCTTACATGTCAGGCTGAGATTGGACTTTATCCCTTAGGTGGTGGGGTAGTCCTAATACTGCCGCTTAGCCCCGTACCCTCAGACAGATATTAGACTAAAGATGAATTGTATCTTTAGATATGTGTCCTGTCACAGATCACCAAAGGCTGCTAGTCATTGTTGCCGTATAAGTTAAGATCTTGAATCAGAAAGCACAGGGGACGGTACAATATAAGAACAGGAACGATGGGGGAAAGAAAAGCGTCATTAATATTCATACCCTGTCATAGTCACAG
Organism: Mustela putorius furo; assembly: GCF_011764305.1. Lineage (NCBI taxonomy): Eukaryota > Metazoa > Chordata > Mammalia > Carnivora > Mustelidae > Mustela > Mustela putorius. The sequence goes on from NW_025422049.1 coordinate 10,062,332, forward strand.
TTGCACCTCATTTCTTTGTTCTATTCTTAATCTGCTTTAAATATTTTTAGCATTAACTACACTTTATAAAGAATTCTAATGACGAGTGAGGACCATTGTGCACTTGGTATCAAATTTTCTGACAAGAGATGAATTCTCTTTAAGTGCATCAGTTAAGAGGGTATGGTGCCTTTAAATCGTTATAACAGGATGACTAGTACCAAACTGAGGGCAAATTAGGTGAAACGCTACTATAAAACATCCAATCTATCCATACTGTAGCACTCATTTTCTCTTTAAAATCAGTGAGGCGTTAGAGACTCAAGCGGAAATGCTTGGTGTTTTGATTGGGAGCTGCTCCCTGATTTGGCGTTCCAATAAGCAGAGGAAGGCTGTGTCTACACAGTGTTGATTTCTCTGTTTTATGCTGGGGAAAACAGAACTTTGGCCCACTATCCAGGTATTTCTGTATATTTCCGAATGTTTCATAGCAAGTAGGCAGCATTTTTGCCAAATGTTTTTTAAATTAGTTTTGGGTAGTTACTTGGTGGCGTGTAGACAAAATTCTGTTTGTGATGAGAGAGCTTTCTGTTCATGATTCTTGTGGAAGTGTGTGTGTGTGTATGAATTTAGAATTTTGGTAGAAATATGCCATTGTTAAGAATCTGCTGAAAATTCACTTTTGTTCCCTCTTGTTCTTTCCCTTTCTCTTTAGAATGCAGCTGTCTATGAAACACACACTGACACGTTATTCAAAGGGAAAGGCATACGTCCAAACAACACATTTTTGGCCAGTTCAGTTAAGAGATTTATACCATCCTAGGAAACAGCCTAAGCTGTCCCTGTCTGATTTGTAAACCACAGCCTTTGGGGCTGTATTCCAGAAGCTGAGAGACAGTTCACATTACATTAACAAGATTTTTTTTTTTTTTAAACCTACGAACATATACCGGCAAGCCCTAGATGGGTATTCTTAGAAATTCCTAACTCTGGGACTATTATCACCTTGGCCCTTGTGCTTCAGGGTTCCAAAATCTTTCTCTTTGCCTACATAAATCCCACTTATCCTGTACGGTCCAGCTTGGATGCCCCCTTCTTCAGGAAGCTTCTACTGATTATACAGAAAGGAAGAGCTCTCATCGTCCTCTAAACTGATACCTTGTGGATGGTTGTGTAACATTTTCCACAGAAAATCTTGTACCAGAGTCATTTGGTTAGATTCTACCTGTTGTACGAGATGAATGTCCAACAGACAGAGACTATCTCCTGTGTCTTTATTGCTCCACCAAACCTGCTGTGCTGAGCACATGGCATGCCCTAAGAAAATATTAATTGAATGAATTGACTAACGCATGGTATGTATTTAACTATAGACTTCCGGAGAGAGCAATTGGAAATGACATCTTCTAAGTGTTAGGCAAAGGCAATGCTTTGAAAGACAGTGAACTTAATCAGTTTTGTTTTTTTGTACTGTGTCCTACCAGGAATGAGTTTGAGGACATGAAGCTGAATCGAAGGGTCGATCTTGTGTTGGAAGAGCAAGGGAAACGTGACTTGGGAATAGGAAAAATTGGTTCAATTCATTAAAAACTGAGTTTGACTTGAATGCCAGGTACTGTGCCGCTATTATGAGTACAGAGATGAATGAGACATAATTCCTGCCTTTAAGATGCTCCCTGTCTATGCATGTGGAATCCAGTGAGGTGAAATGTGTCGAGAAACAGAAGGGAAAGCCATTCTAGATTCCTGACACCAATTAGAGATTGGAGACCGCTGAAATGAGAGCAGATTCTGGAAGGCCTAGTTTCCTACTTTACTGTTATATGTTCTTGGCTGCTTTTGATAATTCCAAAGGCATACTAAAGCAGAACAGGAAATGTCAACCAGCTATCAAACGGTGCTACACGCATTGGCCTCCTTGTCAGACAAGTCATGTTTGATTTCACCTGTTCTGCCTTGGTACTGCTGCATACCAGGTGTAACATCAAGAATGTGGCTTGCACTCTAAAAGAAAGAAAGAAAGAAAGAGAGAGAGAAAGAACATTCTCAAGACAGAAAAAGGCCAAAGAAGATGATCTCTAGGGCCTTTGAAATTTTCCATTGGCATATATATACACACAACCTGGACCACAGAGCTTCATACAACAAACACACACATACACAACCCATATTCATACACACACTGGCACAGACGTACACACTGATGACGTGTGCACAGGTGCACAGACATACCTGCACCCTCGGAAGCCCCGAATGCAGCCCCTGGCTCCTAATGCTTTCTATCGGCCATGAAGTTTCCTGATAAGGTTATTGTATGGCTTTGAGTTTGAGGCTCACTTATATTCCTCCACTCCTCCTCCCCACCCCCAAGCACTGGAACCTTGTTTCTAGGTTGAGAAGTGTCCATTCTCCCTAGGAATCTCTTTCCTGGGGTCGGAACATTCATCCCATTGGAGGGCCAGATGACAACCTATTTGCTTTCACTTCTTCAAAATCTGAATTCCTTTTCATGGACAGTATTTTTTTTTTTTTAAGTTGTGGGGAAGTGTTTAAAAGAAGTAGAAGAACAAAACGATGCACCCGCCCCTGGTTTGTAAACATGCAAGTCCCTGTTCTTTTTGTGCTCCATAAAGAAGTGAGATTGGGTCAGATATTAAATTTTTGCTTTGCGGTTTTTGTCAAGTGGCAATGATTGCATATCAGACTGACTGACCACCTGATGTCCATTACAAGAGGGAGCCATCTGCATGACTCTTCCAGGAACAATTCATCCAGGATCCAATTCTCTGGTTAGGATAACTTTAACAAGGAGAGTCACAAGACCCCTTTTAAATGCCCAGAATTTACTGCCCGTGAGACTGGTGAACTTGACGTGTTTTACAAGGATCAATAATACAATTTAGATGCTCGCTGTATTTCAAACTAAATGGAACAATATTAATTCAAACTATAAACAGTACTGAAGCAACTCAAATGTCAAAGTCTTTGAAATGAGATGTGAACCACACAGATTTCCCCCCTCCTCCCATAGCAAGCGGCATCTTAGCTATTTTTAATTAGAGCTAGCTAAATATAGCTCTTATCTTCATAGGCTAGGGATGTGGTTGACATTTGGCTAAACCTTTTTTAAATACAAGGCTTATAAGTTATGATAGTTGCCGGAAAAGGAGAAATTAAATGCTCAGACTTTAAGCTGACCTAGTTTAGAGGTTCAATCCAAAGAGAAAGTTAATGGAACACAACTAGAGTTGGAAAAAGACAGGATTTGTTGCTGCCTTGGTAGTGGCCTGAGCTGGGAGAATGGAGGTGTCACCCTGACAGATTTGTGAGAAGTAATTGTGGAACGAAAATAGCAATAAGGAGTCTCGGGAAAGGAAATCAATCTTATTTATATGGAGATCACCAAGTAGGTCATGCGGGAGGCACTGTGTTTTAGTCCCTTGCAAATGGGTTGCCCCCGTTGGGCACCCACAACTGGCAGCTCAGCTTTTAGGAGGGTTCAGAGCGGAAATAGGTTGTGTTACCATATCTTTGATTGGCCCTTCTGCCTGGCCTCTGTGTCTACCTGCTGTGAACCCAAATGCTGGCCATGACCTCCCAGCTTGGCCTGATCATGGGGAGGATGAAGATTATGGTTGACCTGAGCAGTCAAGCCACAGGATGCTTACAGTTCTGGCAGTGAGTGAAATGGAAGGGCTGCTGGGGTGTCATTTGACATGGCAGACACGTTCCGTGAAAAGGAAGAGTGATGATTTTCTAAACGAATCCTCCCAACATTTTATGAAATACCGATCTCCATTCAAAATGTGAAGCCATGCCTTCCAATAAACTTTTTTGCTCCTTACATGCTTTTTTCTTCTTCTTTTTCCTTCTTCCTTTGTTCTTCTTCCTTTGCTCTTCTTTCTTCTTTTTTCTTCTTCTTCGGAACAGTGCTTCAAAACAGTGGTTTGGGATTTAAAAAAAATTTTTTTTCCACTTTGATTCTCCGAGGACTAGAAAGCATACAAAGAGCATGCAAAATACTGGGTATTTTAAAAATGTATTTTTAGAGCATGTATTATGACCTTGCTTCTCTTTTCTCCATTCATCATCCATGTGCTAGAGATTAAGGAAACATTAGAAAGGTGGCTCAGTGGGTTAAGCCACTGCCTTCGGCTCAGGTCATGATCTCAGGGTCCTGGGATCGAGTCCCACATCGGGCTCTCTGCTCAGCAGGGAGGCTGCTTCCTCCTCTCTCTCTGCCTGCCTCTCTGCCTACTTGTGATCTCTCTCTGTCAAATAAATAAATGAAATCTTTAAAAAAAAAAAAGAAAGAAGGAAAGATAGAAGTTCATTTAGTTTGCAAACTTTTTTATTCCCTGAGTGGGACATTGTAGAAAAATATCCTCGAGTATTTGAGTGTTGTAGAAAAAGCAGATAATGTAAGTAAGCAAAAATAAGAGTAAAATAATGATGATCCACAGTGTGAACCTGGAGGCAGCCATTGCGTTATACCCTGTTTCTTATGCATTTTTATACATTCATGTCTGTGTGTGTACAAAAACCAGAGAATATTATAAAAAATATATATTAATATGTAATATAGAAAAAATATAGACTCAAATGCAGGGCACACAACATACATCTATGTATATATAGAATGTTTTATTTATTTATTTTTAATAAAGATTTCATTTATTTATTTGACAGACAGAGATCACAAGTAGGCAGAGACAGAGAGAGGGGGAAGCAGAGAGCCTGACATGGGGCTTGATCCCAGGACCCTGGGATCATGATCTGAGCCGAAGGCAGAGGCTTTAACCCACTGAGCCACCCAGGCGCCCCGTAGAATGTTTTATTTTTTAGAGAACACGATATTTTACATGCTGATTTTTAAAATAACGTTGTTTTATTTTTTGAAAGATTTATTTATTGAGAGAGCACACATGAGTTGGGGGAGGGTAGAGGGAGAGAAAGAGAGGGAATCTCAAGCAGACTCCCCACCGAGCATGGAGCCCAATGTGGGGCTTGATCCCAGGACCCCGAGATCATGGCCTGAGATGAAATCAAGAGTTGGAAGCTGAATTGACTGAGCCACCTGTGCTCCCCAACATTGCTTTATTTTAATAATGGGGTTCACATAACCAAATAGTAGAATCAGTACATAACTCAGGCCTGCAGCTTCTTTTCTCCTTTCGGCATAGCCCAGTCAGATATCCTGCAGGATTGTCCCAGTATAGGTATAATGGCCAGGATGCATTCTGATTGCGTGGTGCCTGTGCCATACCGATTGCTAAGTATTTGAATATTACCCCCTGAATATTCCAGGAAATCTTAATATACCCTGCTAAAGGATATATTATACAGTTGTCAAGAATTAAGCTACAGGCAGCTGAGCAAAAACCCGCCATGTGTTAGATGGCTATAGGAAATGTGGCTGTCTAGATCTCCTTCCAAGGTGCAGGCAAAGATAACAGAGCTACTCCTCAGTATCGACTAAGTTCATCACCCAATGCACAGTAGAGACCACAGAGATCATTGAATTCGCAAGCCTGGGATAGTTAGAGAAGGTTTCACAGTGGAGGTCATATTTGAGATAAGAGAACTGGGGTGTAATTGAAGCAAAGGGAGGAAGTAAAATGTATACTGTATCTGGGAACCTGGAAGAATATCGGTTTTGCTTTTAGATTCATGCTTTTCCCTTTCCTTCCTCTGTGAAGGGTTTTGACCCTGGCAAACTATGTTTTTCGGTCTTCTTACCCAAATGGCTTCTGGTTTGATTTGACCAATAGGAGGCGCTAGTCAGCGTTTGCTAGACAGTAGAATACTAGCAGCCATGGTATTCCCCTCGCTATGGTTTGGGTTTTGGCCAATTGACAGTGTCTCCTCTTGTTGGCTTTTGTTCTTCTGGAGATGTAGAGTCCCAGCTTTTGTCGAGTGTTTGCTGCTTCTGTCGTTCCAGCTCCGTTTTGGTTGCCCTGACTCCTGGTTCCCGGACTTGGGATATTATCTCCTGCCTTTGTCCCTCAGCTCTATGGGTGGTAGCAGCTTCTTGGGGTCACCAAGCTCTAGGTTGCCTCAGCTTTCCCCCCAGTTGTTCATTCTGTTCTAACATGGATGTGACTTGTATCCTGTATTGACTTCCCTCTGTTGAGCTAGCTGCTGTGGGTTCTTTTCCTGGCTGGATCCTGACTGATGTAGTTTGTATCAGCAAGTGGGAAAGACAAGGCTGTTAGGGTGGTTGGGGCCGGATTGGTGAGTGACTCTGCTTCTCGCACAGGTAGGCAAGCTTACCACACTGTAAGAACTTCCAGAAAGGTATTCAGATAAAAAAACATATTCTGCCCCCTGAAAGATCAGTATTTGTTTCCCATAAATTTTGGTGTATTTCCCAGGATGTCACTTGCAGCAAAGTGGGAAGTGAGCTGGGCTTCTTTTCCTATTCTTCCCTTCAGGCAGCAGGAGGTATCTGGAAGAGAGGAAGAGGAGGACCACAATGGAGTGTGATTCAGCTTCTTGATGCTGAATCCTGTAAAAGAGAAGGAGACCCACCCCGAGCCATGGGAGCACTGCCAACCTGGGTCTGCCTTGGGAGCTATGAAAGCCTTTCAGGAGGACATGATGTCTGAACTAAGTCCCCACAGGTAGGCATATTTGTTTCCTATTCCTACTGTAAGAAATTACTGCAAACGTTGTCTTTAAACAATACAAACTTATCATAGCACAGTTCTGGAGGTCAGAAAACTGACAGACATCTCATGTGGCCAAAATCAAGATGTCGACGTGACTGAGTTCCTTGAGAAGGCTCTAGGAGATAATCATTTCCTTGCCTTTCCCATCTTCTAGAGCTATCTGCATTTCTCAGCTCCTGGTCCTCATCTTCCATTTTGGAAATATGCAGTGTAGCTTGTTCAACTCTCTCTCTGACTCTGGTTCTCTGGTCTCTCTTATAATGAACCTTGTGATTACACTGGCCTCAACTGGAGAATCCAGGATAATCTTGAGAATCAAATCTGAAAAGTCCCTTTTGCTATATAAGGTAATATTCAAAGATTCTGGGAATAAGGATGGCCTTGGGGGTGGAGGGGTCCATTATTCTGCCTACCACAGTAGGTTAGGCATTCATTAGGTAAAAGGAATAAGGGAAAGTGTATTCTCATAAGAAGGAGCAGATCATGCTGTCCAGAAGCCTAGAAGAATGTAGCATGTTCTAGTCCATTAGCAGATAATTATTATCACTGTCCTTTCTCTCGTGAAAAAGAAAAAGGGATATTCACTAGGACCTCCGAACATGGCACTGTGCCCCACATCCCTACACTGCAAGAAGCATGCTATTTAAGCCAAAATGCAGGCCGTCCTTAAAACTCAGCTGAATAGAATCCTTTAGCAAAGTATAAAGGACACTGGACTTGGAGTCCAATGGTCCCATTAACCTGTCAGCTTTGTCACCTGTCTCGGTCCTTTTGAGCTGCTCTAATAAGAATACCATACGCTGGGTAGTTTTAATCAACCAAAATTTATTTCTTATAGTTTTAGAGGCTGGGAATTTCAAGATCAAGGTGCTGGCAGATATATTCCTTGGTGAAAATCAGCTTTCTGGTTTATAGCAGGCTGTTTGCTTGTTGTGTCCTCACATGGTGGAAGGGAAGAGGGAGCTGTCTGGGATCTCTCTTACAAGGGTTCTAATCTAGGTGATGACCTAATCACCTCCCAAAGTTTACACCTCCAAATATCACCATGGTGGCCATTAGATTGTAACATACGAATTCTGGGGGGACACATTCAAACCACAGGCTCACCAAATAACCATGTACTTTGGAGAAAGACTCTTACCCTCTTTTAATGATTGTTTCTTTCTCTTTAATATGGGGTTAGAGCTCTTGACCTTGTGGGGCCATTGCTAACATTCAGGGATATAAATCCTATGGAACCTCTGTGCAGACTTAGACAAGGACAACTTCACCATTTTTTGAGGCTAAAGCGCCTGTGGTCTAGTCACCAGGCGAATGGACCAAAGGTTGGACAGAACTAACAGTGGAAATATGGAGCCAGCAAAGATACTGGAAAATCCCTTACAAAAGACAAAGTAACTTGTAGAAGACCGATACGTGGGTATTTTAGGAAAGAGCACATATGGCAAGTGAATTAACTGCTACCATAGTGGGAAGCTCCATTTTAGGGAGCCTTTATTCAGAATGTTAAGACAGGAAGGGGCCCGCATGAATTCTATAGATGCCAGGGCCCAAAGGGTGTAGGCTATCCACAGCCTTAGGCCATATTGCAAATGCCTAGTCAATTTACGGACATGCTTGAAAGAGTTAGCCATTACTCAAAAACATGATCCAGGTAATGTGGTCATTCATCAAAATCACAGTGTTCAGGCATTTTGGCAATTATGGGTAACTCTAAGAATTATGTTTCTCCTCTCTGGTGCCTAATACTGTGTGCAAAGCAGGAATCAGGCCAGGATTGAGTGGGAAGTGGAGATAATGAAACAGTATTTGGCCCCTCTTTTTCCACCCATAACACTTGCTAACGTTTAATGGGCACATGCTACATATCATGTGCTCTTCCCAACCCCATTAGAGGCACATGCTATTGTAACATCTGCTTTATCAGTTAGGAAACAGGTTCTGTGAGTTGCAGTGACTTACCCAAATTCGCAGAGCCAGTAAGCAGTCAAGTTAGAAACTCAGCCTAGTTGAATGATCTTCTTAATGACTACATCATGTGGTTAATGTTCCATACCTCAAACAAAATCCATCTCTATCCCTGAAGGAATAAATCTTAGTTTTTCCTTTTCCTTGTTTTTTCCCTTCATTCAACTTGTACTCTGATCTTCTCATTCTAGGCTTTTCTTATGTTGGTTACTTGTTCTCTTACTTTCTCCTTTCAGTTCTACCTTACTTTTGTCCCTAAGCCAGCCCATCTTTCAGGGCTCAGGGAAATGGGACGGGTCTTGAAATTAGAATACTCTCATGCTGTATGACCTTGGACTTGAAATTCCTCTAAGCCCTTGTCTCATCCATAAGCTGAAGATAATAGCACATAGTTCTTTGGGGAATTATATAAGCTATAACTCCTCAATGTAGTCTCTCCACTCATGAAAGTGTTCAGAGATTTGTTTGGGTAGTCAGTCAGACAACCAAGATTGAAGTCGAGTTCCATCACTTAGGAGCTGTGAGACCTAGGACAAGTTGCCTAACTGCTCAGTGCCTTCATTTCCTAATCTATAAAACTGGAGTAATAATAATAATACCTCCTACATAGGGTTGTTGTGAAATTTAAAGAGAGATAAACTCTTCTAACCCATAGAAAGTTTTCAGTAAATGTTAGGTATTATTAATAATCTCCACTGGCATCTCCAGGGTATGTTAAATTTCTAAGTGTCCCCTCCTTCCTTACTGTTCCTCATGGACTACTGATTTATTAACAATAATCACAAGCATGGCCTTCCTCATCAGAATTTAGTTTTCTGATCCTACATTTCCTCAACTGTAAAATGGGCATCATTTTATAGAACACCTCTTTCATGGTAGTGTTCCTCAGAAATAATGGCCAATACAACACATGAACCCTTAGGCAGTTATGTTGTACATTGATCACATGCAGTAGAAACAGCCTGATTGGATGGCTCCTGCACGTCAAGCTCGCGGCATGGTAAAATTTCAGTAAACCCTGGCTGTTGTGTTCATTTGTGTGGCCAACAATTATTGACTGAGCAATTTTTCTATATCTGCCACTGTGTTAGGTGTTCAGGGTGGGGTACCCTCTGCCACCAAAGAGATTGCATTGTAACAGGAAATAGAGATGTAGTGGTAATTGCTGTAAAAAAAAAAAAGAAAGAAAGAAAGAAAAAGAACTTAAGGCAGTCAGGTAAGTATCCTCCGACAACCTTGACTCAACATGATGTTATACTAAGTAGATGAAGAGACAAAGAAAGGCCTGGTCTGGCGGATCCCTGCATTGGCCATTTGTGCTGGGTGCTGCATCTGAAGCTTCAAATGGCAGACAGTCAAAAGGCTGGAGGGTGCTGACTATTATTTGGCCAACTGCAGCGTCATTTGGCAGCAAGCCCCATTGACAATTAACCAAAGTCAGCAGTGAGGCAAATAGAGGTGATGCACTTTCTTTGTGAAGGTCTCAGGATGTATTAGACTGTTTAATTATTTTTTTCTTCCTAGTCTGGACAAACCAGTCCAAATGGGCACATTTTTTAAAAAACTTTGTAAAGCTCACTGTCGCCCTTTATTAGCCTCTAGAATGAAGTTTAGATGGCTTCCTAGGGGTTTCTTGAAAGGTAGGGATCTTTATGGGACCTTATTTATTCTATGCATGAAAAGCGGAAATGACACCTAACTAATAAACATCTTTATGTTGCAAGGCTATCTGACTCGTGGCCAATTTGAAGATAACTACTCCCAAACTCTAGTCGTACTTTTCTCTTTGACCCTACAAAAGCAACCTTACTACTGAATATATTTTACTTCGGTTCCGTGTAGAGTCACTGACTTCTGCCTTCTACCAAAGGGGCTTAAATACTTGTAGATGCACCCGCCTATGTCAAGGAGATGTCGACAAGACCAGAAATGAAGATAGTCCAAATTTCAACTGGACTTGCAGTTGATAGCCTCTCTGGGATTTTACAGGATGAAAGTACTGACAGGGGAGAGTGACAATGAGGACAAATGATTACGTTGATCACATGCAGTAGAAACAGCTTGATTGGATGGCTCTTGCACGTCAAGCTTAACTACCACTCAGATAATGAACTTGGAGGGCTAAGGTGTCAAAAATGCCCTGAATTTGGTATTGAAACTGCTCAGGTATTAAAACGTTCCCACAAAAATTTTAGCATTTTGAGAGAACGAGAAAGAATAGTGACATTGACTTTGACATTTCAGAAAATTAAGTAGCAGGGATGCATTGACAGATGAACAGAGCAGCGTGTTAAGATTCCATAGGAGGCGATATTAGGACAGACTTACAGGCAGCTAGAAAATGAAATCTTATCTTGTTAGATACCCGGGCCTCAGTTATTAGGAGAGATTAAGAAGTAGGCTCCAAATCTTAGGACAGGGCGTAGAAAGACTTCAGTTTTAAGTAACAAGATATGCCAGATTTACTGGAAGCCCATGCTGTGCAAGACACTGGACTGGACACTGGGGACATACTAGCCTTGTCCTATAGAAGGTCTCCAGCCACAAGGAGAGACAGATAAGTAATTTAGTAGACAAAGTCATGATGGAAGAAGAGAGCATTGAGAGAACAGAAGAAGAGAGGAGCTAAAGTAAAACTGGGCGGGGAATCGCCAAGCAGATACCTGGTAAGCAGGAGTTAGTGAAGGATAGGATAAGTGAGAGAGACCCAAAATCCTGGAGCACTTCACTTAATATTGAGTCAGTTCCTCAGTGACGGTTTCAAGGTGAAATGTTTTGAGTTAGTCATCACCTGTATCTGTGCTCACAGCTTTCCTGGTACTTCAATGTTACCCAACCATTTCTCTTTCTATGAATGATCAAATCACGGTTCACTTATATTGAAAATTTGCTTGCTGGATTTCCTGCCCGTGCATTTATTTAAAAGCAATCAGTTTCTCGATTTGTGTATAAGTAATTCAACCCCGCCCCTTTCTTTCCATGATTTTGATGGGAATATTGTTCTTTAGAATAAGTTGCGTGTTGGTGTCACCCATTTTTCCCTGTGGTGTGATTGAACTTGTTCCTCTATTCCTTACAGTTCTAAAAACTAGCATTTAGAACTCCGTAGTTCTAGAAACTAGAATTTAGAACTAAAGTTTACTGGATTTGGGTTGAACGTTTTTCATAGAACTGCATTGCATCATCGATGAGGCTGTGTGTTGTCTATTGTGTGATATTCAGAGACATGATGTGTGTTTGACTCTGTATTAGTGAAAAGATCCCTGGCTTAACATGATGACTGCCATCTTCCTCTGCTGAAAAGTGACCTTCTCCTACCTGTTTAGCCAGCCAGTAATCCATGGGGGTGATACTTTGATACCATATCAATATGGTGTTCCCCATCAACCTATCACCTCATAGTTTTCATTTTCCTTTCTGATCCTTGCCCAAATGAATTACTTCCATTGGAGATTTCACTGTTGCCTGTTCTTATATATTTTGAAGAGAGACCAAGGCTTTGTTGAAATTTTGGCTTAGAGGCTCATGAACTTCCTCTCTCAGATTATTCATGAATACAATTAATTCTTTTTCCCCACAGAACCATATTTTCTCGTCACTATTGATTGCCCTAAATCTGGGTGTCGGTAAAGTTAACAGTCATTCAGAGATTTTAAATAAGGTCTGAGCCAACCCTTTGTGGGTATAGGTTTCAATAAGAAGTGTCACAGAGATGGGGCAGGAGCAGGAAGTCAACAGTCAGGAAATGCCAGTGCCAGAAGGATTCCTGAAACAAGGAACATGGCAGGAGGACCAAGGTAGAAATTTTAAGTCACAACAAGGCCACCGTGAGATTTCATGCTGAGTATGGAGTGTGGCTAGATCATAGATCACACCCAAGTGCCTATTTTTTTTTAAAGATTTTTTTTATTTGTCAGAGAGAGCACAGGCAGGGAGAGCAGCAGGCAGAGGGAAAAGTAGGCTCCCCACTGAGCGAGGAGCCCGATGTGGGACTTGATCCCAGGACCTTGGGTTCATGACCCAAGCCGAAGGTAGACGCTTAACTGATTGAGCTACCCAGGTGTCCCAGATGTGCCTTTAGAGACAGAGAGGTAAAGGAGTGGAGCTAGACATGTGTAAGGAAGAAAAAACAGTGGTGGGGCCTATGACAGAAGTGGAGTTCGTAGGTCCCGTCTAGAGGCCTTCTGTTAGGAATAGCTAAATGTTATGGAGAGTGGGAAATGGCTCTAGCCTTGCCAGATCTTTTGATTTGTCAAGAGAAGCTGGAAGTCTGAATGACAAAGTAAAACAAAACCATCTGAAAATGGGTACAGCTAAGTCAAAGAGTACATTGGAAATATGGATAGTGTGACAAATCTGTTTCTGGGTTCTGTTTGGCTTCTGGGACATAATTTTGCAAAATTTGGCTGGAAAAACCTTACACATGTATTATTAATGTCAGAAACCAAGTGGAGAAGTGGGGCATTAGGACTATCTACTTGATGTAGAGAAGGGATCCAAAGCTCAGGAATTAGTATGTGAAAATAAGGAATACTTACCAATCAACTCTGACCCTGATCCTGTGCTTTCATGTTTGTCTATACTGCCTGTTTCCTGAGTTGTTTTTAAGTTTTTTGAATGTAGGCACCTTGTCTTCATATCCATACATTTTTGCACATTACTTTCCATATACTAGCCCCTCAATAAAAACATGACTATGAGGATGATTTCTATCCAATAAAGACCAGGGTAAATTATTTCATGTTCTTCTCATCATAGCTGAATAAGAGTGATGCATTTTGCGCATAGCATAAAACAGAGTAGAGTTAATCTGTGATCTGATTTTACCATTTAATGCTATTTTCAACAAAGCATTCATAAAATTCATAGCTGCAGCTGTTCCACATTATTATGTTCTCTCTTGCAAATTTTCTTAACTGAAAGCCATTTCTCATTTTTATGTTGTAATGTTTGAGAAAGTAATGAATGATTAAGGTAATCAGAAATACATGAAGTTGGGGGAAGACATACACATATATATTTTTAGTCATGTTTGAAGAGTACTACTTAAATGATAATGCACTAACTCTATCATAACATCAGGGAAATTTATATTGTCTGCCTGGTCCAGCTCCATTTTCTGGAAAAATAAGTTCTTAAATATGTCACATCTGTCACCCAGCTTCCGAAGTCACAAGTCTAAACTAGAACTGGGAATTTTTCTATGTTCCATTTTCTCCCACGCGTTCTCTGATCTCTCTCTCTCTCTAACAAAATACCAATTTGAGGACAGAAGGGCATAAAGATGAAAGTCTGAATGTAGGTGCTAAAGACACATTATGTATTTTACAACTTTGGCTAGCAATGACTCTGTTTAAGTGAGTAGCTCATTAACCCACAGGAGTGAGTGTTTAATGGTGGCACTTTGGCAGAACGATTTTTCATTAATAATTCCATTTACTAAATGTCTTCCATGTGCCAGGGATTGTAATCGGTGATTTTAGTACTAAGCGTCAGATGATCATCTCTATTTTTTCACTACAACCTGGCCAGGAAAGTAGTGTCAGCCCCACTGTAGATGAGGAAACTGAGGCTCATAGGTTTTAAGTAACTTGTCTAATGATGTACATCTGGTAAGGACTGGAGCTAGGATTAGTACCTGTGTGGGCTGCAAAGCTTATGTTCTTGCCTTCTATCTGTCAAGTGTCATATATGACAGTTCTGAAATAAGTAGGGACCCTATAGTCACATTCCATAGTAACGTAGTCCTTAACTTCCAGTCAAAATTTATGAGTGTCACCTTGGGGATGTGTAATTATAATGCACTCAGATCTCTGTGGTTTGAGAAGGGAAATGCAAAAACCTTGATTTTCAGTGAAGTTGGTTGGTTGACCAGATGATTTTGTTTTCATGAGCGGGGAGATTGGAGGTTAGGAGCATTTGACCAATTTCCTGACTTGAGGAGGCTTTGTTCCCCTTAGTTTGACAGTTAACAGTGTGAGAACTTTTCTTGAACACCACCACAATGCCAGTGCCCTTCTCTTGGATCCCTCCTGTCTTTGGGTATTGCTGAAGATGTTGTCCATGCTGAGTAGTCGCCTGGCCAGACAGACATCACACTTGGTAGTCACAGGGTGGGGTGCTGGTGTTTGTTGAGAGTTTATAAGATGTATTTAGAAGGACTGCCCTCATTAACAGACTCTGCTTGCTAAGGTTAAGTGTGGGTAGAATGGTTCCATGAAACGCCTAGATAGCGCAATAATGCTCTTCATAGTTACCTTTTGCCCTGAAATCCTCATTTATGATTCCGTCTCCTTAGATCCTGCCTTCTCCCTCTCACTGTTCATCTCACCAGAACTTTCCCTCCTGCGCCGCCATGGATTGTGGATTTTCTTTGGGCTCTTGGAGGGGAGTGCAGGTTTAGGAAAGTCCTGATGTTTCCCTCCAAACTCCTGTCTATTCCTGGACTTTTCTCTCTTCTCTAAGATCTCTAGCGACTAAATCTACGTATCTTTTTTCTGTTCTATCCCTCACATAAAGTAATGACTACAGGACAGCCTTGCTACTTGAAGGACGGGGGATTGTCTGGTGGTTGTGAGTGATTAGAAGAAAGGAATGAAGGTTAGCATTTGAAAAATATTACCCTTGGGACGCCTGGGTGGCTCAGTTGGTTAAGCAGCTGCCTTCGGCTCAGGTCATGATCCCAGGGTTCTGGGATCGAGTCCCATATCCGGCTCTCTGCTCAGCAGGGAGCCTGCTTCTACCTTTGCCTCTGCCTGCCTCTTTGTCTGCCTGTGCTCGCTCTCTCTCCCTCTGTCTCTGGCAAATAAATAAATAAATAATCTTTAAAAAAAAAAAGAAAGAAAGAAAGAAAGAAAAATATTACCCTTACATCTATCTGTATTCTTACTTATCATGTGACCTAGGAAGACCTATTTTTCCTTGATTACTTGGACCTGTATTCTATGGTGGATTCATTTTTTCAGGTTAAGCAGTTCTATTTTGCCCTCTCCAGACTGTTGGTGGGAATGTAAAATGATATAGCCGCTTTGAAAACAATATGGAGTTCCCTCAGAAAATTAAAACTATCATGTGAGGCCACAATCCCACTTCTAGATATTTATCCAAAAGAGTTATACCCATCAAAAGCCGACTGAGTGGATCAGGAAAACGAGGTGTGTACATAGAATCCAATATTATTTGGCCTTTAAAAAGATGGATATTCCACAATATGGAACAACATGGGTGAACCTTGAGGGTATTATGTTAAGTGAAGTAATCACAGAAGGACAAATGCTGCAAGAGGTATCTAAAGTAGACTTGTTGGTGCAGAAAATAGAATGGTGGTTGCTGGCGATGGGGGGAGGTGGAAACAAGGAGTTGCTGTGTAAGAAGGATAAAGTCTTTGTTATACAAGACGAATAGGGGCTAGAGATCTGTACCACATTGTGCCTACACTTAAAAATACTCTATGGTGCACTTAACAGTCTGTTAAGAGGGTGCATCTTGTGTTTTCTTATCACAATATAATATTAATAAAAATTTAAAAATAGCATTATGCTGAAAGGTGCCCAGCAAAGAAGAGAACACTGCGTAGCTTCCTTTATAGGACATTCTGAAAACGAGGAAAACTAATCTATGGTAATAGCAGATCAGTGGCTCTTTTGGGGAAGAAGGGTGCCTGGAATAGGGCACCATGGAACTTTGTGGCCTTCCGGCAGTGTTCTATATTTTGATAAGGGTGTTGGTTACACAGTGGTATGCATTTGTCAAAGCTGATTGGACTGTATAATTAGATTTATTTATTTATTTATTTGACAGAGAGAAATCACAAGTAGACGGAGAGGCAGGCAGAGAGAGAGAGAGAGAGGGAAACAGGCTCCCTGCCGAGCAGAGAGCCTGATGCGGGACTCGATCCCAGGACCCTGAGATCATGACCTGAGCCGAAGGCAGCGGCTTAACCACTGAGCCACCCAGGCGCCCCTGGACTGTATAATTAGATTGATATATCTCATCCTCTGTAAATTATGCCTCAATAAAATGTTAAAAACAATCACTTAGAGCACAACATTAATAGCTTAGGGTGAGTTAGTTTAATCATATACGTCAACCAAGGCTAAAACAACTTTTTATCCTTAGAAAAAGGTTTTTACAGCAAACCCAACAGATGATTTGTAGAATCATTTTGGATATTTGAAGAATTTGAGAATGCATTAGCATAAGGTATACATATACTACAAAGCTGCATGACTCTTGTTTTCCATTTCCAATATTTATGTCAAATAAAATAGAAACTTAATATTTACTGAGTGTTTGCCAGGTACCAGATGCTGCTCTAGCAGCACAGATGAGTTTTTTCTGTTGTTGTACTTTTTATAAAATATAAAATCATATTAGAAAGGAAAAGTTGTCCTTTAGAAAACCCTAAAGAATCTACCAAAAAAGTGCTCAGATAATTGAGTTCAGTAGGTTCACGGGCTTCAAGCTCGATACACAAAAATTAATATGCAAAACTCATCCCTGCTGTTAGAACAGTACTGACCCTTACAAAAATATATACCTTTTATTTTCTTATTTCACTCGCTAGAACATCAGGTAGGATGTTGAAGAGAAGGGTTGAGTGGGCAGCCTTAAATTCTGATTTGGGGGGAAAGCATTTAGTCTTTCACTATTACATATGATGTAGGCTGTAGGTTTCATGTAGATGCCCCTTTTAATGAGAATTTTTATAATTCATGCATGTTGAATTTCTTCTGAGTGATTTTTCTGCATCTGTTGAGAGGGTAATATGGTTTTTCTTCTTTAGTTTTTTCCTATGGTGATTTACATTGATTGATTTATAAATGTTGAGGCAGCCTTGAAATCTTGGCATAAGGCCTAATTGATTGAGGGCACAAGTAGGGGGAGTGGCAGGCAGAGGGAGAGAGAGAGAGAAACAGACTTCTGCTGAGTAGGGAGCCTGACACGGAGTTTGATCCCAAGATCCTGGGATCATGACCTGAGCAGAAGGCAGATGCCCAACCAACTTAGCCACCCAGGCACTTAGATGTATTATAATTGTTATGTGTTGCTTGTCTCAGTATTTCTAGTACTTTCTATTTCATGGATATTAGTGAATAAATTTCTTTTTTGTAGTATCTTAGCCTGGTTTTGGTACAAGAGTATTGCAGGCCTCATAGAATGGGTTCAAGTGTTCTTATTTCTATTTGTTGGACATATTTGTGGTTTGGTATTACTTATTTTTAAAATGTTTCATAGAACTCATTGGGCTTGAAGTTTTCTTTGTGCAAAGGTTGTCAATTATGAATTCAATTTCTTCAATAGTTGTGAGGTTATTCAGTTTTCTGTGTATTCCTGTGTCAGTTTTTATAATTGGTGTCACTCTTGGAATTGCCCATTTCATCTGATTGGAGGACTTATTTGCATAATACTGTTAATACTGTCTAGTTAGCCTATTAATATCAGTAGGATTTCAGTGACATTCTCTATTTTGTTCTTATGTTATAACTTTTTCCTTATTCTTTATTCATTTTTGGTTTGTGTTTAGGGTTTGTTAGTCTGAGCCAAAAGAATATACTGTATTCTCTGTCTACTTTAATGCTATTACCAAGGTGTGACCTTTTTTGGTCTCCCACTGAATACTCTGGTGCTCAAAGTGGTGTCTACATTCTCGCTCAAAATACAGCAACCCATAACCTGCGGATCAGATCCAGCTTGTGGACCGACTTTGAAGAGCTTGAGAGGTGAGAATTATTTTTACATCCTTAAAGGGGAGTTTTAAAAAGAAAAAAAGATTATGTGAGAGACACCATTTGTGATCCACAGAGCTTAAAGTATTCTTATCTGGCTCCTTCATAAATGTGTTTACTGGTCCCTGCTAGTTGATGAGAACTAGACTATTTTGCAATCCTATATGAGTTTTGGGAAGTGTCCAGCTTGTAACTCCCCTATAGCTGTCCCTCGCCTGTGTGAGGTAGTGCATGAACAACTTCCTGTTCAGCCAAAGACATAATGAGACCTCTAGGCATATTTTTCAGGCCCATCTTATTATTTTCATTCTAAGGACTTCCAACCTGTACCATCTATTGTCTTGTGTATAAAAACAGATGTTTCACGTTCTTTGTCCCTTTGTAGTTTTTTCGTTTTGTTTTGTTTTTTAACTGCGGGAGGACAAGCCCAGTAGTGGTCACTCTGTCATAGACAAAACTGACAGACCTCACTACGCTAAATACAATTCTGATAGATTTCATCAGTTACTTCTTTATGGTTGTAGCAGAAGAGCAGCTCTACGGTTTGGCTTCAGGTTACAAAATTGCCCCACAACCTCTACCTCGGGAAGATATTTTGCTGCTTGAGGGAAACAACAAAGCTTCCTCAGAACAGTGATACGGCAGGTACCCTGTTGCATTACTTAATTTGCACAGCAACACTTTGAGGTTCACAGAAATTAACTTTTCCAGAGGTTTGTGGGTTTTGAATGGCAGAACTGGAATTTTAATCTACGTTTGTTCGACTCCAAACCAGGAGTTCTTCCCCAATCTTAACCACTCCCATAAACTGCACTCATGTGGCACACTGCAAAACACCTGCGGGGAGGGGGTGAAATACGGTGATATTAAGAAAGAAAGACAGGAAAGCTTGCCACCTATCTCCTAATTTGTTCTAAATTCTTCCTGAAGAAATGGCTAGTGTTTCGTTTGAGCCTCCGTTCTAAAAGAGAATATCATTATAGAATAATTTAACTCTGTAATCACCAATTTTACTGGGTCCCATCAATCTGCAATACACAGTCATTTTCTCAATTTTTAAAATTTTTTAAAAATTTTTTGTAAGATTTTATTCATTTATTCAACAGACAGAGATCACAAGTAGACTGAGAGACAGGCAGTTGGTTGGGGAAAGAAGCAGGCTCCCTGCTGAGCAGAGAGACCGATGCTGGGCTCAATCCCAGGTCCCTGAGATCATGACCTGAGCTGAAGGCAGAGGCTTTATCCCACTGAGCCACCCAGGTGCCCCTGTTTTCTCAATTTTTATTGACCACTGATTTATCTCCTAACTGGAAGGAAAGTGAACATTCTACTTTAGTGGTATTAAGTATGCTTTGGCTCAGCACTGAGCCACCTCCTGGGTCAGAGGGTTGTTGTGAAAATACCCATTGGATTTCAGCTTGTAGGATGTAGCAGACAGTACCCCAAAAGCTTCCTTTTATTTCTAGGGTGTTAATTCAAGTATTTCATAAACACAGACATTCCTATAGGCAAGGAACTTTATTCTCCGATTCTTTGGGGGGCATTGAAAGGCATCACTAACATATGTGCTTGTTTTATGTCATGAAATGCTTACATTCATCATTGCTTGGCCTTACAGGTCTAAATTGTTGAAATGCAAACCACAGTCTTGAAGTTTAGCATGTAAAAGCTTATCGTGTTCATTAAGGTAATCTAGGAAGTGAGTGGGGGGGACAGCACTGAGGCAGAAGGTGGTAGAGCTGGAGTTCTAGAGTTTGGCACCATGTGTCGGCACAAGGATTGGATGATTCTCCGCTGTTGGTAGATTCTGATCTTATTCGCGATTGTCTGAGTGGAAGGCCATATACAATAGGGTATAAGGGAGGAGCTTTGGAATCAGGCCGACCTGACTGGAGTGCTAGCTTCTTCATCTGCTAGGTACAGCTGCTGTGAACAATGACTGTGTTCACAAGCTATCTTAATGTTTGCTGCATCAACTGTAATATATGTAATGTTCAAGGCTAATCTATTTCCAATTGTCTGACCTAGGGAAACAGAGTGGCGCTGGGTCAATGGAGAATGGAAATTGGAAATAAATGGATTTGGGGTAGAGGCCAGGTTGTAAAGGGACACAAATTCTGGGTCAGTATCTGGTGGGAAGAGGCGATGTTTAAACTGGTTGTGGGTACTTCCTGGATAGAGTCCAAACATGTCGTGGAGGGACATTTTATGTTTGCAGATTCTCGGATCAGAAATTGGGTCATGCTCACAGTCAAAAAGCAGCACAGTATTATTGGGAGGCAGGCTTTGATAGAAGGTGAATGAGGCCCTTCCTTCTACTGGTGGTCTAGATGGTCCTGGTTTGCTGAGGCATGGAAGCCCATCTCATTCTGAAAGGTCAGAGGCTACATCTTTATCTACCACGCATCCCTTTATGTTGTAAACTAAGGGTAGCGCCAAATTCTCTGATGGACTTTGGTTTCCTTTTCTGTGTTTAGGATGTGGGTTCTTACATATAAATTTATCACTTTGGTCTTAACTTCATGCTATTGGGTGCATCAGGGAAGAAAAAACAATTAAATTATGCTTTTGTTCCACATCAAATGAGTGAGCTGGTGTTTTGGTCTTTAATTATGGTTTGAAGTCTTATGGAGGCATTAATGAGTAAGAATGGTATTTTTCATTGCAAAATAAACTGTCACATCCTCGTATTTATTGCCAAGGTCTAAACTTAAAGCATAAGCGAGTCCTGATTTAAGGAAATGGAAGCATCAACAGCATAATAAATAATACTATATTCATTTCCTATTGCTACTATAACCCATTGCCACACACTAAAGTGGCTTAAAACAACACAGATTTATTATTTTACATTTCTGGAGGTCGGGAGAAGGACACGTCTCACTGAGCTAAAATTGAGGTGTCAGCAATGCTGTGATCCTTCTGGAGCGTCTAGGTGAGACTCTGCGCTTTGCTTTTTACAGCTTCTAGAGTCATCTGATGTACTTTGGCTCATTGCCCTCTTCCAATAATCACATCAGTCCCATTCTGCTTCTCTTGCCATACCTTCTGTTTTGACGCTTCTGCCTGCCTTATTCTCTGGTAAGGACTCTTGTGGTTACATTGGACTCACCGAGGTAATTCAGGATAATCTCCCCATCTGAAGATCCTTAACTCAATCACATCATCAAAGTCCCTCTTGCTATATACGGTCGCATATTCACAATTTCTGCTTATTAGATCATGGATATCTTAAGGATGGTCGTTATTCTGTATAATAAATTTCCTGATTGTATTTTCCTGTCACCAAGGTACATTCTGAAAAGTTTTTTTATCAAGCAGATATTTGAATGCCGAACTATATATTGCTATTTATTTTCCTTGTGAATTCAGAAACATGCTCTCGTAGAAAGTACATTAAAGACATGGTAGAAAGAACTCTTAGGACTCCTAGTATTTCTGCCACAGACATCCTTTCCTTATCACTGCAATGCATATGCATTTGACTTTCCCATTTCAGTGTTCCAGGCCATTGGTCAGACAAATAGTCTTGCCATGATCTTTCACCCTCCTTTCAAAAAGCATGCACATATTACAATCTATCACCCAGTTATAACCCATTGAACCTTGTTATGCTAGATTTTGGGTGTTTAGAGGAGCCCTAAATATCAGGATACTTTTAGAGACGAGGTAAATAGACCCGAGGTAAATATCTTTGTCTAAGATAGCAAAAGATGTCTTTCGTCTTCAAGTACCCTTGACCAGCTACCAATGAATGTTCATGGATCCTAGCGAATAACTGATTTCCCAAAGTTTCCATCAGAGAAGAAAAAAATTAACAGTCTCCTTAGTTAACAATGGGATCTGCAGTGCCATAGGACAAAAGGTTATGCACCGAAGGGTCTAGAATATGTTGTAAAGGTGTAAGGATTATTTTCAGCTGACGACATTGAAGAAACAATAGCTGCAGGAAGAGGCTTTTTCTTAACTCCCTGTATGTTCCTAAAAGCACCGCCAAAAAGAATTCAACCAGCATAAATCCCCTCCTTGGGAGTCTCCCAACTGCGGAAGACTAACTCTTATGGCTGAAGAGAAGTCAGCACAAAGCAGCACCCGGATACAGAATTGCCCAACTAGACATTGTCATAAACCTGTCGTATTTCCCATCTATTCTCGTCAAGGCCCGTTTATTTTTCCTCAAAGCCATTTGTTCTCCCACAAGATTTTAGGATATGATTCTTTGGAATACATCCTGAACTCTGCGTGTACCTAACTTCCTGTCTACACATGATCTTAACCAAAAGGCCAACAAGTGATCCTAACTTCCTAACAAAAATTATAATCGAGTCCATTAAACATCCCCTGATTTGGGCAATCTCTGTTGGGCCGAGTTTCAAAGAAGCCCCAGGTATTTGGCTTCTTTGTGTCCAAGCTGTATGGAGTTGCCTATGACCTTGAATCAGTCACTGAATGATTAGGGTGATGGGGCCTCTGCCTTATGTGAGCCTTGTCAACTTACAGAAACTGTCTCAGAGTGCTCTACTCCAAATGGGACCATGATCTTGGCAGGGTGTTAAAACTTCATGGGCTGCTTTTTATTACACCAAGCAACCTCAAAATGAGTTTGGGTCCATTCTCCATGAATATTTATTGAAAATTGACAATGGTGCTATGCCAGTCCCTTGGTTATGATTTTCTCAAGGACTCAAGTCTTGTGTACTCATCTAATCTGTGTATTCACACATTTCCAAATGCCAAGTGAAAATTACGTATTCCAATACTTTTTAGCTTTGTGATCTTTGGCAAATCAATTTACTTCTCTGATCCTTAATCCTTCCTAGCTTACATGGGGACCCAGTGTGTGAAAGGGCTTCTGCATTGTAAAATAGCATGCAAATATATGCTGTTGGTAATCTCCTGGACTCTCTTAAAATTAACACCATGTCTAAATGATGTAAACAATTCAACCGTGCTGTAACAGATAAGGTGTATTTGACCATTCTTATGATGAACTGTAATAAATTTCATTTTATGCTTGCCAGTTTATTTTGTGTGAACAGCTTCAGCCCCGGAGGAAAGATACACAAACATAGATTCAGTGTTCGAAGAGTGCCCATACATAAAAGTTAAAACACAAGGTTAGGTGAAAATCATGACAATGATTAGTCTTTGTGTGTTTTGAGGCACATTGAAATTCTTTATGGATAGTTCCTGTTTAAAAACAAACAAACAAAAAAAACCAGATTATGTCTGAAGAGAGTAGACTTGAATGAGTGAATGAGAGACACAATAAAATTAGGGGATACAAGGAGCACCTGGGTGGCTCAGTGGGTTAAAGCCTCTGCCTTCAGCTTGGGCCATGATCCCAGGGTCCTGGGATTGAGCCCCACATTGGCTCTCTGCTCAGCAGAGAGCCTGCTTCCCCCCTCTCTTTCTGCCTGCCTCTCTTCCTATTTGTGATCTCTCTCTCTCTCTGTCAAATAAATAAATAAAATCTTTAAAAAAATTAGGGGAGACAAGAGTGGAAAGAGGAAAGGCTTGTGTACTTTTTAAATGGTGTCTCAGAGCTGCTCGAGACAGAGGGGACAGGCAAATGTTAGAAGTCTGGAGGCCCAGGCAGTCAAAAACTTTGTGGGTTACAAAAATACTACCCTCTGTAGGTCTTTTATACTCATGGTAACTAGCAAAGATTTAAAATAGGTCCTTTGTACCTGTTCTTTAATTCCTTTTAAGAACAACGTGGGGGTGTAAATAAATGAATATAAAATTACAACTTGTACTCAAAGTAGTAGCTGAGAACCAAATGGTATCATGGAGCTTGAGACAACCTGTAGGTGGAAGGGAAAAAAAAGCCAACTTTTGAAGAGCTCAGAATTACATTAGGTTAGCCATGTCCCAAGGTCAGGTGGGGCTGGGGTGGAATTTTCCTCTGTCCAATGTTCTTTTAGATAGACCATAGATTAACTCGGCAGGAAACAGATTAACAGTAGAAAATAAAATATCATTTCCTACATATGGGAAATACACACATAAGATTCCAAAAACAGGCCAAATGTGATATGTGTCACCCAGAACTAAGGAGAAAGGGGAAGGAGCATCTGGGACTTCAAAGGGAAGGAATGCAGCTCACAGCAAGATGAAAAAGGCGGGGAGGGCGCCTGGGTGGCTCAGTGGGTTAAGCCTCTGCCTTCGGCTCAGGTCGGTCATGATCTCAGGGTCCTGGGATTGAGCCCCGAATCGGGCTCTCTGCTCGGCAGGGAGCCTGCTACCTCCTCTCTCTCTGCCCACCTCTCTGCCTACTTGTGATCTCTCTCTGTCAAATAAATAAAAATTAAAAAAAAAAAAGATGAAAAAGGGGGAAATGTTTGCTGGCCACACAGAAACAAACATGGGACCTACAGAGGAATTTTAGCTTTTTTAAAATTTTGACTTTTCTCAGTTGTTCCTTGTCTATCTCCTCTATTTCATTTCTAGTGTATTTGTGTATGGTGATAGCTCTCTTTCTAGAGCTTGGCTTTCATTCTAAATTCTTTGTTGGAAGTTGTTGGGGGGTGGCAATCAAAGTTGCTTCCTCAGTCTTTTGGGTCTCTCAGCTCAAAATCTATATGCCACTGTGGCCTCTCTTGGGATGGCCTGCCATTGGCCCCTGAGGCACCAACCACTTATGAGTCTTCAACTTTTGCTTTAATGTGTATGTTTGGCAATTGATAAGTAAAAGTTAACCAGTATATATGCCACTGTCCGAAAAAACAAGACTACGTTTTTACAGAAAGGCCTAGGGAAGAGTCTTTCCAGCATATTTCTTTTTGTATCTCATCCTTCGGCCCCCAGCGACTTGACTTTCCTCCTTCTGTACTTATCACCCCAGGAAAGCTTCACCTTGATGCAAATTTCCAAGGCTGTGTAAGACTCAGGACTACACTAAAACTTGCCCTGCAACTCTATAATGTTTAAATGCTTCAACTATCTTACTTGTTTCCCGAGGATATTTCATTAGGATGAAATATCAGCTGTTGAGCAGGTTGGAAATGCTGATTGTTTCATTGTTGGAGAGTTTCACGCTAACGGAGGCGGGCACCATGAGCCGGTAAGAGCATGTGGGTCTCAGCTCTAAGAAGCTCCATCCTGACAATTAGTGTATCGTCAATGTAATATTGCGTGGCAGGCTTAAGATCTGTGTTGAAAGGAAGAGCGCCACCATAATGACATCCATTTTTAAGGCCTTTAGGAATAGATGATTAGATTATTAAGCCAGCCTGTCCCCTGGGGAGTGCATTAACGCATTGAGGCCACAGGGTCGATTGAGAAATGACTGCTGTGATGTACTTACTCACCGACCAGGGCCTCAAAGAGTTACTGAACCTCTCCAAACCCCGGAGAGTAATTTATACACTGAAAGGATTGGACTGAGTAAGTACAATCTGACGTGCTTTAATGGGCTTTGATGAGCATCAGAGACCAACTTTTCGGAGAGCGTTTGTACTTTGTAGAGGTGGGATTGAGGGCTGCACTATTTAGAATTTCCATCTCTTCTTTTGAACAAGAACAAAAATCGTGTTACTTTGACCTTTCCAGGGAGTAATTTCTTTTGCAGGCTAATGCTATTTTCCTCCTCTAAATGGCTCGATAACAATTGAGGAAGAGGCAGATTGGGCAATCAGTCAAGACGCAGAGTGCTGAAAATGGCAAATGTTCAGACTGATGAAATTAGGAGACGTTTCCCAGATGAAAATCTGCCAAATGGAGTTTTATAAACACACAGCATTGCCCCCATCCTATTGTAATCCCCTCATGTCCCTCTTCTCCATAGAGGCAACAGTAATGGGTGTTAGTCACAACGGCTGTTGGCCTGTGTTTTACATTACAAAATATAGCTTTTAGACCTATCTATATTAGAATTTCATCCTGAGTTTACTCCCCTTAATAGCCTCGCAAGCATTGTGTACTTCAAAAGTGATATTTTACCCTTCATTAAGCCTTGTATTCCAAGAAAAAGTGTCTTTGTGACATTTAAAAGAATGATGTTATGATGATCTTTAAAGTCTAGAGACAGACAGAATTCACAATGGGATAATTTGGGTGCCTCGTATAATGAATACATTTGAATGAGCACCAAGGGAAGGGGGTAGGGTCTTAAGCAAACATTTTAGGGTCTCACGAAGGTTGCAGTATCTCCACCCCTAAATTGATCTAAGGGATACAATGTCAGTTTCATAAAAGTTAATGCCTCTCAAAGTCTAGTCCATGGGCCACCTTCATCAGCATCTCTTGGAGTTCTTATTTAAAATGTAGATTTTTGCGGCGCCTGGGTGGCTCAGTCAGTTAAGCTTCTGCCTTCAGCTCTGGTCATGGTCTTGGGGTCCTGGGATCAAGCCCCATATCGAGCCCTGCATCAGGCTTCCTGCTCAGCAGGGAGTCTGGTTCTCCTTCTCCCTCTGCCCCTCCTCTGCGACTTGTGCTTTCTCTCATTATCTCTCTTGTGAATCAATAAAATCTTTAGAAAAAAATTTTTTAAATGTAGGTTTTTGAGAACTACCTCTTAGAATTTTTTTCTTTCTTTTTTTTTTTCCTTTGTTTTTTTTGAGAGGGAGGGCAGTGGGGGTAGAGAGAATCTTAAGCAGGCTCCATGCCCCGCACAGAGCACGATGCAGAGCTCGAGCTCATGACTCCAAGACTGTGACCTGGGCCTAAACCAAGAGTCAGACGCTTAACTGAGTCACACACGTACCCATCTTAGAATTTCTGAGCATATAGGTACAAACCTTCATTTTTAACTAGCTCTTTGGTGATTCTTTTGCATAGTCATGTTTTGGAATCCCTGTTCCAGAGTGTGGAACAGGATATGTTGATAGGGATCTCATGTCAAAACTTTTAGCAAAGAGCAGTCATGGAAACACGTTTATTCAAGGGTTGTAGGCTTGTCCAACCACTATGAAATTTACCACAACTGGATGGTTGGTCAGTCAACAAGAACATCACCCGTGTGTATATAGCAACCATATTGAAGAAACAATTTGGCAGTTATGAGATCTGGAGGAAAAGGAGAGAAAATAGCTGGATGTTGGTCAATTGTAGGTGCACCCTAAGTGTCTTGGAGTGTGGGGAACAGAGGATAGAGAACAATGTTCTCTGGGGACAATTTTATAGCCAGCGACAAGAGAGACCTAACTGAGCGTATAGATTTGGGACTTGGTTTAATCCTGTAGAGGATGCTGGTGGTAAAGACCAGGGGTAGTTCCCAACAGAGAGGAAGCAGTAGCATAGGAAAAGGGAGGGGGCCATGCATACAGAGAGTACACAGGTTGGGCCAAGGTTTCTGTTCAATCCACATACATTGACAATATCGGTCTTTCTGCAGAGTGTAGTCTTTCTCCCTGCGTTATCACATGTAGGTACTTGTCAGCACGCAGATTTTTGAGTCTCAACCCACAAGGCTAATTTGATCTGGCCATCTGGGATTGGGAGTTTAGGAATCTGCAGTGTGAGCATATTCAGGCTCTCCTGAGAGAAATGAAAGCTTAGCACTGCAGTCAAAGTAACTGCCACAAGGTGAAGGGTAGGACTCCCTTAGGATAGCAAAACCTAATTTGAGCATTGTATGAATTTTTTATGGCTGTTGTGACAAGTTACCAGAAACCTGTGGCTTAAACCATCATAAATCTATGTGTGTATGTATTTCCATAAATTTATTGCCTTATATAATTAGAGGGGAGAGAGAATCTTAAGCAGGCTCCACGCCCAGCGTGGGACCTGAGCCGGGGCTTAGTCTCACAACCCTGAGGTCATAACCTGAGCCGAAATCAAGAGTTGGACGCTGAACTGACTGAGCCACCCTGGTGCCCCTAAGAACTAGTCTTAAAGGGAGGCAGTTCAGCATAAGTCTGCAAACTTAGACAGGCTACTTAACTTCTCTGTACCTATAAAATGGGGGATAATAATACAAATAGTGCCCTTGTTGTGAAGATTGGATGTGTTCAAATGTGTAAGGCTCTTAGAACAGTGTAAAAACACAAAACACATAGTAGGGGCATCTGGGGGTCTCAGTCTGTTAAGTGTCTGCCTTTGGCTCAGGTCACGATCTCAAGGTCCTGGGTTCCAGCTCCATGTCGGGCTCCTTGCTCAGCAGGGAGTCTGCTTCTCCCTCTGCCCCTCCACTTCTGCTTTCTCACTTGCTCACTGTCTGTCTCAAATAAATAAAATCTTTAAAAAAATTGAAAAGGTACAAACACATAGATGTTATATCACTATTAGTTATTTTTACTTTATTCTAATAATCAGTCTCTCAACCTTACTTACTCTTCTGTTGTGCTGGAGTCCTGTGAACTTTCCAGTGTAGTTCCCTAGCGCTGCCACGAGGTGTGCCCTCAGGTGGACCAAACTCCGGTGGGAGCTCAGCAGTTCTACCCCCAGACCTCCTATCTGAGGTTAGAAAGACTGGATTGTACATCAGTTAACGTTTGTGTGTCCTTTGCAAGTGGTCAGCAGCACAAGGACCTCTTCCTATAGACTCCCTGGTGATCTTCCTGCTTGCCTACTTATATTGTAAACCCCTAATTCTGGCTTTGCAACTATACTGGCGTCTTCTGGGTCTGGGACATCAGTTGCCTGCTTGATTCTGCTGAAAATAAAACATCTACTTCTTCTGAGGACCATAGCTGCTGACCACACCCACCTCAGCAATCTAAGGCAAGTCTCAATTGCCAAGTTGCCTTTGAAGTTTTTATATTTCTGTTCTGTCTCTTTGGTTTGCAAACCAGACAATAAATCTCAAATCAGCTTAATCTCCACCCTCTCTCTCTACTTAGTTCAAATTTCTGAGAGAGAAAGTATCTTTGGCTACTGATCATGCAGTGGGATGGCTTTTCTTGGGTTTGGAGTCTTAAGTCTATAGGTAGGTAGCAGTGCTGTTTATACAGACAAGGTGGGTGTCCTGAGGAGACAACCCCAAAGGTGTAAATAAAGGACTAATACTTTTGCCCATCTGTAGGGCATGTACTCCCCTGTGGGCTCTTTCTTATCATCTTTTGTGAAGCCCCTACCATCACTTCCCACTGGACCACCTCTACCACGAGACATAGCAATTTACTGACACTTCCATGCTCCCCTCCTGTTTAGAAAGTAGTTCAGGGGTGTCTGGCTGCCTCACTCTGTGGAACACATGACTCTTGTTCTCAGGCTCATGTATTCCGAGCACCATGTTGGGTGGAGATATGACCTAAAATCTTAAAAAAAAAAAAAAAAAAAAAAAAAAAGCATAGAAAGTAGTAGCTAGTAACATCAACATTCCTTACCCTTACAGAATACAGATCTTTGGAAGAAATCACATACTAGGTTGCCAGTTCATGAAAGAGTGGGGGGGGGGCAAACTAGAAAATTCTAGAGAGTGGGTCAAGATACCTGGGTTATAATTCCAGCCTGAATCACACTTTTAGCTTCTATGCCGAGAGCCCGGTGCCTTCCATAAGGCTACCCTAATGTTTCCTTATTCTTCAAGACCAGCTGGGTTGCTATGGAAACTTCTGTGTTGCCTATGCAACATAAATATTTGCTAAAACTACAGTCCTCAGCCAACATTTGCTACAACACTAGCAAAACTGCTTGCAGCTGAGCAGAACTAGGAATCCCAGGACCAGGGCTGTAACCCTGAGTTAGGTGTCACATTGGTTGAGCTAAAGGCATGCCAGAAGCTAACTTGGGGATAGCTTTCTCCCTCCCTTTGCTTGAATGTGCCTGTTGGCACTGCATCTGTCTTGGAGAATGACAACTGGCAGATTGCCTCCCCACGTCCCCTTCCCCTTATTTTTCCTGTTTATTCAGCAATTGCCAAGAGAACTGTATAGGAAGATAGAACTCAAAATTAGATCCTAGAATAGATGTTTGAACTAAGGGATGAGAAGTCTGGAGCTCTGGTTCTCCAGGGCATCTGTTTTCCGCTTCTTTGTCCAAGTCTTGGGCGAAGGGGTTCTAAATTCCAGCAATCAGGTTGAAAATTTTGGCTGGCCGACCTATATGTAGGACCCTTGGCTGAAACTTAGCTACTCTTCATAGGAAACAGAAGCCTGTGAGCCCTATGGTTAACTGCTAACCTGTTTATTAGTAGTAGCAGGGTTAGTATTTCACTATGACACATGCCACTCCTGACGTTGTTCAGCTTGTTCTGTTTGGTTGAGATCATGGTACCTTGTAGTGTGGTGAAGCCATTCTGCATGGAGACTAAAGAGGCATTAGTAGATATGACCATATACACTCGGTTCGTGTTCAGCATCAGTATACGATACAGGGTTCTAATTTCAGTTGACGCTCCTTTGATGCTGGTATTGTAACCATTTTCTGCTTGTCAGTTATTTTGTAATGTATATGCGAGAGAAGGTTTCAGTGGCCAAGAGTCCAAAAGTTTGAGTTCCAAAGACTCCAGTTCTTTTCTTCTGCCCTTTATCTCTATTTTAATAGTCATACTAAAAGTTGTCTGTATTGGTTCTTTTTTTTTTTTTTGTCCATCACTGTATAAGTACATAACATGTGATATCCTTTTATTTTTAATTTAATGTTTATTTTTTTAAAGATTTTATTTATTCATTTGACAGACAGAGATCACAAGTAGGCAGACAGGCAGGCCGAGAGAGAGGGGGAAGCAGTCTTCCCGCTGAGCAGGGAGCCCAATGTGGGGCTTGATCCCAGAACCCTGGGATCATGACCTGAGCTGAAAGCAGAGGCTTTAACCCACTGAGCTACCCAGGCACCCTAATTTAGTTTTTTTAAAGAAAAAGAATTTAATCTTTATTTACAGGACACTGTACAATAGGAGATTCCACATAGAAATAGGAAACCCACTGAGAGGAGGAGCTTTCTACAGTTTGTACAGTTTTGAACTGGTCAAGTAGAGTTTCATTGTAAAAAGAGCTACCATAACAAAACACACTGAGAAAGAGTCCTTACTAGAGAAACAGTAAGACAGACTTCTACCAGAGCACACCACAAATGACTTTCTCCCTCAGGTGTATAGTCTAGAAGTTAAAGGTCCCAGGAGTGCAGTCCTGAACGTGGAACATACAGCCTTCAGAGGTCGTTTCTGGCACAACATTCTGATCTTCCTCTTCCTCTACAGGGAAATCCTTCTCCATCAAGTTTAGTGAAGCTTCTGTACACAGACTCATTTTCATGGTTTCATAGAGCTGCAGTTTTGACCAAACCTCCACATTCTTCAATCATTATACTAAGTTTCTCAGTTTCACCTAGTTTCTCAGCAGCCTGGAAAGTGTTAGAAATGGCATGCAGAATAACCAGAATAATTTTGAGATCTTTTGCAGTTAAGAGGTTCATCAGTGGCTCTATTATGCCACATTGAATGAGGTATACAGTCTGTTCAGCTGTCCTGCCACTTGTAGAGTTGGTCACAGCCCAGACAACTTCCTTTTGGGTCTTAACGTCTGCCTTAGAGAGAAGACCAATGAGGAATGGGACCAATCTGTGATTCACAACTGGCTGGATCTGGTCCTGGAGACCCCCTGTGATGTTTGACATTGTCCAGGCAGCTTCCTTCTGAATATGAGTTTTGGGGTTTGTTAGCAGGCAGGGAAAGAAAGTAAGTGCTCCTGTGTCTAGTATACCCTGAGTCTGTTCATCTGTCCCAGTGACAATATTTCCTATGGCTCGAAGCACAGGGTTCCCAAAGGGCAGTTCAGTAGCTCCCAGAAGCTTCATAAGCTGGGGCACAAGTCTGTTCATCTGGACCACCAGTAAGGTAGGAAATGGCCCAGCAGATATCTGCCAATACTTCTGGATCATCGTGATGTAGGAAATGAACTAATGTAGGAAGAATGTATCTGCTCAAACAGCATCTCACGGGGGTGCAGGATTCTTGTTGTGACAGAGGTTTGAAAGTGTCCAAGTAAGGTTACATAAGTAACCACATGCTAAAGATGACATGTCAGGAACTGTAAGGAGAGCCAATAGCGGGTCAACTGTACTGTACTTGACAACCACGTCTCGAAAAACTGAACCTGCCATGTTTCCTAGAGCCCACACAGCTTGTTCACTGATGGGGGCATGGGGAGATGCCAACAGAGAAATGAATGCTGGGATCACACCTCCATCTACTGCAGCCTCGGTCTGTTCTGATGTCCCGGAAGCAGTGTTAGTGAGAGCCCAAGCAGATTCAAACTGCATGGAACTACAATCAGTTCTGCCCAAGGACACAAATTTTGGAATCAAACCAGCCCAGATTACCATGTCTCCGGGGGGCTGTTTTTCCCTGGAAAGCAGTTTCCTAGCAGCTTGAGTAGCCTGAGGAGCTGGCTTTCCACATTGTTGCTATTTATGCCTTTGACAGTGTCATCAACAGACCATTCTACAGTGTCCTGGTTGTGGCAGCTTTCCTGCAGCGGGGGAGGAAGCATCATCAGGAAACGAGCTTGCGTTTCTCCTTTTCAGCATCTGGTCAACCTTCTTAGCTGTCCTCAGCTTCACGTTAACTTCTGTTGGGCGCCGCCTCATTTCTGCACTGTCTTTCCCCTTGTTCTTGACTCTGTTGAGGCGGGCAGCTGGTGAATTAGCATTCTCGCTGGTGGACATGGTTATAAGACAATGGGAGAAAGCTACGCGGCTGGCTCAGGCTTCCCCAGTAGGCCTTCTGGGGCACACAGGCTGTGGGTCAGTTGCCCTCAAAACATCTACCATGGATCACCCCAAAGACGATGTCTGTCATATCCCTTTAAATCCCCTAAATAATGCAACACTCTAAGGTGGGGAGAGGTATTATCATTCATGCCATTTTATAAATGAGGGCCCCAAGACTTAGGGAAGTCAAGACAACTCTTTTTTTTAATATTTTATTTATTTATTTGACAGAGATCACAAGTAGGCAGAGAGGCAGGCAGAGAAAGAGGAGGAAGCAGGCTCCCTGTGGAGCAGAGAGCCCTATGCGGGGCTCGATCCCAGGACCCTGGGATCACGATCTGAGCGGAAGGTAGAGGCTT
Source organism: Mustela putorius furo (assembly GCF_011764305.1). Taxonomy (NCBI): domain Eukaryota; kingdom Metazoa; phylum Chordata; class Mammalia; order Carnivora; family Mustelidae; genus Mustela; species Mustela putorius. The sequence continues at coordinate 10,095,632 of NW_025422049.1, forward strand.
TAACCCACTGAGCCACCGAGGTGCCCCTCAAGACAACTCTTTAGGATTAGACAGCTAAGTTGTAGAACCATAATGCAAATCTAGATTTGTCTTATTCCAGTACTCTGATTAGTAATGACTATCCTATTTGCTGTTACATTATACCGCCTGAATATTTGGAGCTTATAGGAACAATGAGGGGCGGCACAGCAGAGAAGTATAGTATTGGCAGTATGTGGACAGTATAAGCAAAATGGTGGTCAGTACGAGGGCAATCGTGGGCAATTTGGAATCATCATTAGCACATGCGGTTAAGACTTTTTAAACATTTTGAGTTGCCAGTTTTCACATATTTTAGTAATATGTGGTTCCTACTGATAATCAGGAGGAAGTCAACTTTGAGTCACAGGAAGAAGGAGGGTCTGGTATGTTCTGACTCTGAAGCCTGAAGCTTGATCTTTACATCACAGTTGTTTTTCTCTGTAAACAAGTTTACTGAGGTGTAGTTTACATACCAAAGCCTTGTCCATTTTAAACTTACAGTTCAGTGTGTTTTTTTTTTTCTTTTAGTTAACTTAGAGGATTGTACAACTATTTTCACAGTCTAAATTTTAATTTTCATCTCTCCCCCAAAAGAGACCCTATATCCATTAACAATAACTCCTAATTCTCCCATTCCCCAGGGAACTTCTAATCTGTTTTTTTTTTCTCTTTATGGATTTGTCCCTTCTAGACTTTTTATGTAAATGGGATCATATGATAAGTGGTCTTCTTTGACCGGCTTCTTCTCCTTACAAGGTTTCTGAGGTTTACCCATGTTGTAGCTTCCTACACAGAGTATCTGCACAGCATTGAAAGACAAAAGCATAAATGACTCATGGAAATCTTTTCCTCCACTCAAAAGGGAAAAACTCTTTTTTAAAGATTTTATTTATTCGACAGAGAGCAAGGGAGCAGAAGCAGAGGGACGGGCGAGGAAGGAGAAATGCTGGGCACCCGACATGGGGCTTGGTCTCAGGTCCCTGGGATCGTGACCTGAGCTGAAGGCAGATGCTTAACCGACTGAGCCACCCAGGCGCCCCAGGGAAAACATTTTCCAAAACTAAAAGTGGTGTTGTAGAGGCCACTAAAGACAGGATTTAAGACAAGTGAGAAATGAAAGGGTTATAAGAAAATAAATGAACCTTTGCTTGTGAAACTGGAACTGAAGAACTCAATAAAGAGAATGGTTGAAGTGTCTTCTTTAAGAGGATGCAGGAACTAGAAGTACCAGGACAAAACTATAATGCTGTGCAGAAGATAATAAACTACTTGTTAAAAATTAATGCAGAGTTTCAGAGGCGACACCATACTTGCTCAAGGGAAGATTATGAAGAGGAAGAAGAGATTGCTTAAGCTCTTCGTCTTTGGAGGCATCCCACTGAAAATCTTTCTGAGTTAGTTGGATTATTCATGATAGTAGCAAATACACCGAAAATTCCCTCAGGTTCTATTAAAGCAGAAAAGAGAGAGGTTATAGAATCATACTTGGGGAGATAAAAACTCAGTGTGTGTGTGGGTTGGTGATGAATGGGTGAAGGTGATCAAAAGGTATAAACTGGGGCTCCTGGGTGGCTCAGTCGGTTAAGCGACCAATCCTTGATTTTCGCCCAGGTCATGTTCTCAGGGTCAAGTAATCGAGCCTCACATAGGGCTCCATGCTCCATGCAGAGTCTGCTTAATCCTCTCGTTCTGCTTGTGTCCCCATTTGTTCTCTCAAATAGATGAATAAAATCTTTTTTTTTTTTTTAAAGGTATAGAGGAGCCTGGGTAGCTCAGTGGGTTAAGCCTCTGCCTTTGGCTCAGGTCATGAACCCAGAGTCCTGGGATCGAGCCCCACATCCGGCTCTCTGCTCAGCGGGGAGCCTGCTTCCCCCTCACCCCCTCTGCCTGCTTCTGTGCCTACTTGTGATCTCTCTCTCTGTCAAATAAATAAAAATAAAATCTTTAAAAAAAGGCATACATTTCCAGGTATAATAAATAAGTCCTAGGAATGTGATATACAACATAGTGACTGCAGTTAATACTGTATTGTATATTGGAAAATTGCTGAGACTAGATCTTAAAAGTTCTCACTTCAGGGAAAAAATTCTAGCTATGCGTAGTGATGGATGCCATAGACTTGTGATCACTGTGAGATGCGGAGAAATATTGAATCATGTATGACTGAAACTAGTATGTTATATTTAAATTATATCCTAATAGAAAAAAATATATATATATGAAGAAAAACCTGTTACTATAGGTAAATGAGAGATGCTGGAGGAATACTGGCATAAAGAGCAAAGTAGGCAAGACGAAAAAGAGGACTGAGCTATGTCTATGAAGGAAAACTGGAAAATCTGAGAGTATTGAGCTAATAAGAAATGAATCCTGAATGTCTATGTGGAAATGTTATTGCTTTATTTGGTGATGGGAAAAGATGATAAATATGTATAATATGTAAATAGCTTTGCTAATTAAAAAACCTACAAGGACCAAACAAGATAATGACTGGGAAAACAGTTTGAAAAGTAGAAAGCGCTATGTAAATGCAGTTGCCGTTGTTATTAAGGTTTGCACTTTAGTCTTCACATCATTCTCTCTGCAGCAAGCCATTCGCAGATGCTGCCTTAGTTCATGTTCTTGTCTTCTGGGCGAAAAGGCATCATGTCCTGCGACCTTTGGAATTTGGAGTTTTCCTGGGGTCACTGGCTTCCCTGTTGGGATTTCAGTTGCTTATCCTACTTGTCTCAGCATTCCTGATTTGCTAGATTCCCATCTGGATGCAGTCATACTGGGCTCACTGTGCCTGGGCTCTCAATGTCCCCACCGCTGAAGGTTTGTGACGCGTAGTGTGGATTGATACGTGCGGGGGGGGGGGGGCGGCGTGGTCATGTGCATTGTGCCATTTCGTGTGCTGTTGACTTAACTCTTGGCCTTCCTTTGCTCCTTGTTTTTGTTAGGGGCGCCATCCTTGCCTCACTCATCCAGGCTCACAAACGTTCGAAGTTTTTCCCCCTGTCCCCCCAACCCCCATCGCTTAAAATATTTCTGGAACAGCTGTTGTGTGCAAAGACCAGCGGTGCTGAAGATGGGAAGGTTACAACGCACCATCCAGGCAGTCACAGTCAAATGTGAAATTAGGATGCCTACCTAGTAATAATAACAGAAAGTTGGATACATGTTATAATGAAGTTGTCAGAAGAAGACGAACGGGCGCCTGGGTGGCTCAGTGGGCTAAGCATCAGACTCTTGATTCTGGCTCAGGTCATGATGTCAGGGTCATGGGGTGGAGCCCATCTGGGGCTCTGTGCTCACGAGGACATCTTGTTGAGATTCTCTCCCTCCCCTCCGCCCACCCTATTTCCCCAACCCCTGCCTGCTCACATGTGTGCATGCTCTCTCAAATAATAAGACTTTCAAAAAGGGACAAACAGAATTTTGTCAGTGAAACTGAAAAAGAAGTTTCACAGAGAAAGGCATACTTGAGCTGCATGTTCCCCCACTTTTGAAGGTGTATATTTCATACAGGAAGAGTCCCCCTCTTTACAATTCAGTTAATGGACTATTCAATTAGTACATAATCCCCCTTGATCCTTCATAACCAAACCTTCCCCAGACTCTGAGCCCAACAACCACTCATCTGTTAGCAGTCTATGGTTTTGCCTTTTCCAGAATGTCATAAAAAAGGAACCATACATTGTATAGCGTTTCTGTACTGGCTGTCATGCATTCGTGAGATTGGTCCATGTTGTTGACTCTATCAGTAGTTCATTCCTTTTTATTGCCATGTAACACTCCATTTTATGGATGTATCACTTCCATCCATCCATCCATCCATCCATCCACAAGTTCAAGACATTTAGGTTGTTTCCACTTCAGAGTATACAGGTTTTCTGTGAAAACACCATGTTTAATTTCACTATGGTAAAATTTTAGAAGTAGGTTTATTGGGGTGTATGGTAAGCTTTATGTTTAACTTTGTAAGACACTACCAAAGTGTCTTCCAAAAAGTGGCAGTGCCTAAGATTAACATATGAATGTTACTCAGTAATATTGGTTCTTTTTTTTTTAAATTATAGTATTCTAAGTAGTATTTAGTCATATCTAATTGTGGTTTCAATTTTAATCTGCTTATTGTTAAATATGAAGACCTTTTCATATCTTTATTTGCCATTTGTATATCTTTTGTGGGATTTCTATTAAAATATTTTGCCCATTTTTAATTACTTTGTTATTACTGAGTTTTTCTAATTACGTATTTTTAATTGAGATATGATTTAAATCCCAGATAAAATTCACTGATTTCATGTAAGCAAATTGCTGGGTTTTAGTACATTCATAAAATTATGCAGCCCTCACTACTATCTTATTTTGTTACCCCAAAGAGAGATCCGGTAGTCATTAACAGTCAGTCTTCATTTCTTCTTCCCCCAGCCCCTGGCAACAACTAATGAATTTGCATTCTCTGGATAGTTTGCATAAATTCAGTTGTATAATACATAGCCCTTTGTGTCTGGCTTCTTTCACTCAGTATTTATTTATTTATATTTATTCATATTTATTCAAGGACTATCTGTTGTAGTAGGAACCTCATTCCTTTTATTGTATATCCATTCATTGTATGGGTATACCACATTTGCTGATCCATTCATCAGTTGACGAATCTTTGGGTTGTTTTCATCTCTTGGTTTTTATGAATAATCCTGCTATCAACTTTCATGTAAAGTGTATTGAATATATATGTTTTCAATTCTTTTGGATGTATACCTAGAACTGGAATTGCTGGATCATATGGTAACATATATTTTATATATGCTGGATACAACTCATTTATGATACATATTATTCACATGTTTTTTTCTGTGTCTTATGCTTTCTTATCTAGTTTTTAAAAAATATTTATTTGAGAGAGACTATGGGGAGGGGAGGTGTGGAGGGAGAGGAAGAGAGAAACTTAGGCAGACTCTGTGCTAAGTGCAGAGCCTGATGTGGGGCTCAATCCCACAACCTGGAGATCAAACCAAGAGTCAGACGATTTACCAGCTGTGCTACCCAGGATCCCCTCTTTTTGTTATCTTTTTTATTTTTTAAAGATTTTATTTATTTGACAGAGAGAGAGAGAGATCACAAGTAGGCAGAGGGGCAGGCAGAGAATGAGAGAGAGAGGAAGGGGAAGCAGGCTGCCTGCTGAGCAGAGAGCCTGATGGGGGGCTCGATCCCAGGACCTCAGCTGTGATCATGACGCAAGCCGAAGGCAGAGGCCTAACCCACTCAGCCACTCAGGCGCCCCTCTCTTTGTTATCTTAATAGTGGTTTTGGAGTTCTTAATTTGACATTTTTTTCACGGATCACATTTTGTCATGTTATATGAAAAAAATCTATCACTAAACCAAGGTTACATAGGTGATATTTCCATCTAGATCTTTTATAGTTTTAGGTTTAACATTTAAATCTATGATTCAGTTTTTGTTAATTTTTGTGTATAATAGATGGATCAAGGTCATTTCTTTGCATATGGATATCCAAATATACACAGACCATTGTTTTTATTCTTTGTTTTAATCAAATGGTTGTACTTGTGTGGGTCCATTTCTGGACTCTGTTCTGTCCCATCAATCTGTGTCTGTCCTTTGCTAATACCACACTCTATGATTCCTGTAGCTATATAGTAAGCTTTAAGATCAAATAGGCTCATTCCAAATTTGTTCTTCAAAATTGTCTTGACTGTACTTGTTCCTTTCCCTTTCCTTATGAATGTTTTTCAAAGCCAACTTGTCTGCCTGTACAAACAATTCCTGCTTGGATTTTGATTGTAATTGCATTGAACTTGTAGATTAGTTTGGAGAGATTTGACCTTCAAACAGTATTGAGTTTCCCAATCCATCAATGTTGCATGTATTGCCATTTATTTAGGTCTTCTCTGACATTTGCCAACAATGTTTTGCAGGGTTTCCCCCCTCCACCGCATACATATCTTAAACCTATTCTCCTAGATTAATTTAGACCAGTATTTTGTTTTTTGATGCTACTGTAAATTGCATATTGCATTTCAATTTCCAGTTTTTCATTGCTAGTATAGTTTATTTTTACATGTTAACCTTGTATCCTGAGACCTTGCTAAATTCACTTGTTTTATTAGCTCTTTTCTATTCTTCTTGAGGCTTTCTACATAATCGTGCCATCTATAGATAAAGTTTTATTTCTCACTTTTGATTATGTGCATTTTAGGTGTTTTTCTTTTTTTTTTAAAGATTTTATTTATTTATTTGACAGAGGGAAATCACAAGTAGATGGAGAGGCAGGCAGAGAGAGAGAGAGGGAAGCAGGCTCTCTGCTGAGCAGAGAGCCCGATGCGGGACTCGATCCCAGGACTCTGAGATTATGACCTGAGCTGAAGGCAGCGGCTTAACCCACTGAGCCACCCAGGCGCCCCATTTTAGGTGTTTTTCTAACCTTCTACCTTTTGCCTTTTGCAGTGGCTAGTTTCTCTGGAAAATATGTTGAAAAAAGGAGTTGAAAAAGGAGTTGGAAGAGTGAACCTGCTTGCTGTGTTCCTCATCACTAAAGGCGGGCATTTAATCGCTTACCATTAAATATGAAAGCTATGGTTTTGTAGTTTCCTCAGGTTGAGGAAGTTCCCCTATAATCCTACTTTGCTAAGAGTTTTATCAGGAATGGATGTTGGACTTTGCCAAGGCTTTTCCTGCATTTATTGATATTTACGGTGTCTATGAGATGCCTGGGTATCTTTTCAAGTTGCAGATTTTGATTGTTTTGTGGGATAGGGCCTGAGATTATACATCTTTGTTAAGCTCTGAGATGAAATTTGACATTGGATCGCACTTTACATAACTGGGCGTGGGGTAGGCACTAAACGGTGCTAAGAAAGTGACACGTGCATGCAGAAATGTAGAGAATAAATTTTGTCATGAAGAGCAGTGAAGGAAAGGATCAAGAATGAAAGAGGGACCAAGAGTCTGAAAATCTCCAGGATTAAGTTTGTCAAACGTGAAATTAGTCTTGGTTTTATAGCAGAAGTTACACTACTTATTTTGTACCTATTTGTGGTATTTGAAACCTCACATCTTACTATAAAACCATGTATCCCTCACTATCCAAGTCTGTTTGGTTTCCAAGTGTGGATTGTGATGCTTCAGATCAGAAAGAATACCACGTGATCTGCATGTATTTGGTTCTGGAGTTTTGAGTAGTGAGTAGTAGTGAGAGTCAAATCACGAGGGATCTCTGTCCACATGTGCACGGGTGCATGCGTGCATGCACACACACATATCATAACCTGTTTGGGTTTTGAGTTTCCATCACTAGACTTCTGACAGTGGAACACTTACTTACACATTTTTTCCCCACTACCAGATCCATAGTCCTTTAGGGTTAGGATCATGTATTTATTCGTCTTTGCGTTCTCAGCCTCTTGTATACCACTTGGTACTTAGTAGGTGCTCATTAAATATTCATTAAATTGTCACAGTGAGCTGATGGGAGGAAAACAAATACAGACTACTTTATCAAGGGCTTTACTTGCAGAAGGAAGGAGAGTGATAATTTGACAGGTGAGAAGGATTCAGGGCTAAGGGAAGATTTCTGTTTTGTTTTCTTATTTTTTTATTATTTTGAAGTCATATAGATTTGTGGTTAATTTTAGGCAGAGAAGAAAGACCCAATAATGTGGAAGTTACTGAAGATGGAAGAGCAAACGAATAATTAATAGAGCAGGTTTCTGTAGCAGATAAAGAACACAAGTAGCTGGCTTAATCATGAAGGGGGAAGACACATTATTTTGGCCCATTTTTTCACTCAGTTGTGTAGAATCTTCATCATAAAACCATTCGGCCGTAGCCATCACTATGTTCCACTTTAATCAAGGACCCTGTTGCTTTTTACCTTTTTAATTCATCTCCTTCTTTATAATCATGTTTACTTGGAATCTTTTTTGCACATGGCTGGTGGAGCTTTCTCCCAGAATCTTTCCCAGAAACAGCCCTCCTCCTGGAGAACCCATTATGAGGCTCCTCCTTTCTGATCTCTGATTTCAGCCTGGCGTCTATCTCTAGGCCTTGAGATGAATGAGGATGTCGGGTTCGTACTGTTTTCTTCAGCCTCAGATTTCTTGATTCTCTTGCTATGTTGGCATTTGACACACTGAAATGTGTTCCTATAATTCAAATGACAGTAATGCCTTCTATTTTCTAATCAGGGGGCAACGATTTCTGCCGAGGAGAATTTTTTTCTAAAAAATGATTTCAAAAGAATGCCATCAAGTGTGTAGCTCTATATGCATTCATGTGCATACTTGCCCGTGTGGGTTTTATGTCACAGACGTAATTTCTATGTGATATGAGTTTATTCTCATGTGTGGGCTAATTGATAGCTTACAGGGTGTTTGTGTTTTCCAGTCTGCTGTTTTTGCTCTGAGCAAAAATTTACTCAGCTGATGAGAATATTTTGACGACTCTGCCTGTGTGTCCAGGAAATGTAATTTGGTGTGAATTTTCTGGCTGTGATGACCCAATTTTAAGATGTAAAATAGAATACTCTAGATGTATATGGAAATAACGTAACACACCTAACTCCCCCACAAGGAGTAACAAACATTAAGACCTTATACAGCTCTTAATATATACAATCAGAGGATGGAAACATCATGATTATAGTCTCCTTAACTCATTTGCAAATATTACAAATGTTGTTTACCGAAACTGAGTTCTAGCAAAAGTTACAAAGATTTATGGCTTCTAGGCTTGGAAAAAAACAGTTCAATTTAATTCTTAGGAATATTTCAGTCAACATTTTATGATTTATTTGTACCTTTAACCATACCCAGGCTTTTTCAAAATTTGTTTCTCAGTGCCTTGAAATATGAATACGCTCAAATAATTATTTCTCCACAAAGTGTTGTTTTCTTTGGGGTTCAGTAGTTTAATAACTGCCTTTATGTAATTCAGTGTGATTCCTGTCTCCTCATTCATTTCTTGGCTTTTCATTTCTCTTTTAACATTCTGGTCACATGAAGGAGTGCACACTGAATGTTATGGATGACCAAAGGAAACCAATCACTACTTATATTTTGAAAAACGGACTTAACATTTGCATCGGTGTTTTGTGAAGTTTAATATTTAAAATCCCGAAACTCAACCAACATTAAGTACTGAGCTGTCATTATTTATTAAAGATACCTCTACCATAGAAGTACTAAAATATCATTCTGTGCTAGCTGACAGGGAAAGGAAAGCAATCTGCATTCCCTCAAGTGTGGTGTTCTAGCAGCTTTCCTCTGCACACTGAGGCTAGCTTGACAAAATTGATTATATTGATCATTTTATGGGTCGATTGCCCAGAGATTGAATGGTTAATTTGATTTGGTCTTCCTAATGGCCAAAAGGACCAGATGGCTTGATTGGGATGATGACTGAAACAAGAAATTCAGCTGTGAAAACATTTGAATCAATGGTGCTGTGTTAACACCATCTCACATCTCAGAGATGGCTAACCTTCAAAGCCTGAATTTCAGATTAAACGGAAGCCCTCAGCCTTGATGGCTAGCTCTGAATTAGTATTGCAGTCGACAACTTTAATTGGGGGTATTTTCAGTTTTTCCATAATGCACATCAGATGCCAAAGAGTAGAATATTAAAGCAGCCCGAAAGAAAACAACCAATTGCTAGTGCTATTGATAAGTCTCGAAAGCATGTCTGACTGAGATGATGGGCCATGATATGAGAATCTATAATGAATTTACAGCACCAACATCGTGACTCATAAGCTTGTCACACAAGAGCAATTTGAAAAAGGAGTCTTGGCAAATTGACACCGGTGTTCTTTGCTCTCTTGTATGCCGAAGGGGGATTTTTAGCATGTATTAGGAAACTGTATGAAAACGAAGAGCATTAACAGCTAACAAAGGAAATGGCAGTGTTATGAAGCAAAGATATGTATACATCAGGTCTGAAGTATCTTATCTGGTTCCATGACTTTTGGCACCATTTCTGACTGCAGTGGCGACTACACAAATGAAGTGGAAGGGAGGTTGGAAGCGGATGTCACCATGCCCCTGTCACAGTATCTCCTCAACAAGGAAAATGTTGGGGACAGATGAAGTCCTCCAACTTCAGTAGGATAGCATTTCCTTACAACTTGCTTTCCTTTTAAACTTCCTTTTTGTTGTTGTTGGGTTTTGTGATGGGGAGTACTTGATTGTTTCATTTCTTTTCACAAGATTGTTCCTTGCTTAGGCATATCAGGAATGTTCCCATCCTGGGGCACCTGGCTGCCTGAGTTGGAAGAGCAAGCAGCTCTTGATCTCAGAGTTGTGAGTTTGAGTCTCACATTGGGCAGAGAGATCTTTTTAAAAATAGGTAATTTTTAAAAAAGTTACCATCTTGCGGACACAGTACGGAAATGGTTTCCCTATGGTGGAAACATGGCCCTTTTTTTTTTTTTAAAGTAAACCCTATATCCAATGTGGGGCTTGAGCTCGGGACCCCCTACATCAAGCACTATATGCTTTGTTGACTTAGCAGGTACCCCTAAACCTGACTCTTTTTGCCCAGCTGTCTCTGGTGGGGTCCTTTCCTCTGGGACTCTAGGTCCTCAATATACAAAGTTAAAATACAGACAGGGACGATGCTATTTCTGGAGTCTTTTACCAAGACTCCAAGGGATGGCCTCTGAGATTTCTGTTCTTGACATGCAAGGCTGAGGTGAGAGTCATGTGAATTTGAAGCAGGTTTGACCAGAGATCCTGTGTCTCAGACCACGAATTTATCCCTTCATTCAAGAGATATTTACTCAGTGTCTATTACATGCTCGATGATTTACTAGGTGCCGTGTATATAGTGGGTAACAATTAGGCACAGTCCCTGACAGACATGAACAGAATAATCTCCGAAATACATTTGTAATTAAAACATTTTATATGTGCTGTTACAGAAAAGGTCAGTGTGATATGAATGAATAATGCGGGCCGATGACACCTGAAGAGGCGTGGACCAGATAAAGAGAAGTGTGTGTTGGGGTCGGGGGAGTGCACCGCAGTGTACACAAAGGCACAGAAGAGCTAGGCTCTATGGCTGGAAGGCAGAGAGGAGAGGAGAGACTAGTTCCGGATCAACCTGGAAAGGTAGGGCAGAGGTCTGGTCGTGTAGGGTGTATTCGTCTGCAAGGCTGCTGTAGCCAAGTACCAGCCACTGGAATGGTTTAACAACAGAGATTTACTGTCTCAAAGTTCTGGAGGCTGAAAGTCCAAAATTAAGTTGTTGGTGGAGTTGGATCCTTCTGAGGGCTTCGGGGGAAGGAACTTTTTCAGGCCTCTCTCCTTGGCTTCTCCCTCTGTCTCTTCCCATTGTGTTCTTTGTGTTTCTTTGTTTAAATTTCCCCTTTCTGTGAGCACAGTCATCATAGTAGACTGGTGTTCACTCTAATGAGCTCACTTTACCTGGATTACCTGTATGAAGACCCTATGGCCAAATAAGGTGACCTTCGGAGGTGTTGGGGGTTAGGCCTTCAACATAGGGGTTTGGGAGGGACTTAATCCATAAAACAGAGCCTTGACGGACATGTTACTATTTTAGCCTCTTTAAATGCTTAGGGCTGCTGTGGAAGGATTTTAATTTTTAAGAAGGTTCTTCTGCTGTGTAAAGAATCTATGGTAGCGGGCTATATTAGATTCCTCTTGCTGCTGTACAAATTAACACAAACTTAGAGGTTCAAAAAAAAAAAAAAACCAGACTTATTAATCGTATAGTCCTGGAAGTCAGAAGTCTGAAATCTGCTTACTGGGCTAAAGTCAAGGCAAAAGGCTTCCTTGTGGGAACCTTAGAAGAGAATTCATTTTCTTGACTTTTCCACGTTCCAAACACTATCTGCATTCCTTACCTTATGGCTCCTTCTGCCATTTTCCCAATGACCAATGTAGCACCCTCTCTTTTCTCTGACATCCACTCCATTCATTACCTTTTCTGTCTCTGACTCTACCACCCTCTTTCTGAAAAGGACTCTTGAGATTACACTGGAACAAACCATGTGGTCCAGGATGCTGACATCTCGACGTGCTTCAGCCCATCTGTAAAATCCCTGTTACCATGGAAGGTGACATATGTACAGATCCCAGGGGTGAGGATGTGGACTCCTTCACATTGTATGTAGTGTTAGGTGGAGGGGGCATTAATTTACCATAAGATCAAAGAGTGAAAACCAATAGCCAGTTACACAGCTTCAGTAGGAATCTAGACAAGAGGTAATGGTAACTTGGACTGGGTCGCAACAGAGATGCAGAAATATTCAAATGGGAGAATTACTTGGGACCCAAATTGGCAGGACTTGCTATTGACTTGGAGGGGATAGGGGAGCGAGAGATGGGGTCCGTCGTTTAGATTCTACCTAATGTGCTTCCTGGCTATTCTGAATGTCTTCTTTCTTTCCTGGACAAGAAAATTACAACTTGCATTTTGAAAGGGCTCCGGTATGTTTCTAAAAGTAGCCCTTTCTGCATTCAAAAAGCAGCTTTGTTTCTATGTTTATTTTGGCATAGGTAGACATTTTATTTTTAACTTTTTGGAAGAGTTGTATAAAACAGTTTGCTCAGATTTTGAAACCTTATGAATAAATCATTTGAAATGGCCTACTAAATTTGCTATTTATCCCATTAAATTTGAAAATGGAAGCAAAAAAGAAGCTAAAGAATGGGAAAATAAAGTCAATTAGCAAATGAAAATTGGTTGACTGTTCAAACCGCATCAAGAGTGGGTGGCAATTGAAATTCTGAAAAGACAAAGAGTTTTCTGAGCAGATGACTGAAACTTTGCACATGTTTGAATGGCATTGCAGGAAAGGAGGATGGATTCTAGTTGGAAGCTTCCAGAAAGTTCTAAGGGAGGAGACTGACCAAGACAGATCTGTTTAGAATTTTCCTTGACTGCTTCCTATCGACAGGACTCTGAAGATGATTTAGGGACAAGAAAAGAGAAATCATGAAACTCTATGGATTGTCTTTGGCTAGACAAATAGCACATGGTAGGTACACTCTGAGGCAATTTTAGCAAATTAAAATAATAACTATTTTATGATGTTGGATGTAACTTTAGAACACATACCAGAATCCCATTCATTTAAAAATCCCTTTAGGGGAAAAAAAAAAAGAGAGATTGGCTTAAATGATGACTCTGTCCAGTAGCACTATCTGAAGAAAAGCTGTGTCAGAAGCTGATGAATTGTTGATTTCTTTCTTTTTTTTTGCAAGTTACCAGCTCCATTTGGAATTAAACACATCCATTTCTTGAGGTGCTTTCCCTTTTGAACCATTTCCAGTGCATTCTATGGTTTAATGTCTTTTCTTACTAACTCTAGCTTATCCCAAATGTGCTAGGTCTTGTTTTGTTTAAGGAGAATTAACGTATCATACACGTCTATAGATACGTTTACTGGTACTAATCAAGCTATCTAGATCATTATACACTCTTTACTGTAGTAGTGTCATTGGAATAGACTGAGACTTACTGAGGTAATACAGTGGGGTCAAAATGGGGTCAACAAGGAGCCTCCATTCTAATGGATAAACATTTCTTATAGCATTTAGTCTTTATTTCCTGATTTGGGGGCGCTTTTTGCTCTGTAATGACAACCTTACTAATTTCCTCATCCAAACACATCTGGACAGCCTTGTCAGGTGCACTTTTTAGTAGAAGCCACCTGATACAGAGGCCCACGACTTAGAACCTGGACTTTTAAGCCTACTTTAGTGTCTGAGATTAGGCCACCTAAGAGAGGAAGTTAGTTCACCCTAGTGATAGTATCTCTGGTTTTCCTAGAGATTTAGGAGGGAAGCAAGAAGAATGAATAAATGAATGAGACATGATGTGTGATTACTAGAACAGTGTTTCTACCTGTAAAAATAGGAGGCTATATTAGATCTTTAAGGTTCCCTTCCAGCTCCTGTGAAAGTTGTTTGGAGAAAAATACTTCAGTCTCTCACTCACAGAACCTCTCCATCCACCTCCTGACACTCGAATACTGTTCCCTATCTCTTTCAGCAAAAAGTTGGTGACTTTTCTTTTTTTTAAGATTTCTTTATCTATTAGCAAGAGATCAGGGGAGGAGCAGAGGGAGAAGGACAAGTAGACTCTGCCCTGAGCCTGATGCAGGGCTTGAGATCATGACCTGAGCCGAAATCAAGAGTCAGACCCTTAGCGGACTGAGCCACCCAGGTGCCCCAAGGTTGGAAACGTTTTGTAACTGACCATAAAGCCACACCAACTGCGGGTAAGTGACTATAACAACATTTCTAAAGTGCATGTCAAATCAGTTTTTTATTATCTCATGAGCTTACGAGTACATGTGCCATGGTCATCCTCATTCACAAAGGGGAGCTCAGAGAGGAAGGGTAAGCTCACTGGGAGCAAAAATAGCTGAGTCCATTTGAAGTATGATAGATGACATGCTGAGGTATAAGGAAAGGCCACATGATAGTTTAAAGAGCATGGGTTTTAGAGGAGGCATATATATATACTATCTCTGCCCATTTCTACCCGGGTGATCTTATGTAAGTTATGTGATTTCTAGTAGCCCTGGTTTTCTCAGATGTAAAATAGGAATGATGATTTGATTCCCTAGCAGAGTAGGTATTCAGCAACTATCTGTACCTGTAGGAGAAACAAAAGTTGGGTCCCAGCGAGAGAGAGGGCTGCCTACACACTTTTCAAAAGTTCTGTCAGTTGTGGTGCCTAGAATCACCTTGTATACCCTTGCTGCCACTGATCTCTTGACTGCTTCTTGACCTTAGCCTAGAGCCGTAAGTGTGAGGAGCATAGAGTGTGTGTGTTTCTCAACCTTCTGTTATATGTTCTTCTGTGGTTTTTTAGACAAGCGACATAATAAATCTCCCTTCTCCCCCTACACACCAACCCCCCCACCCCAAATCACTGTGGTTGGCCTACACGGTAAAATGGAAAAATACAGTTAAGCATGTAACGTTTGCCTATAAGATGGATAATATCTGTGATGGTTAATTTTATGTGACAACTTAAATGAGCTAAGGGATGCCCAGATAGCTGTTAAAACATTATTTGAGTGTGTCTGTGAGGGTGTTTCTGAAGGAAATTAGCATTAGAATCAGTAGGCTGAGTAAAGAGATCCGCTGTACCCCCGTGGGTAGGCGTCCTTCGAGCTGTTGATGGCTGAAATAGAACAAAAAGGTAAAAGAAGGGTGAATTCTCACTCTTTATCTTTGAGCTGAGACTTCCGTTCTTGCTGCCCTGAGACATCAGAGCTTCTGGTTCTTAGGCCCTTGGATCTGGACTGAATTAGACCACCAGCTTCCTCATTCTCCAGCTGGCAAACTGTGGGACTTCTTGGCCTCCCTCACCCAATGAGCCAATTCCTATAATCTTCTTTTATGTATGTTTCTCTATAGATCATCTTGGTTTTGTTTCTCTGGAGACCCCTCATACGATATCAACATTAATATTAATAATAATCATTCTCATAATGGCAGTGAACAATTATGAGCTTTTGCAGTTTTCCAGGCTTTGTGCTCAGTGTTTGACCTACATAATCCCTTAATCATCACGGCAGTCTGATGAGACAGTTCTTGTTCTTATTCTCACATGCGGGCAAACCCATTAAGGCTCCGAGAGGCTGAGTAGCTTGCCAAAAGTCAGGCAACTTGTAAATGGAGGAAGGGGGATTTCAGCCCAAATTGTGCTTGACTCTGTAGCCCAAATCTCACCCACTAAGCTATTTGCAGTGTTCCCCAATAGCTGCAGGACTCAAATGAGACTGTAATTGTGGTGATTTTTAAAAACCTAGAAGTACCAGCAAAATGGAAGGGCTTATTATTGCACTAGTCATTAACTGAGGCTATCATTGTTTATCCAGATGCTTGGCAGTATGGAGACAATGCCTAGGGCTATATTGGACCTTTTCCAAGTGGCAAAAGCTTAAATGTAGTATAAAGTAATTGACTTGTCTTGACTCTCAAAGCAATAGGCAAAGCTGCTTCTGCTGCTTCTTCCTCTTCTTAAAGATTTTATTTATTTGAGAGAGGGAGAGAGAGAGCATGGGAGGGGGGAGAGTCAGAGGGAGAAGCAGACTCCCTGCCGAGCGGGGAGCCTGACCTGAGACTTTATCTGGGACTCCAGGATCATGACCTGAGCCAAAGGCAGTCACTTAACCACCTGAGCCACCCAGGCATCCTAGTAGGCAATGCTTCTAAGTATAGCTTTTGAGACAGTGTACCTCCCTCATTTAAGTAATGCACCTGTTTTTACCATTCAAAGAGATGACATGACTTTAGAACATTGGTGATTATTCTCCAGCATTCATTTGAAGAAATATTTATGGAGCACCTTTACTCTGGGCTCTGTGTGGCTAGGGAGCATCTCCTCTATTCAGAGTATCTTTCTCCCGGGAGAGCTTCGCCACTTCTGTTTGGAAGAAGTAGCAGAGAGACTGAGATAGAAGTTGTTTTATCAAGTGAGAATAGTTCCTGACCTGAAGTTCAGAGGTTTAGAGTCAGGGCTTGCCTGGCTTTTACCACAAAGATTCTGATTTCCTTGATTTGGCCTGGTAGCTTTAGCTGCTCTCCTGGTAATCCTCATGGTCCAAGCTGGCTTGCACAGCCACTGGCCTATAGTTCCTTTATTCCATTCAAGCTTCCAGCTAATGGAAGAGTGCAAGAAACAGGGAAGGCTATGAGAAATTTGGCCTTAAGTCCAAACTACCCGCTCCCTTTTCTCATTTCCTGGTCTACTTCCGGTCACCCTCATCCTTTGTGAATATCAGAGTGTGGGCTGGTATGGTAGGTAGCCAGCCACCCTCTAGGGAGTAATCAAGTAGTCAGAATGTCCAGCAGTTAAACAGATCTAGCTGGTAAGGCACAGGAGTGAAGTGAGCCAGAAGGAGACTCCAGACCCCATCTACAGTGACGGTGGAGGTGGCCCAGCCAGGACGGCAATCCAGCCAATATTCTCTTAGACTGAGCACTTTGGGAAAAGTGTCCTACTGGGACTGGGAGAATCGCCTGAAAACTTGTGCAAAATGCAAGTTTTCAAGCTCTGCCCCCAGAGCCACCAACTTGAATCTGCATCGGCTGGTGGAGGACCGGAATCTGTGGTCTAACAAGCCCCTCAGAAGATTCCAATGCAGGATAAAGTGTCCAAACCGCTGCCGTTCAGCAATGCAGGCCCAGCGTGTGGCCAGATCTTCTGATTTTCTTTTTTCCAAGAAAACCAACAGTGTGACTTTCTTTTTAAGTTGCGCTATTGCGTGTTGGTGAAGAACTCTTGGGTGGAGCCGATGGGCAGCTGAATCGGGTCGTGTGTGTATGTGTGTTTTCATGCACCCTATGGTCCAAGGAAAACGCATCCTTGGGGTAATCATGAAATTATCCCACAAAGTTAACATAGTTTTGAAATATCCTTCATATCTTAGGATATTGAGGGGTAGGGTTGGGCAATATCACTGAGTAACCAATTAAGCCATAGGATTTAGAATACTGGAATAGATCCTCTAGTTATAAGAACCCCAGCCTAGGTATCCTATGAGTTTTAGGGATAAAACAAACAAATAAAGAGTAAGGGCTGCAGATCAAATCAGTGTCACAAGGGCACCTGGGTGGTTCAGTGGGTTAAGCCTCTGCCTTCAGCTCAGGTCATGATTCCAGGGTCCTGGGATCGAGCCCCACATCGGGCTCCCTGCTCAGTGGGAAGCCGGCTTCTCCCTCTCCCACTTGCCCTGCTTGTGTTCCCTCTCTTGGTATCTCTCTCTCTCTCAAATAATAAAGAAATAAAAATCTTTAAAAAAGAAATCAGTGTCACAAGTTTAAATTTTGTTATTCCCAAACCAAATTTCTAGACAAGGTCCCTTCCTGCCTAATAATAATAAAGTAAGTAGATCTCCAGTAAAGTCCTCTTGATTTCTTTTTGTCCAATCTATTCCACCCTTCTGGACTAGGCCTAGGTTGTGGTGTTTACAACTCTTGGTAGAGTCATGACCTTAGCACTCTTTCTATATTTAAGGAATTGCATGTGTGAGTATGTGTGTGTGAGATTTACTTGGATTGTGCTTATGGAATGGTGGTTTTTGAAAGCAACTGTATAGCACAGAAACATTAGAGTTTAAAATATATTGTTGGGTGAACAACCATTACGGTTTTTCCAGGACTGAGGAAGTTCATTAAAAGAGGGACTTACAGTTTCAAAACCAGGACAGTCTAAGAAAACCAGGACAAGTTGGTCTAGTTTTTAATGCTGCTATTTCTCTGACATCACTTTGCTTTGGATGTGGAATAGAATGAAGGTAGGAGGTGGAGAGAAAAGCAAAGTGACTTTTCTAACTGGCTCAAATTAAAAGGCAAACGCTGTTGTAAGGCAAAATTTTTTCCACCAGAAATAAGAAAATACTTTCAAATTAAGGTGCCACTCAAAAGTGCCTCATGTGAAATAGCCGTGTTCTGGACATCAGTCCAACACAGCATGAACCCAAAAGAGAATTTAAGAACACGGTCAAGTATAGATGCAAGGGCCTAAAGCTATGGAAACATCTGGTCTGAAGGGCAAATGGAGGTCATTGAATTACGTTTTGATCAGGTTGGAATGATCCAGAACAGGA
The DNA here is from genome assembly GCF_011764305.1 of Mustela putorius furo. Lineage (NCBI taxonomy): Eukaryota > Metazoa > Chordata > Mammalia > Carnivora > Mustelidae > Mustela > Mustela putorius. The sequence continues at coordinate 10,114,256 of NW_025422049.1, forward strand.
TACGAAGGTAGAGTACAAGGTGGATCCGGATGAGTGGTAGCCGCGTGGTGGTAAGCAACTGGGTGTTGGCAGCCTTTTTGTATGTGGCAGTAGCTATCTCTAGCCACAAGAGGAGGCCTTACAGATTAAAGGCATGGGGGTGATGAACTTTCTAGAATTGTCTACACTTGATGAAATTTGGATGAACTGACCCCATATTTCCATTCGATTTTTATAATCTTTTGAAAATTCAGATTGCTAAAAAGAAGATGCTGCTCCTTCTTCTATTATTGACTCCACGTTTTCATTTCTAAACTAGGGATAAACCAAAATTCATAAGATTAACAAGAGGATTAAAGAAAATATAGCATCATGAATCATTTAGTACAGTTCTTAGCACATAAGAATTTTTCAGTAAATGGTAGCTTTTATTATGAAAAATTTTGAAACATACTTAATCTAGTCTTTCTAGACAAAAAAGTTTTTTTGTAACTTGTGAATTGTGAAATGAACTTTTTAAACTGGTAACATATCTCATAACAAGCCTATTGCCAAATTACAGATGCTAGGCACAGATATTTCTATTCTCCTTATAATGGTTTTTTGACATGACCTTAATTGCAATAACTTTTTCTCTTGTCCATAATTTAAATTTTCAGCAAACAAAGTTTGCATTGCATTTCTAATTGCTTTGTGTGACATTCTCCCTTATATTTGGATTTATTACAGCAAATCCCATTGAGTCATTTGGGATATAACACTAAATCATATTAATGAAAGAAACCCAACTCACTGAACTTAAATCAGATGCTGTATAACCATAAATCATGACATGAAATAACTCCTAGTTTTTATTATTTGTAATTTATAGTAACTCTCATTTGGAATTTATTTTACTAATTTAAAAAATATATAATATTTCATAGCAAAGTAGAATGTAATAGAAGGTGATGAAATAGACTAGCTATTAAGTACATGGATTTTTGTAGACGAGCAGATTGCTTTAAGTCTTGGTTCCAACTGTGGAATCCTTCGGCAAGTTACAGATTGTAATTTATCTCAACCTCAGTTTCCTTGTCTCTACAGTAGGGAAAATCATGTCTACCTTATAGAGTATTGTCAATGAGGCTTAAGTGAAATGAGTCATACAAAGTATTTAGCACAGTAAAATATAACTTAATAAATGTAAGTTCTTTCGACTGCCACTACTGTCATTTAAACATCACAAAACAATCTTTTAACGTCTTTTTGGGTTTTTCTTTTTTTCCCTTTTTTTAAGAAAGGTAGATGAGAAAGGGAAATTTTTTTTAAAATTTTATTTATTTATTTGACAGAGAGAGAGAGGGAACACAAGCAGGGGGAGCAACAGGCAGAGGGAGAGGGAGAAGCAGGCTCCCCGCTGAGCAGGGAGCCCGATGTGAGGCTCGATCCCAGGACCCTGGGATCATGACCTGAGCTGAAGGCAGAGGCTTAACCGACTGAGCCACCCAGGAGCCCTTTGTTTCTCTTTATAGAAGTATAGCTTGACATTATGTTATCTTAGCTTCAGGTGTACAACATCGAGACTCAACAACTCTGTACATTACACTATGCTCACCACAAATGTAGCTACCATATGTCAACATACCACACCAAAGCCATTACAGTGTCATTGTAATAGCTTTCATCCTTGTGATTTATATATGGCATAACTGAAAGCCTATACTCCCCCTTCCTCCAACCCCCTCCCCTCTGGCAACCACCAGTTTGTTCTCTGTGTTTATGGTAAGATCCTCTTTTTGATGAGATATATTCTTTCTCTTTGAATCTGTTGTTTTGTCTGCTCATTTGACTCATGCATTTTTGAATATTAATCTTTATACCTTTTCTACTCTAGTATATTGGTCATTTAGACAGGAGTAATATTAAAAATATTTAATATAAAACTTGCCGTTAAGAATGGACACTGGCCTTAACCAATGAATGCCTTATCAGTACTTAGTGGCTCGGCACCTGCTTTTGGCATATGGCTGAAGGTTTGGCAGACATTCATAGGCATTTGAGAGGCCAAAGCTGACAGTATAATTAGGCCAAAGGATGTTTGACTATACGCACGTCCACAAAGATAAAAGTCTTATGATAGGCTATTTTGATGTAGTATTCTTTTTTTTTTTTGATTATTCATTTCTATACTCAACGTGGGGCTTAAACTCATGACCCAAAGATCAAGAGTTGCATGCTCTTCTGACTGAGCCATCCAGGCACCCCTTGGTGTATTATTCTTTACTAAAATCCTTGGCCATGATACAGGGTTTCTGTTCCAGTTTTCTGTCCGTTACACTGAGTGTAGTGTTTGGTATGGCATTACTGTGTTACATACTGATGTGATGATATTTTAGATTTCTTCACTAATTTAGGTAATAATTGTAGAAGCAGTAGATTGGCTGAAGATCGAAAAGGGACATGCGTGTCTCTATACCACCAAATCGTAACTCAATTAATTTCACTTCATAAACATTTTTGACCCACCTTGTACATGCAGATTAAGTATATTAATGTCCAAACCTAGTTTGACAATCCATGGTAATTTCAGATATTTAGGGATATTGGTATTGGTTCATAACCCTCCTGGGAACTTTCTAGGTGTAATCTGAAATCAGCACCCCTGTACATAGAGCACAGGGAGAAACCAAAGAAAAAGGCAGGCTATTCGAGGGTGGTAGGTGGCAGTTTCAATAATAGCAGTGGGAACTAACAGACAAGGCTTGTCTTCAGTGGCAACAAGACAACTGGATACCTATACCCACCCTCCAAATGTTAATAGTTTATAAAGAGACTCTAACTGGGCTCAGTCCTCTATACCATGAAGGTGTTCTCTGTTCCACATCACCATCTCGAGGCTATGACCATGGAGCAGACTCTGTGGGTGGGAAAGGTAACCAGAACCCATATTGTAAAGGGAGAGGGTGAGGCGCCTTTGACTGTCTCCGTCCAGCTCTTGGGTCAGTCTGTCACATCATTTTGATGACTTTATCCAACAAATGGGAAGATTCACCAATGCAAATTAACTACAAAATCATCTATAATGTAGAGCACATTGGCCTAGATCTGTCAAGAGCCACCACATAAAGAAGGATGCTTTGAAGATTTTATTTACTCATTTGAGAGAGAAAGAAAGAAATGAGAGCAGGGGGAGGGGCAGAGGGAGAAGCAGGCTCTAGGGAGCCTGACACGGGGCTTGATCCCAAACCCCTAGGATCATGACCCCAACCAAAGGCAGACACTCAACTTACTGAGCCACTTAGGTACCCCCAGGAAGGAACTTTTGAAAGAGAAACATGTATAAGGGAAGGAGCAGGAGGGAATGAGCGAAAGAAAGACCAACAAAATGGCACCATTTAAATCCCTATGGATCTTGTCCAGCCAAAAATCACTGCCCGGCTGAATATCCCTAGCCTTTAAGTTCTATAAGTTTATAAATGACTTTTTTTTTAGGGTTTTGCTTGAGCTATGTGCAATGGGGTTTCTGTCACCTATGACTTAGTCCTGGATGGTATTCCTGTGGACATGTCTGAAACACCTCTGTGTCTCTAGAAACTATATAGAAAATAATTATTCTTGAGTATATTTTTCAAAATTTTATTTTCAATAAGTGAAAGAAGTTTGAAATACTTTTAGAAAGAAGAAATAGTGGGCACCTGGATTGCTTAGTTGGTTAAGCACTTTGGCTCAGGTCATGATCCTGGAGTCCCAGGATTGAGTCCCACGTGGGGCTTCCTGCTCAGCGGGGAGTCTGCTTCTCCCTCTGACCGTCCTCCCTCTCTTGTTCTTTCTCTCCCTCTCTCATTCTGTCTTTCTCCAATAAATCAATAAAATCTTTTAAAAAAATAGAAAGAAGAAATAGAGCCATTGGGAAAGAGTTCATTAATGGAAAATGTAAGAAAAAATATGTTCAAAAACATAGTTGAGCAGTTAGCCTTAGAATGGTATTGAACTAACCTTGTTTACGTTCCTGTCCCAGAAACAACCACTGTGGCTTGAGATATAAAATGTTCTGGATGGGGATGACTAAAACTGAACTGAGTATAGTAGGAGTGGCTCCCCACTGGGAAAAGAAAAAAAATATAAAAGATTTGAAAATCAATGCTACAGAACGTAGTTCAGCAAAGTTTTTTTGTATAAAAAGCTAAATAGAAAATATTTCAGGTTTTGTGGGCCTTCGAGTCTGTTCTAACATCTCAGCTCTCCCTTTGTAGTATGAAAAGAGCCATAGACAAAAGTAAATGAGTGGGCTTAGCTTTCATGCACGAGCACTTTATAGAAACAGACAAGGGACTGGATTTGGTCAGTGGGCTGTAGTTTGCCAACCACTGTCTAAGAAGGTTAGCAGTAACCTTTTATAAAAAAATATTGAGAAAACGAGAGCATGACTAGGGGAGGGGGGGAAGGGACAGAAGGAGAGGGAGAAGCAGGCTCCCCACTGAGCTTGGAGCTGGATCCCAGGACCCCTGGGGTCATGACCTGAGCCAAAAGCAGATGCTTAATTGAGGGAGCTACCCAAAGTCATAGAAAACAGAACAGTTATGAAAATATTCCATCTCAATCTTTTAGTATATGTCCATCAACCAAGATTTATAGAACTCTGCCCCCTAACCTTTGATACATTCACCACTGGAATTTCATGAGGTGATTCTAGGTGGCACAAGGTAAATATCTAAAATTTTTAATGGTTTTACTCACACTTAAAATGCACGTTTTAACATATCACTGCTTATTACAGGGCTAAGGAAAAGAAAGTGGGTTGATTTAAAACAAACAAAATGCCACATAAATGACAGAAATTGGAAACCACTCAAGAACATTATTCTCCAGTGTTCGTAGTACAGTACCTGTAGATCTTCCAGATAGGCTTTTTCAAATTACACCTTTTTTTTTTTTAAGATTTTTTTCCATTTATTTGACAGACAGAGATCACAAGTAGGCAGAGAGGCAGGCAGAGAGAGAGAGGAGGAAGCAGGCTCCCCGCCGAGCAGAGAGCCCGATGCGGGGCTCAATCCCAGAACCCTGGGATCATGACCTGAGCTGAAGGCAGAGGCTTTAACCCACTGAGCCACCCAGGCACCCCTACCCCTCCTCTCTTATTCATTCCTTCATGCCTCACACTCTCCCCAGCCAAAAGGATTCTTTTTGTTGGTAAGTACAGTATGGTATTGTAAATATATTTTCTCTTCCGTATCATTTTGTTCATATTTTCTTTTTCTAACTTGCTTTGCTATTAGAATACAGTATACATATAGCATACAACTATAACAAACGACTGTCTGTTTTCAGTATGGCTTCTGGTCAATAGTAGGGTACTAGTAGTTAAGTTTTGGGGGAGTCAAAGTTATGAGCTGGATTTTTGCTACATGGGCATTGGTGTTCCTAACCCCTCTTGTGCAAGGGTTAACTAATTATTTTAGGCATTTCTGTCACCCAATGAATCTTGATTCTATTCTCTGTTATGGAACATTTATTGAATAACTTGGTGGGGAAGATGTCAGAAGGGAATGTCTCTTATTGATCTCCCATCCTCTGGTCTCTTCATCTAAATAATTTTGTACACTTCCTAAAGTACAAATCTAACATGCCATGCTCAAGCATACCCCACAGACCTACATTACCTATTAAATAATCTCTAAATTCATAAATACCTTTGGTAGTCTGCTTCTACCTAATGATAGGTACTTATATTCTATCCCTTTTCTTTATATTCCCTGTACTCTGGTGTACCCAAGTACCCCACAATTTCATTATACAACAAGTTCTGCCCCTTTTATCCAATTCCTATCAGTTTTGAATGATGAAATAAATGATGCTGGATCCACAGAATGGAATACTTTGTGGCAATTCACATGATGATTGACAAAAGATTATAAATTTCATTTATTCATGTATATAACTAATCTTACAGAGCATTTCATATATGCCAGAAACACTGTCACATGTTGAGACAGACACTAGGAAGCTTATGGTAGATGGAAATAGTCAGGCATGGAGGAACTCAGAGGAGGTATGCTGAGTGAACAGTAATTGTGGGATGCGGAAGACATTTAACCTAGTCTAAAGGTAAAAAGCTTCTTGGAGGTAGCCATGTTGAAGTCATGGTTGACCCACAGAAAAACAGTGATTCTCAAACTTTTTGGTTTCAGGACCCCTTTACATTCTTAAATATAATGAAGGGCCTCAAAGAGCTTTTGTCCGTGTGGGATATATAACTGAGTTCAGTATACTGAATAATAATTGAATATCTGGCTATGTAAGAGCCAGATAAACACATTTGTTCTCTGCCTTTGGTCAGGCTAAGGGGAAATAAAATATGCTCAGTATGCTCATATATGTACATATATATGTGCATATAATTCAATACTATTGTATTAAACAATAATTTAAAATGAACTAGAAATTAAAATTGAAATTTGAAAATAGAAATTAGAGACAATAAAAATACTAACTAGAAATTATAAACGTGTTAAAATACAGATTTTATGAAAAATATGTTTTCCACACCACAAAAAAATTTGGTGAGGAGGTTGGAATCGTATTATATTTTTGTTAATTTCTTTACTATGCAGTTTAATAGGACACTGCTCAGTTTTCAGATCTGCCTGTCAGTTTAATCTTTTGTGATGGGCTATTTTGGTTGAAGAGTATAAAGAGAAGGGTATAAAGAGAATCCAGCCTCATACAGATACATAGTTGTAAAATGGAGGCGTAATTTAATAGCCTTGTCAGATAATGGTAGATACTCCTTTTTGACACTACATCAGAACTCAACAAGTGGTAATTTCTCACAGGTTAGTTCCAATGTAGAATGTGAAACTATCAATGAACTTCTCATAGTCTGTTACATTAAAATTATTTGGTCTACTTTTCACTTTGAATGTATCTTTCATGCGTGGTTTTGACCTTGTGGATCCCTTGCAAAGAACTCTAGAATCCACGGGGACCCTATAATCACTCTAAAACAGCCTACTAGAATGAGAGTTACTTTGGTGTTTTAGAGATGGCAAGGATAGAAGAAATATTTCAATGGTCATAAAAGCAAAGGGAAAATGCTTAGGTTAAGGTGTTACTGAGAAAACAAGGTGTAATGGCCATGACAGGATATCAACACTTTAAAGGAAAATGATTGACAAAGAATAAAATCTGTTAAGGAAATTATCCAGCATGTTAACAGCAGTTCTTTGCAAGTCATTTCCTGCCCTTTTTACATTTAACTTTTCTACCTTCAACAATGTGCTGGTTATTACTTTGAAAATTGATGAAAAATAAAATCCCAAGTATCTTTTACAATTCTGCTTATAAGTTCTGTCCTTGATGAAGCCCTTTTTCTCAACCCCTCCCCATGTAGATGTCCTTTGTCCTTATTTAGTACTTTCTTAAGCTTCGTTTGTACTATCCCACTGGACTTTCAATCATTTGTAGTATATTACAAGGATGTTTCTACAAATTGTACCAGTTGTATTCCCTGGAGTGTAGAGAACTGGCTCGTCTTCCCAGCACTGTGCACAGTTCCTTACATTGACAAAAGGGCTCTGGGCTCCTGACTGGCTCAGTCAAAAGAGCATGTGACTCTTGATCTTGGTGTTGAGTTCAAGCCCCACATTATGTGTAGAGTTTACCTAAATAAATATTTTTTTTAAAAAAATTAGAAAAAAGCCAGGGCTCAACAAAATTGTTCAGAAATGGAAATCCTAAGTATTTCACACATTTTAAATAATATTTAAATGTTGTTACCAAATAACAAACAACTACCCTAGAAAGTTTGGGAAATTGAGAAAACTATAGGTAATTCCCGGTTGACAGCAGATGTTTTGCAATTTGTAATTGATGTAGCTTTCAAATCCTGGATCTGCTATGTGCTTATTACTACTTCCATGTGGTCATAATCAAATCTTCTAAACATTATGATTCTCAGTTTCCCCATCTATGGAACAGAGGTCATAATCATCCCTCCCAGCGTTGTTGTGCGGAAACAATGAAATAATGTACATAAAACTCCTGGTTTATAGTAATACTTGATGAATATTAGCTACTTATTATTATCTATAACCATTCATCCAGAAATTCACAAATTCATTGTAATGAATGCATGCTCTAGTATGTTTAGAGTCACTGGGCTCTTAATAATCCCGTTTCTGTTAATCACCTTTGAAAGACTGTACCGATGATTGAATTGGTTTGAGTTGATTCAACCTTCGGGCTATAATGTTATAAGCAATCTGGAGTGGTGGCAAGACATTCAGATAAACAAGGGAAGAGCCCAATTACCAGCAATTCTTTCATTAGAAAGCTATCACTCATACTGTGATTTTTTGTTACATTCATTAACGGTAACACTAAATGACATAATCTGTATTTTGCTTGGGGAGCACGTTCTGGGGCTGCCTCAGCAGAATTGAATATCTACATAAGAGCCAAATAAACACATTTGTTCTCTGCCTTTAGTCAGGCTAAGGTGAACTAAAATATGCTCAATATCTAAAAATGATTCCACTTACCTTCTTAAAGGACCAGGGAGTTTCCCAACTAATTATGGGTTGTTGTTACTATATAACACTATGTCCAGAGAATGCACTGGAAGCTGGTGGAAGATTCTTATTGAAGGATTAGGTCACTAATGGTCATCAATGCCCTGTTTTCATTTTTTTGATGTTCACAACAGCCCCAACACTGCCAGAGCTAAGCTACCTATTCTTTTTCTTTTTAATCCATTGATCTACATATCTTTTTTAAAAGATTTTATTTATTTTTTTGACAGAGAGTGACATAGCGAGAGAGGGAACACAAGCAGAAGGAGTGGGAGAGGGAGAGGGAGAGGCAGGCTCCGCATAAAGCAGGGAGCCCAACATGGGGCTTGATCCCAGGAACCTGGGATCATGACTTGAGCAGAAGGTAGATGCTTAACTAATGAGCCCCCCAGGTGCCCATCTTTATTATTTTAAGCAATATATTGTTGTTTTACTGTATAATCTTATAAGCTAGCTATTCTATACCAAGAAGAAGAGAAAGAGTTTTCCCTGTTTCATCTTATGGTGTACACATCTCCTTCTGATCCACAAACTATTTCCCTGGCTATGACACCTTGAATTTTTGTGTTCCCAGGGACTAAATTGTATATGAGAATATCCAAGGACCAGAGTTACCAGCCCCTTTGATTGTTCTCTCTCGATCAGGTTAGTGCCTCTCATGGTGGCACTTTGCCTAAGCTTTCTGGAGGATGCTGAATGTCCTATGTCCTGAAATTACCTACTTATGAATCCCTGTGCCAATCAAAATTTGCATTTCCTTGACACAGCTTATCTTATTTATGAATCAAGGAAAGGTATAATTTTGAATTCATTCACCCTGATATGTCAGTGACTGAGAATTCCTTATCCTCACAGATTGCTTTGCTGGCCTAAGGTGAACTCATCCATCCAACGTTCTTCCTATGTGCGAACCCTTTGCTATGGGTCTTTTAAATCCCAGTTCTCCGGGAGCCTATACTCTTGAGGGTAGAAAAGACAAACATAGTTGTTAATATAGTATAATGTGGTACTTGCAATGATAGAGATACAATATTTTATAGCAAAAGGGTACCTAACTTGATCATAAGGAGTCGAGTAAAGTGACTTGAAGGAAAAGATGTGAACTGTATGGGAGAAGATGGATTCAACCACATAAAATGGAGAGCCTTGAGCCAATAGAGCCGAGAAAGAACATTGTGTGTGACAAAAACTATAATCACTTCAGAGATAAATAAATTATTAAGGAATGAAACAGGAAGACAGAAGGCAGGGGTTAGAAGACTTTCTTTTTTCTTTTTTTTTTTTTTAAAGACTTCACTCATTTACGAGAGAGAGAGAGAAAAAAAGAAAGAGAGAGAGAGAACATGAGTGAGAGGGAGAAGCAGACTCCCCACTGGGCAGGGAGGCTGATGTAGGATTCAGTCCCAGGACCCTGAGATTGTGACCTGAGCCAAAAGTGGACACTTTGCCAACTGAGCTACTCCCTTCCCCCATATCTTCAATTATCTCCTTCTCTGCAAGGTTTTTTCTTCAGCCTTACGAATACGCTTTCTCATCACCCTCTGATCAAAGCCAAAACTTTTTTCTGACATGAGAAAGTCTTCTATCGGCGATGCCTGGGTGGCTCAGTTGGGAATGTGCTGAGAAAGATGGAAATGGATAGGAATCAAGAGCGCAGCTGAAAAGGTTGCCTCTGCAGGAAGAACTCGGTCTTCTGGACTTTGTGCTTCTGTGAATAGCTATTAAAAATCAATTTTAATATACTGCTTGGTTACAAGACCTGCCTTCTTCCTTCTCTTCCATTTTCTGCCTTTGCCTTAGCCCTTTTAGCTCAATCCCCAAATTGTATCCTTGCCTAATGTATAGTATGATAGATCCTGTGGAAATGGACCAGATTGTCCTCTGTGTAAGGTATTTGATATGTACCAGTAGCATCTGAGTGGCAGTTGACAATTTACAAAGCCTTTTCATATCCATTATCTCTCAACAGCCCTGCAAGGCAGGCAGAAAAGCTGTGTCCATTTAATTCACTTACCCAATATCAAATCACTTAAAATGAGTAACTGTCATTGCTTCAACTAGAATCCAGGCCTTCTAATTCAATATGCCTTTTGCTGTACTCCAATATTCATTCTAAGCTTTGTGTATCAATGAATGGGCTGTACAGGTGGTTAAAAAGTCAAACCCATGATCTAAACATTTGGAGCACAGTTCTATAGCCAATCAGTCTCCTATGCCATTTTAGCATAGAGTCATCATAAATAAATGAACTTAGTGTTTTCCATATGAAATGGGAAGGAGAACTTCATTTCACCCCAGGCATCTTTGTAGACAGTGCATCTAGAAACATCCTTTTCCCCCTCATTTATTCTTGAATGATCTTGTAGGTAACCCAGACAATCTGATTTTTCTCTTTTCTCCTTACTGCCCTTTGGGCCATCATCTCATATAGAATCCAAGTGAAGAAATATACTATATTAAGCAGGAGGTAGTATATATATCAGTAGTTTTGTGAAGGCTTAGGATTCAAATGGGTTCGCGTTTAAAGTTCAAATCCACATTGGGTCTGTAGAATTTCTGTACCTTACACTCTTGATCCTTAGGACAGTTAAGACCTTACTCTATGTATTAAGCCTGGGGCTCTACTAAAATATATGAAGTACATGAATAGGGGCAAAGTGAGCTATTTTATTAAAGGGCCCACCTCTGGGTTATATACTGCAAACTTTCTATCATTTAGTTAGCTGTCTGCCATGGACAGTACCTCAGATAAGATGGCATTGAAGACAAAATTAGGGTCATTAAATTATTCAAACCTTCCTCAATATATCATGTCCTCTTAGGCTTTTTTTTTTTTTTTCATCTTTGTGCAGTTGTAGTCACAAATTTAGTCTCTTTCTCTGTTTGCTGATTGTTACTCATTCTGGCCATGTAGATGCTACATTTTAATTTTCACTCTCAGTCCCTAACACTGATTTAGTAGAATAATACGCCTCTATTTTCCACTTACAGTTGACACTCTCCCAGTATTTTTGCATTCCCTTGACATTTTCCACTTTCTACAGTAACCTGCTATGTGACCTTCTGAAATTTTCTTTTTCTCTTCTGCCATTTGTATTAAAAGGTGGTGCCATTGTCTTTATTCCCTGGACTCATTGCAGTGTTTGCATTTCAGCTGGCTAGTTCACTCCGGCTGCCAGCTGGAAGTGGATCTGAAGATTACGGGGAGATGTGTCAGGCGGAGACTGTCCTTGCATTTTCTTGAGATCGGGGACCGGTAAAGGGTTTGCCAGGCATAGCTGAGCCCAATTAGGATATGAGTAATAAAATGCTGCTGTTGGCAAACATGCCTACAGTAATAGTGTACTTAAAGGCTATTCACACAGGGACTGAGAAAGATGATCAAACTATTTCTCCTTATATGTGCATTTGAAAAAGTCTATTGACCTTTAGGAGAGAAAGTCTATTGTATGAATGTGTGTGATTACCAGGATCCTGGGCCTAGTAAGTGTTTTCAGCCATTTTTTTTCTACCCTGTACATCGTTTCTTCTTGCTCTCTACATATGTTGCTTTTGGGGAGGTATCCATGTACCCAGTAGGGAGCCATATTCATGAGGTGTTTGACTTTCCTCATAGTGTACCTTTAGATGTGCAAAGAAGTGCTCATGCCTCATTTATTCATAGTCATCTCTTCATTCAACAACTATTTACTAAGTACTGCATCGATTTCAGGCTTTATATTCTAGGCTGGTGATTTAACAGTCAACAGGTTTACATAGTACTTGCCCTCCTAGAGCTAAGTTAAGGAAGAGGGTGCTCTGCCAGAGAATATGAGGATAAATCCATTTGAGCTACAGTAGTCAGGTAGGATCTCTCTCTTAAAAAAAAAAAGTGACATTTTAGCTAACACTGACGCCTAAATGCAAACCAGTTATTAAAGCAAAAACAAACGGATTTTGAGGGAATATGGTGGCATAGGAGGACCTTACGATTACCTCATTCAATGAATACAACTAGATAATACTCACATCAGTGCAATTAACCCAGAGAATGACCCAAAGACTGATAGAGCAGACTCTCCATGCAGACAAATATAGAAAAGAAGCCTCAACAAAGAGGATAGGTAGGGCAGAGATATGGTCAGGAACTTAAAGGACCAGCAAGATTGTCCACAGGTATGATGCTATTGGGGAAAAGAGGGGTGAGAAACAGATTTCACACAGGGGATCCCCCAGGGGAAAGACAAATCCCCATAACACTTGGCTTCAAAAACCAGAGGTCCTGAATTTCGTGAGTTCTTACTATCAGTGGGCCTTAAAATATGGAACTTTGAAAATCAGCAGGCTTAGCTCTGGGAGAGCCAGGACGTTAAGAGGAAACTGAGTCCCCACTCCTAAATAGAAAGCACAGTGGACAGCCCACGGAGATACAGCATAGAAGCAGTGGTTTGAACAACACCTGCAGCACATGGGAGGGAGAGTTGTTTACTAATCTCAGAGCACGTGCTCTGGGATGAGAGATCATTGGGAGAGTTCTCTAAGAACAAACGGCTGGCAGGCATCCTGCCACCCTGCCCAACATAAACACACGGATACTTGCTGAAACCAGCACAACACCCACAATCACTAACGTGCTAACAGTGCCGGCCCTCCTGCAGACACACCCCCCTTCCACCAGCCCTCCTCCCTGCTCCTCTCCCTCAGCAGACCTATGCAAGCCTTGCTATAATGCTGTGTGATCCCTCCACTCGTGTGTGTGGATTTGACTCTTCCTATACACTGTTGGCCAGAGCCTATTCAAAGCAATACCATAAGCCTGGTAGTTTATGAACAGCCCCAATAAGGGCCAGCACTACTTCAAAGTGACTCCTGCCTGGAAGAGGGACAGATAACCACACACAATAAAAGGAATGCAGGCTCAGCAGTGGGCCTGGGGCAGACAGGTTGTCTGATTGCAGGACCCACCCACAAACGAATATATCTTGGGACAAAACAGGGAAAGCACTCTGCAGTTTGGTGCTATTGCATTTGAATTTCTGGCAAATGCCTGGTCACTTAACTCAAGCCCAATGCAGTCCCAGACTGGCCCACTAACAACACAGGGAACAAACCCAGTCTTTAATAAGCAGAGAGAACCATTGCAGATGACTGAAGGAATAAGCAGCTCAGCCACAACCACAACAGCAGGGTGCATGCAACACACATAGAAGACATCCCTGAAGCACCAGGTTCTGGTGAACAGGGGATTTTGCACTACATGGCACTACAGGACCTCTTCTTCATAAGGCCATTACTTTCAAGAGCAGCTGAATTCACTAACACATAGACTTTCCTAACACATAGAAATAGACACAGAGAGTTAGACCAAATGGGGAGAAAGGAATATGTCTCAAATGAAAAAAACAGGACAAAATCATATCAGAAGAGACCAAAATAAAATGGAGCTAAGTAATTTGCCTGATAGAGGATTTAAAGTAATGGTCATTAAGATGCTCAAGGGAATTGAGAAAAGTGTGGAGAACCTCAGTGAAACCCTTAACAAAGAGACAGAAAACATGAAAAAGAACCAATCAGAGATGAAGAATTCAATAAGTAAACTGAAAATTGCACTGGATGGAATGACAGTAGACGAGAGAAAGTAGAAGAATGGATCAGTGACCTAGAGCACAGAGTAATGGAAAGCAATCGAGCCGAATAGGTGAGGGGGGGAAAACAATACATAATGAAAATAGACTCAGGGAACACCATGGAGGGTTATAATATTCATATTATCAGGATCCCAAAAGAAGAGAGAAGAGTGGCCAAAAATTTCTCTGAAGAAATAATAGCTGAAAACTTCCCAAACCTGTGAAAGAAAACAGAAATCCAGATCCTGAAGGCACTGAGATTCCCCCAACAAAATCAACCCAAGAAGATCCATACCTAGACACAGAATAATTAAAATAGCAAAAAGTAGTTATAAAGAATTTTAAAAGCAGCAAATAAAGACCCTTGTGTATAAGGAGAACCACATAAGTCTATCGGCAGAAACTTTGCAGGCCAGAATACAGTGGCATGATATATTCAAAGTGCTGAAAGGAAAAAATCTGCAGCCAAAAATACTCTATCTGGAAAGGCTGTTATTCAGAATAAGAGGAGAGATCAAGATTTTTCCAGGCAAACAAATGGTAAAGGAATTCATTACCACTAAACCAGCCCTACAAGCAATGTTAAAAGGCATGCTTTGTGTGGAAGGGAATGACTATTAGAGTAAGACATATAGGAAGCACAAAAGCAGTAAAAATAAGTATATCTATTTAAAAAAAAAATCAGTCAAGGAACTCCTTTTACAAAAAAAAAATGCAAAGTATGATATCCTATGCCTAAAATGGAGTGAGACAAATTAAAGATGGGTTGAAACTTAAGCAACCATCAAATTAATATAGAATGCTATATACAGAAGATGTTACACACAAACTGAATGATAACCATGAACTAAAAATCAGTAATACATGTGCTATAAATAGAAAGGAATCCAAGTATATCAATAAAGAAAGCCAGAAAACCATGAGAGAAGAGAGTAAAAGGAGGGATTATAGAAGAACTACCAAAAGAACTATAAACAAGTAACTAAATGGCAATAAGTACATACCTATCAATAATTACATTGAATAAAATGGACTAAACTTTCTAATCAGAAGACATGGTTATTGCACTTTTATCCATTCCATCACTCTATCTATATGCTGCCTACAAGAGACTCATTTCAGACCTAAAGACAAATACAGATTAAAAGTGAAGAAATGGCAAAGTAACGTGCAAAAAGATGCAAAAAGAAAGCGAGGGTCATGATACTTATATTGAATAAAACAGATTTTAAAATAAAGGCTCGGGCTCTCTGCTAAGTGAAGAGTCTACTTCTCTCTCTGCCCCTCACTCTGCTCCTACTCTCTCTCAAATAAATAAATAAAAATCTTCCGGAAAAAAAGAGGGAAGTTTATTGCAATACAGGTCTACCTCGAAGCAAGAAGAATCTCAAATAAACAACCTAAATTTACAACTAAAAGAGCTAGAAAAAGAAGAAATAAAACCCAAAACCAGTAGGAGGATGGAAATAATGAAGTTTAGAGCAGAAATAAATGGAACAGATCAATGAAACCAAGAGCTAGTTCTTTGAAAAGATCAACAAAATTAATAAAACCTTAGCCAGTCATTGGGGGAAAAAAAAAGGGTGAGGAATCAAATAAACAAAATCACGAATGGATTTGGAGAAATAACAAATGACACCACAGAAATACAAAGAATTATAAGAGAAGATTATGAAAAATTATATGTCAACCAATTGGACAACTTGGAAGAAATTGTAAATTCCTAGAAACACCTTACTTCCCAAAACTGAATTAGGAAGACTAGAAAATTTGAGCAGACTGATTACCAATAATGAAATCAAATTAGTAATCAGAAACTCCTAACAAAAGTCCAGAACCAGGTGGCTTCACAACTGAATTTTTCCAAACACTTAAAGGATAGTTAATGTCTCTTCTTCTCAAACTATTCCAAAAAAATAGAAAAGGAAGGAAGTCTTCCAGATTCATTCTATGAGGCCAGAATTACTCTGATACCAAAGCAAAACAAAACAAAACCAAAAGAGAGAGAGAGAGAGAGAAAACTATAGGTCAGTATCTTTGATGAACATAGATGAAAAAAATCTTTAACAAAATATTAGCAAACCAAATCCAATGGTGCATAAAAGAATCATTCCCCATAATCAAGTGGATTTTTTTTTAAAGATTTTATTTATTTATTTGACAGACAGAGATCACAAGTAGAGAGGCAGACAGAGGTAGGGGGCAGCAGGCTCCCCACTGAGCAGAGAGCCCGATGCGGGGCTCGATGCCAGGACCCTGAGATCATGTCCTGAGCCAAAGGCAGAGGTTTAACCCACTCAGCCACCCAGGGGCCCCAATCAAGTGGAATTTATTCCTAGCATGCAAGTGTTTCATTATTTGCAGATCATTCAATGTGACCTATTACATCAAGAAGAGAAAGTATAAAAACTGTATGATCATTTCAATAGATGCAGAAAAAGCATTTGACATTCATGAGGAAAAACCCTCGACAAAGTAGATTTTGAGGGAACATACCTCATCATAATAAAGGCCATCTATGAAAAACCCACAGAGAACATCATCCTCCATGGTGAAAGACTGAGAACTTTCCCACTAAGTTCAGGAACAAGACAAGGGCATCTACAATCACCGCCTTTATACAACGTAGTACCAGAAGTCCTAGCCATAGTGACAGAAAGAATAAAAGGCATCAAAATTGGTAAGAAAGAAGTAAAGCTATCTGCAGATGATATACTAGTATATATAGATCACCCAACAAGACTCTACCCCCCCCCAAAAAAAAACCTTACTAGAAATTTTAAATTCAGTAAGTTCTCAGGATACAAAATATACAGAAATCCATTGGAGTTCTATACACTAGTAATGAAGCAGAAGGAGAAACTAAGAAAACAATTCTATTTACAAGTGTTTCAAAAATAATAAAATTCTGGGGCACCTGGGTGGTTCAGTGGGTTAAGCCTCTGCCTTCGGCTCAGGTCATGATCCCAGGGTCCTGGGATCGAGCCCCACATCGGGCTCTCTGCTCAGCAGGGAGCCTGATTCTCTTCCTTTCTGAGCCTGCCTCTCTGCCTACTTGTGATCTCTCTCTGTCAAATAAATAAATAAAATCGTTTAAAAAAATAAAATAAAATTCCCAGGAACAAACTCAACAAAGTCACTGAAGACTATAAAACAATGATAAAAGAAATTGAAGATGACACAAACAAATAGATAACCTGTCTGGAAGAACAAATACTGTTAAAATGTTTATACTACCCAAAGCAATCTACAGATATAATGCAATCCCTCTCAAAATACCAATAGCACTTTTTCAAGTAGAGCAAACAACCTTGACATTTGTATGGAACCACAAAAGACCCTGAGTAGCCAAAGAAATCTTTAAAAAAGAACAAAACTGGAGATATCACAATCACAGATTTCAAGTTATATCACAGATCTGTGGTAATGAAAACAGTTTGGTATTGACACCAAAAGATAAACATAAATCAGTGGAGGAGAATGGAGAGCCTAGAAAAAACCTAAAATTAAAAGGTTAATTAATCTTCAACAAAGGTAAGTATATTTAGTGGGAAAAAGACATTCTCTTCAACAAATGGTGTTTGGAATATTGGACAGCCACACGCAAAAACATTGAAACTGGACTACTCTCTTACATCATACACAAAATTAAACTTAAAATGGATTAAGGGCCTAAAAATTTGACTTGAAACCATAAAAATTCTAAAGGAGAGCACAGGTAGTACTTTCTCTGACATCTACTGTAGCAACATTTTTCTACATTTTCTACATTTCTACATTTTCTCCTTAAGCAAAGGAAATGAAAGAAAAATAGCCCATGTAGAATACATCAAAATAAAAACCTTCTGCACAGCATAGGGAACTATCAAGAAAACTGGAAGACAGCCTGCTAAATGGGAGAAGATATTTGCAAATGACGTATCTGATAAAGGGTTAGTATCCAAAATCTATAAAGAACTTCTACAACTCAACACCAAAAAGACAAAATGGGCAGAAGACATGAATAGATACTTCTTCAAAGAAGACATCCAGATGGCCAGAAGACACATGAAAAGATGCTCAACATCCCTCATCTGCAGGGAAATGCAAATCAAAACCACAGTGCAATATCACCTCACACCTGTCAGAATGACTAAAATCAAAACTCAATTAAAAACAAGTGTTGGTGAAGATGTGGAGAAAAAGGAATCCTCATGCACCATTGAAGGGAATGCAAACTGGCACAGCCACTGTGGAAAACCAGTATGGGGGTACCTCAAAAAACTAAAAACTACCATATGATCCAGTAATTCCACCATTGGCTCTTTACCCAAATGATTTGAATATTAGGGATGCCTATGTTTGTTTCAGCATTATTTACAATTGCTAAAATACGGAAGCAGCTCAAGAGTCCACTGATAATAGATGAGTGGGTAAAGAAATGGTAGTATATATATATATGTAGTGGAGTATTAGTCCTAAAAAGGACTAAAAGGCAGAGAGGCAGGCAGAGAGAGAGAGAGAGGAGGAGGAAGCAGGCTCCTTGCTGAGCAGAGAGCCCAATGCGGGGCTCGATCCCTGGACCCTGGGACCATGACCTGAGCCGAAGGCATAGGCTTAACCTACTGAACCACCCAGGTGCCCCAAAAAGGACTGAAATCTTGCCATTTGCAAAAAGGTGAATGGATCTGGAGAGTATAATGCTAAGTGAAATAAATCAATCACAAATACCATATGATTTCATTCATATGTGGAATTTAAGAAACAAAACAAACACTTTTAGAAAAGAGACAAACCAAAAAACCGAGTCCTAACTATAGAGAACAAACAGATGGTTACCAGAGGGGATGTGGCTGGGGGGATGGGCGAAATGATGAAGGGAATTAAGAATATACCTAACACCATGAACACTGAGTAATGCACAGAATTGTTGAAATGCTATATTGTACACCTGAAAGTAATATGACACTACATTTACTGGATTTAAAATAAAAGAAACCAGAATAAAATAAATAAATAAATAAAATTTAATAAAATTAAAAGTCCCAGACAGAGACAGAGGGAAGAGTATATGAAAATGTTTGACTATTATGAGGATCACAGAAAGAGTCATTTGAGCTGCGATAGAGTGGGTAATGTAGGTTAGAGGAGAGGAGGAATGTAAAAACCTAGATAGGAGCCGGAGTTTCAGGGCTGTGTTAATCATAAGAAACGTAAATTTTATTATGAGTACACTGTGCTAAAAATCTGGGAAGTTTTTAAATTCTCAATTAGAAAAAATTATTTGAATTCAATGTAGGTAACATAGAGTGTATTATTAGTTTCAGGGGTAGAATTCAGTGATTCATCAGTTGCCAATAACACCCAGTGTTCATTTTATCCAGTGCCCTCCTTAATACCCATCACCCAGTTACCCCCATCCCCCCATCTGTGTCCCTCCCCTCCAGCAACCATCAGTTTGTTTCCTAGAGTTAAGAGTCTCTTATGGTTTGCCTCCCTGTTTTTACCTTATTTTATTTTTCCTTCCCTTCCCCTACGTTTATCTGTTTTGTTTCTTAAATTCCACATATGAGCGAGATCATACAGTATTTGTCTTTCCCTGCCTGACTTATTTCGCTTAGCACAATATCCTCTAGTTCTGTCCTCCTTGTTAAAAGGGGTAGTATGACCCATATATATGAGCCATCTATTTACTGACTCATTCTGGGTACACGTATGTGTCCTTTCTAATTTCCATTTCTTTTAGTACCTTGGTTACCTGCATTAGGTAGGGTATGCTCCTTTTTTCCAATGTTCTGTGTCCAGGAGGGCTCTAATCGCAAACCTGACCCCCACAGTTTTGGCTGCTATCCTTGGTAGAAGAAACAGGATTATTGGTTCTTGTGTTCTGATACTACAGTATTGTCACTGGTGTTACAGGTTGCCATGGGCTCTTTGTAATTTCTGTTCCCAAACAAGGACGTATAGATAGTGCTTTTTAGTCAGAACTCTCACACTCTGCCCATTGTCCCGTGTCTTAGTCAATACCCACTTCCTTTATGAAATCTGTCCTCTTACCCCTGACTCAAGTTAGTTTCTTTCCCTGGGTACCCCACTAGTGCTGCTCATATCTGTTCTTCAGCTGGCTGTTATCCTCTAATGTCACGGTCACAAATCATCAGCAAATGAAAAAGATTTGGCCTGTAGGTATGTTTCATTTGGCCCATCAGAATTTAAAAATAAAATAAACTTCATTTCCATTGCATCACAGAAAAATCCCAATTTCCTTCTTTTCTAGACTTATGAAGAAGTAGAAACTGAGTTTGCATTCCAACATGACAAAAAGTAGTTAGAAACCAGCTGAGTAGCTTCTTTCCCATTTAGACGTGCATGTGTTCTTCTCAACACTTCCGTTAAACCTGTTTCCTTATATATATTACCTGCTAGGAATTGTAGTCATGAAAATTTGTGTTATTAGCTTTAATACCTTGAAACAAGGTCTTTAATATACTTCCAGTGCCTAGAACAATGCTTATCATGTTGTTGGATCAATAAGCACTTGCTAAGTTACTGAATATTATGTGCAAAATTATATGTGTAAGTTCTTTGAAGAAAAGATCATTCTCTAGGTCTATCAGTATAACCCACAGCATTAATATATTGCCCTGGTGATATTAGGTACTCCACTAATTTTTTGATAGGTTAGATATACTGAAGAAATGCTCATAGTCAAGATTTTATTTGAAGTGTCTTGAACTATATATTGGATATAATTTTTTATGATTTTAAGTAATCACTACACCCAACATGGTGCTCAAACTCATGATCCTGACATCAAGAGTCATGTGTTCTTCCAACTGAGCCAGTCAGGTGTCCTTCCATTGATATAATTTTAAGAAACAATAATTTCCAAGTTTTATACAATAGAGCAATGAACTATTAGGAAATTTAAGGGTTTTTTTTTAAAGGTGTATTTGAGAGGGAGCACGCACACACAGGAGTGTGGAGGGGCAGAGGGAGGTAAAGAAACTTAAGTAGACTCCATGCTGAGTGCATAGTTGGACTAAGGCTCAAACTTACAACCCTGAGATCATGACCTGAGTTGAAACCAAGAGTCTCATGCTTAACTAACTGTGCCACCCCAGTGCCCCAGGAAATTGAGCTTCTAATCCCAATTCTGAGACTTTCTCATTGTGTGACCATGGACAACTGATAATTTACTAACTCCTTAGCATACTCATCTGTTAAAAGGTACTTGGTTTACCCACATCATTGGTTTATTTGGGGGAGTTAAATGAAATAATGCAGATTCAGTATTTATATATTTGTGATCTTGTCTTGGTCTGTTTCATACTTTAGATCCATTTTAAAGTTTTGTTCAGTTATTTTTAAACGTGCCTTAAATGTTATGTGTGTTGTAGCTGAGTTTATTTGCCAACGTTGTGTAATGCCAGAAGCAAGTTTATTACCTCTTTTGGTATGTATCCTACTTTATACAAGTATTCTGTTAATGCTAGCTTTAAATGACTTTGAGCCATGGCTAAGTTAGAATAAAAATAGCTTCTGACTTCTGTCAACCATATAATAGCAGACTCTAACCAAGACACCATTTCTTGCATATTGGTAACATGCCGTAATCACAAGTACTTACAGAAAAACAAGCTCTCCTATACCTGTAAATTTAAATATATAAAATGAAATCAGTATGCAGACCCAAGATGATATTACTGCTACTTTCATGGAGCCTACTTAGAGGGAAATTTCTCTTCTTTCGAGTAGGAGTGAACAAACAATGGTTTATGCTTCCAGGTATAATTATGTCTTCTTTTGGTTCAGTAATCCAATTCCAGTGTCAGAAGTAGCGTCCAAGACTGCAAAATGAGCAAGAGATTACTGAGTGTCATGTCAGAAGAGTGCTGAGAGTTATCTTGTAGGTCCTATGAGGTTTATCTGGTTCTGTAGGCATAAACGTCTTCAATTAACTTGCTAATTTACAACATTGTGGGCGTGGCTGCTAGTTGTAGCAAACGCATGGCAACAATAATTATTCCAGATCGTAGATATGCAAATATATTTTGTCTGGTAGAAATTCTTCCCTGTAGAAGGGAAAACAGAAAGCACTACCTCTTATTGCCTTGTAGGAAATTGACTAATATTGAAATTACAAGTAAATTTATTTTAGGATTCCTAATTTTATATATATATAGAGAGAGAATTCCTATTTGATTCAATCTTACTTCTTCCTTCATTATTGAATTACATAAGATCTTAAACACATCTTCATTTATTTACTCAAGACTCATCTTTTAAGTCTTTAAAAATTACACTTTAACACCAGTTTTGGTAATATTTTTCTAGAAATACTGAAGAAAGAAAAAGAGTTAGAAAGGACCTGAAAACTTTTAAACTCATAGAAATACCAGTGCAGGGGCCCCTGGGTGGCTCAGTTGGGTTAAAGCCTCTGCTTTCAGCTCAAGTCATGATCCCAGAGTCCTGGGATCAAGCCCTGTATCCGGCTCTCTGCTCAGCAGGGAGCCTGCTTCCTCCTCTCTCTCTGCCTGCCTCTCTGCCTACTTGTGATCTCTGTCTGTCAAATAAATAAATTTTAAAAATCTTAAAAAAAAAAAAAGAAATACCAGTGCACTGTGCAAAATATGTAAGAACGTTCACTGCGGCATGGTTTGCAATAGCAAAAAAATGGAAACGACATGTGAATAGAACATCAAGAGGAGATAAAGTAAATAAGGTGCATACATACTAGGGGAATACTGTGTCAGCATTCAAATGAATGAGGTAAGCATATATAAATGTACTGACACATGGTGGTTGCTAAGACATTGTTATGATAAAAGATGCATGTCATTAGATGAATGTAATTCAGTGTAAGGGGAACAACAGTCTATACACAGTATATCCAAAATTATACATTTATAGAGACAAGTCTAAAATACATGTATTAACTGATAATAATGGTTCTCTTGGGAATAAAATTGAAAAAGTGTAGAGACAACTTTTACGGTACATATTTTATACTGATCATTTCTTAAAACCATGAATGGTATATGATTTTGGAAAATTAAACCGTAAAAAATAAAGGAAAAAAACTATCAAATGATCAACAAAATAAAAAACAACAACTGTGGTTTGGATTATAACTCAAGTAGAAAATAAGTATCAGTCAATAGTGACAGAAACAAGTGTTTAGTATTTTCATTATAGGAGAATTCCAAATTATGTGTGTCCCCGTTTGCCCTTGTCTTTTTCCCAGCCTCAACATACACCCAATATGTAGAGCTTAATCTCTGTACCCTCCTTGGATGTGGACTTAACAACTCCCTTTTTTGTTTTAAAAGACTTCATTTATTTATTTGAGAGATACCATGCTTGAATTGGGGGGAGGAGCAGAGGGAGAAGGAGAAGCAGGCTCCCTGCTGAGCAGGGAGCCTGACAGCAGGGAGCCTGACACAGGGTTTGATACCAGAACTCTGGGATCACAACCAGAGCCCGAAGGCAGACACCTAACCAAATGAGCCACCCAGATGCCCCTTACGATTCACTTCTAAATAAGAATATGGCATTAAAAGTATAGATTGCTCTAGGCAGTATAGACATTTTAACAATGTTTATTCTTCCGATCCAAGAGCATGGAATGGTCTTCCATCTTTTTGTGTCTTCTTCAATTTCTTCTTGAAAGTATGGAAAGGTAAGACTGAGAGCTTTATAGGGGAGAAAATTGGAAACTACAACCCATGGTAGGTGTAATAACGCTCACCTCCCCTGAGATGTTTATGACCTGATCCCAGAAATCTGTGAATATATTTGGAATATATAAATATATATTTACATGATAAATGGGAATAAAGGTTGAAAATGGAATTAAATTTGCTAATCAGCTGAGCTTAAGAAAGGAAAATGTCCTGGATTAACTGGCCAAGTCCAACATAATATTGTGAATCCTTAAATAGGAAAGAGAAGATGACAGTGTCACAAGGAGATATGAAGGAATCAGAGACAGAATGATGAAATGTGAGAATGATGAAATGTGGTTTTCAGTTGCTATCCTTAAAGACCAAAGAAGGAGGCAATGAGCCAAGGGATACAAGTGGTCTCTAGAAGTTGAAAAGGCAAAAAAATACATTCTTCCCTAGACTCTTTAGAAAGACATGCAGCCCTGCCAACACCTTTATTTCAGTCTTACGAGATCAATGTTGGACTTTTCAAACTCCAGGCTCTTAAGTTAATATCTTTATATTGTTACAAGTCAATGGGTTTGGACAATTTGTTGTGTCAGCTATAGAAAACTAGTATAGATCTACTTGAACCAAGTGGTCAATATCCCCACCACCAGCGATCGGTCATGTGCATATCATGTACTCCCTGATGTGACCTGAGAAGGGTGCTTCTCCTTTTTGATATCCTTACCAAAATCCCATAGCCTCAAGCTAATGATAAAAAAAAAATTATTTTAAGACCCCAACAGAGTTGCAGTCTATAAAATATCTGACCAAACAACTACTCCAAGCATTAAAGGTCATGAAAAATCAAGGACAAGTGAAAAATTGTCACATAACAGAGAATACTAGATGGCTCAGTGGGTTAAAGCCTCTGCCTTCAGCTCGGGTCATGATCCCAGGGTCCTGGGATTGAGCCCTGCAATGGGTTCTCTGCTCAGCAGGGGGCCTGCTTCCCTTCCTCTCTGCCTACTTGTGATCTCTCTCTGTCATAGTAGAGAATACTGAGAAGACATGGTGACTAAAGGCAAATGTGGATTGGATCCTGGAACAGAAGAAGGATAGTAGAAAAACAAAACAAATCAAAACAAAAACTGAAATTGAAATATAATCTAGGCTTTAGTTGATAGTAATTTTCTGATGTTAGTTCCTTAGTTTAGACAAATCTACCATGGTGTTCTAAGATGTTAACAATAACAGAATCTGGTTAAGAAGTCTATTGGGGGGCACCTGGCTGGGTCAGTTGGTGGAGCATGTGACTCTTGATCTTATAGTTCTGAGTTCATACCCCACGTTGGGTGAAGAGATTGCTTAAAAATAAAATCTTATAAAACAAACAAAAAGAAGTATTTTGGAATCCTCTGTAATTTCTTGGTAAATATAGAATTATTCCCAAATAATTTCATATAAAGACAATGATCAAGCCACATAATGTATTACATGAGGAAACTAAACTAAATATTACTTTGAATAACTAATGAAAATCTTCATCGTTCTCATCTGAATTTAATTTTTCATTGATTGCTTTTTTCCCCCAAACCTTAAAAATCTGTTCACCAAAAGTCAAATATTTCAATCTAATCCACGTTTTACCAGTGCTTATCTTGCAATCTTCAACTCCTCTGACCTTTTCCCATGTCACTGACCTAAAAGAATACAAATATTTGTTCACAATACACCACCTACACAAATATTGACTGCATGAGGAAGTAGAATGATTTTACTTGGCTAATGCTGTTGCCTAATTTTCCTATTTGGCCTGATTTCATATTGACCCTTTGTGATGCATTTTAACTTTTTGAAATTCAAGTATAATTGAAATATACCATTATTATTAACTTTGGGTGTACAACATGACACAAAATTTGTATAAATTGCAAAGTCATCACAATAACTGTCCATCATTACACTAGTTATAATTTTTTCATACAGTGAAAACTTTTTTTACTCTTGGCATCTTTTAAATATACAGTACAGTATTATTATCGGCAGCGGGCTCTACATTACATCTCCATGACTTAATTTTCTAACTGGAAGTTTATACACATTTTGACCATCCCCACCCATTTCACCCTCCCTCACCTATGCAACTACCAATCTGTTCTCTGTTTATATAAGCTTGGTGTTTCGGTAATAAGTTCTGTGCTGTTAGCTTCTACTACATGTAAAAGTGATCGCATAGTACTTATCTTTCTCTGACTTATCTCACTAAGCATAATGCTCTCAACTCCATTAATGTTGTTATAGTTAGGAAAATCTACTACTTTTTTATGGCTGAATATTGCCCTATTATCTTATTTGTTACTGTATTATTTGTTTGTTTATCCATTAAAGGACACTTAAATTCTTTCCATATCTTATCTGCTGTAAATAGTACTTCAATGAATATATGGGTGCAGATAACTTAATGTGTTAGTGTTTTTGTTTTGAGTAAATACCCAGAAGTAGATCGCTAGACTATATGGTAGTTCCACTTTTAACTCTTTTTGAGGAACTTGCGTACTATTTTACAACATGACTGCACCAATTTATATTCCCAGTAACAGTGTTCAAGGGTTTCCTCTTCTCCTTTTCCAACACTTACAATCTCTTGTCTTTTTGATACTAACTATTCTGTTGGATCTGAGGTGATATTATGGCTTTGATTTGTTTCCCTGATTAGTGATGTTCATCATCTTTTCATGTACTAGTTGGTCATCTGCATGTCTTTAGAATAATTTCTATTCATATCCTCTGCCCATTTTAATTATGTTAGTTTTCATTTTGCTATTGAGTTGTATAAGATCTTTATAAATTTGGGGTATTGACCCACTATCATACATATAATTGTTGCAGTGTTTTCTCCCATTCATTAGATTGCTGTGTCATTTCGTTGACGGTTTCCTTTGCCATGCAGAAACTTTTTAATTTGATGTAGTCCTGCTTGTTTATTTTTGCTCTTGTTTCTTCTGCTTTTTTTGTCAAATTCAAAACCTCATGACCAAGACAGATGTCAAGGAGCTTCCCACTTCTGGTTTTTGTTTGTTTGTTTGTTTGTTTGTTTTTTATAAACACGTATTTTTATTCCCAGGGGTACAGGTCTGTGAATCAGCACTCACCAAAGCACATACCCTCCCCAATGTCCATAACCCCACCCACCCTTCTCCCAACCCCCCTCCCCCCAGCAACCCTCAGTTTGTTTTGTAAGATTAAGAGTCACTTATGGTTTGTCTCCCTCCCAATCCCATCTTGTTTCATTGATTCTTCTCCTACCCACTTAAGCCCCCATGTTGCATCACCACTTCCTCATATCAGGGAGATCATATGATAGTTGTCTTTCTCTGCTTGACTTATTTCGCTAAGCATGATATGCTCTAGTTCCATCCATGTTGTCGCAAATGGCAAGATTTCATTTCTTTTGATGGCTGCATAGTATTCCATTGTGTATATAAACCACATCTTCTTGATCCATTCATCTGCTGATGGACATCTAGGTTCTTTCCATAGTTTGGCTATTGTGGACATTGCTGCTATAAACATTTGGGTGCACGTGCCCCTTTGGATCACTACGTTTGTATCTTTAGGGTAAATACCCAGTAGTGCCATTGCTGGGTCATAGGACAGTTCTATTTTCAACATTTTGAGTAACCTCCATGCTGTTTTCCAGAGTGGCTGCACCAGCTTGCATTCCCACCAACAGTGTAGGAGGGTTCCCCTTTCTCCGCATCCTCGCCAGCATCTGTCATTTCCTGACTTGTTGATTTTAGCCATTCTGACTGGTGTGAGGTGATATTTCACTGTGGTTTTGATTTGTATTTCCCTGATGCCGAGTGATATGGAGCACTTTTTCATGTGTCTTTTGGACATCTGGATGTCTTCTTTGCAGACAATTACCATTTTATGTAATTGCACCAGCAATTACATTTACAATCTTTTTGTTTTCTATTGTTTTGGATAAGTATTATATTTAGGTTGCTATGGAAATTGCAAATACATCCTTTATATATTAGAGGACATTTTGCCTAATATTTTACTACATAACACCACTTCTGTTTTTTTTAAGGACTCTTATGGTCTCAGGGCTTACATTCAAGTCTTTAATCCATCTGGAGTAAATTTTTGTATATTGCATAGTGGTCCTGCTTTATTCTTTTGCATGTGGCTGTATAGTTTTTCCAACATCATTTGACAGGACTGTCCCTTTCTCCACTGTATATTCTTGGCTCCTTGATCCTAAAATAATTGGCTATAAATGTGTACAATTATTTCTCAGCCCTCTATTCTGTTCCATTGATTTATGTATCTGTCTTTTTTTTAAGTTTTATTTATTTGAGAGAGAACACATCTGGGCACATCTGTTGCACTCAAAAATCAGAGTGTGAGGGGGAGAGGGAGAGAGAGAATCTCAGGTGGACTCCACACTGAGCATGGAGCCTGACGTGGAGCTCCATCTCACAACCCTGGGATTACAACCTGAACTGAAGCCAAGAGTTGGATGCTTAACTGACTTCACCCAGGCACCCCTGTGTGTCCATCTTTATATGAATTTTGTACTGTTTTCATTACTATAGCTTGTTATACTTTAAAATCAGGGAATATGAGCCCTCCAACTTGTTCTTTCTCAAGATTGCTTCAGGTATTGAGGATCTTTTGTGGCTCCATAAAGTTTGTTTGTTCCATTTCTGTGAAAAATGCCTTTGGAATTTTGATTAGTATTATGACGATTCTGTAGATTGCTTTGGGAGTATGTGGATTGTGAAATTTTTCT
The DNA here is from genome assembly GCF_011764305.1 of Mustela putorius furo. Classification (NCBI taxonomy): domain Eukaryota; kingdom Metazoa; phylum Chordata; class Mammalia; order Carnivora; family Mustelidae; genus Mustela; species Mustela putorius. Next base: position 10,142,829 of record NW_025422049.1, read on the forward strand.
TTCATGAGGACAGGATTTTTCCGTTCATTTGTATCTTCACTTTCTTTTGTACATATCTTAATATTTTTCAGCATAAAAGGAGCTCACCTCCTTGATTAAACACGCTCCTAATGATATTTTTTTGATGTAATATTAGTTTTTAGAATGGCAACTGATTTTTGTATATTGATTTTGTATCCTGCAACTTTATTGAATTCATTTATTAGTTCTAACTTTTTTTGATGGAATCTTTATGGTTTTCCACATATAATATGTCACCTACAAATAGTGACAGTTTTATTCATTGCTTTTCAATTTAGATGTACTTTTTCTCTTGCCTAATGGCTTCACTTACGACTTGCCATACTGTGTTGAATAAAAGTGAACAGAATGGGCATTCTTGTATTTGTCCTGATTTTAATGGAAAACCTTTCAGCTTTTCACTGTTGAGTAGGACGGTAGCTGTGAGTTTCTTATATATGATGGCCTTTATTATGTTCAGGTACATTCCCTCTACAGACACTTTGTTGAGAGTTATTGTCAAAAATGAATGTAGAATTTTGTTTAATGCTTTTTGTGTATCTTTTAAGATTACCATATATTTTTTGTCATTGATTTTGTTGATGTGGTATAACGTATTGATTTGTGGATGGTTACCATGCTTTTCCTCCTTGGAATATATCTCACATGATCATGGTGCTTGATCCTTTTCATATTTTTTTGAATTTGGCTTTTAATACTGTTTTGAGGGTTTTTAAAATCTGTATTCACCAGGGATAGGTCATATTATTATCTGCTCTTGTGGTATCCTTGTTTGGTTTGGGTAACAAAGTGAAGCTAGCCTTATAAAATAAATTTAATGTTTCCTCCTCTTTTGTTTTTTGGAAGACTCTGGGAAGGATTGTTAATGATTCTTTTTTAAATGTTTGGTTGAATTCCCCCCAGGAAAGCCATCTGGTCCCAGCCTTTTATTTATTGGGAGATGGTTTATACTTATTCAGTGTGCTCTGTTCAGATGTTTCCATTTTTGTTATGATTGCTAGATTGTATGTTTTTTGGAATTTATCCATTTCATCTAGATTGTCCATTTTGTTGGTGTATGATTATCCCTAGCAGCCTCTTTTAAGAGCCTTTGTATCTGTGTACTGTCTGTTGTACCTCTCATCTTACATTACTGAGTTCCAGTTCTTGGGTTTGCTTGTTTTGGTTTTGGGGTTTTTTTTGGTGTCTCTAGTCAAATGTATGTCAATTTCATCTTTTCAAACAGTGGGCTCTTAGCTTCATTGATCTTTCCTACTGTCTTCTGCATGTCTGTTTCATTTCTTTCCATTCTGATCTCTGTCATTTCTTCTCACATTGGGCTTTACATATTTTTGTTTTTCTAGTTTCTTGAGGTGTAATGTTAGGTTTATTTTTTTTTTTCTCATTTCTCGCTGTAGGTATTTAATGCTATGAAGTTCCCTCTTAAGAACTGCTTTTGCTTCATCCTATAGGCTTTGATATATTTGTTTTCATTTACCTCAGGTTATTTTTTAAAAAAAGATTTTTATTTATTTACTTAGCGAGAAAGCACATGAGAGGGGACAGAGTCAGAGTGAGAAGCAGACTCGCCATTGAGCAGAGAACCTGATATGGGGCTCCATCCCAGGACCCTGGGACCATGATCTGAGCCAAAGGCAGATGCTCTAATGACTGAGCCACCCAGGCGCCCCTCAGGTTATTTTTTTAATCTCCTCTTTGATTTTTTTCATGGGTCCATTGGTTGTTTAGTATGTTGTTTGGCCTGCACAGGTTTGTGTTATTTTCATTTTTTTTTTGTAATTAATTTCTAGTTGCATACAGTTGTGGTCAGAAAATATGTTGAATGTGATTTCAGTCTTCTTAAAAAAATATTGAGACTGGAGGTTCTTGGGTGGTTTAGTTGGTTAAGTGTTTTACTCTTGGTCTTGGCTCAGGTCCTGATCTCTGGGTTATAGGATCTAGCCTCACACTGGGCTCTGCACTCAGTAAGGAGTCTGCTTGTCCTTCTCCCTCTGCCTTTCCCTCTTGCATGCACACACTCTGTCTCTATCTAAAATTTAAAAATCTTTAAAAAAAATATTGAGGCTAGGGCGCCTGGGTGGCTCAATGGGTTAATACCTCTGCCTTCAGCTCAGGTTATGAACTGGGGGTCCTGGGATCGAGCCCCGCATTGGACTCTCTGCTCGGTGGGAAGCCTGTTTCCCCTTCTCTCTCTCTGCCTGCCTCTCTGCCCACTTGTGATCTCTGTCTGTCAAATAAATAAATAAATATCTAAAAAAAAATATTGAGACTGTTTAGCAGCTTTAATGATATATCCTAGAGAATGTACCATGGGCACTTGTTAAAAATGTGTATTTTGTTGCTCTTGGGTGAAATATTTTATATAATATATATACTTATATAATATATATTTATATAATATAGCAAATCTGTTAAGTCCATCTGGTCCAGTTTGTCATTTAAAGCTAATGTTTTATTGATTTTCTTCCTGGATGATCTCTCCTTTTATATAAGTGCAGTATTTAAGTCCTTACTATCAATGTTTTGTCAATTTTTGCTTTTTGGTCAGTTAATGTTTGCTTTATATATATTTACTGATGTTATGTCCTCTTGTTGGATTGACCTATTTATTATGAAGTAATACCTTTGTCTATGATTACATTTTTTATTTCATTTGTTTTTAGTAATCTCCAAGTACTAGGTAGGGCTTAACCCCAAGATCAAGAGTCACATGCTTTTCCGACTGAGCCACCCAGGTGCCCCTACTGTCTTTGTTTTAAAGACTTATTTTGTCTGATATAAGTGTGGCTTCCCCAGCTTTCTTTTGCCCAGAATGTATTTTTCTGTCGTATCACTTTCCATCTCTATGTGTCCTTACATCAGAAGCGAGTCTCCTATGGGTGGCATATAGAGGGAGGTCTTGTTTTTTTAATCCATTTAGCCACCTAGTTCTTTTCATTGGTAAACTGAGTCAATTTACAGTTAAATTAATTATCAATAGTTACTTTTGCAATTTTGCTAATTGTGTTTTTTAGTTACTCTGTTCTTTTTTTTCCTTCTGTTATGGTTTCATAAAGTTTGTTAGTTTCCTCTGTGGTATACTTAGATTCCTTTCTGTGTGTCTTTTATTTATGTACTGTATGTTTTTGTTTTGCAGTTACCATGGCACTTACATATAACAACTTATCAGTTTAAATAGATTGTTAAAAATATAACAAGTTAAGTTTGAATGCAGTTTAAAACTCTACCTTTTTACTCTACCTCCCCCACTCCACGTTTTGTTCTTTGAGGTCACCTTTTATATCTTTTGCATCCTTAATACTAATTATTGTATTTGTAGGAGTTTTGACTTCATTTGTCTTTTAACCTCTATAATAGGTTTATGAGCAATTCATCAACTACTACCAATTTGTCTTTGCAAGTGAGATTTCTACTTTCCTATATATACATCTTTTTAATTAGTGCCTTTTCTTTTGTACTCAAAGGAATCCCTTTAATATTTTTTATAACACCACTAACTCCTTTACCTTTTGCTTGTCTGGAAAACTATCTGTCCTTTGAGCCTGAATGATAAATTTGCTGGATAGAGTATTCTTGCTTGGAAGTTCTTTTTCCTTTCAGTACTGTGAGGACATCATATCAGATCCTTCTGGCCTACAAAGTTCCTATTAAAAAATCTCCTCCTAGTCTTATGGGAATTCATTTGTTCATAAATTTGTCTTTCTCTTGCTACTTTGATGATCTTCTCTTTATAATTAACATGTAAACAGTTAAAGATAATGTATCTTGGGGCACCTGGGTTGCTCAGTGGGTTAAAGCCTCTGCCTTCGGCTCAGGTCATGATCCCAGGGTCCTGGGATCGAGCCCCACATGGGGCTCTCTGCTCAGCAGGGAGCCTGCTTCCTCCTCTCTCTCTGCCTGCCTCTCTGCCTATTGTGATCTCTGTCTGTCAAATGAATAAATAAAATCCTTTAAAAAAAGATAATCTATCTTTGGGTATATTTCTTTGTGTTCTCCTACTTAGAACTCTTTGGTCTTCCTGCATTTGGATGTCTGTTTCCTTCTCTAGGTCAAGAATGTTTTCAGTCCGATTTCTGTCCCTTTCTTGCTCTCTTCTTCCTCTTAGACCCCTAATAATGTGGATGTTAGCTCATAAGAGACTAGCAAACTATCTTCATTTTTCTTTCTTCTTTTTATTGCACTTGTTCAGTGAGTTCCATATCCGGTCTTCAAGTTCACTGACTCTTTTGCTTCATCTAGTCTGTTGAAGCCCTCTAACATATTATTCAGCTTAGTTATTGTATTGTTCAGCTCTGGGACTTCCATTTGTCATTTAAAAAATATTTATCTCTTTCATCAAGTTCTCACTGTATTCATCCTATCTTCTAAGTTTGGTGAGCATTTTTATGACCATAACTGTTTTTTTGTTTGGAACATATTACTCTGTTTCTTCATTTTGCTTGACTGTGTGATGTTTCCTGTGCATTAGATGAAGCAGCAACTTTTTCCTTTTTGAAAAAGTGGCCTTATGTAGGAGGTGATCATTATCACTTAACCTCCCCTAGCTTTTGGTTGTCTAGGAAATCTTTGTAATTGTCCAATCCACCTATTTTATTTTTAAGAGCTCCCAATTGTTGAGGATGTGTCAAGACCTTTCAGTATCCCAAAGCGAAGGATCTTAGCACCAAGGCTGAGACTCACTGGAAACCTGACCCTCAAGTAGCCATAACTGAGGTACACAGATACATGTAGTCTTCCAGGTCCACAAATTTAAGCTCCACTGGCCACCAGAGACTGACAATCAGTATGTATCCCTTGGTGGACAGTTACAAAAATTGGGGCTCCAAATGAGTGGAGAAAGCAGCAAGCTGTAGCAAAAGGGGAAAATACAAAAGTGGTATCCACCAGCCTACATTCCTTAAGAATATATTCGGCAGGGTGTCTGGCTGGCTCAGTTGGTGGAACATGGGACTCTTGATCTCAGGGTCATGTGTTCCAGCCCCACGCTGGGCATAGAGCTTACTTAAAAAGAGGAATTATGCAGTCCTCTAAATGTGTGTCAGACTTGAAGCCTACATGCCAGCCTGAAACTCAGGGAGAACCAAATAAGCCTCTTTCACAGAAAGACTGCTGGTGTGTTTCAGTCTCTTTTCTGTGCAGTGCCCTGGGGGTAGGGCTTAGAACCAATTTTCCAATGTTACACTCCTGTGGGAGCCATGAATGCAAAGAATCCTGGGTAACCAAGTCAGGTGACTGAGGGGTGATCCTGGGTAGCAGCCACAATAATAATGGCACCAGATGAGTATAAACACTCCCTCACAGGAAATATTGGTGCTCTATAGCATGTCAGAGGTAGAGTTTGAAGATGGTCCCAATAAGGACGGGTTGTGGGGAGGGGAAAGAAAAAGCAAAGAGGTTTTGTTTTGTTTTGAAGATTATATCTAACAAGGGCACCTGGGTAGCTCAGATACTAAGTGTCTGCCTTAGCTCAGTCCTGGGGTCGAGCCCCACATTAGGGTCCCTGCTCAGTCTCTGCCTCCCCCAAATAAATAAATAAAATCTTTTTTTTTAAAGATTTTTATTTATTTGACAGAAAGAGAGAAATCACAGGGAGGCAGAGAGAGAGGGGGGAGGAAGCAGGCTCCTTGCGGAGCAGAGGGCCCGACTCGGAGCTCCATCCCAGGACCTGGGATCATGACCTGAGCCGAAGGCAGAGGCTTTAACCCACTGCGCCACCCAGGCGCCCCAAATAAATAAAATCTTTTTAAAAAAAGATTGTACCCAACAGCTGGAGCATGGTAGAAAGAGAATGCAAGATGCTACCTACCACCTCTGACCCACGATCGTATTCCAGCAGGCTCCTAGATGTGTGTTACATTAGATGGCTCCCTCCCGGGTCTTGCTTTCAGATTACCAGAAGACATTTTAACATAACATCTGGAGCTTCTTGATTGGCTGCTTCTGCACTGGGTTCTCAGGCAAGTGAGTTCAAGTGCACCAGCCCTTTGTTAGCCATTTCTTAGTTTGCTAAAGCCTTGTGGGTTTTGTGGACTCAAGCTCCCACTTGTTGTGACAGCTGAATATTTGATGGTTTTCTCTCTCAGGTTCAGGTCTTAAAAGTTGGGGTACCCAACATAGGGTTCAAAACCTTTGCTCTTCACAGGGAAGCTGCAGGTTTTGAGGTCCTTTGTGATTGTGGATCACCGTGCTGGGAGTCAGATTTATATAGAGATTATGTCTTAACCTCTCCTATGATTTTTTCCCCTCAGTTTTATAATGTTTAAGAGTTAACTAATTTGGTGGGTGGCATATGGGTGGCCCAGTCAGTTGGGCATACAACTCTTGATCTCGGCTTAGGTCATGATCTCAGGGTCATGAGATTGAGCTCCGTGTTTGACTCCCTGTTCAGTGGGAGTCTGCTTGAGATCCTCTCTCTCCCACCCCTCCCCTCACTCATGCTCTCTTATAAAAATCTTAAAAAAAAAAAGTCAAATTTTTTTTAGGAATTTTTCCTCAAGAAATTGTTCCATAGGTAGTAGTAGATTTAGTATGTCTGTGGAAGGATGGGACTACAGGATCTTCCTGTGTTGCCTTTTTTTTTTTTTAAAGATTTTATAGTTATTTGGGAGAGTGTGAGAGAGAGCACAAGCAGTGGGAGCTGTAGAGGAAAAGGTTTGAGCAGCTAGCCCCATGCAGGGCTTCATCCCAGGACCCAGAGATCATGCCCCGAGCTGAAGTCAGACACCCAACCAGTTGAGCCACCCAGGCACCCCCTATGTTGCCATCTTGAACCAGAATCCTTTTGCCTTCTTGATGCTAGCCATTCTGACAGGTGTGAGATGACTATCTAATTTTCATTTTGATTTGTATTTTCCTGATAGTTAGTGATCTTTTTGCATATCTGTTGGACATTTGGATGTCGTCTTTGGACAAATGTCTAAGAGATCAGCAGAAGGATTAATTAGATTCTTGTTTCTTTAATTGAATTATAGGAGTTCTTATAAAGAACTATTTTGGATATTTAGCTGATAATATGATAATATGGCTTATAAAAATTTTCTCCCATTCTATAGGTTGCTTTTTCATTTTCTTTTTTTTTTTTCTGCAGAAACTTTTAAGTTTGCTGTTGTCTTATTTGTTGATACTTGCTTTTGGTGCAGTATCCAAAAAAAAAATCATTGCCAAGACCAATGTTGGGTACCTCCTTCCTTCTGTTTTCAAGGAGTTTTTTGGTATTATATCTCAAGTTTATGTGTAGTGTAATATAGGAGTCCTGTTTCATTTTTCTGCATGTGTAATGTCAAGTTACATTTGAATGGTGTTCTTGAACCTTCATGTTGAGGTTGCATTCGTGTAATAAGCACATCATTTTGTTCTTAAATGTATTGTTATTTGTAAATAACAATGTGTCGAGGGGCTAGTAAATATTATAGGGGAGCTAAACCTTCTTGACACTGCCACTAGTTAAGCTTCCCCATGTCTAACTGACAAAAGAAGTGAATCCTAAGACTGGTTTAATTTTCCATATTTCCTGTATCTTTCCTAAAGTTTCAGTACAAAATCCCTCATTCCTTACTCTTTCATTTCTGTGCTTTCTGTTTTCATTTCCAATCCATAATCCCCCCTACTTAAAATTATCCTAATTACATGACTTTCAGATAAATATTTTATCAGAAAATGATATGGCTATGAAAGAGGTACACAGAAGTGAGTCCATGTGCGCTAGAATTTCACACATGCTAGGTTAATTATGTAGAGATAATTATCTGTGAGTCTCAGATAAAAGTGAAGCAACTTGCCTAAGATCATACAGTCAGTGAAGCTCAAATTTGTCTATTTCTAAAGTCCATGTGTTTTGGCTCCACAATGTGGGCTCTGCACAGTAGGAGCATTGTGGGAAAAACCAGGCCAGATTTGACACAGTTCTTTGAGACAAAAAGACCAGTCAGAAGAAAGAAAAGTGATTGAAATCATGGGTTATTTTTCATTATCTTTTTATAATGTCTTTTTTGTGTGCCTTGCATGAAGGGGAAGGCCCGGAAAGCCCTTTTGTCTGCTCATTAACTTATTAGCATCAATAGAAATGTTTTTAACCATGACTAGCCATTCTGTCTCCTACTTCTCTATTGGTTGTGTTAAAAGCAGCATGATACTGGAAGTAAGGGAAAGGGAGAGGCTGAATAGGAGACATTGCCTATAGAAATGATAGTCTTTAGTTTCTTTTACACTGATAAAAATATCAATTCTTCCATCAACCCCGACATAGCACATTTTTGGACACATCCGTATGTATCCCCAAAGCCAGAATATTTCAGTAACTGCTTATTGGCATGTTTTGAATTATATGGATTCTCCATTCCTCAGGTCAGACCCTCTTTCAGTGTACTAATTTATCATTTTCACATAGATTAACAAATCATCAAACATGTCTCGAAATCATGCTGAAGGGTCTGATTAGGGTAAAAAAGGTTAGATGCAATTTTATTGCTCCCAAAAGACTTTCAAAGTACACTGCTAATTTGAATCCTTGAATAACATAATTCTCTGAAAATTAAGTCACAAATTTGTCCAAATTATTATTTTCTGTGATTATTATGTTTAGTTATATGCATCTAGAATTTCTCTGAGATATGCCTATTTTTCAGTGTGTTAAAAAAAGTATGCACAATGCCAAATTTACTCAAAGACCCATTTTTTGCTAGTCTTCACCTAGTTAAGAAATCAAACATTTACAAGAAGCAACCTAGCATTTTATAGTACATCTTACTGGAAGTCTCTCTTCATTATCATTTGAGCATTATATAAGTAGCGGAAGTCCTGAATGAGTTGGAACAATTACTTACTTCTGCAACTCAATGTGAGAGAACATGATAGTAGCTTCCAAGAAAGAAACAGAATATTTGGTAAAGCTGACAAATTTCTCTATACATTTGTCTGAAAAATAGGTGATGGGAAAAGTTTCCAATTCCCCGGTTGATAGGCAACACAATTACTGAGAGAGATGGTGGACTCTGAGAAAGAAACTGAGGGTTTTGGAGGGGAGGGAGGTGGGGATTGGGGGAGCCTGGTGGTGGGTATTAAGGAGGGCACGGATTGCATGGAGCACTGGTTGTGGTGCCTAAACAATGAATTTTGGAAAACACACACAAAAATATTAAATTAAACTTTAAAAACGTTTGCCCTGCAGATATAGCCAACATGTATAAATAGGCCATGATGCTAGGGGAGTCTCTTCAGGCAAAATACACACTCCCCTGGGGAGAAAGCTAGCCCACAGTAACACACCTGCCTGGCAGAGCTAGATCCTATCAATGATTCTAAAGCCAAAAAAGCTTTCAGGTACCTGTCTAAAGGTAGATCCAGTTGTAGAAATTTCTCAAAATTAGGATTCACCAGAATGAGAACAAGCAGCCTTTATTTGCTGTTTTATTGACAGAATGTAATTATATATTAAAATATACAGTATCCTCTTCTATTATGAGTAATCAGGGCATGCAAATGTGCAGATTTCACCCTTACATTTGAACATGTTTCACTGGAAGACAAGCAACAGTATTTTTTCCCCCTACATATCTTCCTGAGGGAAAACAATGGATCTTTGAAAATTAAGGTTCTTAGGATTTATTTACTGTATCTTAAATAAGGATAATTCTTATGAACTTATCCCAGATATCACAAAAAAAGGAGATGATACCAGTTTTATAAATCCATCTTGAATTTGTATGTTTCGTCTGCATAATTAGCTAATTCTCCCCTACACAGATTGTGTGAATCTCTGAATTGCTTTTGACTTAAAAAACAAATCTAAATCCTCATTGAGCCTTTCCTAGGATTTTAAACTCCAGATGAAATCAGATCGTGTATAGTTTCTGTGCTTTCTGTGCCTTTCTATAATATCCAGAGAAAATATATTTTCTATAAATATCCAACACTACCAAGAATTTGTAAAGACTATGTAATATCTATTCCTAATTGCTCTCAGGCTATTTGTTTCTGAATTCATTCAGCTTGTGTTTTTTTCAGTCATAATCTGCTTTTGAAGCACTGAAACTGACTGGACTAGGTGAGCCCTGTTCTGAGGTCATGGGTACAGAAAAGGGTTCATATCAATCATCAAATGTCAGTGTGAAAATGGAACAGTGAAAGAAAAATATACAGGTAGCCTCTTTCATGTCTGTCTGCATAGTATAAATACAAAAATGATTATTTTCCTTCCTAGTAATATTTAAGCTAATTACTTAGGCAATAAACAATTTCAAAGGAAGAAAAGTCTAAGATTGTACAATAGATCGATGGAAAAAAGCCTGAGACAAGTAATTTTATATATTGTTCAAGGTTGTCAGGCCCAAAAAGGATAGTAAGAGCAGCTTCAGTAGAGCTAGATGTCTAGGAATGTAACATGGAAGAAAACCTTAGGAAGAGAAAATAGAGTTGCTCAAGGTGAACTTCCCAGTGTCCTCTCAGATCAGTGCTGTTGACTCATCTGGTCAGGATAGAAAGAATTTTCAACATGGTGATGGCACGCTTCCTACAGAGCATGTTGTAGGGGCGCGGAAAGATGATGGACTTTCATGTCAGACATTCTGGAGGGTTTGCCTTTGCCACCTAGAGCAGTACCAACTTTAAGTTCCTTGAATTTCCTCATCCTATCTCATTTGTTAAGGACTGTGTGAGACACCAAAATAGCATATGCACACCTCGAACACTGCCTCTTGTGCATGCTGGGACCCACCCAGAAATACCAGTAGTCTCTTCAATGTTCATAAGGCTTGCCTCACTGTGCTATAGTGATTTTTCCATTCTAGCCCACTATCAGGAGATAGGAATATGGACAGAAGTACTGCAATCAGGAGTCCAGAATCATTCTAGCACTGGCTTTCTTTTCACCTTGTTGCTGGATCTTGGATAAGTAGTTCACGCTCAGACTTTCATTATGTTTTTCATGATAACGTAGGGTTACATTAAGATTTTATTTGACAGAGACAGACCATCAGCTGGGGAAGCTGCAGAGGGAGAGGGAGAAGCAGGCTCCCCACTGAGCACAGAGCCCAATGTGAGGCTTGATCCCACAGCTCTGAGATCATGACCTGAGTCAAGACCAAGAGTCAGATGCTTAGCTGACTGAACTACCCAGGCACCCCAGGATCACGTTATTTCTAACAGGTTTCTCAAATCTTATGTTTTATGATTATTACAAAAGGGAGGAATGCTAATAGAATTATCGATGAGACATAGTTAATTCTTTTTTTTAAATTTTTATTTATTTGACAGACAGAGATCACAAGTAGACAGAGAGGCAGGCAGAGAGAGAGGAGGAAGCAAGCTCCCTGCTGAGCAGAGAGCCCGATGCGGGGCTTGATCTCGGGACCCTGAGATCATGACCTGAGCCGAAGGCAGAGGCTTAATCCACTGAGCCACCCAGGCGCCCCGAGACATAGTTAATTCTTAACAGCTAAAGCTAAGCTCTAAATTGAGCTATGTGGCAAAATACATTCACCTCTTAAAAATTAATCCGGAATGGCGTTTCTGAGTGGTTCAGTTGGTTAAGTGTCTGACACTGGCTCAGGTCATGATCCCAGAGTCCTGGGATTGAGCCCCACATCGGGTTCCCTGCTCATTGGGGATTCTGCTTCTCCCTCCCCCTCCTCTCCCTGCTCCCCCTGCTTATTCTCTCTCACTTTCGTTCTATCTCAAATAAACAATTAAAATCTTAAAAAATTAACCCAAACTATGGCAACCTATACATACTCTCCAAAAATTAGAACTGCATTTTATACAAATACTTATTTTCAAAAGCATAGGCCTCTCAGTCCAGTTAGAAAAAAGCCATTCACTGCTGTGACAAGAACAGTTGTATAAATTCATTTGGGGTTCACTTTTCATTGCAGGATCCCTGCACAATTTTCAAATATCATGATGGCATTAACATGATTACAGCTTTCTCAATTTCCAGGTGACTAAACCAAGATCCAGAAAAGTCAGATGAATTACCCAATGTTCTCCCATGAGGAACAAAGTTGAAATAGAACATAGTTATTTTGATGCCCCAGATTCCCATTTTCCCCACTGCAGCCCCCACCCCCCACCATCATTACCTGATCCTAGACTCCTGAAGAACTCATTTGCTTTTGATAAGCTCAGACATGTCATTTTCACTAAGTGCTGCTTCAGTTTTTTCAGGGGAAAGGATATCTCTAGTTTAAATTCAGCCGAAATAACACCATCTCAACCGAGAAGATCACTTACATCCACCCAACGTGTACGTCGCTTTACTTTGGGGTTGATAGTTTGGCTCTTTTTTAAGGAAATTGATCTTTCACAGCCACTTAGTACTATTTCTCAGAGTCCTACAGCAGTACTTCGCTAAATGGCATCCAGCTCATCTGGATATGTTGAGTTTCCAGATCATAAACTCCTAAAGGGCAGAGTCTATGATTATTTGGCTAACTTTATATCGCTGTGACTGTGGATGCTTAATAAATACTATTTCATGGTAATGATGATGATGACAAGTTAATGCTCTTCAAAGTGTCAACCAATCAGTCAATTTAGTGAAAGTCAAACCGGTCATTTGATGTTATAAAAAAAAAAATCCAGTTACTTGATTGAATGAATTATTCAGATTGTAGCTGTTGCTTTTCTGCTTTTAGAGACATCACATTAAAGTTGCTTCCATATTGAAAAGAGTCAAGGGAAAGAGGCAACGTATATATTCATTAGTAGCCAATTTTTTCCCATCAGTCAGAAACTACAAAAAAGCTGAGTAAAACTTCTGTTGAAATTAATAAAATATAATCATATAGTGGCATCGACGCTTAGGAATTTCATGTAGGTAGCACTTCTAAGCCATTAATTTATGGCATAATATCCTTGGCAGATGAACTCCCCAGCTCAACTTCATTAATGATGGCCTTGCACGGTTAGAATTGAGTTCTCAGGCCATTTTTTAACTTATGTAACTTTAACCTCTATACTGACTTCAGAAAAATCAAGTAAAAGTAAATCCAGTGAAGACAATAAACAACGGATATTTCCAGCAACAGAATGCTGAGGATCATCAGAATAACTTGATAAATGCTTAGCACACACCTTTACTCAAATCTTTATCTACAACTTGACAAAAAGAATAAAAGCAGAGGATTTACTAACCAATTTCATGACTTAATTCTAAGGGCCAAATGTTCTTACTACAAAAGGGAAATGTGATCTAATGGAAGTATTAGCTAACTCTATGATGGTAATCGTTTTTACTATATATGTGTATCAAATCAACACATTGTATAACCTTAAGCTCATGCAAAGTTATCTGGGAATCATATCTCAATAAAATTGGGAAAAATACAATAATTGGCACTGTAGAGTTTATGGACTTATAGGAACATAGATCAAGGGAACAGGAGAGGTTTCATGAGTAGATTAACTCACATATAGTCAAATGATTTTTAAGAAATTTGCCAAGGTAATTCATGGGGAAAGAGTGATCTTTTGAGGAAATAGTGCTAGGAAAATTACATAGACATAGACACAAATAGAAAAAAACTGAACTTCAATTTGACTTCACACAATATATCAAAATTATAAGACTAAGAATAAAGCAGGAGATAATCTTAGAAACCTTGGATTTCACAAAAATGTATAAAATAAAATAGAACACATTAATAAAGTAATAAATTACAGTTCCTCAAAATTATAAGCCTTTGCTCTTCAAATGGTAATGACACAATGATGAAAAGGTGAGCCATGGACTGGGAGAAAATATTTTCAGTGAAAATAAGTGATGAAGAATTTATACCTATAATATTTACAAAAAACTTTAAGAATTGTTAGAACTTATAAACCACTGAATTAAAACTGGGTGAAATACTTGATAAGTTAGCAAGAGAAGGAACTCCGCAAATATGTACATTAAATTATGCTCAGTACCATTAGCAATTAAGAAAATGTCTATTAAAACCATAATACTATACCACTGCATACTACTAAATTGGCTAAAATTGAAAAGTCTGAAAATACCAAGCACTGGTAAGTACACAGATACAGTACTAGTGGATATTCAAAATGATATAATCACTTTGAAAATAGTTTGCAGTTCCTTATAATGTTGAAAATACACCAGCCATTCCACTCCTAGGTATTTACCCAACAGAAATGAAAGCATATGTCTACACAAAAGATTTGTGCATGAATGTCCACAGCAGCTGTATTTGTAATAATCTCAAACTAGAAAGAAAACATATGTCTTATTGATATAAGTAAACGGATGAAAAAATTTCAGTGTATCACATAACAGAATGTTATTCTGCAATAAGTTATTGATATGCACAAAAGCTTAGATGTATCTTAAAATAATTAGGCCGAGTGAACAAAAGCCAGAAAATAAAGCATCCCTACCCAAGAATTCCATTTATAAATAAATCTTGGTAAAATGCAAAGTAATCTATACTGATAACAAATATCACTGGTTGCTTGAACAATGGCGGCTGGGTTGTCTAGGAAAAGAAAGATTACAAAGAGGTACCAGAAGGCTGTTAGTGGTAAAAGACTATATAGCTGGGGTAAGCTTCTGGAAACGTTGCCAATCAAGTAGACTCATCCTAGACCATGATCAAAACTCGAGCAGTTCATTTCATTTGCCATTCAATTATGACCATGTAATAAAATAAATACTTAATGTTTCCCAGTATGCTAAATCTTAATTCTTTTGAAATTGTTAAAAGATCCTGTGCAATTGGTAGTATTATTACTACTGCCATTATATAAGCAGAGAAAATTATCCGAGGGAGATTTATTCACATGGAAATTAAGAGTTCCTCAGTAGAGGAGCTAGCATTTGAACAATTAAGTTAGTCAGAAAGTTGTTGGTGTGCCTAACCATTACTCCCCACTGCTTGCCTCTTCTATCTTTATGATGTACAATTAATAAATAAAAATTATATATTTAAGTGTACAAGGTGAGGACTGCCTGGGTGGCTTAGTTGGTTAAGCCTCTGCCTTTGGCTCAGGTCATGATCCCAGGGTCCTGGGATCCAGTCCCACAACATGCTCCTTGCTTAGTGAGGAACCTGCTTCTCCCTCTGCCTGCTGCTCCCCCTGCTTGAGCACACCTGCTCCTTCTGACAAATAAATAAATCATTTAAAAAATCAAAAAGTGTACAAGGTGATACTTTAATAGACCTATTATTGTGAAATAATCATACTAATTAACATCCATCACTTTACATAATTGCCATTTTATTTTTCTTATATTGTGGTGAGAACACAAGGGCTACTACTGTCTTACCACATTTCTGGTATAAAATACAATATTCATTAATGTTAGCCATGTTGCTGTACACTAGATCTCCAGAACTTATGGATCAAACATAACAAATTTTTTACGCTGAGACCAACATCTCTGCCCCCCCCCAGCCAAGCCCAGATAACACACATTCTACATTTTTTCTACGAATCTATTTTAGATTCTACATTTCTGTATGATCCTATATTTTTTATGTGTGGATATATGTGTATATGTGTGTGTGTGTGTGTGTATGGATACACACACACACACACAAGATACATGTGCTATATGTATTTCTCACATTTCCTTTATCCATTCCTCCATTAATGGACACGTTTCCATGTCTTGGCTACTGTAAATGCTGCTACAATGAGCATAAGAATGCTGCTACAATGTACCCTTTGGATACATACCTAGAAATGGAATTGCTGGATCATATCGTACTTCCATCATTAGTTTTTTGAGGAATCTCCATTCTGCTTCCATAATGGGTATACCATTTACATCCCCACCAAAAACATACAAAGATGACCTTTCCTCTACATTCTCACCAATGCTTGTTATTTTTTGGCTTTTTAATAAAAGCAATTCTAAAGATGTGAAGCAGAATTGCATTGTGGGTTTGCTTTGCATTTTCCTAATGATGAGTGATATTGGGCACCTTTTCATATACCTTTTGTCCTTCTCTAAGTCTTTTTTGGAGAAATGTCTGTGTCCTTTGCTCATTTTCTTTTAAGTTGAGTTACTTTGCTAATGAGTTGTAGATGTTCCTTATATATTTTGGGTATTAATAACTTACATGTGGTATACAACCATTTTCTACTACTCTGTACGTTTTCTATTCACTCCTTTCCTGAGCAGAAACTTTTTAATTAGATGCAATTCTACTTTACTGTTGTGGCTTTCACAGTTCTCTGTGTCCTTGACTTTTGACTGTATTATTGTAGTATGTCTGTGTATGGTCTTCTTTGAATTATCCCTCTTTATAGTTCTTAGATCTCCATGAATCTGGATATCCATTTCTGTTCTACATTTTGGGAAGTTGATGGCTATTATTTCATTAAATAATCTTTCTAACTTTTTTCTCTTTTCTCCTGCTGATATTCCAATAATGCAGTTTTTAAATGTTCCTAAATTCTGTTAGACTTTTTCCACCTTTTTCTTCTTTTTTCCATTTTCTTTTTCCGAGTGTATAATTTCAAATTACTTCTCTTCAAAGCTTAGTAATTTAGATTTTATTTTTGTAAAACTCTGTTGACCAATATTAAAATGTTGTAATTGTGAGCATCTTTTCATGTGTCTGTGTGCCTTCTTTGGAGAAATGTCTGTTCATGTCTTGTTCCCATTTTTTAATCGGGTTACCCATTTTTTTTAGTATTGAATCGTATCAATTCTTTTTATTTTGGTTGCTAATCCTTTATCACATATGTCACTTGCAAGTATCTTCTTTCATTCAGTAAGGTTGCCTTTTAGTTTTGTTGACTGTTTCCTTCACTGTACAGAAACTTTTTATTTGAAGTAGTCCTCCTAGTTGGAACTCAGTATCGCTTGCATCAATATCACTGATTATCAGGGACAGGAAAATCAAAACTACAGTGAGATATTACCTCACACCTGTCAGAATGGATACAATTTAAAAGAAAAAAAAACAACAAACACATGTTTGATGGGGATGTGGAGAAAAAGGAACTCTCATGTACTGTTGGTGTGAATGTAAACTGGTGCACCCACTGTGGAAAACAGTATGGAAGGTCCTCAAAAAATTAAAAATAGAACTACTCTATGATGCAAGAATTGCATTGTTGCTTACTAACCCAGAAAATACAAAAATGCTAATTCAAAGGTATGCATGCACTCCTGTTTACTGCAGCATTATTTACAATAGCCAAGCTATGAAAGTAGCCCAAGTGTCCATCACAAATGAATGGATAAGGAAGAAGTGGTATATAAATGTGTGTGTGTGTGCGCGCGCGCACGCGCGCGCTTGCGTGCATACTGGAATATTATTCCACCATAAAAAAGAATGAAATCTTGCCATTTTCAACAACATGGATGGAGGTATAGAGTATATTGCTAAGCAAAGTCAGTCAGAGAAAGACAAATACCATGTGATCTCACTCATATGTAGAATTGAAGAAACAAAACCAATGAGGAAAGAGAAGAGAGAGAGAGATAAACCAAGAAACAGTCTTCACTATGGAGAACTAACTAATGGTTACCAGAAGGGAAGTTAGTTGTGGGTGAGGTAATAGGGAATGGGGACTAAGGAGTATACTTACCATGATGAACAACAACAAAAGTGGTGGGAAGGAATCTTTTCATTAACGTTAAATAAACACTGTATGGGCAAAAATTGCAGATATAAACAACAAAAAATACAGTGATTTTAAAAAAACACAAATTTTCTGAAGCACATTCTGTTTCTGTGTAGTCCAGACTACTCCTCCTCTCATTTCTTTATATTGCCTAGCATTCTGTCTAGCCAGTCTCTTAAGCCATAAATCTGCTTATCCATTCCACCACATCCAAAAAGAAATAAAAATAAAAATGCTATAATTGCATTTTGAAAATTACAAAACACAAACAGTCCATGATAAACACACTGATCTCCCATGGCTGACTTGGATTTGGATAGTAAGTTTTTTATGTGTCATAGAAGGGAACTTGCTAAGTATTATCACCTTCATGAAATCTAAAAGGCTAGTGTTAAAAGTTGTTACTCTTATTTGAATATTTTAAAACAGGCCAGATAGTTTGGATTACCTTTCAGATTTTCAGGGCATGAAAGAGACACAAACAGAGGACTCAAGATCATGTTTTAGCACATTTAGAATAAATCTGTTTACAGCTATAATAAAAATACCTTCAGCTTTCAGATATTGAAAGAAAATATCCTAAAACAAACAGGTTTTTTTTGAGGGGGGAGAGTTACATCTTCATAAAAAATAGTATATTTTTTGTTGGATTACCCCTTTTATTATTATAAAGCATCCGTCTTTGTCTCATTTAGTTTTTGTTTAAAGGTCTATGTTGGGAGGCACCTGGGTGGTTAAGTCAGCTAAGCATCTGACTCTTGATTTTGGCTCAGGTCATGGTCTTGCAGTCATGAGATCAAGCCCTGCCATAAGGCCCAACACTGGGCATGGAGCCTGCATAAGATTCTTTCTCTCCTTCTCCCTCTGCCTCTCCTCCCCAACTTGTGCACATTCTCTCTCTCTCTCTCTCTCTCTCTCGCTCTCTCTGGAAGAAAAAAAATTAAGGCCTATTTTGTCCAATATGAGTATTGCCACCCTGGCTTTCTTTTCATACCCATTGGCATGAAAAAAAAATTTTCCATTCCCTCACTTTCAATCTACTTGTGTCTTTAAGTCTGAAATGAAATCTACTGTAGGCAGCAGTTAGCTGGGTCTTGGTTTTTTTTTATCCATTCCATCACCCTATGTCTTTTGAAGTGAGAAGTACATTTCCATGCAATGTATTGATTGATAGGTATATATTTATTGCTTTTTTGTTACTTGTTTTGTGGCTGTTTTTGTAGTTCTTTAATCTTTCTCTTACTCTGTTCTCTCACAGGTTGCTGGCTTTCTTTAGTGATACACATGGCTTCCGTTTTCTTTATCTTTTGCATATCTGTTACTGGATTTTGATTTATTTGCCATTAGATTTGTAGGCATTATCTTCTTCAATCACAGTCTAAATTAAGTCGATAGTTGATCACGTTTGAACCCATTCTTTCCTCTTCCTTTCCCCCACATTTTAGGTAGAGGATGCCATACTTTACATTTGTTTATTTTATGAGTCTCTTAACTGATTTTTATAGATGTACTTATTTTTTACTGCTTTTGTTCTTCCTACTTTTCTTATTCTTACTTATATCCTTTCCTGTCCACTCAGAGTCCCCTTTAACAGTTTTGTAGGGCTGGTTTAGTGGTGATAAATTCCTTTACCTTTTATTTATTTCTCCTTCCATTCTGAATGACAGTCTTTCTGGATGGTGTATTCTTGGTTCCAGATTATTTTCCTTTCACACTTCAAATAGATCATGCCAGTCTCCGCTGGCTTGCAACGTTTTTGCTGAGATATCAGCAGATAGCCTTATGGGGTTTCCCTTGTATGTAACTATTTTCTTTTGCTGATTTTAAAATTCTCTCTATCACTACCTTTTGCCATTTTAATTACTGTGTGTCTTGCTATGTGGACCACCATGCCTTGATTTTATTGAGAGATCTCTGTGCCTCCTGGATATAGATATCTACTTCCTTCTCCTGTTGAGTGAAGTTTTCAGCTATTATTTCTTCAAATAAATTGCCCCCTTTCTGTCTCTTCTTCTGAGAGCCTTAGAATGTGAATGTTAGTTTGCTTGATGGTGTTCCTGAGTTCCCTAAGTCTATTTTCATTTTGCATAAATTTTTCCTCACCTGTTCAGCTTGATTACTTTCCATTACTCTGTCCTCCAGGTCACTAATTCATTCTTCTGCATCCTCTAGCCTGCTCTTTATTCTAGCTATTGTATTTTTAATTACACTTGTTGTGTTCTTCATCTGATTGGTTCTTTTTTATATCTTTGTTAAAGGGTTTACTTTGTTAAGGGGCTTACTCCGATCTTTTCTCAAGTCCTATATCTTTATGATCATTACTTTATATACTCCATCAAGCATATTAGTTATATCTGTCTTCTTTAGGTGTCTTGCTGCAGTTTTGTCCTATTCTTTCATCTGGGACATATGCCTGTGTCTCCTCATTTCCTCTAAGACTGTGTGTCTGTGTTTTTTTTGTGTTGGAAAAATCAGCTCCATCTCCTGCACTTGGAAGTAGTGGCCTTATGAAAATAAGTCCTATAGTGTACCCAGCATGGTGCATAACAAACATAAAAGAACTAGTTGATAGTAATACAATAATAGTAGGGGACTTTATCACTGCACTTACATAAATGGGTAGATCATCCAAACTACAAGTCAATAAAGAAAGTTTGAATGACACACTGGACCAGATGGATTCAACAGATCATTCAGGACATTCCATCCTAACACAGCAAATACACATTCCATTCAACTGCATATTCTCCAGAACATTCTCCAGAATAGATCACAAATCAGGCCACAAAACAAGTATCAAGAAATTTGAAAAGATCGAAGTCTTCCATGCATACATGCTGACCACAACACTAAGAAAATCAAAATCAACCACAAGAAAAAATCTGGAGAGAGAACAAATACATGGAGATTAAATAATATGCTACTAATCAATGAATGTGTCAATCCAAGAAGTCAAGGAAGAAATTTATAAATACATGGAGAAGAGTAAAAATGATAACATGGGTCCAAAATCTTTGGGATGCAGGAAAAGCAGTTCTAAGAGGGAAGATTATAGCAATACAGGCCTACCTCAAGAAGCAAGAAAAATCTCAAACAACCTACCCTTAACACCTAAAGGAGCTAGAAAAAAGAACAAACAAAATTCAGAACTAGTAGAAGGAAGGAAGCAATAAAGATTAGAGCAGAAATAAATGACCTAGAAACTAAAAAAACAAAATAAAACAAAAAACAGGAATGCGTGGCTAGCTCAGTTGGTAGAGCATGCTACTCTATCTCAGAGTTGTGAGTTTGAGCCCCATGTCGCATGTGAAGACCACTTAAATTAAGAAAAAAGAGAGGAAACTGAAAAAAAAATTGGAACATATTAATCAAATCAGGGGCTTGTTCTCTGAAAAGACCAAGAAAATTGATAAATCTCTAGGTAGACTCATCAAAATAAAGAGAGAGGACTCAATCCAAATCACAAATGAAGGAGGAAAAATAATAACCAATACCACAGAAATACAAGCAAGTGTAAAAAAATATTATGAAAAATTATATGCCACAAACTGGGCACCCTAAATTCCTAGAGACACATAAATTACCAAAACTGAAGCAAGAAGAAGTACAAAATTGGAACAGACCAATTACCTGCTGTGAAATTAAATCAGTAATAAACAAGCCTCCCAACAAATAAAGTCCAGAACCTGACAACCTCTCAGGTGAATTTTTACAAAACATCTAAAGAAGAGCTAATACATATTCTTCTCAAAACTTCCTAACTAATAGAAGATGAAGCAAAATTTCCCAATTAATTTAATGAGGCCAGCATTACCCTGATGCCCAAACAAGATCAAGACTCCACAAAAACAAACAAAAAAACTACAGGCCAACATCTCTGATGAACATCGATGTAAACATCCTCAGAAAAATACTAACAAGATGAAGCTAACAGTACATTAAAAAAATCATTAACTACAATCAAGTCAGATTTATTCTAGATGTGCAAGTGTGGTTCTATATTCAGAAATCAATCAATTTGATACATCACATCAACAAGAGAAAGGATAAAAACAAAGTAGTCTTAGAGGAAACCTTAACATCATCAAGGCCATATATCAAAGATGCACATCTAATATCATCCTTGAAGGGGCAAAATGAGAGCTTTTCTGCTAAAGGCAGGAAAAAAATAGATTTCTCCACCCTCACCACTTTTATTCAACATAGTGCTGGAAGTCCTAGCCACAGCAATCAGACGACAAAAAGAATTAAAAGGCATCCAAATCAGTAAGGAAGAAGTGAAACCTTTATTATCTGCATATAGAGAACCCTGAAGAGTCCACTGGTAAACTACTAGTACTGATAAGTGAATTCAATAAAGTCATAGGATGGAAAATCAATGTACAGAAATTCATTGCATTTCTATACAGTAGTAATGTAGCGGCAGAAGATGAATTTAAGAAAAGCATCCCATTTCAGTTGTACCAAAGATAAGATATCTGGGAATAAACCTATCCAAAGAGGTGGAAGACCTGTACTCTGAAAACTATAAGACACCGATGAAAGTAACTGAAGATAACACAAAGAAATGGAAACACATTCCATGCTCATGCATTGCAACACCAAATATTTTATTAAATGTAATATTACCCAAGCAATCTATAGATATAATGCAATCTTTATCAAAATAGCAACAGCATTTTTCACAGAACTAGAACAAAAAAATCCTAAAATTTGTATGAAATCACAAAGACCCTGAAAAGCTAAAGGAGTCCTGATAAAGAACAACAGAACTGTAGGCATTACAATTCCAGACTTCAAGTTATATTACAAGCTGTAGTAACACAGTATGGTACTTGCACTGAAACAGACACAAGAGATCAATGGAACAGAATAGACAGCCCAGAAATAAAGCCATGATTATATGGTCAATTAAGCTTCAACAAAGGAAGCGAGAATAGGAAATGAAAAAAAGACAGTCTCTTCAACAAATGGTGTTGGGAAACCTGGACAACAGTGTGCAAAAGAATGAAACTGTAGCTCTTTCTTAAACCATACACAAAAGCAAACTCAAAATGGATTAAGGACCTAAATGTGAGAGCTAAAACCATAAAAATCCTAGAAGAAATCCGCCAGAGCAACATTTTTCTAGATCTGTCTCTTGAAGTAAGGGAAACCAAAAACTATTGGCACTACATCAAAATAAAAAGCTTCTGCACAGTAAGAAAACAACTATGAAGACTACAAGAAAACCTAATGAACAGGAGAAGATACTTAGAAATGATACATCTGATAAAAGATTAGTATCCAAAATATATAAATAATTAATACATTTCAGTACATACAAATATATAATCCAATTAAAAATAGTCCAAAGACCTGAACAGACATTTTTCCAAAGAGGACACCCGGATGGCCAACAGACACATGAAAAGATGCTCAAGATCACTCCTCATTAGGGAAATGTAAATCAAAACCACAATGAGATAACACCTCACACCTTTCCGAATGGCTAAAATTTAAAATACTCAAGAAACAATAAATGTTGGCGAGGATGTGGAGAAAAAGGAACCCTTGTGAGGCATTTATGGGAAGGCAGATTGATTCAGCCACTGTGGAAGAGTATGGAGGTTACCCAAAAAGTTAAAAACAGAACTACCTTATGATCCAGGCATTTCAGTACTGGGTATTTATCCAAATAATACAAAAACACTGCAGATATACATACACACCTATGTATATATGTATGTCTAATGCAGCAGTATTTACACTAGTCAACATATGGAAGCAGCCCAAGTGTCCATCAATAGATGAATGGACATACATACACACAATGGATTATGCAGCCATTAACAAGAATGGAATCTTGCCATTTTCAATGACTTGTATGGATCTAGAGAGTATATTGCTAAGCAAAACAAGTCAGAGAAGGACAAATACCATGATTTCACTCATATGCAAAACTTAAGTAACAAAAGGGAAGGATGAGCAAAGAAAAGAAAAGACAAACTTGAGAAACAGACTTTTAACCCTAGAGAACAGAGGGCTATGAGAGGGGAGGGGAGTGGGGAATGGGAGAAATAGGTGAAGGGGATTAAGTATGTACTTAGCTTGATGAGCAATGAGGAATATATGGAACTGTTGAGTCACTGTATTGTACGCCTGAAACTAGCATTTTAATTCCAGCGTAGTTATCATCCAGTGTTATGTTAGTTTGAGGTCTGTATAAATAAATTAATTAAAATAAGTGTTTGTTTACAATAAGTAAAGTAAATGATAATGTTTCATGTCACTGCATATACAAGAGTTGTTTAACAGTAATGATAATTGGGGCACCTGGCTGGCTTAGTCAGCGAAACATAGAACTCTTGGGGTTGTGAGTTTGAGCCCCATGTTGGAGTTAGAGGGTAATAAATAGTAATGGTGATTATAAATAATGAAATTATGTAGGTCCTGAATTATGAAAAACATGATCCTATTGATCAATTTTTCAACCAAATTCTTTGTTTTATCATTGTCAATGAATTCACATTGTATACAAAGATAAAACAGACATAATAAATCTCAAACTATTCCAATGCCTAAGAAATTTTCAAATTAACTAATTATCTTTGTTGCTTGCCAAATGCTTTATTTTTAATCTCAAATTTAACTCAAAGCTTGACATATAATTTAATACTTGTTTACACTAGCTAAATTATTTGGTCCCATTTATATAGCATAATACTTTGTGTAAATGTTTTGAACAGTTTTTAATACTGAAAAAACCACTTGATAATTTTAATCACAATGGATAATTCATTAATGTATTAATGCTTTATTCAGTGTTTCAAATTCTATAAAGTTCGATACAGGGAACAATCTGATAACTATTCAATGTGCATTTCTACCTTTTAGTGACACTTCACCAGGAATTTGTTATTCAATTCAGTTGGATTATATGCTTCCATGTATGTGATTTGATAAAAAAAAAAAATAGGTGCACCATGTTGTGTTTTTTTATTTTAACTTTTTCTTTAAGGAGAAGGCTAGTGATTTTGGAGGTTGAATAATGCAGTATAGAAAACATAGGGAAACGGTACAAAATGACACTTAAAACCAATGCCTGTACTCATCTTTTTGTGGTTATAACTAAGTATTAATTTGTGTTACTCACTTTTCTTTAGAAGATAAATCAAAGCCATAAATTTGAATTTGAGGTGTATACACAATACATACACAACTTTATGCAAGATTTTCCATAAGTAACGCTACATTTTAAAATGCTAGAATCTGATTTGTCTTTTGATTCATGCAACAAGAAAAGAACATTCAGCGAGGGAAGGTTATACTCATAATGAAGTTCTTAAATTTGAAAATGTCTTCTCCCTTTGTACAGGCTATGCGGATTCATTAGAAGAATAATGTCAATCACAGCTTTAACACCTTAACTATGGAAGGGACTAATGAGAAAGCACTTTAGAAGGTGAGACTTCATGTTCATTTTGAAATAATTGGTCTTCATTTTTCTTCTTACAGAAGAAGTTTTAATCAGTTTATCATAAATCTATCTGAACCGTTAATTTTTGCAGTATTCAGGTGAAGTCCAACACTTGGTTTATACAAAGTTTATGGGGAGAGGATGATGGAGTTAATCTAATCTTCAGTGGTAAAATCATCCATTCAAGCCCTTAGCACAATCCCTTGCAATGAGAGCACAGCATGGCTGCGTATGTTATTGGTGAACCTTAATAGAAGGTAGTTCAAGGGGGGCCTGGATGGCTCAGTGGGTTAAAGCCTCTGCCTTCGGCTCAGGTCATGATCCCTGAGTCTTGGGATCAAGCCCCCCATTGGGCTTTCTGCTCAGCAGGGAGCCTGCTTCCCCCTGCCTCTCTGCCTACTTGTGATCTCTGTGAAATAAATATATAAAATCTAAAAAAAGAAGAAGAAGAAGAAGAAGGTAGTCCAAAAAATTCATCCCCCTCTAACTGATGTGGGTGACCAGTTGTCTCCCAACTCAGGCTGAAGGGGAGGAGAAAGATCTGCTGGAGCCTGTGGTGCTACAGTGATGGCTCATGGCTATCCTTTTGTGAAGCAGGAGGAGGTCAAATCCTGGGCTATCCTGCCCCATGCAAAGTCCTTATGTTGCCTCCACTGGCACTTGCTTAGCTCATGGACCTTGCTGTTATGTGTCTGCCTAAAGCCTTCTTGTCCAGCATCCTCTATGAGCTCAAACGAATGGTTTTCAAATTCAGTGCTTCTTTTTTCTGATTGATCAAATCTGCTGTTGAAGTTTTGTATTTATTTTTGTATTTTCTCCATTTTATTTTTCACCATCAGAATTCTTTTGGGTCTTTTGTGTATTTCCTATCTCACTGGTGAATTTGTTCTATTCCTGGGTTTCTGTTGACGTCTTTATCCTTGATCTCTTCTAGTTTGCCGGGTTTCCTTAAAATCATTATTTTCTATTAGTTAGAAGTCTCATAGATGTTTCTTTCTCTGGGTTAGTTACTGGAAGTTTGTTGTGTTCCTTTGGTGGCATGATGTTGCCTTGGATTTTTATATTCCTTATAGTTTTGAGTCGGTATCTTCACATTTGAAGGAACAGTCATCTTTTACTGACTTTCTAAGATTTACCTGCAGATGAGCAGAAAGTTGCCACCTGACTTGGGAGCATGGTGGCACAGGGGCTAGTGCTGGGTAAAGAGACACATGGGGATGCCAGTTATAGGTGCATTTGGAGATGCCAGGTTAGCGGGCTAGAAGTGGGATGATTGCAGGGTTGAATTATAGGCCCATACACAACACCAGTACCAAGACACGGTTATAGGTACATATACAGTGGTTATATCAGAGCACAGCCTTGCCCACGGTGGCATCATGGCTGGGGAGGTTAGAAAAAGGGACCCAGTGGCAGCCCTTGCTCCAGAAGGATGCAACGGTGGGCACTGGGTATGGTATAGACCCTGTGCAGGTCCATCAGCATCAGTCCTGGCCAAGACTCTGAGGCTCATCAGTGGTTAAAGGACTCGAGTTTCTGTGGTGGTGACTTCAACTGCCGGGGTCCTTAATGGTGAAGGCTACTGTTCTCCTTTTGCCCCACAGTGGGAAGCCATAGCCAAGGAGATTCGCTTTGCTACCAAGTTGTGTTAGCCTGGGAGATGGGGTAGCACAGGGGAAATGCTTCCTACAATTTTCTATGCTGTCCTCTGTTTTTGTGATCTACTTTTTTGGTGGAGCTATTCACTGTACCTTGGGGCTCTCCCAGTACTATTTCCATCTGTATTTCCAATACAGATGTATTATTGTTAAATAGTTGTTTCTGTTGGGTATGAGGTTTAGGACCCTGTAGTTTATCATTTTGCGTGTGTCCCCTGTTGGTCCAATCTTCTGTCGTTTATGTTTTCTAAGGCGAAGTCTGGTTTCTGTAATAGAACATTAAATCTTATAAAGAAAGGTATCCTTATCACTGAGTACACAATTTAAGGGTTTAATTTAAAAACAACTCCTAGGAAGATAAAATTGCTTAATTGAAAGAACAACAAAATTTGCCTGCTGAAAATCAGGGTAGGGTCAGAACTGATGTGAAATTACCTGAAGTTGGGCTGCAATTCAAACTCAGAATGAAGCCAAACAAGGTAAGCAGTAAGTACCTCTTTGTGGTATTAGTCAGATATGTTACTGTTCCCTGATCAGAAATGTTGGGTTTTCCTCTACATAGCTCAGTAAATAGTTTATATAATTGTGAAAATTCTTGAAAATTAATTCACACCTTGATTATAAGTCAATGCAAACATTTCAGAGGACAATTTGTCAATTTCTGAAGATGTAGAATTCAATATCGTTTGACCCAATGGCATCTGTCATACAAAATCTCATAAGTAGGCAAAGACAACTTTCAGTAGCATTGTGTTAGTGGGGAAGAGTTGGCAACGATACAGAAGTTCATCAGTATCAGACTGGTTAAATCAGTCATGGTCCAACTACACAAGAGAATGCCATAAAGCTATTAAACTGGATTATAACATTACACTGCTGTGAACAGGTATTGAAGGTCTATTGTTTTTTTTTTTAAGAATTTATTTATTTATTTGACAGAGAGAAATATCACAAGTAGAGAGGCAGGCAGAGAGAGAGGGGGAAGCAGGCTCCCTGCTGAGCAGAGAGCCCGATGCGGGGCTCGATCCCAGGACCCTGAGATCATGACCTGAGCGAAAGCAGAGGCTTAACCCACTGAGCCACCCAGGTACCCCTTGAAGGTCTGTTGTTAAGCAGATGTAACACAACAGTGCATATCATGGTACCAGTCGGGCACATATGTAACATCTATAAGGTGCCCTGAGTTAAATAGATGGATGTATGTAGTTGATTGTAGATGCACAGCTCTGTCTTGAAAATACAGAGATACGCTAGAATGAGAACTTCTGGTAATAGAGCAGACTGAGAAATGGGACTACACTTACTTTTTACTCTGTAGCCTACGTGAGACGTTACAATGAAATTGGCTTGTATTTATTTTAAAATAAACCCAGTCCTCTGCATTGTATTTGTGCCATTATACCATCGATGAGTAGAAGGTCCATGAGCAAAGATTCCGGTTGGGTTGATACACATGATAAGAATGAGGTAAACCCTGGGTTTTTTTCTGAACTTTGTCTATGGAGCCAGAGTTAGACATGAAGTCAGGTTAATTAAATACATCTATGTAACAGGACACAGAATGTTCTTGACATTCCCAAATGCCACTGACGAGAGCTCTATTTGAAGACTGAAAGAGAGATGTACAAAATGCAGCCTATTATAAGACCATTAAACTTTCCCATTTTCATAATAGAACAGCAATTATTTCCCACAGAGGCATTTGAAAAAGTGAGCAAAAATCATAAATAACTTCTTAAACTCACATAAGTGTATATTAACGTTCAAACTCTGCCAGCTCCTAACTTCACTACTGTTAGTGTTCAAAAATGAAAGCAAGTGTAAATGTTTCTGGCACATTTTGACGATTTTTTTCAGTACACACAAGCAGTTGAAAAATGGCATCCTAGAAGGCCTTCAAGTATCATGTAGGCTAGCCAGCTGACACCCATAGTCCTTTCTGGATACAATTCTCTTGTTCTAATATGGAGTCTGCTAGTAATGTTAAAACTTGACCCCCATCTTAGTACTGATTTCATCATCTTTTAATAAAATCCACTTCACAGAAAAGACTCAGTTCCCGAGACATATGTATCACATGTGAGGCAATCCAAATAATTACGCTCTTGATTTAATGCCGCCCATCTTTTTCCTGAACATTTTGGTGGAAAACATGTAGAAGGCTAATAAAAAGGAAGGAAAAGATGGGTATCCAGGGGAAGCTATACTAAGCGTTGAAAGGAAAATTAATTTAAAGGAGGCGTAGTGATTCCATACTTAAGCATGGAAAGAGAAATGCTATTAATAAGAGTTAGGTAATCAACAACATTTTAAAAACTGACCGTTAACTAATAATATGAATTTGACACAATGGATTAGTAGCTACCTTTTGCTTTACTCCACTTCAGTTATGGAAGACGGTCTCCAAAATGGCCTCAAAGGCCTCTGCCTTCTGAGTTTAATGTCCTTGTGTAATCCTTTCTCCTTGAGTGTGGAGTGGAACCAGCGACTTACTTCTGACAAAGAAAAAAACAGTTCAAGTGGTAAACTGCATAGAAAGCCACTTCTCAAGGTTACCAAAACAACTCTAGATTCCATCTTTTCTCTCTGTCTCTCTTGGAGCCATTCCTCTGAGGAAACCAGCTCCCATTGTCTCAGGAACTCTGTGGAGAGGCCCCAATAGCAAGGAGCTGCGATCTCTGGGCAATGGCCTAAGAGGAACTTAGGCCTGCTGAGCACCATCCAAGAGAGCTTCATGGTTGGTCTTTTGAGGTGTGCCAAATGTCGAGTGAGCTTGAAAGCAATTCATCCCTCTTTTGAGCTCTGTTAGAGAGACTTAAGCAGAGGTACCGAGGTAAATCAGGCCCAGATTACTGACACATAGAAACTGTGAGAAAACAAATGCTTGTTGTCTTTTTTTTTTAAGATTTTATTTATTTACTTGACAGAGACAGAGAGATCACAAGTAGTCAGAGAGGCAGGCAGAGAGAGAGGAGGAAGCAGGCTCCCTGCTGAGCAGAGAGCCCGATGCGGGGCTCGATTCCAGGACCCTGAGATCATGACCTGAGCCGAAGGCAGAGGCTTTAACCTACTGAGCCACCCAGGTGCCCCTAAATGCTTGTTGTCTTAAACCACTGAGTTTTGTGGGGCACAGTATGAAGAGTCTGTGACTCTTGATATCAGGGGCTTGAATTCAAGCTCTGCGTTGGGTATAGAGCTTCCATAAAAAAGAAAAAGAAAAAGAAAGAAAGGAAGGAAGGAAGGAAAAGAAAGAAAGAAAGAAAAGAAAAGAAAGAATACATCAATCAACTTTTTCCTGAAATAGTGTGCTTAGTTTGAAGCGGTTTTCTTTAAGCTTTTATTTTTAAGTAATCTCTACACCCAACATGGGGTTCAAATTCACAAGATCAAGGGTCACCTGCTCTACCAAATGAACCAGCCAGGCACCCCTAGTTTGAAGTGTTATAAATCGTTTTTTTGTGTATATGAGAAAAGTAAGTTCCCTGTTTGAAAAATACTCAGAAGTATAATTTTTTTCTGAAAACAAAAGGTAATTTAATACAGTGTAATAACCCCAATTATTGGTTTTGCTGTATTCACTTTTCTTATAATAAGAATTCCTGGGGGGCCTGGATGGCTCAGTGGGTTAAGCCTCTGCCTTCAGCTCAGTTTATGATCTCAGGGTCCTGGGATCGAGCCCCGCATCGGGCTGTCTGCTCAGTGGGGAGCCTGCTTCCCCCCCCCCATCTCTGCCTGCCTCTCTGCCTACTTGTGATCTCTCTCTGTCAAATAAATAAATAAGATCTTAAAAAAAAGAAAAGAATTCCTAAGGTATGACATACTTTAGGGTGCACACTATAACCTGAAATATGGTGGCTGGGTCCTGAATAGAAATATACAGACAACTATATAAACTTTGACTAGTGCCTGCATATATTAAGAACTCCGCGAAGTCCTCTATTTAACCTGTGTAACCATATTTAATCCTCATGCAAAAAATTAGGATTTTTTTTCCACTTCTATTTAACCCATGAAGAAACTGAGGTATGTTTGCAAGGCATCTAAAACAAGATTCAAACTCGGGCACTCAGAAGCCAGAATCCAGCTTCTCAACCTAAAGAGTGTGCCCCCTCTCCTAAGAAACCACAATCGATTCAAAGACAGCATTCTTGATATTTAGTGTCACGTTCTCTTTGATTACAAAGCAGAGAAATTTTAGAGGACAGTTGTGCATGTTAACAAGGATAAATATTCACTTGTGATCAACCGGAGATGCCCTGTGAGATGGTATAATTTGAGTAGTTAAGAATGAGGACTCTCAAGTGGGAGTGCCTGAATGCTCATTTCAACTCCGCCAGCAGTTCTAGTGCAATTCAGGTTAAGCCTATTGTCCTCCCTTAGATTTAAATTTCATCTAATGTAAACTGGTGACCATATCAGTCCCTACCTCATAAAGCTGTTGTAAGCATTACACGAAATAATACTCAGAAGGGTTTGGAATAGTTCCTAGATACACCAAGCACTTAATAAACGTAAACTCTTATTATGAGGATAATTATTACCTGGCAAAGAGAACAACATTTAACAGAGTTTTCAGCTCTATACTTTCCAGAGGAAAACAGCTATCTAAGTAAGTAGAGAAAGTAGGCTAAAAAGAAAAACACAGTGAAAGAAAATAGCATGTATGGATACTCTACATTGCCAAAGACTCTTTAAAAAAAAAAAGATTCTATTTGAGAGGGAGCGCATATGGGAGTTGGGGGAGAGGGAGAGAGATCTCAAGCAGACTCCATGCTGAGTGTGGAGCCCAGCATGTGGGGCTCTGTCCCACAGCCCCGAGATCATGACCTGAGCAGAAATCAAGAGTCGGATGCGTAACTGTTCCCACCACCCAGGCACCCCAACACTGCCAAATACTTTTAGATGCATTGCAAACGTACTTTTCTCTAATCTTCACAGCAGACTACATAGATTCCTATTTTACAAAG
Organism: Mustela putorius furo; assembly: GCF_011764305.1. Lineage (NCBI taxonomy): Eukaryota > Metazoa > Chordata > Mammalia > Carnivora > Mustelidae > Mustela > Mustela putorius. Next base: position 10,174,508 of record NW_025422049.1, read on the forward strand.
GAGGAAGCTTTAACTGAGGAACTTTTCCAAGGCTATTAAGTAACAGAGGGAGCACAGCTCTCTAGGACCATGGCGTATTCCAATCAAGATACGTTTGACCTTTGTCTTTCACCAAGAGAGACTTTGGGACTTAAGGGCCAGAGGGAATGAAAAGCTACCATACATTGTGAAGGCACAGCTGGCAATTTAGTGAAATGTAGGCATTCTTTTGATTGTTTTACACGTTATCTACTGTGTGTGTGCAAGCTTCTGTGCCAAGATGCACATGGCTGCCAGGCAGGCTATACGGTTTGTGCCCTGTACAACTACCAGTCAAGGTAGTTGACGTCTGGTCCATGATCCACTCACCCAGCCTTGAACCTAAGGTGCATAAACATAAAACAGGTACTTTTTCTATTGTACGCACTAGTGAAATACGAGCTCCCAGAGGCCTTAGGTACATGCAGTAACAAAACTGCGATGTGCACATTTATGTAACTTCACCGACCCACCCTGTGAGATTAATTTCTTAGCTATGGCTGTTGACTTAGTAGTGGTGGGGGGATTGTGTTTACAAGACTATTACTTAGAAGAGAGGGCCCATTTCAACCCTGGGGTGGCCTCTGCCCTTTCACTACAATTTATTTCTTACTCTGTACAGAATAATTTAGAATGTCGTTTTCTTAATCTTTAATTTTACAATTCAGGTTTTTTAAAAAAGATTTTACTTAATCTATTTGAGACAGAGACAGAGCATGAACAAGGGGTAGTGGCAGAGGAAGAAGCAGGTCTCCCTGATGAGCAGGGAGCCGACGTTGGACTTGATCCCAGGACATTGAGATCACGACCTAAGCTGAAGGCAGATGCTTAACCGACTGAGCCACCCAGGTGCCCCTTTACAATTCGTTTCTTAAGTGACGCTGTAACAACATAAGGTAGCTGTGACTGTCCTGATTTTTTTCATCTCATGGAACACTGACACAGAACTCCACTGAGGAGCGTTTCATGTAAAACAACCAAAGGGAGAAGATGCATTTCTTCTTTATTAGCTCTGATATATCATGTCCTAATTATCAAAAATTACTTTCAAATTTTTATTGTAATGTAGTACTCTCATTTACGCAAAGGAATTTCCCAGCTGTTATTAAAGCATATTGAAAATAAGCAGAAGCCATAGGAGTTTGAGAAGGTGTGGAACAAAAAGTTCAGTAGAAAAAGAATCAAATGCTCAGGGGTGGTCAGTTAGTATGCAACAGAAACTCAAACCAACATAAGCAAATGCAGGATTTTACTATAAAGTACTTCTTGGGATGCCTGGGTGGCTCAGTCAGTTACATGTCTGACTCTTGGTTTTGGTTCAGGTCGCAACCTCAGGGTCATGGAACTGGGTCCCTTGTCAGGCTCTGCACTCTGTGCAGAGTCTGCTTAAGATTCTCTCTCCCTCCCCTTCTGTCCCTTCCCCCACCCACATGAGGTAGTACACATGCGCTGTCCCTCAAATCAATTAATCAATCTTTTTTTTTTTTTAGATTTTATTTTTTTTTTATTTATTTGTCAGAGAGAGAGGAGCGAGAGCAAGCACAGGCAGACAGAGTGGCAGGCAGAGGCAGAGGGAGAAGCAGGCTCCCTGCCAAGCAAGGAGCCCGATGTGGGACTTAATCCCAGGACGCTGGGATCATGACCTGAGCCAAAGGCAGCCGCTTAACGAACTGAGCCACCCAGGTATCCCTCAATTAATCTATCTTAAAGAAGTACTTTTTCCAAGACCCCAAGTGTAGAAATAGAGTAAAGCCTCATGAGGTGGTGTAAACATGAATTGAAAAGCCATTTGAAAACTATTCATCCTGTGTGTTCCTCTTTCTCCTTTCTTTTGGACTCATGGTTTTTCATCATTGCTTCTATTTGACCTAATTTTCCTTTCTCTACAGATTGGCTTTAGCAGCTTATCTCCACACACGGTATAATAGGGTTACCCCTACCACTCTCAAGTCTTCTTTATGTTCCTTAAGATTAAAAGCACATTAGACTGCACAGATTTGCTTTTAAAGCCTAATAACCAACTGTGGAAAGAAGATAGTGATCCTTGGTACCTAGACCCTCGTGTCCTGGGATCACATGCATACTTTCTTCCTCCTACAGTTTCCCTCATTCCAGAGGCATAAAATGAGTCCCTATCTACCCTATTTGGTAGACACTTTTTTTTTTTATCCACTTCTAAATGAATGACAGTATAATCAAGAGGTAGGTATTTGAGTGTTTCACTGAAAAGTGCATTTCAAGCAAAGAAAAAGATAAAAGAACTTTCATAGTGAAAGACATCATCCTACTGAAACAGAAGAAGCATTGCTCTTTAATATTTTCCCCTATCCCACTGGTTCTGAAAATTAAGTATAGCCTGGAGGAATTGTTAAAACAGAGATCACTGGGCTCTACTCATAGAGACTCTCATTTAAGAAGTGAAGGGTGAGGCATGAGAATTTATATTTTCAATAAATTCCCTGAGGCCACACTATATTTTACTTATTTTTTTTTAATCTGTATATAAACTCTGCACCCCATGTAGGGCTCAAACTCAGGACCCCAAGATCAACAGTTGTGTACTCTACCAACTGAGCCAGCTAGGTGTACCTCCTGGGGCCACATTTTAAAAACCACCATGTCAGCATATTTGTCATTATTATGTTTGGCTGATTGCAAATTGACTTTTAATTTTTCTCATATATAACTTAGTCACAGATGCTCTGCTGGGCTAGAATCAGGCAGCCTGGCACTAAGGCAGGAAGGAAGAGGAAATTAACCAGAGCTCAGCTGGTTTTGTAAACTACTTTAAATCCATTCAGTAGCTGCTCATATTAGGTTATCTTATGGCTTCTTTCTGAACCTCCTAGTATGTATTTCTGTTGCAGCATCAAAGGAAAATAAAAGCAAGGACAAAGCAAATAAAAATCTGGCTTGATAAGATATGATGTTGCTTATAGGGATATTAAAATGCAAAGGCCAAACACTGAGGAGATTAAAGAGATAAAACGTTTAGTCTCATCAGGTACCATTTTATTAAAAGATTAAGAATTAAATAATTCACCTTCCTTTCAGGAGAAAAATATCTGGTGAGAGATAATAAAGGCTTTGAAATAATAAGAAACTAAATTTTTCCAAAAATGTTTTAAAGTCATGTGTTCACTGAAAGCCTTGTTTTAAAAAATCTCTTTTCGAGATGCCTGGGTGGCTCAGTTGGTTATGCAGCTGCCTTCGGCTCAGGTCATGATCCCAGCGTCCTGGGATCAAGTCCCACATCGGGCTCCTTGCTCCGCAGGGAGCCTGCTTCTCCCTCTGACTCTTCCTTCCACTCTGTCTGCCTGTGCTCGCTCTCACTCACTCTCTCTCTGACAAATAAATAAAATCTTTAAAAAAAGAAAAATTAAATCTCTTTTCACAAACAATATATTTTCATCTCATTTGCGTTAATATGATCAAGTTCAAAGAGCTGTGTCCAAAGATACACGACACTATGCGTTTGTCAAAAGCCATAGAACTTTACAGCAGAGAGGGTGAACTTCATGTTCGTAAATGTAAGTAAATAATTCAGAAGGTCAGGAGAGCCCAGGACGGAAGGCAGACCATAAGAAATCTCTAACTATATCACAAGTATATACAACAACATTACTAAAGGGAGAATAGAGGCTGACATAAGTAATTTTGGAAATGAGTGGAGACTATAAAAGCAAAAGGAACTGTACAAACAAACACTGTAGTCTAGTTGACAAAACTATTCCCCATGGAAATATTGGTTAATAATTCTGAGACTGCTATAACATGTATACTAGAACTAATGTAAGTTAATTGATGACAAATGATGAGAGCCAGGCGTCTCGTTTATTGGAATGGGAGGTTACAGATAAGCAAGGGGAGGAGGCTAGAATGATCATGTGGTAACCGAGTGGGAAACATCACTTGAACCCATGTTTACCTGATAAACAGGATAGATGCATATACTATAAATAATAAAATATAGAGTGAAAGATTAATAGCTATATGCAAACACAGATTTTTATACTTATATACATTTTGTTACTCTATCAGCTACCAACGCCTAGAAGCAATGATACTCTAGTAGCTAATGAGCGTAGCCTGCACCCGGAATTTGGTTTATAGTATTCTATAGTAATCTCCCATGAAGAATTCCAAATAATTTATGTAGAAACCATTCCTTCAAGATCGTGGATCACAGGGGTGCCTGGGTGGCTCAATGGGTTAAAGCCTCTGCCTTCGGCTCAGGTCATGATCCTGGGGTCCTGGGATCGAGCCCCATATCGGGCTCCCTGCTCCGCAAGAAGAATGCTTCTCCCCCACCTCCGCCGCCTGCCTCTCTGCCTACTTGTGATCTCTGTCTGTCAAATAAATAAATAATTTTTTTTTAAAGTGGACCACAGTTCTCAATCTTCAAGTGTGGGCTCCACAGAATATGGACAACAGGAACAGCAGTAAATGTACCATGGAGGAATCTAATGCTACCTCAGCCCGGCAATCAAAATTAACATCATCAGTGATAAACCATCTGCATAGCATGTATCTTTGATATGATGAGAATGACATTTTTTTAAAAGATTTTGTTTATTTATTTGACAGACAGAGACCACAAGTAGGCAGAGAGGCAGGCAGAAGGAGAGGAGGGAAGCAGGCTTTCCACTGAGCAGAGAGCCCGATACGGGGCTCAATCCCAGGACCCTGGGATCATGACCTGAGCCGAAGGCAGAGGCTTTAATACACTGAGCTACCCAGGTGCCCCAGATGAGAATGACATTTTACCTCTGGAGTCTTCCTCCCCACAATTTATCACCCCAGTCTAATAGGAAAACTTCAGAAAAATTCCAGTGGAGGGACATTCTACAAAATATTCACATTCCTCAAAATTGTCAAGATGACCAAAAGCAAGGAAAGTCTGAGAAACTGTCACAGCCATTTTGCTTCTACCTAGGAATAGACTAGCTAAAATTCTTAATCATTTTTTTCTTTTTTGCCATTTTCCTCATCACCTCAGAGGCCATGGCAGTTATATGGACATTACCTTCAGCACTGAAGAAACCAGATGTTTTCCAGGCATTTCTATCCTTAGATTTGACCAACTTTGGGCTTAATCATGAGAGGGCAACCTGCACACCTGAAGAATAAGAATTGCCTCCTCTTCCTTGGCTGCACACCACCATGATCACCAAATTGATATCATAATTCTAAAAGGTATCTCTTCTCTATTACAAAAGAAAAAAAACCATTTTAATTGAACCATGTAAAAATATCATAGGTCCCATGTGGCCTGTTGGCACAGATACTTGTCTCTGCCCCTGAACTTCCTTTGGCACACTCAAAAGATTAAACAGCAGAGTGAGCTGCAAAAACAACTAACTCTTAATGACCTATTTCTGTAGAGATACATTGTCTCCATTTGATAGCTAGGTTGCCGAATGCCACCAGTGTGGGAGAGTTCTTAGGAAGACGCATTTTCTCCATAAACTTGTTTGCTATAAATATTTTGATATATTTTCTGTAACCTTTTGTTACACATTGGTTCTTTTTTAAAAATAATTTCTTATTGAGATATAATTTAACCTAACATAAAACTAGCCCCTTTAAAGTGTCCAGTTCAGTGGTTTTGGTTATATTCTCAAAGTGTCCAGCTATAACCAGTAATTCCAGAAATTTTCTTCACCCCAAATGAACATCTATACCCTCCAGATTTCATCTACCAATCCTCTCACCATTCTCTAATCCAGCCCTCAGAAACCTTGAATCTACTTTAGCTCTAAAGCTTTGTGTAGTCTGAACATTTCATATAAATAAAATATGTTGCCTTTTTTCACTTTGCATAATGCTTTCTAGGTTTATCTATGCTGTAGCATGAATCAGTACTTTGTTCCTTTTTAGGACTGAGTAGTATTCCATTGTATGAATATATCACATTTTCTTTATACATTCATAAGCTGATGCACATTTTACTTGGGTATTATAAATGATGCTGCCATAAATGTACAAGTTTTTATGTGGATATAGATTTTAACATCTCTTGGTTATACACTTAAGAATGGAATTTGCTGGGTGGATAACTCTATCCAATTTTTCAACTTTCAAACTCTTTTCCAAATGGCTGCAAGTCTTAGATTTTCACCATCAATGTGAGGGTGTCCTTTTCTCTCCATACATTCTGATAATTATTATTATCTGTGTTTTTAAGATTTTTTCTTTTTTGACAGATATCACAAGTAGACAGAGAAGGCAGAGAGAGGAGGAAGCAGGCTCCCTGCTGAGCAGAGAGCCCGACACGGAACTCGATCCCAGGACCCTGGGATCATGACCTGAGCTGAAGGCAGAGGCTTTAACCCACTGAGCCACTCAGGCGCCCCACTGTGTTTTTAATTATAGCCATCTTAGTGAGTGTGGAATATGGTCTTATTTTGATTTTGATTTGTATTTCCCTAATGAGGAATGATATTAGGTGATTTTTTTATACTGTAAGCCTATCAGAAAAAATTTTATTATTGCTTTGTGCAGCTGTTTTTTAAGTCAGGGAAAAGGTATAAAAATAGATAAATGTGTTTTTATACATTATATTTCTTATTATGTTACTGTTCGGGTGTTTGTTTACTTATGAGGATTTAAGTGACTGTCTATGTCCCTACATAGAACAAAGAACTCTTCGTAGTATTTCGTGTAGGGCAGATATGCTACCAACAAATTTTTTTAATTTGTATACCAATAATCATTTACCCCCTCAGGCAGCCGCAGTGTTCAACAATTGTCTCTGGTTGCTTTCAACAAATGTTCTCAAGGAAAATGCTGTTCACAGTAGGCAATTTCTTCTTGTGTTCTTCCTACTCATCCCATATCTTTCCCCCATAACAAAAGATAACAGGAATGACTTTCAAAACTTTCAAGCACTGGGCTGAAACAGCATTTAGAGGAAATGGAACAAGATGGTATGTGTGGAATATAATTGAATTTCAAGAAGCTCAAATATTGATAGCTCACAAAAATGAATGAGAGATACTGTTTTCCTCCATAATAATGAAAAATCCAACATCTTTTGAAACCCTTGTTTAGACCACAATGAAAAACAAGTATCCTCGCCATTCATTAACGATAATATTATATGTGCTTTCAAACCCCTACACTCCAACATGTATACTTATCCTCTGCCACCCAGAAAAGAAGTGCCTGCCTGGAAATGTTCTGTTGTTGTTTCAAGCTTAATTTTCTAGAAGGTACACCCTATGGGCAGTCAAGAATATGTAGGAAATACTGGTGTTTATATGGAAGCTTGGCATCCAGAATTTATCCAAAGCAAACTACAGACAGCTGTTAATAGTCTACGAAAGCCTGTAAACACATCTTCCAGACATTGGGGAATGAAGAAAACTCATAGTCTTTGAGTTGATGGTAGGTTAGCATTTTTTTCACCTCAAAGCATGAATGTGACACTTCATCCACATGCTATAATGACAGCGCAGGCTTACTGTCTCCAATGTCACAATTCTCAGCAAAAATCACTTAACTCACACCCTCAGGTTTAGTCTACTTTGCAGCTCTAAGGAGAAAGCTACCTTTCAGGTGACTTAAGTATAAGAACTCCACTCACAGAGGCAAAGTTCTAAGGTTCAATATCAAGTCAAAGATACTGCTGTTCACAAGGACCTGCCTCCTAGTTTCCATTAAGTACCAGGCTACTGCTGTTATCCCTTAAGTTGTACTCCTTATCTCAACCATTTAATGGTATCATCTTAGCCTTAGGTACATTCAACTAATGAAGAAATCAAAGGAGTCAGACAATGCCAAAGAAATGCAAGCTCCAAAGACAAGTGTTTATATTTTTTCCACCTGCTTTCAATGCCAGAATATGCATTCTTGTACTTAGATAGTGTGCTTTGGTGGATCGGATATTCATGTCAGCTAACCATGAATGAGCTGTTAGTAGGCCTGTGTTCTAATTATGGCCCATCACATGGTAACTGACATTTCACTTTTCTAGGCTCAGTTTTCACATCTGTTTAAGAGAGATAATCATAAGGTTGTCTCCATCTGTTTAATGAGGACAGTCAGAAGGTTATTGTACACATCAGATGCAAGTGTGTATTTAAAGCACTAAGCATCATTCCTGGCACTAACGCTCAGTCAGTCTGCTGGGGGCTGAGAATGTAGAGGACAAGATGGTGGAGGAAGAAGGACGCATGGAGGAAAAGGGAGGAGGAAGAGAAGTGGCAATGGTGGTTTTGCCATGGTGGAATGGTGGCAAAGAACCTGGGTTTCTGCCACAGTGCCTGTGTTCCCTCAAATTAGTTAGTTCATCAGTCTGATCCTACCTCCATTTCCTAATAGGTAAAATCTAGAATCCGATTGTAACCATCGCTATGCATACTTGCAGGACTGCTGTGAGATTAAGTGAAATAAAGGATGTGAAAGAACTCTGATCCCTACTGAATTCAATAGAAGCCTAAAAGATTATTACTACAAAAAGCAGTCTGTGAAGCCTGTGTTTGGCAAATACATAAAAAAGGCAAGTGTGGCTTGACATAACGCTGCTTCTTAATCTCTTCCATGGCATGTACATGGACCTGATTGGGCCTAGAGAAGAGGACACATGTGATCTACCCACTCCTTAGAAGATTTTTCTATGGATAAAATAGAATACTATATTTGAAATCAACTTATATGAAACATGTTTCAGAGTAGAATTGGGTTCCTGTTGTATTAAATATACACTCTTATTTGTACACATGAATGACCTCTTCCAAAACTGTTCCCATTCTTTGGAGGATGATACAGTTTGGATGAGTGTAAGAAACCAGATCAAATGCTGCAGGAATCAATTCAAATAATAATCAAATAAAACTTTTTAAAAATTTAATTGCCACACTTTTAGCATCCAAAGATATAGCACATGGATGAATTAAATCAATTATCTTTAAGCATTCAGCCTTGGAAGAAAACATTTTTAACAAGTTGTCTGGACCCTTTTATGCTTAGGATGGAGTACGATGGCATGACCCATTCACCACTTCCTTGGTCCTGTCCCTAACACTTTTTTTTTTTTTCCGTGAAAGCATAGGGTCAAATTTTCTTTTCTATGCTCAAACCACCTAGAATCTAAGATCCTGTTTTCAGAACGACCTGCCTTAGTTCCCAAAGCCTCAGAATTCAGTTAAGTAGCAGAATGTTCTAATTATGGCCTTAGAATTCTACCCATGCTCCTTGGGTCAGCCAATGACTCCATTTGAAATAGGTGGGCAGATGATGGACTGACTTTCAGGAAATTCTAAGAAGAGAAAGCCTATATAAAAATTACTTTAATTGAGCACCTGGGTGGCTCAGTGGGTTAAGCCGCTGCCTTCGGCTCGGGTCATGATCTCGGGGTCCTGGGATCGAGTCCCACATCGGGCTCTCTGCTCAGCAAGGGCCTGCTTCCCTTCCTCTCTCTCTGATCTCTTCCCTTCCTCTCTCCTACTGTGATCTCTCTTTGTCAAATAAATAAATAAATAATCTTAAAAAAAATTACTTTAATTATGTAGAATCATGGTGGGTTTTTTTTTCCCCTCTTGTGACTAAGTAATATTGAATGATTTATGAAAAGACACCTTGATGTACAGTAGTGTCTCAGTTATGAAATAAATGCTCTAGGTCTTTATGCATTTGGAACTTAATTGATACTTCAGTTATGCTTTTACAACAGTATTGTCAAAAAAGCCTTCAGTTGAGCAGAAATTGATGATTTTTACTAATGGTAGAAACTAAGAAAGTACTAGAAATCCTAGGGACCACATAACATTGAAGACTGCCATTCCACCTCTGAAATTTAATTTCCTCATTATAGTTTGCCAGATAAAATACAGAACTCCCAGTTATATTTGGATTTTCAGCAAACAACAAATATTTTTAGCATAATTATGTTCCAAGTGTTGCATAGGACATCTCTAGGCTAAAAAAACTACTTGTTTATCTGAAATTCAAATTTATTTGGAAGCCCTGTATTTTTATTTGCTAAATCTAGCAACCCTATAGTGAAGTGCAAAGTTCAGAAGTGCTTGACAGAGGCAGATTCTCAGGGCTCTTCCAGTGAAAAACATTCCTATCTCTACTGCAGGGTCAGCCTGACAAGCTATGTGCATATGGAGAACACATATGAAGATAGTCTTGTAAGGCAGTGGTTTTCAAACTTCACTCCCCTCACTTGAGGAACTTGTTAAAATGCCGAGTCCCATGCTACACCCTATGAAATTTTAATTCACCAGTTTTGGGGTGAGGCCAGGAAACCTGCACCTTGAACAGATACACCAAGTAATTGTGATACAAGTTTTTTTTTTTTAATTGTGATATAGGCTTTTTTTTTTTAAGATCCTATTTATTTATTTGACAGAATGTGTAAGCAAGGGGAGCAGCAGGCAGAAGGAGAGTGAGAAGCAGACTCCCAACTGAGAAGGGAGTTCGATGCGGGGCTGGATCCCAGGACCCCAAGATCATGACCTGAGCTGAAGGCAGATGCTTAACCCACTGAGCCACCCAGGTGCCCCTCTGATACAGGTGTTTTAAGATCATTCTCTGAAAAACACTGTGTCTTTCTCCTACAAATTAGAAATCATGTCTACCTGGAAGACAGAATTTCCTCACCCATCATTCATTTACAACCATATTTACTGCTAAATCGGTTTTCATTAATTATTGTTGGAATTTCTCATTAATTGTTGAGGAAAATTCAACTCAATCATATTGAAATATGAATGGAAGATTTCTAGAAAAAGATACAGGTTCCATTTCATAAAAAGAAATGACTTGTTGAATACTAGATGTGGCAGGAGTAGAACAAACTGGAATGGAGAAACAGCAGTGTGGAGTGGTATTCTGACAAGAGAAAGCTAATTATTTTTATCCAATTCAATCTGTTCTTCAGCTGCGACTCTGAAAGGTCACAGAACACTACATAAAAGCCCAGCATGAAGTTCATTGCCAATGAGGATTTAATATTCTGTAATATTCCTTTCTTCCCCCCAATTTAAGATTTCAGTACTTTCCCTTGAGTGTGTATCTCAAAGGAACATGTAGCCCCTTCACAAAAGTTGGTACTGGAAGCACAACTAGTTCAACATTAGCTGGTCATGAGACAAGATGTTAGTCCAATTCGGTCATTAGAGCAAAGATGGACTGTCCTGGGAAGAACAGAACTACCTTTTGATTGATAGGACCATCAATAGTTTGCTCTCTCATGTGAGCAAATATCGAAAAAGAACATGTCCAACCATTGAGATGGCTGGGAGAGTGGGGAAAGAGTACCTTAATCCTTGACAATTTAACTAAAAAATGTGTTTTTGTAAGGCATTACCCCACTCTAACACAATCTTTGATGAAACATGTCCGAGAAGGCTCCATTTCCACCTTGTTAGAAAAAACTAATCTCTCTTACAAAATGGAATGGCGGCAGTTCTCGGGTAAGTTTTGTTTTTACTATGTGGGAATGAAAGCAGTGAATTTAACATAATAGAAGTTTGATTCTGGAGCCAGAATCCTTGGGTTTCATTCCAAAACCTGCAACCGCTTAGCTCTATGGCCCTAAAGACGCATACAAAGCTTCTCTTTCCCTCAATTTATACCTCTTTAAAATGGGGCCAGAAACTTCCTCCTTTTTCTGAGGACTAAATGAGGTAATGCAGCTAATGTTCTTAGAGTAGGGACTGGTGCATAGAAGCTGTATTCTAAATGTGTATGTGGGGGATATGTTTTTATCGCGATGCTTCTGATTCATGGCCTTTTCAAGCATTCTCCTGACTGGTGGCAACCCTCACCTACCATTTTGTTCACAGTACATTTGAGGGGACCAAATAATGTCTGTTGTGACATGTTGAACTCTCATAGTACTAACTATGTGAGATGAAACTACAAATCCATCAGATTACTTTCACCCATGGATTATGTCATTAGTTTCTGGGCCTTGTCAGTACATTGATTTAATTCTGAATTTGAAGTCCAAATAGGTTCTCTGTAGCCCCTTTTCCTATTTTGGTCTTCCACCAGTTGTGACTCATTGTGACTTCCACTCTGAGAACAATGCTACTGGGCCTTTCTCGAGGTTCTGTGCACACAACCACTTCTAGCTATTTCCTCTGAGCCGAATATGGAAGTTTCCTGAACTGTCCCACTCCTACCATGCCCCCCCCCATGATGAATGATACTACTTGGCACAACCTAGACAATACATATGTACTGAATGACTAGAAATCAATAATTTATCTCCACCAAAGTAATCCATTTGCTTTTGTTTATGTCCTTCTTTTTTTGCCTGACTTTAAGCTCTATTTCTTTTTATTATTTTAATGAACTCCTCACCCGTCTCTCCACTAATAGTGACTTGCCCGTTTTAATTCTGATCTTTACTACCAAGTGTTCTTAGCAAAACTGCTCATGCCCAGAGGCCCTATTTTCATCCGAGAAGATCCCATCCACATCTCCAAAGCTTGGTTTGCCAAGTGAACTGATCATAGTAGAAATACTCTGAATTGGTGCTCTATATTGTAATTCTGGGCCAACTTCCCTATTTTGAACCAGGCTCAAATCCATCAGGACTCTTTGGGAAAAGCGATTTATTATAGAAAGTAACTCCTTGATAAACAATTCCTGCTTCAGTCTCCAGTCCATGTTTTCCTATTGACCCCTAGGGCACAAAAGGCTAGCAGATTAATACTTCCTGTTTGATATCCCGGGTTATAGTGGGGAAATGCCAATACAATTGTATAGAAAATAGACAAAGGCATATTTGAGATGCACTGAGTGACACCGAATAAGAAAGCTACTGGAAACCGGGGAGTAGTTCATTGGGTTTCGCATCCAGGTTTGGTGGACAGCTTCAATTTGTGTCTCGGGGAGCATGAGCATCCTACCTAATGTGACGAGGACTCAGACAAGAGACTCGTTCCATCCAATAATGAAGCTCTGAAATCCTGTGGGAGATGCCCTTCAGTGGATGAGTCCCAGCTTGGTCTGCCAGATTACCCTGTGGGGAGCTTTTGAAAAAGGTGTACTTAGCTTAAAAGGTAGGCTTGGCACAATGGTAGACATTTCCACTGACTACTCATAAAGAAAATTTGACCAGATTGAGTTCTGGATCTAACGTTTCCATGTGGGCTACCTATAATGCCAAGTCTGTCTTTCTTTATTTCAAAAAGTTCCGGCTTTTTCATAATCTAGCTAGTTTGAAAGATCTGTAACTTTGAAGAGACATGACATTCCATTTTTAGAAAGTGGAAATTGCTCTTCTCGAATGGAAACAAATTTTGCATCAAAGAGCTTGAATTCAATACAGAGGGGGAAAAAAGCCAAATATGTAAAGCATTCTAGCAGCTGGCACTGCTGTTGGCAAAGGCTGTCTCTACACATGCAAAGAGATAGGAGGTGGTTTTTAAATAATTCCAGAAGTTTTGCACCTTTATCATAATCATCTGAACCAACTAAAGTGTATCTCAGCCCAACTGATACAAAGACCTAACTCAATCCTTCCGTAAATCTTTTACATAGAGAAGGGCAGGGTCTAGCTATGGTACTACACACCTCAATGTTTAGAATGATCTAGATCATTGACTGCATTTTTCATTCCTCAGCTCCATGACTGCTTAGCAACACGGAACCAAAACGAGGGCTGGTGCAAGTTGTAACCTTTTCCAAAGGGCAGAGACAATTGTTCTCAAAATACTTGGTGATGGAGAGAGAAAGAATAAGGTTGTGCCAACCTAGTACAATTACAGTGGTACAATACTGACAGGCATAAAGCTGCCTGGATACCCAGAGCCTGGGCAAACTATTAGACATGCAGCTAAGATCTACTGTGATCTGTCCATTGTAGGCACTAATGGCAGCCTCTTTGTCAGCAAATATTATTTCAGTTAGAAGGCCACATTTTGACAAAAAGATGATTAGAAAAATGAAAGAGGGATTAATAATATCTCTTGAAATGTTGACTAAATTCTCACTGAAGCAGCCAAAAAGAAGGAAACTGTAGCTATTTAGCAGCGAATTCTAAGTGAAAAAGAAACCAAAAAACAAACAACAGACAACCACCAGACCCTGTGGCTGAGCTGATTCAGTGGGCGGTGAGACTTTCAAACAATTCAATGTCAACATTCCCCATGACTAACTCTACTGGTATTGCGGCTCTGTATAAGTGATTACTTAGGGGAACAGGAGAGAGGGGAAGGAGATGTGAGGAAAAAGAGAGAAAACAGACAAAGTTCATTTCAGTGGGAGGACAGGATTTAAGCAAGAGCATATGGAAAAGGCAACCAATTTCATTCTTTTCATGTAGCTCAGTTTTCTATTAGGGCTGCTTGTGGTTTGGGTCTCATTGATAGATCTGTCTGGTTCCCAGGCCCAGCCTGAAAGGGTTGGTATGGGGAGGGAGGCCTGGAAGGATCCTCCCTTCTCCACATATGGGTTGGCTAGCTAGCCTCTTTCTGCAAGTTGATGACAGTCTCCAGGGTTCCAGTCAACTAAATCAACCATTGTGCAGACAGGGCCACCCACCAGAGCACTAATTCTCCCCAAGAGTGGTTTTTTGGGGGGGGAGGAGGGGGTGTTGCTAAGCAAATGAGTGCCACAATACAACTTGATTGCTTCATAAGGACAGAATTCTAGATGAGCAGGAATCGGGGACAGAATGTATGTCTTCCTTTTTCATAGGAAAATAATGAGATCTCGTTGGTAAGGATAAAAGAAAACTCTTTGCCAATGATGTAACCGCCAGTGTGGTTGAGAAAGGATATCTGATACTAAAGAAGAATAGAAATAAAGAAAATGAAACAACCAGCACAAAATCTAAGTAGAAGTTCAAATTAATGGTGACAGAAAAAAAGAAACAGCAGAAACCTGGGTGACAAACCATCTCTATAACAGATTTCCATTGGTCTTTTATGTGAAAATATTTGGGTGCATGATTTCCTTGCCAAGACAGCTATTCAAAATTCTAAACCAAGATTTTTCTATTGCATGAATGCAGTTTCCTATTTCCTTTGCAATACGATATATTTGACAGGTAGATTAACTCTATATGACATTTTATGGGGGTATTTTTTTTTAATTCAGATTTTGTGTGTTTCCTTACAGCATGCAGATTAAGGAAACAGGAATGATTGTTACCTCAGCCCCCATTATTTAAAAATATCATCCACGTGACTTCTTTCTGGTTCCATAGGGTAGTGGAAAGGAAACAAACTGGTCTTTTTCATGTGGTTGTTAGTCTAAGGAAATGTCTTCAATACAATTATGTATCATAGAAAGACACTTAATCTGTGAGCTCTTCAGTGCAGAAACACTGGACTAGATTATTGCTATGCCAAGCACAGAAGCTTGGTGAATTTAGTTCCTTTGATCTGCCCTCTGAAGGTCTAACTGAGATGTCTCCAATGTGAAGCTTCTTTGATCTCCTATGACCACAAGACCTTAGGTTCTCTTTATCTCTGGAGATTTCTTGCAAACCAACTTTTTCTAAGGCTTCACCTAGAGGACACTTAAGAAAAAAAGAAAGAAAAAAAAAAAGGGGTTAGCTGTTTAGGCCACTCTGAGATACTACACAGCTATCTAGTCAACTGTATTTCCTCAAACAAGTTATGTGAAATGATAAATGCTAATGAGCTTGACCTAACACTTCCCTCACACTTCATCTAGAATATAATAAGCAATGAATTGATAATGAGCTATAGGATGATTGATTTGCTTGTGTATAAAATGATCAACCCTCAGAAATAATAATTCATCACCACAAAACCTGCAGGCGTTGTACAGGGATGACATTTTTTTTTTGGAAGAAGAATAGAGGGAGGAAATGCCTCTCGTGGATCTTTGATAGAGAAACGTGCTTCATGCTTTGGCTTGAGAACATCAGTTCATTTAAATTCCAGTGAGCTGATGGGCTTAAATATAATTGTACAATCCCTAGAAATGTAAAGACTTAGGACTATCCCCTGGGGTAAAGCCAATATTGCTCTCTTTGAAATCATAGAAATCATGCCTCCTTCCGAGAACGTGAAATAGCTTTGAAATTGATGTGTTTGGTCATTACGCACGAGTACTTGACAAAGCTGCTTTGATTTCATAGATTGTAAATCCCTGCAACACTACAAGAACCCATTTATGAAACTGAGGTATTGATTGTGCTCATCTATACAGTGATTACCAGAGGCAGCCTAATGAGTAGGTGCTCCTTGTACCGTGTGCCTAAGAGGCACCATACAGGGTTGCAGTCAAAAGTTGGTTCCTTTAGGCCCTGAGGATTCTGGTCTGCCTGCGTTCCTTATCAAAATAACAATATTCTTGTGTAGGTACAGATCCTAAGACAGTTTCTATTCATTAATTGATCCACTCTTTTAACAAATATGTTGAGATTCTACTACCCACAAGATACTTTGAGAAGGTTCAAAAACGAATACTGTCCAATGCCCAAATCAAGGGTAGTCTTTAAAGATGAGGGGTGATGAGGGACAAGATGGCTGTGTGGCAGGGATCTGAAATGGAATTAGACAATACACTGAAATAGCAAACAGGCACTTGATGTGTATGTGCTGAAAAAATGACCGATTCAGAGTATGAAGAGTTACTACTGGATAATGTGTAGATAAATTATATAATAGAGACCCAACATATTTTAGTGAACATACTCCTCATGCATTCATACTGACTCAGGGCTTGGAAAAATCATTACTTCTTTCAAAGATGCATTAGGATATGAAGTTTTCTGAAATAATTGTAGATTTCTAGAGGTTTGGGGGATACACTTTGACAATAAACAATGGTGTAATATTACTCAAAACAATTTTAAAAATGGAGTATAGGAGGTGGGGGCATGGGCATTAAGGAGGGCACCCGAAGTGATGAGCACTGGGTATTGTACACAACTGATGAATTGCTAAACTCTACCTCTGAAACTAATAATAGAACACAGGTTAATAAAATTGAAAAAAAAAACGGATTTTTTTAAAAATGGAGTATATAGGGGTACCTGGGTGGTCAGTCGGTTAAGCAATTGCCTTCAGCTGATCTCAGGGTACTGGGATCGAGCCAGTAGGGTGTCTGCTTCTCCCTCTCTCTCTGCTTCTCCCCACCTTGTGCTCTCTTTCTCTTTATATATTTTTGTACTCTTCTGCTCCCCACCTTGTGCTCTTTTCTCTTTACATATTTTTATATAAATAAAATCTTTAAGAAAAGTTAAATAAAAGTCGAGTATATGACCTGATCCCTACTTTCAACAGCTTATCACCTTAGGAGAGAGATATGATATGCATACATGTAGATAGGGGTTCAAGCGAATGGGAAGTGGTTAGTTGGCAATTAAGAGGATGAATGGAAACCAGAATGGACCAATGGAAGGAACACAGGATTAGGAAGAGCCATCTCCAAAAGACGTGAGAGGAGACTGAGAGAAGAGAGAGCTAAAGACATCTTAATTTTGCATAGCATCATTATGTCCTTTAATTTTTCCTCGAGTTAGCCAAAATGATGTGAGGAGGGAAGCATGCAGCTAGGCTTTAAGCATAACCAGCTACTCCTAAGGAAGGATGTGCAGATAGTAAATAATAGGACTAAGCATCCAGTTCAGTGGAGGAAAAAACATCAGCCTCGGGGGATTAAATAACACAAACAAATGAGCAGCTCAGGGTAAAACTCGAACTGGTGTTGATTCCCCAACAGTCTAAATGGGGAAACAAAATAAACGGATACGACAAAAAAATTTATCCTGCAAGAATTCTAAGATGACATCTAGATACAAAAGATAAACACAGAGTTCAGTTTGGAATTAAAAATATATTGTTAATGTATTGTTTTCCGTTTCTTGATGGAACTTTTAATATTGTGAGGGTTATTCTAAGTTCTTTTACAAAAGTCTCACATCCACAGAATTTGGCTCAAGCAAGAAATTAAGGGATCCCTAAAAACATTGCCATTACAACTCAATAATAATCTGAAGGAAACCATTATGATGATGCCAGGAGAATAATAAGCCACCAACATCCTTATGAAGATTGATTACGATGATGATGCTTCATAATTCCAGAAAAGTCTTCTAAGCAAACATTGATTGGTAAATAAAGTGAAAGATACTCAGATTTATGTATTTTAGCTGTAAGATGTACATCATTCTTTAATGTTGTAATATCTATACTTGGAAGTTTCCTACAAATATCTCAGTCAATGGGCCCCTAAGTGGACCGGTTACATTGAGAAGAGCATTTGTAGTAGAGGAAAACTTTTTTCTTCTCATCTAGGTTCTTCGGCTAGTCTAATAATTAAACTGACCGAAAACAGATTAACAGGAGAAAAACAAATTTTATATGGATGGCAGCCCCAAAGACATGAGAGAGACCCAAAGACAGCCAGGAAATTGAGGCTTAGGAGAAGGGGGAAGGGGTCTAGGGCTTACAAGGAGACCACAATTCACAGGAAGAAGAGAAGAACAGATGTTTAGTAAACAAATATTTGTCATGTCCTGCGGATAAGTCTTTCCTTAAAAAGTTTTCTTTGGTATTAGCTCTCTTCCTGGTACAGTCCTTCTATCTAAATTCTTTCAGGAAGTTAAAGGGCAGGGGGTGGAGGTAAACAGTTCTTCCTGAGTCTGTTGGGCCTTTATTGTCTTCAGCTCAAAATAATACATGTGCCAAAGTGGCATTTTGGGGGGGGGGGGTAGTACATTCTGGTCCCCCTCATATTACACAGTCACTAATCTGCAATCTTATTAATATTGTTCTTTATAGCCAATGTACCAAAGTAGCTCTTTCTATCAGGAAAAAAATGGAAGGCTTAGATGATAATTGTTGCTGTTGTTGTTAATCCAGGAAAATTTTCATTCATTTCTGCCTTGGAGGAATTCAGAATTTTCTCAAGGGTTTTGACCTCTGACCACCCATTGCTCTCAGTCACGTGGAGTATTATGGATAGATTTTTTTCATGCATAGCAAATTACCACACAGTGGAGGTGGGGGGATGGGGAGGGGAAACACTATGTAACTGGATTTTTTAAAACGTGATTTTTTAAAAGATTTTATTTATTTATTTGACAGAGAGAGAGCACAAGCAGGCAGATAGGCAGGCAGAGAGAGAGGGGGAAGCAGGCTCCCTGAGTAGGGAGCCTGACGCAGGGCTTGATCCCAGGACCCTGAGATCATGACCTGAGCCGAAGGCAGAGGCCTAACCCACTGAGCCACCCAGGTACCCCTAAAACATGATTTTTTGTCTTTTAAAAAAATGTATTAAAAATAAATACTCCTGCCCTAGGTATATGGGGTGGGTGACTTTATGATAATCAACTGTGACCAGCAAAGAATAACCAGACCCCAGAAAGGAAATAAGCCATCAAAGGCGTTATCAATAGAGATGTTAAAGGATTTAAGTTCCCCGGTTAGCTTTCTATAAAAGACCAATCACAAAGGCCCTTGTTGGCAACCCTGTCGGGGCCCCTGTCACTCTTGAGAGCTTTTTCCTGTATCTTCACTTAATAAATGTCTATCGCTTTACTCAAAAAAACCAAATGAATAAATAAATAAATAAACCTCAGGAGGTGGAGAAGACCGCTCCCCAGTGAGAAGTAGTTTTCTGCTGATTGGAAAGCATGCATGCATTGCATACATGTAATAAAGATATGATTCTTTGCCTAGGTGTAATTCTATCTAAGCCACCTCACTAAGTGCTACCTGCCCCTTCCTTATTCCTCATGTATAATTGTCTAATCAGCAACCATTTTGTTGCTTTCATACACTCCCATAAAATCTCTGCTAACTCTCCTCCCCAGACATCAGAGCTACATGGTTGGATTTCACTGCTCCAATCACACAGAGGCAGTTTTTGTTATATGTTGATCCAGCGTGTAACCCCTTAGAAGCACTTCTACTCCACTGCACAATCTAAAGTACAAAACCTCAGAATACTTCAGATCCATCTAAGACATCCCATATCTTGTATCCAACACTCTGTGTACCCATGACAACCCTACTCCTACCCTCTCCCCTCCCTCATCCCCAGGCCCCTATTCTATTCCATCATGCTAGACATCACAGCTTTGTGTCCGGGAGCAGGACTCATGGAAGTTTCCATAGAGGAAGCTGCATTTAAGCTGAGTCCTAAATGAGGAAGCGACAATAGGAGAAAAAAAGAACAAATAGTTATGTGGTGAAAATTCCACCGCTAGGTGTATTATAAACACCATGTTAGTGTTTTTCAAATGTAGTGATTTACTTTTATTTATTTTATTGGGGAGAGGAAGGTGGTGGGGGAAGAGAGAGGAGAGAGAGAATCCTGAGCAGTTTCCACAGCCAGCGCGGAGGCCAACACGGGACTCGCTCTCACAGTCCTGAGATCATGACCTGAGCTGAAATCAAGAGACAGACGCTTAAAATGAGCCACCCAGGTGACCCTGTAGTGGTTTTTAAATATGAAAATCTCTAGCCCTAATGAAAAAGAATCCCCTAGGAGTGGAATGCAGGAATCTGTATTTTAAAGACCTATAGGAGGTGATTCCGATGTGTTTCAGGAGTCGATATTGTGGACTACATGAAGTTAGCCTTCAAAATCAAAGCCCTCATGAGAGTTTGCATGCTCTCAGACATAAGAACTCGTGATTTTGTGTTATGGTGGAAACACAGCAGTTGGCTCCCATCATTTCTAAGGAAAAAGGCTGCCTGCTCTAATATTTTCCCTGTTTTTTTCAAGACATTTTTAAGAAAGACAAATTTCTATGTGGTTGGGAAATAAAGGGGTGTAGAAGTCCCCACTCAGAAGGAGGTTACATGAATAGTCTTTCAAAGCAGCATAATAGGATGGTGAAAACATTTGAAAGACTACTTTGAATAGAGGATTCGATGTCACTTCATGTTCAGAATTTAATCTGAGTATGAACATTGACATCACTCTTCATTTGTTTTGGAGAAACCTCTGGCAAAATGACATTTAAATAGAAAATCACTATATTTACATAGAATTTGAGATAAATGAAAATTAATTGCCCTTTCAGCTAATTCATAGTGGACTCATAAAAATGGTTTTTTATTCTGGAAGGCCCTTCAATATTCAAACTCCTTCAGCACACCATCTGTTCAGTCTTCCGGTACATCTGCAAGTTTTATCTCAGTGACAGAGATCAGAGAGTTGTACAGCTTTAGCATGTTTTTAAAGGATTGAAATATTTGAAAAGTGTACTACTCCTGAAGTCTCGTGATGCTTATTCCCTAAATTGTGGGCAATTTTGTCAATAAACTAGGTGTGGAGCCAATGCAGTCTTTGTTGATGTTACTTATAAGATTCAGAAATTATAGATGTTACTT
The DNA here is from genome assembly GCF_011764305.1 of Mustela putorius furo. NCBI lineage: Eukaryota > Metazoa > Chordata > Mammalia > Carnivora > Mustelidae > Mustela > Mustela putorius. The sequence goes on from NW_025422049.1 coordinate 10,195,816, forward strand.
TTCTTCATTGGACTTTTTTGTTGAGATTAATATACCTTTCAGACAGCACCATGACTCGCATCAAAATTTGTCAAACTGTTCATCCAAAAACCTCAAACATGGGTTGATTTCATTCTTCCATTTGGGGCGGATTTCTTTTTCAATTTTATATACCTATAGAATTTTATTTGTATGAATTTCATCATTACATATAGTAATAGTTCATTTGATATTCAGGAAGTTTTTATAGTTTGAGTTTTAAATTCATGTCAGCATTTGGATTTCATTTCATTCCCTCAGAAAAAGGAGAGCCCGTTTTCTTCAGGAGTTAAAAATTCTCTCCAACAAAGGTTCAAAATCAGTCTGAACCAGAAAAGACTAGATTTTTTTGTAAAGATTTTATTTATTTATTTGACAGACAAAGATCACAAGTAGGCAGAGAGAGAGGAGGAAGCAGGCTCCCCGCTGAGCAGAGAGCCCCATGCGGGGCTCGATCCCAGGACCCTGAAATCATGACCTGAGCCAAAGGCAGAGGCTTTAACCCACTGAGCCACACAGGCACCCCAAGACTAGATTTTAAAGAAAAGCCATTCTCACATGATCTATCTTATTAAGAATGGCAAGTTGTAAAATCCCCATGATATTTTTCATATTAGGACAAGTACAAAATAATTTAATGACTAACTCACTAAAACATTTTATTGTGAAATGTTTAATATTGTCTAACTAACTGATCTAGTTATTTACTGATCTTGATACTAAAATCACATCAAGACTGTATCACAAACATTTTACTTTTCTCCTTGGTGATGCTAAAGGAAGGCATGTAGATAGAATATTCTGGGATTTAAAAGGCGACTTGAAACACTGCTTAACACCACGCAAAAGGGTGGACCTAGAAACTTCACTGCTGCTTGTACTAATTGTTGACCTAATTCATCAGGTAGTGAAATGAGTAGACGTCAATCTTCTTGATCAATGCGGTGAATAGAACCTGTGTGTTTCAGAGAACACCTTCTTACAGGAAGGTCAGCAAATTCTTAAGGGAAAATGTTTGATAGATGCTATTAAATGTACAAGGCCTGGGTGTATTGCTTATTGACATGTTCTTAAATTAAATGATTTTCACTCATGCTTGAAGGTCAAACCAGCCACCCTTTGATAAAGCACCAGCGACAAGATCATTCTTGATGAAATGCTGAGCTCTTCGTCAGAAAATTAAGAGTTTTTTTTTGTATAAGCTTAAAATAGATCTGAGGGCAATGGAGGGAGAAAAAACAAAAGGGTTGTTAAGGAACTAAAGAGAACAGCAGTTTCTATATACAGTTGTTTTTCTTCTGGACAATAAAGCAGGAAATGCCTCTCATGGCCACCTAATGAGGGCATGATAGACTCCAGCCTTCCTAATTTGCATATGCAGACAACATGGCATTAGTACAGAGCATCCTGGTGCTCAGACATCTCCCTGGTAGCTGAATGCTGCTTTGCAAAGTGCCCTTGGATCCCAAACAGCTAAAAAGGCATTTGTGAGCAGATGGCAATTGTGTGATGAAAAGTCTAATTGTATTTGCCTTCTCTAATGGAGAGAGAGCCAGGACAGTCAGGCAGGTCAAGGCATGTGGGCAGGACTAACATATTGTGTGTGAAGAGAAAACTTGGAAAGCTCAGATGGATAGCTAATGAGACAACTTACAGGCCCCAGTGCTGATTCTGTGTCTGCAAAAGGATTAAGGAAAGGCAAAAATTGAAGCAGTAACCTAGAAAATGCAGGCCCGCAAGCCTCGTGAACGCCTCACAGAACCCAGGGGCATTGAAACCAGACAGAACTGTCCTCCTGAATCCCAAGTAGACCAACTACAAACTGGGATGCTAGACAAATGAATTCGTTTCTCTAAGCCTTAGTCCTCTCACGTATAAAGTGATACTAGTCCATCGACCATAGATTGCTGAGAGGATTACATGAGATGATGCAAATACAAATAGCACATTGAGCACAGTGTTTGGTTCACAGGAAGAGCTTAATAAATACTGCAAATTAGTTTTAGCAGTGACGTCAATGATGAAGGCAGTGTTGGGGACATGATGATATTGGGTTGCGTAGAAGCAGAGCCTGAGAGAGGGATTATTCGGAACTAAATGCCAGTTTCAGGGCCACCCACCACCATGTTTTAGTAGAATCAACAGGGATCTCCAAATCTGATTGTGGACCTCTTTTCCGAACTCTCCGTTCAGGGATGTTATGTTGCTCGCTTAAACGCAGCCATGGCAGGCAGTGTTTCTACCATAGAAAACAGCGAATGCTCTCATCAGCCTCCCTCACTGCACCCCCCTCCAGCCAGTCGCTAAACATTTACTAGCACACCATTGTTTATAAGTAAATCGAGGAAATTTATTTTGAAGTGTGATCCCCACATATGATTTCTAAGGTGGTATAGCCTGAACTAGCAAAGGTCCCAAATGTATAGAAACAGCCGAGCTGTTACCAGATAATGGCTTTCTTGATTTCATTGGTGTTACCCCTTTCCACCATTGTTCTCTTTACTACTCTTCCCCAGTCCTCTGCTGATAAATAACCTGGCTCTAGCAATGGACCCAACTGCTAGCATAATGTGACTTTTAACAATGGACTAGGAAGATCTGGGAGAAGAGGAATGCAGAAAGAAGTGGCTCAGCAACCTGAAGTCTCTTGGAGAAACAATGGATTCCTTTACACCTTAGCTGGTTTCTCACCAACGAGGCTATACCCTAACCCAAAGAGACAGTTCAAGATCTCTGGTATTACCTCCCAAACCAAGTGATCAAATTCACTAAACATGTTTGCAAAGCCATGCCGAGGATCCTTGCAAATCAGCCTAACTCCCTGTCTTGTGAACCAGCCACTATATAGGAACAACTGCAAACTGGACCAGACCGAGAATGAAGCAAAAAATCATCCCCAAGGATTCCTTTCCATGTGGAAACATGATAATTAAAGTATGAAATTCTGTCTCCAAAATCCTCCGTCATCCTCTCACCCTTTGGGGAAAACACAAAGCAAAATAAAAATCACTGAAACTCGTTTTCCAAATTCACATATGTTTCCTTAGGGAGTTCAGAGGTTTTTTTGGGGAAAAAAAAGGTTTGATTATATCCCTGACCCCAGCCCAAATACAAGCCAAGAATTCAAAGAGGAACCACTCAGCTTCATCAAAAAGTGCATGCTTTGGGGGCACCTGGGTGGCTCAGTGGGTTAAAGCCTCTGCCTTCGGCTAAGGTCATGATCCCAGGGTCCTGGGATCGAGCCCCACATCGGGTTCCCTGCTCAGGGGTGAGCCTGCTTCCCCCTCTCTCTCTGCCTGCTCTCTGCCTACTTGAGATCTCTGTCTGTCAAATAAATAAATAAAATCTTTTAAAAAAAGTGCATGCTTTGGGTGGATTGCACTGCCAGGTATCCTAATCTAATATAACAAATCATAAGGAGCAACTTTTCCAAGTTCCCTTGAAATGCCTAGAGCAACATATTCTGAGCCCATAAACAACATGACATTAGGATGGGCCCTTAGGTTTATCTGTGATATTAGAAAATGGCATCCGTATTTTTTTTAAAGATTTATTTGACCGAGAGAGAGAGAGAGAGAGCATGTGTGAGCATGAGCGGGGAGGGGCAGAGGGAGAAGCAGGCTCCCTGCCGAGCAGGAAGCCCAGTGCAGGGCTCAATCCCACAGCCCTGAGATCATGACGTGAGCTGAAATCAAGAGTTGGATGCTTAATGGACTGAACCACCCAGGCACCCCAACAATACTTTATATAAATGTTCCATGCGCCTTGTATAGTGTAAATTTCATGGGGTCAGTGGCCATGACTGTTACTGTCTCAGTTAGATTTTCAGTTCCTAACACAAGGCCAAGGTCAGTAAATGTTTACTGGATAAATGAATCAAATCACGTTAATCATGCTGCTCTGAAACATCCCATATCAGTACATAAAGAGTGACTACATTCTTTTTTAACAGCTTTATATTATTCCGTTGTATTCATTCAGTAACTCCTTTTCTTACCCTATAACCCAGCAATTGCACTACTAGGTATTTATCCAAAGGATACAAACATAGTGATTCAAACAGGTACATACCCCCCAATGTTTATAGCAACAATGTCCACAACTGCCAAAATATGGAAAGAGACCCAGTGTCCATCAACCGATAAAAGGATAAAGAAGTGGTATACATGTGTACACACACACACACACACACACACTGGAATATTACTCGGCCATCAAAAAGAATGAAATCTTGCCATTTGCAACAACATGGATGGAACTAGAGGGTATTATGCTAAGTGAAATGAGTCAGTCCAAAGACAAATACTGTATGATTGCACTCTTATGTGGAATTTAAGAAACAAAACAGATGAACATAGGGGAAAGGAAGGAAAAATAATGTAAGATAAAAACAGAGAGGGAGGCAAACCATAAAAGACTCTTAACTCTAGGAAACAAACTGAGGATTGCTGAAGGGGAGGCCGTGGGAGCATGGGGTAACTGGCGGATGGCATCAAGGACGACACTGGATGGAAAGAGGACAGGGTGTGACATGCAACTGATGAATCACTAAATTCTACCCCTGAAACTAATAATGCACTGTATGTTAACTAAATTGAATTTAAATTAAAGAACTCCTTTTCTGATGGCTGTTAATATTTCTAATTTCTCTGCTATTAAACAATGTTTAATAAACGTTTGAGTAATTATTGAAGAATATATATATATATTTTAACGATTTTATTTATTTGTCATAGAGAGAGAAGCAAGAGCAAGCACAGACAGACAGAGTGGCAGGCAGAGGCAGAGGGAGAAGCAGGCTCCCTGCCAAGCAAGGAGCCCGATGCGGGACTCGATCCCAGGATGCTGGGATCATGACCTGAGCTGAAGGCAGTCACTTAACCAACTGAGCCACCCAGGCGTCCCTTGAAGAATATCTTTAAGATAAATTCCTGCAGTGCAGTTGTTGGGAAAAATGTATATACACTTTTACTTTGAATATATACTGTCAAATACAGGATTTTGTTTCTGTTTTGAATGCACAGGACAGAAGAGATATGCAAGAAAGAATTTTGATTTGGGCAGACTATTTAGATGAACACTCTTACCCCTTTATAATTTGTCTACCTATACATGGGCCCAAAGTGGCAACTATTAATCTAGACTTCTTAGACATAATGCTCCAAGATGTTTTAAGTTTCACCAAACTCTCTTCTTTGGAAGACACCTAGACAACTTCTACCCCCTTCAATCTATGTTGCACAACACAACATAACCAGATCAATGTACCCAAAACGCCTTTAATTATGTTAATGTCTTATTGGAAAACTGACATTAGTCTGGAATTATGTGCAATTTTTGTTTTCTTCTTCATACTTTCCTATGTTTTCCAAATGTTCTAAAATATACATTTTTAAAACATTCTTATTAAGTTTTAAATTTTATTCCAGTATAGTTAATAGTCAATATTTTACTGGTACATGTATTGTTTTTATAACAGAAAAATGTCATAGAGAAATAGTATTCTCTGTGACTGGAAAATCTGTAAAAAATCAACATGTACTTACTTCTCTAACCAAAATATGAAAGATACTAAACTTTTTTTTTTTTTAATTCCAATTGCTGTCCACTCTGAACAACTTTTAAATATCTCACTGTGGTCATTTGAGGCTCTCCATTATCTATGTTCAACCTAAATTTTCAAAGTTGTCACTGATCAATCATCTTTTTAAACTCATTGTTAGATACATTAATGTAAGCATGGTCTCTGGAACAACATGCCTTTCGTTGTGGTTTCTCTCATGCCATTTGTCTGACCACAGAAAAGCTCTACTCCTTTTCCTCATTACAAACCTTGAAAAAAACTCTCAAGGCCAAATCAAATTCTACTTCTTTAGGAAAGACTTCTCTTTCACTGGCTTACCCTGAAAGCTAGCTTTTCATTAATGCCAAGTTGACGTATATCGTATACTGAAAAACTATTAGTCAGCTTTTCATAATGAACTGTCCAAACATACAGTTTTAAGAACCTAGAGCTGCATTGCTCAATAGGGTAGTCAAAAGTGATTTTGATTTAAGTTTAAATGAATTTATTTTGAAATAAATGATTATTATCTGGTCACTAAGCTAACCAGTCTTCAGTGGCCACACATAACAAAGAATATAGACTTTACAAGGTTAGTTCAAAAATACCCACTGGAAAGTTAAAAAAAAAAAAAATAAAACAAACCAAAAAACACTTCCCAGGATAAACAAATAATGAAAAATAGCAGCAACAATGAACCCTGGAGAAGAGGAAGAATCTAACTGAGAGTTGCCACATTATTTAAAGTATCCAATTTTTAACAGAAAAATTTAAGACATGTAGAAAAACAATAAAGGATTGCCCATGCACAGGAAATAAAATCAGTAGATTGCATATAGGAAGCCCAAATATTGGACTTGCTAGACAGAAGTTAAGTCAAACATGGCCAGAGAACTAAAGGAAATCATGTCTAAACCGCTAAAGTATGAAAATGATGTCCTACCCAGTAGAGAATCTCAGTGAAGACAAATTATTAAAATGAAGAGCGAAGTAGAAATTTTGAAGTTGATAAGTATAGTAACCGAAGTGAAAAACTCACTAGACAGGCTCAATAGCAGATTTAAGCAATCAGAAGACAGACTCTGTGAAACTGAAAATAGAGTACGTTTACACTAAAAAAGAAAAAAATAAAGAACAATTAATTGAGCCTCAGAGACCTGTGGGACAACATCAAGCATACTAAGATACACACAGTGGGAGATTGAGAGGGAGAAGAGAGAAAGAAATGGGCAAAAGAATATCTGAAAAATGGGGGCGCCTGGGTGGCTCGGTGGGTTAAAGCCTCTGCCTTCAGCTCAGGCCATGATCTCAGGGTCCTGGGATCGAGCCCCGCATCGGGCTCTCTGCTCAGCAGGGATCCTGCTTCCTCCTCTCTCTCTGCCTGCCTCTCTGCCTACTTGTGATCTCTGTCTGTCAAATAAATAAATAAAATCTAAAAAAAAAAAAAAAAGAATATCTGAAGAATGGCCAAAACTATTTCAAATTTGATGAAAAAACACGAATTTACACGTCTAAGCAGCTCAATAAACCCTGCGTAAGATAAATTAAATATAAGTAAAAATAAGTCCCCAGTTGTAATAGCTACATTTTAAGTACTCAATAACCACATGCGGTTTAGTGGCTACCATACTGGACATTCCAGATAGAGACGATGTCTCCTAAAAGTTTTCCTGCTTTTCAGCAGGAGACAATTGCTAAAAGTTCTACTGGAGAGCACTGACCCAGGGTGTAAGGCCAGGATCCTATATATCAATGTTTGGTCCTCCCTAGTTCCCTGTTCCTGAATTCCTATAATTCCCTATCTAAAGGCACATCCCACTCACCACACACACACACACACACACACACACACACACCTGCAAACTCGGTTCCATTTCTTGAACAGATTATAATCCTTTAAATAAAGAGGGATTTTAAGAGTTCTAAGTAGGCCACCAAACTCAGTATTACTTTACTTTTATTTATTTATTTGACAGACAGAGATCACAAGTAGGCAGAGAGAGAGAGAGGGGAAGGGAAGCAGGCTCCCTGCTGAGCAGAGCCCAATGTGGGGCTCGATCCCAGGCCCCTGAGATCATGACGTGAGCTGAAGGCAGAGGCTTTAACCCACTGAGCCACCCAGGCACCCAGTATTACTGTACTCCTGCTCATAATGCTACCCTTTTCTTATGCTCTAGTTCTAATGACTGGATTTCTAAGTTGTTTTTATGACAAAGTGGCCATCTTTAGTTCTTGTACTTGATTCTTATATATTTTTTTTCCTGCACCAGAGTAGCTTCCTGTCTTGTAACCAGCCTAGGACTGCAATTCTAGGACTGAAGCTCTGTTTTGCCTTTGCCAGTTTCCTTCCCACGGACTAAAGACCTTCAAAACCATAGCTTAAAATTGGAGTTCCTACTACCTATTCCCAACTTTAGTAAACAATAATAGGGGAGAAGTCCCATTTAAATGCCAGATAGAGCCTAGCTCCTTTAATCCTCAGCACAATATTAAAGCCTTATTTATGTATGTACTTCTATTTTAGAGATGGGGAAATTAAAGCTCAGAGAGATTACATAGTGTGTCTAATGTCATCTAACAAATAAGTGACAGACCTGGTGCTTTAACCAGACTCATCTAGCTTCAGAATGGATCCCTGCTCTACTATTCTGTGCGCTCAATGTCAGGAACTAGCTCTTGATAGTGTGTTCTAAGTTGGTGACTGAGATGGTATAACCAGACATGGTCTCTGTTACGTGGTCATGTAGCAGACATCCCTGCCTTAGTTGTTGACTTTCTATTGATCCAAGGTTGCTTACTGCTGTCGTTGGCCCATCTGTTTTATTGTTCTCTGATGGACTCTCTGGTGTTGACTATGGTAGTTAACTACTTGACTATAGTCTCCTGATTATTATGTTTTGTTTATTGAACTGGACTTCTTTATTCCTATTTGCCTCACCAGCATCTACTCCAGTCCAAGGGAGGCATCTAGTTTCCTGGTCTTAACCCTTTCAATCCCTTCCATCTTAATGCCATTAAACAAATCAAGCCTCGTCTAAATATGATACTGCTTGGCCCATAGTAGGGACAAAGACATATTTGCAGTAGTTAAGCAAACAGTGATTTTTTTTAAAGTACTCTTTTTTAAAAAAAGATCTATTTATTTATTTATTTTAGATCTATTTATTATTTTAGAGCGAGAAAGAGCATGAAAGCACGTGAGTGGGGGGAGGGGCAGAAGGAGAGACTCAAGCAGACTCCCCACTGAGCTTGGAGCCCAACACAGGGTTCGATCCCACGACCCATGAGATTATGACCTGAGCCAAAATCAAGAGTCATATGCTTAACTGATTGTGTCACCCAGGCACCCCTAAATAGTGAATCTTAATATGAAGGAAGCATTAAAAAAATGTATATGCAGTAAGTCTTAATTGCTCAGTTTTAATAATGGATGCCTCCTATGTGGTATAAAATATTATTGGAAGCATAAAAGAAAAAAACTATAAAAGAAAATAATATAAGTCACATATAGAGTCAGGAAGAAGAGAATCCTTTGAGTCAAGCGAAGCACAGCCAATAATAAAAACAAATAGAATTGTTATTTTTATTATTAAAAATACGGGTGCTGTTAATTTTAAAAGGTGGTAAATGAGCTGCCATTTTTTTGAATGGTGAATAAAGTTCAGAAATTATGGTAAGTTCTTTACATAGTATCATTTGATTTCATCTTTTCACACTGAAACATAGGTTAGTTAGTACCTTTTTCAAAATGAAAATTTAAGTTCCTTGACTAAGGTCAAATAATAACTCCAGAATTTCTGTAAAGGGGGTGGTTGGGTTTAGAGGGTTACCCAAGGGGAAAAGCAAAGGCACTTGTCTTGAAGTTTTGTTGGCAAGGTAAACCATTATCTGATCTTTGGAGTGGCTTCAGTTCATGGTTAATGGAAATTATGGGCAGGGAAAACAGCAATAAGAGCACTGCCACTACCAAACTAGTTAATTGCTTGCTGGGATTTGAATATAGACTGTCTGAATCTAAACTCAGAAATGCAACTCACAACCCCAGTATCACTCACACAAACCTGCATTCCAAACAGGGACTCTACCACTCTACACTCTACTCTAGGAAGTGGACACTGGAATCTGATCAGGATATTATCTTTAAGGAATGGATTATTTCAGGAAAAATTTCATCAGGAGTTTTTGTGTTTTAATAAAGCAGTGGGTGGTTGTTTTTTTCTGTTTTTTGTTTTTTTGGTTTTTTTTGAAAAACAATTGACAAGGTCCTTCAAATTTCTATGACAGAGATTTTTAGGTCATTGTATGCAGTGGTTTCTCTTGGCTGCCCACAGGCAGTGAGTGATCTTTGTGGAGATCTTTCCTGATTCATCCATCAGTGTGACTTCTTTTTTCCTGTTCCCAAGAACATCCAGCTGACTGATAACCTCCACAATGCGCATGATTTCTGAATCGATCAAGAGAGCTCTGCAAAAAGCGTGAGACGGTGGCTCAGTTTCTTCCTTGGTAATCGACCAAATTACCTATCAATAGTGTCACTTCTCCTGGCAACTATCAAATAAGAGCAAGTGAGAGGACTTGGAAAAGTGTCAAGGAAGGAGGAGCCTTGAAGTCCCTAGCTGTAGTGGTTGTCTAATTTTTGCCTCTCATCTTGCAGAACCTGGTGTTCTGTGAGACGTGCAAATGTCCTTAGTGAGCAAGTTATTGTGCAAGGTCTGCCCATTAGCTGATTGCTGAACAAGTGACAACACACAACTCCTGTGGGTCTTGGAACGGTGCTGATTTCAGCCTGCCTTTGTGCTAGTGTACTCAACCTAAAAAAGGCACATGATGACTCGAGTCCTACATTAATTTTTATTTTTACATGCACTACTTATCCAAACATAGAAAAAGCAAAATGTGCAGACTCATGCCTCCTGCTTGTTTACCAGTGCTGGGAAGGTCAATCAGTATCTACAAAGAGGTGCTATTGCTTAGAGATGAAGCACAGAGGGTTCGAAGTTAGATGGACAGCAATCAGTGTTCAAGTACATAATTCACAATCTCTTCCTGAAACGTCTGCGACCTTTAGTGAGTCACAGTAAGAGAAAGCCCTTTCAGTCACTTTCTGATTAGGGAGAGCTAGATGACAACAAATCTACCTCAGGGGAGTGCTTTCATGGAGATAGAGGGTTCTGTGCTTCCCTGTCAACTTCTGTGTGATACTCACTTTATTTTCCAGTAAGTTCTATGCCTAACTCGGGACTTGAACTCATGACGCTGAAATCAAGAGTCATATGCTCTACCCACTTGTTGGGGTTCATGTAGAGCATGAAATCATCCATAATACCTGGCTTGCTAAAATGTCACACAGAGGCCTCTGAGGGCAGGGAAGATTTCGGAGAAGGGCTCAGTCCTTTGGGATGCCGAGGCCTGCGCGAGGTCACTCTGCCGTCGGAATGCCATGAGGAGTTGCCTTTTCCGAAGCTTTCTTAGCCCAAACAGCTGCCCTGGGATCTCGCAGAACTCGTAGAACTCTCAGATTAGCATATCGTATCTTTCCAGTAAACAGATCCTCCTAGCTTCCGAAAGACCCCTTGTCACACATCCCGTGCTTGAGAAACAGTGATAAGGATCTGTGATTATCCTGAAGGACCAATAAGAGTGGGAGCAAAGAAGAGCAAAGGGTCTTCCTCTCAGAGGGCTGACCTGCTTGCTTTCTCCTCCCTTTCACAGCAAAATTTGGAGTCATCTTTCATCCATCAGTACGGGGATTGCTGGCCATTGCCGGCCCCCACTGAGCCAGTCAGGCGCCCCCGAGTGGTATTTGCTTTCAGAATGAACGCTGAGCCTAAGTCTTTACGTGTCCAGTTGGACAAGTTCTAAGTCACTTATATAAGGTGCCATGATGGCCTGAAGAATCTCGTCACTTTGGAGCAGGCTTGTCCAGATCCAAAGGAAGATAATGTCAGAACTTACAGACAAAAGAAAATGCAGCAAACCCTTCCCTTCGCCCATACTTCACACTACTTCAGGTCTCCTTCCTGTATGGAGGGGGAAAAAAAAAAAAAGACTTGCGGAAGGCTGGGAGAACAGTGCTTTTTACTCCTTGATATTGCCTCTGCTTCCCTCTGTTCCTCAAAGCTAAGTTTTATTGCTATTTTTATTATGCCCCACTTCCTGCCTGGGACAATTTATCTGTAATTTTCAACCACAACAGTCAGTGGGACTTAGAAGTACAGTACGTATCTCAAATCGAATTCCAGTCACAAGCAAGGGGCCTCGAAATTGTTTGGCAGTACTACATGGCTTCCAGATATGCCCGTGATTTTGTGCCTAAAGACATCTAGGTGCTAGTTTGCCTCTGGATTGAAGCTTTCCCTTGTCACTGCCATCCTAGGACTAGGTCCACAATTTTGGCTTTGGTCCTTAAAGTTTAAGAGCATGAAGTCTAGGGGCACCTGGGTGGTATAGTCGGTTAAGTTCCGGCCCTTGTGTTTGACTCTGGTCATGGTCCTGGGATCCTGGGATTAAGCCCTGTCAGGCTCTGCGCACGGCAGGGAGTCTGCTTAGAATCCTCTTTCCCTCTCCCTGCCTTTCCTGCTTGTGCGCACGCATGCTCTCTCTCAAATGAATAAATAAGTCTTTTTTTAAACAAAAGAGCTTGGGGTCTAGAATCCTATTTCATGGTTCATATCCTAATTATCACTGACTTGCTTTGAGACTATACACATAACTCAATTACTTTTAACTTCCATTTTCAAAACTGGAAAATTAAAATAGTAATCAAACATGACTCATAGGGTCATTAGGAAGATTAAATAAGATAGAGCATTTTATGCACTTCACAGGATGTCTTCATCTAGCAAGGACATGCTAGATGTTGCCTATTGCTGTCATTACTCTTCATCACTCAACTAACCTGCTTAATGCCTTGGTCAGGAGCTTTCTCTGAGCCGCAAACCTGGCACAGTGATTGGATGAAGAGCTGTGAGGAAGAAAGTAACTAATGCTCGTCCCTCCTTATGGGCAGATCTCCCAGATGATGACTTCCACCCACCTACCTTCTATCTTTTGTACATCCTGTTCAGTTTTTGATCCTCTCCACCTGATTAAGAAATTGAGACCATCTTAATCTGCACTGTGATATGGTGTACCATGCCTTCATGCATATAGTTACGCCCTTAGCTCCATCAACGCTGATTGGACACTCACATGTACCCCAGAACAAAACCCCAAACCCTTCCTCTTATTGCCTATTTAATACCACCTCTAGGAATCCTGAGTAATGACAATAAACGATAGGTCAGTAGCCCCCTTCCCCACTCCACCACTGGGGATTTCATTTTCCTTTTTTTGTTATCTTGAGTCAACAGATGAAAGAAAGATGAGGTTAATAAGGTTTGACCTTTCAGAAAGGAATCAATGTAAGTGAACACAATAAGTATTAAAAAAAAAAAAGAAATAGAACCTGCTCTTTCCCTATCCTCAAAAATTATATACCTTACCTACACACTAATGCAAGAAATTCCACAGCTCAAACCATGCCTGATTTAGGAACACTGTCCTTGGCTCAAGCAAAACCCCCACAGAGTAGCTAACATCAATCTACTGTCCATCATATACTGTTAGCCTTTTTGATTTCTCTCAACACTCTTGCTCTCCAATGGACCCACTTCCTGAGGCAATCCCAGTAGTCAAGATTGATATTTGTTTAATTGAAGTATAGTTGACACACACAGTTACATTAGTTTCTGGTGTACAATGTAGTGATTTGACAAGTTTAGACATTACAGTAGCCTCACCACAAGTGCAGCTCCCATCTGTCACCATATGACGCTATTACAATACCAGTGATTATATTCCCTATGCTGTGCCTTTTATTCCTGTGACTTTCTCATTCCATAACTGGAAGCCTGCATCACCCACTCCCCTTCACCTATTTTGCTCATCCCTTCCAAACCTCTCCCCTCTGGCAACCATATTATCAATATCTACTTGCTACTACACTGATCCCACAGAAATTAAAAGAAAACATGGAAATTTTAAGAAATTAAAAGAAAACATGGAAGTTTAAGTAGGCTAATACCTCCAACCATGCTTCACAGAACAAGAAAATAAGCATGCAAAATTCCACATAGAATGCATGCTGTCAAGTGTATGTACATATTCACACTGAAAGTGATAGATTAGTAGAGATGGTATGTGTAAATGAAAAGACCAGGAGGGGTGCCTGGCTGGCTTAGTCCAGTCCATGGAACACGTGACCCTTGATCTTGGGTTTCGAGTCCCAAGTTGGACAGAGAGGGTACTTAAAAATAAAATCTAAAAAAAAAAAAAAAAAAGAAAGAAAGAAAAGAAAAGGCAGGGAGATGGGACAGGTAGAGGCAAGGTGAGGTGAAGTAGAACTAACAAGAGAAACTTTTGAATGATGGTTATTGAAAAAGAAAGGCAATGACATCAGGTGAACAGGGACCCATAAGGGGAAATAATAATGTCATAGAGCAAAAGAATTAGAACAAGTACATAGTTTCACACATACAACATATAACTTCAGACAACTACATTAATATTTTGGATATTAAGACCTATTAGATTAAAAGGGTGCGTTCTAATCTTTCCTGACAAATACCACCAGCTCTGCCATAATCTAGCCCAATATAGTGTCCCGATTTCTAGATAGATAGGTCCATGGGGTTGTAGTAAACAGCACTTCTTATTTAAAAAACAACAACAACAATCACAGAACTCTTTCTGGAACTTTTTTTTAAATGCTCAGTCGCATCATGTAGAAATTAAGTATAAGTATGTATTCATCAAAAAGCCTCCCTCTCATATCTTTTTTGTCCTTTCTTAATTTTCAAACTGACTCTCACAGAAGTGAGGGTTCCTGTGTAGCTCTGTGGTGGTGTTTTAGGTGAATGCAAATATCAATAATTGTTCTTTTTCTTGCTCTTTTTTTAAATAAAAATGGCAGCATGTTTAACATACTTTTTTGCATCTTTTTTTTCTCATTTAAGTCTTTATCTTGGGGATTTTGTCTTATCAGTAAATACAGAGCTCCCTTGTTTATTTTTTTGCAGCCATATCATAGCCCATTGTATGGATGGTAACACAGTTCATTTAGCCAGACCCCTAACGGTAGACATTTACACTGCCTTTTTAAAAAATTTTTATTTATTTGACAGACAGAGATCACAAGTAGGCAGATAGGCAGGCAGAGAGAGAGGGAAGCAGCCTCCCCGCTGAGCAGAGAGCCGGATGCGGGGCTTGATCCCAGGACCCTGGGATTATGACCCAAGCTGAAGGCAGACGCTTTAACCCACTGAGCCACCCAGGCACCCCTACACTGCTTTTGATCACAAACAATGCTGCAATTAGTAAATAGGTACATACATCCATACTTATTTTCTTTTGCACACTGTGAGAATCCATCTGTAAATGTATTCCTAGAAGTGAATGCATTTGAATATTAGGCAATATTAGCAGATTGAACAACATACAGATTGTGCCATTTTGCACTCCTATCATCAGTATGTGAGAGTGCCTACTTCTCTATGCCACAGCCTCATTAGCCTTTGGATTTATTTCAGTATGAAAGCTGATAAATGGCATGTTGATACAACTTTAATTAGAAAATCTTTTATTATGACAAAGCCATATGTACTTGTTTTCATGCAAACTCTCTGTTCATTTCTTTTGTCTACTTTTGTATTAGCTTACTTTTTCTTATTTGTTTGGGGTTGCTCTTTATACATTGTGGTTATTAACCCTTTGTACATGAGTTGTCTCATGCAATCTAGCGGGTAGTGAGTGGCCTATCCATTTCTTACTTCAAGTTTTCTGTTACCAACTTTTGCCTTCGTGTATATGCCTCTTTACACTACAAATGTTTAGTATTGAGTTTTTTTTTTTTAATCTACTTATTCTTAAGGGCAGCTGTGCCTCTAGGTATGGCTCAACAAGGTACTGCCAAAAGCGGAGTATGATGCTGCAGTTCTATCTCTAACCCACAAGCATCATGTCTTCAGTCTCTGTAGACTGAATGGTCTTCTGTGAACATATTGATGGTGATACATTAGAAACCACTTTAAAAAAAGATTTTATTTATTTGAGAGAGAGAGAATGAGAAAGAGAGAGCATGAAGGGGGAAGGTCAGAGGGAGAAGCAGACCCCCTGCTGAGCAGGGAGCCTGATAAGGGGACTCAATCTTGGGACTCCAGGATCATGACCTGAACTGAAGGCAGTGGCTCAACTAACTGAGCCACCCAGGCTCTCTAGAAACTACTTTTAATGAGGAAAGTCCCTTTCCCTTAGAATGTAAGCTGAGGGGTGCTTGGGTGGCTCAGTCACTCCCCCCTTATTTAATCATCAGTGATAGTAGTGGAGTATCTAGTACATGACATTATAGATAGTGTTGCCAGATAAAATTCAGGGTAACCAGTTAAATTTGAATTTCAAATAAACCATGATTTTTTTAAAAGTAAAAGCATATCCCAAATATTACATGGGGATAAACATAGTAAACCATTATTTGTTTCATCTGAAATGCAAATTTAACTAAGTAGCCTATATTTTTCTTTGTTAAATCTGACAACCCAGATTGTGTATTTATATTTTTCTGAGAGCAAGATTCTGTATCTAGATTCTGTATCCAGAGATACTGGGGCTCTCTGATTTTGAACATTATGCCCAACTGATAATACATGGAATTTTGAAACATAATGATAAAAATCTCCTGGATAATAATTTTTAAAGATCATCAGATTCTGTCACACACTTGATGTGTAAATGCCATTTACAATGTCCTCCACAAGCAACCATTCATCTTGTAACTGGACCACAGTAGCAGGAAATTGTCACTACCCAAAAAAAACCCACTCGTTTAATGTTTGCAGTAAGTCATTCAGTAAACCAGTTCTCAGATTAAGCAAATTCTCTTTTCTTGACACTTTCTTCTATTCATTCTGATATTAGAGGCCACTGAAAACAAGTTAAATCCCTCTTTCATAAGTCAACCCTTCAAATATCTGAAGACAGGTGAACGCTCTTGAGATTATTTTTTCTCTTTTATAAATATTTTCAGTTATTTTAGCTGTCTTTTATAGAACAGTGTTCCTAGTCTTTGACACACCCACAAATACTGATTTTTTACCTTGTATGTGTCAGGCACTGTGCTAGGTGAAATGACACTGTAATGAGAAGTATAAAATTCCCACCACTCAGGACACAATTATTCTAGTGGGAGAACACATTTCTAAAACTTCAGTAAGAAATGTAAGAAACTGTGACATTTGAACCAAGAATACCCCCTCTCACTTCATCCCAGCTCTGGCAAGGAAGAGATTCCACTACACACTGCTTCAACCAAGAACACAAGACTCCCTTTCTCCTCCCAATATTCAGAGAGGTCCCCCCCCCCAGGAGGAGTAGACATCACTGTTTTTCATCCCGCCCCTTACTACCTGATGCTAAGTCCCATGAGAGTGTGGTGAGGTGGTTGGGGCTTCTTTCTGCTTAGCAGGTACTCATGAAACAGAGACTTTACTTAGGGTACAGCACACAGAGATACTGGGGCTCTGATCACTCTTGTGCTGGCCTGGGATGTGGTAGTTTCATGCCAGGAAAGGTAAGCTGAGGGTACAAAAGGCTGCTGCCCACCCCTCCACTGAGTAGAGGTGTCACTCAGAAAGAAACTGGATAAAAATATTGAAAGTCGAAGACAAAAAAAAAGTCTTTAAAGCAGCAAGAGAAAGTGACTCTTACTTATAAGGGAGTCCCAATAAAATTAACAGCTGAATTATTAGCAGACACAATAAAGTTTAGAAAAGAGTAGGATAACTTATTCAAATTGCTCAAAGGAAAAATGTTATCAACTAAGAATCTTAACTATATCCAGCAAAACAGGGGCACCCGGCTGGCTCAGTTGGTAGAGCACACAACTCTTGACCTCAGGGTCATGAATTCAAGCACCATGTTGGCCATAAAGCTTAGTCAAAGAAAATAAATAAAATAAAAGATGAAAGCAAAATAAAGACATTCCCAGATAAACAGAAACTGGGAAAATTTGTTGCTATAATAACTACCTTAAAGAAAATTATTTAGGCCAAAAGCAAGTGAACCCAGGAGGTAATTTTAATGTACATTAAAAAACAAAGACAAAAACAAAGGGTAAATGTAAGTTATGGAATTATAGAAGATAATACAAATGCATATTTTCTCCTCTTGTTTTAAAAAAACAATTGTATATAATAATATGTATATGATATACACTGTTTAACTTAAAGCATATAGAAAAGTAACATGTAATATATTTGCCAGCAACAGCACAAAGGCAGTGAATAGGAACAAAGATTTGTTGGACTAAAGAAATAACTGCAGATGGCAAAGTAGAATCATGACAGTGCATTGCTCTTTGCAATGTTATTAGATATAATATGTATAACAATGGTACCGCAAAAAGAGAAACAGGAATAGACCTATGTAGGAATAACATTTCTACATATTACTAGAATTAAGCTAGTGTAACAAGTTGGAAGTTGATTTGGACAAATTATGATGTACATGGTAAATCCTAGAGCAATCATTAAGAAAACAACTCAAAAAACCCTGAAAATTTCTTTAAAAAATTAAAATACTGGGGCACCTGGGTGGCTCAGTGGGTTAAAGCCTCTTCCTTTGGCTCAGGTCATGATCCCTGGGTCCTGGGATTGAGCCCCACTTTGGGCTTTCTGCTCAGCAGGGAGCCTGCTTCCTCCTCTCTCTCTGCCTGCCTCTCTGCTCACTTGTGATCTCTGCCTGTCAAATAAATAAATAAAACCTTTTAAAAAATAAAAAATTATAATACTATATAAGTTATTTCCTTAATGCCAAAGAAAGCAATACTAGAAAAATAGCATAAAAGCACAAGACATATAGAATATATAGAACACAACTAAATAAAATGGCAGACATAAATCTAACACTATAAATAATAATATTAAATGTGAATGGAATAAATAACCAAGACAAAAATACATGGAGACTAAACAGTATCCTTCTAAAGAATGAATGGGTCAACCGGGAAATTAAAGAAGAATTGAAAAAAATCATGGAAACAAATGATAATGAAAATACAACGGTTCAAAATCTGTGGGACACAACAAAGGCAGTCCTGAGAGGAAAATATATAGCGGTACAAGCCTTTCTCAAGAAACAAGAAAGGTCTCAGGTACACAACCTAACCCTACACCTAAAGGAGCTGGAGAAAGAACAAGAAAGAAACCCTAAGCCCAGCAGGAGAAGAGAAATCATAAAGATCAGAGCAGAAATCAATGAAATAGAAACCAAAAAAACAATAGAACAAATCAACGAAACTAGGAGCCGGTTCTTTGAAAGAATTAATAAAATTGATAAACCCCTGGCCCGACTTATCAAAAAGAAAAGAGAAAGGACCCAAATAAATAAAATCATGAATGAAAGAGGAGAGATCACAACTAACACCAAAGAAATACAAACTATTATAAGAACATACTATGAGCAACTCTACGCCAATAAATTTGACAATCTGGAAGAAATGGATGCATTCCTAGAAACATATAAACTACCACAACTGAACCAGGAAGAAATAGAAAGCCTGAACAGACCCAGAACCAGTAAGGAGATTGAAACAGTCATTAAAAATCTCCAAACAAACAAATGCCCAGGGCCAGACGGCTTCCTGGGGGAATTCTACCAAACATTTAAGGAAGAACTAATTCCTATTCTCCTGAAACTGTTCCAAAAAATAGAAATGGAAGTAAAACTTCCAAACTCATTTTATGAGGCCAGCATCACCTTGATCCCAAAACCAGACAAGGATCCCACCAAAAAAGAGAGCTATAGACCAATATCCTTGATGAACACAGATGCGAAAATACTCAACAAAATACTAGCCAATAGGATTCGACAGTACATTAAAAAGATTATTCACCACGACCAAGTGGGATTTATTCCAGGGCTGCAAGGTTGGTTCAACATCCGCAAATCAGTCAATGTGATACAACACATCAATAAAAGAAAGAACAAGAACCATATGATACTCTCAATAGATGCTGAAAAAGCATTTGACAAAGTACAACATCCCTTCCTGATCAAAACTCTTCAAAGTGTAGGGATAGAGGGCACATACCTCAATATCATCAAAGCCATCTATGAAAAACCCACCGCAAATATCATTCTCAATGGAGAAAAACTGAAAGCTTTTCCGCTAAGGTCAGGAACACGGCAGGGATGTCCATTATCACCAGTGCTATTCAACATAGTACTAGAGGTCCTAGCCTCAGCAATCAGACAACAAAAGGAAATTAAAGGCATCCAAATCGGCAAAGAAGTCAAATTATCACTCTTTGCAGATGATATGATACTATATGTGGAAAACCCATAAGACTCCACTCCAAAACTGCTAGAAACTTATACAGGAATTCAGTAAAGTGTCAGGATATAAAATCAATGCACAGAAATCAGTTGCATTTCTCTACACCAACAGCAAGACAGAAGAAAGAGAAATTAAGGAGTCAATCCCATTTACAATTGCACCCAAAACCATAAGATACCTAGGAATAAACCTAACCAAAGAGACACAGAATCTATACTCAGAAAACTATAAAGTACTCATGAAAGAAATTGAGGAAGACACAAAGAAATGGAAAAATGTTCCATGCTCCTGGATTGGAAGAATAAATATTGTGAAAATGTCTATGCTACCTAAAGCAATCTACACATTTAATGCAATTCCTATCAAAGTACCATCCATCTTTTTCAAAGAAATGGAACAAATAATGCTAAAATTTATATGGAACCAGAAAAAAGACCTCGAATAGCCAAAGGGATATTGAAAAAGAAAGCCAACGTTTGGTGGCATCACAATTCCGGACTTCAGGCTCTATTACAAAGCTGTCATCATCAAGACAGCATGGTACTGGCACAAAAACAGACACATAGATCAATGGAACAGAATAGAGAGCCCAGAAATAGACCCTCAAATCTATGGTCAACTAATCTTCGACAAAGCAGGAAAGAATGTCCAATGGAAAAAAAGACAGCCTTTTCAATAAATGGTGCTGGGAAAATTGGACAGCCACATGCAGAAAAATGAAATTGGACCATTCCCTTACACACCACACACAAAAATAGACTCAAAATGGATGAAGGACCTCAATGTACAAAAGGAATCCATCAAAATCCTTGAGGAGAACACGGGCAGCAACCTCTTCGACCTCTGCCGCAGCAACATCTTCCTAGGAACAACGCAAAAGGCAAGGGAAGCAAGGGAAAAAATGAACTACTGGGATTTCATCAAGATCAAAAGCTTTTGCACAGCAAAGGAAACAGTTAACAAAATCAAAAGACAACTGACAGAATGGGAGAAGATATTTGCAAACGACATATCAGATAAAGGACTAGTGTCCAGAATCTATAAAGAACTTAGCAAACTCAACACCCAAAGAACAAATAATCCAATCAAGAAATGGGCAGAGGACATGAACAGACATTTCTGCAAAGAAGACATCCAGATGGCGAACAGACACATGAAAAAGTGCTCCATATCATTCGGCATCAGGGAAATACAAATCAAAACCACAATGAGATATCACCTCACACCAGTCAGAATGGCTAAAATCAACAAGTCAGGAAATGACAGATGCTGGCGAGGATGCGGAGAAAGGGGAACCCTCCTCCACTGTTGGTGGGAATGCAAGCTGGTGCAGCCACTCTGGAAAACAGCATGGAGGTTCCTCAAAATGTTGAAAATAGAACTGCCCTATGACCCAGCAATTGCACTACTGGGTATTTACCCTAAAGATACAAATGTAGTGATCCAAAGGGGCACATGCACCCGAATGTTTATAGCAGCAATGTCCACAATAGCCAAACTATGGAAAGAACCTAGATGTCCATCAACAGATGAATGGATCAAGAAGATGTGGTATATATACACAATGGAATACTATGCAGCCATCAAAAGAAATGAAATCTTGCCATTTGCAACAACATGGATGGAACTAGAGCGTATCATGCTTAGCGAAATAAGTCAAGCAGAGAAAGACAACTATCATATGATCTCCCTGATATGAGGAAGTGGTGATACAACATGGAGGCTTAAGTGGGTAGAAGAAGAATAAATGAAACAAGATGGGATTGGGAGGGAGACAAACCATAAGTGACTCTTAATCTCACAAAACAAACTGAGGGTTGCCGGGGGGAGGGGGTTTGGGAGAAGGGGGTGGGATTATGGACATTGGGGAGGGTATGTGCTTTGGTGAGTGCTGTGAAGTGTGTAAACCTGGTGATTCACAGACCTGTACCCCTGGGGATAAAAATATATGTTTATAAAAAATAAAAAATTAAAAAAAAAAACACCAGACTAGATAAAAAAAAAAAGTGATCCTACTATATGCTGTCTAGAAGATACTGTAGATTCTAAGGTACAAACAGATTAAAAATAAAAGGATGCAAAAAAGATATTTTATATGAATATATATTTTATATGAATAACAGCGACAAAAAAAGCCAAAGTGGCTATAATGATATCAGATGAGTCACTTTAAAACAAAAATATATTACTAGAGATAAAGAAGTTTTTTAAAAAAGATTTATTTATTTTATTTTAGGGAGAGAGAGAGAGAGCTTGTGCATGTACATGGCCGGGGAGGAGGAGAGTGGTAGCAGAGGGAGAAGGAGAGAGAGTCCCAAGCAGACTCCACACTGAGCCAGAGCCTGATTTGGGGCTCAATCTCATGACCCTGCGTTCACAACGACCTGAACAGAAACCAAGAGTCAGAGGTTTATTCAACTGTGCCACTGAGGTGCTCCAAAAAGTTTGTGTTATATGATAAGAAGGTCAATCCATCAGGAAAATAAACAAATATGCACCTAATAACAGAGCATCAAAATACATGAAGTAAACCTAACAGAAATGAAAGGAGAAATAAACAATTCGACAATAATAGTTGAGACTTCAGTACCCTACTTGCAATAATAGAAAAATTAGAAGAAGATAACAAGGAATTAGAACATGTGAATAACACTATAAGCCAACTAGACTTAACAGAACTCTGTAGAACACTCCATGAAACAATAAAATATACATTTTTTTCAAGTTCACACACAAGTCTCCAGGATAGACCACAATCTAGGCCATAAAGCAATCCTCAATAAATTTAAAAAGTATAAAAATCATACAAATTATGTTCTCCAAACACAGTAGAGTTAAATTAGAAAGAAAAAGCAGGAATAACATTGGAAAAATTACAAATATGTAGAAATTAATAAAACTCCTAAGTAGTCAGTGAGTCAAAGAAGACCTCAAAAAATATCAGAAAATAATTTGTGATAAGTGAAAATAAAAGCTCAACCTACCCAAACTTATGGGATGCAGCTTAAGCAGTGCTGCAAGAGAAATTTTATCTGTAAATGCCTGTAAGAAAAATCTCAAATTGATAAACTAACTTTGCACTTTAAGACACTGGAAAAAGAAGAAAAAACTAACCCTAAGCAACTAGGAGGAAGGAAACAGTAAGGATTGAGCAGTAACTAATGAAATACAGGATAGAAAATAATAGAGAAAATACATGAAATACAGGATAGAAAATAATAGAGAAAATACATGAAATATAGGATAGAAAATAATAGAGAAAATACATGAAATCAAAAATCAAGACTTTTTTTTTGGTAAAGGTCAATAAAATCAACAACCCTTTAGCTAGTCTGTCCAAGAGAAAAAGAAAGAATACAAATTAATAGAATCAGAAATGAAAGAGAAGTAATTACAACTTACTCTATTAAATAAGAAGGACCATAACTGATTACTGTGAACAACTGTATGCCAAAAAATTCCGTACCTCAGTTGAAATGGAAAAAAGTTCGAGAAAGACAAAAACTTCTCAAAGTGATAAAAGGAATAGGAAATCTAAGTCTAAAATAAGTGAAGAGATTAATAATCAAAAGGTAACTACAAAGAAATATCCAAACTCAGATGCCTTCATCACTGAATTCTAACAAGCATTTAAAGAATAGCAATCTTCACAAACACTCCATAAAAAGACGAGAGGAGAAAAGACTTCCCAACCCATCACAAAAAACCACCGATATTGTCTATATATGTGGATGCAGAAGTCCTTAGCAAAATGTTACAAAAACAAATCCAGCGACATATAAAAGGAATTCTATACCATGATCAAATGTGATATATCAAAGCAATGCAAAACTGGTTTGACATCTGGAAATCAATTCATAGATCCCATCAATAAAATTAAAAACAAAAATCACCGGGTTATCTTAATAGATGCAGAAGAAGCATTTGATAAAATCCAACTCCCTCGAAAGATAAAAATACTCAAGCATAATGAAATTGAGTAATTATAATGATTTACCATAATATAACAACGTGAATGTGGTATCTCTCTCGCTCAAAATACTTTATTGTACTGTAGTCACACTTCTTCTTATGATAATGTGAGATGGTAAAATGCCTAGGTGATGAGAATAAGTGAGATGAATGATGTAGGCATTGTGATGTTACATTAGGCTACTACTGATCTTCGGATGGTATGTTTGAAGGACCATCTTCTGCTCTAGACTGCAGCTGACCATGGGTAAATGAAAATGTGAATAAGGGGGGGGTACTATATAAATTAAACGTAATCAAGAAAGTGTGATACTCGAACAAGGATAGACCTATAGAACTGAGAGTTCAGAAAGAAACCCATACATCTCTGATGAACTTATTTCCAACAAGAGCAGCAAGACCATCCAAAGATCTTTATAACAAGTGATGCTGGGGTAACTGGACAGCTATGTGAAAAATAATGAAATTGGACCATTACCTCACACAGTATATGAGAGTTCACACAATGTGGATCAGTGACATAAATATAAGAACTAAAACCATAAAACTCTTAGAAGAAAATGTAGGGGTGAAACTTGATGACCTTAGATATGGTTAGGGATTTTTAGATACAAAGCCAAAAGCAAGAGCAACTAAAGAAAAAACTTGTAAACATTAAACATTTTTGTGCTTCAAAGGATGCCTTCGAGAAAGTCAAAACACAAGCCACATAATAGAAGAAAATATTTTCAGTCATGCACCCGATGAAATACTGTATCCAGAATATATGAAGAACTCATAATTACAATAAAAACAAACAAAAAACAAAACAGGCAAAGGTTCTGAACAAGCATTTCTACAAACAGCCAATAAATACACAAATAAAATGTTCAACATCATTAGTCATTAGGGAAATGCAAATCAAAACCATACTGAGGTAGTATTTCACATTCACTGGGATAGCTGTGATGAAAAAATATAGACATTAATAAGTGTTAACAAACGTGGAGAAATTGGAACATTGCCCCCTGCTCCCCAATATGCTCTGAAGGGAATGTACAATGCTGCAACCACTTTGGAAACTTTCTGGCAGCTTCTCCAAAACATTAAACATAGAAGTACAATATGATCCCAAGACTCTACTCCTAGTATATACCTAAGAGAAACAAAATATATTTCCACAGAAAAATTCATGCATAGATGTTTACAGAAATAACATTCTAATTAGCCAAATCATTGAAATAACCCAAATGTGCATCAACCGATGAATGGACAAACACAATCTTTATCAATACAACGGAATACTATTTGGTTATATAGAGAAGTGAAATACTGATCCGGGCTCCAACACAGGTGAACATTGGCAACATTACACTAAGTGAAAGAAACCTGAAAGACCACAGAGAAACAGAAGACCATAAAGAGGATGAGTCCATTCCCTTGAAACGTCCAGAACAGGATAGACGATAGAGATAGAAAATACATTGTTTCCTCGGGCCATAGAGTTGAGGGTCCATATCTGGGCTCTCTACTCTGTTCCACTGGTCTATGTGTCTGAAGTGATGATCATATTCTAAAATGGACTGTGGTCATGTTACACATATCTGTAAATATACTGAAAAACATTGCATTGTGTATTTCAAATGGGTGAATTAGATCTCAGTCGGCTGTTAAAAATAGCTAATGCTAAAGCATGAAATACTGTTATTAAAGACCACTACAATTACAAATACTAATGAGATAATTTGACTTTTTTTTCCTAATTAAATCACTTATGGCTTGCTGCTACATGTAAAATAATGCTCCAAGTTCCTTATCATGGCATTATAAGCTGGACCCTCTCTACTTCTTCAGACTCAAATACTGTCAGCTTTCTGTCGTGAGCTCTACCATATATCACTACTAGACTTTATGAGTTTTCCCACATATGCCTATCTGTGCCTTACCTTCATACTGCTCATGTATTACATCCTCCACCAGGAATTCCAGAATTAGCAAATTCCTGCTCCCTCTGAATTGCGTTCTTATCTCCTCCAAGAAAATTCCCCCACCCAGCCTTGACTTGTGCAGGGTTTCTCCTCTGCAGCTCCATGAGACCTCAGTCTTTACCCTTGACTGGTTAGGGGCGCCTTGGTGGCTCAGTGGGTTAAGCCACTGCCTTCGGCTCAGGTCATGATCTCAGGGTCCTGGGATCAGGTCCCACATCGGGCTCTCTGCTCAGCAGGGGCCTGCTTCCCTTCCTCTCTCTCTGCCTGCCTCTCTGCCTACTTGTGATCTCTCTCTGTCAAATAAATAAATAAAATTCTTAAAAAAAAACAAAAACAAACAAACAAACAAAAACCTTTGACTGGTTATATTATGGTAACTTACATGGCTTTTTCTTCCACTAAACTACAATCAAACTGAGGACAAATACATGTTTTCATCTCTGCCACACAGTCCAATGTTTGATATATGTATTTCTTGTAGGGATAAATACCAGTAATTTGCAAAAGCACAGAGATATTAGGGAAATTTAGGGTTCAAGGAACTGCAGCTGACCTGAGAAATAATTAACTAATGTCGGAAGTTCAGGGAGATAATACAGTAGGACCAATGGCAGCAAGCAGAGATTAACATCATGTGTATGGAGTGAGTTAAGAGAAATCAAGGATAATTCCCAGGTTTCAGGTTAAAGCAGGTAGGTACCATTATCAGAGATTGAAAATACTCATGGGGGCACCTGGGTGGCACGGTTGGTTGAGTAGCTGACTTGGTTTCGGCTCAGGTCATGAGCTCGGGGTCCTGGGATGGAGCCCTGCCTTCGGGCTCCGTGCCGGGAAGTGTCTGTTTGAGACTCTTTCCCCCTCTCCTTCTGCTCCTCCCCCTGCTCACAAGTCCCTTTGTGTCGTTCTAAAATAAAGAAATAAAATCTTTAAAATACTCATGGACGGATGCCTGGGTGGCTCAGTTGGTTAAGCGGCTGCCTTCGGCTCAGGTCATGATCACAGCGTCCTGGGATCGAGCCCCACATCAGGCTCCTTGCTCAGCAGGGAGCCTGCTTCTCCCTCTGCCTCTGCCTGCCACGCTGTCTCCCTGTGCTTGCTCTCTCCGTCTCTCTTCCTGACAAATAAATAAATAAGTAAATAAATCTTAAAAAAATAAAAAATAAAAAATACAGAAAAACGGGTTTTATTGCGTGAGCACTGGTGCGGTGGTCCATGGTGACATATGAGGTGGGGTTGGTGACTTTGATTTTTGAGGTCTTGAATTTGAGATGTCAAAAGCATGACCAGCTAGAGGTACCTGGTAAGCCATGGGAGAAATGCAGCTGTGGGAACCAAAGGACATTTCGAGCTAGAAATATAGATTTGGAAATTATTGATTTCCAGGTAGAATTGGAAATGTGCCTTGAGGTGTAGAATGAGAAGGAAAGATTCACTTACAGGGCAGGGCCCGGAATTTAACACAGTACTTTGGATATGGTCTGTTAAGCACAAAAGACTATGAGGTATGGACCTATTAGCTCACTCCATCCAAATACTGCATTTCTATTGATATACCTTAGGGTTGCATTAGCTCTCTTAGCAGTACTGAGTGATACTGATCATAGAAAACATTCAAGTCTCTTATTCTTAGAGGCTGCAGTATTTCCCCAAATGAATTCACATTCAGCTGGTTTTCTGGATGTAAGTATATAACCTGCGACTTATCAGTGTGAAATGGCATTGTGATACAACTGGCCATTGCTCTAGTATATTCGAATCACAACCTTGATTCCGTTACTTAATGCATTTACTAACCTTCCCAATTACTTCACATGCACAGACTTAATGTCTTCTACACAACACGCGGGTCTTTAATAAATTGTTAGAAAGATTAGGGGTGCCTGGGTGGCTCAGTGGGTTAAAGCCTCTGCCTTCGGCTCGGGTCACGATCCCAAGGTCCCAGGATCGAGCCCCGCATTGGGCTCTCTGCTTAGCAGGAAGCCTGCTTCCTCCTTGCTCTCTCTGCCTTTCTCCCCGCCTGCCTGTGATCTCTGCCAAGTGAATGAATAAAATCTTTTTTAAAAAAAATTGTTAGAAAGATCAGACCGAGGACAGATTCTTCACTGGAAATCTCTCTTTAGCATAGCAGTTTATTAATCAGTCCCTTTAGGTCTGGCCATTAAAGGAACCAATAATTCCCCTGGACTGTACTGACAACTACACCCAGTTCTCCATATTTTTCACATAGATGTCATTCCATACTTAGTCAAATATCAAATCAAATCTCACTGAAGTTCCGATTCACTTGTTTAGTGGATTTCCCTAATATCAAAGGGTATTAGGTTATACTCGTATGACTTATTTTTAGTAAGCCTAGAGTGCACACGAGTGATCATTGCATCTGGTTATACCTAGTTACTAACATTGCTTTAAAAGGATTATTCTAGAATTTGGCAAATGATCACATCAGTCTCACTGTTTTCTCTTAAAATTTGAGATACTTTTGGTTCATTTCTAATGTTCCATCCCCCAAATTTACATGGTCATCAAACCTGACTGCACGCATATGAGCTTCAGGCTTCAATGCGGCGATGCTAACGGATGCTGCACCTGCCACAGCTCTGAAGATTTCATTCATTTGAGCCTGAAGACTGGGATTTAAGTCATGTGAGGGGTTTCTAAGATCCTTCCTGTGTGGCAGAGCAGTCTCAGCTAAGCAAATTCTAATCAGTTCAAAGGAACAACCCCAAGAATAAGTCAGTTTCCAGCAAAGTAGCACCCAGGACAGATTCCTGGGCCCACATCCTTACTGCACTGTGATAATGATCATACATCCCACCTCTCCTCTTGGGAGGAAGTAATTAAGAGCACGTACAAGATAAAACACAAGCGAGCAGAAACAATCACCCTACCTTTCGGCAACCCCCATCTTGATGCCCATCAAATTCATAATCCTCAAATTGGTGAACACCACATGGATTGTAGACCAAAGCCACAATTACAATTTTAATCATAGCAGTTACAATATACTTAATAAAGTACATAAGAACACAGAGGTATGAAATAATACGGGTGATTAGAGTGAACTTGATCAAGAAAAACTTCTGAAGGAAGTGAATTTGCCCTTTTTAAAACAAAAATTATATTGAAGGTATACAACATGATGTTTTGATATGCATAGTGAAAAGTTATTACTGCAGGCAAGCTAATTAACATCTCCATGCCTTCACACAGTTGCATCTTTGTGTATGTGTTAAGAGCACCTGAAATCTACTCTTTGCAAATTTCTCATACACAAAAGCAGATGAGTTTTCAGTAGGTGTTAAGGGAAGCAAGTGACTCAGATTCAAAGAACACAGTGCAGGTTTGGAAAGAATTGGGCATTTCTAGAGCTGGGAATCCTGATGGTCCTGAATCCTAGGAGGACAGAAGCACTACAGAAACGGAGGGCTGCCGAAGTCCTGCAGACAGCTTTGGGTGGGGAGAGGCACAGACAATGCCACTCTTCCACTGTTACTGGTTATAGTGTGCCAAGTAGACAGAAATATGTTCACTGTGTATCCCCAGGACTTAAAAATCATGGCTGATGCATTAAATGCAGAATGAACAGAGGTGAACCAATGTGATACAGTTAGGTGTTCTCCATCTTTCCACCAAGTTCAAATTACTCACAGCTATTACTGTTTCCCCCTTTTCCATGTGAAAATAATCCTCACTGACCGAGAACATAGGCATCAAGTAAGAGTTGAACAATTGCGATTTCTCCTATTGTCTATTAACAGTACATAATATAGCTTAAGCAGCAGAAAACCTCTTTCTTGACCATTTTATCTTTTTGTCTGTAGCTTTAATAGGGGTCCAACTCATCCTGGTTTGCTTGAGATGGTCCCAGTTTTAGCACTGAAAGTCTCATGCTCTGGAAAACCCCCTAGTCCCAGGAAAACTGGAATGGATGGTCATCCTAGCTTTAAAAATCTTTATTTACCTTCCTACCATTTGTTGCAAGCCTCGAGAAGTTGGGACATTAACCTCCCAGAACCTTCTTATTGGTTTGTACTTCTCTCTCCTGTGTGGCCTTATCATCCCCTTCATGCAACATCTCAGGGACACACTCATTTCTTTCTCTAGCTCTTTTGTTCATCATTATTGGGATCAAAACTTTAAACAATTTTGCCTTTCAAGAACTCCATTTTACAAAGTCCAATCTTCTAGAACTTTATTAAAAGGTTTATTATTATTATTATTATTATTATTATTTTAGTAATCTCTCCACCCAACGTGGAACTCGAACTTACAACCCTGAGATCAAGAGTCACATGCCCTTCCAATTGAGCCAGCCAGGCACCGCTCTTCTAGAACTTTAACAGACCTCATCACATTGCATCTAGAATTCAAGGAACATAACTGTTCATTCCCGAGGGCTGTCATAATGATGTATCACAAATTGAGTGGCATAAGACAGAAATTGATTCCTTCCCATTTCTTGAAGCTAGAAACCTGAAATAGCTGTGTGAACATGGCCATGTGCCCTCCTAAGTTTCTAGGGAAGAATACTCCCTTGCTGATTCTAGCTTATAGTGGTTGCTGGAAATTCTTGGCATTCTTTGGCTTATGGCAGCATAGTTCAAATCTCTGCCTCCATCACCATATGACCATTTTCCTTCTGTGTGTGTCTGTATCCAAATTTCTCTCTTTTTATAAGGGTCTCAGTCATGAGATTAAGAATCATCCTAGTCAAGTATGGCCTCATCTTAACTAGATTACATCTGCAAAGACTCTACTTCCAAATAAGGTCATGTTCAAAGGTTCCAAATGAACACGAACTTGAGGTTCCGAGGGATGCCATTCAACTCAACATAATAACCTACAGTAATTCACACAAGCATTCTAACATTATCAATAGGATGTCAAATTCTTTCTTCATGCCTTTCATTCAATAGTTCTAGATTCATCCTTAATTATACCACTTAATCATGGTCATGATTACATTTCTGAGCTCTCTATTACCATGGCAGATCCAGCCTTTGATTTCTGTGATATCAGTTGAGCACTGTATTCTCTTGGGCAATTAAGTGTTTCTAAAGATTTTATTATATAAATTTAACCACTGTGATTTAGTACCTGATATTCTTAATATAAGTAGCTTGAGTTAGCTGGAGACTTTGGCCGTTGACCAACTCCACTGGACACTGAAACGTGAATATCTTCATTATACATAGCACAAATGACAAAAACAAACAAACAAAACATAACACTTTCTTGGATCTGCAGCTCTATCCTCTGCCAACCCACTTTCACAATCACATTCTGTTTCTAAATGTATCAGTGTGTTATGAAAACATCAGAAGGCCTTCTTTCCCAAGTCCAAAGTCAAGGAGCATTTCTGTGTCATGTTCTCAAATTCAGAATACAAGACAATCTGTGCTTTTCCTGACTTCCCAATTCATATATTTTTATGTGTCTTTATATGAACACAACTTGAACAAAATAATAGTCTAATTTAAAACATTAATTTGAAATATGCATCTTCATACCAGGAAGTTACTTCTGCAGGTTAAAGTCAATTTTAACTCCTACAAAATACAGTTTTTAAAACATATCTCGAGGTTTTCCAAATGGCTATTTCCTTTATTTTCATTTTGTTTCAAAACTGTATATGGATTTGAATTTTCAGCTATAGTCCTCACCTTTTTATCTTTCTCTTCCATTAATTTTTATCCCGATTAGCTGACTCAGACACAATAGAAGTCACAATGTAGCCACACAAAACAATGCTTAATACAGAACAATGTGTTTGAGCTGTTAAGGCACAATGTCTTAAAAATTGCATCTTCAGAAGTTTTTTCACTTTTTAACTTTAAGTGATAAATAGAATTAATGGTTCAAGATAGACGACAGGAAGTTAATTGCTATTGCAACATAAATTTGTACTGTGAATTATTTGTGTCTTCTGAGTGACTAGGTAGAAAATACTCCTAAAGCTGGGAACTTACAGTTCCTACAGTAAGACCCTATTACCTCTTCCATTCTCTGCCAAACTCTAGTCTGACAAGAAAATACTGAAGGCTTAAAATCTAGTTTCAGTCATGGCTATGCCACAACTATTCTTTTTTTTTTTTCTTTTTTAAGATTTTATTTATTTGAGGGAGAGGGGTAAGGAGAGAGAGTGTGAGCAGGGCAAGGAGCAGAGGGAGAAGCAGACTCCCCACTGAGTGGGTAGGTTGATGTGACGCTCGATCCCAGGACCCTGGGATCATGATCTGAGCTGAAGACAGACGCCTAACTGACTAAGCCACCGAGGCGCCCCTGCCCAGACTATCCTTTGGTTCATCTCTCCAAGCCTCAGTTTCCAAAATACAAAAATGTTAGTGAGAACAAAAGCAAACCAAACCAAACAAAAAACCTGCACTGTTTCCCTTACCATGAGAAAGTAGCCAAGAGTATCATAAATCAAGAATGAAATCAATGATATAAAACGGCTGACCTCCTGGGGGCTATAGACAAAAGATATCAGGCACTGTGAATATTCCCTGAAAGGCCATATACACGGAACCAGATTACTTAGAGGGAGGAAAAATCTTTCTTTCTTGATGAAAGATTAGAATAATTGAGAGTAGAAAGCCAGGCACGCCAACTCAACCACTTACTAGCTGTGTGATTTAATTGATTGATTGATTGATTGATTGATTGATTTAATTAACTCTACTGTACTTCAGTGTCGTCATTTTCAAAAACAAGAGTGATAATCATAACACCCAACTCACATTGTTCTTAGGATTAAATATTGTACTACAGGTGCAGCACCTAGAACGGTGCCTGGTACAATATAAGTGCTTAATTAATGTCACCACCAGTAGTAGTACTAGCGGTGGTGTTAGTAGTAGTAGTTGTAGTAGCAGTAACAGTGTCTTTACAATTATTGCCCTAAACTAGCTTCAGTCAGGAATCCGAAAAGTGGGAGTACAATCTAGTAATTCTCTGTCCTTAATTAGGATATTGTTTTAACCTGAACACCCTTCTAAAAAGATGATTTTCCAAACCCATGTTGAAGAATGGAAAAGCAGTAACTTTTTTTCTCCCCTCTCTGAGATAAGCAGGGAGAGACTTGAGATGATCCAGGTGCACGCCACGAAAGAATTTTAGGTCTCTACTTGGTTGTCTCTATTGTGGGTTATTGTTCTTGTGGTTGCTTTTATGCAGAAATTTGGAATCTCACCCCTTAGAGAGAGATCAAGAGTGGCGGCAGCCAGGAATGTTCTCTAGGGTGGCAGTAATTGGAAAAAGCGGAGGAAGAGAAAGAAGCAGTAAAGCTTCAGGTGGGTATTTTGTCTAAGCTGTGGCCCAACAAGGGAAGGTCAAAATACTTTTAAAAAGAGGCATTACATAGCTAAATAGACCAAATGGTGATAGAGTAAGCAGAGGGTAGGGTTGACTGGACATTCTCTGAGGAATTTTTGGAGACAAGCCAAGTACAAGGAACGAAGGGTCAGACTGAGCTCATGGCTGAGAAGGAATTATTCACAGAAGGTTGCGACTCCCTTGGATACAAAATGAACAGACCATTCTATTGCACTTTGCCCTGGAATTTTTCTCACCCTCCCTTTCCCCCCTACCCAGCCCCCCCTGATCCGATCTAAATTGATTACAACTGGGCAGTCACCTCCCCCAAGGTTCTAGACTGGCATTTCCTATAGGCTGACTCTATAGCTGAACTATTCAATGGTTCTCAGACGTTAATGCAGCACAGCCTACCTACCTGGGAACTTTCTGGAAAATATATAACCTTGGGTTTTGCCTATACAGATTCTGTTGCAGCAGCAGGTTTGGAGTGGGAGGGTCTTAGGAATCGGCATTTTTTAACCAATTCCTTAGGCAAATCTGATGAAAGTGGTCCACAGACAAATTTTGAGAAATAATGACATAGCCACAATCTCAGGGCTGCATTAAAATTCCCCTTCTCAAAAATTTTAAACAATCTCAGGTTTGAAACTTTACCGTCAAAGCAATGATATTTTTTTTCTTCTGTGGCAGCAAACTTCCTTTGGGGAACATTTTGGAATTTTCTGGGACCTTTTTCAAAATTGCCAAAGAGGCAATGAGACTTTGGCTCATTCTCCTTCATCAAGAATCGCTGCCACTGTTACTTTATGAGCATATGCTATTATCCTTGTGGTGGAGAAGAAAAATGGTATTTCCAGTACTAATAGTTAATAATTTCTAGTACTTACAGCTTTCCAGACACCATGATAATTACTTAATATTTCATGACATGGAACTTATCATTATCCCCATTTGACAGATAAGGAAACTGAGGAATTAAGGACTTGGACAAGGTACGCACTTGTTAGTGATATAGCAGAGATTAGAACACCCATCTCTATGATACTAAATTCTTTCTTCTTAACCACACTGCAAGAGTGCTTCAAAGATACATTCCAGTGGGATAAGCAATCCCTCTCCTGGAGCCTCATATAAAGGGCAATGAACCCTGAGAAGATTAGTACAATGCATCACTGCCACCTCAGGGACCCGGGATAAGCAAGTGAGTTGGCCCTGCTGGGTTATTATCTTTTGTAAATAGTGAGTCTTTTCTGCTTGTCTGGGCAGGGTGAACAAGTGAAGGGCAAAACTTGATAGGGAGGAAATAAATGTGCTAATTCAACTTGTCTGAAGTTTACATCAAAATTAAAGTTTCAACTTCAAAGCAATGGATGTGGGTGCCTGACAGATTACCAGACACACTCTAAAGTCTTTTTTTTTTTTTTAAGTATCTTATTTATTTGACAGAGAGTGAGAGCACAAGCAGGGGGAGCAGCAGAGTGAGAGGGAGAAGCAGACTCCCCGCTGAGCAGGGAGCCTGATGTGGGGCTCCATCCCAGGACCCTGGGATCCCGACCTGAGCCAAAGGCAGACACTTAACCAACTGAGCTACGCATGCGTCCCATACTCTTGCGTCTTGAACAGCAGTGAGAAGAGTAAAATGCAAGTTTGGGCAAAAGTCCTTTCTGGGCCCTGTCTGGAGAGCAGATATAGGCCTAAAGATGCCCCTTGCATGGCCTTGCCCACGTGGCACGTGACTAACAACAGAAATCTTTGGTTCAACCACTGAAGGACAGAGCTTTCCAAGCTTCCCAGGTGTATGTCACAGATATTCCTCCAGCTACACTATTTTCAAGAGGTATCATAAAATAAAATTTCACTGAAATTGAATGAGGTTGTTGTCGCCAATGGAACTTTTTTCCCCCATTAATTGAAGGCTTATCAGAAAACTGATTTGGGGGTGCCTGGGTGGTACAGCTGGTTAGGTGTCTGACTTGGTTTCAGCTCAGGTCATGGTCTCAGGGTTGTGAGACTGAGCCCCATGTATGGCTTCATGTTCAGTGGGGAGTCTGCTTGGGATTTTCTCTCTCTCTCCCTCTGCACCCCCGCACCACTGCATGTGTTCGCTCTCTTTCTCCATATAGGTGGATAAATCTTTGGTGGGAAAAAAACTTGTTTGACTTTAGTCTTCATTATAGAACTGATTCTACAATATGCATTGCACTTACTTGCTGAGAATGATGCAGTAAACATAACTTTCTGTTCTGAGAAAAGGATATTAGAGGGTACCCATGTGATTATTATAAACATTGATGATCACTGTTTGTTGAAGTTCCCCTGCAAAGGTGCCCACTCAACAAGGAGATTGGGATGGTGCCAGAGAACACCATCCAGCAGTACTCATTCTAAGTTCATCACCATCCAAGGTTTATTTTCACCATGTCAAGCTTGAAAATTGATTCTATTAAATTGCAAATATAATTGTCAAGATTGGAGTATGAAGCCTACATCATAGATAACTAATTTATTTTTTAAAGATTTATTTATTTATTTATTGGGGGGTAGTAGAAGCAGAGAGAGCGTATCTCAGACTCCTGCTGGAGCACAGAACCCAATGTGGAGCTCCATCTCATGACCCTGAGATCATGACCTGAGCATAAATCAAGGTTCAGTCACCCAACTGATGAGCCATCCAGGAGTCCTTGATAACTGATTTATATAATCAAAATATCAAAGTATTAATTGCTATTGAATGGTGGCAGAATATGCCACCTCAAAATATGCTTTTATTATAAGGATTGTTTTGAACTGATGATTTTGAGAAATAGTAGACACAGGAGAACTTCTCAACACTGAGTAGGAATTACCCTTTTATAAGAGAAAATTCCATGTCTAAAGAAAACCTCCATTTGGAAGGGCGTCTCTTACTCGTGTTCAAGAAGTTCAGAAGGATGACTAATCATAAAAAAGAAATCAATAATTTAAATCAATAGATTTAAATCTGCATGACAAATTGTACCCTAGTTTATCAAGCTTTTCCTGGTTATCTTTGCCTAACTGGCCTCCTGACCCACCCACCCACCCACACACACAAACACGACTTTTTTTGTCATTAGCCAACATTATAAGCCTGTTCTTCACTCAATTGTATTCTTTATAAC
This sequence comes from Mustela putorius furo, assembly GCF_011764305.1. Taxonomy (NCBI): domain Eukaryota; kingdom Metazoa; phylum Chordata; class Mammalia; order Carnivora; family Mustelidae; genus Mustela; species Mustela putorius. The sequence continues at coordinate 10,232,167 of NW_025422049.1, forward strand.
AAAATGGTAGTCGTAAGTAGAAAAAATAATAAGCCATGCCTTTAAGTTATTTATTTTTTCTCTAGGTATTTCTCATGTATATATGAGGTATACATGTTAATAAACTTCTGCTTGTTTCTCTCTGTTAATCTGTCCATTATTACAGAGGTTTCAGCCAAACAGTCAGAAGGGCAGAGGAAAAATTTTCCTCCCCTGCATGATTTAAAAAAATCAAACTGTTGCAAAGACCAGAATTTGTGTGCTGACACGTCCACTGTTGCAAAGCCTGGCTAACTAGATGTGTGCCCTCAGGCAAGTCACATAGCCTCACTTAAACTTCAGTGTCCTTATATTTGAAGTGGAGACAGTACTGGTAACTCCCTTCCACAGGGTTGAGAGTACTAAAGGAAAGAATACATGCAAGGCTCTAAACACAATGCCTGGCACACAGTAAGTGCTCAGTTATCTGTGCACTATCTGTTGTCAATAATAGTGATTGTGAAAGAGTCTCTTTTGAGGTAGAATCTGATACTCTGACCCTGGCTCGGGTCTCCTTGAGGATTTAGCAAAAGTGAAAGCTGGTAAATGTTTTGGAAGCCTAAATCAACATCCCGCTTATTGTTATATTCTTGGAGATATTTTCACTAATACAAAACCTATTTTTTAAAAATGTAAATCCTAACCATCACTAGATGCTGACTTAAGCACGGTCACTTGAAAGACAGCAAAATCAATGTCCTGGTGGATAACAAGGAGAACCATGGCCCTTTTTCTGCTGCCTCTATCCCAACTAGAGATCTGAGGTTTATACCAAACAAAATTGCGAACCATTCTCCTACTGCAGAAATAGTAGCTGTTTTACTGAATAACTCAGCATGTCAAAGAAAGGGGTAGTAAAGATGTCAACCAGCCAAGACAGCAGGCCATGGCTAAGAACAAAGCAGGACTGATTTAGCCAGTAAAGATACAAAAATCCAACTGTAGATCAGACACTGTATTACCTGTATAGAGAACAAAAGGAAGAGTACCCAAAGGGGCCAGCACCCCATAATTTTTGGTTTTCACACCAAAAAGGAAAAGGTGGGAGTGACTACAATGTCGTTGAGGAGACAGTTCTAGATTGCAGTTAAGAACTTTTATAATCTGTAGTTCTACTTAAAAGCACAGGTCTGAAATTCCCATACTTCCTCAGAATAAGGGAGGTGATGTGGAACTGTTTTCAGACAGCCTTTCACAGGAAGGTAGGCAGAGGAATGGGAGTTGGCAGCCACTCACAAACCTCCCATCCTCTCACACCCCAGGAGGAACACAGCATGTTCACTGACATTCAGCTTTGGGATAAGCCTTTGTCTACGTGGCTCATGTAGGCATGCGCAAGACTGCCAGGGCACCATGGAGTAGACATCCCCTTATGGAAGGCAGATCATTAAATCTCAGTTCAGTGGAACCATATGAAAACAAAGCAAGAATGAAAAACTGAAACAGAAGTTATGCATAACTTGTTCTCAAGGACAAATCTGAGAAAAGGATCTATGGACACCCGAAGGTACCACTACCAATTCTAGCTCTGTGTGTGTGTGTGTGTGTGTGTGTGTTTAAACCAAAGAGAGTCTAGAATTTCAGTTTTCCTTATCTACAAATAAGGAAGTATGCTAAAGGGATCTGTGCACAACCATTTTCCACACCTATAGGGTTTTACCATGTGATGTTCTGCCAATTTGCTAAGTGGTTAGGAGGTATGTGACCCTTACTATGTAGTATTTCTTTTGAAATGATTTGGCAATATTACCCAAATGGAAATTGGGAAAGGGAAGGATAAGCCACATGTGTGTTTATTGCCCCCCTCCAAAAAGTTCTAAAAGGACAGCTCTATTCAATTATAAATAATTTCAGCAGAATTAACCCAAGTAAAAAAAAAATCCCAGTCTAATATATGGACTATAAAAAAATACCATGTAGTACAGAAAAAGTGAACCTTATTGTTAGTTTATTTTGTTTGCATATTGTTAGTTTAAAAGAAAAACACACTTCTAAAATTAATGGAGAAAACTATTTTACTTATTTCCTTTGGGGTATCAAGACATATTTTTTATGAAGCCAAAATGAAAGAAAAAAGATGAAATAAACATATTTCTTTAAGATCTTGACCTAGGAAAAAAGCAAATGCACACAAATGAAACTAATCATAACTTCTAGTTATGAGATAAATAAGTCCTGGGATGTAATGTACAGCATGGTGACAATAGTTAATACCATATTGCATATTTGAGAGTTGCTATGAAGGTAGATCTTAAAAATTCTCATCACAAGAAAAAAATTTGTGACTGTGTAGTGATGAATGTTAACTAAACTTATTGTGGTAATCATTTTGCAATATATAAACACACCAAATCATTATGCTGTACACTTAAAACTGATACAATGTCATATGTAAATTATATCTCAATAAAAAGAAAGAAAATAATCTCATTTACAATAACATCAAAAACAATAAAATTCTTACAAATAAATTTAGCCAAGGAGCTGAAAGGTCTGTACACAGAAACCTATAAGACATAGATTTTAAAAATTGAAGACACAAAATAAATGGAAACCTACCTCATATGTATAAATTGGACTACTTCATAATGTTAAAATGTCCATACTACTAAAAGTCATCTATAGATTCAATGCAGTCCTCTCAAAATTCCAATGATATTTTTCACAGTGAAAAACAATCCCCAAATTTGTATGAAGACAGAAAAGACCCCAAATACCCAGAGTAATCTTAACCCTTGTGCACTGCTCGTAGAAATGTAAATCATTACAACTGTATTGAAAATAGTATGGAGGTACCCCCTAAATTAAAAATAGAACAACCATACGATCCAGCAATCTTACTTCCGCATATATGTCCAGAGGAAATATACTCAATTATTTCAAAGGATATATGCCCTCCCATATTCACAGCACCTTTACTCAAAATAGCCAAGACATAAAAGCCACCTAAATGTCCATCAGTGGATGAATGGATAAGGAAGATGCAGTGTGTGTGTGTGTGTGTGTATGTATCTATATCTATATATATATCTGCAAAGGAATATTATTCTGTGATAAAGAGAGTGAAATCTTTCCATTTGAAACAACACAGATGGACCTTATGGGTATTATGCTAAGGTAAAATAAGTCAGACAGAGAAAGGAATACTGTGTGATCTCACTTACATGTGGGATCACAATAAGCCAAACTTATAGAGTGGTGATTGCGAAGGGATGGGAAAAAAATGGGGAGATGTTGGTCAAAGGATACAAACTTTCATGTAAAAGATGAGTAAGTTCTTGGGATCTAATGTACAGCATGGTGACTATAGGTAACAATACTGTGTTACATACTTGAACATTTCTAAGAGAGTAGGTCTTAAATGTTCTCCCCCTCCCTAAAAAATGGTGAGAATAGGAGATGGTTGATGTAAAATTATTGTGAAAATCACTTTACAATACATACGTGTATCTATACATGATGTCATGTACCATAAACTTATACTGTCATATGTTAATTATATCTCAGTAAAGCTGAAAGAAAAAAACTTAACAGCCACCTCACCAGAGAAAATATACAGGTGGTGAATAAACATATGAAAAGATGCTTCAAATCATATGTTGTCAGGGAAATAAAAATTGAGGCACCCCTATACATCTACTAAAATGGTCAAAATCTCTAAGAACAACAAATTCTGGAGAGGATGTGGAACACCAGGAACTCTCATTCATTGCTGCTGGGAATAAAAAATGGTATGACCATTTTGGAAGACTGTTGCCAATTTGCTCTAAAACTAAACCTACTCTTACCATACAACCCAGCAATATACTCCTTTATGTCCACCAAAGGAACTGAAAAGTCGTGTCCACTCAAAAAACCTGTACATGGGTATTTATAACAGTTTCACTCATAATTGCCAAAACTTGAAGAAATCAAGATGTCCCTCAGTAGCTGAATGGATATACTGCAGTACATCTAGACAATGGAATATTGTTTAGTGCTAAAAAGAAATGAGCTACCAAGGCATTTAAAAAAAAAATATATATATATATAGGAATATTGGAATATATATATATAGGAAAATTGGAATTTTCCAGTATGCATTTAAGTTTCAGATATATATATATATATTTGAAACATATATATATATCCAAAACTTAAATGCATACTGGAAAATTCCAATTACATGACATTCTGGAATAAGCAAAACTATGTAAACAATAAAATGATCAGTGCTTGCTAGGGCAGAGAGTAATAGATAGAGCACAGACAATTTTTAAGGCAATGAACATACTATGTATGGTATTACAATAGTGGGCACGTGTCATACATTTAGCCAAACCCATATGCACAGCACCAAGAGTGAGTCCTAACAAACTATAGACTTGGGTCATTAAGATGTGCCCATGTAGATTCATCAATTGTAACAAATACACCAATGCTTTAGGGGTTGTTGATAATGGGGGTGGCCATACATATATGGGGACAGGGCCTATATGAGAAATCTGTGTGCCTTCCATTTTGCTGTGAACCTGAAACTTCTCTAAAATAATGGTCTTTGAGAAAAAGTTAAAAACATAAATATTAGAAACTCAATTAAGTGAATAATTTTCTTTAAAAAATGGATCACCATAATTAATTAGAAGACCAAAATACCTGGCAAGTCAATAACCATGGGGGCAAAAAATGGAAATGCAAAACAACTATCAACAGAGATGTTTCCTTGCCCAGATAGATAGTTCTGTAACTCTTAAGCAGCATATAATTTCTATGGCTCAGAAATTATTAGGGGCACCTGGGGGTGTCAGTTTGTTAAGGGTCTCTTTTTTTTTTCATCTTGTTCCCAACTTTTTTTTAAATTTAAATTCCATTATCCAAGATATAGTACATCATTAGTTTCAGATGTAGTCTTCGAGGATTCATCAGTTGTGTATAACACCCGTGCTCATCACATCACATGCTGTCCTTAATACCCATCACCCAGTTACCCATCCTCCCCCCTCCCTCCCCTTCCTCAACCCTCTGATTCCTGGAATCTAGAGTCTCTCATGGTTTGTCCCCCTCTCTGATTTCTTCCCATTCAGTTTTCCTCCCTTCCCCTATAATCCTCTGTCCTATTTCTTATATTCCACATCTGAATGAAACTAGATGATAATTGTCTTTCTCTGATTGACTTATAAGGGTCTGACGTCTGACTCTTGATTTCAGGATCATGAGATCAAGCCATGCATTGGGCTCCTTGCTAAGCGTGGAGCCTGTTCAAGATTTTCTCTCTCCCTCTCCCCCTACCCTTCCCCATCCATCTCTCTCTTTTTTTTAAAGATTTTATTTATTTATTTGACAGACAGAAATCACAAGTAGGCAGAGAGGCAGGCAGAGAAAGGAAGGGAAGCAGGCTCCCTGCTGAGCAGAGAGCCCGATGTGGGGCTCGATCCCAGGACCCTGAGATCATGACCTGAGCCGAAGGCAGTGGCTTAACCCACTGAGCCACCCAGGTGCCCCCCCATCCATCTCTTAAAAAAATTAAATAAAATTAAAAGTGGAAATTATTTTAGACCATAGATAAAAAAAGAAAGTTTCTCAATTGCATGAAATTTAGATGCCTTTATACTCAAACTTTAACAAACACCAGAGAAAATACAAATTACAAAATAATACACTTGTGAATATATATGAAAAATGTTCTATAGGGCTAAGCAAATAATATCTGACTTGTATTTATTCAATGAATCTAAGTGTGGTTTATTATTTAGGCATATATTAATATGACTCATAACATCGCTAAGACAGCAGAAAAAGCAACATTCTATAGCTGCTCAAAAGGCATTTGATAAAATTCAACATCTGTCTCAAACTTCAAAAGTTCTGAAACTGCACATGCATAATTTTGATTTTGCTTTGTACCAGAGTGATGTGGATAAAATGTAAATAATCCAAAAATTGTTCTGAAAGTTTTGAGTAATACAATATGCAAAAAGGCAAACACAAAATTTTTGAAATAGAAATAAATTATCATTATTTATAGATAATGATTAGTTAGGAAACTAGAGAATCAACTGAATAAATATGAGATGTAGCCAGAGCTACCCTAGATGCTAGAAATAGAAGACAGAGTGAGGAAAATTCCATTTCTTATAATATGAATATTAATGGTTCCTGTATATAAAATCCCACTACATGTAGATAATGCTTTATATATATACATATACATATGTAGGGTTTTTTTAAAAATAATCAATGTATAAAGTTAAGAAAGTATAAAGTACAAAGGCTACATGAGAATTTCTTTAAAGTTTTCCTAAAGCAAATACAAGTTTAATTAGAGTTCCTTGATGGGAAGAATAAATGTTGTAAGGATAGTAAATTTTCTGAAATTTACCATGTAAGATCATTCCACTGCAATAAAAATTATGAATAATTTTTTTGAAGAAGCAGTGGCTCATTAATAAGGATAGATTACATAACTTAAAAAAAGGTTTGGAAGAAAAGTATACTTAACTATTATAAAAGAAACAATCATTAAAATGTATTGACACATAACTCATACAATGAATATATAGTAACTGAGTTTCCCACATTTGGACATATTTTGATGTGTATATGAACGTAATTTTGAGGAGATCCAAGTACCTTCCAGTTAACATCAGTAATCCATCCCTGAAAATCAGGTATTTTGCATAAAAACAGCAACCAAGAACTATTTCCTACAATTTAAATAAGAACAAAATTACAGTGCAGTATTCCTTACCAAAAACCTTAACCAATCTACTAAATAAAACTACAACATAATAAAAATATCTTATCATAAACTAAAAGGTTTAAAACACTGCTTCCTAATCACCAAAACACTGTATAGGATTAATAACAAACCCTTGTATTTTCTTTAGTAAGATGGAACCTGGATTTTTCCTTGAGTTAACATTTAACTCTTAGCAGGGGGCTGGGGGATGAGGCTTGGGAATAAAAATTAAAACTCGTTTTTTATAGTTATATAAACACATACACTTGTGTACAACAAATATATTAAAATTTAATAAACAAAATCATAAAAAGTAGAATAGGTAAAAATATATCTGATGCAGTGTAAAATTTTTTTAATGAAAAAGCACTGAAAGAAGCCATAAAGAGAATGATTCATATACTTGACTATATTTAAAATGACAAACTCTTGAGAATTAAAACCTCATAAATTAAAAGGCAAATGAGAACCAGGAGAAATATAATTGTTACATACATATACATTACACATAAAGGGTTAACTTAATTTTTATTTTTTTTAAAAAAGATTTTATTTATTTGAGACACAGAGAGAACACAAGCTGGGGAGAGAGTCAGAGGGAGAGGGAGAAGCAGACTCCCCAGTGAGCAGGGAGCCGGATGTGGGCCTGATCCCAAGGTCTTGGGATCATGACCTGAGCCCAAGGCAGACACTTAACCCACTGAGCCACCAGGCACCCCAGGGTTGGCTTTCTGGCCAACAGTGTCAAATATGAAGATGTCAAAAGAAATTTAGAGGGGCACCTGTGTGGCTCAGTGGTTTAAACATCTACTTTCAGTTCACGTCATGATCTCGGGGTCCTGGGATCCAGCCCAGCATTGGGCTCCTTCCTCCGTGGGGGTGGGGGAGCCGCTTCTTCCTCTCCCCCATCCCGCGCGTGCTTGCCTCTCTCAAATAAATAAGTAAAATCTTTGAAAAGAAATTTAGACAAAAGACATGGATAGAACATTCAAAAAATACAACAGGTAAAGAAGCATTTAACAATGTCCAACCTTACCTAAAACACATTAATTCAAGACACCAATTTTTTCACCTATGAAACTTGCTAACAAGTATTAACAATATTGGTATCCTGTGTTGATGTGACAATAAAACAGACTTCATATACTGGTTGTGAGTGATATAAGCTGTTAAAATCTTTCCGGAAGGAAATTTGCCACTATTAATCAAAAATCTTAAAATTTTCATAATCTCTAATCTAAAACCTCTACTTCTGAAAATTTATCTTTAAAGGCAGTCTGACAATATTTATCAAAAGCCTTAACAATATATGTAAATGACCTGAAAGTTCTCCATCTATAAATATACATTGAGATTTATGGACGAAGGTGTTAATAAAAAATTTATAAAAGTGAAAAACTTGAAGTTGGTTTTCTAACAATAAGGAATTGATTAAATAAATTACATTTCCCAAATTAGTGCCTCTAAGGAACTTCAAAAATCATGTTCTCAAAAGGTATTTAAGGATTTTTGAAAAAATGTCTTTATAGAATGTGAAGTGCCACAGTGTAGATTTACATATTATTATTCTAATCTTGTAATATTTGCATGTATTAAACAGATATTTCTATATATCTTTACAAATCTATCTCCATATCAAGTTCTATAATTCTAAAAGCATAATATGAGAAGGGAATACACCAAAATATTACCAATATTCATTTGTAGGTGGTGCTGAATTTTAATTTTTAAACTTTCTTTTTAAAGAGTTTATTTATTTATTTGACAGACAGAGATCACAAGCAGGCAGAGAGGCAGGGAGAGAGAGAGAGGAAGGGAAGCAGGCTCTCCACTGAGCAGAGAGCCAGATGCAGGGCTTGATCCCAGGACCCTGGGATCATGACCTGAGCCGGAGGCAGAGGCTTTAACCCACTGAGCCACCCAGGTGCCCCTTTAATTTTTAAACTTTTTAATGGGATCTTTATAATGTGAAAACAACTGAAGGATAGATTTTTTTAAAAGATTTTATTTATTTGACAGAGAGAGAAATCATAAGTAGGCAGAGAGAGAGGGGGGAAGCAGGCTCCCCGCTGAGCAGAGAGCCTGATGCGGGGCTTGATCCCAGGACCCTGAGATCATGACCTGAGCTGAAGGCAGAGGCTTAACCCACTGAGCCACCCAGGCACCACTGAACAATAGAGTATTAACCAAGTAAGTTTGCATGGTAAGCATGGACTTTGAACAAGAGGAGTTATTCATGGGATTCAGATTTGATTTTATTTTCCTAAGTAATCTCTGCATCCAACATGGAGCTCAAACTTACGACCCTGAGATCAAGAGTCGCATGGTCTACTGACTGAGCCAGCCAAGTGCCCCCACGTGGGGTTCATATTGGTGACTTCCTTCCGTGTCCCTCTGTGACCGTTTTGTTTCTATGTTGACATGGCTGACCACCCCCCCCAACCACCACCACCATACAACAGACATCTTTATTTTCTTGGGCTTTACCAATGCGTTGAATATGCATTCATTTCGTTCTAGTCTCGGTGAAATTCTACGTTTAGGCTATGGACAGCTGAAAGTGCAATTCCCTAACTAGATCCGATATGCTCTGTAAACACCCTAACATTGTCTGGGACCAGAGATAGAAAAGCACAGGGCATTTTGCTGCCTCTGTCTAGACCCTAATAGTGGTCTGGTATAAAAGCCAATAGTAATAACTTTATTTTACCTTGATATCTTCTTATAACATGAGTATAAAAAAAACTCAATGAAGTGTGTGATGTGTTCCCATTAAACAAGATTTTTTTTTCCAGCTTTGCCTTTTTCTCTGCCTCTTTTCTACTTAGTTGCTCTATTTGACTTTGGTTCTGTTCTAATTTCACTTGGACTTAATGACCTGGTCCTACTCCTTCCTTCACTTGTGTGAGCTGGATTTTATATTTCATCGCTCTGTTGGTTAAGGACTCCCGTCACCTTCCCTGCTTGACTCCCTGGGCACCAGATTCCAATACCTTTGTTTGTTAAAAGCAGAAAGAGAAAGCCCCAGCCATCTGTGCCCTACATTTGTATATGTGAAACCATAATTGTGTTTTTCCCCACCAAAAGGTCTCCACCAAACAACCTCTGTAATATTTCTTTTTTTCCTCTCCTCAAGTGAAATGGTTTGAAGCCATCTCCCTCCCACCTGATCAATAGCTTAGCTGGGTGTTATATAAAATAAAGTTTGCATTCGATTGTTTCCATAGCAACCATCACACACAGGATTAGATATAAAACTGCTTTCTGATATGACTGCTTTCTGATAAAGGGCTTAGAGTTGCCAAACTAAGCTTTCTAGAACAAAACTTTTCAAAATACATTGAAATAGAATTTAGTAAGGATGTGAATAAGTACAGAAAAGGTTCACCACATGCTGTCAAAATGCGAATAACCCTAAGGGTTATTTGTATTTTAATACCTTAAGCCTTTTAATCTAAGGAAGAGTCTGTAGCTTAGTGGATGGAACCGCCCCCCACCTCACAGAGGAGATTGAGGCCATCTAGCATGAACTCCTGAAAATTGCCTTGCTTCCATTTTAGATTTTCTATCTCTACCTATCCTTCCCCTAGTCTGCCCTATCTTGAAAGAAGTGGACTTCACACATTGCAAGACTGACCATTTTGCTGTGCTGTTGTTCCGTTCTTGTCCTTGGGGCACCTTGTCTCATGGGTCATCTCTATCTTTGATCTCTCCATTGAGTCCTTCCCTTTAGTAGACAAACACGTGACCATTCCTCTATTCTAGAAAACTGTTCCTTATCCCTGCTTCTTTCTCAAGTTCGGGTCCCATCTTTCTAGTTCCTTTGATGTTCATTCATAATCTGCAGCTGCTGGCTCCGTTTTCTCACCTCCCACTCACTCTTTAATAACGTGTAATCTAGCTTCTCATCTCCCCACCTTGTTGGGTTTACTCTCAACAGAAATGATCACCAGTTAGTAAATCCAGTGGCACCTGTCCTTTTGCTTGCCCTCTTGGCAGCGGGGCTGCTTCTTTTTCTTTTTCTTCTTCTTCTTCTTCCTATTATTATTATTATTATTATTATTTTCCTTTTCTAGGTGCCATGATCATGCTCTTAGGCACTCAGGTTAAAAATCCTTGCATTATCTTCAATGTTCCCTTGCCTATAACCCTCCTGCTTCTATATCCAATCAGTAAAAACAGTATTAATTCTACCACGGAAGCATGTCTCTCCTCTATGCTGTCAGGTCCACTTTTAATTAGATAGTTCAGATCATTATCTCTGGCTTAGACTCCTTAATGCTTTGTCCCAACATTTCCTGTTCCCTTCTGCTCTCTCCCTGTAATATGTCCCAGAAACTCCATTCAGACACAGTGTCCTAAAGCAAATCAATGAATCACTCATTTATTCAAACTATTTCTCAACTGCCTATTGTGACGGCTGTGCATAAAATTGTACCACTCCATTTGTAAGTATATGTGAATGTCACCTGCCGAAATCATACAGGTTATAAACCTTGTGGCTGAGGACAAAGCCCTAATTATGTTTGAGGCACTACTTTGGTCACTAGGGGCATAGTAGTGAACTAAGCAGAAAAAAAAAAAAAAAAAAAAAAACCACCATTTGCATTGACATGGATGGAACTGGAGGGGATTATGTTAAATGAAGTAAGTCAAGTAGAGAAAGACAATTATCATGATGGTTTCACTCATATGTGGAATATAAGCAATAGCATGGACCATAAGGGAAGGGAGGGAAATCCAAAGGGGGAGAAATCAGAGAGAGAGAGATGAATCATGAGAGACTGTGGGCCCCAAGAAACAATCTGGGGGTTTCAAAGGGGAGGAGGGTGGGAGGGTGGGGTAACAGGGTGATGGGTATTGAGGAGGGCATGTCCTGCAATGAGCACTTAACTAACATACTTAACTAATGAATCCTTGAACACTGCATCAAAGACCAATTAGGTACTAGACAATGGCTAACTGAATATAATGTAAAAAATTGAAAAAAAAAATCCCTGCTGTCTTGGAGTTCTCAGTCTAGTGATGAGAGACACAGGCAAAAAGCACAAATCTGATCACGTCAATTCTCATTTCTTATTTCCTCCTTAAAAGCAGAAGAAAACACCCACTTTTCTTTAGAATTTGCCCTACTTTCTTTCGGTTGGACGTTCTCTACAATTTAGCCACACCCTGCCTTACATTTCCATGCAGTTGTTTGTCCTGTCTCCTTAAATATCTTTCTCTTCCAATTCTAGCTGTTGACATTCTAGCCATTTTAAAAGCCCGTCTCAAATGTACCCTTTCTAAAAGACACCCTCACAAGATCTCCATAATAAACCTCTCCTATCCCTCCAATGAGCAGTTAAATTATAAAAGACATACTCCTTAGAATCAGACACAGATTTGAACCCTAATTGCTACAATAACAGCCGAGTCCTTGGAAAGTTAAATTTCTCTCAGACTCAGTTTGATCTATAAAATGATGGTGAGAACACATACCTTGCAGAATTGTTATAAAATGTAAATGTATATCAAGGGTCTTATAGTACTCTGGACGTAGTAGACAATCAGTGATCGCCATTAAAAAGATGTTGACAGTGGGTCGAAATTACTCCCTTTGCTACTTACTATTATCTTGAGCTAGATTCTTAATCTTCTCAAAACTCAATTTCCTTCTGTGTATAATAGAGCCTACAATAACCCAGGGTAGCTGTGAAAATATTTCAAGTGTCAAGTACAATGCCTGGCCCACAGGATGAACTTGAGCAGATGTGAGTTTCTGTTTACCACATTCTGACTTCCACCATGGCATGGATGCGCTCACACACAAGCATATGCCACACTTGGGTCTACTTCTCCCACTAGTTTATTAACTCTGTAAGCCACATACTGTGTTCTCTCTCATTTTTCTACTGCAGCTATGACTTTTCTCAGTGCCTCGAACTTGGCTGATGCTGAACTGCTATTTAGTGCATTTTCTGCCTTCTTCCTAAATCTTCCCTTCCTTCTTTCCTCTTCTGAAATTACTTAACAGCGCTATGGATTTTTCTGTGGCGCTAATGATAATCTTCCTCACTGTGCCCTTGTCTTATCTGCCCCCATCATCTCTTTCTCCCCACACTACTGCCAAGAAGGTTTGAAGGCGCTTGAGTAACAAACAAGATGCTTGAGTTATTCTCCTCTGTGTCCACCCTGAGAAGAGACTTAGACTGGGATTTTTATGGACTAAGAGCTAAGTATCTGGGTTAATTTGAATTACATACTCAATACCGGGACTATAAAAACCTCTAATGAAAACTTTAGCTTGGGTTAATCATGGGAAGTACAAGTTTATCAGACTTTATTCATGGAGTGTATTTGGATGGAAACGGATCCATTGTTTGGTCCCAAAAGGCTGAACATCTGTGTGTTGAGTGATGGGATTCTTAACTCTCTTATATAGTTCAACTACTAACATGAATGTTCATGACAATTTTCACAAGGCGGGCCCTGCTGATTCTTCTGACTTTGTCTATTATATCTGCATTTTGGTAAAGTGATATATTACTTGTTGCAATTTTGTAAAGATATTCGGAGAACGAATTCATCTTACAAAGTTGTCAACTTTAAGATAAGGAATCACAGCTAGAATTTGATTATGCTACGGTTTTCCTCTGCCTTCTCCCCCATGATCTTGGATCATAGTGTTTTATATTAAATCTACATCAAAAAGTCACCAGGGTGACAACTTTTCATTTGGGCTTTCAACCTAATATGTGGTCATAAACTGCTTTGCTAAGTCCCTCTACCCAGATCCATTTAAAGTGCTAGGTCTGCACGGACAGATGTGCTGACTTCTAGTAAAAACTGCTCAATGTATTTTGTTTCATGTTCCTCGGTCTCATGTTGGATGATGAAAGTGCACCGCTAATGATTGCTTTTGTCAGCAATCAAGGTTTTAGATCCATTTTACCCTCTCATAATAAAAATCCAGGAATCATTGCGATGAAAACAAAAATGGCCAGACTTAGGATTTGCAATAAAATAAAGAGTATTAGAAGGTAAAATGCGGCCCTGGGAGTCCCACACTAAATTTTTTCCACTTGTCTTTATTTTATTGCACTTGTGAAGAGGGACTCGGTGAAGCAATCTAGGGCTATATATAAAGTAAGTGCAAAGCCCCAAATGCCAAACAGCTGAAGAAAATGGATATATAAATTGTAATATGTATAAAACGCTATACAGACATTAACAATTACATATACCTACATTGAAAATGTTCAAAACATTACATTTAAAAGCAAGAAATAAAACTAAATGTATATAGGAAACACACCTCCTAAATTTACATCTTTTTTTCTCATGGCAGTATGGATTTTCTCCTCACGATTATCTTCCTAGAGATTATGAAAGCTAGAGGCTCTGTTAAGGACCTTTGGTAACATAAATTGAGCTGAATCTGCCTTCGTCTCAGGTCATGATCTCAGGGTCCTAGGATAGAGCCCTACATTGGGCTCTGCTCAGCAGGGAGCCTGCTCCCCCCCCCACCACCTCCTACCTCTCTACCTACTTGTGATCTCTCTCTCTCCCTCTGTCAAATAAATAAATAAAAGCTTTAAAAAAATAAATAAATTGAGGCTGAAGATAGTTTTGTTTTGTTTTTAGCATAATAAAGTGTAGGATATAATGCTAACAAGAGGCTATTCTCCCTGGTGTAAAAGCCTGGTTTTGCTTTTTTCAAGAACAGGCCTGAAGCACATACTTCAATGAGGGCTTATTTTTGTCTCTCCACTCCCCCACTCAAAGATCCAATGCCCCCAGTCCCTCACTCAGTAGGTGAACTGAACAAGACACCCACACTTACTGTCAATTTCTACCATTTGGCCAGACACAAAAGGACAGGGCTTTGTTTGGTTCTAAATAATCAAGAAACTATGAAGGATTGAAGAACACAGGTATAATTGAAATGCTCGCTATGTGGAGCCCCCATGACTTCTGAATTAGAACTCCACATCACTGAAGCCTGGGGACAAATTGAATGGAATGAGAAAACTGTACATGAACTGCCACCACCATATAGACTCCAAAATACAGGACACTTGAAACCTGCCATTTGTTTAAATATTCAGAACATTCTTCAGTATTCCAAACATTTTCTTGTTTTGCTTACTATTTTCACATGGACTGCACCCACCCCTCCCTCCCCTGATAAAGGATAGAGAACCAGAGATAATCACATTTGTAATTACAACTTCCTAGCTGATGGGAGCATTCAGCATTTCTAGAAAATGCCTTATACTCTTCTACTGATGACCTAATTTATATATTTTTTGGCCACAAGGATGTAAAATGCAAGAGCATCTTGATGTACAGCCACAGAACTTAGAACTGAGTTTAAAAACTAAGACACTCTAGGGGTGCATGGGTGGCATTGTTGGTTAAGCATCCCTTCCTTGGTTTCGGCTCAGGTGGTGATCTCAGGGTGGTGAGACTGAGCCCTGAGTTGGGTCCCTCACTCAGTGCAGAGTCTGCTTGACATTCTTGCTTCCTATCCTTCTGCGCCTCCTGCTCATGAACTCTCTCTCAATAAATTAAACAACAACAACAACAACACCAAATATGAAACTGCAAGTTGGTGCAGCCACTTTGGAAAACAGTGTGGAGATTACTTAAGAAATTAAAAATAGAGCTACCCTATGACCCTGCAAGTGCACTACTGGGTATTTACCCCAAAGACACAGATGTAGTGAACAGAAGGCCCTCTGTACCCCAGTGTTTATAGCAGCAATGGCCACAGTTGCCAAACTGTGGAAAGAACCAAGATGCCCTTCAACAGATGAATAGATAATGAAGATATGGTCCATATATACAATGGAGTATATGCCTCCATCAGAAAGGGTGAATACCCAACTTTTTTTTTTTTTAAAGATTTTATTTGTTTATTTGACAGACAGAGACCACAAGTAGACAGAGAGGCAGGCAGAGAGAGAGAGGGAAGCAGGCTCCCTGCTGAGCAGAGAGCCCGATGCGGGACTCGATCCCTGGGATCATGACCTGAGCCAAAGGCAGCGGCTTAACCCACTGAGCCACCCAGGTGCCCGAATACCCAACTTTTGTAGCAACATGGATGGGACTGGAGGAGATTATGGTGAGTGAAATAAGTCAAGCAGAGAGAGTCAATTATCATATGGTTTCACTTACTTGTGGAGCACAAGGAATAACATGGAGGACACTGGGAGAAGGAGTGGAGAGGGAGTTGGGGGAAATCGGAGGGGAAGACGAAGCATGAGAGACTGTGGACTCTGAGAAACAAACTGAAGGTTTTAGAGGGTTTGGGAGTGGGAGGTTGGGTGAGCCTGGTGGTGGGTATTAAGGAGGGCACATATTCCATGGAGCACTGGGTGTGGTGCATAAACAATGAATTTTGGAACACTGAAAAAATTTTTTTAAAAAGGTGAAACTCTAAATATTCTAGATTATTATTCAGTAAGTGAAAACTAATGTAACATCGTAAAAACAAAACTTCAGCAAGCCGTAACTATAGCAATGGCTGCCATTTATTACTAACCATCAGGTAAACCTCATGCCCACTCTATGAGTGCTTTGTCCCCAGCTTTGGAAAGAAACAAGTGAAGTTTAGAGAAGTTAAAGAAGCTCTCCCCTTAAACAAGCTCTCCCCAAGTGTCACTGTCACCGAGAGACCAGAAGTCAATCCCAGCTCTTATTCCCAAGCTGGTGCGTTCTTTCCACTATGCTTAGCTGCTTCATAAAAATAACAGATCTATCAGCGAGGTTTGAGAGAAGAGAGCTCGGTTTTCCAGACGTGCTGAAGAAACAGAAGTTAGAGCTTAGAAGAAATAGAGAGGAGAGCGTGGAAGGAGGAGCCAACTAAACCCACTCGTCTGTATACTCATTGTGACCAAATACACTCCATTCTGATTCTGTGGATCAAACAGATCTGGCTCTTCTACTTTATAGAACTCTTCTGAAGGACTCACGAGGACCAAGAGACTATCTGATAATAGTTTTTGTGAAACTCTATGGCAGTGGCTTTTGCAGCTCTTCCAAAACTAATTCAACCCATTCAGGGGTTGGGTCAAGGTGGTATTTTTCTTGGGGAACAAATCATCTTTTTTTCTTCCTCATAGAGGGAGATAAGACAAAATTTACACATAAGATTCTTGACCATTTGTTAGAAAATTAACTTAAAATGTAGGCTGAAATTCTGGTTATTTGGTATAGTGTTTTTTTTTGTTTTGTTTTGTTTTTTTTTTTTTAAAGATTTTATTTATTTATCAGAGAGAGAGAGAGAGCGAGCACAGGCAGACAGAATGGCAGGCAGAGGCAGAGGGAGAAGCAGGCTGCCCGCTGAGCAAGGAGCCCGATGTGGGACTCGATCCCAGGACGCCGGGATCATGACCTGAGCTGAAGGCAGCTGCTTAACCAACTGAGCCACCCAGGTGTCCTTGGTATAGTGTTTTGATCTCCATTTGAGACCTATTCTAATCCACTAAAACTTGATACAAGAGCAAATTTAACCAAAAAAAAACTTAATTCATATACCAGAAAATTCACACATTTTTAAAGATTACTGACATGCAGTGTTATTAGTAATTTCATGTGCAAAACTGACTTGCCAATTCTATACGTTATTCAACGCTCACCACACTGAGGGTGGTCATTATTTGTCACTATACGTTATTAAAATATTATCGACTACATCCCCTATACTGTACTTTTCATCCCCATGAGTTATTTTGTAACTGGAAGTTGTACCCCTTAATACCCTTCGCCTATTTAGGACCATCCTCCCAACACGCTATGCTCTGGTAACCCAAGTTTCTCTGTATTCACAAATCTACTTGTTGTTCTTTTTAAATGTAATATTCTACATGTAGGTAAAAACATGGGATATTTGTCCTTCTTTGACTTACTGAAAATAATACCCCATGTGGTCACAAATGGCAAGAGCTCATCCTTTTTCATGGGTAAAAATTCTGTACATAGGAACATGCGGGCGCACACGTGCGCTGTATGTTCTTTATGATGGACACGTAGGTTCCTTCCATGTTTTTGCTATGGTAATTAATACTGCAGTTAAAAAAGGGGTGGATATATCTTTGCAAATAGTGTTTTTGTATTTTGGGGATAAACACCTAGTAGTGGAACTATGAGAACATACAGTATTTTAAAAATTTTTTTTAGAAAACCCTCTATACAGTTTCCCACATTGGTTGCGCCCAATGATATTCTCACCAACAGTGCACGGGGTTCCCTTTTCTCTACATCCCTGCCCACACTTGTTGTCTTTTTGATACTAACCATTCCAACTGGTGTGAGGTGGTACCTCACTGTGGTTTAGATTCGCATTTCTCTGATGATTAGCGATGCTGAGCATCTTTTCATGTGTCTGTTGGCCACAAGTGTCTCTTCTGTGGAAAAATTTTGGATAGGTCCTCTATCCAGTTTTTAATCAATTATTGCTTTATTTGGAACCAATGTTGAGTTGTAACAGCTCTTCATATTTTTTAGATATTAACCCCTTATCGGATAAGTTATTGGCAAAGATCTTCTCCCATTCAGTAGCTTACCTTCTGTTGAGGATTTTTGTATCTATGTTTATCAGAGACATTGGCCTGTAGATTTTTGTAGGATCTTTGTCCTCATAGAATGAGGATAATGCTGACCACATAGAATGAATTCAAAAGTTTTCCCTCCTTTTCTATTTTTTGGAATAGTTTGAGAATAATAGGTATCTCTTTTCAAAATGTTTGGTGGAATTTACTTGTGAAGCTATCTAGTCCTGTAATTTTCTTTGTTGGGAGGTATTTGTTTTTTTTAACCAGTTCAATTGCATCACTACTGAGTCTATTCAAATTTTCTACTTCCTGATTCAGTTTGGAAGACTGTATTTTCAGGAATTTAGCCATTTCTTCTAGGTTGTCCAATTTGTGTGCAATATTTCCTAGTATTCTCTTATAATCATTTGTACCTTTGTGCTGTTGGTTATTTCTCCCCTTTCATTTCTCCTTTCATTTCTGCCTTTGAGTCTTCTTTTTTTCCTGTGTCTGGCTAAAGGCTTATCAACTCTGTTTATCTTTTCAAAGAACCAGCTCTTGATTCCATTGATCTTATTATTTTTAGACTCTATTTCAATTATTTTTGCTCTCATCTGTGTTTCCTTTCTTCTACTAACTTTGAGCTTTGTTCTTTTTCTAGTTCTTTCATGCATAAGGTTATTTTGTTTTAGATTTATCTTCTTTCTTGAGATAGGCTTGTATTGCTATACACTTCCGTCCTGTAACTGCTTTTGCTGGGTCTCAAAGATTTTGGATCATTGTATTTATAACTTCATTGTCTCCCATGTATTTTTTTAAAGATTATTTTAGAGAAAGAGAGAATGAGCAAGTGAGGGGGAGAGGCAGAGAGAGAAAAAATCTCAAGCAGACTCCCCATTGAGCACAGAGCCCAATGTGGGGCTCATTTCCACAGCCCTGAGATCATGACCTGAGCTGAAATCAAGAGTTGGTCCCTTAACTGACTGAGCCACCCAGGTGCCCCCCATATATATTTATTTCCTCTTTGATTTCTTTGATGACCTGTTGGTTATTCAGTATCATGTTGTTTAGCCTCCATTTGTTTGTGATTTTCTCAGTTTTTTTTTCTTGTAATTGATTTCTAGTTTCACAACAGTGTGGTGAGAAGAGATGCTTAATAGGATTTCAATACTCTTAAATCCACTGAGGCTAGTTTTGTGGCCTAATATGTGATCTATCCTGCAGAATGTCCCATGCATACTTGAATGTGAATTATGCTGGTTTGGGATGGAAAGTTCTGCATATATCTATCAAGTTCATCTGGTCTGATAGGCCATTTATAGCCACTATTTCCGTATTGATTCTTTGCACTATCCATTGGTATAAGTAGGATGAAAAGCCCCTATTATTATTGTGTTACTGTCAATTTCTCTCTTAATGTCTGTTAATATTTTCTTTATATATTCAGGTGCTCCTATGTTGGGTGCATAGATATTTACAATTGCTATATCCTCTTGTTGAAATAATCCCTTTATTATGTAATGCCCTTCTTTCTCTCTTGCTAGCGTCTTCATTTTTAACGTCTATTTTGTCTGATGGAAGTAGTTCTATCCTGGCTTTTTTTTTTTCCTTCCATTTGCATGGAATTTTTTTCCATCCCTTCACTTTCAGTCAGTATGTGTCTTTGAGTCTGAGTTCCTTGTAGGCAGTATATAGATGAGTCTTGTTTTTTTTATCCAGCCATCCTATGTCATTGGAGCATTTAGTCCACTTAAATTCAAAGTAACTTCCCGCTTAGAACTACTTTTGCTGGGTCTCAAAGATTTTGCTACCATGTTGTTAATTGCCTTCTGCTTGTTTTTGTAGTTCTTTGTTGTTCTCTTGCTCTCTTCCCCTGTGGTTTGCTGGCTTTCTTTAGTGTTATGCTTAGATCCCTTTGTGGGTTTTTTTTTTTAAATCTCTTACAGGTTTTTGATTTCTTATTACCATGGAGTTCTATGTAACATGTGTGTAATAGTCTGTATTAATTTGATGGTTGCTTAAGTTGGAACACATACTAAAAGCATTAAATTACTACTTCCCCCTCCACGTTTTATGTGTGAAATCATATAATTTACACCTTAAAATATTCTGCATCTTTTTATTTTTTATTTCCCATTTATTATTGTACTATAATTGAGTTTAGTACTGTTCTGTTTTAGCCTTCATACTGGTTTTATAATTGATTAATCTACTACCTTGACTATATGCTTGCTTTTGCCAGTGAAATGTTTTCCTTTCATATGGTTCTTTTTTCTAGTTATGGTCTTTTTCTTGCCACTCAAAGATGTCCCTTTAACATTTCTTGCAAGGCTGGTTTAGTGGTGATGAACTGAACTTTAACTTCTGTTTGTCTGGTAGACTCTTTCTCTCCACTTCAATTGTGCCTGATAACTTGCTGGATAGAGTAGTCATAGTTGTAAATTTTTTTACTTTCAGCACTTTGAATATACCCTGCCACTCTGTTTCAGTCTAAAATGTTTCTGCTGAAAAATTAGGTGATATCCTTAAGAGGAGGAGGTGGGCCCTTATTTGTTTGCTTTTCTCTCGTTGCTTTTTAAATTCTCTTTTTACCTGTAGCTTTTTCCATTGTAGTTATTATGTGCCTTGGTGTAGACCTTGCTTGGGGGCTCTCCTTGATTCCTGGACTTGGATGTCTTTTTCCTTCCCTGGTTAGGACGTTTCAGTTACTATTTCTTCAAATAAAATGTCTGCCTCCTCTCTTCATCTCGGATCCTTATAATGCTACTGTCACTTAATCATGTTGCAAACATCCCTTAACCTATTTTGTAATTCTTCCCCTTTTGGCTGTTCAGGTTGGTTGTTTTCTATTACCTGGTCTTTCAGATTGCTGGCCCATTCTTCTGCATCCACTTGTCTGCTGATTCTAGTGTATTTTTTCATTTCCGTTAGTATATTCTTCAACTCTGGTTCTTTTCACATTTCCTATTTCTTTGTTGACGTTCTCACAGAGTTCATCTACTCTTCTCTCAAGTCCAGGAAGTATCTTTAGGACCATTACTTATAATACTTTATCAAGCACATTACTTGTTCCATTTAGTTTAGTTCTAATTTTGTCTTGTTATTTCATTTTTTAGATATTCCTCTGGTTCCTCATTTTGTGTAATACTCTGTTTCTTTGTATTAGGTAGGTCTGCTAGGTCTACTGGTCTTAAAAGTGGTCGTCTTGTGTCAAAGAAATCCTGCAATGCCCTTTAGTACAATCCCCTCTGGTCACCAGAATTGGGCTCCCCAGGGGTGTCCTCTGTGTGCTGTGATTCCTTTGGGCATGCTGGTAGGTGGGGCTGACCCTCATCTCAGCTGGCTGCAATAATCTGCTTCACCTTCTACAGGCATACGGGACAGAGTTTGCACCCCAGGCTGTTGAGGGGCCCGGCTATAGCACCATGGACTAGCTGATGGGCTGGGCTAGCTCTCAACCCACCTGTCTACAGTTAGCCACTGCAACACCTGCTGTCACTCTGAGGAACATGGCTTACTCCCTGCATGGCCAGCTAAAAGGCTCAGCTACAGGAACTGTGGGTGTGTGGGTTATTTCCCACCCCTTGCCCCCTGTCCCCTACCCAGAGCAGGAGCCACTTTGCAGTGGTGTTTGTCCTGTCCCTGCTGGGTGTGTTGGGGCAGGAGCCACTTTGGAAGGGTGCCTGTTGAGATAGCTGGGTTGGGTGGAGCAGGAAAGCAGGACAAGGCCAGAGTGGGGCATATTCTGCTAGCAAGGTAGATGGAGTGTGTTAAAACCGGCTCCTGCCAATGTCCAGCTATGTAGTCTGGGGAATGGTGAGAAAAATGGGGCCTGCCAGCACGTCCATTCCCAGAGGAATCTCCTGCAGATTTCTGCCCCTCCAGCACACATTCTAAAATTAGTCCATAAATCTCCTTCATGGATGCCCCAGATGCTTTTCAAACTGCTGCTTCTGTGCTGGGTGTTAGACTGAGTGATATAGTATGTTGGCTCTTTCAGGGCAGAGTCTTGGTTTCCTGTAGCCCTCCAGCTCTTCTGGAGTTAAGCCCTACTAATTACTTAAGCTCCTAGAGTTAAGCCTTGTTGATTTATAAAGCCGGACATTATGGAGGGTCTTGTTCCCAGTGGGGGCCAGGGACACCCATGTGGGGTCTGATCCCTTGCTCTTCGTGGTAGTGATGTCCCTTCCATTTGTGGTTAGTTACACAAGGTATTTGGTACCCAGGTGTGTCCCTGCCCCTATTTCTCTGTGGCCTCTTCAGGACGAGCTGTGGCAGTTCTGTTCTGCCATTCTTTAGTTAGTTGCAATACACGTATTTGTTGCCACAGTGCGTCCATGAGAGGAGTGAGCTCAGGCTCCTTTTACTCCACCATCTTCCCACGTTCCCCATATAGACTCATTTAAAGCCTACAGGCTTTTAATATATTCGTAAACTTGTGCATCCATCACCAAAATCTATTTTAGAACATTTACATCACCCTTAAAAGAAACGAACATCACACCCCTTAACCATCACCCTCTAAGCCCCTATAAACCCCTACCTTAGGCAACCGTTAATCTACTTTCTGTCTCTACAAAGCAACTTTCTGTTGGCTAAAATCCTAAATGTTCTCTGGCTTTGAAGAGATCAGTCCCATCTTGAATGTTAGCTGGAAAAAATACCAGAAGTAGTCAACTTTTGTTGGGGGTGGAAAAATAAGGAAAGATAAAAGAGCAGCACCATGTTTTCTAATATGAAGTCTAGAATCATTATTTAGTTGGCAACTATGCGATCTTAAATCCATGAACGCAAAACCGAAATGTACTCACCAAACAGTTTTTTCTCTTCTAGTTTCTCAGAACATGGTTGGCATACTCAGGTCTTCATCTAGAATCTAATGATCTTCTAGGAAATCCCAGTGAAGGGAGCAGGGGCTGCTGGAGGAGAGCTGCATTCTCTACTGGTTACGGCTCTACTTATTGGCTTCTTGAGAGTTCTGGCGAACTCAGAAGTTCTCACAATTTAATGTAGGCAGAAGAAAGGGATCTTCAAGACCCTGATAGAAGCTATGTCTTTAGCTGTGTCCTTCCCACTTTGGAGACATGACAGTGTGGTGGAAAGATCAGGTCTGGCATGACTGCTTTGAATCCTAGGTCTACATACTAGATATAGGACCTTACTTAATCTCTTTGATTCTCAGTTTTTTTTCATCAGTAAAATAACATGACTATCATCCAATAATAATGGTGGAGTTATGAGAATTAAATGTAATGACATCTGTTGAAATGTCAAAACCTACTAAATTATACATAGTAATAATCAATAAATATTAACTTCTCTTTTATATTCTCTTCTTATAAACTCCAGATCATCAGACTATTCTCTTAATTGTCTGGGTCCTGCCCTACATAGGACATGCTTTGTGTTCATCAATAACTGAAGGCATGGGTTTAAGGGCTTCTATTAGTAACCAACTGTGATCTTATTACTTAACTTGTGGCTACTTTGGTTTTCTTGTATTTCAAAAGGTTATCACAAAGCTTCAAAATATGCATAGGAATCACCTGCGTATTTTTTTTTTAATTGCAGACTGATTCAGTAGCTACAGTGAACAGAATTTTTAAATAGATTCTAAGGTTCCTGCCTTCCTTGTGTACATGCTCCGTAGGATCCTCTCACCCTGAGTGTGAGCAGTACCTGTGCATTGGATAGGTCACCCTCATGATTAGGTT
The DNA here is from genome assembly GCF_011764305.1 of Mustela putorius furo. Lineage (NCBI taxonomy): Eukaryota > Metazoa > Chordata > Mammalia > Carnivora > Mustelidae > Mustela > Mustela putorius. Next base: position 10,256,136 of record NW_025422049.1, read on the forward strand.
ACATGACAAAGATGAAGGGATTTTGCTCATGTAAATAGGGTCCCAAACCAGTTGATTTGAAATTAATGAAAGGGAGATTATCCTGGGTGAGTCTGACCTAAACAAGGAAACCCATTAAAAGAGGGCCTTGAAGTCAAGACTCTTGCTATCCTTGAGATAGTGAGTTTTTAGCAGTTCTACAGCTACAAGGAAATAAATTCTGCCAGCAACCACGTGTGCCTGGAAGAGGACTCAGTGCCTCAGATCAGACCCCAGTCTTAGCTGATAAATCTTGGTTTAAGTCTTGTGTGATCCTGAGCAGAGCATTCAGGTAAGCCATACTCAGTTCCTGACCCATGAAAACTTTGAAATGATAATGTGTTATTTTACGCTGCTAAATCTATGGCGGTTTGCTACACGGCAGTACAGAACTAATATACTGGGTCTGAGTGAGGCATTTCTAATAAGATCCCAGGTGGCTATTGATTATGCACCAGCATGTCCACAATCTGAGTAACAAGAATATATCACACAATCATTTCAAGACTTAGAGCGATCGTAGATATTAGGGATGAACAACTAGGGTGCTTTTATGATGATTTCTTCAACCTTAAACATAAAGTTTAATGATTCATAATTCTTCATTATTACCTCTATTTTATAAATTCTTCATTTGTAACCTCAATTTTCTAAAATTGACTCTCATGTGACTTTTGTGGGAAATTCCACTTAAACTTCTAGACATCTATTTCCAATTAGAGTTTCATTCCTTTACAATTTCCTACTCTTGCAAGAAAATTAAATATATTCCTAATCAAATGCAAATGGCACAACACAGAGAGGTAATTATCATTTTATCAATTCAGTCCAATCCTCTTTAACCACACTCAGTATTCTAAGTAACAAGATCTTAATGGTTACACTTGAGGATATTTAAATAAGATGGAGGGAAAATGAATTGTTTCTTGGCTTTGCCAAATAGGAATTATTCACAAAATAGGTTTTTCAGCTTACTGTCTTATTAAACCATTTTTATTGGCTTTCTTATTTAGACTGTATGGTTGGATACTACCAGGTATAATGGAACATCTGTTCTATGCAGTCTAGCTGATCTACTTGGTCAAACAGGAGTCTTAGGACTGAAGGATTTATCTACATGAGACTGCAGGTTTCAGAATTCTATTAGCTGACTGCTATTTGTCACAGCAATTTATTTTGTGTTGATCAAGAGTCTCTACCTTGGAGATTAGTAAATGTAGAACCCAATAACTCAACTCTTACAGATCTCTTTTTGAACCTGTTAGATGAAAAGAGGAAGTCATTTTCTCCAGATTCTTTCTTCTACATCTGTTAAATGGGTGGCACTAAAACTTTCAGTTCATTCTAATTCAATTCATTTCAAACGTTTTTACTTAGCGCATTACTGTCCTAGGAACAAGCAGTATGAATAACACCTAGTGCTTGCTCTTATGCAGTTTATGATCTGGTGGGGAAAAAAAACAAATAGACATGGAATTATAATATAGCATAACTACTAAGAGAGGGCCAACTGCAATGTAAGTAATATGTAATTTTGAATTTAAAGTATGGGTAAGATTTAGTGAAGTAAAGGGAAGAGAAGATGCCTGGCAGAAGGAACAATGTGTTCTATGGGTGAAGAGCAAGAATTAGAAAATTCAAGGTGGTTAGAACATAGGTAAGAGGTAGAGGGAGAAAATTAGAAAAGCATGCAGGACCCAACACATGATGGCTGGTTAAGCATATAAAAGAGTTTGGAGATTAGTTTAGGTAATCATTTATAAACTTGGGTCTCAAGAACCTGTTACACATATATAGATAGAGGAGCCCATGAGATCATGACCTGAGCTGAAACCAAGACTTGGACGCTTAACTGACTGAGCCACCCAGATGTCCTAAGACAGTGTTCTATTCTTAAAAATTCTGTAGGGCCCCATAGAGCTTTAGTATCAGTGTTAAATGTATTAATAGTTGCTATATTAGAAAAACTGGGAAATTTAAAAAGATTTAAAATAATTAAAAACCTATTACATGTTAACAGAAAAGGTTTTTTTGGTAAATCTCTTCAATGTCTGGCTTATGTAGAAACCAAGCTGATTCTCATATCTGACTTGTGTCTATTTATTGCAATGTTACATGTCCCTTAACCTATGGAAAACGCTACTGTAGACTTAATGAGCAAATGAAAGTGAAAATGGCAAATAATCTCAATAGGATTATGAACATTGTTTTGACTTTGCAAAGCAAGAGATCTCACAGACCTCTGGGGATCTTCTTGATTTGAGAACTATGGTCTGAAGTCAATGAGAAAACCCTGAAGTGTTTAAAGAACAGAGTTAGATATGATCAGAGTTTCATTTTGGGAAAATTACTCTGCAGGGAAAAGATGTGTTGTAGCAGAATAAGAATAGAATCAAGTAGGCTTGTATGAATTCCAAAAATGCGTATCTGATCATGTCTAGGCTTACTGAGCTACCAGGAAAGGGTTTTAAATAATATTACATATGCTAAATATTTATTACAATGTTAGCGTTCAGTGCTCTTAACCACAGTAATCATCTGTTTCCTAGGATTTATAAGGGCAAAATCCAGTGTAGAGCTAGAGTCTGAAACAGAATAAAGCTTGGCAAGAGATGCAAATTCTTGTAGAATCTCAAGCACTGCAGTACAACCAGCCAACCATCCACTTGCCTCAGCTAAATGCTATTCACTGAAGAAATGGATGAAAGTGAAGCCATGTTTAGCTAAGGCCCTCATAAAGAAAGCCCTGGATCAATAATGAATTGGCATAGCAAATTAATTAATAAAAAATAATATAAATAATAATATGTTACTAATAAACAATTTTGAGCACTTACAGTATGCCAGGCACTGTGCTTAAGGGCTTTATCATTTTAATTTAATCCTCATAACAACCTATGAAGTAGGTAAGATCATCATTACCCCCAGGGGGTATTACTATTACCATCTCCACACCCAGGATGGGAAAACACAGATGGGAGGAGGAGAGGACTAGGCAGACACAAACCCAAGTAACTCATTCAAGGTTCTAAAATAAAGAACAGAGCTAGGTTCTGAGCCTATGTCTAGATGACTCGAAAACCCATTCATAGCCAGTGTGCTATACCGCCACACTACAAGATACAATGTAAAATACTTCATGAATAAAGCTAGATTCTGTATCAAATAGATTACCAGATATTGCTGATAGTTTATGCTAAGATAAATCCTGATAACTAAAGTAACATTTTTCTACCCTAGAAACAAGAGATCTGAAGTAATAGTTCATTGCTGACAATGGTTGATACTATTCATGGTGAAGGCAAACCTTTCTGGGGAACAGACCCACAAGCGTTTACATTTTTATTATTGTCTACAAATTCAAGAATGTCGCCTTTGCTAATTGGGAGGCAGTAGAAGAGAGTAGATCAATGTAATTGGACTGTCCAGATTTGAATCCCAACTCTACCATTTACTAACTCTTTAACACTGAGCACGTCAGTTAACCTGTCTATGCATCAGTTTCTGTGGCCTTTAAATAGGGGCAATAATAGTACCTAACTCAAATGGCAGATTTTAAGATTAAATGATAGAATATATACAAAGTATCAATTATGGAGTATATAAGATTAAATCTCAAATATTAAATATCACAGATTAAATGCTCAAAATTATTAACAATCTAATTAAATTGTACCCAAAGAACTCCTCCTTCACCATAATTATTTACAATATTATATGTTTTAAGGGCCTAAATTTTTTCACAAGTAAAGGTGTACAAACAGATGCCTAAAATCCCTGCCAGTTTCAAGCCTCTGTGTTATCAAGTTGACCTAAAAATCTCACTCTCCTCCTCTCTACACTGCTGTAAAGGAGGCTTTGCCAAAATAATCAGTCCCATACTCATTCCAATAGGGACATTTATAGTCATGCAATCAAACCAACCAGATTAGGAGCTGAATTTTTGATAGAATAGACTGGATCTTTTGGCATGTTTTGAATAGAGCTTTAATTTGTCCGGCTTACCATAATTTTTTAAAGAACTTAAAGTAGAATTGGGTTTACTGAGAGGTTAATACTATCTAAATGTCAGGTAATTATAGTAATTTTACCTAGGACATTGGGAAAACTTCTTAACTCTGTGTACTTTTTTTAAAAAAAGATTTTATTTATTTAACAGACAGAGATCACAAGTAGGCAGAGAGGCAGAGAGAGAGGAGGAAGCAGGTTCCCCTCTGAGCAGAGAGCCCAAAGTGTGACTCGATCCTAGGACCTTAGGATCATGATCCCAGGACTCTGGGATCATGACCTGAGCTGAAGGCAGAGGCTTTAACCCACTGAGCCACCCACGCGCCTCTTAACTCTGTGTACCTCTATTAAAATCTTTTTTAAAGACACACTCATTGATATAAGGCACAACATCAACAGGGTTTCAAAAGTTTCTTTCTTCTATTTGGGAAACATGCACACGTGCCCCACTTGCCTGTATGCTAGGCTTTTATTTTTCCCTTTTGCTTAGTTAGGGACAAAGTCTGCCATTTTGGGATTGAAGCAGAGTCCTTTTGGCTCTAGGGAGAGGGTAATAAATTTTTTCTTCATACTGCACTGACAATTTAATCTTGGTTGAGAGAATTGCTATCTCTGAGGGTTGCTTAAGACTGGAAATCGATGCAGTTGTTTTCTTGGTAACCAAGCTACTTGGAATCATTGATATACAAAAATTCAAGTTCCGACTTTGCTAGGTACTCTTAAGGCTCCAAATTTTTTTTCTAAAAAAATTAGGCTGAATTCTGACTTAGAAAGGCAATAGAAAAAACAAGTATTCCAGCTCAACATGTAACTTTTTTTTTTTTTAGAGTGGTCAATTGTAGCAGAATCATCTGGAAAGATGCTGCAAGACACAAGGGGTAAGGGAAACAAAAGGATTAAAGCAAAGTGTAAGCAGCAAGCTTGTGTTGGGCTTACAAGTTTGTTCACTGGGACATATTCTTTTCTTATGTATAAGCAATACCAAGAATTCATACAAGAACAATACATTCTTCATCTCCCAAAATGAGAAGAGGAAGAAGAAATAAGGGAATCTTACTTGGAAATGGAATCTTAGAGCTGGAGAAGGCCTTAAGGACCATATAGCTTAGGTTCCACATAAAGTAACGTTGCAAATGTCACACACTTAATGATAGACCCAGGACAATAATTTCAGTTTTTTTGATTCACATTGTAGTGTTCTTACTGGTCTAGCACAAGTACTCAGAGTTTATTTTTAAAAAAAGGTTTTATAATATACTTATTAAATCAGTTATTTATAAAGTGAAATTCCAGGCGTGGTAGAAGAGCCAAAGATAATCCCCAAATCAATTCTGGTAGACAAAATTCACTGACTGGTAAGTCTATGGAATGCCAATTTAAGAAAAAAAAAATACTGTGCCCATCAACATGCATTAAAAACAGAAAAGTTTCCGAGAAAACAGTAAGAACAGAGAAGAGGCAATCAGAAATAAAAACAGGAAATTTTTGATCAGTCCAGTAATAGCTTAAGAAGACTGGAAAATTTCAGCTCTGATTGTGAGAGATGGGTTTCCAAATGCCTTGCCTCTATCTGTTTGTCTCTTTTTGAGTGCAATTCTTATGCTGAAATCCCCAACTCCTACAACTGTTACTTCATATTTTCTCCTGACTTCCTTCTTTTGGCCAACCCAACAGAAGGATTTATGCAGGGGCACCTGGGTGGCTCAGTGGATTAAGTCTCTGCCTTTGGCTCAGGTCATGATCTTGGGGTCCTGGGATCAAACCCCACATCAAGCTCTATGCTCAGCAGGGGGCCTGCTTCCCCCCTCCTTCCCCTCTGCCTGCCTCTCTGCCTACTTGTGATCTCTCTCTGTCAAATAAATAAATAAAATATTTAAAAAATGATTTGTGCTGTTTCTTTAACCATCAAAACCCCTTCTCCTTCCTACAGTCTTGGTTATAAAAATAGGGAAAGCAGACAGAAATGTATGGGTTAGCATTTAGATGGATATTATGAAAACAGCTATTATATACTAGGTATCCAATGATATCCAATAAATATTGCTTACTTGTATGTGCTCCACTACAAAAGACAAAGTCCTATGCATCCTAGAGGCTATGTTATCTCCTAAAATCTCCAAAATCATGAAAATGACTCAGGAAAATATTGCACCCTCGGCTTTTCTCAGATAAGACCTTAAGAAAGATATTACTTCACGGTTTCTGAGAGTAAGATGCTAGAATCAGGATATCTGAGAAGGCCTGGGGTAGGGAAAGGAGGGCTAGGGCCAGGAGGTAAGAAAAGAACCAAGAGGTGTCTGGGTGGTTCAGTTGGCTAAGGGTCTGCCTTCAGCTCAGGTCATGATCTCAGGGTCCTGGGATCAAGCCCTCCATCAGGCTCCCTGCTTCTCCCTCTGCCTCTCCCCTCTGCTTGTTCTCTCTCAAGTAGATAAAATCTAAAAAACACCAAGCAAACAAACAAAAAAATCCACAAAACAAAAACCCAAGAAAGAATCTATAAAGCAAACATTAAAATTCCATTTCCAGCTATGTTGACATAAGTGCTACCAATTTGCCCTCCCAGCATGAACAGTTATAAAACTGAACAAAGTATATGAAGCTGTTGTTTTCAGGCACTGGACAGAAGGTAACACAGAACACAATACTTAAAGAACAGCGGCAGAGAAGATGAGCACCAGGCTCACTCTAGGCTCTCTATTAGCATAGAATTCCAGCCTTAACACAGAGAGGTATGGTCCAGGCTGACCATTACGAAAGACAATAAAGAACATTAAATACTATGAAATATTTGATTAACCCCAGGAAAGCAGGAAAAAAAGGAACAGGTAAATAAAAGCACATGAAATTAAAACAGAACCAGCAAATGACAGAATCAAGAGGAGCCATATCATTAAATATATTAAATATACATAGAAGAATCATTCTCATGATTCATGATTTCAACTAGAAGAAAAGGAGATTGAAGTATACACTGTATGCAGGTGTGCACTTTAAATATAAAGACACAAATAGATTGAAGCAAAACAATGCAAAAAGATGTCTACATATTCAAAGAAGATTATAAAAGATTAGCACCAGAGAGAAATTAGAATGTTGCCAGTGATAAAAAGAACACTGCAAGATAAATTCATAGTAATCCTGAATGTGTATGCTACAGATAACAGATTTACAAAATACATGAAGTAGGGATGTCTGGGTGGCTTAGTTGGCTAAGTGCCCAACTCTTGGTTTCATCTCAGGATCTCATGGCTCTTGAGATGGAGCCTGTGTTGGGCTCTGCACTCTGTAAGGAGTCTGCTAGAAGATTCTCTCCCTCTGCCCCTTCCCCTGTTTGTGTGCATGTTCTCTTTCTAAAATAAATCCTAAAAAAGAAAAAAAAATCCAAAAACCCCACAAAATACATGCAGTAAAAATGGACAGAACTGAAAAGAGGAATTGAGAAATCTACAATGGGATTTTGCACACCTTTCTCAGTAACTGGATAAAGTTGAAAAACTACCAAAATATATGAAAATAGATGAACACCATTATCAAAGAATGGGACCTAAATGATAATTATAGGATACTACACTCAGCAACATCAGAAAACAACCTTAACTTCATAGAATTTTCATCAAGAGACTATATTCTAAGTGAGGAAATATAGCTCATTAAAATGTTTGAAATCTTACAAAGTATATTATCTGATAACGATGGAATTCAGTTAAATGTTAACATCTAGAAAATTTCTAAATGTTTTGAAATTAAATATCACATCTAATAACCTAAAGATCAAAGAAGAAAAATTAAAATACTTCAGTTGAAAGATAATGAAAATAATATATTAGAGGAAAATGTGTAATAGTAAATGCTTATACTAGTGGAAAAGGTTTAAAAATCAATTACATGTGTTTTTGCCTTCAGGATATAAAAAGTTAAGTATCAGCAAAATTAATGGGAGGGAAGACTTTTAAGAAAAGCAAAAAGTTCAATTAAGTAGAAAGAAGAAGAATCAGAAAAAATTCTTTAAATAAATAAAACTGATAAACCCTTAGCAAGATGAATAGGATAGAAGAAACATATTTTTTGGTAAAGTTTTTATTTATTGGAGATAGAGAGTGTGTTTGTGTGTGTGTGTGTGTGTGTGTGTGTGTGTGTGTATGTGAGAGAGAGAGAGAGAGAGAACGTGTGCACCAGCGAAAGGGGTAGAGGGAGAGGCAGACTTCCTGCTGAGCAGGAAGCCTGTCCAGGGATTCAATCCAGGAGCCTGGGATCGTGACCTGAGCTGAAGGCAGACACTTAACCAACTGAGCCACCCAGGTGTCCCAACAAACACATTTTATTAATATTAGAATTAAAAGAGAATATCATAACAGATCCTACAGACATTTAAAGGTGATTATTGGGAAAAACTTTAGGCTGATAACTTCAACATCTTAGATGGTCAAATTTCTTGCAAAATATGACTTAACGATAAACACAGGGAGGAGTGTAATGTGAAGTGAAATAAGCCAGTCAGAGAAAGGCAAATACCATGTGATTTTACTCAGAGGTGGAATTTAAGAAACAAATCAAACAAAAAAGGAGAAACCAGAACAGATTTCACTATAGAGAACAAAAGGATGGTTACCAGAGGGGAGGTGGGGGAGGGGGATAGGGGAAATAGGTGAAGGGGATTAAGGGTACATTTTTCTTGGTTGTACAGAGTAATATATGGAACTGTCGAATCACTATATTGTACACCTGAAACCAATATAACACTATTAATCACACTGAAATTACAAAAAAAATTACTTGAGAAAACTGACACAAAAAATAGAAAATTCCAGTAAAATTCTATTAAGTGAATATAACTAACAAAAATCTTCAAAAATATTTGGGCCCAGTTTCACTGGTGGATGGTATCAGACATCTAAGGAATAAGGTCAATCTTGCATAAAGCTGTTCAGAAAAATAGAGGAAGAAAGAGCTCATTTTATGAGGTCAATATTACCCTAATACTAAAAATCTGACAAAAACAACTAGAGAACAGTACCTCTCATTAAGATCAAAGTTCTTAACAAAACATTAGCAAATAGAATCCAGCCAACAAAAATGTTTAGTGTATCTAGTACAGTTTATCCCACAAATGAATCATTTGCTCAATACTTGATTATCAATTTATATACCACATAAAGTAAAAAATGAAAAAATAGGACCACAATAAATTCAGAAAAAGCATTTCACAGAATTTGGCATTTGCTCATGTTTAAAAAAAAAAAAAAATCAATCAGGGACGCCTGGGTGGTTCAGTCTAAGCGTTTGCCTTCCGCTCAGGTCATGATCCCAGAACCCTGGGATCAAGCCCAGAGTTGGGCTCCCTGCTCAGTGGGAAGGCTGCTTCTCCCTCTCCCGCTTCTGCGTGTCTGCTTCCTCTTCCGCTTCTACTTCCCCTGCTTGTGTTCCCTCTCTTGCTCTCTCTGTCAAATGAATAAATAAAATCTTAAAAAAAACAAAACACACAAAACAAAACAAAAAAATCAGCAAAATGTTAAAACTAGGGAAATCCCTTAAAAGCAAAACAAAAAACAAGGAAAATTTCTCAAGCTGACAAAGACAAAAAAAAAGAAAAAAAATTAGCAGATGGCATCACATTTATTGGTGAAACATTAAACACTTTTTCCCTTAGATTGGGAGTAAGGCAAGGATATCCACTTTCATCATTTCTATTTGGCATTATACCAGATACGCTAACCAGTGCAATAAGGCAAGAAATAAATAAAACTGGAAATTTTAAAACTGTCTTCCTCACAGATGATTGTTTAATCAGAAAATCTTAAAATCTTAAGTAATATATAATATCAACATCAGAAGTAAGATTAGTAAGGTTCTAAGATATAAGACCAATTTTTAAAAAAATCAATTGTATTCTTGATTCTAGCAGCAAACATTTGGGAAATGAAAAAACCCTACTATCTATACAGTTATCAAAGAACATAAAATATTTAGAAATAAATGACAAGCATTTGGGGTATTTCATAGTAGTGCACTATATCTGAAGACTAACTAGAGATAGCTTTAATAAGACATCTGTACCCTGAAGACCTATTCATAGCAAGTTATGAATATTACTGGAAACATTTAGGAATTCCTAAATAAATGAAGGAATATACTACATACTGGATCAGAAAGTCACCAGATTTAAGAAGTCAGTCCTTCCAAAATGGAGATTCGGTGCACTCCCAATCCCAGCAGTCTTTTAAATAAAAATTAACATGCTCGTTTAATTGATATAAAAATGTAAAACCAACTTGAATAACCAAACTGGTTTTAGAATAGCCTTAAAAAAAACTTTCTAGAAAATAACTTTTAAAAGAAAAAAGATGGAGAACTTACATTGTCTGATGTTAAGGTTTTTAATAAAATAAGACAGCGTGGTATTAGCTAAATATAGACGCATATCAATGTGACTGAATACTGACATCTGAAATAGGTCCACATGTACATAGTCAACTAACTTTCTTCAAAGGCACTAAAGGTCCTCAGTGGGGAAAGGATTGCATTTTCAAAACACTGCTGAAATAACTGAATATCCATATGGAAAAAAAATACCTCAATTTTTACCATACAACAAAAACCAAAAAAATTACTCAAAATAGATTATAGTCTTAAATATGGAGGCTACAATAATAAAACTTCTAGAAGATAACCTAAGAGAAAATCTTTGTATTGTAGAGTAGGCATTTTTTTTTAGATAGAACCAAAAAGCATGAATCATAAAGAAAATTGACAAACTGGCTTCATGAAAATTAAAACCTGTTCTTTGAATAACATCCTTAGGAAAACTTAAAAAGCCTCAGACTATACGACAATATTCACATTACTTACATCTGACACAAGACTTGCATACAGACTGTATAAAAATTCTTCCATGTAAATAAAATGAGAAACAAGCCAATTAAAAACTGGGCAAAATACTTGAACACTTTTCAGAGGACTATATCCGAATGGCAAAAAAAAATGAAAGAGATGTTCAATATCATTAGTCATAAAAGAAATGCATACTAAAGACTCAGTAAGATACCAATTAGTCTAATGCATAAAATTTTTTAAACCTGACAATCCAATTACTGGAGAATATGTGTAACAACTGGAACTCTCCTATATTGGAGACAGGAATGTAAAATTGTGTGATACTTTGGTAAACAGTTGGCATTTAAATCAAACATACATTCATCAAAGGCCTAAAATGTTTGCACGTAGATATTAAAAAAAACCATTTTAGATAGTGGAGTTTTAGGTTCACAGCAAAACTAAGAGTAAAGTACAGAGATATCACATATACTCGCATGCATAGTCTTTCCCAATATCAACTTTCTCAGTATATTTGTTATAATTGATAAACCTACATTGACACATCATAGTTATTCAAAGCCCTTGGTTTACTCTTGGTGTTGCATATTCTATGGATTTGGACAAATGTATAATGACATATATCTACCCTTGTAGTATTATACTGGGTATCTTCACTGACTCCTTTGTGCTCCCAACTATTCAAGCCACCTCTACCCCCACCCCTGGCAACCACTAATCACTTCACAGTCTGTATAGTTTTGACTTTTCCAGAAGGTCACATACGTCAAATCATATAGTATGTATACACCACTTTATTTTTCCCTTCGTCTACTGAATACCATCTTGGTTGCTTCTGGGTTTTGACAGTAATAAATAAAGCTGCTATAAATATTCATGCCCCAGTTTTAGTGTGGACATAAGCTCTCAACTCCTTTGGGTAGATACCGAAAGACAGTGTTGGATCAAATGGCTAAGCGTAGGTTTAGTTTTGTAAGAAATGACCCATCTTCCAAAGTGGCTCCTCTAAGTGTGTGATTTTCTTCCTTCTTAAGGGTTAATGCCCTGCTGGGGGTTTAGGTTCCCAACCACATGACCGCCCCTCCCACTGTTCTCAATGGGGCCTTCTTTGTGGCTTTAGCTGTGGAAAATTTGTTTTTGCTCATCTCCCAGTACATCACTGATCACCAGAGAAATGCAATTCAAAACCCCAGGGAGAGCAAGCACTTCACACCTGTGAGTGGCTATCAGCAGAAAGAGACAAGTGTTGTTAAGCATGTGGAGTGAGGGACCCCTTGTCCTGGTTGGTAGAAATGTAAATTGCTACAATCCCTACGGAAAAGAGTATGGAGCTTTCTTCAGGAAAATAAAAATAGGACTGCCATATGGTCCAACAATCACACTTGTGGGTATATACCCAAAGGAAATGGAAACACTATTCAGAAGCCTTACCTGCACTTCCTTGTTCACTGCAACATCATCCAAGATAGCCAAGGCACGGAAACAACCTAAGTGTCCATGAACAGATGAATTGATCAAGAAGATCTAGTGTGTATAAACACAACAGAATGTTATTCAGCCACAAAAAAGAAGGAAATGCTGCCTTTTGCTACAATACAGGAGGACCAAAAGAGCCTTATAAGTGAAATAAGTCAGGCAGAGAAAGATAATCATTGTATGTTCTCACTTACGTGCAGAAACTACAAAAACCCAACTCATAGAAACAAAGTATAGAATAATGGTTGCCAGGGGCTGGGGGCGGGGGCGGGCGGTGCAGCCGGAAGAAATGAATAGATGTTGCTCAAAGGCTACAGATTTGAGGCTCTAAGGTGAATGAGTTCTGGGGTTGTAACGTAAAGCATAGTGACTATCATTAACAATACCTGAAAGTCGTCTGAGTAAATCTTACATGTTATCACACGCATGCGCACACACCCACACAGAGTGGTAATTACGATAGAGGATGGAAGCATTAATTATCTTTATTGTGGCAATCACTTTACAATATACAGGTTCATCAGATCATCCTAGTTTATGCTTTAAACCCTTATTTATATGTCCACAATATCTGGAATAACATATAAAGCTGGAAGAAAAGAACGTACCAACGCCAACAGCATTAGTCATGAGGAAATTGGAAATTAAAAGCACCGTCTGATAGCGCTTCACAGCTACTAAAATGGCTCGAGTGTAAATAAAGTCACCAAGACCAAATGCTGGCAAGGTTGCTGAGCAAAGAGAACCCCCATACCTCACAGCAGGGAACGGAAAATGATGCAATTGTTTTGAAAAACTATTTGGCAGTTTCTTATCAAGTTAAGCATATACCTTCCCCAGGTTTTAGGTATTTACCCAACAGAAATGAAAGCCCATATCCAGCAGAATACTTGTGCAAGACTGTTCATAGCAACTTTAATTAAAAAAGAAAAAATCAAAACTGAAGCATATACCTTCCCCAGGTTTTAGGTATTTACCCAACAGAAATGAAAACCCATATCCACCAGAATACTTGTGCAAGACTGTTCATAGCAACTTTAATTAAAAATAAATCAAAACTGAAAAGAACCCAAATATCCATGAACAGAAGTAAATGTGTTTGGATAAACAAATTGTGCTACATTCATACAGTACAAGACTGTGGAAAAAGAACTATCTTTACATATAACGACATGGAGGGTTCTCAGCAACATTGCTGAGTGACCTATTTTCAAAAGAGTACAGGCTGTATGGTCACATTTATAGGAGTACTTTTAAAAACGAAAAACAAACTTATGGTGAGAAATCAGATCACACTTCGAGGCAGGGTGCTCGCGCAGGTATCAAGTTTGTCAGAATGAATTGAGCCATACATTTGCGAATGAGTTTCCTTTAGTATATGGAAATTATACCTCATTTACAAAAAAATGAAAAATAAAAAGGAAACCATGTAATTTAAAATTTTGTCAAACACCAGCAGTATACTTTCAAAAGTCAGTGTTTTGCAATTCTATCTGCACATGAGATGCACCTGAGTTTTGTTTTCTGGGTTTTTGTTTTTGTTTTTTGTTTTTAAACATACAGTTCTGACTCTTTACCCAATATTGAGAACCCCGGACCTGCTATAAAAAACCATTCCTATATCAACTGGGAAGTCACTACTGTAATAGTTTGATTTTCACAGCATTTCTAGTACAGAAACCCACCCCTATACCCGAATGAACTAGCCCACGCTGGCTTTGGAATTTTGAATTATTCATAGGTGGACATGGCCACAATATTAACAATTCTATCACACATTTCAGAAACAGAATTCACCTGCCATCAAACCGTCACAAGAAAGCTTCCACTGATTGTTTTACTTTTCTTCAGAGTGCATATGGCGGGTGGGGAACCTACAGAAACCAAAACCATGCTACAGAATTACCAATGGTTGTGAATCCAGCCTCCTCCTTAGCTCCAGTACACAATTTTGTAAAACACCTTTCATTAGCAGGCTTGTTTCTCAGAAGTGACAGTGGAACTCTCTTTAAGGATATATAGTCCAGTGCTAGACGTTAGCAACAGAATCTTAAGTGGAGAGACTTTTTTTTTTTTTTTTTTTAACAGAATGGGCCCCAGAGAACAGGAAACGAGACCACCACTAGAAGAGTTGATAGAAACAATAAGAAACTGGTTTGGAAGGCAATCAGAAACCATCAATGTCCTTCTCCACTTTAGAAGGCCAGCCCTAGGGACAGGATTCAGAACTCATTTCTAACACAAACCAAACTGCGCTGTCAAAAACAATACAATGGAAATTAGTAGTTTAGAGCAAAGAATCTCAGATGAATCCCCTGTAATCTAAATCAGAAACTAATTCAATTGACTTTTGGAAATATCCTTTTCCTCTCCATGTGGTTTCCACCTTTGATGAAGGGAGGGGTAAGGATTACAGAACTTCCAAGCCTGGTCTCCTTCGGCTACCGTGACTCAGCTCTAACTGCAACCCAGCTGGCTCATCTTCCTGGACGTGAATTCCGCAGTAGGACAGCCGTCCATTCCCCGGGTCCCAGTAGCAGAGAGGCAAAACCAGGGGCTTTGCTTGGATATCACATACAGGACAGGTTCAAGAACAACTGAACGAACCCGCACGAACTCCAGTTCCATTGAATTGGTCCCCATCATTCTTTGTCTCTCGTACCTTTAAATCTCTCTGCACGAAAACTGGGCTTATCCTCTGGTCGGTGTTAAAGCAGCACCCAATTTATAACTTCTGCCTGCACTTTCCTCTTCCAGAATGATTGCTGTTTGAAGAACGGTTGGCAGTGCATTTTCATTAGAGATCAAGATTTCAGGCAATGCATTTGGGTGCGGGTTTAGAATTGTGGTCTCATTTTCTGAATTCAATTCTCAGCCGTGTGCTTAAGCTTGGAATATCAAACAGTCTGGTGGTGAATGTTTAACTTGAGGGAAGAACTATGTATGCAGACAAATGGCACAGGGCAACTCAAAGAATTACATGGTTTGACATTATGCGGGGCGGGGGGGGGGGGCGGCTTACGTTTCTAAGTACCAGTCAGAAACTTCACATCCAAAGAGCGGAGTTGTTTGCTGTCAAATGATTAACAGCTGTGCCCTTTAAGTCCCCTAAAAGGAGATTTTGCCTAGAGACAGTAGCCGGCTAATTAGCTTCTCTGCTGGTAATCTCACTCAAAAAAACAAGCTCGTGCAGGAATAAATCTCTCTCATATATATGTATATATTATACACGAAGTCTCATGCAAGTCAATAATATCCCATGTGAAGTCAAAAATCCCACACAAGTCGATAAGAACACAAACATTCCCAGCAACTCAACAAAGGAATCGGAAAATCCACCAAGATTATGTACCAATGGCCAATAAGCACGTTTGAAAACATGCAAAACATTATGCGTTGCTATGGTCTCACACACACAAAGGAAATCCACAATCAATACAATATTTAAATGGCTTTTAACACATGTAGAGGGCTAGGGGTAACTGTTAAGGGGCAAGACTGTTTACAGCCAGGAGGAAATTCTTCGCCAGGGCAGGCCCAGCTTGGCGGGTGTTTGGGAGTGGGGGGGGGGGGGGAGGGGGATGGGGGGAGGGAATCCTGAGCAGGGAGCTCCCCATGGTCCAGGCAGAGAACTCACCTGCCAAGCAGGCTAGGGAGGAGATTTCGGCCTAAACGGAGCAGCAGGAGCCGGTGTACCTGATGGGGCTGGAGGAAACTTTCAGCTTGCATTCTGCTGAGCCCAGGGTGTACCCTCTGCGGATGGACACCCAGAGGGCATCGCTGGGGCCAGGGACACCTTCAGCAGATCACAAGGGTGAGGGAAGAACATGTGGCTAGCAACGTCAGGGCTAGAAGCACTCACCCCGTGCTGGTCTATGCGGAACCCCCCCGCGGAGACGAATCAGGCCCACCAGGTCAAGACTGTGGTTATATACACAGGGACTGCATGGGAACTGAGGCACGGCTCAGACCCCACTTCAGTGAAGGGTTTGGCGTCCCAGGGCCTGCTATTTGAGGACAGCCTTCAGTGGCAGCAAGCCTAATAGTTGCCTCACCCCGGGCCACGCCCCTTACCAGGTGGCCCATTTCCAAGATACAGGTCACCGAGAACAGAAGGGCCAGCAAATTTGCCAAAGTTGCAACAGTTCTGAAGGATTATTCTTGCTCTATTGCTCCTCACAGGATTTTTTTTTCAAGATTTTATTTAGGGGGAGAGAACGTGAGCAGGGGGAGGACCAGGGGAGAGGGACAAGCGGACTCTGCCCTGAGTGGGGAGTGGGGAGCCTAACAGGGGGGCTCGATTTCACAACCCTCAGCCCAACCAGAGATGGATGCTCAAGGGACTACGCCACCCAGGAAAAGGAAAAGGAAAGCCACCAGGCTTTCCTCCTTGTAGGACCCTATTGGGTGAGTGTCACCTGTGTCCAGCCCTGCTTCCTGTCTTTCCCTTCCAGTGTTACCACTAAATAATACTTTTTAGTGACTCTCCTGCCCACTAAACTCAAATGGGTCCTAAGGAATGCTTTCCCAAAAAAACTACCCTAAGACAAGGATTGGATAAGTAAACGTTGAGAAGAGATCAAGATATATTAGGTGAGAGCTATCTACTAGGTATGAAAAAGGACATATTAAGTAAATGATGGAATATATGAGCGCAGAACTCAGAAAAGAGGCTCAGACTAGATATAGGAATTTGGAAATGCAAAATGTATGGAGTCCCCTGCCCCCACCCAGAGGAATGATGAGTGGCCATTGGGAAGCTGGCAGAGGGGATCTCACCTCAACAAGAACGCAGACCGGAAATGACCCAAGACTTCCCTCCCCTACCCAAAGATACCAGGTTGGCACCAGCAAGACAGATCCAGAGGCCACCACAACAAGCTATGGGCCTGGCAACCTCTCTTCATCTCCCATGGACAGGGAATATCCCAGTACATCGGGGGCCCGGCTCTGGAAGCCCAGGGGCCACACTCTCCTCCCCCAACTAGAGGCACCAGGTGAACAGCTTCCTCCATCCTCTCAAAATACCACCAGCAAAAACCAGACAGAGCTTTTTAAACATAATTGGCTGTTATGTGGGGAGGGGGAGTTTTGTTATTGTTGGAAGACAAGCCTAGAAGCAAGGAGACTTATTGGGACACCATTGTAGTAACCCAGATGCACCATGATACTGGCCGGGAGTAAGTGTGTAGCTTATGGAGGTGAAGAAGAGGATATGCGTTTGCGATATGTCTGGGAAGTAGAACTAACAGGGCTCATTAATGGAGGGGAGGGAAAGAGAAATCAGGAGGACTCCGAGCTTTCTTTCTGACTTGAATCTCTGGGAGGAGAAGGATGCCTTAGTTTGAGTGAAAGCGTACCAGGAAAACAGGCTTAAAAAAGAACTCAAAATATATTAGATTTGCAGTATCTATGAGACATTAAGAGAGACATATTAAATAGAAAACAGAAGACATGAATAAATATGGAGCTCAGATACATGATGGAGATAGAGATGGTGTGTAAATGGCAGTTAACTTGATGAGATCGCCTAGGAAAACAGGGTTGACACAACTTGAACAGAGAGATGGGAAAGAGAGCAGAGCAAAGGAGCCTAAGCCAAGCCAGTGAAGTAGGAATGTGAGGACTTAGAAAACGTGGAGAAAGTGTTGCAATAAAGTGGCCAAGTCTGTCAAGTTTGCTGAGAAGTAAAGTCAGATGAAAATGGAAAAATAGCCCCAAGATTTGGCATCAGGGACGTCACTGGTGAACGTGACAAAGGTAACGTCAGCAGAGATGAAGGAGTAGCTTCAGAAAGTAATTCCTAAGGGAAGAAGTTGAGACAGTAACTTATCCTTTGGTTTAAAGACAAACAGGAGGGAGTGGGGGAAGTTTGGTTGGGCTTTTTCTTTTTTCTTTCATTTTTTAAAGGATCTGAGATACTACAGCATATTTGTATGCTAATGGAAAATGTAAAGCAGAAGAAATTGACAATTCAGGGGAGAGAGGCGAGAAGTGCAGGAGGAATGCTTTTGGAAAAGTAACAAGGATGGGATCTGGAACCCACATGGAGAAGTTTGTCCTTTATATGGAGCAAGACCATTCGTTCTTCCTTCCAAAAAATACGGATACAGGTTGGAGGGGAGATCTGGCCGTGGGAGCATGAGGGCATTCTATCTGGTAGTTTCTGTTTTCTGAAATTTATCAGAAATGAGGACTTCGGAGCCAAAGAGGTCTCTGAAATCCTGATTCTCCCACTCCCTGGCTATGTGACTTGCATGACCTGGACCCTGTGACCTCTGTGACCTTGTCTCTTGCTTCCCTTGCTCCCCTCTAGCCATGCTGGGCGAAAAGGCAAACTCACTAATGTTTTCCTGCCTCAGATCTTTGACCTCTCTGTTACCTTTTCTTGGGAAGCACTGAATATATATATATATATATATATATATATATATATATTGCTTGTGTTGTAGAAATAAAGGCTAGAGATATACTCAAATTAAGACCGCTGTTTACTGCTGAAACTCTGTATGCAAGAATGAGAGAGGGCAGAAGTGCACAGTCCATAGGCAGACAGCAAGACACTTTCAGTTCCTTGGTACCTTCAAGTTAAAAATGTGTCATACAATGGGGCACCCGGCTGGCTCTATCAGTAGAACACGGAACTCTTGATCTCGGCGGTTGTGGGTTGCATGTAGAGCTCACTTAAAAAAATGACAACAAATATGTCATAAAATACAGAACCTGTCTGCAACTAGCCTAGTCAGTTGAGCAAGTTCTCAGAGGTTTCTCTATAAAACCTCTCTTCCTCTGTAGAGAGTGGTCCTTTAGTCCAATAATTGTTTTTGTCCCTTTCTTGTGACATGGGTAGCTTGTGACAAAGGGGATCTTTGAGTGGAGGTATCTTGTGGTGCTGAGAGTGACCTGCAAATATCCATTTCTTTGTTTTTTTTTTAATTTTTATTTTTTAAATTTTTTATTTTTTTAATTTTTTGATTTTTTTCAACTAACATATAATGTCTGATTAGCCCCAATTTCTTTGGTTTTGATCCACATTCGTCCACTAGCACATAAGCCCCTCAAGTGCAGCCATTTTGTTGGGTCAGGGGTCAGTGGATCGTCATCAAATGAATGAATGTATGAGGGAATGAAGGAACCTTTACTGAATCACAGTTTTCTCTTTCATGAAATGAAGTGAATAATATCAACCTGTGTGACTCATTGGAAGAACTAAAGAATGATGGTCTGTAAAAGGCCTACCCTGTATCAGGCACACATAGGCACCCCCAAATTGACAGAGTAATTGTTGTCATTATTCCAGAGGGATTGAATTTATACCTTCAAATGCGAACAACACAGGGAAAAAGTCTTACTGTGAGTATATCAATAAGACCATGAGGATTTGTCCCCAGCTCCCACAATAGACAGTCTTTTGGCTCACTAATTGCATTATTCACACTGGCCTTTTTAACCCCAGAACATTAGGTCTGGTTCCCAATTTTAAAAGATGGGATTTAAATTCTGGCCAAAGTAAATATATATATACAAGTGCCACCAGTGCACCAGGATCCTCTCCACAGATAGAAAGTCAATGTCTTTATCTGGGTCATCAGGCATAGGGTGTTGGAACCATCAATCACACTGAAGAAAACCCAATCCATCACAGGAGGCTTTCAAAGCATGTCCAGATTGCTGAATAATGCCCAGTCATTTTTAGGCACTTCGCTGATTCTGATGGTCCAAGTAATGACTGGCGAAGTGCTGTCTGTTACAGTTTGAGTGAAAGTAGGTCAGCACTTCACTTCCGCCCTCTGCTGTCCTTAGCACATTTGCTGTTGGGTGGCGAGGAAGAAAACATATTTTTGCACATCCTTAAACCATGTCTGACTTCCTTGTGGCAAGGCAGTAGAAATCAAGGTGATGTGCAGTGTGCAACAGGTCACTGCCCAATTCCTAGACGACCACCTCAAATTATTCAAATATAACAGGGTCCTTTACTTGTTTTTTTTTTTCAGGTGCCCATACTTTAGCTCAAGTAGTTCTTAATCCTAATTGTCCTTTGTAAATGTGGACTTGGCTTAACAGGCAAACTGTGGAGTCTGTTCTATATTGACTTAAATCTGATACTGATTTTGAATACTCTTCCCAAATAAATTTTTACCAAACTCTTCAGGTGATTCTCATAACTCAGGTTTCCAGAAATGTTAGCCGGTTAGCAAGGGTGTTTCTTTCTAGGATGTCTTTCCCTCTATCTCTGTGTTTTGAAGTCTAGCTTTTGTCTCAAGGAACAGATCAGATTCAGTTGGTGTCTTTCTTGATGGGATATATCCCATTGTGACAGAAATGGGAGGCCTCGTTCTCAAGGTACAGGAGGGCACTTGTATATGGCATCCAGAATGAGGGTGGAGAAAGAGCTCTAAGTTTTACACTGATATTTCCCACTAGAGTTTGTGCACTTGGGTCAAAGTCAAAAGTAACTTGCAACAGGCCTATGATTCCAACCACCTAGCTATCTTATGTTGGGAGGAAGACTGGAAACTGCTTCATAATTTGGAATTTATGTTTAGAAGGCATAAACAGTGACTAGCAAATAGACTGCTCCATAGGTACAATAAATGTTGGGGGGGGGAGTTAAAATCCTAAAGGGCACTTAGCAATGGCTGAGTAGCAGGAGAGCAGAGAGAGGTTGGGACCGGAGGGGAGATGAAGACTATCTTCAGAGGGTCACCTGGGTCACTCAGTTGGTTAAGCGGCTGCCTTTGGCTCAGGTCATGATCCTGGGGTCCCAGGATCGAGCCCCACGTCGAACCCCATGTTGAGCCTCACATCAGGCTCCCTACTCAGCAGGAGTCTGTTTCTCCCTCTTCCTCTGCCCCTCCCTCCAGCTTGTTCTCTCTCTCTCTCAAATAAATAAATAAAATCTCAAAAACAAAACAAAACAAAGACTGTCTTCACATATCTCAGGCTGGCGTTTTGCAAAGGGTTGTCCCTGAACCATCTGCACAAGCACCATCACAGCTGGTGTTTATACAGAGGTCTTCAGTGCATAAATAACTCTTTCCATCCATCTTTGATTCTTGCCCAGCTTCACAACCTACCTGTTAGAAGCAAAATAGAGAAGCTCCAAAGAAGTGACCTCATGCAGAAGAGTCCCTTGACTGCATGAAGCATTTGTGGTTTAGTGGGGCTACAGCAGCAGAACAGTTATACCCCCTGATTCTGAAACCCCATTGACTTGAACCTGTGCTGCAAATTATTTTGTCCATCTTCCCTTTCATTGGCATGGAAAAGGATGAAATGACAGGGAAGGAATAAAAGCATTGTGTCGACTGTAGGACAGCCACATAAAATCTAGGGTACCCAGTAAATTTTGAATTTCTGATAAACAACAAATAGATTTAAGCATAAGTATGCCCCATGTGATATCTGGGATATACTTATATTTAAACATTGTGGGTTTTTTTTTTTTAATTGGCTAAACCTGAGAAACCTAGTTGAATGGGTAACAGAATGAAAGAAGAGGTGCCTCTCATTTGTCCCCACCCAAATTTCACCTTTAGCAAGAAGTAGCATGGTTTAATAGAAAGGTTGAGAGTCAAGGAAGATAATAAGCTTTAACTTAGTAAATGACCCTAGAAGAGTTTCTTCTTTCACTTGGCCTCAGTTTCCCCCTTTGTGAAATGAGAGACTTAAAGTAGGTGATTTGTCAGCACCCTTCCTTCTTTGAGAGTCTGGTGTTTCATCACCCTTGAAAAGGGGGTCCATCTCCCCCACTCCCTGGGCATGCTTGAGAGCCTATGTACTTGATAGCTAACCTCCCACTGAGGATCTAGCATACAGGACTGTCTCTATGCAGTATTGGGCTATACTCATCATTTTGTCAATGACTGTCATTGCGATAGGTGCAAAGCCACTCTACACACCACAGAGCGCCCTTAAAACGACAATACAGGAAGACATATTGGGCTCGTGAAGATCTCAGGGCATTTGTGATCTGAAAGAATGCTGAAGAAAGGCTTTCTCCTCCTTCCTTCTTTGTTAGCTTCCTACAAATGTAAAACTCCTGCCTTGAGCCAAATAGTTAGATCGTGCATTTTCCCCCTCCATTCCAGAATGGGTTTTAATCTAATCCTCCTATTATCATCTGGGCGTGAAAATTACATATTCGCCCCCAGCCTAGGAGGAAGTTCAATTAATGAGGAAAGATGGGTGTCAGTTTGCCAGCATTCATTATTACACTGTCCCTCCAGAGAAGGATATGAGTGTTATCATCCTTGGTCACAGATTCGTTTGCATTTCCTTCACCAAAAACAATTTCATTATCTAATAAACCACATGATTTTGAATTCTGGTCTGTGCTAATTGATTTTTCCCTATTTATATCTTCAGCGGCTGGAAGAGCTTTGCTCCAGATAAGGAAGGTAGATTTCATTTTCAAGACTCCATTATGTTCAGAATTCCGTTTTGCTGGCAAGTGCCTCCATTACAGCTGAAGATCACTGCTCTCAAACTCCTTCCTATTAATTAATCACCATCTTTATACATGTAATAAATAGTATGACTGCCAGCAAGAAGAAAAGAAGTTTAGTCTTTAAAAGACAGGGCTTTTTTTTTGGTGGTGGTGGGGGGAAAGCCATCCCATACAGCATAAATATTGGCCTCAGTATGATGTTCTGCCATATACATAACAGAAATGGTCTTATTTTCCAAAATGGGTTGAAAAAAAGACAGGACTACAATTGCAAAGTGAAACCTTTCACAGCAAACTAAGGCTAGAGTCAGCTCCAAATGGCACAATTGTAAGTACTTTTGTTAATTAGCATCCTATCTACACTTGTCATGAACGGTAATCTTTTGTTTCAATGGGAGTGATTTTTGTATCTGAGCGGAAGTAATGTTTAATAATAAGCTTAAATTTGACAAGTTGTGAATTGCATATTCCGCATTTCCTCGGGAACATCTCTCCTGCTTTGTTCACGTGCAGTATTTTTGTCAAAGTTTGTATTTAAATGCCAGTTAGCTAACATACAGTGTTAGTTTCAGGTGCACAATACAGTGATTCAACAATTCCGTACATCACCCCATGCTCATCATGACAAGTGCCCTCCTTAATCCCCAGCCCCTCATTCTCCCATTCCCCCACACCCTCCCCAGCCATAGGCTTTGGTTCTCAGAAAGGCCCAAGTCTTTTTTTTTTTTTTTTAAAGACTTTATTTATTTTACAGAGACAGAGAGAGAGTACAAGCAGGGGGAGCAGCAGGCAGAGGGAGAGGGAGAAGCAGAGTTCCATCCCAGGAACCTGGGAACATGGCCTGAGCTGAAGGCAGACGCTTAACCTACTGATCTCCCCAGGTGCCCCCCAAGTCTTAAGCAGATAAATAATCACAAGTCATCATAAATACAACAGGAGCCTCATTCCTGCATTTGCTATTAGCTATTATGTATAGACCTTGGATGGTGATCTTTACGTTAACATGGATCTCAAGTGATTAAAAAAATTCACAATATTAATGGAAGGACCTTGTATGTATATGTGTGTGGGTTCACAATATTTCAGCATCTTCAAATCGCTTTAGCCTACAAAAGGTACCTTGATGGGGGCTGGGGGTCGGGGGATGGGAGTCAGAGCAGAGGAAAGTACACAAATAAAAATCTTGTGTTTCATCCTTAAACCAGAGTTTCCAACCACCAATACCCTGCATATGGGCTGCTAATGTGCCTGGAGATTGGTCTCCTCAGCCCCGGGGGTTGCTGACTGGGATCTGGGACATTCTTCTCATCACTTCGGTGTGCCATAATTTTATTCTCTTTTTCTTTATATGCTGTGATGTGCAAAAGCTTAGTTAGACTTTTTCTATGCCCCTGGGATCAGATAGAATTACAATCATGCTCGGACACTACGATAATCATTTCTGTCGTGAGTCACCAGTACTCTTGGGGGTTTATTATATCCCTCAAACATGTCATGTGTTGGGCTGGATACAAGCGTGATATCAACTTACCATACTCTGTGTGTGTGTGTGTGGGCATATAAGAGAAATCCAAGGACATACACACTGTAAAATAAAGATATTATGAACATATAAACATTCATTTCTGCCTATAAGGCTGTGCCTTGTCGTTCTCTCTCTTCCCTATGTCAGGCCTCATCATACACCAGGTATCCAGAGAGACCTTATTATTAAATAGATTGCCTTAAAAATGAGAACTGGGGGGGGGGGGATCTGGGTGGCTCAGTGAGTTAAAGCCTCTGCCTTTGGCTCAGGTCATTATTTCAGGGTCCTGGGATCGAGTCCCACATCGGGCTCTCTGCTCAGCGGGGAGCCTGCTTCCCCCTCTCTCTCTGCCTGCCTCTCTGCCTACTTGTGATCTCTGTCTGTCAAATAAATAAATAAAATCTTAAAAAAAAAAAAAGAGAGAGAGAGAGAGTGAGAACTGGGGCACCTGGCTGGCTCAGTCGGGGCAGTAGGTGACACTTGATCTCGGGGTTGTGGGTTCAAAGCTCCATGTTGGGTATGGAGATTTCTTAAAAATAAAATCTTTAAAAAATAAAGTAACATAGGGGTGCCAGGGTGGCTCATATGGTTGGACGTCTGCCTTTGGCTCAGTTCATGGTCTCTGGGTCCTGGGATTGAGCTCCATGTGGGGCTCCCGACTCAGCAGGGAGTCTGCTTCTCCCTCTCCCTCTGCCTCTCCCCCTGCTCATGCTCTCTCTGTATCTCTCTATCTCAAATGAATAAATAAAATCTTAAAAAAAGTGAGAACCTAGAGCCCTACAACAGGGTATTTTTGGTGCAAGCCATTTCAGAGACAAATATGTAGCAGGTGCTGCTTAAGTCCCTGGCTTTTGTCAGGACAGGCTGATGCTGGGATTGAAATCCATTATTATCCTGTGTTTCATCTTTCTTTCTTTTCCTTTCCTCTGTCTCCACTCCTTCATTTTCCTCACTCAGCTCCATCCTGCCCTTTCCTTCTTTCTTTCCTTCCCACCTCGTTCTTTTTCCTCTTACCTTCCATAGAAGGTCTGCGTTGGTAGTGATTACGTGATAAGTTCATGAACTCCTTTCCATCGACAAGTGAAAGTCCTTTACCCAGACCTGTAACTGGGAAGAAAGGCAGGCTTTACTAATAATAAAAGTCTTCTGCCCTATTTCAATAAACAATATTTTAAAAATTTACTTGTTTGTCCTGCTTTGAATGCTCTTCCCCCAGATATTTGCGTGGCTCAGCTCCCCCTCCCCCACCACTTTCTTCAAGTCTCCGCTCAACAGAGAGACTTACCAATTTGTATTAAAGAAATAGAGCTTCCCTATGACCCTGCCATTGCACTACTGGGTATTTACCCCAAAGATACAGATGTAGTGAAAAGAAGGGCCATCTGTACCCTGATGTTTAAAGCAGCAATGGCCACAGTCGCCAAACTGTGGAAAGAACCAAGATGCCTTTCAACGGACGAATGGATAAGGAAGATGTGGTCCATATACACTACGGAGTATTACGCCTCCATCAGAAAGGATGAATACCCAACTTTGGTATCAACATGGATGGGACTGGAGGAGATTATGTGGAGTGAAGTAAATCAAGCAGAGAGAGTCAATTATCATATGGTTTCACTTATTTGTGGAGCATAAGGAATAACACGGAGGACTTGGGGAGAAGTCAGAGGATTTCTCTGGGGAAAGCAGAGGGAGAGATAAACCAGAGAATGTGGACTCTGAGAAACAACCTGAGGGTTTAGGAGGGGAGGGGGGTAGGAGGTTGGTGGTGGGTAATATGGAGCACTGGGTGTGGTACATAAACAATGAATTCTGGAACACTGAAAAGAAATTAAAAAGAAAAAAAGAACAAGACCCATCCCTCTTCGCTAGTTCTTCACTCTGCTTCTTTGTAGTGTTCACCACAATCTGAGTTATTCAAGGACTGTTTGTGTGTTTGTTTTTTGTCTTTCTTCCTTGACTAGATTTTAACATGAGCACGGGCACTTTGTTTCATTATTTTATCCATAGTGGCTAGCACATGGTTGCCATTTACTAAATATTGGTTCAAGGAATGAACGAATATCAACATTTATAAGCATAACAGTATGTGCATCAAGGCTATATTTTAAGAAAAACCTCTTAGTCCCTATGAATCATTTTACCCATACATTTTTTATTATTTGCATAAGCATTATTAATAAATGAACTGATATACAAGCACAGTAGGAGCAAAAATCGGAGAGTGAATTAAAATACTACCCTGCTCAGGGCACTTGGGTGACTCAGTAGGTTAAGGGTCAGCCTTCAGCTCAGGTCATGATCCCAGGGTTCTGGGATCCAGCCCCACATTGGGCTCCCTGCTCGGTGGGAAGCCTGCTTCTCCCTCTCCCTCAGCTGTTCCCCTGCTTGTGTTCCCTCTCTTGCTGGGTCTCTCTCTGTCAAATAAATAAATAAAATCTATAAAATAAAATAAAATAAAATAAAATAAAATAAAATAAAAACACCATGCTCCAGACGTTTCTCTTATGACTCTCCAAAACAATTCAAATGTCCTTCAGTGGGTGAATGGATAAATAAACTGTGCCACGACTATACGATGGGGTATTACTCATCAATAAAAAGGAATGAACTTCTGATCCACACAACTTGAATGAATCTCAAAGACATTAGGCCGAGTGAAAGAAGATAGTCATAAAAAGTCATAAAAAGTCACAGAGAAACTATAGTGATGGAGTACGAATCAATGGTTGTTAAGGTTTAGGATTTAGATCATGGAGAGACAGCATGAAGGAGTTTTTTGGGGGATGATGGAACTTTTCTGTATTATGGTCAAGGTTACATTAATCTACACATGCATTATAGTTCATAGAACTAGTCACCAAAAAAAAAAAAAAAATCAATAGGTTACACCATAGAGTTTTATAAGCTAATTTATTTCACTCAGAATTGTACCAGACCATCTTTTTCCATCACTAAATGTAAATCTCTATTATTTAAAAAATGATGGGTAAACTTTAAAAGACTCTCCAAAGAGGTCTTCCCAGCTTCTTTTTTTTTTTTTAAGATTTTATTTATTTATTTGACAGAGATCACAAGTAGGCAGAGAGATAGGCAGAGAAAGAGGGGGAAGCAGGCTCCCTGCCGAGCAGAGAGCCCAACGTGGGGCTCCATCCCAGGACCCCAAGATCACAACCTGAGCTGAAGGCAGAGGCCCAACCCACTGAGCCACCCAAGTGCCCCTCCAGCTTCTTAATTCAGGTAGCATTCTGTGTCACTTATAATCAACGACTTCAAACATTATTACACAAGCATGTCTGATCCTTTGACTAGATCATGAACCTTTTGTAAGAGCAGAGAACATATGATTATGTTATATTATAAAGGAATCTTATATGATTCCTTTATGTTTCACCCTGTAGCACAATGCCATGAATATATTAGACAGTCTCTAAAGACATGATAGATTTATTGCTTATTTACTGTTTATCTCCCTAATGTGGGTATCAAGGCATGATTTTGTTACCTCATCTGTCCAAGGGAAGATTGAACCAAATCATTTGTAGGGTTTTTCTGGCTCTGATTCGCCATGATTCTATACTCAGTATACCTTCAAAACATTTATTTCTTCTGTAAAAGACTTTCTTTTGCTTCAACTATAAAAAGTTGGAAGCATTGCTCCTTAAGTCTTAACAAAAGACATTTTGTTAAATTGGTTAAAAATTAGCAACTGTCTGAGATGTCAAGCTGACTGTAATAATGAGCTGAGTTAAAAATAATTTAATGAATTCATGTATCCTTTTAACACATAGAATTTAGAATGGGCTAAAAATGACTTCCATGAAAATGGACCATGATAAAAAATCTCTACCACATAACTTAATATTTCTACCTCGTTTGATGAGATCCATACTCCACTCCAATGCCATTCAAAATACATAATTTTGATTTTCTAACTTAATCCAACCTCTCTGGTCTCAGAGTTTTGAGCCTGGCTTTACCCTCATCTTTTCAGATGCTAACCTATCATTTTATTTAAGTCTGCCCTCTTTGGTCATGCTATGTTGGTGTACTTGCACATTTTCACTCTTAATCTCACTCTCTACTTCTCTAACTCCTGGGCAACCATCAGAGCCAAAATGAGGGGTTCTGATCCTCATTTTGTAATAAGGGACCATTGTTACCAAATAAATCTATTCCAAGAGCCCCCTCCTGCTCTTTGAAGGCAGACATAGAATCATCTCTAGAACCAGCTGAATTCATTCTTCTCCACTTTGTTAGAACTAGAATTCGCCTTGTCTCTGTGGAAATGACAGTAATGGATTATATGTCAGGCCATTCATCCTTTTTGCTAAGAAATGGTAGCATCCTAGGATGCTTGTCTCAATATTTATAATAAACGTTAAATATTCTTTTTACATGCAAAACCTTATTCCACCCTTATACTAATTCCAAGAGTTATTTCCACTATAATGAATGTTATTAGTACTGTTTTACAGATGTAAAAACTGAGACTGAACAATAGATACTTACATTAACCTGTAAGTAATACACGCCGTACCCAAACCCTAATCTAACCTAACAGCAAAGCTCCTATTCTTTGTCACTAAATGGAATTACCAATTCCGAAGGAGGCCAGCACTGGAATGCATGCTGAGTGCTCCCTGGACAGATAGTTCTCAAACACTCAGTGAACACTTACAATAATTACCTTAATTACTCATACATCATTGTCATACATCAAACTAAAGACATGAACAAAGATCCCAATTGCAAGAGAGAATCTTTCCTTTGTATGGGAGCTGTTCTATATGACAAAGGTTTTTAGAGCACTGGAAAGCAACTGACAATTCTTGGAAACAAAGTGATTTGGGGTATACTTTTTTTTTCTTAAATGTGTATGAATATACACATACATATGTGTATATGTGTGTATTTGAAATGTGTGTGTGAGTGTATATACATCTAGTATATCAACACTTTAACACATACAGTGCATGGGTATGTAATTATATGCCCCAAATCACAGGTTACTAAATTATTTCACTAGATTATGGTCTAATCAAATAACATTTGATCTATTTTTTCATATATTATCCCATTTGACACTTCTATTAAGGGGAAAATAAACAGAGGCCCAATATTTCAGTAAGAAAATTGATTCCTTGCTAAAATATAGAATGTTCTTTGGAACTCTATCTGCTATGCAGCTGGCTTCTTGGGGATGTCGGGGAATAGGCACAGTAAATCTATGGTGTTCCACAAATCCCCTTTATGTATGTGTCTACATTACTGTCATCCCCCATATAAGCCCAGAGCTTCCATTATGCCCAGTTCTTCCTGTAAGGTGGTAAAATTCTTAACATCTCATAATGTAAATATTTCTAGGATGCATAACATATGGAAACAGACTAGGAAGAGAGTAAAACATTAATCTTGAATGGCAAGATTATAGACACAAGAGAGGGAAGATAATCTTATATAATCATCCCCACTCCTCCAACCCCACATGCCAACGACAACCAAACCAGTTCATTGTGACTTATCTGTATGGCCACCCCTGGTCTCTTAGTCTAGAACCCTGGGTATGAATATTGATAGCCTGAGAAAGAATTTTCCAAATTTGAGCATAACAATCTCCAGGGGAGACTTGTTAAAAATACATATACTTATACCATACTCCAAGAGAGTCCCATTTAGGTATCTGGGTGGGATCAGGAGTCTGTAACAAGCATTCTGGGTAAGTCTAATGTTAGGCCTTGGGAACACTGACCTTAAAAGACTCCAGGGAGTGACAATGGTTATAGTAAGGTTAGGGTTAGACTTAGACAAGAGATCTGAAGTAATAGTTCATTGCTGATAATGGTTGATACTATTTATGGTGAAGGTACATGCTCAAATTTTTGCCATTGCCATCTAGGATAAATGCAATCAGGTAGATAAAGACTTACTTAGACTTTCTTCAGAGCAATTTTAAATCCTTTCCTGCCCAAGCTGAGAGTGAATCATGCTTCCAGTCTGAATTTAGCCCGTCTTTGTTGGATTGCTGTACTATATTGTCAAATATCTCCACTCATATTTTCTGGCGAGAAAGCAGTTCAATATTCCTTTGTCAATAAGAAGTTGGCATTCCTATTACCATAGCTCACTCACTATAATAGGAAATGTCCTATCATTTGTTTTTAATGGAGTTTAATATAATAAAGAATATTTAATGGTAAGCTGGACAATATTGTACTTTATAGTTATATCCTGATTTATCTGAAAGTAGTCTAAACTTTAGTTTCACAGGAAAATATTTTATTTTCTACACTAGATGCCATTGATGATGTCATCACGTAAAAGCTTGCTATTAAGTCAAAAACAGATTTTCTAAATAAAAGTAAGTTATAAACCATAGCTATCATAACCTTATGCTATTATGACACACTAAGACAGTCTTTACGCCATCCACATGTCGGGTTTTTTTTTAACCCCACCTGCAGAAATGGAAACACACATGCACACACACAAAGAACAAAGAAACTACTTATCTCCAGTAACCATAACTTCATTATATTTTTAAGAGGGACCCACTAAATAAAGTAGCTTTTGTGGTCTCTGGACAGTTTCGGACAATGTTGGGGACACAGTAGTTGCTCAACAAACAGTGATTTAATAAAGGACATACACAATTTTTATTGTTGTTTTTGTTTGGTATATTTTTGTTTGAGAAACTCAAGCAAAGCTCAGCAAAAGAGACCATTTTATTTTATCTTTTGCCACATGTATTGGACATAGATAAATCAAGTAAAATAACCACGAAAGCTTCCTTTTTCACATTGAACTTTATGTAACAAAAAGTTTCCTATGTAAACATAAATAAAAACCTTAAGGGAATGAGAAAAACACTTTTTAAAAAAAGATTTTATTTATTTATTTGACAGAGACAGAGATCACAAGTAGGCAGAGAGGCGGGCAGAGAGAAAGGAAGGGAAGCAGGCTCCCTGCTGGACAGAGAGCCCGATGCGGGGCTCAATCCCAGGACCCTAAGATCATGACCTGAGCTGAAGGCAGGGGCTTAATCTGCTGAGCCACTCTGGGCAGCCCAGAGAAAAACTCTTTTTAAACATTTTTGTTTAAGATTTTATTCATCTATTTGTAAGACAGTGAGCACGAGCAGCAGGAGGGAGAAGCAGGCTCCCTGCTGAACAAGGAGACCGAGGAGGGACTCGATCCCAGGACTCTGGGATCATGACCTGAGCTGAAGGCGGGCACTTAACCAATTGAGCCACCCAAGAATCTTGGAGAAAAACATTTCCTTATACTCTTGAATACTTTAAAGAACTGATGCTAGAGTTCAGTAAACATTGATAGAACTTCTCTGGAGAAAATATTGTGCTAGATACTAGGGAAGGACAATGCATTAGTAAAGGTTCTCCAGAGAAACAATCAATAGGGTGTGGGGGTGAGCTGGGAGGTGAAGAGAGAGAGATCTATGTTTTAGGGAATTGGTTCATATGACTGTAGACCTGGCAGGTTCAGGATCTGCACAGCAAGCCAGAAGGCTAGAGACCCAGCTAAGCATTGATACCGCAGCTCAAGTCCGAAGGCTGTGTGCAGGCAGAATTTCCTCTCCCTAGGGAACCTTAGACTTTTTTTTTTCCTCTTAAGGCCTTCAACTAATGGATGAGGCCCCTCCACCTTAAGGAGGGTAATCTGCTTTACGAAGTCTACTGATTTTAATGTGAATCTCATCTAAAAAATACTATCACAGAGACATCTAGATTGGTGTGTAAACAAATATCTGGGTACCAGGGCCTAGCCAAATTGACACATCAAATTAACTATCATTAAGAGTTATGGAAATACAAATATATATGTACTAATGGCCTATGAATTATTCATATTTTTGAGCTAGTAATTCTATACTTTAGTATCCATTCTAAGAAATAATCATAGAAGCGCACAAAACTTTCAAAACAAAATTCGACTAACAGCCTTATATTTTTGTATCAACAAATTAGGAACAGCCTAGCTGACTCCTAATTGTGCAGTAACCAAATACAACATATTACAGCTGCACTACTGAAGAGTACACACAGATTTTTTTAGATGCGTGTTTTCACTGGAATTTAGGTTTAGGAAATCTGATAAGCAAAATTAGAATCCTAAACTCTATATACACATGATCCCAACTTTGCTTTAGAGTGGTACAGAGAGAAAAGGCCTGGAAGGGGAAATACCAAAGCAAGGCCAACAGAGGTTATCTCCGGGTTGAGAGATTAACAGTGATATTTTTGTGTTCTTTTTCCCCTCAAGTTTTTCTAAGAAAATAGTACCCTCCATCTCCCCTACCTCCAAAGACCCCATTAAAATGACAAACAATAAAAAAAAAAAAAAATGTATACACACAGACCAGTTAACAGAATACTGGTGAATGAACCAGCATCATCAGCAAATAAGCACTACCATAAGTTCCTGGAAGCAGGAGGAGGAGTGGTAATTTAATAAAGCAGGGTTAAATAAGCCTGGGCTTGGAGAGGGGTTTTCAATTTTCGCTTTGCTTGGAATCACATGGCGAGCTTTCACAACTACTGAAGTCCACCCCCCTACCCCCAGAGAGTATACTTTAATTCGTCCAGGGTGAAGGCTGGACACGGGGAGTTTTTAGGGCTGCCTAGGTAATTCTGTAACTACAGGGGACGTTGAGAACCAGAGGCGTAGACAGAGCTGTGCTTAATCAAGGGTGGCTTCACACAGGCGAATAGCCATCTGTAACATCCGGGCATCTTGTTAAAATGCAGATTTGGCAGAGGGCGGTCTGGGGTGGGGCCCCTAAATTTGCATTTGAGCTCCCAGGTGAGGTCTGGTCCTGCTGGTTAGGCCGCCTTGCTTCGGTTCTGGAGCCTGGTGGTTTTCAGGCTTGAGGGTGCATCAGAATTCCCCAGAAGGGGGCGCCTGGGTGGCTCAGTGGGTTAAAGCCTCTGCCTTAGGCTCAGGTCACGGTCCCGGGGTCCTGGGATCAATCCCCTGGCTCTCTGCTCAGCAGGGAGCCTGCTTCCCCATCCCTCTCTGCCTACTTGTGAACTCTGTCAAGTGGATAAATAAAATCTTAAAAAAAAAAAAAAAAAAAAAAAAAAAGAATTCCCCAGAGGGCCTATTAAAACACAGGTTGCTAGACTTCACTCCCCAACGTTTCTGATTCTGTAGGTATGGTGAGGGGGTGAGATAGGGCCCCTAACTTGATCCCAGAACTCTGGGATGATGACCTGAGCAGAAGGCAGACGCCTCACCAACTGAGCCACCCAGGAGCCCCTAGATGAAATACTTCTCTCCCGACTTGTCTCTCTCACCCAGAACTCCAGATGGCCAGGCTTCCTCTTTCCATATAAAATGCAGAGCCCCAAAGAAATCACATAGGCCCCCAGCAGTTTTCAGAAGTCTGGCATTTAGCGGTCTCCTGGTTTGGTTTGGTTCCCTTCTTGAAGTCGTCAATCAGTCCTCGTCCACCGACCCTAAAGCAGCCCCAGTTCTGCCCCCTGGGAGCACATCAGAGATCAGGCGGTGAGCTTTAAAAAACAACTCAGAAGACTCTTTAAAAAAGTGCTGGGTGGGGGCACCTGGGTGGCTCAGTGGGTTAAGCCTCTGCCTTCGGCTCAGGTCGTGATCTCAGGGTCCTGGAATCGAGCCCCGCATCGAGCTCTCTGCTCAGCAGGGAGCCTGCTTCCTCCTCTTTCTGCCTGCTTCTCTGCCTACTTGTGATCTCTGTCTGTCCAATGAATAAATAAAATATTAAAAAAAAAGTGCTGGGTGGCTCACTGCGTTAAGGCTCTGTCTTCAGCTCAGGTCATGATCGTAGTGTCCTGGGATCCACCCCACGCTGGGCTCTCTGCTCAGCAGGGAGCCTCCTTCCTCCTTCCCCTTGGCTGCCTCCCTGCCTACCTGTGATCTGTCTCTCTGTCAAACAAATAAATAAAGATCTTTAAGAAAACAAACAAACAAAAAAGTGCCAGTGGAAAGGACTGAAACCATTTGAATACAGATCTGAGACTAAACACATGTAGGGATTATGGTGTTAGAACACAATATTGTAAACCTTGAAAAAGTAAAAACAATGAAAATGTCAAGTGTTAGGGTGTTAATTTCCTCTCTTTTCCTAGCAGATACTTAATACAGTTTAGAACTAAAATACAGTTTAGAACTAAAAGGTGAAGTTGAAAAGTACCATGACTTCCTCAACTTGCTCATTCATTTTCTAAATGACTTCAAAAAAGAAAAAAAAAAAAACAAAAAACCCTGATTCAACTTTTAACCATCACTAAGAAACATTTTTTTTAAAGTAATCTCAACTCCCCATGTGGGGCCTGAACTCATGAGCCCGAGAATCAAGATCTGTACGCTCTACTCATTGAGTCAGCCAGGCCCCCCACTGTTTTAAATAATTTTTAATAATCTTTTGCATAACTATAGCGAGAGCTTTTGGAGATGAATACCTCCTGTGCTAAAGAAATGCATATCTGAGACCCAGCAATTACATTCATTTCATTTCAGTTTCTTTCTCTTATCTTATTCAAACTACACACTCTTGAGTTTAGGTGTCATAGTCTTCAGTGGCCAGGTCGTTCATGAATGGGGCTGAGATGCCTCTGATATATTAAGCATATGGTAGATAATAGGAAAGATTACAGCGCTGATAGCCTCCCAGGGGAGCAGGAGGAGGTTAGAGACAGCAACGGCTCTTTGCTGCGGGAGGCAGAGCCTGGGATGGAGGCGCAAGAGGCTTTGGCAACTTTGGGTCAAGTCTTACGCTTCCAACTCTCAGGTTACCCAGAGGCAGGAAGAAGGGTGCTGGTGACACATGGCAAGAAAGCACTGTGGAGGAGAGGAGGGAGGAGGCACCCAAAATGGTCCAGGCTTTGGAGCATAGGGCAGCCACATAAGGCTCTGTCATGCAAGGACCATGAAAGCCGGAGTTTCTAGAAAATACTACGACATCCATGGTCCATGCAACACCAGATGAGAAACTATACCCCTGCAGGGAATTGGAAGAAGGAGATGGAGACCCTCCATGAGGCCATCAACACACAACCCAGGCTCTATGGTAGGATACTACCCACCCACAGGGTGAGGGAAACCACCCAGGGTCGAAGAGCCAAGGCTGCCTCTGGGTAGTGTAGCCAGAATTCTGAGAGCTAGTCTCTGTAGCCAGAGATGGTCACAGACAGGCTAACTGTGGGAACCAGAGGAGCCAAAGCTGGCTGACATGGAGTATGCAAGCCACTGGAAGAAGCCAAGGACAACGGTCCATGTGCTCAGAGACTCTTCTAGAATCATATGCATTTAGACGACTTTGTCATCGTTCCCTGTGTTCACATTTGCGTTCCCCTGCCCCTGACATACATGTTTATTCTCACGTCGTAAGTACCTGATTGATGCTTACTACTGCTAAAAAAATATAACTAATGAAAACAGCCCTTGTCTTCCTGCCCAGCCTCGACTATGTTCTGATCAACTACAATTAGTGCCCTGGAATCCTTAAAAGGAATCAGTTTTGTGTCTTAACCTGGAGAGTAGATGCTTGCAAAAACTGAGAAATACTTACATTCTAGTGGTGTCTGCTTAACCCAACCTCACTCAGTTACAGGAACAGATATCTACACCTACAGGCTTATTCTGCTTCTCCCTCTTAGATTATGATCAGCAGCCTCCCCCTCCCCCGATAAATTCCCCTCTTCCCCACTTCAAACGTCTCAGAGCGCCTCACAAGTGAGTTTGTTTAGACTTCTATTTCCTTGGTGCAACTGCTACTAGAGACTTTAAAATCTTTATTCTTTGCGATTTTTAAGTTTAAAAACAATAATAAGTTATATGCAACACCATAATTATACCGCTAGATCACAGCATCCTTTTATATGTTGGCTGAAGCTTCGAGGTAAAGGAAATGTAAAAAGTCACAGGGCAGATGGTAGCTTCTTTCAAGCTGGTTAGGAAAACTAAACGAATTCCTAAGGCAATCTGTAGTCCCATGGTGTTTGTAGTCACTGCTTAGATCTGAGTTTGCAAGATTTGACTTTTAAGGGTGTTTTGTTTCTTCCTGACCTCATTGTTTGAGATTCTCAAAGGCCTGAAGGTGAAGGGTGACACCCCAAGTCATGTCCATATGGTCAAAACTGGGGTTCCCTCCAAGCATGGAAAATGAAATAAAACATGTATCCATGTAATATTTCTCCCTACAAGTCAGTTTTGTAAATCAAGCACTGTTTTAATCATACTACCTATTTTAAGAATCATAAAATTTAGAGATGGGCTAATAGAACTAGGCCTTGAGGCAAAATCCGTTTCCTTATTCAGCCTACAGTGTTTGTTCTGTTTCATCTAACCTCACTGTCTCAGTCGCCTTGGGTTGCTATAGTAAGATACCATAGACTGGGTGATGTAAAAAACAGAAACTTATTTCTCATAGTTCAGGAGGCTGGGAAGCCCAAGGTCAAGGGGTTGGCTGATTCTGTTCCTAGCCAGAGCTCTCCTCCTGGTTTGGAGAGAGCAGCCTTCTTGCGGTATCCTCATGCGGAATGGATGGGCACTCCACTCTCTTGTTATAAGGGCATATATTTCATCACAAGGATCCCTACCTACTTCATGGCATCATCTAAACCTAATTATCTCCCAGAGGCCCATCTCCAGATCTCATCACATTGAGGGGTCGGGTTTCAAGATATGAGTTGGTAGAGAGTTGAGGGGGTGGGCATGGAATGGACACATTTGGTCCATAGCGCACTCGGTAGCAGGGTGCCACTGTTTTTCTTTTCTTTTCTTTTCTTTTCTTTTAAGATTTTTAAAAAATTTACTTGAGAGAGCTTACCAGGGAGCAGAAGCAGGAGGAGGGGCAGAGGGAGAGGGAAAAGCAGACTCCTAGCTGAACAGGGAGACTGACGTGGGGTTTGATCCCAGGAAACCAAGAGCACAACCGAGCTAAAGGCAGATACTCAACCGACTGAGCCTCCCAGACGCCCCTCCATGGCTTCCTTTTATAAAGAGAAACCCTGAACCCTTCACTGACATTGCTTCAGATAGTTAGAGACTGTGATCCTCAACAAACATGTACGGATGCCCAAGTCCCCCGCCCCAGCTCTTCAGGTTCCAATGCTGCTCTCACCCCAAGCCAAAGATCTCTCATTAAAAAACATACTCCCTCTGCAAGCCAGAGATGGGTTTCTTTCTGTCTCCCCCATCTTTTTTAAACAAATAAACACCAGTAGCAAAAGAAACATCACAAATGCAAATTTGCCCCATGATTGCACATTCCATTCATAGTTTTTGCTAGAAGACTCACTGGTTCTGTGCTTAAGGCCTAATTTTATTTAAAATTGTTATTTCTGGGGCTCCTGGGTGGTTCAGTGGGTTAAAGCCTCTGCCTTCAGCTCAGGTCATGATCCCAGGGTCCTGGGATCGAGCCCCACATTGAGCCCCGCATCGGGCTCTCTGCTCCGCAGGGAGCCTGCTTCCTCCTCTCTCTCTGCTGGCCTCTCTGCCTGCTTGTGATCTCTGTCTGTCAAATAAATAAATAATTCTAAAAAATTGTTATTTCCATCAAACACTTAAGGTTATTGATTTACTACTTGGAAAGGTCTCCCAGTTTCGATGTAATAGCCCTCTTTCTTGTTGTCTGAATAAGTCAAGGCAGTGTCTCCTTGCACTTAATTTTAAGATCTATAGGTAACACAGAAAGGACTCCTGGTATCAAAGTCCTCTTTGTAAATGTACATAGACAATTACATCAACCATATACTTTTTCAGTATGTCATACCACATTACACACGCACATTCATCATATGTGTAGTCTATGTGCAAGTATTCAATTAGTCAGCTGCCTATTAACTGTTAGCATTTACAATAAAGGAAATCACCATGTTTTGACCAAAGTAATAATATTCCCATTTGAGAAATCGCTCCTCTCAGGCCCGTGTGCTTAATTCTGTTGCACTACTGCATGTTACCTTTCTCTACAAATTTATCTAACTGATGTGTTTCATTTTCATCAGAAACTGTTGGCTACTTCTGCCCTCAATATACCAAAATACGTTTACCTATTACCTGATATTTGTCTCATGGTTCCATGTAGACTCCCAGAGTCTCTGAGAAATGACTCCCTCGTATTTTGACAAAAATGGCACATAACAGGGTCGCGGCGGAGGAGTAACAAGCGGAAGCGGGGGAAATTGCGGGCGGTTTGACAAAATAGGAAAAATCTCAGAGAACCGCTCAGCTTTGGTCATTTTTTTTCCCTCTTAGAAAACAACCTCTGGCCATTTCTGTGACTAGAGAAAGACATCTCTTGTCACTCATTTCCCCGCTTGTGATGGAGCACACCACGGGATAATTTTGAGGCTTTTGGAAAGAATGCAACAGAGGCGGTATGAAAGGGCAGGTGCCTGTCTTACCGCACACACGCTCTTCATCCCGTAGTTTCTAGAGAGCACGCAACTTCTTCTGCATCGCAGACTTCAGAGGCTGTATTCACTTGTCAAAACTGGGTCTCTCTCACCAGCATCCTCTATAAAACACAAGCTAAAGCACAGCAGATTTGTCCCATTTTTGCCAGCCGCATGTACTATCTCAGAAAGCCATCACTTAAGAGGTTTGTGTGCGCAGTGAGGCCAATGAGGAAGTTTTGAGCAGAGGTGAGGTGGTTTATTTACTTTTGTAAAGATTTTATTTATTTACTTGAAAGAGAGCATGCGCACAAGCAGTGGGGAGAGGCAGAGGAAGAGGGAGAAGCAGACTCCCTGAGCAGGTAGCTCCTGGCAGGACTCTATACCAGGACTCCAGATCCTGATTTGAGCCCAAGGCAAATGCCCAACTGACTGAGACACCCAGGCGCCCCAAGGGGAGGTACTTTGATGGACACTCCCCTACAGTGCCCTCCAAAGGCATCAGTGATCTCTAGCTCAACCAAGACAGTATTCATGTCTCAAAACCATCCGTACAGTAGAAAACTCAGCCTGAAGCAGTTTTGGTATCACGTCAACCATAACAGCCGAATCAGTGCCTGACTCCTCCCTTTCCCTGATGGCGGATAAGGTTAGCCTCATACATCTGGATCAGAACAACAGAGATAGAGTAAATCGGTAGGTGAGTTTTTTTTTTTTAAAGAGTGTTTTATATATTAAAATTGTGGGGACCTAGGTATGCCTACCTTCGAACTAGACCAAAATGAGTTGGCAATACACTGACACAGTTCAAGATTCTGAAAGACAGAGAGACTGAGTTATCCATTCTAGACATATGCTAATCATCTTGGAACCATGCTCAGTGAGAGAGCATACCGAGCAGGTCTGGAAACAATCACAGTCTGCCTTACATCTGAGAACTCCCAGATGTTTGCCTGATGTGGGCTTCCCTGGCAGGTGTCACCATAACAAAGGGATTCCAGCCAGGGTGCTGTCATCACTGAAAAGGCATGTCATATACCTTTTCACAGTGGTGAAGAAATCAGCCGTTTGCTCCAGATTGGAAACAAGGACCATATGGCATTTATTTTTAAAGGATAGCACTAAGGTATCTTTCAAGGTTAGCGAATGATTCCCCCATCTCCTTTTTTTTTTTTTTTTTTTATAACAGACAGTTGCTAATTCTATCATCTGGGATGTTTGAAGGTAAAAGTTTTCTTTCTGGGTTTCATATTTTTTGAATTCCACTCCGTATAACAAAGCTCAGTGCTTACGGATCCTGCAAGTAGAATTGTTTGAGGCTTTGGTCAAGATATCAAAGATATGGAAAATGGTTTTTAAGACAAAAAAAATGAAAATGAGAAGGTTTCTTCTCTAACATTGGACTTTTCATTTCAAGTCCCCTGAATTGATAGCAAATCTTCTGGTGTTTACTTATTATATGGAGTAGTGCATATGAGCTCACGCATGCACCCGTGTACACGCACACACGCGCGCACTTACCCCCCACTTCCCCACACACATATCCCCAGTGGACTACAAACTCAAACCCTGTGCCTGTAGAAAATTTTCAATATCCAACCCTAGGGACAAGATTAAGCTAAGGAATATATATCAGTCTAAGACAGTGTTTCTCAGTGAAGTCCTTGCACCACTTGCATTAGAATATCCAGGGGGTGCTTGTCCAAAGAGATGTAAGTTCTGATATCTGCATACTGATAACAACATTACTGATACTCTAGATCACTATGATCCAGAGCTTCCGGGGTAAGGCCTCTGGATACTAGATGATTAAAGGCCCACCTGTATTATGAGAACCACTGCCCGAGAACAACCTAAATGCTACTTCATTCAAGTGAAATTGGGACCCCAGTTTGGTCTTGAGATTCCCTTCTTATCTGCTCTATTTTACCAAAGGAATCCAAAACCTTTCTCATAAATGCACTCACTCAGGGTACCCCCAAGGATTCAAGCAGCTATAGTTCAGAAAAAAAAAAAAAAAAAGAAACAAAAAACGTCTCCCAGACAGAGCAGTGTGCTGGTGGAATAGAACCCCGAGCTACTCTTGGGAAAATGTGAAAGTAACCACGGGGACTGAAGGGTTTGGAAGAGGTCTGCTCTCTAATTAAATGTCCCCTAAAGCATGACGTCCTCGTGCTTTTAATTGGGCTTAGCAATTTTTAGCTGGTAGAAAAAAACTTGAAGCTGAAACACTGAAGCTGAAAATCTCAGACATCTTATTTTTCTTTAAGTCTTTAGCTCTCATATTCAAGAGCCAGGAAAAAAAAATCTTCCTTATTATATTTATTTTTTAAAAGATTTTATTTACTTATTAGACAAAGAGAGAGATCACAAGTAGGCAGGCAGGCAGGCAGGCAGAGAGACAAAGTGGGAAACAGGCTCCCCGCTGAGCAGAGAACCTATCTCCCCAGGACCCTGAGATCATGACCTGAGCCAAAGACAGAGGATTAACCCACTGAGCCACCCAGGCACCCCTTCCTTACTTTATTTATTTATTTTTAAAGATTTTATCTACCCATTTGACAGAGATCACAAGTAGGCAGAGAGGCAGGCAGAGAGAGAGGAGGAAGCAGGCTCCCCATGGAGCAAAGAGCCCAATGCAGGGCTCAATCCCAGGACCCTGGGATCAAGACCTGAGCTGAAGGCAGAGGCTTTAACCCCCTGAGCCACCCCGGTGCCCCTCTTTATTTTTTAAAAATATTTCTTTCACATGTATTTCTTTTCAGCTTTACTTCTAAAGACCATAGTTTTGATGTCCATCACTTGAGGACTAGATTATTACCCTACTGCCTAACCGCCCCTCCTCTCATTGTCTTATTCTTCACCACCATTCTTAAACACTGCCAGCAGACAAATGTGCTAAAACCCAATCTGCACAAAGAGTTCCATTTTTTTTTTAATTTTAAAAAATTTTATTTATTTTTTTGAGCGAGCGAGAGAGAGAGAGCACGCGCACCCACAGAAGAAGAGACAGAGGGAGAGAGAGAAGCAGACTTCCCCTCCCCACCCTGTGCAAGGAACCCCATGATCAGGACCTGAGCTGAAGGCAGATGTTTAACCAAATCAGCCCCTGGGATGCCCCTCGACATTGTCTTTTACAGGGCAGAAGTTTTTTTAAAGATGTAGAGTATCGATTTTTTCTTTCATGGATTGTCCTTTGCTGTTGTATCTAAAGACTCATCACCAAGACTCATCACCAGACGATCCAAGGTCGTCTGGGTTTGCTGCTATGTTTTATCTTAACTTTATTCTTCTGTATTTTTTTAAGATTTTATTTTCATTTGTGAGAGAGAGAGAGAGAGAGAGAGAAAACACAAGTCGGGGGGAGGGGTGAGGGAGAAGCAGGCTCCCAGCTGAGCAGGGAGCCTGATGTGGGGCTTGATCCCAGGACCCCGAGATCATGACCCGAGCCAAAGGCAGATGCCTAACCTACGGAGTCACCCCCCAGGTGCACCCCCAACTCAAAGATTTCTAATGATTCCCTATTTCCTAATAGAGCACACCTGCATCTCAGAGTCAAGAAGTAGGTCACAATTTTCCCCTTCTCCTTCCGCCACAGTAGAGTCTTCCCATCC
Source organism: Mustela putorius furo (assembly GCF_011764305.1). Lineage (NCBI taxonomy): Eukaryota > Metazoa > Chordata > Mammalia > Carnivora > Mustelidae > Mustela > Mustela putorius. Next base: position 10,298,451 of record NW_025422049.1, read on the forward strand.
CCTCCTTTCGCTCCAATCTCTCCATGTGAAAAAGCAAATAATCATACCAAGCAATACTTACCCTTTTTCCTTAATTAGATTCTAAACTCCCTGAGGGCTAAAAGCAAGTCTTTGCCATCCTCTCAAAACCAAACATATTATTTAAGGGTTGGGGAACTCAATCAAAGATCCATTAACACTGGATTAAGCCACCAACATCTATTCTCACCTCCTGACCTGAGGTGCCACAGGGCAGTTTGTGAATTTTCTATGTGCAGCGCAAGGGTAGAAGTTCAATGTGGTTAGTCACCTCACCAATAACTCTTCAACTGGAAGAAACTGGCCTCAGAAATTTGGGACATTTTCTTCACATATGCAGACGCCAAACAGCTCTGCAAGAAGGATTTATGTTGGGAGAACGGTACAAATTCTTTGTCTGACTGGTTCCTCTTAATAGCTCCAAATTCCAATGTGTGAAAAAGATTCCAATCTTTACCACAGTGGAAAGTCTGTGATGTGAGAACTACTTGAAGAAATTCTCTGGCTCAGATCAATGACAAAGTAGACCATCCAAGGATTTTAGTGGCTGCGGATGCTACCGATTTAAGGCACTGTAATAAATCCTTCAGAGGCCGTAAGACCGGCCATGTCAAGCAATATTTTTGTATTAGTGTGAGCGAAACCAACTCAAATGCCACGTTCATGTGAGTAGCAGCATTGCGCATATTATTTTAAGTTGATGCTGTATTTGAAAGGAAAAAATATTGTGTCAAATACAATTATATTTTTATGGTCAAGCCTGTCATTGTACCATCATTACTATCATCATCATCATCATATTGTAAATTGTCATCCAGAGACCTGAAAAAAGAAATAGACATCAAGTTGTGTCTGAATATGTATCATTAAAAATCAGACTTTGCCTATTAACACTTACGAGATTATCTCCAGCACATGTGCTTTTGTGCATACACACACACACACACATACACAAACAGAATTTGGTGAGCACTTCATCTTTTTTTAAAGATTTTATAGCACTTAATCTTTTTAAAATTGAAATTAAAACTCAATTAAATTGGAATTTTTTTAATATAAAAATTGCAACTGGAGTATAAATGAGGATCGCCCCGCTAAAAATCATATATAACAAATTCAGGGAACAGATTGGGTTTTCAAATGCGATGTTTAGAAGGCTAAACTTTAAATAACATTATACATATTCTGAATTGACTGTCATACTTCCAAATTTATCTTCTGAATGTTTGTACCCAAGAAAATGATTTCTCCCATGAAGTTTTAAGCAGATTAAAATAGTATTGAAGACACAGGCAATCATTCTGAAAATATTTTCAAAACAGAATGTTTAAATTTCAAAAAGTATCCAAAAAGAATTAGAAAACAATGTAGTATTTTAAAATAACAGTTTTTTTTTTAAAATCACTAATTCCTCAATTAAGCCATAATTTCCTTTAAAGCCGTTTGAGTAGCAGTGGTTAGATTTGGCAGCCAGAGCAAATGAGTATCCAGATGCTGCCATTTCCTGGATTGAATTTTACATGACAGTTCTGTTACTAAACGCATATTTAGTGTCTTGTTATCTTAACTTTAATTGGGATAAGCTCAAGGCGGGTGAGGGGAGAAGCATTTTTTAGACAGGAATTGTTTCCATTGGCTACTTCAGAAGCATGAGGAAGGTGGTTGCAATTAGGGAAACAGCATCTTTCTCGAAATGCTACGTGATGGAATAAAACATGAAAGATCAAGGACCAGAACGAACTGACGGTTGATGGTGGGAGATGGGTGGGGGATGGGCTAGATGGGCACTGAGGTTTAAGGAGGGCACTTGTGCTGGGTGTTGTACCGGAGTGAGGAGTCACTGAATTCTACTCGCGAACCTAAGATTGGACTGTATGTTAACTAACTAGAATTTAAATAGAAATTTGAAAAAAGGGACGCCTGGATGGCTCTGTCGGTTAAGCATCTGCCTTTGGCTCAGGTCATGATCTCAAGGTGGTGAGATGGAGCCCCACATCAGGCTCCTTGCTCAGACGGGAGCCTGCTTCTCCCTCTTCCTGAGCTCCCCCAGCTTGTGCTTTCTCTCTCTCTGACGAATAAATAAATAAAATCTTAAAAAATATTTTTGAAAAAAAGAAGAGTCCTTGGGGATCATTATTCCAACCCTTTTACCTTATACATGGAGAAACTAAATCCAGAGTGGTGAAATCAATCATCTAAAGTCAGCCTCCAGGGAAGAATTAAATGTCCTTTCCATTACCACCTGTTTTCTCTTAAAGTTAAATTTCAAATTTTAGGTTTGACTTGCAAGGTGAACTCAGATACTTGCTAGGCTAAACTTATAAAATCACAAAATGTTGGGGCACTTGGGTGGCCCAGTGGGTTAAGCCTCTGCCTTCAGCTCACGTCATGATCTCAGGGTCCTGGGATTGAGCCCCACATCGGGCTCTCAGCTCAGCAGAGAGCCTGCTTCCCCCCACCCCCCCCCCGCCGCCACTGCCTACTTGTGATCTCTCTCTCTGTGTCAAATAAATAAATAAAATTTTTAAAAAATCACAAAATGTTAGTCTTAGGGACTATAGAGAGTCTTCTCCCAAGTATAAAATAGGGAGAACATTTTTAACTTGGTTTTGTTAAAACTATAAAGAAATTGGGAAGTCTCAGTTGGAGAGTCTAAATCTAAAATTCCCAAACCTGGCTGACTCAGTCAGTGGAGCTGGCAACTCTTAATCTCGGGATTGTGGGTTCGAGCCACATGTTGGCTATAGGGATCACTTAAAAATAAAATCTTTGGGGCACCTGGGTGCTCAGTGGGTTAAGCTTCTGCCCACATCGGGCTCTCTGCTCGGCGGGGAGCCTGCTTCCCCCTCTCTCTCTGCCTGCCTCTCTGCCTACCTGTGATCTCTGTCTGTTGAATAAATAAATAAAATGGTGCCTGGGTGGCTCAGTCGGTTAAGCGTCTGCTTTCAGGGCAGGTCATGATCCCAGGACCCTGGGATCGAACCCCACATCAGGCTCTCTGTGCAGCGAGGAGTCTACTTCTCCCTCTTTCCCTCTCCTCATGCTCTCTCTCTCTCCAACAAATAAATAAAATCTTTAAAAAGAGAAAATTCCATAAAAAGATAAAATCTTTAAAAAAAATGAAAATATTCCCAAACTTAGCTTTTTGAATTTCTTCCAGTTTTATACCAATTTCTGCAATGCACCTTTTCCCTATTACAACCACACCCCCAAATTATCAGTCCAGTTTATTTTCTATAACTATAACTTATAAAAACAATGAAAAGGATAGGTTTTGTTTTCCCAGAGGGTTCAGAGCAGATATGTTTTAAATAGTTTACAATGGTTTAATTTACAGTAATATAACTTATAAAAATTTATACACCAGATTTTAAGTGAACAATTATGAAGAAAGCACCCATGATGTCCTTGGTGCCTCTGCATTTGAGCATTGTCTCCCAGGCCTCTGCTAAGGCCACCTCTGCCTCTCCTGACTCCTTCATCCACTGACCTGCTGAAATAAAACTGTTGAAGAGTGAGAAGATACGGCTGCTTGCCCCACCGGGCACTGATAGTTTCAAAGCCTTTACACCTATGTCATGGGTAAATCCTGAAAGGGTGCATTGCTAAGAGTAAGCAAAACCATTCGGCAACCACTTGGTTGCCTGGCTGGCCAGGATAACAAGCCCAAGCCAAACAACAAGCAGGAAGCAGAATGAGTTTGCCTTTCACGTATGGGGCATACGGCAAAGATGGTTGGTTTCATCAGTTGGTGTGAGTGTGGTAACACTTACATCACATAAAATTAATCATTCTAAAACATACAGTTCAGTGGCACTTTATATATTCAAAATGTTGTGCTACCATAACCTCCATCTACCTCCAAAACAGTTCATCATTTCTATAGAAAATCCTACACCTGTTAAGCTGTCAGAACCCCTGGAAAATTTCAGTCTACTTTCTGTTTCTATGGAGCTACCGATCCTGGGCATTTTATGGAAGTGTAATCATACAATATGTGGCCTTTTGTATCTGGCTTCTTTTTTAGCCTAATATTTTTTGAGGTCTATTCATATTATAGCATGTAATCTTAGCATGTTATCTATTTTTATTACAGCATAGCATTTTTTTGTGGTTGAATAATATTCCGTTGTATGCCTATATGTATTTTGTTCATTGATCAGTAAAGGAAATCTGGGTTAGCTCCACTTTTTGGCTATGGTAAATAGTACTGCTATGAACATTCATGTACGAGTGTTTGTTTGAATACCTGATTTCAATTATTTGGGGTATTTGCCTAATAGTGGAATTGCTGAGTCACATGGTAATTCTATTATCAACTTTTTGAGGAATTGCTGATCAGTTTTATATAATAGCTGCCCATTTTACATTTCCACAGCAATGTATAAGTGTTCCAATTTCTCCACATCCTCACCAACCCTTGTTATACTCAAATTTTTGGTTGCTGTTTATTATAGCCAACCTAAAAGATATAAAGTGGTATCTCATAGGGGTTTGGATTTACATTTCTCTAAGGACTAATGATGTTGAGTGTATTTTCATGTGATTTTTGGTCATTTATAGATCTTCCTTGGAGAAATATCTGTTTAAGTATTCCACTCATTTTTAAATTGGTTTGGTTTGTCTTTTGTTGTTGTAAGAGGTCCTTATATTCTGAATAATAGGCCCTTACCAGGAATATGATTTGCAAATATTTTTCTCCCATTCTGTAGGTTGTCTTTTTACTTTTACGATACTACTCTTTGATGTACAAATTTTTAGCTCAGAAGTCCAATTTATTTTTTGTTGTTATTGCATGTGTTTTGTTGTCGTAGCTAAGAATCCATTGTGGTATAGAAGGATATGGAGATATACCCCCTATTTGAAGAGTTTTATAGTTTTTGCTTTTGTATTTAGATCATTGATCCATATTGAGTTATTTTTTGTATATAGTGTGAAGTAGAGGTCAACACTCTTTGCGTGTGGATATCAAGGCACCCCCAAGAGTATGTGTTGAAAAGAATTTTTTTTCCATTGAATGGTTTTGGCACCTTTCTGAAAATCAATTGACAATAGATGTATGGGTTTATTTCTGGACTATTGATTCCATTCCATTGTATCTATGTGTTTATTGTTATGCCAGTACCACACTTTTTTGATTACTGTAGCTTTTTGTCTAACTTTTGAAACCAGGAAATGGGAGTTCTTCAAATTTGCTTTTCTTTTTCAAGATTGTTTTGTCTATTCTGGGTTCCTTGCAATTCCTTATGAATTTTATGATCAGCCTCTCCATTTCTGCAAAAATTATTATTGGGATTTTGATATGGATTGTATTGAATTCATAGATCATCTTGGGCAGTGTTGCCATCATAACTATAGTAAATCTTTGAATAAATTAAAATAGAAGGAACAAATTTTTATTTGTTTAGATTCTTGAATTTCTTTCAGCAATATTTTATAGTAACCATAAGCAGGTTTTTTGGTGTGTGTGTGTGTGTGTGTGTGGTGGGAGGATTTTTAGTATCTGTCATAAGATCATTCATCTGCAAATAAAGATAATTCTAATTCTTCCTTTCCAATTTGGACGCCTTTCATTTCTTTTGAGTATCTAATTGCTCTAGCAAGCACTTCAGTACTATGTTGAATATCCTCTAGTACGTTGAATAGAAATGGTGAAAAGGGATATCATTTTTTTTTTTGTTCCTGAAATTAAAGTTAAAGCTTTCAGTTTTCACCATTGAATATGGTCTTAGCTATGGGTTTTTTTCATAAATATCCTATATCGCACTGAAAAGGTTCCCTTGTATTCCTAATTTGTTGAGTATTTCTATCATGAAAGACTGTTGGATTTTTCAAACACTTGTTCTGCATCAATTGAGATCATGTGATTGTTTCCTTCACTTTGTTAATGCAATGTATTACATTAGTTTATTTTTTTGTATGGAACCACCCTTAGATGCCTGGTATAAAATCTCATTATTTCATGCTGTATAATCCACGTAATATGCTGTTGAATTCAGTTTGTTGGTATTTTGTTAAAGATATGTACATCCATATTGACAGGAAATATTGGGCTATATTTTTCTCATGATGTTTTTATCTGGATTTGGTACAGGGTAACTCATAGATCTGATAAGGAGCTAAAATCCAAAATATATAACAAATTCATACAACTCAATATCACAATGAGATTATCACCTCATACATGTTAGGATGTCTATTATCAAAAAAACAAAAGTTTTTAAAAAATATTTTATTTATTCATTTGACAGAGAGAGAGTGATCACAAGTAGGCAGAGCAGCAGGCAGAGAGAGAGGAGGAAGCATGTTCCTACTGAGCAGACAGCCCGATGCGAGGCTCGATCCCGGGATCCTGAGATCATGACTGTTGGGCTGGCAGAAAGGGCTACTTAAGATGGCGAAAGTTCCCGCCACAAGACCTGAGAACAAAGGCCCAAGCAGGAATCTGAGACCCTGCCGCCCCGGGCTCCAGTGGACCAATGGGACCCCGACGAGCAGGCGAAATATCCAAATAAGGGAAACTTGCCAAAAGACCCCTTAAAAGCCCCCTCCTCCCTGCCTTCGTTTGGCACGACTTCCGCCACTCTGCTTTCCAGAGTCATGGAACCTCGCCCGAGGGTGCCCACCTCCTCCCCGCGCAACTTTCCTGGCTCCCCTTCTCCTGAGCCCTGAAACTTCACCGGAGAGCATTTTTAACAAATCTTGCCTTGCACCCACTTTGCCTGGTGTTGTGTTTATCTCGCCGGAAAAAACTTTACAATGACCTGAGCCGAAGGCAGAGCTTAACCCACTGAGCCACCCAGGCACCCCCAAAAAACAAAAGTATTGATGAGAGTATAGTTCCTCTAGTGAATTTCTTAAGTTACTGCACTTTTCAACTCTAGAATTTATATCTTCTTTCTTTATTTAATATTTTCTCTTTTTGTTAATATTACACCTTCATTAAGAAATCATTGCTTTACTTCCTTTAATTATTTAGACATGACTCATTTTAGTTCTTTGGATATATTCATAACAGATAATTTAAAGTCCTTGTATAGAAAGGCCGGCATCTGGGACAGTTTCTATTAACTGTTTTTTTTTGTTTGTTTTTCCTGTGTATGGAACCTACTTTCCTGTTTCTATGTGTGTACCATAACTTTTTTGTTGTTGTTGAACACTGTACCTTTCTGATAATGTGGTAACTCTTTAAACCAGAGCTCACTCACTTTTTGTGATTTGTTATTATTTTTTCTTTGTTGTTTTTGCTACTCTTTGTTTAAATGACTTTTGGGGGCTAATCTTGTAATGTGTGTATTCTTTGTTGTATGTGAGTTTGTGGTATGTGTTGTAAGTTCTGTTTATTTCTGATCAGCTAATGGTTGAGCTAAGAGTTCATTAAATGCTTGAATCAGGTAAGTCTCCTAGTCTTTGCCAAGGGACTCAGTATGAATTGGAACATACCTTTAATACTCAGCCAGCTAGTTTCCAAGTCTGCACATCCTGCTTTTGCAAAGCTTCAAGGTCAGCCAGGGATGAGAGACTGGCTTTCTCTCAGGTGTTTCTTGAGCATGCACACAACTCTGCATGTGCATTGGCTTTCCACATTGCTTTTCAAATTCCTCCATAAACATCTTTTTACCCTGCATTATTTTTATAAGTTTTTTGGTCAGCTTTTTCTTGACCCCAACAGTTCTTGCTGACTTAAGCAATTGTGATGTTGAACAATTGCCACTGATTGTTTTTGACAAACCCCAGGGAACAGGGTTGTTATGCAAAGTGAGCACTGAGTCAGGTACTAATAATGGCAACACCCAAGGAGTGGGACTTTTCCAGGGAGCTATCAGACGGGTCAAACAGTGGCAAAACTCTAGAAATGAGAATGATCTGAGAATGGGACTTTTTGAGTTGCTCTATATGCCTAGTCTGCCTGCTCCAGTAGCTGCAAACCTGCTGATTTTCATAGTGGCCAATGTTTGTGAGTTTTCCGATTTTTGAGGCTATTGCAGAGCTGCAAAGAGGAAGATGGGGAGTAAGTTAAGCTACAAGAACATAAATCCTGTTTTTCTTACCAACAGTCAGCATTTTTTCTTAAAATAAATCATTGTCAGATTGTTGCAAGTCTGGTTAATTTCCAGAGTTGTAAAAAATTTAATTTTGACAATTTTGCCAGTGTTTTTGTTGTTTTTATGGAGGGGTACTATTTACAGAGGTCTTTCCTCTGCCATCCAGAAGTTCTACAATAGCTTATGTTTGTGGCAGTTATTATTCAGTGCTCTCGTGTGACATGACTCTTCTAAACTCTGGTAATATGCTTTATATTTTTGGGGTCCCTGTGTGGCTCAGTGGGTTAAAGCCTCTGCCTCTGGCTCAGGTCATGATCCCAGGGTCCTGGGATTGAGCCCAGCATGGGGCTCTCTGCTCAGCGGGGAGCCTGCTGCCCTTCCTCTCTCTCTGCCTGCCTCTCTGCCTACTTCTGATCTCTGTCTGTCAAATAAATAAATAAATAAATAAATAAATAAATAAATGTCTTTTAAAAAAGAAAAAGAAAAGGCTTGTAGTTTGTCCTCACACCTGATTAAAAAGAGAAGATATTAATGTAACTGAAGTATTAAATATAGAATATTAGTATAGTTACTAATGGACAGCCCTGTGAAAGATCTTTCTCTTTCACACACACACATCTACTAAATACTATCCTCTGTATACCAAAACAGTACTACTGATAGAACACCAGTAAAGTTTGTTAATATAGTAATGGTGACAGACCTACACCGACTGATCCACAATTCCGTATCCAGGCCTTTTGTGATAAATAAAACATAGCTGTCAGGAGAAGGGATAAACTTAGTTGACCTAATGAGAAGAGAACCCAAAACTTTGGCCTCCATTGCATGGTGGTCCCAGTCCAACACTAACGTTGATGTTAGAGTGAACTCCGCTATTCCTGCAAAAATGAAGCATGGATAAAAGAGGAAAAAAACCCACAATCTTCATTTGGAGAAGGGTTTCAGCCTCCCCTAACAAACGTGACTAAATTCTTAGCTTTTTTTCACATGGTTATCTTCTGATAAAAGAGCTAACAAAGAGAGAAGAAAAACCACTTAACAAGTAATTGGCTATTGGAAAATTGAGAACTAACATTAAGAAGCTACATACATTTTGGAAGATCATTCATTTGACAGATACCACTTAAAGGAATAAACTGGCATATTATTCTAGTTTCTTATAGACAGGAGGGAAAATTGCCTTTGTAATTAGATATTTACAAGTAGAGTCCCCTTAACTAAATTGCTTTTCAATCTTGCAATTGTGGGGGGGAGGTGCATCTTCTTTGGCTTAATAATGAAACAGAAATAAAAATGGGTCAATAAACCTCATTTGCACTTAGCTCTAGTTGTAGCAGCAGTTTTATTCTTCTTAGCTCAGGATTGCAAAAGCAGTTAAGATATGCTCTATACAAAATGATCCCTTACCTATGCGTTTCTATTACATTTCAGAATAGCTTACATAATTGGAAATATAGAAATAGTGGCACATATGTGCCATGGGGAAATTTAGAGACACGTTAAGCAACAAACTATGACATGCTATAAAGTAGTGCATCTCAAACTTTTATATGCCTGTACATCACCTGGGGGAAACTGTCAAAACCCAAATTCTGATACAAGAGTTCTAGGGTAGGGCCCAAGATTCTGCATTTCTAACAAGCTCTCATGAGAGGCTGACGCTGATGTTCCTTGGACCATATTTTTTGTGTAATGAGAAAGCAAATAAACCTGGGCTCGTTTTGACTCTATTATAATACATCATGCTTATTATCTGTATTTTTTTATTATATTGTTACAAATCATCTCAAATCCTTTCTGGGACTAGGAAAGACATTAAAAAATGGGAAAATACTGAATTATCTAAAGTATAAATGAAAATACGTCTAGTGAATAAAGTGAGACATGCTCACACAATTCAAAGACTGAGGAAATAGGTCAAAATATCTGAAAGATAATACAGTCAGCTGATTTAAAACTAGCACGTGCTATCCAGGTTTGGATGGTGTTCTACAAAGAAGACTGGATTTGATATCAGGAATCCTGAGTTATAACATAGGCTGTACCTTAACTTAGCTAGCTCTATGTGTGAGACTTTAGATATTCCATTTGTACCCATTTCCGTGGGTCCCAAACAAAGAATTTAAAATAGTCGATTGCCAAAAGTTCTTTTGTAGTACTAACACTTTTTTTTTCCTGCTTCTCTTGTGAAACACTTGGCCAATGTAGATGATTTTTTCTTCTTCAAAATCTCTTTTAATTTTCCCCCCTTTTATTTTATTTTATTTTATTTTTTTATTTGACAGAGATCGCAAGTAGGCAGAGAGGCAGGCAGAGAGAGAAGGAAGCAGATTCCCTGCTGAGCAGAGAGCCTGATGTGGGGCTCCATCCCCGGTCCTGGGATCATGACCCGAGCCAAAGGCAGAGGCTTTCACCCACTGAGCCACCCAGACGCCCCTTTTCCCCCCAATTTGGAAGAGGCCATAATTCCTTTAGGTTGAAGGCAAATTTAAGGTGGATAACTAAAGCCGGCCAGGTTTTCACTAGGCTGCAATCATGGCTGAACCCAATGTGCTTTACTTCCCCTGAAAGAGAATCAGCCCAGCTGGACTTTCCCTAGGGCCACAGTTTTAACTTGAAGGTTCCAAAGGGCGATAGCTGAGTTTAGAGAAAAAATCTACCTTCACCACTTCCCTGGCTTCTCAGTGTGGATTGTTAATTATAGTTGAAGTTTTCTGCCATGTATGCCCACAACAGGCCAACAGAAAGACCCACCAAACCCTTCCCAGACTTTCTCAGCAACCACCACTCTAAGGAGATCACTCGGTGGGTTTAATGAGAATGTATTTATAGAACTGACTCTTCAGAAACTTTAGTGAAAAACTATCATACAAGTGTAAAGTCATCCTTTCTTTCTAAGTATAACTGAGAAGCCGCAGAGCCTTCTGGTTATGAGCAGGAAATAGGGTTTGAATCTTCCTTCGTGCCACTGCACGACAATGGGACATTGACCCTTCCTTAGCTCAATTTCATGCTGTGTACAATGTGTTTGATTTGAGGATTAAATGAGGTAATGTATGGGGGCGCCTGGGTGGCTCAGTGAGTTAAAGACTCTGCTTTCGGCTCAGGTCATGATCTCAGGGTCCTGTGATGGAGCCCCGCATAGGGCTTCCTGCTCAGCGGGGAGCCTCCTTCCCCCCCTCTCTGCCAGCCTCTCTGCCTGCTTGTGATCTCTCTCTGTGTCAAATAAATAAATAAAATCTTTTAAAAAAAATAAATGAGGTAATGTATGTCCTTGCTATTCTAAGTGTCAACCACAGCCCCAACAGCCCAGGCATGCCTGAGAGGATGTTAGGACAGAATCTCGGGCCCCACCCCACATTTAGTGAGTTTGAATGTTCAGTTTAAAAAAGAGTCCCATATGCTAAACATTCTGCACAATGTCTGCTTCCTAGTTAAGTATTCATTAATCAGAAGTCATTGTTAATAGGATTTTCTTTTTCACTTTATCCTCATTACCATCCTGGGAGGTAAGCTTACGCTATTTCTAGCTCATCTGGCTCCCTGCTTTCATTCCCAGAGCTCACCACTGGCCTCCCCATCACCATAAGCCATCTGTCTTTCTTGGGCTCCACTGGCCCAACTCCCTTCCATTGCTCTGAGTTTTTATAGGTTTGAGGGTACACTTTAAGGAACACCACACTGCCCCCACATACAGAGATTCCTTCTAGATTTCCCACACTTACCATATATTGACTCTCTGCACTCAATCATGGTATGTTCTATTATATGTTTTAGTTATTTTTACATAATTATTAACATGGGCTCTGAAGTTACAATTTTGTCTTTACCACTTACTAGCTTTGTAAACTTGGGGAAAGTCGCTTAACTTCTTTGAGCTTCTTATGGAAAATGCAAATGCAATAATGGGAGTCAAGTGTGTCATAGTGAGTGCACAGCATGTAGGTCTTAATATTATCATTACTGTGTTATTTTCATGATCACGTGGTTTCTGTCCCTTTATCTTTACAAAAACAAGACAAGTAGTATTGCATCTATTTTCAGATAAAGAAATGTGAAGTAACAAGTCACCTAAAACCATATAGTGAATTTGTACAAAACCAAGTTTGATCTTGATACTTTCCTAGTAAATCACACTACTTCACACTTTATGCAACATGGAACATTAGAAAAAAATCTGAGTGTGGGCATGGAGGTAGAATAGAAAAAATCAAACAGAAGTATAACCAATTGTCAGTCTGGAGAAATGGCCACCGGTTTCATTCATGTGTATCAAAATCAACTAAGCTACAGTCCAAATTACAAGCCTAAAATTCGATGCCAGAGCAGGATTCTAAATTATTTATCTCCACGAAATCAACTTCAGGAGTAGTCCAGAGGCTACTGACTTAGTCAATAAAGCTTCTTTTTTTCTTTGTCTTCCTTCTTTTTTTTTTTTTTTTTTTTGAGAGAGAGCATGAGTGGGGAGGGGGAGGGGCAAAGGGAGAGGAAGAAAGAGACTCTTTTTTTTTTTTTAATATTTTATTTATTTATTTGACAGACAGAGATCACAAGTAGGCAGAGAGGCAGGCAGAGGGGTGGAGGAAGCAGGCTCCCTGCTGAGCAGAGAGCCCAATGAGGGACTCGATCCCAGGACCCTGAGATCATGACCTGAGCCGAAAGCAGAGGCTTTAACCCACTGAGCCACCCAGGTGCCCCGAGAAAGAGACTCTTAATCAGGCTCCATGACCAGTGAGGAGCCTGACACAGAGCTTGATCTCATGACCCTGAAATCATGACCTGAGCAAAAACCAAGAGTTGGATATTTAACTGACTGAGCCACCCAGATGCCCTTCTTTGCTTTTTTCTTTTTTTTTTTTTTTTAAAGATTTTATTTATTTATTTGACGGACAGACAGAGATCACAAGTAGGCAGAGAGGCAGGTGGGGGGGCGGGGAGAAGCAGGCTCCCTGCTGAACAGAGAGCCTGATGCGGGCCTCGATCACCAGGACCCTGAGATCATGACCTGAGCCAAAGGCAGAGGCTTAACCCACTGAGCCACCCAGGTGCCCCCTTTCTTTGCTTTTTTAAGAGGACTCCACCCCTCCTACTGGGCCCTTTGAGTATGGTTAACCCTGAGAGGCAAGATGAGTTAATGAAGAAAGAATTATTGGCAAGTCCCAAGCAGCTAATTCCTCTGCTCAGAATGGCTTTTAAAAATCCACGTCATGTGGACTAAAAGGGAAGGGCGTCATGAACCAGGTGGAGCCAGGTTAAGTCCTGAATAGAGTAGTCATTTGGTTCCTGAGAGACTAAAGAGCCAAAGGGAACGAGAAGTGTTTGGAGAAGTGTCGGTAGTTGGATTGGTACCTGCTGATGGTCTCATTGCTAATGACAGAGCACACTGATAGTTTCTTTGGAGAACAATTTTGCAGTATGGATCAAGAGCCTTAAACTGTCTTTGACCCTATAATTCTACTTCAGGGAATCTATCCTACAGAGATGATATTAAATCTAGGGGTGGTGGGGGGAGTTTTATCCTTAATAAAAGACCTATGACAAATCTGGCAATCTCGATAGCGTGATTGATGAATGTGAAGCTTGAAAATGTTTTTCCTCTTCAGGCTCCAGTGGTCATGCTGGAAAAGGGGCCTAATCTGGCAAGGACTTTACCACTTGTTATTTCTGTCACAGGAACATGAACTTCTGATTTTAACCTTTTACACGTGTCCTTCGCAGTAAGAAAGGCTGCCGTCATTGAGGGATTAATAACATTATGAAAAACGTGGCTGCCAATTTTCTTAAATATCAAGTACTGTTCAGCTGACTTACCTACTTCTTCATAAAGAAATCTTAAGCCAAAAAGTCTACCTAACTGCCATACCCTCTATAACTTCCTCCAAGGGAATAGAGTATGGGCAGCATGGCCAAGTGAAAATCAAGCAGCAATATTATTCCAAAGCTATTTTGTCCTTGAAGAAAATAGATTTCAATGTAACTTTCAAGGAACATAGCTATTTCATAAAGCTTGAGGACATCTGGAGTTCTTCTCCTGACAGATGTATCTACTTTTCACAGCAAGATTTAATGCAAATTCTCTGCTCATTTTGCTTTGAACCCACATCTGAGTACACAGCACCTTCTTGGCTATTACTGAAAGGCTTGGAATTTCAAAAGTTAGAATAGGATGGATAGGTTTGGAAAGGCCAGGAAAATGTTGTACACTATCATGTTAATGGCCAAAGCATATTAGAGACTATTTTGAATTGGTAGTTTCACAATAATCTCTTACCTTTGTTATCTGAGAATATCCTTGGGTTCTAGGATAAAATTGATTTTAGTTGATCATCTGTTTATGTAATTAGTGTAATTACGCTTTATTACATAATTAGTATAAGTGCATGTAATCAGCTATAACATATAATTACATAATTGAGTCATTGTAAAAAATCCTTGTGAAACTACATATAATGCTTTGTACATCTGCAGAAGAGGAATACTTTAGTTTTTTAATTTAGATTAGTTAAAACAAGTTTTCCTTTGCTTGCGGAGTGGTTGAACTTTGTTCAAATGTTAAGAGATGCCATGTAGCATTTCAAAGACATGAGCATACTTTCATTTCCCCATCTTCCAAACTTTACAATAAAAATCAGACTGTCCTCCAAATCTATTTTATCTGGCACACACTAGATCATTTAAAAATAGCTGTCTATACAAAGTCAGAGACCCTGAGGATGTTCAGGTGTGACACTAGATGACACTAAAAAAGAGGCAAATAATGATGCATTTCAAATACCTTTACATATAATTGTGTACATCTGCTTACTATAGAAAGTTATTATTACAACTCAGGATATCACATTGTAGTTCATTGGGTTTTTAAAATAATCTAATGGAAAAGAAATTTATTGTGTTCTTTGCCTATGAGAAAGGTTTGAGATGGGAAGGTTTTCAATGGTACCCTGGCCATCTTTTTGTTTTTGTTTTTTAGTTTTTTGGTTCTGGTTTATATAAACGTGAATTAAATTGGTATTTACATGTAATGACAATTTTTTAAAAATCTTTCCTGATCTAAAGAATAAAACTGTGTGTGTGTGTGTATTTTTGTAAAGGAAATGGGTTTCTGATCACTAAAATTATTCAAGCCAATGTGCTTTTTGAGGACATCTTAAATGGAATCCTTGTATGGAAATACACATTTTACTAGGTGACCCCTGAAATCCCTTCCAAGTCTTGAATTCTACAATGTCTGTTTTTAGAAATCCAGGCAAATGAGAAAATCAGTTTAGTTACAATGAAGAGGACAGCATCACATTGCGATGAATATGTCTGCTGTCAGGAACAGATGACTCTTCTAAACCCACTGGGAAAGCCAATAAGGGGGAGCAAAATCTGTGACCCCTAATATGGGCCGGATTATTTTGAGTCAAAGACAAAGACTGACAGACTCAGGAAGAGTTGTAAAGTTGTTGCTTTGTTGTTTTAACCTGTTCCTTCTCTGCCTAAGAGAATTTTAGATAGGGGTCCCCTACCAGGAAGAGTTCTAACACCGGAGAGGACTTTTTAACATCAGAAACACTTGCCTGCAGGGCGTGGCCCACTTTTGTTTACCAAACATTTACTCTTTTTCATCTTCTTGGGAACCGCTTTCCATTTGAAGTCCCAGGCCCCTACTCCCTTCTCCTTAAGCTCAGCGTGGCATCTAAGCCTCAATGGCCTGACTGTCTGGCAGCCTCTCTCGTCTTTGTGGGGGTCCCATATGGACAAAATTAAATTTCTCTCCTGTTAATCCATCTTATGTCAATTGAATTATTAGCCCAGCCAAAGAACCTAGAAGGAAGAAGTGAAAAGTTTTCTTCCCTTACACCAACAGTAGGCAATCCTGAATAGGGCAAAGATCATCTTGGCTTATTAATTTTAAGTAAAAATAACTGTGATCCCATATTGCTCTCTTATTTGTCCCCGGTCTGTTATTAGATGCTTTTACATGTGTTATATCATTGAAGCTCCCCAAAACCTTGTGAGAAGGGTATTATTTCTATTTCACTGTTGTGTAAATGCGAATAGCTAGAAGCAGTAAGAGCCAGGATTTTGGCCTCCATGTATTTGAGCTCATTTCCTGGGCTCATAGCCACTCTCTTGTACAGCTTCTCTCTCTAGACATTGGTCCCTTCCTCTGCCTTCTAACCCCAGGGTCCAGGGTACTCCTGCTACCCTCTCCTGTCAGGTAAAATGAAGCCAATGAACTCATTCACACAGTTCCATTTAAGCCACACCTTTGATTACATCTCTCTCTCTCTCAAATCAATAGTATCTTAAAAAAAAAAAAAAAAAGAATTCCAGTCCAGAGGACCCACTCTGTATTAATTAAATTAGATTTGTGGAGGTTTGGGTTTAGGCATCAGTATTGTTGGAAAACAACTGGCCTACAGAGTGAATTCCAAGCACCAAAGCCCTTTACAGTTTGGCTACTGCTTGTTCTCTACTCATGACAGTCATGGTGTCCTCTTTGCCTGAAGTGTCCTTCTGGCCTTCTCTATTTGGTTGTCTCATTCATCTTCAAGTGCCTTTTTACTTGTTTTAATTAGTTAATTTAGAGAGAGAGAGAGAGAGAATGGGAGTGGAGGAAAGAGGGAGAGGGGGAGAGAGAATCTCAGGCAGGCTCGACGACCAAGGGGGAGAGAGAATCTCACGCAGGCTCCATGACCAGCTTGGAGCCCAACTCAGGACTCAATCTCACTACCCTGAGATCACGACCTGAGCCCAAATCAGGAGTCAACCCTTAACTTACTGAGCCACCAAGGTGCCCCAAAGTGCCTCCTTTCCTTAGAAACTGTTTTTTCAAAGATTATTTGTTTTAGAGAGTGAGAAAAAGAGAAAGTTGGGGGCAGAAGGAAAAAGAATCTCAAGCAGACTCTAGAGTGAGCACAGAGCCCAATGTGGCGCTCAACCCCATGGCACTGAGATCACGACCTTAGCTGAAACCAAGAGTTGGACGTTCAACCGACTGAGCCACCCAAGTGCCGCCTACCTGTGTCTTTCTAAAAGTTACTTCTTTCTTAACACCGAATGTTGAATGAGTCAGTCTCTTGCTGTCTGTCTCTCTCTTCACAGTAATTCATACATCCAGTATGCTGTTCTGTCTCTTTTTCTAGACTCTCTGTTCCTTGAGATCACAGGTTAGGTAACACCCTATCCTATACTCATGCGACTAACATACTGTCTAACATAGGGCAAGCTTCTCATTTTCCCCCCATTTTTAAGGAATGACCTATGGCTATATTAATTCATAGCTTCTTTGAAAAAGGTATTTATGTTTTGTAGGTTTCTCTGCCCCAGAACAATTTTATTTAAAATGATGTGTGTGTGTGTGTGTGGAAGTGCTTGCGTTTAAAACAAAGAAATAGATCATTAATGGTGGGATTCCAGACACCAGCAGGGAACATTTTTATCCTCAGAGTCTTATCCTATGATACCATTAACATGCATAATTACTCTCCTTAGGTGTAAATGGAAGACCACAGGAGAAGACAGGCTCCTATGTCAGATTATGTATTCCTTCTCAGCTCCAACTGGCTCAGTGCCCAAGTCTCCCCAAGGGCATCCTCCTATGCTTGTGAAAAAGTTTGGGGGAACTTGCAAGCCAATTGCACCAGTGCAGTCTCATCTCTCTTTCTGAGGGGCCATTACCAGCTGATAGGAGACAGGAGGTCACCAAATAACAGTGTGAGGTGGTCGCTGTCATTTCCCCACTGATGTGCACAATCCCTTTGGCATGGATTACTGATCCTTGTATCTCCATTTCATATAAGGAAAGCAAGTAGTGTTGGAGTTATTAGCTTTTATGGTTCTCAGGAACTTCCCAACTATATTTTCCATGAGGCATTTGCTACAGTGATATCCTATTCTTGTGTAGTGGGCTTTCCACGAAAGCCAGTCTTTCTGGGGTGGTTGTGTTATATACATATTTTGACAGAAGCAAACTTGGAAAGGATCCACAAGAAGCCCAGAAAGATCCCTGACATTTCGGTGAAATGGATTTTGAGGACATCAACGATAAAGATAAATGAGAGGCAAGACAATGGAGGGACAGTGAAGTTAAGGTAGAATGGGAAACCAAATATGACAGTTGGTGTGTTTTGTGGCAAATTCTCTCACCACACACTCGCCAGCCTCTGTTATCATCCTTCAAACACTAATCAGGTTTGAATTGTAACAGAAAGCAGCACCTCCCTGTAATCTGTAGGAGCCAGAAGAAATCCAGGACATACTAAATTACTGTAGGAGCCCAAGGATCCTAGGAGGAAGGGGTAGTTCAAACACAGAATTTGCCTGAGGGGAGCATTGAGGTTCAAGCTGGAATAGACCTGGCCTGACCTCAGAGGATCCTGGGCCAATGGAAAACTCAAATGTACCTGCTCTCTGGGGGAGGATGTAGAGCCATGGCCGTGTTTTAGAAAAACAAACAATCCTTAAGAATTACATACATTTTCAGGGCCTCAGAGGTGAAGTTGTGTCTCAGAGTGAAGGAAAAATATCTGAGCCAAGTACAGAAGGCTGTCAGGAGGATATAAGCATTCCTGGGAGCCAAAACATAGCAGCACAATGACTTCAAAAGAATAGTGAGTGATGATAATAAAATTCTCTCAGTTTTATCCTCTGTTACCTGCAAAAAAGTCTCTGCAATCTTGCCCCAACACCAGAGAATTGGCAGGGGGAGGGATTTCCTCAGGGCCAGTAGAAAAAGCCGAAACATTAGGACATGAGCATGGAAGTGGTGAGGCAATAAAGAGGGACAGAAAATACACCGTGGCTTTAAGGCTTCTGAGTAAAGCAGTGAGTACAAATGAGGGGGAAGATGGATGGTACGGTCTGGAGGCAGAACCGAGGTGCATGACGGGACTACAGGCCGGAAGTTATGAATCAAAGACAGTATAGTGGAAGTTTCATGTCAAACCTTACTACTTTGGTTCAAAATAAAAATTAGATATACCTTTGCTTACCCCTAAAGATAAAACAAATAAAGGCCATGGTTAAAAACTGAAGCAATGCAGAATGCTTACAGGAAAGAATTAACCCTGTTCCCTCTGAAACATGAAATCACCCCAAACTTAACTGCCTAGAGATGATCACTGTGAACATTTCAACAAACAGACCTTCCAACATCTCCACAGGCATGTATACAAAGCCATTCAACGGGACGCCTGGGTGGCTCAGTTGGTTAAGCAGCTGCCTTCGGCTCAGGTCATGATCCCAGCGTCCTGGGATTGAGTCCCACATCGGTCTCCTTGCTCAGCAGGGAGCCTGCTTCTCCCTCTGCCTCTGCCTGCCATTCTGTCTGCCTGTGCTCACTCTCTCTCCCTCTCTCTCTCTGATGAATAAATAAAATCTTAAAAAAAAAAAAAACCAAAGCCATTCAACAAAAAGGATTACCTTATACATGCTTTTTTAATAACCTGAAGTTTTCTTCAATAATATTATGGATATTTTTTCTTGATCAGTAAATACTGGTCATTTTATTTTTATTTTTTTAAAGATTTGTATTTATTTATTTGACAGAGAGAGCAAGCGGGCGGAAAGGCAGAGGGAGAGTGAGAATCACTCTCCACTGAGTAGGGAGCCCGACCAGAGACTCAGTCCTAGGATCCTGGGATTATGATCTGAGTTGAAGGTAGACGCTTAATTGACTGAGCCACTCAGGTGCCCCAATAGTGATCATATTAAATAGATATTATTTCACTGTGAGAATGTACCATAATTGATTTAACATTAAATATTAAAGATATTAAAGAATATTTAGGATGTTTCTTGTTCCTTACATTAGAGAAAACTTCACCCTCCCACCATTACCTATTAGAAACAAGGATCCATGAAACATCTTTTTACGCTCATCTTTGTGTACCTAATTCCTTCCTAGGACAAGTTCACAAATGGGACTTCTGGGCCAAAGTGTATATACCTTAAATTTCTTTGTTACACTGTCAAACCATTCCCTAGCCCCACCAGAAAGGTTATACTAATTTATTCTCCTACCTTTATTTATTTGGGTCTGATGGGTTATTATATTATTTTTCGTTGGCATTCATTTTCTTTCTAATGAACTGATCATAGCTCCCTGTGTTTATTAATCATTCATCTGCACTATACTGATCGTGACAGTATAAAAGAGGGGCAGGACCAGCTCATGGGCCAAAACCAGCCAGTGGGCCAAATCTGGCCTACCACCCTTTACGGCCCGCAAGCCGAAAAGATTTTTACGTTTTTTAATGGTTGGTCAAAGTATTCACAGAAGAATAACATTTTATGACATTCAAAAATGATATGAAATTCAAATTTTATGTCCATAAGTCAAGTTTGATTGGAACATAGTCTCATGCATTCTTACACATCATGGGTCTGGACGCCTTCTCATGATAACAGCAGAGTTGAATGGTTTCGACAGAGATGGGCCTAAAGAAAGGCCTTTAGAAAGGCCTAAAGTATTTACTAGCTTTAAAGTATTTACTAACTCTGGTCCTCACAGGAAAGGCTTTGTGAACCTGTGGTACAGAGTAGTGATTAAAAGCACAGATTTCAAAAAATAAAAATAAAAATAAATAAATAAATAAATAAAGCACAGATTTCAGATCCAGCGTATCCTGGATTCGTATGTCCTCACCACCACCTGCTATTTATTTGACATTAGACAATTTACTTAGTTCTCTCTCTGCGCCTCTGTTTTTATTCATCTGTATCATGGAGAACATAATAATACTCAGCCTAAAATGTTTTGAGGATGAGGTGAATTTAGCACTAAGAATAGTGCCTACTCTGTTATATAAATAGTAGTTATTACTTATAGTCTTTCAGTACAAACTTATTTTCTATATTCTTGGCCTATCTTTCCTTTGTTGTCTATTAAATCAAAGAAGCCTTTGCATAGTAGAGATTTTAGCTTTTATCTATGATGTATTGTGATTTTCTTTCCCCAGATTGCTTATGATGGTGCAACCTTGAAGTTGACTCCGATTTACCCTGAGAAAGCATATATTCAATTTCCTACATTAATTCTAGTTGTAATTACATAAAATATTAGTAAATATTATGTAATTACATGAAATATTAGTAAAAAAATTGGTAAATGAAATCATCTCATCCTACTAACTTTTCTCAGTTATCCTCCTAAAATATTCAGAAGGAGTTGAGAATTCACAACCTCTTGGTGAACTGTGATCTTCTGTTCCTAGTTTTATTTCTTATGGCCACAAATGACAAATTGAATCCCTCTACCTTATGCAAAATCTCCAGACATCAAGGAAATAGCTATCCCTCTCACCTTTGCCCTCTTCACCTTCTTCTACCTGTATGTCCGTTCGTGTCTTCATTTTTATATGCCAAACCCATCGAAGGCCTTCCAGTGACTTTCCCGTGACCTCGATTAACCAATTCCATTTGCCATTACAGTTTTTCCTCTTACAACAATCCGATCTGTCATTATGCCTTTTGTTTTGTGCCTTATTCTGCAATGTGAAAACATCAGGTTTAACACAGTCTTGCGATTAACTTCTAATACCTCATCATATGTAATTCTCTATTAGGGCTTGGGGATTTCATAGCTCCAAATTCTAGAAGCCTGTCTCTTTTATTGATCCAAACCCTTTATATTTTAAATTGCTGGCTCCTGGGAATTATCCACACATCAGCATAGCATACATTATGTAAAATGGGATCCAGAAGCTTTGCATAGAATATTAAATAAGCACTTGTGGGACCTTTGGCCTTCATATTCGGCACTGGGGTAAAAAGCATACTTATCAGTGCCTCTAATAATCTGGGGCACAGGCACACCTTCTCACAGTCATAATGATGCTTTGGATTTTGGTGCACACACAGCTCAAAATTTAGAGCTGGAATGACATGGCATCTTCGTTTCCCATATCATCATATATATAAATAAATATATATAAATAAAACATACTGGAGCTGTGTTTATTTCCTTCCAGAATCTTCAAGCAGGCTAGCATGCATCTCCCAGTGGCCAACAAATCTAAGCCCTGACAGAGTACATTTCAGGCATAAAAATGTTATTTATCTTGACCAATCATAAATAATATTTACCTAAATATATTACTAATTTTCCCCTATCACCCAAATGGCATATGGAGTCACATTTGATTTTCATAAAGCTAGAATTTCAGGTGGAGCCGGTCCAACAGTAAACAAGTTTCTGAAAAATAAAGTGACTTGGAGTAATTGTTGGTACCCCCCCCCGATTATGATAAAATAAATACTGAATGCCCAGGCAGAAATATATAATTAGATATGAGACATAAAGCAAGGTCACCTACACAGTAAGAAAATAGTCTAAACCCCAAGGAAAATGTTTTGCTTTCCTGGTTTGTAAAATTTGGACATGTTAGGCATTCAACCCTTCCTAAAGGCACATTATCATGAAGGCTCAACACAAAATAAAATAGGGGCTTTTCAAAATAAGAAATGCTGCCATATTGGGTACCTGGGTTGTTCATTCAGTTAAGCATCTGCCTTCGGCCCAGGTCATGATCCCAGGGTCCTGGGGTCGAGCCCCACATCAGGCTCCCTGCTCAGCGGGAAGTCTGCTTCGCCCTCTCCCCCTGCTTGTGCTCTCTCTCTCTCTCAAATAAATAAAATATTGAAAAAAAAAACAATAAGAAATGCTGCCATTGAGTCAGTTTCATGGTTCTGTCTAAGATCAGTATGGTCCCCACACTCCATAGCCTTCTGTCTTTGGTGGTTTTCTGACATCTCTCTAAAACCAGACACCCATTTGGCATGCACTATCAGAAGTGCTTTTGCATATGTATATAAGGCTGTGCATATTTAATGGGTGCATGTCAAGGAGTCTGGGGATAGGTATACACCTGTGAAACTATCATCACCGTCAAGGCTCTAAACATACCCATCATTCCCAACATACCCAGGGGTTCTTCTTACGCCCTGTGTTATTTTTTTTCAGGAGAGCTTTTGATATTTTTCCTGTTTTACCATCAGATTAAGATAGTCTTGTGCCTGGTTCTAAAGCCTATATTTTTAAAAAGGCTTACGTTAGAGAACACTTCATGTACTCATAGTAAAAATGCACAACCACTTCCCAGGGCAGGATCTTCCTATTACCAACA
Source organism: Mustela putorius furo (assembly GCF_011764305.1). Lineage (NCBI taxonomy): Eukaryota > Metazoa > Chordata > Mammalia > Carnivora > Mustelidae > Mustela > Mustela putorius. The sequence continues at coordinate 10,321,633 of NW_025422049.1, forward strand.
CGACCAGAGAGATAATAGGGAGGATTTATGACCTTCTATTATGACCTCGATCTGGATGGTTAGTCCTGAGAGGAGCTCTTTCTATCTCCTGTAAACTGTAAGCGCGTTGTTAAAAATTTGCATCCCTCCCATTTGTCAAGAATCATTAGATCAGACAAATACTCCCAGATTAAGTAGATCCTACTTATAGACTGGGAGAAAAATGAGAAACACCTTAAAGGGATAGGAGAGTGCAGTTTACGGAGAGCAGCTCAGCTTAATGAACATAGGAAAGTCTTGATGAACTATAATGTGACCCAATCTTAGGGAACAATGGGGGAGGCTTTGCTAAACCCAGCAAGTTTGTATCTAGACTTGTGCTATCTGATGGGGGCCATACCATTTCTGATTCCAAACAAAGCTGTTCTCTTTACAGTTATGGGAATGGGGTTCCAGAGCAAGCAGGGATCTTCTAGAAGATAAAAAAGCATCTTGTCTTGTGCCTATGAGTTGAAAGTTGTAAAGTTTGACATGTATGTGTAGATACACCTAAAAAAAGGTCTATACACTGACTTAAGCCAATTCCCCACACATTCATCCTCCATCTCAATAAAAGTACAAAATTTGTATCCTCCTCCTGAAGCAGGTGAAATGAATAATGTAAGAGCTGGCAGGGGGGAAAAATCTTAAAAAATATCTTGTGCAATGACGATTTGTAGGGGGGAAATGTCAACTCTTTCCTCTCAACTCTTTATACCTGTAAACCTAATTAAAGCATTAGTTTTTTTTTTTATTTTTTAATAAACATATAATATATTTTTATCCCTCGGGGTACAGGTTTGTGAATCGCCAGGTTTACACACTTCACAGCACTCACCATAGCACATACCCTCCCCAATGTCCATAACCCCACCCCCCTTCTCTCAGCCCCCCGCCCCCCAGCAGCCCTCAGTTTGAAAAACATTAGCTTTTAAAATTCAAAAGATTTTAGGGGTGCCTGGGTGGCTCAGTGGGTTAAGGCTCTGCCTTTGGCTCAGGTCATGATCTCAGGGTCCTGGGATCGAGTCCCGCATCGGGCTCTCTGCTCAGCAGGGAGCCTGTTTCCCTCTCTCTCTCTGCCTGCCTCTCTGCCTACTTGTGATCTCTCTCTCTGTCAAATAAATAAATAAAATCTTAAAAAAATAAAATTCAACAGTTTTTAAATTCAGTTTTTAAATTTGGCTTATACAAAACAGTATACAGTTGACCCTTGAACAACAAGAGTTTGAACTTTGCAGATCCACTTATACACATTTTTTAAAAATACAGAATAGTAAACGTATTTTCTCATCCTTATGATTTTCTTAATAACATTTTCCTTTGTCTAGCTTACTTTATCATAAGAAGACAGTATATCATACGTATAACATACAGAATATGTGTTCCTCAACCATTCATGTTATCGGTAAGGGTTCTGGTTAACAGTAGGCTATTAGATAAATTTGGGAGGAGCCAAATATTACACCAGGATGTTTGACTGTGTGGGAGTCATCTCCCCTAGCCCCTGCATTGTTCAGGGAGTCAACTAGCATTTTGTTTTTTACCTGAGGAGAAGTGTCAAAAAATACTTGCAGTAAAAGCCCTTATAAATTCAGGGGCACCTGGCTGCCTCAGTAGGTTGGGTGTCTGCCTCAGGCTCCAGGTGTGACCTCAGGGTCCTGGGATCTAGTCCCACATTAGGTTCCTCACTCCGTGGGAGTCTGCTTCTCCCTCTCACTCTCCTTCTGTGCTCTCCCTCTCTCTCTCTCAAATAAATAAATAAAATCTTTTTTAAAAAAGGCCCTTATAGGGACGCCTGGGTGGCTCAGTTGGTTAAGCGGCTGCCTTTGGCTCAGGTCATGATTCCAGCGTCCTGGGATCGAGTCCCACATCGGGCTCCTTGCTCGGCAGGGAGCCTGCTTCTCCCTCGGACTCTAGCCTGTCACTCTGTCTGCCTGTGCTTGCGCTCTCTCTCTCTCTAACAAATAAATAAAAAATCTTTAAAAAAAAAAAGGCCCTTACAAATTAAAAAAGAACACCTCTGGTGATTACTTTCTGCCTTTTGCCAGTCCCTGTGTTCAGAGGAGAGTGGGTTAAAATTCTTACTCTTATTTTCTGGAAGAGATGGGCAATGTATCAACAGGAGAGGAAGGATGAGCATCTACATCCCTTTTTATTTCCCATCATGCTCATGGGGAAGAGAGCTCCGAGTGACTATTGGTTAAGTTCAAGACCACCCACACCTGATTACCCTTCAGAGTCACTTTGGAAGCTTGTATTATATGTGTTCCACAAACACACATTATGAGCCCCACCTCTACCTGCTGGATGAAACTACTGGGACCAGTTTAGTGAGTATATGGTTACCAGTTTCTTGAGCATTTTATGAAAAAAATCTCTGATATATATATTGAAGCATATATAGCATTCTATTACAAAGAGAAACAAGCTATGCATACTGTGTTGCACTTTGCTTTATCCACTTCCCATATTTTGAAAGTTTTGAAATTGTTCCAGATTATTACACAAAGAAACTGTGTGTGTGTGTGTGTATGTTTGTGTGTGTGTGTGTGTGTGTACATACATTACAGTTTCATGGATTTCCTCATTTGGATAAGTAACAATGTATTTTAACAGTCTCCTACTGCTGGAAATTGAGACTTTCTTTCCCACTTCTGTGATTACAAAATAATGCTAACATAATACAAATGCTACAGTGAATATTCTCATATTTATGATATTTGCATACATGCAAGTGTCTACATAGTATAAATTCCAGAAACAGAAATTTCTCCTCAAGAGATATGGGAATTTTTTAATTGTAACAAATATTGCCAAATACCTCTCTCCCCCCGACACACAAAAATGTGCCAACTCTCATTAGGGATATGCAGATTTTATAAAATCCCCAAAGTGATTCTAATTATCAGGCAGGATTGGAGACCAGTACAGAGTAGACTCTCAGCTAGTGTGATAAGTTTGGATTTGCAGACTGAATCCTTTGCCTGTTTTTCTACAAAGCCACTTCTATGAAGCTTCCCCTGTATCATCTAGCCTCATACCCCTTAAAATTTAAAGGTGCATATAAATCATCGGGAATATGGTAGATCTTGTTAAAAGGCAGAGAACTTGAGATTTAGTATTCTAACAAGCTCCTAGGTGAGGCTAAAGTTGTTGGTCCATGATCCACACTTTCAGTAGCCATGTCCTGAGGGACTCCCAGTCAGTAATGTGTAAATTAACACTCAGATTGTTTTGGTAAGTATAGTGGTACCAAACATTAGTCTCAGAGCCACCCAAAACTCTTTAAAGTAGAAAGGTCTCCCAGAAGCTTTGTTTAGGTGGGTTATCTTTTGATATTTACAATGTTTGGAATTCAAAATGGACTTTTAAATATCTATTTCATTTTAAATGATAATAATAAACCCATTATATGTGAACATAACTTATTTCATGAAAAATATTTCCAAAACAGAGAAAGTCAGCAAGAAGAGTGGCATTGTTTTATACTTTAAGAAATCTTTTTGATATCCAGTTTACTAGAACATGGCTAGATTCTTGTGTATGTTTCTGTGGGCACATCATACAGCTTCTGGAAAATTCCACAGTACACTTGTGAAAGATCAAGAGTGGAAAAGGAAAATATCTTAGTATGATAATGAAAATAGTATTGACCTTTCAGATCTAGTAGAGGATTCTTGGGAATCCTAATGGGTCCCTAGCGCACACTGTCAGAGCCACTAATTTAGTGTGCATTCCTGCTGTCACACCACAGACCACAAACTTAAGGATAGAGGCCTTTTCTTCTTCTTCTTTTATTTCCATAGAGCTATCTCAGATGAAGTGCTGAATCAAAGTTCTTGACCTGCTGATTATGAGGCTCTGATGGGGCCATATAGTCTCATTCTCTTTCCTTCACATGGGCAGTCGCGAACTGGAGCGTGGGGTTTATCAGTGGAGGGGGGAATGAGCCTTGTTTCACTCACCTCCTCTATAAAGGAGGGTTCACAGTCAAAGACATAAAGTTCACCTATGAAGAAAATAGATGCATCATGGTATTGTTACTGAGTACTTCTACATCAAGTCTTCTATTCGATACTAAAAATAAACCTTCTAATCGATACATTAGGTAGAATGGCTGTTTTTATCCTTATCTTACAGATAATGAAACTGGGACTCAAACCAATTTGCCCAAATTTTCACAGCTAGTAAGTGACTACTGTGTCAGGGTTGAGAAGATAGAATTCCATCTTGGATCATGAAGGAGTTGAAGGAAGAGTTTATGTATTTTATGGCATACTCTTTTTTGTGTCCTAGGATATGAATACCTTTCAGGATTGAGAATATTTACAATAAGGTGTCTTTATGGTGATCAAACGTTTCCAGTTCTTTGGGGGGCATTCAATCACCTGCTACAGCTGTTTATTGCCTGATGCTTGACAATGAACACCATCCTTCAAATTGCTTTCTGCTATAGTGCTATTGCGTAAGTAGGTTTTCCAGGAAGTCTGTCTTGGTGTCATCATAATTTTCACTAGCATAGTGAATAATGACAGCTATCTTCTGTGATCAGACTGATGTGGCAATCTCTCAATAAGCCGGCTATGGTACCTTCCAAAGGAAAAGGCCAGGGTGGCAATTCAGGAGCTCAGCATCCCCAAAGAGGGCAAAGAAGATTTCTGTTTGGTAAGAAGAGGTAAGGGTAGGAAGGTCTAGAGTCACTGAAGACTCTAGAAGCATGATGTAGGGTGCTGACTGTCTCAATTCCCACTTAAGTTCCAAAAGCCTATAAATTGGAACCAGGATTCTATTGCATGATTCCTAGGTAGAGTTTGGCCTGCTTTGGCCACGTTGAATATTTTAAAAGCTACAGTAAAATATGCCAAGAGGCAGGGAGCGGAGGGCAGAATAAGATGCTCTAAATATGCGTCAAAGCTCACTCCAAGGGTCTGTCAGTTGCAAAGTCAAAATGAATACAGTTAATTGGCAAATACTGGTTCTACACAATTCAGATTTCACTTGTTCTGTGAAGAATCCAATTAGAAGATCTAATGGTTCATCTTAGACAAAGTATATAGACTCAGGCTGCGTGAGTGAGTGAGCGAGAAAAATTTAAACCTCGCCACTTGGTATCATTGAGAAATCATCCTTATTAAAAATCAGTAAGCACTCTTTCCAGTTTCAAACATACTATTTTCATTAGTTTAACCATAGTTAGGGATATAACCATCAAAAGAAATACTTGGGATGAGATCAGCAGGATATTTTTATTATATAAATCTCATCCGTTAAACATGGAGAATCATAAATGATACTGTAGTTTAAGAACCGATAATGAACTGCTGTGAGTTCGCTTGTGTTTTCTTTTACTGAGGATAAATCTGCCTTATTTGAGAGTTCACTTCGCAGCAGAATTGGTTCATACAAGGTTTTTGAACAGAGACACAGAAATTGTCCCATTTTTTTTTTTTTTGGTGATAGATATTCTCTGACTGATCTTTCTCTTAAGCTTCATATACTCAATGCTAGAAGTCTCCAATTACAAAATGGAATTTGTACTTTACCCATTATATTTTTTATTGGGGGGTGGGGGATTATGTAGTCTGTTGAGTGGCAAAACATAGATTCTTGGAAAATAATGTCTTCAGGTATGTGAAATAACTACCACTGGGGGATAATCTGCTTCATCATTTAGAATCCAGTGCATAAATAAAACTAAGAGCATTTTCTAGAGCTATTATGCAAAACAAAAAAAACCTCCATAATTTGTGAACCAAGCAATAGACAAGTAAATCAATGTAGGATTTAGGTAGCCTGCCTAAAGCAGAAATCAGGGAAGAGGGAATAGAGACGATTCAACTTAACTATCATTAACAAACACAAAGAACTGCAAGAACTATGTTTTTATTTGATAGAATCTAATGAGATTCAAAGAAAATTGCCAGTTTACCTACAACACAGAAAACCAGACTTCAGAATCAAACGTCTAATATTGTCTCCGCTCTTGATTCTCACTCTTCAAAAAAACTAGGCTATCCTGCCAACAGTGCTCACCAAATATTTCTGTCACCATCAATTTTCTTGAGGTCATGGTCTTTTAGTAAGTCAGTATTTACTGAGGGCTGAGCATGAGCGGATAGATTACTACTATACAGCTCGGTATAGGTGGCTATAAAAAAGGGAAGGTTGGAGTCTTTGTCCTGATGCCTTTTATAATCAATGAGAACGACAAATGAATAGAAACAATCATGCCAGAAATACACAAATGCATGTATGATTGCCCAGAGGGAGAAACTAGCCTGCTTCTAAACAAGATAGACTCTGGGTTAATTTCCAATCAGCACCTGCTGAAATGCAAAGAAAGGTTGATTTGGGGCTCAATAGTACAAAATGCTAATTGACGTCACAATCTAAGCCACTGAATAAAGGGCTTTTATCTGCCCCTGTGTAAGTCATGTTTGGTAGCAGTTTGCAAACAGGCCCCTTGTGAATGATCACATTCTCATTCCGGGTATGCCTCATTTTATTCCCCCTTCACTTTACTGCACTTTGCAGATACTGCATTTCTTTTTTTTTTTTTTTTAAGGTTTTTATTTATTTATTTGACACACAGATCACAGGTAGATAGAGAGGCCGGCAGAGAGAGAGAGAGAGAGGAGGAAGCGGGTTCCCCCGCTGAACAGAAAGCCCGATGCGGGGCTCTATCCCAGGATCTTGAGATCATGATCTGGGCCAAAGACAGAGGCTTTAACCCACTGAGCTACCCAGGTGCCCCGCAGATACTGCATTTCTCACACATCGAAGGTCCATGGCAGCCCCGCATGGGGCAAGTCTACTAGTGCCATTTTTCCAACAGCATTTGTTCACTTCATAGCTCTGTGTCACATTTTGGTAACTTCTCACCGTACTTCAAACTTTATCATTATTATATTTGTTATGGTCATCAGTGGCCAGTGAGGACAACTTGGTGAAAGCTCAGATTAACATTTTTTAGCAATAAAGCATTTTTTATTTATTTTTTATTTTTTAAATTATTATTATTATTATTTTTAATGATCTTTGTGGACTTTACTGCAAATTTGTGGAGACCAAAGCAGGAATTATATCGCACAGTATATAGAATCTTGCAGAAAAATTTCTATCTGAAATTTCTCTTCTTCCTAGTTCCTTTTCTTTTCCTTTTTTTTTCTTTTAAAGATTTTATTTATTTACTTGACAGAAAGAGACACAGTGAGAGCGAGAACACAAGCAGGGGGAGTCGGAGAGAGAGAAGCAGGCTTCCTGCTGAGCAGGGAGCTGGACATGGGGCTCTATCCCAGGACTCTGGGATCAGGACCTGAGTCCAAGGCAGATGTTTAACGACTGAGCCACCCAGGTGCCCCTCCCAGTTCCTTTTCTATAATACCACAAAGTATTTTTTAAATAAAAGATATACATTGTTTTTTAAACATAATGCTATGATACACTTAACAGGCTACAATATGGTATAAACATCACTTTGATAAGCACTGGGAAACCCAAAATTTATTTTTTGACTCACTTTAGGGCACTATTTGCTTTATTGCAGTAGTCTGGAGACAAACCTGTATGCCTGTATATAATTCAAGTACCTACTATGTAATAAGCAATAGTGTGCCCTTCCTCAGAGATGAGCAAACAAGGAAGTAGAGTGGAAGACATAAAATATTGGATAACCCTTATGGGACTCTAAATGATGTGAATATTATTTCTGTGTTTGAAAAGTTCTCAGAAAACCTACAGATCAATATCCCTCAGCACCATACAAAAAATTGGAGAGCATCGAACATGTCCAAGCTCTTTGCACATTGTTCCAGGATGTATGAAGATGAAAAATTCCCAATTCCTGGCTTTGAGGAACTCAATGATACGAAGAACTCTACTTAGAAGCCAAATGTCCTTAGTAGCATTAGCGAGGACCACCCAAGGTGCAATGGAGACCTTACAGGGAGAATCACAAGAGCACAACATCTCAAGCTCATGAGAGAAGCAGGATGGAAGACTGACTTGGAGATGAATTGGATTTTGGAGCAGAATTGGCAAACTATAGAGGCAGGCAAGCCAAGGGTGAATTCAGAGACTAACGATGAGTTTATTTTGGCTGCAAAGAAATGGGGATGGAAGAATCTAGTAAAGTACCTAGATAAACTGATGGAATTAGGACCATTACTGTGGTGTTGCACTTTTACCCCAGTGGCCCCTGCCTGAAATGTTCCCCTTTCTCCTGAACTCCCCACTCTACTCAAATTCCTCCTTTTCTTCAAAACACCAGCTTTATTTTTCAGTTCCTGAGGCTTCCTTTGACTACTCCAGCCCTTCTCTGATTAGTCATAGCATTTCATATGTATTATACAATTTAGTACTTAATGAACCACTGTCTTGCATTGTGCATAGTCACACCTATTACACTGGCCATGAACATGCCAAGTCCCTTCTGGCCAGCTTTTACCACATCCAAAGTAAAATAAGCTTAATTGTTAAGGGCCAGGCCTACTTCTTCTAATTTGCTTCCTCTTATTAGAGACAGGGTATTCCTGATTGCTTCATTTTCCCTGGAACCAAAGCAGTATGGTCAAAGGGGATATTGGCTTAGGGCTTAACACCACCTTCAAAACTGAGTTATCCACATAGTATCTGTGCTTTTCCAGAATTTTCTGGAAGATGCTGCCCCCCCCCCTTTAAAAGATTTTATTTATTTATTTGAAATAGAAAGAGAGAGTGTGTGTGCAGAAGCCAGGGGAAGGGGCAGAGGGAGAGAGAGATGCAGGTTCCCTACGGGGCAGGGAACCCAGTGTAGGGCTCCATCCAGGAACCCCGTAATCATGACCTGAACCAAAGGCAGATGTTTAACTGACTGAGCCACCCAGGCACCCCAAGATGCTGCTCTTAATGGACATCTCACCAGGTAGCCATACCAGATAACAAAAATAATGTCCTCACCATTACTGTGACTTTAATTTTAATAACAACCCCGGAGAGTCAGTGAGTGTTGGGCATGTGTCAAAAGCTATGCCAGGTGCTTCTGGAGTTTTTACTTCATCTAGTTGCTGCAACAACCCAGCGAAACAGGCGCCATTATTAACTTCATTCAGTGCTTTTTAATATGCACAAAGTTTGACGACAGATTAAATAAAATATGGCAGGCATCTGATTTGCATACACAAAAACTATATATATAGCACTATAGCTGTCCCTGTGAGAATGGCAACTTCTTCAAAGTACCACGAGAGCTAACATTGTTCTTCAAATATTCTCCTTGCGAAGACTAAGCTCAGAACGGGGCCGCCCTTCAGGGAAAGCTTGCGGATCCATCAACCCCCACTAATGCTTTTGTTTGTTTGTTTTTGCTGCACACATCATCACAACTTCTTAAGATAAAACTCTAAAACTACATATGTATCTAGAGCGTGACATGGCTTGTACTAAGAGCTATAAAATGATTTCTTTGTGTAAAATAGAAACATGTATTCCCCCATTAACCTCTTGGCTATGAAGACTAAAAGGTTGCTAGCTATTTGGGAGAGATGCATCATATAAACTAAAGTTGGTATAAAATGCTGAACATCATAGTGCCCTAAGAACAACCAAGGAGCCATGGGACATGTCCATTCAGAGCAAATGACGGTATCATAGTTGACCCTTGAGTAACATGGGTTTGAACTGCATAGGTCCAATTATACGCTGATTTTTTCAATAAACACAGTATAGTATTGTAGATGTATTTTCTCTTCCTTGTGCTTTTCTTAATAACATTTTCTTTTTTCCTAGCTCACTTCATTGTAAGAAGACAGTATATAATACCTATGACATACAGAATATGTGTTAATTGACTGTTGATGTTATCAATAAGGCTTCTAGTCAATGGGAGGCTATTAGTAAAGTTTTTGGCAAGTCAAAAGTTAAAGGCAGATTTTCAGCCGTGTGTGTGGTGGGGTTGACTCCCCTAATTCTTGCATTGTTCAAAGGTCAACTGCATTTTCCTGTGGCTGCTGTAAGAAATTCCCAGAGATTTGGTAGCTTATTAAAAACAAAGAGGGGCGCATGTAGGTTAAGCATCTGCCTTCAGATCAGGTCATGATCCCAGGGTCCTGGGAGCAAGCCCCATATTGGTGTACCTGCTCAGCGGGAAGTCTTTTTCCTCATGCTCTCTCTCTCCCTCTCTCAAACAAATAAATAAAAATATTTTTAAAAAGTATTTTAAAAACAAACAGAAATTAATTTCCTCATAGTTCCAAAGACCAGAAGTCCAAAGTCAATTGCACTGGGCTGAAATCAAGGCGAGGCAGTACCATATTCCCTCCTGAGGCTCTCAGGAAGAATCTTGCCTCCTCTAGCTTCTGGTGGCTGCTGGCATCCCTCAGTTTGTGGCCACATCACTCTACTCTCTGCCTCTGTGGTCACACTGTCTCCTTTTCTGTCACTTCCCTCTACTTCTCTCTTATAAGGACACATGTGACTTCATTTAGGGCTCACCCCCATAATCCAGGAAAATCTCTCCATCTCAAGATCCTTACTTTAATCACATTTGCAAAAACCCTATTTCTAGATCAAGTAACACAGGTTCTAGGTATTAGGGTCTCATATCTTTGGGGGTCATTTTTCAACCTTTCACAGTTAGAAAAAGAGTCAAATCGAGCAGCTTGTGGATTTAACCATGTTGATACTGATGACATGTTCCATTTGTTAGACATCTTACTGTAAGATTAGTGAGATGCCTGCCTTCAGTTACTCTCTCCCTCCAGCCAAGCATTCTCCACATCACACCCTATGTAATCTTTCTGAAATACTTATTTCCATGGCTCCCCCCTGCCTAAAGGAAAATAACATACAGGCCTGTATAATGGTGTGTGGGTACAAACTCCTCCTTCACCTGGCGCCAACAGTTTCCTCTCTGGCTCATCTTTCCTCATTGCCCCTACATCTCAATCATACTGAACTGATCTTTGCTACCTAAGAAAGTCATGCTCATTCAAGCCTGGCTCTCCCTCTGCCTTTTATTTATTTTTTAAAATGATTTTATTTATTTTTAATATTTTATTTATTTAAGAGAGAGCAAGAGACAGCACGAGTCGGGGGAGTGGTGGATGGAGAGGGAGAGGCAGACTCCCCACTGAACAGGGAGCCTGATTCGGGGCTCGATCCCAGGACCCTGCTATCATGACCTGAGCCAGGCAGACGCTTAATGACTGAGCCACCCAGGCCCCCTTCCTTCTGTGTAAAGCACTTCCTCAGGGCAGAGCCTGATGTCATTTCTTCTGTGTTTCTATAGTACATTGTACAGACATTATCTTATAATTTATTGTATTTTATCACTAACATCTGTTTAATATATATCATCTTATGCTATTTTATAAACTACTTCAAGGGCAAAGGTACTGTGGTAGGCTGGAAAAGGCCTCTTCCCCCCAAAGATGTCCACATCCTAATCTCCAGAACCTTTAAATATGTTGCCCGACCTGGCAAAAGGGACCTTGTAGATGTGCTTAAGGTGATGGGCCTTGAGATGGGGAGATGATCCTGGGTTAACCAAGCAAGAGCAATCTAATTACAAGCATCCTTACCAGAATGAGACAGGAGGGTCAGGTAAACAGAGAGAGATGTAAGGATAGAAGCAGAGGTCAGGTAGGGGACAAGATGCTATATGCTGCTAGCTTTGAAGATGAAGGAAGGGGCCATGAGCCAGGGAATATAGGTGGCCTCTAGAAGCTGGGAAAGGCAGGAAAACAGATTCTCCCCTAGAGCTTCCAGAAGGAACACACCCCTGCCAACACTTAGATTTTTTTTTTTTTTTAGAACTTCTGACCTTCAGAACTGCAAGATAATAAATCTATATTGTTTGAAGTTACTAAGTTTGTAGTAATTTATTACAGCAGCAATAGAAAATTTTGACAGAAAATCTGTCTCAATTTTATTCTGACTCCCAATCATTGTTCCTGGCACATAGTGGGTGGTCAGTTTGTTTGCTGAATCCATAAACAAAAATAGTAATTGTTACATTGGCGGGGGATTCTACAAAGATAGTCGGAATTGTAGATGCTGACACCACTGTATGGAAGAACATAATTTTACCCCCCTCCCCCCCCAAAAAAAAACCCTCTCTAGCTCTTTACTCAGTGGTCTTCTAATTAGAATTCCAGAAGATTGTGGAAAATATTTCTGAAAAAGACCTGGTTGAAGTGTCACTGTTGTTTCTACCTTCCTGCATCCTCGTTCTACTACTCAAATACTCAGACCACAAAAACAGAAAAGACACCAGCCTTTTTAGATCTTACCTTTATTACTAGAAGTAAAAAGAAAACAAAGTAACACATGCAGGAGCAAGAGTATAAGATACTCCTATATATCCCTTTATGGTAATTTAGGGTGAAGAAAAGAATAGAAAGCAACACAAGGACCATTTCAAAAGCATCATCAGGACTTTTTCCCAGCATAAAAATCTCACAAGTGACTAAGTTCCTCTGGCCACCTCTCCCACCCAAGCAGCAGGCTGCAGAATAAGCTTCAAAGATCACATTCAATGATCCTCAGACAGAAAGCAGCAATTTTCATCTGTAACCTGGTACCATTCAAGAAATAAAGGAGCTCTGGTTTAGAATCCACAGCCTTGACCTAAACCTTGCCTTTTAGTGTCCATCTACCTCCAATAAAACACCACAGCTACACAGACTCATCTCACCAATGAGGACCAAAACTATGGCCACAAATCGAATTACAAAGATTATAGCTCCATTTGTCGAAAACTACGTTCTTGGAGGTGGACATAGCATAGGAAGTGAGAGCTTCATTTGAGGCTATCAGCTAAGGGTGTTCTACTGTAAAACTCTTATTAAAGAATTATTAAACATCAAAATGCCAGAAATATGAAATATACACCTGAGAGTCTTAGAGAAGAGGTCAAGTAAGGGATAATTGGTTTACATTCAGATGTTGCTGGGGAGGAACACACTAAGGCAGGCTACTGGTCTTAAAAGACAAGGACGAAAGGAACCCATTCCCTGCTGGGGGATGCATATTGGGACGAGGTCACAGGTGACCCTTTCCCAACTCTTCCTCTCTCCCAGTTCTCTGAAAGGACGCATTACAGAGCCAGTGGAGGAGGTAGGCCTCATGCGACTGCACGGACCGCCATTACCCAAAATGTACCTCTTCATCTGTTTGCTGAGATCTAGAATCCTTTTACGCGGAAAGACTCTATAGGTCACAAATGGAGCTAAATGCCTTACAATCTGAATGCCTGATTGAGGCAGCAAAGGAGTTACTATGTGGAATTAGCCACTCTCATCACCAAGGGTTAATTAAGTACCATCGCTGAAACCTTGGTCTGATAAGGGAGAGGGGGAGAAGAGAGGAGGAAGTCCATCGGGCAGAGAAAAGGAGGCAAGACAAGGAGGCTACAGATGCTGCAAAATTATAAGCTCCTCTATGTATATCTTCAAGGTGGGAGGGAGGAACAACAAAAAATGTTTTGACATGGCTTATTGTGAAGATAAATGTACACGGTTCTGCTCTGCATGGCGAAGAGACTGTTAGGAGTATTTTAGCACTAGTGCAGGGGAAAGGAAACGATATCCCTAAGGATTGCTCTAGCCTTGGAGCAGAAAGTCAAACCTGAGAAATGTATCTAGTTCTGATGAAAGGAAAACCATCGTTTCAAATTTCCATTTGTTCCTTGGGTTGCTGAAGATAGAGGCCTGAGGTAAATGATTCTTGTATGAAAATGCTCATTATTGGGTCTTTTTGTTTATGCAAACATAGGTCTAGTCTGGGACAAAACTTGAGAGTTAAAATGGAAGAGGAATTTGAGGGTTTGGTGTGGCATCTATGAGGAAGAATGAGACAAAGATTGATTTTAGGAGAAAATCAGACCCAGGACAGAGGTTTCTTTTTTGTTCCCCCATTCACAACTGTCACACTTTACAAAGAGGATCTATTAAATGAAGGATCCCTTTTCTTTCATACATGGGTAGGTAGTCCGGGGGCCTGACACTCAGCATAGTCTCAAGGTTTCATTTCATCTAGCTAAATACACAAGCTTGAATTCCCCCCACTCTAATAGGGTTTGAAGTTCACTGTCTAATGAAAGTCAAGTAAACATGCTTTCTGAAGGCATTTGGGAAAGTCTCATTGCATCATCTTAAAAGTGAACAGACTTTGACCTAAAAACTGCATTTCGTAGCATATAATAACACAAGAATAGTAAAGTGTCTTCGTGGTGCTTGGAAAATAGAAAAAAATAAATTTTGAACAATATAAGATTGGATATGTTACACAGTAATATGTAAAATGTTAAAAATTTAAAAATATAAACTAGTAATATTTAACTACATGGAGACATTTTAAAAATAAATTAAGTGGAGAAAACAAGATGCAATACCATGTATATGGTATGATCAAAAATGAATATACAAATATATAAAGAGAAATAGTCAACAATAAGAAAACTACATACAGAAATTCTATCAATGGGATGCCTGGGTGGCTCAGTTGGTTAAGGGTTGGCCTTGGGCTCAGGTCATGGTCCTGGGGTCCTGGGATCAGGCCCTGTGTCAGGCTCCCTGCTCAGCAGGGAGTCTGCTTCTCCCTCTCCCTCTGCCTGGCACTCTCTCTGCTTTTGCTCTCTCTCTCTCTGAAAAATAAAATCTTAAAAAATTATTCTATGAGTCTTCACACCTTTGAGTGGTAAGATTATGGGGGATGTTTTAAAAATTTTCCACTACCTGCATTTTGATATCCTTAGATTTTATAAAATTATCTGTTCTCTTAAAATCTCTTTTAAAAAACAATTCTATGCCAGATAATTGTATTCTTTAGTCTTTGTAAGCTGAGTCTTCCTAATCATTAATTTTTTTCAGAAGTAGAATATCCAACAAGTAGTAACAGGATTTTTAGGTGACCTGAGGGCTCTACAGAGACCAGCTCAATAAATAAATAAACTGAATACAGCAAAAAGCATAAAATATGGAGTCAAGATATAGTTGGGCTCCACTGCGATGAAGGATTGTTCTGAGGAAGGGATCTAGGATAATACAGGCGCCCACCAAGCAAAACTCATGCGAGGCTTTACTTAGACAATTACATGAAATGCATATGAAAATATAAAATGTTATATTGATATTATCAGTATTTTTCTTCAATCATTAGTTAAGGAGAACTGAATAAAATTCAATAAAATATCTGATGTCTAGTTTTGGAAGGTTTACTTAAGCATTATATAAAATCAACTGCTCATGATTGAAAATGTTTGCCCCAGAGCAGTATTTGCTGGAGAAAAAGGGTTAAAATCTTTACTATAAAAAAGACTTAAAAATCAATAAAATTTTAACACTTCAGAAGAGAAAGGGGCAGTTTTGCACAAGTGGTTTGTAAAAGAAATACAAATGGGGAATGACAAATGAAAAGTGATTACAAAATCATCAGGAATCCAAAAAAGGAATATTAAAAAATGAAGATTTGCTTACTAAATTGATAACATTTTAAATAAAAAGGTAAAAAAAATTGGACATTATTAATAATGGCTGTTTTTTCTTTAGAATCTGTAGGTTTTACTCAAAGATCATTTCTTAATTTTGTAATGAGAAAATGTTTTCCTAAAAAAAATCACATCAACATACAATTTGAACATAATGCAGTCATGCCCATACAACCTGAATATAATACAGTAATGCATATTTTATGTTAAAAATCCTAAAAATTTTCATATATTATACAATTTTTTCACAAATCCAATCATGCTGAAAATGATGAAACATACTTGAAGAAATCCCAAGGAACTGTATATATTAAAATCAAATATAGTATAAAGCAAGCTATAATAATTATCACTTTATCTTTTCACAAATAAGGATTATAAAAATATGTATTTGTATTATTAGTTGTACAAATAATATCTTTACTGATTGCACTTTCACATATTAATTTTCCTAAGAATAAAGTTCACTTGTAATTATTCACCGAGCCTCTTCTTGCTGTTACAGACGCCTGTCCAAGCCATTAAAATATAAATCAACCTTTCAGGGTGTTGATCTGAGAATGTATCCAGCCATATGCACTGCAAAATGCTTCTTTCCAGCTGAAATTATTTGAAAAATATTATTCTGAGACGTATTGATCATATCATAAGAGGTTTTCCAGGTTACCTAAGAATTAGCTAGTTCTTAAACATGTTGAACTGTTTCACAATATACAAATGAAAGCCGACATATCCTACACAGCATTCTTTTATTTTTTTTTTAAAGATTTTATTTATTTATTTGACAGAGAGAGAGATCACAAATAGGCAGAGAGACAGAGAGAGAGATGAGGAGAAGCAGGCTCCCCGCTGAGCAGAGAGCCCTATGCGGGACTCGATCCCAGGCCCCTGGGATCATGATCTGAGCCGAAGGTAGAGGCTTAACCAACTGAGCCACCCAGACGCCCCACAGCATTCTTTTTAAATCAAATTTAATTTAATGTATTTATTTGAGAGAGAACAAGCATGAGCAGGGGCAACGGCAGGCAGAGGGAGAGGGAGACGCAGACTCTCTGCTGAGCAGGAAGCCAGATGCGGGGCTGGAGCGAGCTCCATCCCAGGACCCCGGCATCATGGTCCGAATGGAAGGCAGACGCTTATATCCCACTGAGCCACCCAGGCGCCCCCCTACACAGCATTCCTAAAAGCCCCCTCAGAAGAAACTATCTCAAGACTGAGAGCTGGTACCCAGATCGGTTTCCTAATTTCTTTCCCATAGCGATAGTTATGATTTTCTAAAGATATCCAACTGGTGTCTATGATGGCTAGCTTGTTTCTCCAAACAGCGGACAGAGCAGTGGCAGGTGAGCTCTCTACACCCTGCCTCCTGCCAACGTACCTCTGCCCTCACGGAAGGCACAGCCCTCTCTGCCTGCCAGTCCTTGATCTCCCGGTTGAAACTGCCTACCAGGATCCCAATTAGTGCCAATACGGGCTGCGGGTGGACGTGCGCACACAGGCTCACAGCAACAGAGTGGCGGAAAGAGCCAATGATTTGCTTTTAGGAGTACAGTCTAGATATACCGTACTGAAGCACACTTTTTATTCAAACTCCGGTTTTTAGTCAGTTTAAAACACCTCCTTCTAAATTAAAATGATTTCTTATCACAATAACATGAGATCCTACAGCCAAGAACACCCTGATTGTACCGTCAACATTGTCATCTGGTTGTTGCCAGCCTACAGGTACAATGAGTGGAGCCAGGCTTCTAACTAGGCACATGCATAAACCTCATCTATTCATGTATGTAGAGATAGAGTGCAAGGCGCAAATCAGGGATGCAAGAAATATTTGAATTATCTTACTTCGATCTTACAAACTCTCTGAGATATATATCATTGCATTTATCTGACAGCTGAGAAATAGGAGGCACAGAGGGATTAAGTAATCTGCCTGTGATCACATATTCAGTATGTGGCTGAATTCAGATTTCAAATCAGGGCCTCCATCAGAAAGGAGGAATACCCAACTTTTGTAGCAACGTGGACGGGACTGGAAGAGATTATGCTGAGTGAAATAAGTCAAGCAAAGAGAGTCAATTATCTTATGGTTTCACTTATTTGTGGAGCATAACAAATAGCATGGAGGACATGGGGTGTTAGAGAGGAGAAGGGAGTTGGGGGAAATTGGAAGGGGAGGTGAACCATGAGAGACTATGGACTCTGAAAAACAATCTGAGGGGTTTGAAGTGGCGGGGGGAGGTGGGAGGTTGGGGTACCAGGTGGTGGGTATTGGAGAGGGCACGGATTGCATGGAGCACTGGGTGTGGTGCAAAAGCAATGAATACTGTTATGCTGAAAATAAATTAATTAATTAAAAAAATCCTTCTAGGGGCGCCTGGGTGGCTCAGTGGGTTAAGCCTCTGCCTTCGGCTCAGGTCATGATCTTAGGGTCCTGGGATCGAGCCCCGCGTCAGGCTCTCTGTTCAGTAGGGAGCCTGCTTCCTCCTCTCTCTGCCTGCCTCTCTGCCTATTTGTGCTCTTTCGCTTTCTCTGTCAAATAAATGAATAAAATCTTAAAAAAAAAAAAAGGAATCGAATAGATGAGTTTGGGAGAGCATACAGCAAATCGGAATGCTTACCTATTGCCAGTATTAATGTAAAATGGGACAGATGCTCTGAAAAACAGTCTGTCAGTTCCTCAAATTGTTAAACAAGCAGTTACCATTTGACCCAGTGATTTCACTACCCCCCAAAATGAAGTTTCACTCAAGAGAAATGAAAACAATGTCTGCACGACTTATACATGAAGTGGAATTGCTCCAAATGTTTATCCCCTTTCATATCCACCTAGGGATGCAAAAAAAAAAAAAGTCTATTCCCCAATGACTAGAGAACCAAAATATAGTATATCCATATAACAGAATACTAGTTTAGTCACCAAAAGGAATGAAGTACTGATTCATGCTACAAGATGGATTAAATCTAGAAAATATTATGGTAAGCGAAGGAAGCCAGACATAAAAAGGCAACATATAATAAGATTATATTTATAGGACATGTCCAGAAGAAGTAAATCTATGGAGACCAAAAGTAGATTAGAAGTTGTGCCTAGGGCTCGGGTTGTCCTAGTGGTGGGGGTGGGGAATGATGGGAATATTGGTGGATGAAGGCATAAGGGTACTGAGTTTCTTTTATGGGTGAGAAAAATGTTATAGAATTGACTATGGTGATGGTTGCACCTATCTGTGAATATGCCAGAATCATCCTTTTAAAATTGGTGAGTTATATGGTATGTGAATTTTATCTCAGTAAATCAGTTATTTTTTTTAATAAAAAGTGTTAAAATAACGTGTATCTATGAGAACACCATGCACATACTTTGTGCATGTGTATGTACACGCGTTTTTGTGTGTATGTGTTTTGCTATGAAACAAACTTTCATTTCAAAAGTTTGCTGGGGCGCCTGGATGGCTCCGTCAGTTAAGTGGCTGCCTTCAGCTCAGGTCATGATCCCTTCAGCTCAGGTCCTGGGATGGAGCCCCACACTGGGCTCCCTGCTCAGTGGGGAGTCTGTTTCTCCCTCTGTCCCTGCCGTTCCCTCTGCTTATGCTCTCTCTCTGTCAAATAAATAAAGTCTTAAAAAAAAGTTTGCTAAAGCCATTGTATTTTTGTACATTTAAAAAAAATCTGAGGACAATAAAAAGACAACTATTTATGTGACAAGCCACCCAAAATGCATAGGTCAAAAAATTGCCCTCGAAAAGATTGACTGAGGGAAGAAATGAAAACACCATCTGCTATGGATACGGACCAATCATCATGCAGGCACTTTCCACATGGTGTTTCTCTTGATAAATGCTTGATATTGTAAAAACAAACAATGGAAAGAGAGGTGAAACTATATTCCTCTAATACCTTTCAAGTACCACATAAGATAGTGTCTTATAGTAAAGCACAGAATTTGTGATCAAATCCTAGTTTTAAAACTCAGTTCTTCCCTTAGTTAGCTGCAGAGACACAGGAAAGTTACTTGAGCCCCAGGACTCCCACCTATAAAATTAGGTACTACTTTTTTTTTTTAAGATTTTATTGATTTATTTTTCAGAGAGAGCACAAACAGAGGGAGCGGCAGGCAGAGGGAGAAACAGGCTCCATGCTGAGCAGAGAGCTGGATGCCGGACTCAATCCCAGGACCCCAGGATCATGACCTGAGCTGATGGTAGATGCTTAACTGACTGAGCCACCCAGGCTTCCCAGAATGCTAGTACTTTTGCTATTATCTTTACTATAAGAATTAAATGGGAGTGTGGTGGGGGATGATGGTGGTAGCTGGAATTTGATATCTCCTAATTTGATATCTCCTAATATCATTTTGCTTTTTTTTTGAAGATTTTATTTATTTATTTGATAGAGAAATCACAAGTAGACAGAGAGGCAGGCGTGGCGGAGGGGGGGGGCGGGAAGCAGGCTCCCTGCTGAGCAGAGAGCCTGATATGGGGCCCAATTCCAGAACCCAGAGATCATGACCTGAGCCGAAGGCCACTGAACCATCCAGGCGCCCTGATGGCTTTTTGTTTGTAATGACTACCTCACCTGAGTATACTTTTTGTGCCCCCAGGCTTCTTGGGATTATAAATTAAAATAGGAATCAAATAAAAGAAGTGATTGTGTGATGAGTATCCCCCCAAAATTCATTAGTTCTTGCACTTCCATGTCATCTGTATTGCTCCACAAACTTTCTTTTCCTTTCTAAGTTACCTATTACAGGGTAGAGCTGGAAATAATGGAATATTTGCAGATATTTATTTATCCTGGCCAGTAGATTGTACTTTGGGTTATAAATATGCACAAGAGATTCTCCATATATGTCATCAAGGGACTGCCAGTTAAATCAACAATGAGATACCACTACTCACCTATAAGAGTGGCCAAATCTAGAACACAGACAACATCAAATGCTGGTGAGGATTTGGAGCAACAGGAACTTTCATTCATTGCTGGTGAGAATGAAAAATGGTATTGCAACATTGGAAGACAGTTTAATGGTTTCTTACAAAACTTTTCATATGATCCAGCCATCAGGCTCCTTGGTATTTACCCAAAGGAATAAAAATATGTTCATGCAAACTTGTATGCAGATGTTTATTGAAATGTGTTCATAATTGCTGAAACTTGGAAGAAACCAGCATATCGCTTAGTAGGTAAATGGATAAACGAACTATGGTACGTCCAGACAATGAAATACTATTCAGCAGTAAAAAGAAAGGAGCTATTAAGTTATGAGAAGACATGGAGGGAGCTTAAATGCATATTATTAAGTAAAATAAGCCCATTTGAAAAGACTATATACTATAGCATTCTAATTATATGACATTTTAGAAAAGGCATAACTCTAGAGACAGTAAAAAGATTAGTGATTGTCAGGGAAAAAGGGGAAAGAGATGGATAGGCAGAGCACAGAGGATTTTTAGGGCAGTGAAAATACAGTTGACCCTTGAGCAACAGGGGTTTGAATTATTTGGGTGCATTTATACAGATTTTTCTGTAAATATAGTGCAGTTCTACAAATGTATTTTATCTCTGTTATGATTTTCTTTTTTTCTTATAATTTTCTTAATATGTTCTTTTCTTTATCTTACTTTATTGTAAGAACACAGTATATAATACATGTGACATACAAAATATGTGGTAATCAACTATTTATGTTATCAGCAGGCTTCCATTCAACAGAGGGTCATTGGTAGTAAAGTCTGGGAGGAGTCAAATGTTCTACAGATTTTCAACTCTGTGTGGTGTCAGTGCCCCTAATCTCTGCCTTGTTCAAGGGCCAGTTGCATTCTGTGTGATATTATAAATATGGAAATATGGTCTCTATATTTGTCCAAACCCACGGAATATGAAACACCAAGAGTGAATCTTAAGGTTAACTACAGACTCTGGGTGATTACGTGTCAATATAGGTTCATCCTTGGTATAGTACCATTCTGGTGAGTGATGTTGATAATGGAGGAGGCAGGGGGCATATGAGAAATCTCCATAACTTCCTCTCAATTTTGCTGTAAACCGAAAGCTGCTCTAAAAGAGAATACTAAGGTCTAAAAGAAAAACATGTAATATGGCATCACTGAAACATTACTACTGCAAATGCTGAATAAACCAAACATTTTTCAAAAGAAAGAATAGGCAAAATTAGTTGATTTTGCAATATAATGTTTATTGTTTCCTACTTCTAAATGAAAAAAAAATGAGAATTTGCTCAACTGCAAGTGGCTACAGTTCCCAGCCCTCCTAAGAATTATTATTATTATAATAAGATAACTGGTGTGGAAAGAAGTGAGGGTGGGCAAGAAGTGTATGTCAAGATGAAATAAATTACTAAAAATCATCCGAGAAATGAAGATAGTAGACCGATGTGTCATAGAAGTTTTCCTGAAAAAATGTAACACTTCATATTTAGTTATGAAAGTAAACATCTGCAAGAATCTTCTCAACAATCCACCAGAGCAGATGTCTGATCACAGGGTCAACCAAAGAGCAGTGACAGGGAGGTGCTGGAAGTGAGTATGACAGGTAAGGGGGAGGAGAGCCAAAAAAAAATTAAGGGATTTGTTCAAGGTTTCATAGCTACAGAATGGCAGAATTTGATTTCTAATCCTATGTCTTTTGTCATTCACTATTTTTTTTAGTTGCAAATTTGGGTTCTCCTATATATTGGAAGGACATATTCCTTTTCCTCAATCTATGTTATAACCTACATTGTCATCATTGGAATTACAAAATGTGCTACAGGGACTTTGTGGTCCCCCACTGTTGGCTTTCACACTTCCAAATATTCAAAACTACATCCATGAAATACAGGAAGCAAATACACGAAGTAAAAACTGAAAGAATGAGAGAAATAGACGTTTTCACAATAATAATTGGAGACTTTAATAACCCCATTTCCAATAATAGAACCAGACAGAAGATAGAGAAGAAAATAGAAGAATTAACACTATGAATTAACTAGACCTGAGAGACACCTATAGAACACTACATTTAACAAAAGGAGAATATACATTCTCCAGAATAGACCATTCTACTCTCTGCTTCTATGAGTTTGACTGTTTTAGATTCCACATGTGAGATCATACGATATTTGTCTTTCTCTGTCTGGCTTACTTCATTTAGGATGTCCTCTAGCTCTAACCATGTTGCACAAATGGCAGGACTTCTTTTTTTTAAGGCTGAATACACACACACCCACACAAATACACACACACACACACACATACCCCACATCTTTATCCATTCATCCATTGGTGGGCATTTATTTTGTTTCGGTATCTTGGCTATTGAGATAATGCTGCAATGAACATGGGATGGCAGATATCCCTTTGAGATAGCCGATTTCATTTTGCAGAAGTGGGACTGTTGGATCATATGGCAGTTCTATTCTCAATGTTTTGAGGTGTCTCCATACTGTTTTCCATATGGTTGTACCAATTTATATTCCCATCAACAGTATAGAAATATTCCCTTTTCTCCATATCCTCATCAGTACTTGATATCTTTTGTCTTTTTGATAATAGTCATCCTAACAGGTGTGAGATAAAATCTTTGTGGTTCTGATTAGCATTTCCCTAGTGATTAGCGATGCTGAGTACCTTTTCATATATCTGTTGGTCATTTGTGTATCTTTGGAAAAATGTATACCAAGGTTCTTTGTCCATTTTTAAATCAAGTTATTTATTTGCTTGCTATTGAGTAGTATGAATACTTTATACAGTTTGGATATGAATCCCTTATCAGATACATGGTTTACAAATGTTTTCTCCCATTATAGAGGTTGCCGTTCACTGTTGGTTGTTTCCTTTGCTGTGCAAAAGCTTTTTAATTTGATGCAGTCCCCATTGTTCATTTTTGCTTTTGTAGCCTGGGCTTCTGGTGTCCTATCCAAAGGAAAAAAAATCAATGCCCAGACAAATGCAAAGAAGTTTTTCCCCTATGTTTTCCTCAAATATTTTTCTAGTTTCAAGTTTTATGTTTAAGTCTTAAATTCCTTAAGAGTTGATTTTGTGTATGGTGTGAGATAGGATTGATAGGGTTCCAATTTCATTTTTTTTTGTATGTGGATACCCAGTTTCCCCAACACCATTTATTAAAGAGATTATCATTTCTCTATTGTGTGCTCTTTATATTCTTGTTGAAGATCAGTTTACTGTATATATATGTGGATTTATTTCTGAGTTTTCTTCTATTTCATTGGTCTGTATGTCTGTTTTTATGACAGTACCATACTGTTTTGATTATGTAGCTTTTAATATATTTTGAAATCAGTAAATGTTATGCCTTCAGCCTTGTTTTTCTTTCTAGAGATTGCTTTGGCTATCTGTGTGTGTGTGTGTGTATGTGTGTGTGTGGGGGGGGTTCCATATGATTTTTAGGGCTTTTTTTCTATTTCTGTAAACAATACCATTGGGATTTTGATAGGGATTGCATTGAATCTGTAGGTCACTTTGGGTAATATGGGCATTTTAACAATATTAATGTTACAGTGGTGTAGTCACTTTTGAAAATAGTTTGGCAGTTCCCTAAGTGGTTAGACCTAGAGTTACTATATTATCCAGTAATTCCATACATATGCATATACCCAAGAAAATTGAAAGCAAAGTCCCCCCAAATTGTAAAAAATGTTGATAGCAGCATTTTTATAATAGTTAAAAAAGCAAAAATAACCCAAATATTCATCAGTTAGTGAATATATTATGATACATCCGTACAATATCATATCTTCACCCATAAAAAGGAAAAAGTATTGATGTGTATTACAATATGGGTGAACCCTGAAAACATGTTAAGTGAAAGAAGCCCAACACAAAAAGATCACTTATTGTATGAATCTATCTATATGGAATTTCTAGGATAGACAAGTCCAAAAACTAGATTAATGATTCTAGAAGGCTGGTGGGGGAGCAGGGAATGGGAAATGGGTAGAGAGTCTCTGTTAATGGGTAAATGAGTCTCTTTTTGGAGTGATCCAATGTTCTGGAATTAGTGATCCAATGTTCTGGTAACAGTTGTACAACTCTGTGAATATACAGTAGAGTATTTAAAAAGAGTAGATTATAAAAATGATTTTGTAAAATCTTACATCAGTTGTCTAAAACCAAATTGTTACTGCTTTTTACGGTTTTTATGTTTTTAATAGATGAACACAGCAATGCGTACTTTAAAATGGGGACAAGAATCAGAGCCCTTGGCTGGCTCATGTGATACTTGATCTTGGGATTGTGAGAGTGAGCCCCACACTCAGCATAGAGTTTACTTTAAAAAATAATTTAATCATGTCAGTTTCCCCTTGGGGGAAAAAAAATAGTATTTGGGCCTTTTCACCCTACCAATCCTTAAAAATAATGGCATATCTTTCCTTGATAGATTCTGTCATGGTATAGAATCCTGGGAACATCTACTAGTAAAGGCTACTGAAGGACAAACAGGTAATAGACACAAAAATATGGTAATTTGACATGAATTAGCATTTCTCAAATTTATTCCTGAGAAATATTATTTTAAAATAATCCTAACAGAAAGATTCCATGGTCAAAAAGGTTTGGAAAGCACTGTTTATTCTGTTCCTTGAAGATACAGGATGCATATTAAAGGTCTGGGAAATAATGCAGTAAATTTTTAAACCCAGATTTTGATAAATATATTTGATCAATAAACTCTATTCCAGACTTTTCTGAATATCTTCCATTACTTCATTTGCACAGACTATACTTTGAGAAACACTGAGCAATTAATATTTTACAAATAACACAAGTTCTTTGATACCATGCAGACATAACCCTTAGACTATTTTTAAATTACTGATGTCTTTCCACAAGGATGGCTATGATAAACCTAGCACAGAATACTTGCCCCTGTAACTGTGAAAGTAGGAAGTAGGAGGCTGATGTGAGCTAGGGTCCAGGGTATCTCCAAAAAGGAGGAAATGCTGGATTTCATTAGGTCTCTTTATTTAAGGACTTATTCCCCAAAGAATTTTCCAGGAGAAAGTAGAGCTTTCATTAGAAGCCCTATCAAGAATATGGCTGAAGGTAGTATATACTCCTCCCAGTCCAGAAATAATAATACCCCCCAAAATAGTACATTTGTAGGTATATCAAGAGTCCAGATTTGGAAATATTGAAGGAAATAGCAACTTGCAGAAAAAGGATATCTTTTTTTTTCTCCTTCTACCTTTTACCAGCCGTTAGGAGGAAAATGTCCAAAACTTGCATCTGGAGATCTCACGGATTGCACTGGGGGCAAAGGTTTCCATAGAGCCAGTAGGCCCTGGTGTATCTTACAAAACATATAACCAACTTCAGCTGAATTTGTTTGTTTTTTTTTTTTTCAAAGATTTTATTTATTTATTTGAAACACAGAGAGAGAGATCACAAGTAGGCAGAGAAGCAGGAAGAGAGAGAGGGGGAAGCAAGCTCCTTGCCAAGCAGAGAGACCATGCAGGGCTTGCTCCCAGGACCCTGAGATCATGACCTGAGCTGAAGGCAGAGGCTTAACCCACTGAGCCACCCAGGCGCCCCTCAGCTGAATTTGTAAGAATAGATAACTAACACTGATTAGTAGGAAAAAAATATCAAACAGATGATCTCTGTACAGACTGACAAAGAATGGCCTGACTTTCAGAAAGCTGGTGACACTATTCTGATCTCATTTGTCCTTTATTTGACCAGCTACATCAGATTTCACTCTAGATCCAAGGGCTGTCTTGTTTGGTGTTTCAAAAGAGTATTCAACATATACCATTGTTTCTTCTTTTTTGGAATACTGTGAATGAGATAAACTTGACCTTGTCTAATTTTTTTCATTTATCTTTGTAAAACAGAAGAAAAATGTGATGTAAGGGAAGATCTTTAGCTTTAATAAACCATTCAGTAGAACAATAAAAACTATGTGTGCCAATATTTTATCTGCACGTATAGCCAAAAAAATCACATTTCCTTGCTTTATAACTTAGAATATCAGCTGTATTTATTACCAATATTTCTATACTTTAATTAATTTTAATTTTAATAAGTATGTTTCCATTCTGAGGACTATTCAAAACACTTTCAACTGTGGTTTCCCTTCTAGATCATTCTCATTTTTAAGAGTTTGGCCTTAACAAGAACACAATCCTAGTTAAAGGAACTTTAGGCCTCTGGGAGGTGAGAGAAGTGCATGCCAGTGAAGACAAGGTCTTTCTCTCTAGTGTTTGATTAATCATACCAGGTAAGCAACTGCCACTCTGCCTGTGTATAAAGCTGACCCTACAAATGACATGTAAGAATAACCTTTTAACGCTGAAAGAATGTTCTGATTGGAGAAAAACACCTAATTTTCTAAAGATTTTATTTATTTATTTGAGAGAGAGAGAGAGAGATAGTTTGAGAGAGAGAGAGAGAGAGAATGCACAGCTAGGGAGGAGAGGGAGAAGCAGACTCCCCACTGAGCAAGGAGCCCAAGGCAGGGCTCGATCCCAGGACCCTGCGTTCATGACCTGAGCCAAAAGCAGATGCTTAACCTACTGAGCTGCCCAGGTGCCCAGCAGCTATGTCTACTTAACAATATCTGCGTAGGGCCTAACCTCAAGACATTATAAAGATATAACTGATCCCACCATGGGCAATAAAACTATACAGTTTCCATAAGCATATACATTTGTTGTATCCTAAACATACAAAGTAAATTATAAATTTTATATCAATCTAACTTCATAAAGCATAGGTGGCCTGCAAAGCCAGGAAGTTAATATGAATAAGTGGGCCAGCTATAAAGAAACACAGGTTGTTGTCATATGGGAATGCGAATATGGGTGTGCCAGCTCTGAGAATTCAAAAGAAGATGGAAATTTGGATTTCTATTAGAATTTTTCGATTTCAAAATCACCTGGCAGCTCTAAGTCAAATGTGGCCCATCATTGGCCAATTTGCATCCTCTCTTGTGAGCTACCAACCCTCCTCTGTAGGATATTAGTGGAAATGAAGCAATCTAAAGTGGTTAAGGCAGGGTCTCTGCCAGTTCTCATCTGGATTATCCTCTTCTGTTGACCTTACTTGGTATCTCTTTTTTGTTTGATCGTTTATTTTTTGTTTTATTGAAGTTATTAGTTTCAGGTGTATAACATAGGGATTTGACAATCAATGTGCATTATGAAATGATCCCAATAAGTGTGGTTTCCACATGTCACCATAAAAAGTTATTAGATTATTGACTATGTTCCCTATACTGTACTTTTATCCCCATGACTTGTTTTATAACTGGAAGTTTCTGCCTCTCAATGCCCTTTACCTACTTTGCCCACCCGTCAGCCCCCGCCCCTCCCCTCCAACAACCACCAGTTTGTTCTCTGCATTTGTCAGTTTGTGTTTTCTGTTTGTTAGGGATTTTTGGGCAGGTATTTCTATGGCCATATTCTGTGCCATATGAGAACCTATGAGATCCCATAATACAGGCCACTTCTTATATCAGTCAATATATATTACTTAATATTAATAAGTAATACTAATCTTTGGATCTGCTGTTGTTCAACAAGTTCAGCCTTAAAAACTTCAAACCTTGTCTTGTACTATAAAGAAAATCAGGTATATATCTATTGCTCTATTTCCTTTCCTATTTACTACTGTTTAGTGTGGTCACTGCTGAAATGTAGGGAGTGCCATGACCTCAGAAAAACAGTAGTTTCTGCTAATGGCCTCTGCAAAATAGCTTTTGGAACTGTAGTGAGATGAATTTTGTCACTTTCCTGACTGAAGTTATAAGAAAAGAATGTCTTCTAGGTTAGGTTCTATTTGGAAGACTTTGCTTCCTGAAACGCTTATTGTTCTGGTTATTTCCTGTTTTTCGCTATCAATAGTTGAAACTAAAAGGAGTTAGTTGATGATATTCTTATGCACTCACTATATCACTCTACCACAGTTCTTACGATCCATCTCTTGCACTAGAGTATGAACGCTTAGGGAACTTTCATTCATTTCAATATGCATAATATCAAGCATCATGCCTGGCACATAGTAAATGCTCACTGAATATTTGTTGAATGGATGGATGAATACATCCATCTTGTACAGATATTTCCCACCAGTAAATTAAATCAGAACTATCTGGTATTAATAAAATCTGAAAACCATGCCAGGCAGTATCCTTGTATGGAACCTATAGATCACCAACCAGGACTGACAGACATTTTAGTTTTGAAGATCTCAAAGTGAAGCAAATATTCCCCAGAGCACTGGTAAGCTGAATCATGAGCTCTTAAAATGGCCATGTTCTAATGCCCAAAACCTGTGACTATAAATTGTTCCTTTATATGGCAAAAGGGACTTTGCCAATATGATTAAGGTTACAAACCTTCAGATAATCCAAGATTATCTGAGTATGACTGATCTAATCACATGAGTCCTCAAACGTAAAGAAGTTTTCCCAGCTGTGTTTAGATGTGATGTGATGATGGAAGGAGGTCAGAGAGATGCAACATTGCTGGCTTGAAGATGGAGGAAGAGGATCGTGAGCCAAGGAATGTAGATGGTCTGTAGAAGCCTTCTAGAACCTTCAGAAGGAATATAGCCATGGTGACATGTTGATTTTAGTTCAGTGAGACCCATGCTAGATTTTTAATCTACAGAACTATAACATAATAAGTTTGTGTTGTTTTTTTTTTGTTTTTATAAGAGTAGTTTTTTTTAAAGATTTTATTTATTTATTTGACAGAGAGAAATCACAAGTAGATGGAGAGGCAGGCAGAGAGAGAGAGAGGGAAGCAGGCTCTCGCTGAGCAGAGAGCCCGATGCGGGACTCGATCCCAGGACTCTGAGATCATGACCTGAGCCGAAGGCAGCGGCTTAACCCACTGAGCCACCCAGGCGCCCAAGTTTGTGTTGTTTTAAGACACCGAGTTTGTGGTGATCTCTCTCTCTCTCTCTATTGTGGTGATTTTTTTTTTTTTAAACAGCAGCAATACGAAACAAATACAAGAACAAAATCAGTTGTCATATTAAAAAGTTTCTGGTAATACTCACATTGCTAGGTTTAATTTTTCCTTTATTGAACATTTGTTAACTGTTAGATAAAAATGATCATTAGGCCTTCACAGGTCAAAGTAGAATATGCTTTAATGGCAGCAACGTTCGATGGAATACTTTATAAGCATCCTGTTTCTCTTAAACAACATCCATTCCATAGAGTGCGGTGATGAACATGAAAAAATTGAGGGCTGTAACATGCTCCAGCTGGCTGGGAGAACATGCCTTTCAGATGGTCCTATTAACATTTGATATTCACAAACCCTTCTAACAAAGTCCCCTACAGGAGGGGCTATGGCAGGAATTGCTAAGAGGCGAGTCCATTTTCTTTTTTTTAAAGTATGTTATGTCAAATTCTAGGACTAAAAAAAGCACAGTTGACCAGATATTTTGCCCTGTTTACAGAAGGCTCTTTCTGAGCTTCCACAATGGGGTCTCTCCTGCTGTCCTAGGGAACGGAATTGGTCATGTGGCCCTCCAAACATCCTCACCCATAATGTCTCAAGCCACAACCTGTATATGAAAAAACATTGAGACTATGAATTGTTATACACATGTGAAAGACTGTATCACTGCCAAGGTCTCTTCAGTCTCTTCATGGTCCTCTTCAAGGCTCTGGCCACACCTAGCAGCTAATTACGGCAAAGCCAGCTCATAGTTCCAGGGCTATTTTAATCTCCCCGTGTTCCTAGACTTGCATCATCTCATTCTATTCTCCCAAGATACCTATGACATAGGAGGCTCAGATTTTATTAACTCCATGGACAGAAGAGAGCACTGATGTTGAAACTAGGTAACTGCAACTTGGCAAATACACTGAAAAAACACTTTAAATTGGCAAATTAAATGGTAAATGAATGACATCTCAATAAAACTGTTACATAAAAAATGATTATCACCTGTGAATTTTTTTTTAAAAATTAAGTGATCCAGGGCACCTGGGTGGTTAAGTCAGTCAAGCATCAGCCTTCAGCTTGGGTCATGATCCCAGGATCCTGGGATGGAACCCCATGTCGGGCTCCCTGCTCAGCGGAGAGTCTGCTTCTCCCTTTCCCTCCATTGCTCTCCCTGCTTGTGCTCTCTTTTTCAAATAAATAAATACAACCTCTAAAAAAAAAAAAAATTAAGTGATCAGCCCGGGGTCTCAGAGTTGGGTCAGAGCTGGATCGTACTGACAGTGATGGATTCTGGGAAGTGAATGACAGAAGGAGACCAGGGAATATTGCAAACCACGAAATGTCAGATCATGAGATGGAAGAATTCCAAGCTCTGCTCAAAACAGAGTTCTCCTCACGCCTCTTCTGCTGAGGCTTTTAAATTTCTTCATGCCTTCATCAACTCCTCAGGCACAGCGTTAAGCCTGAACCTAGAGGTGAGGGCTGTCAGCAGACACAGCTCTGCGAAGCAGGTCAGACCGAAGCAGGGCCAATGGAGCAGAATGGCCAGCGTGCTTTCCCAATGGACTGTGTGTCGTGACATTTGTTTTGTCTGTCTCAAACAGAAAGTCCAAAATGAAGGTGGATATTTCCACCTTATTTACTTTCATGTACAAATCAGATACGTGCACAACACAAAGAAGCTTTATCTGCCTAGACTGCTTTATAATACCCTCCATTCCAACTTTTAACTGAAAAAAAAAAAAAAAAAGCAGCCATCACTTTTGAAAGTTCCATGACAATAACTAGAGCTCAGAATAGCCATTGTTCATTTCTTTTTCCATAGAAAGAATATGGATCTGGTTATGACACAAACATTATTGAGAAGTTTCTAGACAGAATTGTGCATCTCTCTCCAACCCCATAAATGATGTATACAGATTTTACTTCCACATAATTCCCAGTGAGCACCTGATCTACAGGTTGACATTCCTTTGTGAATATTTAAGCTAATGTCTGTTCTGGCCGCCTGTGTAGAATCAAACACAACTTTTCCCACTCAACTTTAGTCAAGTCTTACGTATTTGCTTATGAACGGTGCCTGGGAAAAAAATGGGTCACCTATTTTAAAAAGATTATTTTGTATCTGTATAAATGATGGTCCCTAAAAGGCTTTTTGGGGATTTTATTGGCAAAGAATACATTTCAAAGAAGCTTTACATTTACCCAGGCTATAGAAAGCTGTCCCAGCTGGAAAATGAAAATACCATCTCACTAATTACATCCTTTCATTATTGGAATAAAGTTCTGTTTGATGTACTGGACTATTTCAGCAAATGATAAGTTCAAATGTCTTTCTCTGAGGATGAAGGGCATTTAGTACACTTCATTGTCCTTAGAGGTAAGTCAACTGAAAAAAAAAAAAAGTGTGGTGATGACCTGCTAACTATGTGAACACTTTGCAAGTATTTTGTGTTCCAGAATCTTAGCATTACTGCAACTTTTTATCACAGCTGATCTGCCCCCAACAATCTCATGTTTTGCTACCTGAACAACAGACCCTTAAGAATATGCGGTAAAGCCTTAGCTTCCCAAATAATAATAATTTCAATTTTGACCCCAAATTTTTACTGACTTTATATGCAACCGGATCTATGTGAGCTTTTGTTGTATCCCAATCCATTTTGGCCGCCTGTTAAATTGGTTACCTTTGCCCCGTATCTCTCACTCTTACTCACCTGACCCTTAGTTTCACCTCTGTAATCCTTTCTTGACAACTGAGGTCCCCGCATGTAAACTAACTACATTGTGCTAATGATTTGTTTGAACTCGTCCCTCACTTAATTGAGTGGGGAGAGTGAAGCCAGAATAGAGAAGAAAGCAGGAACATTCATAAAACACAAAGGATCAAAGGGGTCTTAGAAATCATAGGGCCCATTTTACATATATGGGAACTAAACATCGTTAAAAAAGAAAGGAAATTAATTACCAAAGTCACCATTAACAGTCCTGAGAAATGTGGGCATGAGAACTAAGACTTCTTAGTGTGTTTCTGTTTATGATTCTCCTAAATTTAATGGCTTCCTGTGATTTACCTTTGGGCATCTCTCCAGCTTAGTTTCCTAAACACTTCTCCTCACTCTTCTAGTTTGGTTTTTCCTCCCTCCCTATTTTCTTCTTTTATATTCCCATAACACTCTGTGCATACTTTTATTGTAGCATTTGTCATGCCGTACCGATAGAGTTGATTTTACATTTTCCCATTGGACAGTGTATTTCTCGAGAGCAATAACTGTGTCTAACTCATCGCTCAATCTTTATGTACACAGCTACACCCAGCACAGAATAGGTACACATCAACGTCCACGTCAAAGGGAATCAAGTTGCATTTTAAATTTCAGTCTCAACATTCAAACTAAAACTGTGTTAAGATACATTTTTCACCCACCGGGTTGAGAAAAATCTCCACATTTCACAGTATGCTTTTTGTTAGTGAGGCCATGGGGAAAGAAACATCTAAATCATTGCTGCTTCTAGAAGGCAAAATACTATCATCTCAGTGGAGGGAAATGGGGGAATATATAGGGAAATTATCATATGTATTTAGCTTTTGACCCAGCAATCTCCCTTGTAGGAATTGGTCTCATGATTCACTGGCAAAAATACAGAAAAATGTGTGCATAATACTATTTACTGCAGCACTATTTATAATAGCAAAAGACTGGAAAATCACCCAAATATTCCCATAGAGGACTTAATGAAAGAAAGACTATGGTACATCTACAAAATAGATACACTATACACTATATACCATGCAGTTTTAAACAGGGATGAAAAATATCTGTACATCCTTTCACCAAGTGATCATCAAGATATATTGTTAAATAAAAAGTAGTAAGGTGGAGAAAAGGCTGCATGTTATTATTTATCTAAAATGTATTTTATTGGGGCACCTGGGTGGCTCAGTGGGTTAAAGCCTCTGCCTTTGGCTCAGGTCATGATCCCAGGGTCCTGGGATCGAGTCCCGCATCGGGCTCTCTGCTCAGCAGGGAGCCTGCCCCCCCCACCTCTCTCTGCTTCCCTCTCTGTCTACTTGTGATCTCTGTCAAATAAATAAAATCTTTAAAAAAATAAAATGAATTTTATCAAAAGTGAAAGGATAAAGTATAAAATAACAAAATAATGGTTACGAATGGTGATAGACGCAAGGCTTCTTGCTTCATAGATTAAGTCAGTAGAGAATATACCTTGTTTTTAAATATATCTTATTTTGTAGCTTCAAACTCCAAAAGCATGTAAATATTTTATATGATTATAAAACGAGTTTCCATTTAGAAAAGCAATCGCTAAAAAAATAGGAAGCAACCGAAACAAATTAACCTTGCCATGTATCCGATTGATGACAAAACCATAAAAAGAGGAAAAATGCCAAGTGACTTTAAGTCATAGTAATTCAGCGGCATCGAGTGACTGGGATAGGTCCTACAGATCCAAATGACTAAAAAAAAAAAAAAAAAAAGCCCTAGTATTCATATCGTTATTAGTAGTTTTACTTTGTTATTCTGAGGTTGAAGCAAATGAGCAATTTTATTGGGGTTATTGAGAATTATGATTTTCAATGTGGTTAAAAAGAGATACATAGGTAAAATTAATAAGGTTAATTAGGCAATAGAAGTATTGGTATAAACTTGTAATATTCCTTACCCTAAAAATAAACATAAACAGCACACATTCTCTAGCTCCGAAGGCTAAAGGCACTAGGGGATGCAGACAGCAAAACCAAACCATGGAAACTTCCACAGACAAAAAACTATTTCCTCAAAAAAAATTTACAGGGAAAAACTAGTTATCGGAGCATCTAGAGATTATATTTGGATTCCTATTTAAACAAACAATGAAAAGGTAATTATTGAGGAATAGATATTTGAAGATATTAAAGGATTATTCTCATTTATTTTTAGGAATAAAATAATATTATATCTGAAATTTGCTTTAAAATAATGCTAACTCTATGGCTGGGGTGTAGATGATGCAGGATCAGTCATGAATTGATAATTGTTAAAGCTAAATGAGGCATGAGTGAGGCATATCAGGGTTTGCTAGACTATTCTATTTTTGTGTGTGTTTGAAATTTTCAATAAAGTAGTCACAAAATTTTAGTCTGAAGCTTATAAATAATAAAATTTGATTCAATATTTTATTATCAAACCTTCCATTGTAATCATTTTAGTGACTCCTGCCTGAACCTTATTATGAAGAGAATTATAGATAGATCTAGTCTACCTATCACAAAGTCCTTCAGACAAAAAAACCCAAAAAGTTGATTTTTCTTCCTCAGTCCACACTTAGCTAGAGCTGGGAAAAAAAAAAATCCTCTGGTGTCCTGTTTTTCCTATATTCTATCAGGATAACTTATGTCAGCCAGGTTAAGAAGGATCATAATAAAGCTAACAGGATTTATCCTACTGATAGACTAGCTCCAAGGGAAAAAAAGAAGTAAATTAAGTGGTCTACTGTATAAAACTCAGTATAAAAAAGATGGGTAAAATTGGGCTTGACACAGGCTGGTGTAAGTGGCCAAGGGGACAGACCTGTGGATTTATCATAGCATAGTACAACTTCATAAGTTCTAATGATGCTCAGAATCAGATAGATGGCATGATCTTAGCTCCATTTTTATCTAATAAGAAGAGGATGATGGCTAATATAAAGGGGACAGGGTATCAAGACCTAGCTTCAAACAAAATGGAACTCTCAAGAGAGTTTAGGACCCTCCAGGAAATCTGGAACCCTCTCAATTAGTCTAGGAGTTCCAGAAGAGCCTTGGTGTACAAATTAAGGAAACAAGACAGATACAAGTCGTGTGATATGGATTTGGCCACAGATAATATTATGGGGGAAGGCTAGAGTTCAGGCATCCAGGAGTACCATAGTTGTTCATAGCCAATATTATACATCTGGGAAATGAATAGGATTATGACAACGCCTGGTTGACTGGTCATGTTTGGTATAAAAAATGGGTGGGTCTAAGCTTGCAGGCCAAAAGCTTGCAGCACTTCCAGCTAAGCAGGAATGGGAGAGGCAGGGGCTAACATACTGTGCTCCTTTCCATGCTGTCAGCCTTGCCTAGAATGAGTATTTTCCAGGTTTGAGGTGCCACTACTCATCTTTTAAAAATCAGCTCAAACATCATATCTTTGGGGAAACGTTTCCTGATTGAGATGGAGAAGACTACTCCTCCTTTAAAGCCCAGAGTATTCTTCCTGGAATTCTTTTATGACATTTATCCTGCTTTGCCTTTTTCCTTTCCCTTGTATGCTTACCTTGCCCCAGTGAGATTATAAACTCCTCAAAGGCAGGGATCATGTCTCCTTCTTCTTATGTCCCTCACCACAGAATAAATACTTTAAAAGTATGTGTTTCTTTAATTAAAATATTTTATTTATTTGTTCATGAGAGACAGAGAGAGAGAGAGGCAGAGAGAGAGGCAGAGGGAGAAGCAGGCTCCCTGCTCAACAGGGAGCCTGATGCAGGACCGATCTCAGGACCCCAGGATCGCAACCTGAGCCGAAGGCAGATGTTTAACCGACTGAGCCACCCAGACGTCCCTAAAACTCTGATTGAAAGTTTAACTGTGTTCCAAGTTGAAAGGTTGATTCAGAACTTCAGGTTTAAACTGATGCTGGCTAGCGCCTCCTGTTTCCCACTTGCCCACTTTCCAATAATACCTTTGAAGACAGGAAAAAGGACAAGAAAAAAATAACAAGGTCAAAAGAAAAGGAAATGACTGACAAACAAGTAATTGCCAGAGCCTGGAACAGTTTTTCTCTAATTATAGGACATACGGAATGAAACTGGCAATCACAATTAGAAGTTGGCGTACGCTTTACAAGTAGAAACCAAGAACACTTGTTGTCTGATAGCACTGGGGAGAGAGTGTTATTCCTCCCACACTGTCTGGCCCCAGGATATGTGACATTCAGAAAAACAGGCATCCCAACCAATGCAATGCAGGTATTTTTTTTAAAGGTCACCAAGATACTACTAGACTCTTGTATCAGTGCTCACCTCTACGTAATTCATTCAAGACCTGCAACTCAAGAAAACAGTGTGGCAGAAGAGTGAAGTAAAATAAGAACTGGCAGTGATCTACTACATTTGGCAAGGAATAGACCCAAGTTCACTAGTTTTGTTTGATTTTTGAAAAAACACTCTTTATTGGTAGATCCAGCCTCACACACACATATTTAGGAGAATGAAGTGCGTGCGGGATCACATCCCCTACTAAACCCGATGCCCTTGGGTAGAGTATAACCTGTACAGCCCTACTTGGAAGCTGTGAAGAGTCCCAGCAAGTAGAATGCTATAGTTGAAGGAAAAGTTGGAAAAGTAACTGTCACTGGTGGACTCTGGAACTTGGAGTTTTCCATGTTCTTCTTTAGTGCAATGTCAGAGATGAGCATGGAGACAAAATTTAAACATGAATGTGATCCCAGGTCGAAGTCTGCTTAGATAAGTGGTTCTCAATCCAGGGGCAACTTTGGACCTCGAGAGAACAACAGTCAATGACTAAAGTCATCTTTGGTGGTCACACTAGGGGAGCACACCCTCTTTGATGGTCACACTGGCATCTTGTGGGTAAAGGTCAGTATATATATATATATATATATTATAGGATACTATAATATACAGGAGAGGCCCCCACAAAAACCAAACAAACTGTCTATCCTGACATTCTATCTTGAGAATAAGATTCTATCTACCTATACATTGGAAAAGATCAGGGGCAAGGGTTGCCTACATGGGTCTCCAATTTTGGGACAGACTAGAGCTCTCCTTGTCCCAAGAGAAGGAGGCAGGATAAATTATTAATATGTGGGTCTAAGAAAGGATATTGCAGAACAAAGAAAAAGTGAGGTTTTTGAAGATTAAGTAGAAGAGCAGATATTGACAATTATTTGTTCCAGGAAAAAGAAAAAAAAATTAAACTTCTTAGCATTCTATGTAGAATTCAACAAGACATGGTCTTTATGAAATAAGAACAGAGAAAGATGAGTGAGCATAAGAGAATGCTATGCAAAGACATGTGGATGAGCTAAAAAGGATTCTGAAGAAACTAAACTAGTGAACCATGAAAAAAACACATTCAACCAAAGCAAAACAGAACTGTAAGTAAGGGGGTGGGGTGGGGAATAATGAAATGAAGGACAAATTAAGAAATAATACCAGCAAGGAAGAGACAGACAAAAACAATAAGAAAAATTTAAAAAAAGATTTAGGCATTCCTAAAGCAAAAGACTAGAATAAATGGAATAGATATAACAAAATCTATAATAACTGGAAACTTTTCTGAACTGAATAAATATCATTCCTAAAGCAAAAGACTAAAATAAGTGGAACAGATATAATAACTAAATCTATAATAATTGGAAAGTTTTCTGAGCTGAATAAATATCACAGAACAAAATTCTCAGCAAAAATACTTTTGTGGACTAAAAAAGACCTACAGCTACACACATTTTCACAAATATTTTATTTAAATTAATTAATAATTTAAAAATAGCATACAAAATTTGAGGCATGCATGGGTAGAGGCAAGATTTTCTACATAGAAACAAAAATCAGACATTTCAGACTTCAGAAGTCTTCCTTGATGTGCTCAAAAGACATTGTTAGTAACTGTACAATATATACTGAATTCTACAGAAGAAAAATTCTGCCCCAAATTTTTATACCTAAATGAGTTATCATTTATTCATACAGAAAAATACACCAACCAAAAGCCCTTCTTAAAAATAAAATACTTGACTGCATAGTCTAGTCCACCCAGGAATGAAGCTAAATGAATAACTTAAACAAAAGCTAGTCCTAACTTAAGAGGACTGCCATTGCTCACTGAATTGAATGAAATTGAGCCCCCAAAAGGATATAATTATAAAATTTGAATGCAAATGGTAAAAATTTGTATTATAAGAGATCTATGATGAGAAAAACATGAGTGCATACCACAAAACTAGATCTCAAACTCTAGCGAAGGTTGGGGAGATGGGCAATTAATAAATGGCCGAGTATAGGCATAAAAAAATATATAAATAAACAAAAGAAGTCATTGTAGATACTGTCAATACTATGAAGAAAGTACAGAGGATGACATGCTGGAGAATACCTGGGAGACCTACTTTCAGAGAATAACTTTCTTAGGATATTTCTTTGAAGCCGAGACCTGCAGGAAAAGAATGTGGCCAGTTGGGGGAGAGAGGGGTAGAGTGCACTATAGGTGAAGGTCACCAAAAGCACAGAGGTCTTGTGGAGGGAAGGAGCATGGCACACCAGAAGAACCCAGCTAGAGCCTTACTAGCTTCTTTCAGTGAGAGCCTTGGAAGAAACCTGAGGTGGGCCAGGATGTTAACCAGATATGCAGGAACAGCTACATCCTGTAGGCTCTTAATGGCTATAGCCAGACTTTGTGGGTTTATTCCAAAATCAAGAAGTTTTGAATGGAGAAGGACTATAATCTGATTTACTTTTCAAAAGGAAAGGATAACTGTTCTGTGGAAATCTACTGATGTTCTTTTAAATGACACAAAGACAAATATTTTGCAATTTACATAAATTGTTCCAAAGTACAGAAAAGTATGAACAGCTTCCCATATCATTTTGGAAGAGAACATAGCCCTGATACTGAAATCTGACAAAAATAGCTCAAAGAAGAGCAAGCAAGAGATAAATCTCACTCATCATATAGATGAGTCCTAATTAAAATAATGATAAGACAAATTTATTGGTATATTAAAAACAAAATGTACCATGACAAACCCAGGGAAATTTAGATCCCAAAGATTTGTCAACATTAGGAAATATATTAATGTAATCCATCAAATTAAAAAGCCAAGTGAGAAAAACCAAATAAGTATCAACAAAGACGGAAAAACGAAAGTGTTTGATAAACTTAAAGGCCTATCACTGATTTTTAAATTTCTAAGTAAGCTAGGTAGAGAGTTATATTTCCTTAAGATGATGTAATTTATCTATTATAAACATCCCCATCCTCAAGTAGCCAAAAAATATAACAACATCAATAAGAACAACAACATTTACAGAGGATTTACCATTTGTAAAATAGTGATGTTATTTGGTTTAAGTGACTTATCCCCTTTGATTTTCATGGCTATCTTAATCGTAAGTACTATTTTATCTCCATTTTACAAATGAAGAAATTGAGATCATAAAAAGAAATGACATATAAAAAAAAGGAATCAATATTATCTTTCTTTGTGAATAAGATTATATGCCTAAAAATCCAAGGAAACAAATTTCAAGTGGAATAGAGTTCAGTTAAATTGCCCAGGTTTTTTTTTTTTTTTTTGTCAGATTTTTTTTAAAGTATGTTATTGTATAAACAACAGCAGACAAATACATTGAGACTTACAGTTTCTGTCCCCAATATTGTGAATTTGTTCATTCTCCCCAAACTAATGTATATCAATTCCAATCAAATACTAAATTCAATTATTGGGAATTGACAAAGGGAGACTGATATTCATAACAATGAATAAGAGGGCTTAATGGAACATTTGGAGAAAGAATAGTAAGGAAACCCTTGCTCTATCAGATAAACACACATCACAAATCTAAGAAATTAAAATTGTAACACTATTCTAAGTAGAATATCTGATCAATAGAACAGAGTAAAAGCCTTAACATATTTTAATAGAAAATAATATAAAGTAAATATGTTATTTCAAATAAAAATAAAATGGATTCTTTGATAAATTTACTGGTACATGTGATTATTTGGAAAACAATATTATGTTAGAACCCAATATTATTGGGGCACCTGGGCGGCTCAGTTGGTTAAGTCTGCCTTCAGCTCAGGTCACGATTTCAGGGTCCTGGAATGGAGCCCCACATTGGGCTCCCTGCTCAGTGGGCACCCTGCTTCTCCCTCTCCATTGCTTGTGCTCTCTTGCACGTTCTCACTCTCTCTCTCTCAAATAAATAAATAATATCTTTTAAAAAGAACCCAATATCATTTTATAACACTAAACTATACAACAGGTAAACTACAAAACAAAACATAAAACAACAAATACATAATAAAACCAGAAGGGAACAAGTGATTATTTCT
Organism: Mustela putorius furo; assembly: GCF_011764305.1. NCBI lineage: Eukaryota > Metazoa > Chordata > Mammalia > Carnivora > Mustelidae > Mustela > Mustela putorius. Next base: position 10,362,151 of record NW_025422049.1, read on the forward strand.
CAAAACTTGATTTTTGTAATTGAAAACTACTATCATTTTGGAAATAAAAATACTAAAAAGTGAGTTAGAAAATAAATGTCAATGTCCCCTAGAAACAGAGCATAGCACCTAAAGAGACAGTTATTAAAAGGAAAATATAAATGGTAACCAAACATTAAATATTCAACCAAATAAATATATGACCTTGGACAAAATCATACATAACCTCTAAGTCTAGAAACCTCACATGTAAAGTGATAAAATAAGGAAGGGAAATAGTTTGTCTTTAATATCCATGAGTGGGTACAGATGACTGGTCATAAAATATCCACTGTGATTAACAGTGAGTTCCAGTCTTTGGATGGGGGCTGCCTCCTTACTGAGGGTATGCTAATTGACCATGCCAAGGAAAGGCGGGATCTAGCAGATTCCCATATGGATTTATTGGTAGAAAAATGTGGGTCACGATGCCCTTTCAGCACAGCTAAAGTGCAGCTCAGTCATCAACGTTTTGTAAAGAATCATTTTTCTACTTGACTTATATAGGCAATCCCAGCCAAGTCCATATTTCTGTGTTGCTGGGCAAAATGAAATTTGTTAGATGTTTTTGTCACTTGGAATTACACAAAATGCAATTTGACTAATCTTTTCTCTTGGAAACATAATGTCTTAGGAAAACGTTTCTACTTATATTGACCCTGCACACCCTGCAAGAAAGAAAGAAAGAAAGTAATAATAAGTACTTTGGTGGGGAAAAAATTGCTCTCACAAGAGAAAAATAACTCCAGAAATGCAGTTTAAAATCAGAGGAAAATTATTTTGTAAAAAAGATTTAAAAATATGGAGAGGAAATGCCACAAACTATAAGCCTCTTGCTACAACCTTGCAATAAATTTATAAACCATTTTTTAATGGAGAAGAAAATAGTTTAAGCATTTCACTTATATGGAGTTCAGATTTTGTGTTACCAGAATTTTTGAACAAGTGTCTTCACTTTATGAGTGGATGCATTCCACCTCACGAAAGACTATAAGCAGCACATTAAAAGGAGAGGGGAGGACAAATTGAGGAAACTGTTGGAGACTAATTGTAATAAAAGAAATAGTGGATAGCAAAATTGTTAAAAATGCACACACACACAGTCCAGAGACATCCACTACAGGGACAAACAGTCGTACAAGCTTAATGGCCCCTGGGGTTGTCAAGACATTATAAGTCTGAGCAGTAATTATAGACATAATAACAGTTACTACTGATTGAGCATGTATTACGTAGACAGATATTAAAAGTAGGGTTTTATATGTGCTTTGTCACTTCATCCTGATAGCAATTCTAGGAGATTGGCACCATTATTATGCCAACATTATAGATGAGAAAACAGAATGATTAAGCAGTTGTCAAAGGTCACACAGACCATAAGCAACAAAACTTGGATTGAATTCCAGGCATTTCTGACTCTAAAAGCCCCTGGGGCTTTACCATTCTGCTGTGTGGTCTTCCCCAGTCAGGGTCACACACTATGTGTTGGAGAGTCTGAATCTCCATTTCTTTTTCACATCACTTGTCCATCACTCATTTAGCAAATGCATTGAGCAATTAATGGGATTACCACTAATCTAGGGATTGTCATGAAGGAACCTGTACTTTAGCGAGGGAGAATGCTAGTAAAATATTTACCAGCAATGCAATCAAGTAGCTCTAGCATTTTTCTTGGTTGATGGAGGAGATGAATTATGATTAAGTACTTGATATTCTTTGCAAAGGAATCTAATTTCAGTGCATGTTTTATTTCACTTTTTTTCATCATTATCCAAAAAAGGCTGCCTCCTAAAAGCCTGATGGCATTTCTACCAAACCTTAATGAATGATGGAAAAAGGTGAGGGAATACTAAACATAGAGAAGAGAATGCACTAATCCATGAGAGCAACAGAGAATAACAATGAATTCAGCCACGGGAGTCTTCTCAATAGGTACCGGTTGTTCTCAAACTTGAGCCATCTGGAGCACCTTCCAAAAAACAAAACAAAACAAACAAAAACAAAAACAAAATCAGATTTCTGGTTCCCATTTCAATGATTCTGACTCAGAATCTTGGGTGGGGCCCAAAAGTCTGAATTCAAAGGAAAATTCTCCTTCTCACCTAGATGATTCTGACAGGTGATACAAGGAAGAAACACTGGTCTATAGTTTTCCAAAGGCAGGGAGCAATGAAAGGCCGGACTCTGGAAGTCTATTAGTCTCGTTCATCTTTGACATCACACCTGAGGGTGGCACCTTGGGCTCCAGCTCTGACTCCTCTGTAGGGTTACTTACTACATTTGGGACTGCAGGCCACAGACCATTGAGTCATTTTGCCAGTGGGCTGCAGGCCTACATACAAGCCTAACTATCAGTAGTGTTTTTCTTGTGGCTCGAGCTCTAGAGCTGTATTCAGAATGAAGCTAAGGCAGGTTCTGTGTACCAGGGGTGAAACATACCAACAGCTATACATTGATGTTAGTTACTGGCCAAAGCCATCCTTCAACCACCCCCCTCACACATACATACAAGCTCCCCATCCCCATTACGTTCCTTCCTCTCTTGGCAGATGTCAAGTCAGCAAGATTTTTCATGTACTACAATTAGTCCGTAAACCAAACTGGAACTATGTATCTTTCAGAAATGATTTGCAGACCCTCTCACCCCCAAGGTAGGATATGGGGCCAGCTTCGGGCTATATCTTGAAGTATGAAGCTATGGGCCTATATTTAAAACACCAATTTTAAACTCTCCCTCTGCGATATTTCAAACAAGAAGGTGCGATGTAGAAAAACAACTACTACACCACAACGAAATTTAGAGCCAGTGTAACACTTGACCAGTATTTATTAAGCAACTGACCTATTCCTGGAGCTGTGTGGAGTGTTATAGGAAAGGGAAAGGTATTACTCCTGTTCCCAGGCAGCTTAGAGTTGAAGTATGAGAAAGAAAAGGAAAGCACGTGAAAGTGTGTCTTTAGGTTATACACCCAATTCGGATTCAGACCAGGTTGGGGGCAGTTTCCCCCACACCTCCAACAAGCAACACTCTAGACACCAGCTGGCATTTTAGGATTCAACTCAACTCTGACATTGTTTACCAGAGATAGCATCAGTTCCCACAGGTTAGGGGCCCAGTCCTGCAAGACTGCCCCCCCCCACACACCCACTTCAGATGGCACGTGCAAGCCCCGGTTGGTTGTTACCTGTGTTTCTGACCAACTACAGATCAGAGGTTCCAATGACCCCCCTCTTTGGGCTCCATTTATTTGCTAGAGTTCCATTAATTTGCTTACAGAATGAGAGAAACATTTTTCTTACCAAATTACCAGTTTATGATAATAGGTTGTAACTCAAGAACAGCCAGATAGAAGAAATGCATTCGACCAGGTACCTGGAAGGGGCACGGAGTTTCCATTCTCTCTCCAAGAGCTCCATTCTCCCCAAATCTCCACAGGTTCACCAACCTGGAAGCTCTTCAAACCTGGGCTTTTATGAAGGCTTCATTACCTAGGCTTCATTGATTAAATCAATGGCCACTGGTGATCCATTCACCCTCCAGCCCTTCTCCCTTCCCTGAAGGTCTGCAAGTGGGACTGAAAGTTTCAATCCCCTCAATGCAAAGTTTGCTCTCTGGGAAACCAGCTGCCATACTTAGATGCTTTTCAAAAGTTGCCTCATTGACATAACAAGAATACCTTAATCTATCTCACCATTTAGTTAATTCCAAGGGTTTTAGAAACCGTGCTAAAATTTTCTTTCACGATTTTGTTTAAATTCAAGTTAGTTAACATGTAGTGTGGTATTAGTTTCAGAGGTAGAGTTTAGTGATTCATCACTTGCACACAACACACCACACAGACACCACACATTACCAATACCACATAAACACCAAACACGACACTGAAACACATACACCACACCCAACAGACCCGGGCATACACAACACATATATGCACAGAGCACACACATAGAGCACACTATTCAAACCACAAAGAACAAAAAAAAGTGAATCCATTCAGTTGGTTCAGTTGGTGGAGTGCATGATTCTTGATCTCAGGGTTATAAGTTTGAGCACACATTGGGTGTAGAGATCACTTAAAGATAAAATCATTTTAAAAAAAGCCCTGCATAAGTTATTGAGAACAATAAAGTATATTGCAGATCACTACACTGTTGGCAAAGTTATATTCATATGTATTATCTCATTTAATCTTTATACCACCTAGTGAAATAGATTCTTTCATGAGTCATACTTTACAAATAGGGAAATCAGAGTTCTGGTAATCCTAAATCAGTGAAAAGACCCTCAGTCATCAAAAAAATTCATTTTACTCAGTGTATTATTTTTACTAAGACAAAAATTCACCCTACACACTTTTTAAAAAAGATTTTAAATAAGAATTGAAACAAATTGAGCACTGAATAATATATGGAAGCATTGAATCACTATATTGTACACCTGAAACTAGTATAATACTGTATGTTAACTACACTGGAATTAAAAATAAAAATAAAATAAAACAATAAAAAATGTAAAAAACCCCAAAACAGTGACTTTATTCAGGTATAGGGAGAACAAATATGTTTTTGTATCTCTGAGAAATCAAAAACTTAAATTAAAAAAAAAAGAATTGAAACAAATCACAACCTTTTACAATCTTAAAAAGAATTTTTGAGTTATTTTGAAATTTTGAACTCCAAACATTCATGTTATACAATAACCAAGCATTATGGCTAACCAAGATCTTACTGGATATAATCTTTGGGGAGTATTTCATCCTATGGAATGGTCAGGAAGAGTTTGGAGTAGGTCTAACAGTAGGGGTGAGATGTTGAAGAATAATCTCACAGACATGGAGGATGAAAGAAGGTAAAATCCAGGAGTGGGAGGTGACAGAATGTCAAATATGGGGATAAGAAAACCAAAATTAAAAGCTGATAGCTTTGTTTGGCTAAGGACAAATATGCATTAGTGGATAAGAGAGTCTATAGTCAAGTGTAATTAAGCCTGCTTAAAAATGTCTAGTCAAGTATTATCCACAAGGCCACACTTACTCTTTATTTTGGTGTAAAAAGTCCACCAATTTTTCATTTTGAGCTGTTTTATGAAGCTTTGTGCAACCTGTTCACTTTATAGGGGTAGGAACATGGGGTTTGGAACTTGACATACTTATGTAGAAAATACAGGTCTGACATCATTCAAGTGGTCTTGGCCAAGTCTCTGTACTTAATGTATACAATACAATACCTAGTACTTGTAAGAGCCCAATAAACAGCAGTGATTATTATGTAGAAAATAAAGGTCTGACACTATTCAAGTTGTGTTGGCCACTTAGTCTGAGACTGAATAGAAGTTAGTGATTGTTAGGCTAAGACTGCAGGCTGGCCTGATAAATTCAACCACTATACCTACTTTTATTGCACCACAAATCCCTCCCACGAAAGGCAAGATTCACACCACAATGTACAAATATCTCACTTCAACCTCAGTAAATAGTGTATTTTTACAAGGCCTTCTTACTGAAATTTTTTCGTGGAATAGTTGAGATTTGCTAGTACGGAACACCTCTCTCAGCCTAAAAAATGGGTCTGGCACTATCCCAGAGTTATTTGAGTTTCAAATTAACTCAAAAAGTGTGATAGCTGGGTGGCTCAGTGGGTTAAGCCTCTGCCTTTGACTCAGGTCATGGTCCCAGGGTCCTGGGATCAAGCCCCGCATCGGGCACTGTGTTCAGCAGGGAGCCTGCTTCCCCCCCTCCTTTCTCTGCCTACTTCTCTGCCTACTTGTGATCTCTGTCAAATAAATAAATAAAATCTTAAAAAAAAGTGTGATACCAGTGAAAAGCACAGACTAAGTGAGTTTGACCTCAGCTGAACTCAGTAACTGGAGAGAGGCTAGCAACCAACCAATTGCTGACAGGTTGGCCTGGCAAACTAGCACAGTAAAAAAGGTATATGATTTGGGGCCACAGAGACCTGGGTTGGAGTGTTGGCTATTGGCTTGAATAATGTCTTTGAATTTAAGATTCCTTATCTGTAAAATATGGATAATAATATCTACCATTCAGGAATTTTAGTGAAGAATAGTGATATCTAAAGCACCTAGCTAGGACCTATAGTAGATGCTCTATAAAGGAACACTTTACTATTACAAACTGTATTTAACTTCTGGTCTCCAAGTTAACTGAGGTGGTAGATTGTTTTCTTTTTCTTTCTTTTTTTAATTTAAATTTTGTTAGTTAACATACAGTGCAGTATTGGTTGCTGGAGTAGAATTCAGTGATTGATCCCCAACGTACAACACCCAGTGCTCATCACCACAAGTGCCCTCTTTAATTTCCATCCCCAATCTAGCCCATTCCCCCACCCACTTCCCTCTATCATCCCTCAGTTTGTTCTCTGTTGTTAAGAGTCACTTATGGCTTGTGTTATTTTTAATCATACTTTTTAATGTGACCTTAATGAGAGCTGTTCCAGCAAAGGATACCACCCAACATTCAACCACCTCTGTTTAAGACAGTGTCAGGCATAGAGAGATGGCCAAAATAAGTGAAGGGGGTTAAGAGCTTTAAATTTCCAGCTATTAAATAAATAAGTCACGGGGGTGTAATGTATAGCATAGGAAACATAGTCAATAATACTGTAATAACGTTGTACTGTGACAGATGGTAACTAGACCTATTGTGATGATCATTCTGTGATGTATAAAAAAAATCAAATCCCTGTGTTGTGTATTTGAAACTAATGTAATATTGTATGTCAATTATAATTCAGTAAAAAATAAAAAAGAATAGAAAAAGGAATTTTAGAAAACAATGCAATGTGTAATCACTTAAATAATAAAATAATAAAAGTATACATAATAGAATCTCCGATAATTCTTTAATTTGTTTTAGCCAATGCTTTCAACTTCACTAATTCTCTTGATTTTTGCAACAAGGAAACAAAAAAATTGCTCTCAGGATTTTAATTTTTTCCCCCTACAATATGAGAGTGGTGATACTAAACAAAATTATTGGGGAGTAATAGGAAAAATAAATAGGAAAATGGGAAAGAATAGAAAATGAGAAAAATAAAGGAAATGAACATTTATTGAGCTCCAGCTATGTGCCAGGCAGTGTGCTAGGCACTTACATACCTGATCTCATTTTAGCAGTACAATATCCCTAAAGCATAGGGATTCTTTTCATCGCCATTTTACAGATGGGAACCTGAGCTTAAACAACTTGCCCAAGTCACATCGCTAGTAAGTGGCTAAAAAGGAAATTGAAATGAACACATTGGTCCTTTCATTACAAGAGCCTGGATTGGGATTGCTGACCACTCTTGGATCTGCAATTATTAGCCTCAGGTTACCATGAAACAGCGTGTCAATTTCACTTCTAGAGCAAGGTACATTCTGCATTCAGCCATAGTGTTAGCAGGCCTAATGCCAAAAGAAATGGGCCCATTTCCTTTCCTAATTCCTGTTAACTTTCATAAGTCAGTTGGAGCTGTACTGCCCATTGTTCCCTTCAGCTTATTTGTCCTGAGGATTTGCTAATTCAATTATTTTATGCTTCCAATATTGATCTTCACACCGTGCTCTAAGCCTTTGCTGGTGTCCTGTTCCCTGAAGCACAATGATTTCCCATCAAGCTTTAATTCTGCGGTGCACTCAACTAGATCAACATCACCTTCTCCTTGGTATTCATCTGCCCAGATTTCCTTATTAGACTTTAAAATTAGATTTCTCTACTGCCTGAAGCAGGGCCTTCTACTTCTCTGAAAAGGCGGAATGATTTCAGCACTTTCTCAAGAAAGCTGTGTATGGAGCTACAGCTCAGTTTTCAAAGAAAGGGGACTACAATGACCAAAGTTTGATGCAGTTCAGTGGTTTCAAACACAGACCTACCCCACAAAAAAAGGCATACTATAATGATTACTGATTCAAGAGTCCTCAACTTTTTGTAGAACATTATGAAATATTTTATTTTTAAAGCTTCTTAGGAGAGCATAGAGTAGATGAAGGGTGAGGAGATTGACAAGAGTGGGGGAGTGAGTTGAGAATGGTTTGAAATCAGGTCAGAAGCATTGGATTATAGTACTTCAAGAAATGACACTTGAGAAATTAAATGTCACTTTTTCTGTTGAAGACCTATCTTGTCTTTTCTGACAACCTATATAATGACAAGTGGAAGATCCATCTTTTAGATCCAGATAGATCATGTGTGATTGGAAAAACATGCCAGTGGAATCAGCCAATATATTTGACACGAGGCATTATGGTGTAGGTGACTGAGCACTGGACTAGTACTAGAAAGATTCAGCCCCATCAGGAGAGCAGTGTTAGTCAAGCAGTGAGAAGAGAAAGTGGTGGTTAAATAAAGAGGGATTGGTGGGAATAGGCCACATTCTTATAGCCAGAGTTGTGATTAAAAGTAAGGGGAGATAGCAGAGAAGAGGGGAGAGTTTTTCTAGAATAAGGGAAAAATGAGCTTTTTGGTTGATATCATACTTTTTAGCATAATACCTAACAATTTAGTTCTTAACATATGGCAAGCATTCTGCTAAGCACTTTATGTAGATTATCTCACTTAATCCTTTGAAATAATCCTGTTTATTTATAGATAGGAAAATTAAGCTTAGAAAGGCTAGATGACTTGTTCAAACTCACGCAGCACTTAAGTAGTGGCATTGGGCTTGATTTGGGGTTCACATCTAAGTATTCTGTCTCCAGAGTCTGTGCTTGTAGACATTATGTTATATTGGCTTTCAGTTGTAAACAGAAGGAAAGAAACCAGAAAAGAAGAGTCTAGAACTGATTGGAGAAGGTTATAAATGATGGAGTATAGTCCCAGAAAAAGAGTGAATAGAAAGATGGGAGATATTTGCCTTGGAAATGAAAGGACAGTATCTTTCTGGGCAGCTTGTCCATGCTGAACTCAAGAGTTTCAACTAGTAAGACAGAAGCTAATCCTTTTGGAGCCCCTTCCAAATAGTTGGGCCACTAGGTGACTTAGAGCTAGGGGTTCTCTTCCCACTATTATGGTGATGCACTGAGGACACCATCTCCATGTTAAGGTGTCCTGAATCTCCCTTCGAGGAGTCTGGTTTCATGTTCTGCTGGGGAGCCGGCATCCATTGGTTTCTGATTCCTCAAGCATGGAATATGCCTATAAATTATTGCTGAATCAATGTGTTTGTTGGGAAAAGAAGGGTTTAGGACTTCCTACTCTGCCATCTTGCTGATGCCATCTCTATGCCAACTGTTTTTTCGCTTGTTTGCTCTCTTTTACTGGTATTCTTTGTTTTGATAGAACATATCTTTCAGTAGATTTCCCAAAAAAGGTGCATGAAGTTAAATTTTTGACTCGACATATCTAAAAAAGTTTATTTTATTCTCTTGCTTGATTGATATTTTTTGATTCAATATCGAATTTTAAGTGAAAAATAATTTTCTTTCAGAATTTGGAAGGAATGGTCTTATAACTCTCAGTGCTGCTGTTGAGAAGTCAGACGTCATTTTGATTTTTGATCCTTTGTAAGTTACCTACTTTTTCCTACTTAGGAGACCTTACCACCATCTCTTTGTCCCTATTCTGAAATTTCACTGTGGTGTGCCTCTTTTTGTGGATGTTTTTCCACCTTTTGCTCTCAGTGGGCCCATTCAATCAGGAGACTCATGCCTTTTTGTTCTGGGGAATGAAAATCATCTTGAATCACTTCTTTGAATTAATTCCTCTCCCTTTCACATTTTTCTCACATTACAGAATTTATATTATTCAAATATTTCACTTCCTAAAGAGATACTCCAGTTTTCTTATATTATCTGTTTTTATATCTATTTAACCAGTTTGATTTTGAGTACAATTGCCTCAGATTTGTCTTTCATTCATTCATGAATTGCTTTATTTCTGCTAACGTGCACTTAAGAGCTATTTTAAAAGATTTTATTTATTTGAGATAGAGAGCAAAAATGAGAGAGTGAGAGATCACAAGTTGCCAGGGGGAGGGACAGAGGGAGAGGGAGAAACAATAGGCTTCCCACTGAGCAGGGAGCCCAATGCAGGGCTCGATCCCAGGACCCCAAGATCATGACCTAAGCCCAAGGCAGATGTTTAACCAATTAAGCCACCCATGCAGCCTAAGAGCTATTTTTTATAACTTTGATGTCAAAAATCATATAAGGATGTAGTCCCAATACTTTATTTTGACTTTTATTTCCCTTTCATCAGGAGACATATCTAGAAAAATGTCTTTATGGCTGATGTCAGACACATTACTGCCTGTGCTTTCTTCTAGTGTTTTTATGGCTTCAGGTCTCACATTTAGGTCTTTAATCCATTTTGAGTTTATTTTTGTTTATGGCCTAAGAAAGTGGTCCAGTTTTAGTCTTTTGCATGTATCTGACCAATTTTCTCAATACCATTTATCAAAGAGATTCTTTTCCTCCATTGGCTATTCTTTCCTGCTTTGTTGAAGATTAATTGATTATATAATTTTGGGTTTATTTCTGGCTTTCCATTCTGTTCTATTGCTCTTATGAGTCTATTTTGGTGCGAATACCATCTTGTTTTGATTACTACAGCTTTGTAATATATTTGAAGCCTGGAATTATGATAACTTCAGTTTCATTTTTCTTCTTCAGGATTGCTTTGGCTATTAAAGGTCTTTTGTAGTTCCATACAAATTTTAGGATTATTTGTTCTAGTCCTGTGAAAAATGCTGTTGGTATTTTGATAGGGATTACATTCAATCTGTAGATTTCTTTGGGTAGTACAGACATTTTAACAGTATTTGTTGGTACAATCCATGAGCATGGAATTTGTTTCCATTTCTTTGTGTTGTCTTCAATTACTTTCAGCAGTGTTTTATAGTTTTCAGAGTACAGGTCTTTCACCTCTTTGGTTAGGTTTATTCATGAATATTTTATTCTTTTTGATGCAATTGTAAATGGGATTGTTTTCTTAATTTCATAAAAAGTAATTCTTAAGATACATGATTAGAAATAATAAATTCAGGAAGTTTGGGGGTATATTATTTATATATAAGAATAAATAGCACTCAAAATGAATTAGAAAGTATAGATGAAAAAATAATCCTATTCAGAATACATTCAAAATATTTTAATAATTTACTTTGCTACCTTAAACTAAAATGAGAAAAGCAATAGACAGCCTTTAAGAAGAAAATTACAAAATGGGGCACTTGGGTGGCTCAGTCAGTTAACTGTCTGACTCTTGATTTTAGGTCACGTCATGATCTCAGGGTTGTGAGATTGAGGCCCACATCAGGCTCCGTGCTGGGTGTGGAGTCTACTTAAGATTCTTTCTCTCTCTCTCTCTCCCTCTGCTCCTCCCCACATAAATAAATAAAGAAATAAATAATAGGATAAAAAATAAGGAAAAGAATTATGAAATGACACTAAAAAAGGTAAAAGAAGACTTGATAGAGAAACACAGTGATCATGAATGGGAAGATTAAATTCTGTAAAAATGTGAGATGATCCAAAATTAAGCAATCCAGTGTACTTTGAATCCCAAATGGATTTTAGTACAAAGTGATTAGAAAACTCACATGGCAGAACAAACATAAAGAACAAAGATGATTCTTGAGGAAAAAAGAAAAAGTAAGGACTATTTCCTCTACAGAACACTAAACTTACTATTATGTTACAGTTTTAGTTATTCCACTTATGGTTATACAGTGGACTAAAAGCTGACCTACTACAAAATAACAAAATCATTCTTTAAAAAAATGGATATATTACTGGTATTATAAGAAATGTGAAAAATTATCTAAAAAATATTAGAGAAAATTTCATTTTAATAAGCACTGAAATGGTACCTATGGTAGCTATAAAGGAATGAGTATGTAAGAAGGGTAGATTGCCCTGAGAGAAATGCATTTCAGCACTATTATCTGGAATTCAAAGTTTGGCCTAGATATGAAATAATTGTTAGGCAAAGTGACTACCAAGTTAATTTGAAGAGTGGAAGAGGGCTGAAGTCCCTCTTGGTCCCGAGTCAGTGGTGCTCCTAAGACTAGTTACAGAAAAGAAAAATCAAAAATTTGATTTTTGAAATTTGAAAAAGAAAAAAAAATTTGAAATATCAAAAGAAAAATTTCTTATAAAAGAGAGAATTTGGTGATGGGCATTAAGGAGGGCACATGATCTGATGAGCAGTGGGTGTTATGTGCAACTAATGAACCATTGAACACTGCACCAAAAACTAATGATGTATTATATGTTGGCTAACTGAATTTAATTTAAAAAAAAAAAGAGAGAGAGAGAGAGAAGCTTCAGTTTAGAACTTTAATATTTCCTGAGATTAATGTCAACTAAAGTAGTATACCATGAGAAATAGTTTAAAAAAGGAAATGAGTCAGGTGAGATAGCAAATATCAAACTTAGACAGGTTTCATCTAAGGACTTTACATCCTGAGATTATTGCTTTCAAAATATAAAATATCAATGACTTTTGGAATGAAGAAGTGTATCAGAGTTGAGCCACAGAAGTAGAACCAATGGCATATATTTCTCCCTCTCTCTTCCATCCCCTCTGTTGCCGCTGTTTCCGGAGTGTCTGCCTTATGGATTTTGGACTTTCTCAGTCAATCGATGTGATGGCAAGTCCAAAACCATAGAGCAGATACTTAGGAAGCCAAGTTCATGCACTGGCTCAAACTCCATAGACATGGGTTGAAGCTATTTTCTACAGAGAATATTTATTTTCTTTCTCTCGAGGAAATTTTAGCCCTTTTGTTTTAATTTTTAATTTTTTATAAACATATATTTTTATCCCCAGGGGTACAGGTCTGTGAATCACCAGTTTTACACGCTTCACAGCACTCACCAAAGCACATACCCTCCCCAATGTCCATAATCCCACCCCCTTCTCCCAAAACCCTTCACCCCAGCAACCCTCAGTTTGTTTTGTGAGATTAAGAGTCACTTATGGTTTGTCTCCCTCCCAATCCCATCTTGTTTCATTTATTCTTCTCCTACTCACTTAAGCCCTTTTTAAAAAGACTTTTCAACAAATTCCCAAGGTCCACCAAGATTATCCTAGATGAATCGCCCTTTTATAAAGTCAACTGATTAGATACTTTAATTGTATCTACAAGATACCTTTAATCCAATACCTAGATTATTGCTTTATTTTTTTTTTAAGATTTTACTTATTTATTTGACAGCAAGAGAGAGCAAGCACAAGCAGGGGGTGCAGCAGGCAGAAGGAGAGGGAGAAGCAGACTCGCTGCTGAGCAGGAATTCCCAAGACCCTGGGATCATGAACTGAGCTGAATACCCAACCAGCTGAACCACTCAGGGGCCCCTAGATTATTGTTTCAGAGAACAAGTGGGTACTGTAAATTAGCTAAATTGGCATATCAATAAAGTCATTATATAAGCTCTAGATAAAATATAAAATTCAGCCACTTAATGGCTCTGGAAAATGAACCAAAAAAAAAGCAGATTTTATACAGAAATTGAAATCTGAGGGGTGCCCGTGTGACTCAGTCATTAAGTATCTGCCTTCAGCTCAGGTTATGATCCCAGGGTCCTGGGATTGAGCCCCACAGTGGGATCCCTGCTCTGTGGGAGGCCTGCTTCTCCCTCTCCTACTCCTGCTTGTGTTCCCTCTCTCACTGTGTCTCTCTCTGTCAAATAAATAAATAGAATCTTAAAAAAAAAAGAAATTGAAATTTGAAAGACGATACCAACATGAGTGAATTTATTGTTTTTACAAATTTTGCTTAAGTTCAATCATGATAGAGGTACAACATGAGGTTGCAGAAATTGTGTTTTTAAAAAAGTACCTATTTTTTGTCCTACAGAACCGGAGAACATAGCCACTAAACAACAACAGCTACTGAGAAGTGAGGAGGGAATCCTAGACAGGAGAGAACTAATGAGCGGAAACCCTAAATTCTATGTATAAACACTGCTTAAATTTCTGTCTGATGGGTGAATCAAGCATATGTAGGACACTTTAAAAACAGTGTAATTAACATTTAAAAAAAAGACCTGGGATTAGAATTTCTCTCCACTATAGACAAGACAAATTTCAGCCTGAGCCTAAAGAAGGTAATCACTTACTAAATTAAAAATGTCAGTACTCTTAAGGGGCACTTGGGTGGCTCAGCTGGTTAAGCATCCAACTCTTGATTTCTACTCAGGTCATGATCACATGGTCCGGGGATTGAGCCCCGCATCTGACTCTGTGCTCAGCAAGGAATCTGCTTGAGATTCTCTCACCCCCTCTTCCTCTGCCCCTGCCTTCTCTTACTCTTTCTCTCTCTAAGTAAATCTTCAAAAATTGTCAACACTCTTCAAAAGATGTTCAATGAGTTAACAGAAAAGATAATTGGCATTAATGAAAAGATAGAGAATATAAACAGAAAAATATGAGAAATTACACAAGTTTCACTCCTTAACCTTGAGTCAAGTCTCACATTATACAAAAAAATAACTCAAAGTGGATCACTGACATTAAATGTAAAATGTAAAACTATAACATTTTAGAAAAAAACAGGAGAAAATATTTAGACTATAGAGCTAAACAACAAGTTCTTAGACTTGATACTAATAATATGATTCATAAAAAGAAAAATCTATATTGGAATTTCATCAAAATTGAAAAGTTTTGCTTTGCTTAAAACACTGTAGGGAAGATGAAAAAACAAGCTACAGATTGGCAGAAAATATTTGCAAAACAGATATCTAGCAAATGATTAGTATCAGGAAGATACAAGAAAATTTCAATACTTGACAGTAAGAAAGCAAATAATGCACTTAAAAAATGGGGAAAGTACATGAACAAATATTTTACCAAAGAGGACATATAAATGGCAAAGAAGCACATGAAAAGACATTCAACATCAATACCATCAGAAAAATGCAAATTAAAGCTACAAGGAAATATTGCTACACACATCAGAACAGCAAAAATACAAAATAGTAAAAATACCAAATATTGGAAAGGATGTGGCAAAGCTGTTAATCATATGTTCCTAGTGGGAGGTAAAATAACCAGTCTGGGAAACATTTGGTCATTCTTTAAAAACTAAAATGCAGCTACCATACAGAGAAGCAAATTGTACTCCTTGACAGTGATGACATAAAAGTGAAAACTTATTTTTACATAAAATCTCATACATAAAGGTTTACAGACAATTTGTTTGTAATAGCCCTAAACTGGAAACAACTGAGATGTCCTTCAATGAGTAAATGGTTTAAAAAAAACCCATCATATATATATATATATATATATATATATATATATATATACACACACACACACACACCATAGAATACTACTGAGCAATGTAAAGAACAAGCAACGAGAGTGATGTCAGCATCATGGTGGTATTATACTTCCTCCTTTCTGTCCCCCCCTTTTAACAATTAATTTGACATCCATTCACAAATAGAAGTACCACTGTGGGAGTTGTGGGATCCAGTACGACATGTCAAGGGACCTGGGAAGGCCACATCTATCTGTGCATCGAGTAATAGACCTCTGCATGGGCTATGGAATGAGCAGAAATCTGCAAAATGGCCATAGTTCCTCTTAGCCACAGTCAGGGAAAGTGAGAGTGCTAACTTGAGTAGACAACCAGTGGTTGAAACAGCCTTTGTGGAAGTCTAGCCTTCTTGAGGAGAGATTCCAGCAATCCGCTGGAGGGGCAGGGGAAGCATGGGAATTTGGCTTCACTGGAGAGAGTAGGAGGAAATTTGCCAGCAGCACCCCTCCCTCAAGGCAACAGAGGAAGAGGCAGGAGTTACCCCTGAATTAACCAGCAGTGACCTCCTTTGCTGGGGGAAAGGGAAAGCAGTGGATGAATGCCCAGCATCCCCAGAGCTGGTTTTTCAAAAAGAGAAAGAAAATTAACTGATCTTTAGCTAGACTAAGGAAAAAAAAAAAAAAAGGAATACTCAAATAAAATCAGAAATGAAAGAGGACACATTACAGCTGGGGATACTACAAAAATACATAAGATCTGTAAGATGAACAATTATATCTCAACAATTTGAATAACCTAAAAGAGATAGATAAATTCCTAGAGCTACAACCTACTGAGACTGAATCATGAAGAAATAGAAAATTTTAACAGACCAATAACGAGTAAGAAGAGTGCATAAGTAATCAAATTTTCCCGACACAGAAAATCTCAGAACCAGAAGGCTGCAATGATGAATTCCACCCAACATTTAGAGAATTAATACTAATCTTTCTCAAGTTCTTCAAAAGTATTGAAGACGAGAGAATACTTCCAAACTCATTTTAGAAAGCCAACATTACCCTGATACCGAAGTCAGATAAGGACACTAAAGAAAACTATAGAGCAGTAGCCCTTATGAATACAGGTGCAAATATTCCCAACAAACCATTAGCAAATGGAATTCAAAAACATATTAAAAGGATTATACACCATGATCAAGTGGGATTATCCCTGGGGTAAAAGGATGGTTCAACATATGCAAACCAATAAATGTGGTAAATCACATCAATAAATATAAAAATCATATGGTCATCTCAATAGATACAGAAAAAAAATTGAAAATATACAACACCATTTAATGATTAAAAACTCTCAACAAATTGGGTGTAGGAGGAATGTACCTCAACATAAAAAGGCATATATGGCAAATCCATAGTGAACATCATACCCAATAGTGAAAGACTGAAAGCTTTTCTGGTAAGATCAGGAACAGAATAAGGGTACC
Source organism: Mustela putorius furo (assembly GCF_011764305.1). Lineage (NCBI taxonomy): Eukaryota > Metazoa > Chordata > Mammalia > Carnivora > Mustelidae > Mustela > Mustela putorius. The sequence continues at coordinate 10,378,865 of NW_025422049.1, forward strand.
CACTCTTACTACTCTCATTCCATAGTACTTAAGTGCCAGTTAGAGCAATTAGGTAACACAAAGACATAAAAGACATCCAAATTTGAAATGAAGAAGTAAAACTGTCATTTTTTATGGATGATATGATCTTATATGTAGAAAATCCTAAAGATCCAACCAAAAAACTATTGGAAATAATCAGTGAATTCAGTAAAGTTGTAGAAGGTAAAGTCAACATACAGAAGTCAGTTGCATTTCTGTATGTTAACAATGAAATCTCTGAAAAAAAAATGCTATCCCATCCACAATAGCATCAAAACAATAAAATACCTATGAACAAATTTAACCAAGGAAGTGAAATATCTGTACAAAGATAACTATAAGACTTTTATGAAAGGAATTAAAGAAGACATAAACAAGTGGAAAGATGTGCTGTTGTTAATGGATTGAAAGAATTAATACTGTGAAAATGTCCATACTACCCAAAGCCATCTATAGATTCAGTGCAATCTCTATTAAACTCTCAATGGCATTCTTCATAGAAGTAAAAAGAACAATTCTAAAATTTTAAATGTAACCACAAAAGATCCCAATAGCCAACACAATCCTGAGAAAGAATAATAAAGCTAGTGGCTTCATGTCTCCTGGTTTCAAACTGTATTACAAAGCTATAGTATTTCAACTGATATAATACTGGCATAAAAATAGACACATAAACTAATGAAACAGAATAGAGGGCCCGGATATAAACCACTCCATATATGATTGTTTAACATTTGACATGGAGCCAAGAACACTCAGTAGAGAAAGGAGAGTCTCTTCAATAAATGGTGATGGGAATACTGGATAACCATAGACCGAAAAATAAAATTGGACCCTTATCTTCCACCACATACAAAAAATTACTTGAAATACATTAAAAGCTTAAACATAAAATCCTGACATATAAAACTGCTAGAAGTAAAGAGAGGGATGAAGCTTCTTGACATTAGTCTTGGTAATGACTTTTTGGATATGACCCCAAATGCAGACATGACACAAAATCAAAAAGAACAAGTAGAACTCCATCAAACTAAAAGCTTCTGTACAGCAAAACAAACAATCAACAAATGAAAAGGCAACCTACAGAATGGGAAAAAAATTGAAAACCATGTATTGGATAAAGAATTAATATACAGAGTATATAAAGAATTCATACTCAATTAACAACAACAAAACCCCCCAACAATCCAACCTGAAAATGGGCAGAGGACCTTAACAGACATTTTTCCAAAGAAGACATCCAAATGGCTAACAGGGACATGAAAAGATGGCTAAAATGACTAATCATCATTAGAAATACAACTACCATATGATCCAGCAATTACACCTTTGGGTATATATTATTGTAAATAATGCTGTAGTAAACATGGAAGTGCAGATATATACCAAGTTATGGGAACAACCTTAGTGTCCACTGATGGATAAATGAATAAAGAAAATGTGGTACACACACACACATACACACACACACACACACTGGAATATTATTCAACTATGAGAAATAAGGACATCCTACTATTTATTACAACACGGTTGGACCTTGAAGTCATTATGCCTAGTGAGATAAGTAGACAGAGAAGACAAATACTGCATGATATTGGGGGCACGTTGGCTCACTAAGTCTCACTTGGAGCATGTGACTCTTGATCCTGGGGTTGAGTTCAAGTCCCATGTTGGGCATAGAGCTATAGAGCTTGATTAATAAAAATGAAAATAAAAGTAAAGTCTTCAAAAAAACCTTTCAAGATGCTAGTTTAGAAAAAAGTCTATAAAAATAATAAAAAATTTTTAAAAGTCTATGTATGATATCACTTATAAGTGGAATCTAAACAAGCCAAACTCCTGGAAACAGAGTAGAATGGTGGTTTTCAGGGGCTAGCAGGTAGGAAAATTGAGGAGCTGTTGTTAAAGTGTGCAAAGTTACAACGGGATGATAAATAAGTTCTAGATATCTATAGCACAGTGTAATGATTGCAGTCAACAATATTGTATCATGTACATCAAAATTGTTAAGAGACTGAACGTTAAATGTTCTCACCAGAAAAAAAGAAATTCTAAGTATGTGATATGATAGAGGTGTTAGCTAAAGTGTTGGTGTAATCCTATTGCAGTATGTAAAATGTATCAAATCAACACGTACACCTCAAACTTACACGATGTCATATGGAAATTATATCTCAATTTTTAAAAAGGAGTGTATCTTTGCTAACTCTTTTTGGAAAGGAAAAATAGTGGTATGGTATACCAAGTTCCCTTAAGTATACTTCAAATGGTATTATCAATTTAAAGAAGTGTTTTTAGAAACCAATGCTTTTAGAAACACACAGCATTAAAAAAAAATGGGATGCTTATATAATCAACTAGTTAGGAGAAATAGGACTTTCAGGGTAAACAGGATCATTTCGTAATTAAGGAGAACACAATCCTCTAACATAAATCAGAGTCAGTTAATACAGACAACCAAGGGTCCTGTCTTGCCTGATATGTGCGCCCTTGTGGACACACACATGCAAATCCTATGGGCCTAAGAGACCATGCTGGATTAGATTTATTTCTCATTTCTTTGATTTCAAAAGTTATTTCTATTGATTTTCAAGCAAAATTACCTGCCTCTCTATAATTTAACTCTGTGGGATTCTGGGGATTTTTTTTTTTTTTAAGATTTTATTTATTTATTTGACAGAGAGAAATCACAAGTAGATGGAGAGGCAGGCAGAGAGAGAGAGGGAAGCAGGCTCTCTGCTGAGCAGAGAGCCCGATGCGGGACTCGATCCCAGGACTCTGAGATCATGACCTGAGCCGAAGGCAGCGGCTTAACCCACTGAGCCACCCAGGCGCCCCGGGATTCTGGGGATTTGATGGTAAAGTCATTACTCATTAGACAGATTTGTAAGGAATAATTTTTAATTACATAGAACAGATGTAGGAATGAAAACATTGTAAGCAGAACAGTGGACAAAATGAAATTACTTCATCCAGACTAAAGGGAAAAGTTGGAGATAAGGACCTTCCTTGCAATCTCCCACCTACACTTCCTAGAAATAAACAAACAGGAATTTATGAACACAACCACAGAATTTACAGAAATGAAAAAAAAATCTCAAACAACTAGTAGTCTTTACAGATTTGGAAATCTCAGCTGAAGGGTTGAATATATAGAATGAACTGTCCCTATAGTGGGCACGGAGTCATGTGGTGATCTTTTTTTAAAAGCTCTCTTGGATGTGAACATCAGTTTCTTAGAAGCAGGCCCAATTGCTCCAGGAAGACAAGGAGGTCTTGAAATGATTCCAGAAAATTTCCCTTTGTAATCCCGCTTCTCTTTCCCCAACACATTCTCATCAATACTCTCATATAAGAAAGCAGCCAACAGATACCACCTTTTGATTGCTTGTAGCTTAAGGAATCCAGCTGTTAAGAAGTTTAGTTTACCCTCAAACCAGATCACAGATCTCAGGCTATGTGAACAGCCAGCAGGTTCAGGGGTCTTTACACATTTAGTTTGCCAGAAACCTGTACATCAGACCTGATGTGTCCACCTCTGAAATTTTAGATACTTTTCCAAATGGACTTCGAACCTTTCAAAGGGTTAGCATACACCTTCAGAAGCCAAAATGGCTTCTGATTACCATTTCATGAGTCCCGGAATACTTTCTGCCCAACATACCCCTACTTGAGGAATATTTTTGCCTCCTATCTCATCATTTAGAGCCCTGGGAACGGTTGACTATGCGTACTGAAATAATACCCCAGAATTATATTTTTGATACACTATAGTGTCTCTCAAAGGAACAACTTCTAACATTTTCTGAGATAAACAGAAAAAAAAAAAAAAACCCACAACACTACAAAAAACCGTTCTGCACTGCTTCCTGAGCATTCTAAATGCCTAAGCTGAAGCAAAGCAGTCTTTAAGCTCTCCTCCCATCATAATAGCCTCAATTCCCTTTGTCTGTTTTAGTCTCTGTGGCTCTGAACAATCACACTTTGAGAAGAAACTGCCATTCTTTAGTGGAAACATTACTGAGTGCATTTCGAAATGAAACAGCTCTTGTTTAGAAATTGTCTTTTCACCGCAAACCACGCAATTAAGCTCTAGCTCTAAACTTATTCTTCAACACTTTTAAAATGAAGTTTGGCATAATATTAGATTTACAAAATAGTCGTGAAGGCAGAACAGAGAGTTCCAATATCTTATGTCCAGTTTCTCCTATTATTTACATTTTATATCAGATTGGTATATTTGCTATAATTACTGAAGCAATATCAATACATTATTATTACCTAAGTCCATACTTTTGATTTCCTTCATTTTTATCTAACATTCTTCTTCTGTTCCAGATTTTCCATACAGGATGACACTCAATTGTCATGTCTCCTTAGCTATTATGTTTTCTCAGATTTTTCCTTTTTAGGCCCTTGACAGTTTTGAGAAGTACTGGTCAGGTATTTTGTAGAATGCCCAATAATTGTGATTTGTCTGATGTTTTTCTCTAGATTGAACTGATATGGGTTTTGGCCAGGAAGACTACAGAAGCAATATGCTGTTTTCATCACACCATGTCAAGGGTCTACAGTATCAACATGACATCACCATTGATACCAACTTTGATCACCTAGCTTGAGTTGGTGTTAGTTTTTCCATTATAAATTTACTCTGTTCCCCCGGCCTTTCTCATACTGTTAGAATGTCACAATGCATAGTGCACACTTAAGAAGTGGAAAGTTACTCTATCTTCTTGCAGGTAAAATATCTACATAAATTACTTGGAATTCTTCATGGGGATTTCTCTCTTTTACTCCATTTACTTGTTAATTAAATCACTTAGTTATATAAGTATGGACTATACGGCAGTATATTATAAATCACTCTAGCCTTCTTCTCTTGCTTGCTTGTCTATAAACTCTTACTCCAACCATGGGAAACTAGTTCCTGCCATGTGCCATCTGTGATGTGGTTACAACCATGAGACCATGACCTGAGCCAAACCAAGAGTCAGATGCTTAACCAACTGAGCCAAAATGAATGCTTTTAATGCTTTTTCTTCATTGACTGGCTTGATCATGTGACTGTTCTTTAGCCTGTTAATATAGTGTATTACACTGAATATTTTTTAATATTGATATAGCCTTTCATCCCCAGAATAAATAATATTTGGTCATGTTATAAAATTCTTTTTGTATATAGTTGATTTATTTTTGCTAATATTATTAAGGACTCTTACTTACATCTATAATCATAAAGGACTTGGCTCGTAGTTTCCTTTTTTTGGCCTGTTTTATTCAGGTTGGCATTATGTAAATACAGTCCTCATGAAATGAATTGGAAAGTAGTCCTTCGTTTTCTATTTCCTGGAAGAGATTGTTCACCACTGGTGTTAATTTCTCCTTTGATAGAATTCTCCAGTCAAATCATCTGGGATTACTGATGTCATTTTGGCAGTTTTTAAATTACAAAATCAACTTCTTTAATAGCTATAGGACTTCAAATTATCCTGCTCATATTCAGTGAGTTAGAGTCATTTATATTTTTTTAAAGGATTGGTCCATTTTTTCTAATCGAATGTCTATGTATAGAGCTTTTTTTGTAGTGATCACATATACCGTGTTAGTTCCTGGAGGGTCTGTAGTTAAATCTTCTGTTCATCCCTAATGTTAGCAACCTGTGGGGGTCCCCCCCCATTTTTTTGTCAGTATTGCTAGAGGTTTGCCAATTTTATTGTTTTCTAATTGAAGGACCTGCTTTTTTTTTTTGGAGAATTAAGAGTTTCCATTGTGTTTCTGTGATCATTCCCATTGATTTATACTTATGTTTATTATTTCCTTCCTTCTGCTTGTGTTATATTTTCCTCTCTTTTTTCTGGTTTCTTAAAAGAGGCTATTGAGTTGAGATCTATACAGTCTTCTCATTCAGGTTTGCTATCACATTGTACAACTCCTGGGAGCACCAAAGTGTTCAATGAGAAAAGTGCTCATTGAAGGGATGCTACACAGTAGCCTTACTCTGAACAGTACAAAAAAGAAAAAAAAACACCAAATAACTGCAAATGTGTTCAACAACAGAATTGTATACCAGTAACCTAACAATGATTTGACTTTGACCTTTTCTCCTTGAAACTGAATAACTCTATTCAGAGGCAGGAGTTACCATGGTGTCACTAAAAATGTTTCAATAAAAAGTAGTACATCTTTTTGTCCTTGGTAGATATTGCTGTATCTGCCTTTTATATCTTTGTCCAATTGCTAAATAAACTAAATTTTGCCTCTTAACATTTCTCCTCCAAATTTACTGAAACCTCCAGTGTTTCATAATAAAAATGTAATTTATATATTAAAATTAGGTTGGTTAAATCCTCCTCTTGCCTGTATCTATCCCATGGCAAATTAAAAACTATTTTTTCTGGTCTTTTGAAAAGCCCTTACAAGTATTGATTTAAAAGACAAGATGAGAGGGATAATTCCTTTAATAGTTGGTTTCCAGGAAACTAAATGCTGCTAGATTAGTTACTAGGTCATTTCCTACAAATTACCTGGAGTTAGAGTTTGACCCGTTCTATGGATGTTTGGCTATGTAGGCAAGAAGGTGTGAGGGGTCAAAGATTATTTCAATTTGTAAATCTGTGCAACTGAGAAGTATTTGTGCTATTAAAAGAAATAGGAAACAGGGGGAGGAAAAAAAAAAACCCTGAAGGTGTGGAGATAGAACAAAACATCCAGATAGAGATATCTAACTTTGCAGGCCTTTGTGAAGTTGGGGAGAGTTAAGGGTCAAAATTATATAATTCATACCTTTCACAAAAGTTTACTGACTCGCTATTGGGTGCCAGATTCTGTTCTCTACTGCGGGGTGCGTGTGACCAGAAAGTGGACTTGCAATCCTTAAACACTGGGTGTGTATGAAGAAAGGTGAAGAGCCAAAGCCACATGCTACTGTCACTCTTACACTTAGGATATGGGAAAAGGGAAGTGGGAGAACGGAGAATCAAAGAAATAACAGAAAAAGCAGAATACAATTAAACAGAAGTCAGGGGAAAGAATGGCAAAGCAGCAAGAAAGGGCTTAGAGAGCTTGAAGAAACTGAGAAAAAAGAGGAATACTGGAGATACGTTGGAAATATAACTTGTAATAATAATTGTTAATATTTATTGAACATGAAATGCTTCACATGAATGGTATTGCTTTATCCTCACCACACTTTCGTAAGAAAGAGCTTTCTTATTTCTGTTTTACAGATAGAGGAAACTGAGGCTTATTGATGAAAACCAGAGTTTGGCAGTAGTTAATGGGGTAAAACAGGTTTTATTTGGGAACTATTGCAAAAGGGGAAAAGAGACATTAATACTGGACTGGACTCAATGCTGAATACAGCAAGAACAGTGAAGGTTTATAGATGGCGGTGTGTGGTGAGTGACTAAAGGAAGCATTAAGGGTTGGAGGATTCTTGCTAAATCAACTTAGGTAGATTACTGCTGAAGGGAGGTCAAGGTATGACCGGATATCAAGATTAATCAGATACCAAGAGTTGGGGATTCTTGGGATGCCTGAGTTGCTCAGCTGATTAAGCTTCTGCCCCTGGCTCAGGTCATGACCCTGGGGTCCTGGGATCAAGTCCCACAAGGGGCTCCTTGCTCATCAGGGAGCCTGCTTCTCCCTCTACCTGCTGCTCCCCCTGCTTGTGTTCTCTCAAACTCTCTCTCTGACAAATGGATAAACAAAATCTTAAAAAAAAAAAAAAGAAAGAAAGAAAGAAAGAAAGAAAAGAAAAAAGACTGGGGGATTCTTGGTAAATGGACCAAGCAGGATTCTTGCTACAAATGGACTAAGCAGGTCAAAGCCAAGTGTCAAACAAGGCCTAATCAAAAAGAGGGCTCAGAGGAGCCTGTCTCACATTTGATGAAAGAGAGAGTTTTTGTCAGGATTAGTTGTTAACTTTCTTGCTGAAGGGAAATAGTAGAGCAGAAGTTTAATCTCAGCTCTATTTGGCCCTAGATTCATGTACTTTTTAACCTCAGGATAAAGAGTTACAGTCAGTGTAAGCCCAAGCCAGTAGTTCCCAAACTTGGCTGCACATTAGAAACAACTGGAAGTCTTTTGAAAGTTTTGATGTGCAAGTCATAATGCCCACATCAATGAAATCAGGTTGTCTGGTATTAGTTGTTTTTGAACATTCCCCAGGTGATTCCAGTGCGCAGCTAAGACTGGGAACCACTGGGCTAATGAGTAAGTGGGCCAAGAAGAAGCAGAAAGCACTGTAGATTATGTCTTCAAGCAATTTTGCTGCTAAAAAAGGGAATTATGCTAGACAAGTTAGGAGTGTTGAAGAAATATGATTAAAAAAAAAAAAACAATAGCTCCCAACCTAGAAATCCTCTCCACAGAGATAGTAAAGATAGAAAACAGTTTCATCTTCAAATAACCATGAAACCAAGATGTGAACTCACAGACACAGAAAGAAATTTCACCTTTTCATATAGCTAAACAAATAAAATCCAGTATGGCTATGTTTCAAAATAAACAATACAGTCCTTAAGTAAGAACATTGGACAGCACATTCTGTCACACATAATTCATCCTAACTTTATCATGGAAATTGGGAAGGCCATCTATCTTACTTGAACAGCTTTATCCAGTAGGAAAACAAATTTCTCATGTCTTAGTGCCTGGTGGAAGTTTTGCAAATTGGAGCTAAGTGTCCACTGCAGTTGGGGTCTTACCTCACATGGTAATGGGGTGCTATCTCCCTTTATGTTGCACCTCAAAAAATTGGCTCCCAGGTCCTTGAGGAAATATTCCTGGGTTGTAAGACTGGAGAGCAGCTGATTTAGTCAATATTAAGATTTGTACATTTGAGAAGGGTAGAGAAAGAAATTCTGAAACAAAAGGGCAGGGAGGAAATCTCTTCCTTTATTTTTAACAGGGAGAATTACACCTTTTGTTTTTAATTTGTATCTGTCCTTACAGGGGATATCAGGATTAAGGAGTTTTTCTTTCCTTAAAAGAAGGAGACAGGAAAATAATGGCCCCTCTACCCTTCTGAGGTCGTTGGCTGAGACACCCCCCAAAAATACAGATTGGCAGGAGAAAACTGAACAGAAGGTTGATAAGATATATGCCTCCTGTGTACATGGCAGATACCCAAGAAAACAGAGTAACTGGGGCGCCTGGGTGGCTCAGTGGGTTAAAGCCTCTGCCTTTGGCTCAGGTCATGATCCCAGGGTTCTGGGATTGAGCCCCACATCGGGCTCTCTGCTCCTCAGGGAGCCTGCTTCCTCCTCTTTCTCTGCCTGCCTCTCTGTCTACTTGTGATCTCTGTCTGTCAAATAAATAAAATCTTAAAAAAAAAAAAAAACAGAGTAACTCCCTGAAATGGCCCACACCACCACCTTAAATCCATCTTTAGCTAAAGACAAAAGAAAATGACTCACGTGGGGAGCCAATTTTCTGGGAGGTTATCAGGAAAAGCAAGAGGAAGGAGGATATGATTGTTACGCAGATTAGAGTCACTGGGTCCTCCACAGGTGAGTTTCTAGAGATCCCAGTCAGGGATCCCCCAGAAGGGATCTTGAGATCCCTTCTCTTCCTGGTACAGAGAGGGAGACATTCCTTCCTAATGAAAATTTCCTTCATAAATATAAATTTTTCTTACAAAAGGGTAACTTCTCTTGGGTTTTCAGAGCATCTCCTGTGTCTACTGTTTCGTGAAAATAATCAGCTCAAGATAATCCTTAAGTCAAAGTGGCATACTCTGGGGTGACATATTCTTCTCCCCTTTGCTATTCTTACACAGACAAATGTAAAAAGTTTGCAAGCTGAGAGTAAAAAAAAAAAAAAAAAGTGCAAGAAGAGGACATTAAATCTGCCAGAGAACAGAGATATTGATGAAGAAAGACTCCAGAACAGGAGAGAAGCACTGACATAAAAAAAATCTATGTAAAGTGTAAACTTGGGCCAGGAGATACTTCTTCCTGTGAAATGAGAGGGTGAAGGTACAGACATGATTTTATGGAGGAAGAGGACTTACATGTCTTCCTCCTCTCGAATCTACCATGTCTCTCCATTAGCACCATCTCCAGGGATGGAAAACACTCTCAGCAGTTGCAGTCCAGGGCTGGTTCATTTCAGAAGGGCACAGTTAACAGCAGTGTTCCTCTAACTCATCATCATCCTCTGATGAAGAAGATTCTAACAGACAATGATTTTTTTTTTAATTTTCTCTGACTCAGATTACCAAAATAAACTTTAGTCTTTATCAGTGATAAGGGGAAAACTGTGCTCTAAGATGGCTGACCAAACCAGCAAGGGAATTCCAGTCCCCTCTCAAAGCCTTTTCGGGTTTTTCTTCCCTACCCCATTTCCCGCTCCCACCAAAAGCACCAAATATGCAGAAGTAGAAGGGTATAAATTACCCTCCCTGGTTGTGCTCAGGGCTCAGACCTTTGGAGATCACTCTCCTCTGAGCCCACTGGTGTTAAATAAACCTCTAATCCTCCAAAGTGTCCTACTGCCAGTTGGGTCTCATGAACCAGTCCAGGTTCCATGACATCAGAGCTCCGCCATTTCCAAGCCACCCAAGGTCCCACATAGCTAACAAAAGGAAAAGCTAAAGTCAAGGAGTTTTTGACAGAGACCTTTCTATTTTATTTAAGACTTCTTTCATAAATGTGTTAGATCAAACAGGGTTATCTCTAAAAAAACACAAAGAAGAAAATAAGTTAACTCAAGGAGGGTTTTTTTGTTTGTTTGTTTTCCTGCTGCCATTCCATGTTTTCATCAAGTGTCAGGTGCCCCACATCCAAGGTAACTTGAATCATCCATCTTTTTTTTTAAAGATTTTATTTATTTGATAGATAGAGGTTACAAGTAGGCAGAGAGGCAGGCAGAGAGAGAGAGGAAGTGAAGCAGGCTCCCTGCTGAGCAGAGAGCCCGATGCAGGGTTTGATCCCAGGACACTGGGATCATGACCTGAGCCGAAGGCAGAGGCTTTAACCCACTGAGCCACCCAGGCACCCCTTGAATCATCCTCTTAAGTACTCCATGAGATATTTGTATTTTCATCTATTTAAGTTAATTGATTGAAGATAGAATAGGTAAAATCTCAGATGAAAAGACAGATTTGTATAGGATCATATGCAGATGTGGACACAGTACACTGAAGGGCAAAAGCCACATGGCCTATTGGGATTCTACAATAACAGCTCAAGGCAGGAGAAAAAGCAAAGAGCTAAAGATTCTAACTTCAGCCTTTACAGTTCTGTTAACTGGGGTACCTAGAGTAATGCCTTGAGTTAATTCCCCTGGACCTCAGCTTCCTTATTTGTGTAACAAAATGGATTTTGCTGTGTGTTGGAAGGCGAAATTATGCTCAGAGACTGAATTTGTCTTTGCCAGCAATTTATTTAACACAGGCTCACTGTGGGAATTTCACAGGCCAGTAGCATACAGGATAATGTTTCTTAATAAGCCAGTAAAGAAATAACATACTCCAAACCAATGATAGATTAATCTCACTATTGAAAGTGGACTTTGGCTGCCTCCATTTTGACCTCAAATTTTCTAGTTGGGTTCTTCTTTCCAGCTGTCCCTTGGCTCAGGCATAAGCTCCTGAGGGCAAATTATCCCCTGATAGGACCAGAGACTGCCCCCTCAAACTAATCCCTGAGCCAGCAAGACACCACACCAAAGCAATGTTTGATTTGACCTTCACTGCCTACCTGCATATACCCACCCACATTTGCCCCACAATGTCCTTATAAACCTGGAAGCATTTTTGGCACTTTGGAGACCATCTTTTGAGACGCTAGTCTGCTGTCTTCCCAGTGTTGGACTCACTGAAATAAATCCTTTATTTGACCATCGCCCATTTCTCTGCCTTTGGATTTTGTCAGTGGCCAGTGGCTGAACCTTGTCTGTTTGGGACCTCTGGAGTGAGATGCTCCTGCTGCCCTGTGCCCTAGCTACACTACTATTCCAGGGAAGTGGAGATGAGAGGAATAAAGCCCAAAGTTAGTTGAGGTAAACTGTGGTAGCTGGGTAGCTCAGTCAGTTAAGTGTTGGCCTTCAACTTGGGTCATGGTCTCGGAATCCTGGGATAGAGCTCTCTGCTCAGTGGAGAGTCTGCTTCTCCCTCACCCTCTGCTTCTGCTGCTCTTCTGTTTGTGCTCACTCTCTCTGTGTCAAATAAATAAATAAAATATTTAAAATTTAAAAAAATAATAAATGTGGTATCTCTCCTGATGGGATGGGGGCCTCCAAATGTGGGGTGATGATTGGGTGGAGGGTGATGGTTCAGGCGGGGAAAGAATTCACCAGAGGCAGAACAAAGGAGCTTGATGTTTACTGACTACACTGCAGGGGAGCAGGGAGCAGAACAGTGGAGGAGAGGCTGTCTGTCAGGAGGCAGTGGATGGGGGCTGTTTTTAAAAGGGGGAAGATAAGGGGGTATGGCCACAAGTGGAATTTTCTCTTTTTTTGGTAACTCTGCCTTGCTGGAAGTAGCCCATTGGTCAGGGCCTATGGATATCTTGAGGTGGGTTGCTGGATGGGCTTGTCTAGATTCAGCTAGGGGGTCCCCATGGGCCCTTCCCGCATTCCATGGCCCAAGCCCGTTGCCTAAGAATGTCCTCTGCATACATCTTAATACAGGCTGGTGTAAAGTTTTTTCCGGCGAGATAAACACACCACCAGGCAAAGTGGGTGCAAGATTTATTAACAACGCTCTCTGGCGAAGTTTCAGGGCTCAGGAGAAGGGGAGCCAGGAAAGTTGTGCCGGGAGGAGGTGGGCACCCTCCGGCGAGGTTCTGCGACTCTGGAAAGCAGAGTGGCGGAAGTCGCGCCTAAGGCAGGGAGGAGGGGGCTTTTAAGGGGTCTTGGGGAAAGCTCAGGGGTCTTTTGGCAAGTTTCCCTTATTTGGATATCCCACCTGCTCATCGGGATCCCATTGGTCCACAGGAGCCCGGGGCGGGGGTCTCAGATTCCTGCTTGGGCCTTTGTTCTCCTGTCCGAGCTCAGGTCTTGTGGCGGGACTTTCACCATCTTTAGTAGCCCTTCCTGCCAGCCCAACAGCTGGTACTTGGGAAAGATGGCTCAGCCACCCAAGAGTTGATGTCCAGCTCCAAGCCCAAAAGTAAAATCTCCTGTGGCTAGAGCATATTGCTAGGGACCTCTGGTATGGGTGTTGATGGGTAAGAGGATACTCTTCAATGGACCCCTGCACGGTTTTCGCCACTGTGCGGGAGCTCATCACCCCAAGGTCCTCAGAGAGCTAGTTCAGATCAGCAAAGTCTAGCCTTTCCCAGACCATAGACTCTCAACTAGTCTTACAAACTCTGGGTATGTAGAGTCACAATGTTGCCTCGCCGTAATTGGGGCTCCTGATTTATTTATTGATGTACTAATTAATTAATTAATTGTTTTCATATGTTTTTATTGAGGAGTCCCCAGTGGGGCCCCATAGCAAATGAACTACTGAGCTCTTATCAATGAGAACAGATGAGCTAGTGACAGCCGGACACGATTTACCTCATTTTTAGAGCAAAACTTTTCTCTTGCAAACGATCTCATTTTTGTCATAAAACAGCTGGATATGAATGTAATAAACCAGCAGACAGGATTTGTTACATTAATGATACAAGGAGGACAGTGGACTGAGGCAGCTCTAAAGACACCTACATAACCAAAACAAAAATCTAAGCCTGTAAATGTCTCGCAGTTATAAAAATGGAAATCTGAAGAGAACCAGACACAAAGAGCCAATGTGGTTTTAAACTACAGCCAATCAGTAACTTCTTTACATTGTTTCTGCCTTTGCTCTCAAAATGTCTCCAGCTGCCTTCATGGAGCACTTCTAACCACTTCTTGTTTGGTACTGCCGGATTCAAACTGATGTTGGCTCAAATTAATTCTTAAAATTTGAATATGCCTCAGTTTAGCTTTGATCAGATTCCATGATTTAGCCCTCCAACTTCTATTGAGAAGGGAACAAGATAAAAAGGCTTTAAACTGCAGCATAAGGAGTTAAGACTTGTTGTGAGAAAAAAAAATCCTAAGTATTATAGCTATACTGAAAATCTTCCTGGGATACTTTTTTTTTTTTTTAAATAGCAAAACTCGCTATGTATGAAACAGTGGTGAATAAAATTACAATAAAGAAAGTGTCTCAAGAAAGGTCCTTCCTGGCCATGAATATAACTGGTTCTAAAATAAGTAAATTAAATGTTCCCCCGGAAGTCAGTGTTACTGTGGAATCAGACAACTGGCCATTGGAAATGTTTGATGCTTGCACCATGGGTGAGCAGCTCCCACCGAGGTCCAAAAGCAATCCGGGCACTAGAAAGCTCTGGATTTGTCTCCAGAGCATTAGCATTTTTATTGCTTTATGATCCATTCATATCCATATAAAAGTGATTTACTCCCTCGGTATGTGCAATATAACACTAAAGAATTAGCACTGGAACAGCCTCAGGGGTCAATTAACCCAAACCTGGAATTCTAAGCAGTAGAGATTAGTTTTTGCAATGTCTCCCAGTAATTAAATCTAGCAACTGAAGGTGATTCCGCCACTTTTCTAAACACACTGTTTTCAATTCTTTTAACTATCACTGAGTCTAATCTCCTCATGTATATAAAAATCACTTAGGGATGACTATGGGTATTTATATTATAGAAGACCAGAATATGCCACCCCAAAATATGACTGCAGGAGACCAGAATATGCTACCCTGATTATGCCTCTTTGGTACAAGGATTATTTTTAGCTGCTTATTTTGAGAACCAGCAGATATGAGAGAGGCTCTGAAAATAGAGTAGAATTTACCCTTTTGTCAGGGAAATTTACATTTATAAAGGAAATCTCCATTTGTAAGGGTGTCTCTTTCGGTACCAGGAAGAGAAGAATGACTCTAAATCACAAGAGAATCTTATCAATGGAGAAGGCCCTACTTAACTGTGTCTAACAAACCTCACCCCTGTTTCCCTAGCTTTTCTGGCTCACCTCCCCATAACCAGCCTTCCCCACATCCTTCTGTTTTAGCTGAAGATGTTTTTTTTTCAGAGGAGGCCTCATTCCCTTACCCTATGTTCTTTAGGGGTGATGTAGAGGTCCCCAATGAATGTGCATACAGGCATCCATGCTACTAGAATCCAGGGGGCTGAACCAGGATTATCTTTGAATCTCCTAGCATTCATTTTGGGTAGGCTACCAACCAGAGGGTGTATCAGTCAGGCCTACCTGAGGTTACTAGTAGGAGATAAAGACACATAATGTCAGAAATGGTCAGGGAAGAATCCTGAATTTTCCAAATAGTTTTATATATTTTCTCTCCCCTTTTCTCTGATTATAACCCAGGCAGAAGCCAACAGATCAACCCATTCTGGAATGGCCACTGAAGGAAAGCAGAATTTACCACCCTAAAATATGTCACTTTGGCATGGGGATTATTTTGAGCTAAAGCCAATCAAAATCCACCAGATTCAGGAAAAGCTTTTTACTGTAAGGGCCTATTTAGCCAGAGCAATTCCATCTGGTTAAACAGTGATTTTGTTGTTCATGCAGTAAAACTTAAACTGACCCTGTGCGCACCCCCACCCCAGGGGAACTTACTTAAAAGCAAGTCCCGGAAACCAGTAGAATATGGTCGACCAGTCCCTGATAACAGAGCCCAAATACAAGGGCGGGTCAGGTCAGGTGGAGGGAACAGAGCCTGAATGCAAGGATGAGTCAGGGCAGGTGGAGACATCCAATCAGTGAAGCGTGCGTACTGTCTCCCTAGCTACCAAGGAGTGTGGGCCCCGCCTTTTGGGTGCCAATTCTGACCAAGGTGATAGGCTAGTTCAAATGGCTACTATGGGGTGAATTGTAATTCAATTGGCCACCCGTGTGTGACCTAGCATGACTGTGAAGCTTTCTCTGTGTGTTACAATCTCATTGGCCACCTGTGTGTGTCCAGGCTCAACCACATGACCTTTGCTCTATAAGAGTTAGTCTGTAAGGCAGGGAGGGGTCACCCTCTCTGTAAGAGGTGGCCCCGAATGGTCGGTTTGATTCTCGATGCTTGGCGAGAAATAAAGCTTTGCTTGACCTTCACTTCGTATCAGTCTCGCTCCTTTGATTACAGACCTAACATTTGTGGAAGCCAAGAAAAACAGGGCTGTACCCACCTCGAGTCTAGCCCTGACATAAGTACAGCCATCTTGGCAAAGCAAAAGCTGGCACCTTGCACCCCCTCTCCACCCGCTCTCCTCCCCTCGGCAGTATGTGTGACATTCCTCAACTACCTCTAACTGCCCTAAAAGAAAAACAAATAGTTAACTTACAGAGATCACAATCCTGCAAGACAGGAGTCTCCCTAGGTTTACAAATGTCCTAGAGATCTACAAACAAAGAAGCTATCTAACAATAGCACAATTTCCAGAGGCAAATAACTCAGTTCCTCAAGCCCTAAATAAAGTTAAATTTCTTCTAAACCCAAATCTCACTAACAAGGATGCTTGATAGCAAGAATGTGAAATTCCACCAGGAAACTCCCAATTGTCTTCATGTTAGTGCCTCATTAAAGAGAAAAATGGACTTGGCTTGATAGTAACCAGGACTTCAATATCCTGACAGTCTTCTTTACCCTGATAGCCCTTCTGAACACCTACTTTGTCCTCACCCACCGCCAAGTCCACCCCTACTCTGCCTTTAAAAACTCTGACTATAATCTGGCTTGCGGTCCAAGTCCCTACTCCGCTGTGTCGGGTATACTTGGGCCCAAGCTTAAGCTTGTCAAATAAACCTTCGTGTGATTGCATCGGTGCTTGGCTCCTTGGTGGTCTCTTGGATGCGAAAACTCGGGCATAACATATTTACCTCTCCCCAGTTGCCTAAATTTACATTGGAAATGGGGGGGGTGTGCCAGAAAGAGAGATATTACTAGAGATACCTTTTTACATGAGAAATTTACCTGCATAGCAGGGCAGCCTTTGTTTCCCAAACATCTCTTCTTGCCTTCTTGTGAATGGCCTTCCTCCCCTTTGTGTCCCCATACCTCTACTTGTTTCCTTAGCTCAGGGTGTTATAGAAGCCTCAATTGCCTGATTGCCTTTTTGGTCTCATATTTTTATGGGTCTACCATATGTATGAAATTAAGTTTGCTTTTCTCCTGCTAATCTGTTTTATATCAATATAACTACTAGACCAAAGAACCTAGAATAGAGGAAGAAAAATATTTTCTGCCCTTACACCACATTCTGCAACCAAATTGTCTTATTAAAAGGTATGGACCAGGAAGAGACAAGATAGATCAAGACAGAAATAATTTTTAGATGATTTTTTAAAAATACATTCCAGGGCACCTGGGTGGCTTAGTGGGTTAAGCCTCTGCCTTCAGCTCAGGTCATGATCTCAGGGTCCTGGGATCCAGCCCGCATCAAGCTCTCTGCTCAGCAGGGAGCCTGCTTCCTCCTCTCTCTCTCTCTCTCTCTGCCTGCCTCTCTGCCTACTTGTGATCTCTGTCTGTCAAATAAATAAATAAAATCTTTAAAAAAAACCCACACACATTCCACTTTGCAGTGATGCCAACAGCCCAAGGATGCTAAGGGACATGAATGTCCATCAAATACCATGATCACTGGCCCATTTTGGGGTGACTTTTATGACAAAAAGCAAACTATTGTCAGACTGTAGATGTTTTGGAAAGTGGAACATGGTACAGTTTTGATTTAAGGGTCATAAATGGGGGGGCCAAAATTATCTGATTGGACTGAAACAGCAAAACCATGACCAGAAAAAGTGTTGACAGTAATGAAGTACCACAGATAGCCTTAAAAAAGGAATCAAGATTCCATTTAGTTGATTTGCCAGAAGGAAGGAACAATGACTCTTGCAACATGTCCTCTTATTATGAGTCAAATGGGTCAACTTTTGGCGAGTCCCAAGTTTGGCATGAAGTGCTAACTTCTGCTCCAGAAACACATAGTGCTTTAATTTATGTCCAGTCTATAAAAGTAGACATATTTCCATATTCAGTACAATGACAAATTTAGCTAGTGATGATGGCCATCTGAGTAGGCTTGATCAGCAGCTTGATTCCCTTTGGCCTCATTAAGAATAGGCTCTTACTTTAGACATTTACATTAGTGACTTTGTCTGATTGTCAACTGAAATTTGTTTCCATAGTTCATGGCTCCAAAGAGGGGTTTATTTTCATCTACCAGTCTGTAGTCTTCTAAGCGGTAGACCAGATACCTGGGACATTGGCAGTGACCCAAAATGTAAAAAAGATTCATAAAGGGACATATTGGCCAAAGCTATTAAGACTACTTTGAGTCCTGTCCACTGAGTAGAGTAGTCACATCCACTTTTGTTTATAAGTAGCTGGAACTAAGACTGAACATCAGTAATGGCTTGATGGATGCTATAATGCTTTAATTAATTGAGCCTTCAAGAAATCAAGCCCAGAAATTTAGGAGAACATTTGTGAATCAAGAACCCCATTGAGCTAACAGTATTGCTTCACGAAGGCAGTGGAACTGAGGATAATAATTCCTCCAAGGGGGTAGCTGACTTTTTAAAAGATTTTATTTATTTATTTGGTGGAGGGAGAGAACACAAGCAGGGGGAGAGGCAGGCAGAGGGAGAGAGAGAAGCAGGCTCCCCACTGAGCAGGGAGTCTGATGCAGGGCTTGATCTGAGGAACCTGGGATCAGGACCTGAGCCAAAGGCAGATGCTCAATTGACTGAGTCACCCAGACACTCCACTGAATTTTTTTGATATAAAGTCAAATGCAGAACCAGCTACTCCACCTGTGCTCTTGACTATGTCATTTCCCTTCAACTACTGAGGCCTGTTGTGTTCTTAACTTGTTAATGAACCTGTATGTATCTTAATTTGTTTATTGGCTATTTCTATTTATTTTCTTTTTTAATTTTTCCCCACTTTTACTCTTTTTTTCCTCATTTATTTTCTGTGAATTGTTTGTTTACATTCTCTGCTCACTTTTTTATTCAGTTGTTCATACCTGTATTGCTTTGTTGAAATTCTTTTTATGTTTTCCAGTGAAGATGATATTTAAGCCCAAATTTTAAGCCATCTCTTTTTCCTGGCTGTCTCCCATGTTTATATGAGATACATGTGTTAATAAACTTTTTTCTCTAGTTGTTCTGTCTTGTGTTATAGGATCCCCATCTAAGAATTTTGAAAAGTACAAGAAAAATTATTTTTTTCTTCCCTTACAATATACATAGAAGTGTTACCAGGTACTAATTGTTTCTGTGTTTCTCTAAGATTCTTAGAAGAAAATGTCACCTACACAAAGATTATTACCTTTGATTAAGTGAAGCCCAGGTAAGCACTCTCTACCTTGCATAGAAGATAAAACATTTTAATCAGAAAAAAAGTGTTCATAGCCCAGTTTTAGCCTGTGTGTGAATGTGTGTACACTAATGATCAACAATAGGGGCTATTGTGTATGAAAATAAACACAGATGTTTCAGTCAGGCTGAGAAGAAAGAAATCAAGGGTGACAAAGGAACAGCACAGTTTTTATAAGCCCTGGAGGACCAGAGGACCTAAAATGTAGAGAGACAAGCACTGGAGACTAGAAGACAGTTTCTAACATCCCTGTCCTTTGATCATTTATTACCTAGGGTGACATGCACTTTCCCAAAGCTAATACTGTCCTGTCGTAAGCACTTGGTATTTCTGAGGAGAACTCCTTCTAAAAGCTGAAGAGACAAAGTTTCTCAAAGAAAGATGAATCATAATTAGATTGTCAATTAGGAGAGTCCCAGGATCACAGAATTGGAAAGGGAACTAAGAAATTTGACCAGACTTCTCATCCAAGGAAGCACCCCTTCTACAACATCTGGGCGGGGTGAGTATTCATGTTCTGCTTGAATACTTTGAGTGACTGGGAAGTGCTTTGGAGAAGGAAAATGTAATAGTCTTCCTTTCGTTGAGCAGAAATCTGCCTTCCGTAACTCCTATGTATTGACTTTGCTTCCACCCACAGAAACTATAAAAGATATGTAATTGAACCCAAGTCCATCTGCCCAATGTGTAGCAAAGCCAATCACTGAGACATCAAGTATGCAGCAAGAAAAAGGTTTACTTGAGAGGCAGCCAAAGGAGAGGAAGGGAGGACAAGCCTCAAATATGCTTCCCTGAAGGGGGAGAGAACAATCTTTTTATAACCATAGGGGTTGAGATTACATACCCATTGATGAAAAGGGTGGGAAAATTTTTGATTATTCATGAGGAAAAATGGAGCATGCACCTTGAGCAAACATATATGTAACATATATCCCATGTCCAGTTTGGGGTGAAAGACTTAACATCAGAATGAGGAAAAATTCATCCCCTGACTTTAGGAGGTTATTTTAAGACAAGGAGAAGGGGCTATGGGCAAATTCTGAGAGCCTTTACAAACTGGATGGTTTGTTATCTCGAGTAAGGAATGCAAGACCTTGCTTGTTCATAGGCTGGAACCCTATCAGTTGACCTTGAGTCCAGGCTTCTACAGAGATAGCTAGTGAGTTTGTTAGTGAGGTCTGAAAAGACAAAATAGCTGGTGCATCTGGGTGGCTTAGTTGGTAAGCGGCCAACTCTTGATTTTGGTTCAGGTCATGAGCTCAGGGTCCTGGGATAGAGCCCCATGTTAGGCTCTACACTCAGCAGGGAAGCAGCTTGAGGATTCTCTCTCTCTCTCTCTATGCTCCTTCCCCTGCTCTCTCTCTCTCTCTCTCAAATAGATAAATCTTTGGAAAAAAAAAGACATAATAGCTGATTGGAAGAAATAGTTCTGTGAAAATCAAGCTTTAAATTTTCTGCTAGTTTCTGCCTCATTAACTCTATGGGACACTGTTTCAATTTTCCCCTGAGTTATGATCTTTCCTCAATCTTGAGGAATTGAGATGATGACTGTGCTGGCTACTTCCTTATCTCCTCAGGTAAGGTAGATTTTGGTTAAAGTACAGTTTTTATAAATCTTAGCTGTAAGCAAAATTCCTTCAATGATTAATATCCCTACCTGCAGGGCTAAGCAGAAGTTTCTAATCTATAGGTCACAGCAGCAAGGGAAATGGAGGCAATATAAAGTTTTTCCTTGTTACAGATATACATACATATAATTCCACTTTAATATGACAGTTCTTCAAGTATTTAGAGATAGGCCTATTTACTTTAAAAAGAGATAATGTAAGAATCATGTTTCAAATCTGTGTAAAACACAGCAACATGCATATACAGAGCTGAATGTGTTGCTCTACATGTATTTCGACCAGCACAAATGCCACAGTAGACTATTAATCCTCCCACTTGATGGACTTCTATTAATGTGATCTAAAATCCGACCCCCCCATCCTGCCAAAGGCAGATGCTTAACTGACCAAACCACCCAGACACCCCAATAACTATTATTTTAGAGAGACTCAGTATCTTTTATAACTCTAAATGGGAAGAAAAGAGCACTAGACAGGTCTCTCTCATCCCTTTTCTTTCTCTTTCAAGAAAAAGGAACTGGGATTTAGAATTATGTGGGCCAAACTAATATTACTGATAAGGGCCAATTCATAAACTACCTAGAATATCTCTCACTCAGAAAAGCCTACTAGTTTAGCCTGTTTTCTCTCCAGGATTGATTCAGTCTAACAGTGAGTGTGTGACTTTTACAACCAATACCATACATCTGTCTAGGTTTTGCTAGTTTCTGATATTTGTCTTGAGTGATTCTAGCAAAATAGGCTGTCTTTATCTTTTCTTATGTTTTCTTATTGAGCTAGAAGTTTATGACATAGTAGACTGTGTTGATGCTTTAAGAAAATGTTTCCTTTCAACCAAACATTTCCATAGACTTTCCTGCCTCCATTTTTTAAAAGTAAACTCTATGTCCAACATGGGGCTCAAATTCACAACCCTGAGATCAAGAGTTACATGCTCTACTGACTGAACCAGCCAGGTACCTTCCTGCCTCCATTCTTATCCCCTTGTTATATGCTTGTGTTGGAAAGAAAAATTTCTCTATTGTTCAAGGTTCTTTTGGCTAGTCTAAGAATGAAATTGACATGAGATAGATCAACAGAAAAAAAATCAAATTTAATTACTTAACTATGGGAAATCCACATAAACATGAATGGTTCCAAAAATAGGAAAAATGAGGTGTGTCATCCTGAACTAAGAAGAAGGGGTTAGGAGTCTGGGACTTCAAAGGAAACAAAAGCAATTTACAGGAAGATGAAAAATAATAAATGCTTCATAGACAAATGATTGCTAGGCCACATGAAAACAATGTAACACAGAGAGGAATTTTAACAAACAGACTTTGCTAAATACCTGTCTGCCACTCCTAGTTCATATTATAATGTAGTTTTCTATGGTGATTGCTGTCTTTCTGGAGCAAGTCTTACATTTAAATTCTTTTAGGCAGTTGGTGGGGGGAGATCAAAGTTTCTCCTGAGTTATTTGGGCCTTAATTGTTTTCAGTTTGAAATAACCTGAGGGCCAAAGTGACACATCTTGGGGCAACTCATTCTGAACCAAATGCCTACACTTGTGAGTGAATGCCTGAAAAGAGAATAAAGGAATCAGATCTCTCTAGTAATGTGAACAAATATTAGTTGAGAAGAACTAAATCCTCAGCAGAACCACATACATATCTGCTTAAGAGCAGATAAGTTTTATAAATAGTAAACACATATGAATATACTTAAACAATAAAAAGAAGCATAAATTACAAATGTAGATCATAAGGATAAAATGATGAAATTCTCTTTGAGGATCCTTCTCTCCTTAGGATATCTCTTGAAAGTTGAAATGGCTGAAGAGGAAGCTAACCCTTTTGATTTTATAATTCAATTCACATATCTTTTGCCCCTTGGAAATATAAGCAGACATTTTTGAAATTAAGTCTCTCAGGAGGTATACAAGCTACACCTCAGTACATGTCTCTCAAGGAGAAAAGAGTTTTCATTATTCTTTGTTCTATTTTAAGGTATACATTTATGTGAAATTCTGTCCAGACTTTGTAAGTCTGTCCACACTATTGTGTTACCTTATACACATTGAATGTGATCATGCTTATGTGATATTAAATTGTGTTAAATTTCTCCTTTCTCTCTTCATACAGAGGGGTCTATCTATTGCTGGCAGGATTTTTAAAAATTTCCTTACAGCTTTTAACTAGAACATATAATCCCTCCTTACTAGAGCATCAATAAAGGATTTTGTTATTTTGACTACAGTAGTCCTGAATTTCATTACTCCTGAATCACCTCCTTATTTCATGCTTTGGGCTCTATGGCTATGAGGGAGGAAGAATAATTTTCCTTCTACCCTTTTAGGTTCTGGGCTGAGGACCTCTCCTCCCCCTGTAGTAAGAGACAGATTAAATAGGAGTAAAGCAAACAGAAGATTAACAACATGTATACCTCTTGTATACATGGGAGATACCAGGAAAATTGAATAACTTCCTAATATGGCCCAAGCCACCACCTTAAAACCACCTACAGCTAAAGACCAAGGAATATGATAAGGGTGGGGAGTCAGTTATGGGAAGTTACCAGGAAAAGAACAGCAAAGGAGGCTATGGTTGGTATGCAGATTTAGTTTGTTGCCTTCTCCATTGATAAACTTTTCTAGACATGTAGTCATTCTCTTCCTGGTACAGAGAGGGAGATACCCTGACAAATGCAGATTTCCTTTATAAACATAAATTTCTCAGTCCAACCATGAAATCAAAGAAGTCAAAAACTCTCTTACCACTATCCCCAGTTTTATTCAAAATAGCACTGGAAGTCCTAGCTACAGCCATTAGACAACATAAAGAAAGAAAAGGCATCCAAATTGGTAAAGAAGAAGTAAAACTCTCACTATTTGCAGATGATGTGATACTGATGAGGGAGCAGGAGGCTGGCTGAGGACAAAGCAAAAGGGGCGCCTGGGTGGCTCAGTGGGTTAAGCCTCTGCCTTGGGCTAAGGTCATGATCTCAGGGTCCTGGGATCGAGCCCTGCATCGGGTTCTCTGCTTGGCAGGGAGCCTGCATCCTCATCTCTCTCTCTCTCTCTCTGCCTGCCTCTCTGCCTACTTGTAATCTCTCTATGTCAAATAAATAAATAAAATCTTTAAAAAACAAAACAAAAAACAAAAACAAAGCAAAAGCTGGCACCTTGCACCCCCTCTCCACCCACTCCCCTCCTCTCGGTAATATATTTGACATTCCTCAGGCACCCTTGACTGCCATAAATGATTAACAAATAGTTAACTTGCAGAGATCACAATCCTGCAAGACAGGAGTCTCCCTTGGTTTACAAATGTTATAGAGATCTACAAACAAAGAAGTTACCTTATCAATAGCACAATTTCCAGAAGCAAATAACTCAGTTCCTCAAGCCCTACTGTCACCCTCCCCTCCATAAACAAAACTGGAGGAGGCTGAGGTAGAAGGAAATGTAAGTATAGTTAAATCTCTTCTGAACCTAAATCTCATTAACAAAGACCCGTGATAGCAGGATTGTGACCTCCCACCAGGAATCTCCCAACTATCTTGATGTTAATGGCTGGCCAAAAGACAACATTGATACCTCCGGTATCCCGGCACCTTGTAGGCCCTCTTTAGTGTATGAAAGTTCCATTGAAACCTCCCTTCCCCTCACCTTCCCCCAACTGCAAGGTACATAACATGCCATCTCTCATAACCCCGGGCAGCAGCTCTTCCTGCCCATGGGTCCTGTCCCCGTGCTTTAATAAACTACCATTTTGCACCAAAGATGTCTCAAGAATTCTTTCTTGGTCATCGGCTCCAGACCTCAGCCCACCGAACCTCACCTAGGTTCTAGAACTTCATCAATACTACATATAGAAAACCCCAAAGATTTCACCAAAAAACTATTAGAACTGATAAATGAATTCAGTAGAGTCTCAGGATGCAAACTCAGTGTACAGAAATCTGTTGCATTCCTACACACTAATAACAAAGCAGCAGAAATTGGAATCAAGAAAACAATTTCATTTACAACTGCACCCAAAACAATAAAATATTCAGCTTTTTGAAGAAGACATAGCAGAGCTCTGGGAACCCCATTCTTGCTCTTGACTTACTGCTGTCTGTGCTCACTGAGGAACAAGTTGGTCAGGAAGCTATGCCACAGCCATGACTTTTAAAGACACTGGGAAGACACCCAAGGAACCAGAGATGGTGATTCGCAGAATTAGAATTATTTTAACCAGCTACAACAGAAAATCTTTGGAGGAGATATGTGCTGCCTTGAGTAGAGGTGCAAAGGAAAAGAATCTCAAAGTGAGAGGACCAGTTTGGATGCCTACCAAATCTGAGAATTGCTACAAAAAAAGCTCTTTGTGGTGAAGGTTCTAAGATTTGGGATTGTTTTCAGATGACGATCTACAGGTGACTCATTGACTTGCACATTCCTTCTGAGATTGTTAAGAAGATTACATCCATCCTTATTGAGCCAGGAAATGAGATTGAAGTCACCATTGCAGATGCTTAAATCATCCTTTTTAATAAACTGATTATCAGTTGTTAAAAAACACAATGAAATATTCAAGAATAAACTTGACCAAAGAGGTGAAAGACCTGTACCCTAAAAACTATAAAACACTGATGAAAGAAATTCAAGAGATCATGAAGAAATGGAAAAACACACCATGCTCATGGATTGGAAGAAAAAATATTATTAAAATATCTGTACTACCCAAAGAAATCTGCATATTTAATGTAATCCCTATCAAAGTACTAACAGTATTTTTCACAGAACTAGAACAAACAATCCTAAAATTTGTATGAGATCACAAAAGACCTCAAAGAGCCAAAGCAATCTTGAAAAAGAAAAACCAAACTGAAGGCACCAGAGTTCCAGATTTCAAGTTCTATTGCAAAGTGGCAATAATTAAAACAGTATGGTACTGGCATAAAAACAGACACATAGATCAATGGAATAGAACAGAAAACCTAGAAATAAATCCAATTTATATAGTCAGTAGATCTTAGACAAAGTAAGAATGGGCAAAAGGCAGTCTCTTTGACAAATGGTATTAGGAAAACAAGACAACCACATGCAAAAGAATAAAACTGGAGCACTTTGTTTCATCATACACAAAAATAAGCTTAAAATGGATTAAAGACCTAAGTGTGAGTCCTGAAACTATAAAAATCCTAGAAGAGAGCACAGGCAATAATCTCTCTGACATTGGCCATAGCAACATTTTTCTAGATAATCTTCTGAGGCAAGGAAAATAAAAACAAAAATAAACTATTGGGACTACATCAAAATGAAAAGTTTCTAATAGATTAAGGAAGCAATCAACAAAACTAAAAGGCAACCTACTGAATGGGAGAAAATATTTGCAAATCAAAACTACAATGAGATACCTCATCACTGTTAGAATGGCTAAAATCAAAAACACAGGAATCAATAAGTGTTGTCAAAGATGTTGAGAAAAAGGAACCCTCATGCAGAGTGTTGTTGCAGCTACTGTGGAAAACAGTATGGAGGTTCCTCAAAAAATTAAAACTAGAACTACCCTATAATCCAGTGATGGCACTATTGGGTGTTTACCCCCAAAATACAAACACACTAACTGAAAGGGATACAAGCATCCCTGTGTTTATTGCCACATTTTTTATAATAACAAAACTATGGAAGCAGCCCAAGAGTCCATCAATAGATGAATAGATTAAGAAGATGTGGTATAATCATATATATATATATTATTAAGACATAAAAAAGAATGAAATCTTGCTATTTGCAGCAACATGGATAGGGCTAGAAAGTATAATGCTAAGTGAAATAAGTCAGTCAGAGAATGACAAAAACCATATAATTTTACTCTTATGTGGAATTTAAGGAAAAAACAACAAAAAATGAGCAAATAGAAAAAGAGAGACAGACAGAGAGAGAGAAACCAAAAAACAGAATCTTAGCTGACACCTTTGGCTCAGGTCATGATCTCAAGGTCCTGGGATCGAGTCCCATGTAGGGATCCCAGCTCAGTGGAGAGTCTGCTTCTCCCTCTGCCTCTCCCCCTGCTGTGCTCTGTCTCTGTCTCTGTCTCTCTCTCAAATGAATAAATAAAATATTAAACAAAAAAAATCTTAAAAAAAAAAAGGCTGGCAGACTCTTAGCTATAGAGAACAAACTGATGGTTACCAGAGGGGAGGTGGGTCAGGGGATGGGGGAAATAGGGGAATGGCGATGAAAAAGCATATTTACCATGATAAAAAAAAATGAGTAAAAAGTTGGTTAAGATGATAAAATTGGAAAAAAAAAACCCTGAAATTGCAAAAAAATAAAAATAAAAAATACATACATTTCTCTTATAAAAGGGTAACTCCTACCAGGTTTTCACAGCTTCTCCTATGTCTGTTGTTTCTTAAAAATAACCTAAAATAATCCCATGTCAGAGAGGCATATTTTTGGTAACAAATTCTGCTCCCCTTCAGGCCCTAGTTCTGTCAGTTGAATACTGATCTGATATTACTGTGTTAATGGTGAAGTATTTGCAAACCATCTGTCCCTGAAGTCACTCCCCCTCCATGTATACATGTATATGTGCACAAAGACTGTTAACTTAAAACACAGCTAAACTGTCATCAATTCCTATTTGCAAAAGAACATTTTCAAAAGTAGTATTACTATGCATTGAAGTTTTCAGATGGATTACCAAAGTAATAAATTCATTTTTCTCTGTGATTTTTAGGTCTTTGAAAATAACTCTTTGAAGCTGAACTTTCCTGTCCCCCAGGTAGTGAAAGCTACTGATTTGCGTGGGCACTAAGATGATAAGGGGAAAAAAATGCTTTGGCAATCTTTCCTTATGTGTCCCTGATTAAGACAAAACAGCATTTTCCAAAAGTAAATATAGTATCTAAGTAAAATTACATTTACTTAGCCTTATCCTGACCTTATAGTTCCTTCAATTGCTTATTCAGTTTTTGCGTTAAAAAAAAAAAAAAAAAAGTGCTTTGGTGTTGTGGATCAATGTCTGCAAGTATGGAGTCCATTTTTTTCAAATTAAGAGTGTAATTTATAATGAGCCATGATAGAGAAAAAAGAAATTTAACTCCAGCATAATTATAGTTAATGGAATTGAGAAGTGTTCATGGCATTAGAATATGAAAATGAAATTTTATTTTCCAAACTCAAAATGAATCATTTTATAGGATTTACATGGTATCCAGATAAGTATCCAAACAGGAATTTCCAGAACTTCAATCTCTTCTTATTAAATGTGATTAAGTGCCAGTTTTCTGCTCTGGTTGTTCCTGTGCTGGGTAAGGCCGATAATAAAATGCACATCAGATAAACAGACAAAATTCTTTGCTTCTTCCATGTCTATTTAGTAAGGAAATGAGATGCAATGTCTAATGACTCCATAAATTCCAAATTTCCACCAATTTGAAACTTGCTACCTCAAACTTTTGTGACTTTCAGCAACATGCAGCAATGATGTCATAGTTTCAAGCAATTTAGAATGTTTGGCTATGGGGCGCCTGGGTGGCTCAGTGGGTTAAGCCTCTGCCTTGGGCTCAGGTCATGATCCCAGGGTCCTGGAATCGAGCCCCGCACTGGGCTCTCTGCTCAGCAGGGAGCCTGCTTCCTTTCCTTTCTCTCTCTGCCTGCCTCTCTGCCTACTTGTAATCTCTGTCTGTCAAGTGAATAAATAAAATCTTAAAAAAAAAAGAATGTTTGGCTACATTAGCATGGGTTTTATTTAATGGAAAAGGTCTGGAATGGTAAAGCTTAAATCAAAGGTGTGCTAAATTAATTAAACAAGGAGTCTGTTAGACTGAGGTGGTTTTAATGCCAGGGAAGCCTACTTAAGCAAACTAAAATCTAATGCCTCGGTGTTAAAAAGTCAACACGCTAAGGACAACCAATCACAAAGAGCTAACTAGCCTTTAAGCTATAGCCAATCAAGCAATTTCCTGTTTTGCTTCCTTACTTTCCCTATATAAGTCTTTCCCCTGGCCCCTGTTGGTGAGTGTCAGTTCAAATGAAAGAAGGAACACTAGAGGTCACATTGCCCCCAGGAACAGCTGGACTAGCCAGAGAACCCTGTAGATATGCAACTCCACTGGATTATAAGTAAAGATATTTTTCAGATTCCAAGTCTCCTGAGACGGCGGAGACCTTCTGGGGACTGGACAAGGTGGCACCAGAGAACCTGCTAATGTGACCTCACAGGTCTCCAATCAATGGTGTCCATCTTCTCAGGAAATCCCTGCTGGCAGGACCTGATGGGCCTCTAATCAACAATATGCATCTCCTCAAGAGACAACTGCCCCAAATTCTGCCCTTAAAAGCCCTTACTTGCAAGTCACTGGGGAGTTTGGGACTTTTGATCATTAGCCCCCCATTTTCCTGGGGGGTGCCACACACACCAAGAAATAGCCTTTCTTTCTTCACTGCAAAAGCTCAGTGGCTGTTTTTATCAGCTTGATGTGAATCTGGTGGATAAACTCTTTTTTTTTTTTTTAAGATTTTATTTATTTATTTATTTGACAGAGAGAGAAAGAGATCACAAGTAAGCAGAGAGACAGGCAGAGAGAGAGGGGGAAGCAGGCTCCCCGCTGAGCAGAAAGCTCAATGTGGGGCTCGATCCCAGGACCTTGAGATCATGACACGAGCCGAAGGCAGAGGCTTAACCCACTGAGCCACCCAGGTGCCCCTGGTGGATGAACTCTTTGGTTCAGTTACCCTCCTAACCACTGCTGGTTTGACACAGCCCTCTTTGAATGGATTTTTGCTCAAATAAACTCTTAAAAAAATTTGAATATGCCTCAGTTTATCTTTTAACAGATGTATGTATTTGGTGATGGGGGAGAGGACTGCATCATTTTGATTAAATAGAAGGAAAGAGCCTAGTTTTAAAGGCATTTAGAATTTGTATCCCATCTTATCCAACATGTTCTTGGGTATAATGTTACTATCTCCATTGAAGTACTTTTTTAAAAAAAGATTTTATTTATTTACTTGACAGAGAGACACACAGTGAGAGATGGAACACAAGCAGGGAGAGTGGGAGAGGTAGAGGCAGGCTTCTCGTTGAGCAGGGACCCTGATGTGGGGCTCGAACCTAGGACCCTGGGATCATGACCTGAGCCAAAGGCAGATGCTTAATGACTGAGCCACCT
This sequence comes from Mustela putorius furo, assembly GCF_011764305.1. Classification (NCBI taxonomy): domain Eukaryota; kingdom Metazoa; phylum Chordata; class Mammalia; order Carnivora; family Mustelidae; genus Mustela; species Mustela putorius. The sequence continues at coordinate 10,409,013 of NW_025422049.1, forward strand.
CCATTGAAGTTCTTAAGTAAATTGTTGGGATCCTGTTCTTCAGAGTGGTAGAATACAAGACATATTTATGTTCTAATGCCCGAAAGAAAGAGTTGACAGTAGAACAAAGAGCTGATTTGTATTGCTTTTCTGAGTTAAATATGGCCACAATCTTTTTTCTGTCTCTTGAGCACAGAGGCACAAATAGTGGCTACAGAAGATTGCAAATACATAAGCTCACTTTAGAAATACACAAATTGAAAGATTTAAAATAAAATCTGTTCCAACCTTTTTCATTCTTCAACTTTGTCCTTTTGTGATGTGTTATTTATAGCCAATGCTTCGGGGAAAAAAATTTCAAGTCAACTCACAGTGTAGATTAAGCTACTGAAAAATGGCGACGTGAGACGTATTCAATAGTGTTCTGTAAAAGAACTCATTTCACCACCATAACGTTGAGACACTGATATTCGGCAAAGCGATTCCATAGATTTATAGCTTCATCATCTGCTTTGCTGATTGCTAGTCTCTCAAGGACAAATGGGCTCTGAGATACAATTGTAAATATCCGGGATAAAGCAATGTTATGTCTACTCTGAACGGTTATGCCATCATTAGGAAAAGTTGCTAAATAAACTTAATTGAGCATTTAGAGGGCTATATAAAACATTTCTTTTTATTTCTTCCCTAGAGGACCATGTTGGATTTTTGTTTCAAAACATCATCCACTCTTTCTTTGATCATCTATCCTTCTTACATGGTTTTGCCTGGGTAGTGTTGGGTGAGGTGTCACTATTTTCACAGAAATGTGAGACACCATTTCTCCAAAGCCACCCAGGGTTTGTTTATTTTTTGTTTGTTTGTTTTTTTGATTCTTCTTTTTTTAATACTGGAGGAATTTGACAATGACTAAGCCCTTCAAGTAGGAGATGAAGGACAGTCAGAGTTTAGAGAAACAACGAGGAACTTTAGAGAGAAAAATCTATTTGGAAAATAAGACATGATTCTGCTAAACCCTTAGGGTAGGAAAAATAGCCTTGAAATGAGAGTGAACAATGATTAAACACTAAAACTGGTTCCTTTCAATCACCTCTTGACATTTATATGGTATCATAACACCTCTGGTAACTCTTCTTGGGTTTATGAAAACAATAATAGACCCACTGAAATTACTCAGCGATTTATTCGAAAAGCAATATACAAGTCCATTGGGTAGAAAGCATTTTTTTTTTTTTTAGTTACTAAAGCAGAGAAATTTAGCTGTAGGGATGCCTGCTAGGAGAGCACTGCACATATTCATAGCAGTATTGAGGGCTTGATGGACATTTAAGCTATTTCTATTTTTTTAAAAACAAATACAAACTATGCTGCAAACAGACTTGTACGTGCATCTTCGGTCAATTGGGTAAGCATTGCTGTAAGATGTATTTCTAGGCATGGAAGAGCTGGGTTAAAGGGGATGTACATTAAAAATATTGATAGATACTGTTAAATTGTTCATCAAAGAGGTTGCAGAGTGTATGAGTGTGCTTGTAACTGGAAACTGCCACTGTTTCTGTCAGCTTCAATCTGATAGGGAAAAATGGTAGCTGGTTATTGCTTTATTTTGCATTTGTTAACTAATGAGTAAAATTGACCCATTTTATATTCCTATTGTTCTTGAAAAATATATATTTTGAAAGATTTTGAAAACATCAGCAAAAGCAAAGTTTTAAATAAAACTAAATATAACACAGGATTCTTAGTTTTCATCAATGTATTCTAAGCCTAATTTAATATGAAGCCACTGAGTAGACTGATAAGAGCATTTCTGTGACTCACCTTGGTCTGTCCCTAGTTTGGGGTTGAAGCCCTTCCTCCCAATTTTCAGACAGGCTTCATTTTTTTTTCATTATATTTTATTTTATTTCTTTTCAGTGTTCCAGAATTCATTGTTTATGTACCACACCCAGTGCTCCATACAGACAGCCTTCATTTTAAAGGACTTCTGGCTACTCTCTTGGAGGTAAGTTATGGATCATATATAATAATCTATTTTCATCCATCAGTGATGGGAAGGACAGGAATGGGAAAGACAAAAATGATAATGTTAACACAAACACCCCCACTAATAATAACAATAGTGGCTAGCATATGGAGTGCTAGCTTTGTGTCTGACTTTAAGTCCTTTGCCTGTAGCATCTTATTTAATCCTTGTAAAAATATAACTTACTATTGAAGAAACTCTGATTCAAAGAAGTTAAGTAGCCTGTCTAAATACTCATAACTGGGGCACTTGGGTGGCTCAGTGGGTTAAAGCCTCTGTCTTCGGCTCAGGTCATGATCCCAGGGTCCTGGGATCGAGCCCCGCATCGGGATCTCTGCTCAGTGGGAAGCCTGCTTCTACCTCTTTCTCTGCCTGCCTCTCTGTGTACTTGTGATCTCTGTCAAATAAATAAATAAAATCTTTAAAAAAATTAAAAAAAGAAATACTCATAACTAATTTTTTTAAGACTCGTAACAATTAAGTAGCAGATCCAGGACCAAAATCCAGAAGAAGAAGATAGTATTAAAAATATATAATCTAGAGGCCGATTACCTAAGATTTACTGGCTGTGTAACCTTAGTTAAGTTGCCTAACTAACTTCTGTGTGCTTCTGTTTCCTAATATGAATATTGGGATAATGGTAGTATTCAACTCATGGGATTGTTATTAAGATTAAATTAGTTGAGATATGTATAAGGTGTAGATTATCCGTTTGGCACACAGTAAACATCATGGAGATGTTAGTCATTATTATCCAGAGCCCATGTCTCCCAAAGAAACATTTCTTCCTTTCCATTCTAGGACTGCTTGAACTTTCTGCTATAGGCAAATGAATCTTCAGTTAGCATCTTCATATAAACTGTATATCACTCTTGCCTCTGGTTCCAAAGAACACTCTTCTCCCTTTATGGCCCAATCCTTGCTTCATTCTTTCTATCCAACTCCATGTGTCTCTAAGTATACCCATAATCAGATAAAGTGCCAAGGAATCATTTGAACATTCCTACATGACACCACACTTTTTCCCAATCATGTAATCACCATGAAGATAGAAACGCTAATATTACCACTCAGCAGGAAATCAGAAGCACAGAATCAATTGACTGCAACCCAGTTAATTTCCTGCTTAGAATTCAAGTTCTTCATCAAGATCTTTTAGGGAAGCAGTAAATGTTTTCATTCTGGGAGGTAAAACCTTTATTATATCACCATCTGCCATTAGAATTCTTGGGAATAAAACTTAGTAAAAATAACTTTCAAGGTTTTAAGAATGGAAGGTAAGGGGTCACCCGGGTGGCTCAGTTGGTTAAGTGTCTGCCCTTGGCTCAGGTCATGATCCTAGGGTCCTGGGATCAAGCCCTATGTCGGGCTCTCTGCTCATCAGGGAGTACACTTCTCTCTCTCCCTCTGCCTGCTGCTCTGCCTGATTGTGATTTCTCTCTCTCTGTCAACTAAATAAATAAAACATCTTTAAAAAAAAGAATGGAAGGTAAGTTACAGAGCCAAGACAATGAAAGACAATGATCAGTATTTTTCTCTATGTTACAAAGAAATAAGTGGCTTTTGTTGTGGTTTCTTACTTTTTTATTCTGAAAAGGAAAGGAAGAGAAGGGAGAAGAAGGAAAAAGTGAGGTGTCATCAAAATGTTGGAATACTGGGTTCTATGGGCAGTGATGATGGGTATTATGGAGGGCACACATTGCATAGAGCACTGGGTCTTATATGCAAACAATGAATCATGGAACACTACATCAGAAACTAATGATGTACTGTGTGGTGACTTACGTAACATAATTTAAAAAAAGAACATCCATTCTAAGTGGCAACATTGTCTGGCTTTTTTTTCTTAATTTTTAAAAAAGACTTATTTATTTTTGAGAGGGTGGAGGGCCAGAGAGAGAGAGCGTGAGAGAGAGAGAGAGAGAGAGAGAGAATCTCAAGCAGACTCCCTGCTGTGCACAGAGCCAGACACAGGGCTTGATCTCATGACCATGAAATTATGACCTGAGCCAAAATCAGAAGTTGGATGCTCATCTGACTGAGCCACCCAGGCACCCCATTTTTTCCCTGACTTTTTAAAAAATTCAGATAATTATAAGCTCATGGGCAATTGTGAAAAGTAATACAGAGAGATCCCTTGTGTACTTTGCCCAATTTTCCCTAATGATAAAGTCTGCAAAGCTATAGTACAATATCACAACCAAGATATTGACATTGATCTTAATCAGAGTCCCCAATTTTACTTGTATTCATCTGTGTGCATGTGAAAGACTTTTAAAAACAGGGTATCTGATATTCATTTGGAAAATAGTTTCAATTCAATGTAACCCTTCTTACCAATTCTCCACATGTTTTTTATATTAATAATTTTTCGTTTTCTGTTGGAGTAAATAAAGCAAAATATATTTTTTTTCCTGGTCTGAGTCGGAACAGTATAAAAGATAGACAGCACACATAGGAATAAGAGTCCTGAAGTAAAGGGAACCATGAGACTATATAGTACATAAAATTCATAGAAATCTTTAGAAGGTATTTGAAGTTCCATATGGCCTGGGATGGGGTTCAATATTTACTTGAACTTGGCTAGAAGAATCCAGTCAATAGGGAGCTACATATGTCAGTGTCCACCTTTGAAGGAGGTGGTTGTTTATGTGATATGGTGTAAGGAATCCCATAGAGACCTTTCTCCTAAATCCTTAACCATGAACCATACTGCTTGAAGAGCCACTGTTATGAACTTATTCCTTTATATTCTGGAAGGCATTTTAACCTTAAATAATCTCTATTAAGTACAAAAACTTCTGGAAAGAGACCTCTGGTTGGGATGGTATAGTCAGGTCATGTTTTAATTACCTCTGCTCCAAACACCAAGTTATGATTTATAAAATATAAAAAGAGAAAAACCAAAAAGACATAGCAGGAATAAAAAATAATATGGCTATCACTGAGGACCAGAAATAGATTAAAGCACAGAATAATGTGTGCACCTGAAGCCTCTTCCAGGCAGAGAGAACTGGAAGTCCAGCTGCTATAAGGAAAAGAAACTAAAAGTACTTCTTGAAAGACGTGCAGCCACATCCAGGTTTGAGCCTAGGGGCTTAGGGGGGATCTCGTCCCTTTTATTATTTGCTGAAATAAAAGCTGCTCTCAGCTTGACAGAGTTGAATAAAGAATTAAGGAATTTGAAAATATTTCTGAGAAAATCAACCCAGGACATGGCACTAAGGGACAGAGATTTCAAAATATATGAAAGATAAATTCAAGGGATACAGATAAAACAAGAGTTTCTAATATTTGTCTCATCAAAGTTTAGGAAAGAGGAATGGATGGAATGGCAGACAAAACTATTTGAGGATATAATGGCTGAAAATGTTCCAGAACTGAAGACATATTTCCTCAAATTGAAAGCACACTCTGAGTACCAGATAGGCTAAATAAACATAAATTTATATCTAGGCACAGCTTATAAGACTTCAGAACATCAAGGTTAAAGAGAGAATTTTAAAAGATACCACAAATAAAGGACCAATGATATACCAAAACACTGAGCTGATTTCTTGGGTAAAAAAAAAAAAAAAAAGAAAGAAAGAAAAGAAAAGAAAAAGAAAAAGAAAAAAAAAGTCCATGGACAATGAAATATATACTTTCAAAGTACAGAGAGTGGGAGGATACTGTAATCCTGAAATTTTATACTCAATTAATTTATCATGTATAAGCAAGGACAAAACAAAGGCATTTTCAGATATGCAAAGACTAAGAAAGGAATTATTGAAATATATATTTTGGAAAGAAGGAAAGTAAACATAGAGGTAAGGAGTTATTCTGAAAACAGTGGTAAGTATAGAAATTAATTAAATGTATCAGAAAATTTAATTTTCCAGCATCAAAAGGAATAATAATTATTATTTAAAAAAAAGATTTTATTTATTTATTTGACAGAGAAAGAGAAAGCACAAGCAGGGGGAGTGGCAGGCAGAGGGAGAGGGAGAAGCAGGTTCCCTGCTGAGCAGGAAGCTCAATGTGGGGCTCGATCCCAGGACCCTGGGATCATGATCTGAACCGTAGGCAGATGCTTCACCAACTGAGCCACCCAGGTGCCCAAGAAATAATTTTTTAAAAATTTTATTTATTTATTTGATGGATAGAGATCACAAGTAGACAGAGAGGTAGGCAGAGACAGTGGGGGAAGCAAGCTCCCTGCTGAGCAGAGAGCCTGATGTGGGGCTCGATCCCAGGACCCTGAGATCATGACCTGAGCTGAAGGCAGAGGCTTACTTAACCCACTGAGCCAATGAGGCACCCACAAAGAATAGTTATTTTTAAGAGTAAAACCACAGTTCTAAATGAGGCATTGATGAACTTTTTCAGTGAAGGCCAGATAAAAAAGAATTTAGGTTTAAGAGTCATATGATTTCTCTTGCAACTACTTATCTCTGTCCTTGTAGAGCCAAAGCAGCCATAGACAACATAGAAATGAATGAACCTGGCTGTTTGCCAATAGAAACTTATTCATAACAATATGAGGCTGGTCAGCAGGTTGTAGTTTGCCAGCTTCTTCTCTAAATAACAAGGTCATCATGTTATTATTAAAACATGTTAAGTTGCTTCTTATGGTTGAGAGAAGGATACAAAGACTGGGCAATTGTAGGCTTGTTTACAATACCTTCAAAAAAAGAAATGCCTTGAGCTTTTATTGACTACAATCATAGTGGTGCTGAGTTGAGAGCAAGGTCCTTTGGAAATAGAACGCAAGATAGAAACCTGCCAGAGACTCTAGGAAAAAGGTGGGTATAGGGAAGGCAATTTATTTATATCATCATTTTATCTAGGACTGATTCTGGGGCTTTATTACAGTAGTGATTATGCATAAACTGTTTTGGGAAGCCTGTCTCAGTTCATGAAGTATCTGCCTTCTGCTCAGGTCATTGTCCCAGGGTCCAGAATGGAGCCCCATGTGGGGCTCTCTGCTCAGCAGGAAGCCTGCTTCTCCCTCTCCCTCTGCCTGTCACTCCCCTTGCTTTTGATCTCTCTCTTTTTTTCTCTTTGTCAAATAAATAAATAAAATAAATATATTTTTAAAAAGCACAAGCTGTTTTCTACTAATTAACTGCCATTCATCTTTCAAGTTCCAGTCCTTCGGGTTCAAGTCTGGGTAAAGTGTTCTCTCTATATGCCTCCCATAGCATCTTAATACTTATACATAACGTAGCACTTAACACATTTGATCATATTTGCCAGTCTGTATTTGTTCCCCATAGAAAAGGAGTTCTGTGAGGGGAGATACCGTATTTGTTTCATTCACTGTATCTTTCATGTCAAGGTGGTGTCTGCCATATGGTAGATTTGCACAAATGGTTTTAAGTGATTGAATGAATGAATGAATGAGTAATTAGTTCTGTTGAATTAATGACATATAAGTATATGCCAAGATAGATAACTTTTATTTCTGGGGTTGCAGTGGCCTCTTGGTCTTTCTCTTCCTTTCTTTCTCTTTCTTTCTTTCTTCCGTTCTTTCTTTCTTTCTTTCTTAAGGATTTTTAAAAATTTATTCATTTGAAAGAAACAGAGGGAGAAACAGAGAGAGCACAAGCAGCGGAAGGGACAGGCAGAGGGAGAGGCAGAAGCAGACACCCTGCTGAGTTGGGAGCCAGATGTAGGGTCTGATCCCAGGACCCTGAGATCATAACATGAGCCAAAGGTAGGCACTTAACTGACTGAGCCACCCAGGCACCCCACCTCTTGATCTTTCAAATTCATTCAGTCAACAAATAATTCATTGGCCATCACTGTAGGCAAGGCACCATTTTGTGTGCTGAGTCTACAGCAGTGAACAAAACGGACCCAGTCCCTGCTGCAGTTAGCTTATATCCTAACGGAGGTGGAAGAAAATAAGATACAAAAATGTTTGCTGGTGAAAACCCAAAGAAGTGCTCTTTGATAATTCAGGACTTCAGAGCTTCAGAGTTAATGTGCTAATGTGTCAGCTTAACTATTTGTTGTTAAATGCAAGATGTTCTAAACTCTCCAGGTAATGGATGCTATTTCTTTCTTTTTTTTTTTTTAGATTTTATTTATTTGACAGACAGAGATCACAAGTAGGCAGAGAGGCAGGCAGAGAGAGGAAGAGAAGCAGGCTCCCCACTAAGCAGAGAGCCCGATGTGGGTCTCGATCCCAAGACCCTGGGATCATGACCTGAGCCGAAGGCAGAGGCTTAACCCACTGAGCCACCCAGGCACCCCTGGATGCTATTTCTTAAATAGCAAAGTGGGCGGGGGGGAAGCATTGTAATGCACATTGGAAGAAGTAGGTCCTAGACTCAGGTTTTCCATTCAATTACTATGTGACCTTATATAAATTATGCCCACCCTCCCAGGCCTCAGTTCTTTCCATAAGAGAGTTGGGTTCAATCAGTGTTTCCACAACTTCAGTCATTTTCATATCAGCTCCAAGGTTTCTGCCATATTTGTATACCATCTCTGTGCTTATTACATGACAACTTTCTTTAAAACATGACTCTTGGGGCGCCTGGGTGGCTCAGTGGGTTAAGCTGCTGCCTTCGGCTCAGGTCGTGATCTCAGAGTCCTGGGATCGAGTCCCGCATCGGGCTCTCTGCTCGGCAGAGAGCCTGTTTCCCTCTCTCTCTCTGCCTGCCTCTCCATCTACTTGTGATTTCTCTCTGTCAAATAAATAAATAAAATCTTTAAAAAAAAAAAAAAAGAAAAGAAAAAAAACCATGACTCTTGTGTAAATTTTGTTCTTAGCAGGAAATAACATTGAAGTCATGAGTACGATGTACTAGTTACAGCATTTCTTAATGGAAATTATTACATTAGTAATTATTATTATTATTATTTTTTAGATTTTTAAAATTTATTTGACATAGAGAGATCACAAGTAGGCAGAGAGGCAGGCAGAGAGAGAGGAGGAAGCAGGCTCCCTGTTGAGCAGAAAGCCTGATGCAGGGCTCGATCCCAGAACCCTGGGATCATGAACTGAGCTGAAGGCAGAGGCTTAACTCACTGAGCATCCAGGTGCCCCTACATTAGTAATTATTAAAACGTCAAGTACCATCCAAAGGCATTCATATATCAGAGGTGGTAGGTCTATTTCATTTGGAAACCTTGGACTAGATGATTTTCAAGTCCTCTTTGAGCTCTAAATATTATTGTTTTATGAAGTTCTCCTGTATGATAATTTTTTCTCTAAGGCTCCAGATATTTTCTTCTTTCAAGATGCAAAACACCTGCATTTAAATAATGAATATATAAGACAATGCTTTCCCATTTGAAAAGGCATAAAGCCTATGCTTTGCTTGAACAATTTTTTTTTCTCTCTCTCTCATTAAACAAATTAGAATATTTGCCAGGGTAAATTTCTGGTTCCTCCCCAAACACATTTGTAAAGCTTATTTTTTGTATGTTTTATCTTTTTCCATCCTTCCCCTGTCAGCTTATCTGTGTCTTTAAAGTTAAAGTACAGCTCTTGTAGATAGCATCTAGTTGGGGCTTGTTTCTTTAATCCAGTTGGACAAATCTCAGCATTTTATGTGGAATGCTTAGTTAAATTTATATTTAGATTAATTATTGATGTGGTTGGTTTTAAGTCTACCATCATTTTCATTGTGTGTGTGTGTGTGTCAGTTGCTCCTAAGCTTGCGATGTACAACCTTGACTTACTAGATATATTTCTCAGTCAAAGCTGTGTAGGTAGAATGTCATTTAACAAGCTACAGAGCACAATGAAGTTTTTGCATCACACCTAACTTTCAAAAAATCAGATCCCCAATTTTCAAAAAATACCTTTCACCCATGCTATATTGTTTATAGAAAATAGATGTTTAGTTTCACTTAAATTTGCAAGCCAAGGTAGGTCCTAGGGTTGCTTCTAGGTCGTAGGGCTGCATGAAAGAATTTATATCAATCAGGATGGTTTAAGTTATGGAGCAATAATAAAAAACCCAAATTGCAGTGACTTGAAACAATTAAGGTTTCATTCTTCCTCATGCTACATGTTCTTCAAGGGTCAGTCTGAGGGTCTGTTCTGTGTTATCTTTTCTTAGGACCCAGGATGAGGGAACAACCACTCTGGAGCATTGCTTGTTGTCATGGAAGAGAGAAAGAGAGTTCTAATTGATACGTTCATTAAGTGCTTAGCCAGAAGTGACACATGTCTCTACTACGTGCAATTTATTAGCCAGAGCTGATCACACAGCCTTACGTAGCCGAAAGGGTCCTGACAGAGCCTTCTTTCAGAAAAAGAAGAGAACTGCTATATTTCACAAACATCATTAATGGTTACCACATGGGATTTATTTTTCAGGTTCTAGAGTCTTAGCTCCTCAAGGGTTAATGCTGCTTGGTCCTTATGTTTTCATTGGGTTCAACCTTAGCAATACATATCCCTAACAAAATGAAAAGTATTTATAAAATGATGACAAATAAATGGCTTGGGGAACTGCTATTAGCAGTTGGGAAGGACAGGGGTACGTGTTGAAGGTTGGTACTACTCTCTGCCACTGGACTTGGAAATGTTCTGAGCTAGAATGGATTTCTGTCCACAAAACTGTAGTGTGAAACAGTGTATGGGTGAAACTCAGGAGTAGAGTCTATTAGATTAATGTGACATGTCAGTTTTACCCAATATTAAGGAACTGGGAGGCAAAGGTTTGAAACAATGGTGAGGAGATCCTCTGAAGCAAAAGGATGAGACAGTTTTAACCAAACTACTCATCCATTTGTAGGCTGCTTTGGATCTTGACTCTTCCTAAGGAAGACTGTGAAACCAGAGTTTTAAGCCTAGATGTATGCTCCTCACAGAGAAAGCAGGAAATAAGGAAGAAGGGCAGATAACCCTCATTAATTTGGTGCTGGTAAAACTATAAGTGCTCTTCTAGGTGTTTGAAACATCTCTATGAAGTAATGATTCAGAAATCCAGTATTAACGGAAGCATCGGCCACAGTTCCTTAGGGAAAACGGCAGAAGATAAAACTAGGTGAAGTACATACCTATGCAGGATTAGAAACAAAGCCACTGCTTTTCTCCTGGTCACATGCTCTCCATTTCACTTGCATTCACTGCTACTTTAATTTTGAGCAGATCATAACATACAGGTGGCCAACAGGGACTTGAAAAGATGCTCATCATCACTCATCATCAAGAAAATGCAAGTCAAAACCACAATGAGGTATCATCTCACACCTGTCAGAATGGCTGGTATCAAAAAGACAAGAAATAACAAGGGTTGGTGAGGATGTGGAGAAAAAGAACCCCTCGTGCACTGTTGATGGGAATGTAGATTGGTTCAGCTACTGTGGGAAATAGCACGAGGATTCCTGAAAAGATGAAAAATAGAAATACCACATGATCCATTAATTCATCTACTGGGTATTTACCCAAAGATATATGCACTCCCGTATTTATTGCAACATCATTTACAATAGTCAAGATATGGAAGAACCCATATATCCAACAGTAGGTGAATGGATAAAGAAATTGTGGTAGCTATCTATACATTTCTATCTATATCTCTATCTATCTATCTAGCTATCCAAACATTATTCAGCCATAAAAAAGAATGGGATCTTGTTATTTGTGGCAACATGGATGGACCTAGAGGGTATTATGCTAAGTAAAATAAGTCAGACAGAGAAAGATAAATACCATATGATTTCACTTATATGTGAAATCTAAAAACCAAAGCAAATGAACAAACAGTAAGTAGTAACAGATTCATCAATACAGAAAACAAACTGGAGGTTGCCAGAGGGGAGGGAAATAGTGAAATGGGCAAAATGGATGAAGGGAAATGGGAGGTACAGGCTTCCAGTTTAGGAATGAATAATTCATGGGGAAGAAAGGTACAGCATAAGGAATATAGTCAATGGTATTGTAATAGCGTTATATGGTGATAGAGGGTAGTTACACTTGTGGTGAGCATAATATAATGTACAGTGTTGTCAGATCACTATGTTGTATACCTGACAGTAATGGAATATTGTGTGTCAACTACACAATAAAAAAATATTGGGCAGATATTGAAATACAAATGGTAGTGATTAATACCACTTTAATACAGTTATAAGTAAAAATGCTATAGATTCTTTTCTGTTACAAGAGCTATTTGGCTATTATTAGAGAAAGCAAGTCAATGGAATTTTCCAGGAAGATTGAATTATATGGGTGATGTCCTGATAGGACATCTGATAGATATGGACCTATCAGACAAGTCACAAACTTTTCTGTATTAGAATATATTATTTACTCCCAAGTAAATGGAAGGACTGCTAGGTGGGTGCCATGTCTTTTAAGATAGAGCCAATAAAATTAAAGAAGGAGCATGTTGCTAGAGCATCCTAAAGTCATGGTCTAGGTCAGTGCTAATTAAAATGTGGTCTGAGGGTCAGTGCTAGTCAACAGATAAGCGCTATTCTATGAACTCTTTACTGGTCAGTCTGGAGGGCTGGAGTATTATGTCAGAATGTGATTCAATGTACCCCTTCCAACATCAAGAAAGCCTTGTTGCAAATGTATGCATATATATAATGTGTGTATATATATATCCGTGTGTGTATACGTGTGTGTATGTATATGCATATATATATGCATATATCCGTGTATATATACACGTATATATGATCTACATAAAGGGATGCATATACATATATATCCATATATACACGTATATATATATATATATATAATTTTATATATGGATATATATATATATATATAAAATCTGTGGCAATACGCATGCATTAACTTATAATGTATGAGAAATAGAAACCAAGCATAATTAGTTTAAGAACTGTGTAGAAGCAGTAGTGCTCCTTTTCTGACATCAGGTATGTCTTGAGAGACCAGATGTAGCCATGAAGATTTTGGACTTTACATAGTGGAGTTTGGCCAATACACTGGGCCTTTTTTTTTTTTTTTTTAAATCTCTTCTGTTGACATTTCCATTGATTATTTCCTTCCCAGCTGTTCCCAAATATCATGTATTATTCTCAACTATCTTATCAAAAAAGGCTGTCTTGATTAAACCAATTACCTTAATAGCATAATAAGAAAACACTATCAAACATTTTTGACAGCTTACTATGGGCCAGGCACTTTCTTAAGTGCTTTACATTATTTGAGGCACTTAATCCTAACAATAGAAGTGTTTTACATTATTTGAGGCACTTAATTCTAAGAATAATCCTATATATAAGCACTATTATTATTATCCACATTTTACAATGAGAAAAATGAGAATCAAAGTTTAAGTGATTTGTCCTAATGACACATCCACAAGGGGACAAAATTAGGTATCCAATTCATGTGTTTGAACTCTCAGGCCAATATTCCTCACAACCATGGGGTATTTCCTTTGTAAGGGAAGAGAGACAACACACATTTAGTGAAAAGACTCTGGGACTAAGAATCAAAAGACCTTGATTTTAATCCCAGTCCTGCCACTGGGTAGCCATGTAACCATGGGCAACTCCTCCTATTTGGGCTTTGGCTTCCTAACCTAGAAATATGAGCAGGGTGGACTGGATGTTTTCTCAGATCCTTTTCAGTTTTAAGGTTTTATGAATCTGTAAGCATAGATGTCTTACTAAAAGAAGGGGTCTGTAAATATATCTTTTATAGAGAATTTCTTGTTCAAATAGAATTCTTTGTTTCTAATTCAGCAAAGCAGTATTACTCCGGGCTAGCTGCCTGGATGGAGAAATAGCCTTACAGTGTAGAACTGGATGTTAGCATGAGGGTCATTGAAATAGGATCCCATCCCTTTGCTTTCTGCTAAAGACAGGATGCAACAATTACACACAAGTAATAAGCATGACATTTAATATTTTAATTTTTCTTACTGCTCTCCTCCAGGAATAAGGCTACACTACTTGTGGCTTGACTTGGCTTCAGAAGGAATGAATTTTTCTTCATGTCTAAAGTCTTGTCAGTCTGGAAATGTTTAAATATTTAGGCATTTTGTTTCTGACATACAGCAAATTTTGCCAAGTTCCATAGCTCAGCAGTCCACCATTTCTGGTAGTCAGCCATGATGGACAAAGAATACAGTGCTAACATTGTCTCCTCCTGCTCAGTGAGATGGTGTGATTCGTAATCAATGGTGGGTATTAATGCTTACAGATTTAGATCCATTTGTACCACAAATAATCAATTTGGAAAGAAAAACATCTCCGGTCTCCAATTTGCAGAAAAAACAAACTAAATATAAGCAGGAGCTATGTTCCCTCAAATATGTGTTTAAGGACACAGTGATGGCTCTGTGCTTCTGTCTGCTGAGAAGTAAATGGCAAAAGAGCAGTTTTCAAAAATATCAGAGAGTTTTTAAATGTCAGGTTTACCACCTTTCATTCTCATTTTGCTTTGTATCTTGAGTGATCTGAGACTTGAGTTCGCAGTGGTGATCTTTAACATCATCTCCCTGGCTGTCAAATACTTTTGTCCAGTAATACTGATAGTTACAGGAAGTAGAGAGTTGTTTTATTCTTTTGGCTTTTGTTTTTAGCTGATAATTAGCTTAGCTGAGCAGAATGGGTGTTTTCTAAGGTTTTTATACACATGATTGCAGATCATGGGGCTGGAGTCAGCTAAGCCAGGAAGAAAGCCTGGGCCAGGATCCCGATGGAAAACTGGAAGACACAATTCTCAGCAGTGTGACTTTTTAGTAACTACGAATGTTTCTATGTGTTAAAGGAGACGATGGGTCAACATGAGGCTATTCAGATCCTAACACTATAAATATGGATGATCACCATTATCAGGCTGTGTCCTAATGGTATTTACTTCTACAGATATCCTGATCCAGAAGGATGGTAGATCTCATCTCAGAAATAAGTGGTCATTTAGATCAGTATTCTCAAACTTGTTCTACGGCCACTAGTGCTGGAAAGTTTAAAACTGAGATTTTCTAGTAACCTAACTTTACTTATTTATTTTTAAAGATTTTATTTATTTATTTGACAGGCAGAAATCACAAGCAGGCAGAGAGGCGGGCAAAGAGAGAGAGGAAGGGAAGCAGGCTCCCTGCTGAGAAAAGAGCCCAGGACCCCGGGATCACAACCTGAGCCGAAGGCAGAGGCTTAACCCACTGAGCCACCCAGGTGTCCCCCTAGTAACCTAACTTTAAACAAAAACTCATTTACGGTCACTTTCTTATCTGCGTAGTACAATGGAAAGAATCTGAAGTATAATTCCCTTCTGCTAGTATCTACAGGACTTTAAGGAAATCTCTTAAATTATGTTGGCCTCAGTTTCTGCTTCCATAAAATGAGGTATTAGACCAGATGATTCAACTTTCTTTGATGAAATCAAATTTTGATTTCAAGGCATTAAGATATAAAGATCTAGTCCTTCTAACATATCCTAGTTTCCCCTCAAACCCTTTTCCAATGTTTTCTCAAAGCCTTTATAGACTCAAAAAGAGCCAAGATTAATAGAATAACACATTCTATTTTCCATGATGCTTGATCCAAGGGAATGTGGCAACATTTACATTAAGTTCAATGAAAGGATACTGCCTACTCATAATTACTTGAATGATTCAGAAATACCAATTATTGGTTACTTAATATATGGGGGGGCACTTTACTAGCATTTTATTTACATAATTTAATTCTCATGTGCCTGTTTGGACACATGAAGGCAGCCGGGAAATAACATCTCTTTCGCCTGCCTTATTTGTGATCTAATTGAGAACTAAGACCATAGAGATCAACATACAGAGAACAAACTTTTACCCTTACTGATGAAACAATTAGAAATAAATTAGAAAATGTGGCTTATAGGGCACCTGGGTAACTCAGTCATTCAAGTGTCTGCCTTTGCCTCAGGTCGTGCTCTTAGGGTCCTGGGATCAAGTCCACATCAGGCTCTCTGCTCAGTGGGGATCTGCTTCTCCCTCTGCCCTACCCCGCCTACCCCCCACTTATGCTCACTCTCTCTCTTTCTCTCTCTCTCTCTCAAAAAAATAAATAAATAAAAAGTCTTTAAAAATGTGGCTTATAACTGTGGCCTAATGGGATTCATAATACTGAACAACAGAATTGAATAGGCTCAACATTCGAGCGGGGCATATGAGAAGAGCAGCCAGTCTTAGGCATCACTGGTTTGCCGCAGGCTTTTCCTGCCACTTGTTAGCATGGTACCCACAGCCAACCTATTTCCCCAGATAAAGGGCAAGAGAATAAATTGGGCTATAAATACCTTGCTCTTCTTCCACACATACCAATTAGGAAATTCACTGCACCTCCATGAAAAATAATAGGTGTGGGGCATGAAGCCAAGGGTAGTAGAGGACGTTTATCCCCGGATAAAGAGCCTTTGGAAGTGGGGGGAAAGCAAATAATCCTTCAGGAAACTGAGGTTTGGAGAAATTAAGTATTTTGTCAAAGATCGTACAACTAGTAAGAGGAAGAGTTACAGTTCAGTTTCCGTTTTGTCTGACTCCAGAACCCATATCCATGCCCCCATTTCTTCCCCTACATCGTCACCCTATAGTTTTCATGTTGGCTGTGTTTTACTACTAGGTGAAGACACACTCAGCAATTATTTCTTCAATTAAAAAATTCCCTATTATGCAAGGGTCATAGATCATGACTCGGTTTGCATGACTATCTCCACACACAAACCATCAGTGGTAACATTATGGGATTAGCAACCAAGACAGATTGGCTTGATTTTCATAATGACTGATAGGACGTGCTCTTCTTGTGTTAGAAACCTAGGAACTTTTTGACATTTGTTTCTCTGTTTTTATAGATTATGAGACTGACACGCTACCTACTGCGCTAACGAGGCACCTTGTTTTTATAGATTAAAACAGTCACGATAGGAATGTGATCTGCCATTTTGATCCTGCAGCTTCCTATATTAAACCATGTAAATAATGAAACAGAATGTTTCTAATGGAACATCCTTTAAGGAAAGACAATGTCTGATAGTGTTTTCCAAATTTACAGATTCTAGCCATGACTCATCAGAGGTCAAATTTCACTGTAAAAAAAAATAAATAAATATATGTGTATATATATATATATATATATATATATATATATATATATATATATTAGCCTAAGAGCAGAAGAACTGGGATAAATTCCAGTCTCTCCAGTAAAGAGAGGTGATAGTAAGGAAGGAGTTAACTCTCTCTAAAGGGCATGAGGACTATATTCCTGAGGCCAGAGTGAGAAGAAGAGTGATTGTGTATCAACAGGGGTTGGCATATTATTCCAACAGAGGCAGGAGTCCTGGGGTAGATCAGTGAGCTGCAAGAGATGGAAAACAGCACCATTATGCCAATATGGAGCTAAAATTCTCTGACCTAGGTCTCTTAAATATTGTTACCTCTGCTAGCAAAGTTTCTAACAACAAAATCTATCATTGGATGAATAGAGGTCTAGCTATTTTGAGTCAACACTTGGCCTTTGGATGCTCCTTATCTTCCAAATATGTATAACATGAAGGAGACAAAAAGGGTACCAAGTCATCTAGAAAAAATGATGGTGCAAACATCCCATCTCTCCTGATAAATAGTATGGAAAAATTTGAACATGCTGAAATGACCCAAAAGTAAATTTGTTTTTAAATCTTAAAAATATACGCAGGGAGTTCTGGAAGACACCATAATGAAAATACTCATTAAATACATCACTAAATCATATAAAATGCAGTGGGTAGTCACAAATGCACAGGTTGCATTTTATTCTCTGATAGACAAAGCATCTCCTCATTACTAAGCAGAACTGGGAAGCTGTTGAGGATAGCATTACTCTTAATCAGGTTATTTATTTTCTTCCTGGTGGTGACAAGAGCTAGCGTGAGAAGGACGGGGGGTGGGAAAGAGCATCATTATCAAGTACCCATTTGTTGTTTTGAAGAAAGCCATTATATTATTTGTGTAAATTAGGAGTAATCAATGAGAAAACATCAAATAATAAGCAGCTGATTCTCCAGCCAAACTATCTAAATTTAAATTTAATTTAATTTAATTTAATTTAATTTAAATCCTGGCCTATTAAAGATGTCTATAAGGAAATATCATTCACCCATATTAAAAGCTTTTCAAGATTAAAATGAACACTGGCAATTTAGGCCTATAATATTTCCATGGTATTTATCTTCTGGGAATCTATGTGATCGTCAGGTGAAGAAATAACAAAGATGTCTTTTTGTTTGGCTCTGTTGTTTGGGTTTTGTCAGAAAAAAAGCAGAGCCAAAGGTTTTGAGCCAGAACCGAATCTTTGGCTTTCTTCTCTGGTTATCACAGGTTTGCACTTTCTATTTAATAGGTATTTGACAAATGTGGAAATGAATGGATTTTCCTTTGTTAGGTATACTTGACATATAGCAGTGAACAAGAAAGACATGTTCTCCAATGACCCTATCATTTTTAAAGGGAAAAAAAAGGGACTAGCATCTCATTCACTGAATGACTATTGAAAAACCTTCTATGTGTCAAGAACTCTGATAGGCCCTGGACATACAAGAAAAAATTAAAAAAGTGGACATTATCCCTGGCTCATAAGGTACTTAAAAGCAATCAGGGAAAAAAGACATTAAATAAGCAATTAGAATATTATAGTGTTGTCTTAGTCAGCCTGGACTGTCATAAGAAAATACCACAGATTAGGTGGCTTAACCCTTAGAAATTTCTTTTCTCACCATTCCACAGACTAGAAGGCCATGATCAAGATTCTGGCAGGGTTGGTTTTTGGAGAGCGCTCACTCCTTGGCTTCTAATTCGCTGCCTTCTTGCTGTGTCTTCACATGGCCTTTTTTAATGTGCAGGTGGAGAGAGAGAGAAAGAGAGACACAGAGAGAAAGACTGATCTCTGGTGTCTCTTCCTCTTCCTATAAGGACACGAGTCCCATCAGAATATGGCCTCCCCTTTATGACCTTAATTAACCTTAATGACCTTCTTCAAGGCCTTATCTCCAAACAGAGTCACATTGCAGGTCAGAGCTCCAACAGAGGAGTTCTGGGAGGACACAATTCAGTACATAACAAGTTTTGATACATGTAACAAAAGATAGAGGTGTACATGAGACTATCACGGCATATCTATGAATGTCACGGCATATCTATGAATGTGATATCTTAGTCTAGGGGATCAGGAAAGCTTTCCCTGAAGAAGTCAAGGAAGGGGAGCTTAAGGTATGGGTAATAGCTTGGCGAAGAGCAGGAGCGGAGTAGTTAAAGTGGCCACAGCTTGTACAAAATATGGTTACAAAATATGGCACATTCAGTAAAATAACTTAAAAGAAGTAAAAAGCAGCTGGACAAAGAATGACCAGAATGATATGAGGTAGAAGAGGTAAATAAAAGACAGATGACCTTATGAGTCTCATGAATGGGTTTCACGGCGATCTTAAGGATAACAGGAAGTAGAGTAATTTTTTTTTAATGATTTTATTTATTTATTTGACAGAGATCACAAGTAAGCAGAGAGGCAGGCAGAGAGAGAGGGGGAAGCAGGCTTCCCGTCGAGCAGAAAGCCCGATGCAGGGCTTAATCCCAGGACCCTGAGATCATGACCCGAACTGAAGGCAGACACTTTAACCCACTGAGCCACCCAGGCGCCCCTAGAGTAATGGTTTTAAATAGAGGTCAGGTTTGCTCTTTATAGAGAGGACTCTTATTACAAACAGCTTGTGAATGTGTGTGTGTGTGTGTGTGTGTACCAGTGCCTACATATTCTTATTTTAGACACAATTTTGGATGACCTTGGTACACGGTCATACATTGTCAAGAATGCCCACTTTTGCCGTTCACCACCATTTTTGCTATGTTGCTCTGTGAGATAGCAAATTCTGCCCCTCCTCTCCATGGGGGAAAATATGAAATGAAAGGGCGGGAAGATGGTGCACTTGGTTTAATACCCCTTTCCAGTTGTCCTCCTCCTTCATTGAAAATACATTTAATATTTATAATAATAATTAGAATTTATTGGTCACATACTATATGTCAAGACATTGTGGGTAAGTCGGTTACATGGGTTATTTTATTCAATCCTCAAAACAACCCTATGTATTATTATTTTTCCATTTTACAAATTATGAAACTATGGCTTTGAAAGAAATTCCATTGTGCACCACAGATAGCAAACCTGGGAAGCGAGAGGGCTGCAGTTTCAGCATTCAGTGCCACCTCCCAGGTTCTTTGCAAGTAGGCTGTTTTGCCTACCAGTGATGGGTGTCTGTCTGGTTCGGTCTTCGAAGCAGTGCCCAATGAGGGGCTACAAAGAAGTGAACCATCCCCTTCTCTGCTTAGGTCCCTGCCTTCACTCATCACTGCATTCACTTTTACTACCTCTGCCTTGAAAAGTTTCAGCGGGTTATAGAAAGGCCTGATCATAGTCGACTTAAGAAAGAATGCACAAACCCCAAAAGTAAGTTCCCTAAACTTCAGAGAAGGGAAGGGAATAGGAGATTTTCCGCCAAAGGTCGATTATTTAACCTAGTGTCTCATCTCACCAGGAAGGACATCTGATCCTGTACGTCACCTGCAGACTGGTTAAAAGAAAATACCAGGAAATTGGAGAGTGGCTTTGCAATGTTTACTTCCAAGTTAAAGTACAGATTGAATCTTCTAATTTCCTTAATGGGCATAATGCTAGTCTGGCAAATTATTAGCATTTTGGATTGGATTCAGAGATTTGTTTATATATTTCATTAAGCTCATATTTACTGGAGCACGAGGCAACCTACAGTAACAAGCATCAAAAGTCTGTTTTACTGCCCATATTATGAGCAGATGGAGCGTAGACATTTAAAAACGCCAAGCCTTTTGATTAAGAGCCTGATTATAGTCAGATCAGGATGAAGAATAATGGCCTTATACGAAAGTTCTCTGAATTTTAAAATACTACTGGACCTTTACTTGACTTTTTTGAAATCAGATATTGGAGTTTTATGAAATTTGGAGTTCGAAAAGCAAAAGCAAACCCCGACCTCACTAAAATGAATGCAGATAGGAAAGGGCTTGTTTTCAGCAGATCAAGGACAGACTTTGCCCCCAGTGTTGCCAGATCAATGAGTTATTATCGTTATCACACAATGGGGAGGAAAGGTTTGGAAGTAACAGCTTATAAAGGTGATATAGGCTGAAAAAAGATGAGTGCATAGACTCAGAATGTGTTTTGGGTTAGTGAGATATTAAAGAAAATCAAGATGATTTGGGGGGGGCATGATCTATTCCAGCACAATAAAAGACCAGATGTTAAACATATAAGAGCCCCAGCTCTTAGGAACCATGTCCTTTATTCCCACAGAATAACAACGGTTAGGCTTGGGGTCTTGTTATCCACATTGCTAGAGAATTAACATTGCCTTTGGATCCCTGCAATCTTTTTGAGAATGTATGGCAGTAAGAGACCCCTGAAAGAGAGCAAACCTGGTCAAAACCTAGTAAGGGTCCTTCAAATAAACATGCACTAAGGAGGTAGATCTGAAACGTTTCTGCCTAAAAGGCAGCATAAGATGGCATTGCATAGGTTCTAAAGTCTAAAAAATCTAGGCTGAAAACCCAGTTATGTGACTTCCTTAGGTTCATAATTTCAAACAAGTTAGTTATTCCTTATGGTCTCAGTTTTGTCATCTGTAAAATAGGTAAATATCACTGGCTTGGGACACCTGGGTGGTTCAGTGGGGTAAACCTCTGGCTTCAGCTCAGGTCAAGATCCCAAGGCCCTGGGATCGAACCCCACATCGGGCTCCTTGCTCAGTGGGGAGTCTGCTTTCCCCTCTCCCTCTGCCTGCCACTCCTCCTGCTTGTGCTCTCTCTCTGTCAAAGAAATAAAATCTTTAAAAAAAAGCAAACTTAGGGGCACCTGGGTGGCTCAGTGGGTTAAAGCCTCTGCCTCCAGCTCAGGTCATGATCTTAGGGTCCTGGGATCGAGCCCCGCATCGGGCTCTCTCTCTCTCTACCTGCCTCTCTGCCTACTTGTGATCTCTGTCAAATCTTTAAAAAAAAAATCTTTAATAAAAACAAAAAAAAAAACAAAAAGAAATCACCAACCTCCTAGGGCAGTTGTGAGGATTAAGAAAAGAATGGGAAGTGTGAAGCATATTGTGAGCACTTGAGTTTTGAAGACATCAGAATCACTCCCTCAAACATTAGAACAACAATTAACAATTGTTCGCCATCGTTTTGGATCACTACAGTCACGTTTTACTACATGCTGTCCTGCATTCTTTCTTCAACTTTAGTTCCTAGTACTGCTTTGCCGATGTCTCTGACACTCCCTGGGGCTCCTGGACTCTTATCCATTACCCTACTTCAAAAATGTATTTGAAGGGGCTTAAATGGAACTCTGTCTTTTCCCTGGCCTCTGGCATCTGACCACCCATGCTTCTAAGAGGCAGTATTGGATAGCGATGAAGAGATGGGCCAGATTGCCGGAGTTCTCATCTCAACTTTTCGCACTTACTAGCTAGGTGACAGTTCCTTGAATTTTTTGTGCCTCAGTTCCCATATCTGAAAATAATGGGGATGAAAAAGAGTACTTCTCCCCTAGTGTTGTCATGAGGGTTAAGTGGGTGAGTACAGGTAAAATACCCAGCACACAATAAACACTGAATAAATGTTACCTATTATTATTTTTCCTTCTGCTTAACAATTCATGACCCAGACTCGCTACCAAATGGCTGAACAGTCTTCTGTCGGCAATACCGAGGAGCGAGCTCAGATGCAACGCATGAAACATATATGAATTCTAGTATGGCATTGGGCCCAGACCATGAACACCAGATTCCTTAGGAGGCGTGGAGTTACTGCAGGCGTTCTATAAAACCATATGTACAACCATCTTTTCTCAAAGAGCTGCAATTAAAAAAATAAGATACTGGAAGCATAGACTTCAATTTATGTAAATGTTAAAAAGGGATCCCAGATATCTATATAATGCTTGCATTCCATCAAATTGTGAAAACAGAATACTGAAAGATTATAGCTCTAAATCACATCTTGATTTCTGCATCACCATCCCACGATCCTCGAAAATACAATTGATCAAATAATTGGAAATACATTCACAGTTGATTATATTAAATAAATAACAGCAGTGTAGTTATATTTTTTTTTCAAGAAGGTTGTTAATATTGCCTCTTTTATTAAATGAGTACATTTGTCATTAATCACTTCCAAGTCTTCAGGAGACACAGAGGACCCCCCCCAAAAAAACCCCAAAACAAAAATAAACAACAACAACAACAACAAAATAACCTGGTAGTTGCAAATGTCCTAAGTTAGATAAAATAGGAGTCTTAGTAAACTGAGAATAAAATTAACACTGAAAAACCAATCAGATAAACCTTCATTCTAATTGAAATAATTACAATAAAAAGCTTTATAATCTTTTTTTTTATGGTTTGGGGAGAAAATGTGTCTTGGAAGCTTAGATTTAATATGTCCTTTTCAGCATCTGTGAAGCATAAAAATCTCTATAAAGGAGTTTAAATGTACTCGGCTGCATGTCAGTGTGTGAGCCTTATGGAGAATGTGAGGCTTTGTTTGTTATTTTTTGGCTATCTGTCAGGTGCCTTTCTTTTCAGAGATTCAACATTTCTATTCATAGTAGGTTAAGTCATTAATTAAGATCCTCACACCCACCAAACAAATAAAAGTGACATTAGTCAGTGTCAATTTAATGGAAACACTAGCATTATCATTCTTTTATTTCTGAGGGGAAATGCATAGAGCAAAAGAATACATTTAATAATTCCATGTGCTGTAGGTGTGACCCTAGGCGCATTTTGTGACTTTGGGAGAAGCTGTAACTTCTCTGAGCCTCCATTTGCTGCTCAATCTAATTAATGTCAGTGATGGTTTCTTGGAACTAGAGGGAATCCACCCCGAGTTTAGCAGTGTATTTTTCACAGGGTCTTAAAAAGCTTTAGCTGTGAACACATATGTAAATGAGTCAGACATGTAGTAAATACTCAACAAATTGCTAATTGAATCTGAATTTATAGCAAAAATGAGGAGTGGGTTATGGAAGAGGAGGAGGTACAAAATTTCTAGACCCCTGGACAAAAACAAGTCACTTATAAATGACAAACACATCCAGTTAAAATTACAATAAATAAATACAATGTAACTAATAAATAAATAAATATACACACACACACATATATGTATACACACACATAGGTATGGCTTGGTAAAATGTAATGAACGTTCTTTTTAGATGTGTGGCTGATTTCACAAGTATAAAATAAGCCCAAGGTAAAAAAAGAAATAGGTCTGAAAACTATAATGGTAAGCTGACAATGGCTCTATGGGTGCCCTAGGATTATCAGAGACCTTTGTAACTAAAATGCTTGAGTTTTAATTTCTGTGAAACAATAGGAGACAAGGCTTTGGCCCCAGTAAAGCAGAAATGCAAAATGAAACTCCAGCAGTAAGCTGGGTCCTTTAAGAGTTATTTCTGTAGTAAAAGAAAAGTTTAGAAAACAATCCACCTGTTGGCAAAGGGACACCACAAAAAATGTATCCATCATAGCTTGGGCTCTGATTTAGAAAAAGTAAACAAGGGAAAAACTCTTCCCTGAGAGTTCATAGCATTGAGAATTTCAGGGCTAAGGAACCACAAGCCTGGAAATTGACACCAAGTAGTCTTAAATTTGTAGCGCTAGAGACTGATGGGTAAAAGTAAACACAGATCCTGAACATGGGACATAACCTTCACCCACCACACAGAGTATTCCCATTATAAAGACACAACAAGCAATAACCTAAAAAATTAAACAAATGAAAGAAGCAAGATAGGAGAATAACAAGAAATGGAAGGAACCAACAGAAAAACAATTAGGTTTTCAAGCACTTCAGACACATAAATGATAAAATACAGAATGTAAAATAAGTGTCTTAAAGTTTAAAGAACAAAAGATAAAATAAAAAAAAATATCAGCAATAATAGGAAACTCAAAAAAGACCAAGAAATTTGAATATGAATCAATTAGAACTTTGAGAAATTCAGAATATAATCATTAAAAATAAAATGCAATGCAGTGACTAAATAGCACACTGCTATCAGTTGAAGAAAGAAGCAGACAGGGCAGCAGAGAAAGACAAAGAAAGAAACTCAGAGGTCCAGACACATGGAGGATAGACTGTGAGGTCCAATGTACATATAACTGAAGTGCAGCAGAAAAGTAAAGAAATGCATGTGTTGGGGGGGAGGGGACTGTAGAGAGATGATGGCTGAGAATTTTCCAGAGTGGATAAAGGACATGATCTTTGGATTCAGGAAGATAAAGATTTCCAAACAAGAGAAATATAAGGCATCTACACATAAACACATTCTGGCAAAACTGTATAACACCAAAAACAGATTTTTAAAGTATATAAAGAGAAAAAGTAGATTATCTTCAATGGAACAAAAGTAGAATTCTCAGTTGTACTAGCAGAAGGCAGATGACAGCTGGACAATAACTCTACAGGGATGGGAAAAATAACTATCCATATAGAAATTATCATTCAAGGGTAAAGCAAAAAAGGCACATTTTCAGAAAATTGAAATGGGGAGGGTTTGTCACCGACTGTCTCCAACTGATAGAAGTTTGCAAAGATGTATTACAGAGAGCAGGAAACTAAACCTAGAGACAAACACCAAGATGTAAGAGAATGGAAAACAAAGAAGGTGGTAAGTATGTGGATACATAAGAAATAGTGATTAAATAGTTAAAATAATAATGATTAATTTGGGATGGAAGCTAAGATAAAATGACTAAAGTAAAATTCTGGGCAAAAATAAAATGGAAGAAGGGACAGGTGATCAAATTTAAAGAAGTCTGAAGTCCTCAATTTTCAGGAAGATGTTAAAGATGTTGATTAACTTGAGAATTTGTGAAGTTAAGAGTGTAAGTTAAGATGTTTAAAAAGTAACCAAATAAAGATTAGAAATAGAATATGTAATTTCAAAATTAGAAAAGAAAATTATGGAGAACAAAAATAATGACCTCAGTAAATCTCCCCACTCAAAAAAAAGCAGAAAAGAGGAAAGAAAAAAACATAGAAAAATCAGGTAAAATAGCACAAAATGATAGTAGAAATATATAAAATTACAATAACAATCATAATAAATGTAAATTGGCCAAACTTTCTAGTTAAGAATTTGTAAGATTAGGGGCACCTGGGTAGCTCAGTTGGTTGTGTCTGCCTTTGGCTCAGGTCATGATCCCAGGGTCCTGAGATCAAGCCTCAGGTCTGGCTCCCTGCTCCGTGGGGAGTCTGCTTCTCCCTCTCCCTCTGCCCCTCCTCCACCCCCACTTGTGCTCTCTCTCTCTCACTCTATCTCAAATAAATAAAATCTTAAAAAAAAAAGAGTTTGTAAGATTGGATGGCAATATATAATCTAGCTATACACTGTTGACAAGAGACAAATAAAATATGAATGCAAAAAAGTTAAAAGTAAAAGGATAGAAAAAGTTACATTATGAAAATAACTTCAAAAAGCAGATATAGTAGATAAGTTACTTTAAGCAAAAAGAAAAAAAATATTATGAATGAAGAGAGTCAAGAGATTAAAGATACATTGAACCTGGTGGGGGGATAGTTGGAGTTGGGGGGTAGAAAAGATACATTGTACCAGGAAAAAGTCCCAATTCTAAACTTGTGTACATCTAATGACATAGCCTAAAAATATGCAAAACAGAGTAAACAAAATCATAAAGAAAAAATCCATCATTACAGTGGGAGATTTTACTGTATCTCTCTTTGTATGCAGAAGATTAAGGAGATCAAAAATTAATGAAACAGATTTAAAGAGCTCATTTTCTATTTTGATCTAATGTATTGAGATTTTATCTTCCTGTATCTATATCTATCTATCTAGTCTGTATATTTCTAAGTACACATCATTTTTCATAAATATTCAATGTGTGCTTATAAAAATGTCCATTGTCTATTTTTTGAGGTACAGAGTATACATACACACACATATATTTCATAAAAGTTCAATGTGTGCTTATATAAAATGTGAATTCTCTATTTGTTGAGTGCCCATTTTTTTACAAGCACACATTGAACACTACAAAATTGACAATGTACTTGGCCCAAAAGTATGACTCAACTGACTCAGAATTTATGCTAAACAGATCATGTCTTTCGTTATATGCAATTAATCTAGAAATCAATATAAAAATAAATTTTAAAAATTCTCTCCATTTGAAAATTTAAATATATTTCTAAAAAATTTAGACTTCAAAAAACCCTTAAAATGGAAATTAGAAAATAACTATAAAGGAATAAAAATTAAAATACTGTATTACATATCCAAACTTGTGAGATACAGAGATAAAGAGGTATTTAGATATAAAGTGGCTCTGTTTAGATAAAGAAATGTTGACTATTTGTGAACAAAGTGTCCAATTTAAGAAATCAGAAAAACAAAAATAGATTAAACCCAAATAAAGTTGAGGGGAAAAAATACGGATAAGCACACAAAATAATGAAATAAAAAACAAAAATACAATAGGAAGGATCAATAAGGTAAAAGGTTCTATGAAAAGAGTAATAAGATTGACAAACTTCTGTCAAAATTAAATACAAGAGAAGGAATAAACACTATTAGGAAAAATATATACACTGATGAATTCTTTAATCTCCCAAGATAATTCTAAGGAAAACTTTATGTCAATACATTTAAATGTTGAAATAAGCTAAACAATTTCCTGTATGAAAACTGATTCAAGAAGCAGCAGAAAACTCAAATAGATCCAAAATCATTGAAAACACCAAATTATTAATTAAAAATCTTTTTGCATAGAAGGCACCAGACTCAAACACTTCTAAAGAGGATTCTGTACAAGCTGGTTTTTTTTTTTTTTTTTTTGCATGATGACCAGGTTAGTTTTGTCTTAAAAAGTCAATTAATTTATAGATTCATTGATTAAGAGAGAAAAGTTATATTCAATGAAGCATGACTGATCAACTTTAAAACACAAATGCTTCTAGGAAGTTTAAAAACACTAAACTAATTTACACTAGGGTATTAGGAACTACTTAGAAGCCATCTTGAAGGGCACCTGAGTAGCTCAGTGGTTAAGTGGCTGCCTTTGGCTCAGGTCATGATCCCAGGATCCTGGGATGGAGCCCCACATTGCCTTCTCCCTCTCCCACTCCCCCTGCCTGAGTTCCTTCTCTCACTGTGTCTCTATCAAATAAATAAATAAAATCTTAAAAAAAAAAAAAGAAAGAAGACGACGCCATCTTGAGAAGAACAACAGCAGTAGAAGCTTAAATGATGAGGTTTGGGTTGAAGAAGCAGGGCTGGAAAGCAATTCTAACCTTCCAATTCCTGGAAAGGAATGAAGGAAAAAAGGGAACAGAAAGCCACCCACCAAATGCTGCCTCCTTCCTGCTTTGGCTAAGGTACGAATTGGATCATGTGGCTCTCAGAGTCTGGCCATTCTGAAACTCCCCATCCCTGTGATACCAGCTCAGATCAAAGAGAGCTGATGGCAAATACCTATCTTTTGGGAAAACATATGGCATGGTTCTGAGGAGAAGACATTAAGTTAATGCCTGCCTGTGGTACTTTGGCTGCCTTTGGCAACTTTGATTTGCATCCAGCAGAGATGTTTTGGCTCTCGCTAAAGTATTTCTGCATAGCCATACAGTGGTGGTACAATAATAAAGAGGAAGAATGAAAAGCAATAAAAAAAAATACTATCAAACAACTGTTGGAAGGAAGAGAGCTGGTAATCACAAAGCAGCCTGAGACATATCCTCTAATTGTTATTCCAGACAGCAGTCTTCTGGGTAGATTAAGGCCACAATAAATATTGAGGACAGGCTTCCCTGAATCTAACCTCCCCGCGCCTTTGCCAACTTGGACTTTTCTTTAAACAATGAAAGATGGGCCATAACGGAAACTTCTATAAACCCCAAATCAATGGTTGTTTCCTATCCTCATCATCATATTGCAGACCCACCCTCTCTTCTTGTACGTACTTTTGGGAAGACCTAGAACATTGTCAGAGTATTTTTCAGTTGTTGATTTATAAGGAAGTGTTGGAAAGTCTATGCTTTTTTGAATCACAACTTGGGTTCGGTTCTTGGATCTAACAGCTGCTCCGAGCTCCCTGCAGTGCATTAAGCTTCAATTACCTTATGTGTACAATATTTATGTCATGTGGTGTCAGAGTCTACCTAGTTGCTAACCTATCCTATTTCTTTTGCATGACCATAGGGGAAGAATGTTTCCCAGACTCCCTTAAAATTGGGTTGTGGCACTTGACTGGGTTCTGGCCATGCAATATGAACAGAAATTATATATCAATCAATCACATCCAGGCCTGGCCATAAAACATCTCATGTGATCCTTCATGCTCTCTCCATTGGCTTGTTGGCTAGCAGAATGCAAAGGATCAAGCACAGAATTCTGAGGAATGCTTATCTAAGGGGGAAGCCCTAAATCTACAAACTTTATGTCTCTGAGTCACTACTTGGGGAACTCTATGGAAAGCCACCCATTAGTATCAGAATAGATGGAGACACAAATGGAAAATATATATATATATATCATGCCAGGAAGATTATGGGATTGTTTATTATAATAGTTCATATCACTTACCCTGATTAATACATGCTTATTTCTATTATTCAATAAGATATTATTGGTAAAGCATATAGCATAGTGCCTGCACATAGAAGGGGCTTAACACTGGTTGAGGCATTATAAACACAGTCTGACCTGAAATGTAGACTTGCAGAGAAACAAAAATTAGTTCAAAGTTTGTCTGTTGAGCAAGGACAATGAAATTGCTTTCTATAGTTCTTCCTCCTGTATCTTATTTCTCATGATTCTACGTGAAAATACGTGAAGGTTTTATTTCTCAATTATGTTGTTTTACCTTTGTATATTTAGATTTCCAGTTCCAGTGCTTAAATTGTCATTCCTCCTATTTTATATTTATGGGGATGCCCTGAAATTGGGGCAATATTTGAAGACAGAGGTTTGGTTTTTCTTGAACCTCAGATGAATTTCAACTCACTTTAGGTCACATCAAGTATTTTTCCCTCTACCTCTTAAGCATTACCAATCATGGCTTTATCTAACCCTGGGTTGATCTCTAACCTTTAGGTATGTCTTTGTTACATGCCCTAGATTATTATCACATAATGAAACACTGACTAGGGTGGGAATACCATTCCAACACTTCAAATCATTTGTGTGTCTGTCTTTGTTTATAGAGTGTTTTAGAAGCCAACCCCCATACATTTCAGCTCCCTTAGAGAGATTTTCCTTCTTTCTATGAGGAGGAAGGCAGAGAAAGCAAGCCAACAAGTCAGTGCTACTTTATAACTGACAATTTTCTTCATAGAACATTTGAAATTTCTGTTACTTGTGTTTTTAGCTGGAATGGATGACTGCACCTACTTAAAATTTTTCTGTATAGGCAATTCTCTTATCAGTGCCAAGGCATTGGCTCAGAAACCTTAATATTTGACAAATTGCTCCACTGAGAATGTTTTGAAAGTCTACATCTGCTCAGGTTTTCATGCACGAGAAAGGGAAGATCTTTCACCACTGGATACATATTAAAGCAACAGTAGGAGGAAAAATAAAGATGCTTTCAGGTGATATGCCATGAGTTGTGATTGTTCAATGTACACTTATATTGATATATCCCATATATAAAAGAGGTACCTTGAAACTTGCTCTGAATACCTTAGAATAGTGGTTCTTAAAGTGCAGTCCCTGGGCCAGCAGCATGAGTTGCACCTGGAAATTGGTGGAAATGTCAATTCTTAGGCTCCACTACCCACCTGCCTTCTAAGTCAAATCCCCTGTAAGTGGGGCCCAGCAAGCTGTGGTTTAGCAAAGCCTCCAAGTGATTATGAGGTAGGCTAACGTTTGAAAGTTGCTGCCTTAGAAAGTATCATGACGGTAAGGCAATGAATGTATCTAGAAGTGATGATGATGAAGATGATAATGAAAGTAATAATATCTAATAGTTATTGAGATATTAGTTACTGAGATTAGTTATTGAGATAATAGTTACTAATTAAGTGGGCCAGGCTAAACACTTCAAATGGACTAGATAATTTAATCATCACAACTGTCAAAAGTGTTGTTGTTGTTGTTATTTTTATTATTATTACTGTCCCACATTACAAATGAAGAAAC
This sequence comes from Mustela putorius furo, assembly GCF_011764305.1. Taxonomy (NCBI): domain Eukaryota; kingdom Metazoa; phylum Chordata; class Mammalia; order Carnivora; family Mustelidae; genus Mustela; species Mustela putorius. The sequence goes on from NW_025422049.1 coordinate 10,440,163, forward strand.
CTAGGGTTGAAGTAATTTGCCCAAGTTCAGATAAGTAAGTTAAAATCTGGGTTCCAAAACTGAGTATGCCTTTCAGGTCCATCCTTCTTCTTCTTCTTCTTTTTTTTTTAAAGAGTTTATTTATTTATTTATTTATTTATTTGTGTGTGTGTGTGTGAGAGAGAGAGAGAGAGAGAGACATAGAGACAGAGAGAGAGAAAACACTACCAGGGGGAACAGCAGGCAGAGGGAAAGGCAGGCTCCTCTCTGAGCAAGGAGCCAAAGGCAGATGTTTAACCTACTGAGCCACCCAGGCGTCCCACAGGTCCATTCTTTCAACCAGCATGATATATATCATGAGACTGGTCTGTGCAATTCCTAAAGATGTTTAATCTCTATTCCGAGTTGTCATCCGTCATCCTGGCTTGGCAGTGCCAAAGCATTTCACCTGGACATGGGTTCTCTGTAACACAGGAGGTGAGTTTCTCAAAAGTTGTATATAAATCAGTATTTTCAAATTGAGTGTTATCTTCTGTTGACTTTATTAAATTAGCTCTCTTATGTGTTATGTTTTCTGTTCTTCAGCTAATAGTGGTTCCTAACACATTTTCAATTTTTCTATCAGTCTTTCTGTCACACATTTAATAGTCTGTAAATAAATTCAAAGATGCACTATCGAGTTCAAGAATCTTTCTATAATTCTTTAGTCAAGTGAAGAAGGCTTTTGAGACGCAAATAATGACCTCTTGTCTAATATCTGTTGTTTTTAAACCTGGGCATGGCTTTATAATATTTTTGACTAACCATATGAGGTTGAGAAACAGTATTTTGGGACAGATTAATTTTGCTCATCCCAACACAACACAACTATATGAAAGTATCTCAGAAATAAAATTTCCATTCTCCCTTTAATAGTTTATAAGCATGTAACCATTCTGGAATTGAGAAGTGTGAGGAAAACTTTGCTCTTTTAATAGCTTTAGCTTATTGAGGCTTGAGTGAGATCTTGCCTTTCAGAGGACTAAGAGCCATATGAATACCCTAATTACTCCAGGAAAAAAAAAGTACATCTATTTCTTTTTTTTTCCCCTGCCTTAATCCCATCAGTACCCTAAATGTCTATGCTGATGTAGACATCAACTTATAACACTGGGTTTATCATCATAATTATACTGCCAAGGAGTCCTCCTCTCAGGGAAGGTCATACAGGCTACAGAGCAAATGAGAAAGGGCAGGCACGGCTCCTAAGAGGTTCCATTCACAAAGCAGGAGTAAGCATGAATGAAGCATTATTCTTTTGGGGGAAGTTCTGAAAAGGTTGACCTCAGTGGAATGAGTGCAAATTTGCATAATGTTTCATTTCCTAAGAGCAACTCAAGGGTTGGTAACCATTATAGGAGGCCAGACAACATCACGGTGAAGATTAATGGGACCTGGTATCATTACTTCCAAATAGAGAGGAGTCATGCCAAGGTCACCGCAAGGTTGATCGAGGAAAAGATGTTTGCTCATTGGAATGGGTGATTTGTCTCTCAGACTGATGGGGTACAAGGAAACCAGTTGCACCTCACTAAATACTAAGCTGTCCAGTAAGCCTGCTTTGTGTTAAGCAGCATAACTGGATAAAGCATGGTATGGATGAGATTTGTACGAACTTTTGGCAAGGAACATGGTAAGAAAACACTTTAGCCAGTGAAGAGTATTTTTCTTTCTTGTCACTACAGAAAGGAAGAAAAAAGAAATGGAAGAAAAAGTTTCTAATTTTTGCTTCAGAGTCCTGGCTCCTAGGCTCTGTATGAGTAGCATATTGAGAAATTGGTTGATCTAGTTGATTTGATGCAGCATCAAAATAGCTTAGATGGGAATGAGATGGAAAACTTAGCCCAAACGGCGACAATGAAATACCGACGAGCAATTCGTTTTTCATAAGGCTCAATCCCTCAAGGATGTAAATGGTTTTCCACAGAGAGAATATTTCCTGATTATTGACTCTTCCATGTGCTGGCTTAAAACCAAAATGACAGGCAAAGCTGTAAGCTCCCAACCAAATTTATAGTCAATGGAGTTCAAGATTTACCACAGATAGGAGAAGAAACCAGAGGATAAAAACACAAAATGTTTATTTTTAAAATGTATGAAGTACTTATGAAGGATGAAGGAGCAGAAAAGGACCCACCCTTCTTAATTTAATTTAATTTAATTTATTTGACACAGAGAGAGCATACAAGCAGGGGAAGCCTCAGGTAGGAAGAGAAGCATGCTCGGGACTTGATCCCAGGACCTTGGAATCATGACCTGAGCTGAAGGCAGATGCTTAAGTGGCTGAACCACCCAGGTGCTCAGGTGAAAGAGTGCAAGTGAGTGAGAGAGTGAGAGAGAGCATGGGGTAGGGGGTACAAAGAGGCACAGGGAGAAGCAAGCTCCCTGGTGAGCAGGGAGCCCAATGTGGAGCTCAATTGCAGGACCCTGGGATCATGAGCTGAGAAGAAGGCAGAGGCTTAATGACTGAGCCACCCAGGTGCCAGGACCCACCTCTCCTGTTCACTACCAGCTGTCCTAAAACAGGTCACATGACTTCAAGTTTCTCTGGTCAGGTGTCCAAATCAGGGCTTATGACAAGAGACTGCTGATATAAGCAGCTTGGACACAAGTCACTGAAATATGCAGGGTCACCAAATGGACAAGTAACAAACATTGAACTTGTCTGAATGCAAGTTGACTCAAAGGAGTTCGGTCTCTGAATGATGACTGAGGCAATATTTTATAAATTTGAATAAACCTTAGGACAAGTTCTGGGCACCATTGTAGTTCAGATAGTAGTTAGGGAACTTTTACATAAAGAAATATTCTTATAAATATTTTGTGGTTTTCCATTCCTAATTTTGGAACAATAGAACTTCTCTGATAATTGGGTCAGGCAGAGAATATGACTCTGAAGGTTTTTAAGTCTGAGATATAAAGAGGATTTTTCTGAAGTAACCTCACTTCAACTTTAAAATAGAAGGAACAAGACACCAAAACTCATCTGTAAACATTTACTATCAGGTGTTGGAGTTCACTTGGTATCTGTCATTTGTGATTGCAAGATGAACTCTCTTGAAGGTCTTCACATTTCAAAAAAGATCAACTGTGATAGAGAAATAATACAGAAGACTAAAATTGTTCTATAGTACTTACATAGACTCTTACAAGCAAAATTATTCTGAACAGATGATTAGCACATTGAAGGCAGGATTTGTACAGCATCAATCTTTTAATACCTAGAGACAAACTGGAAAACAGAAGAAACCCAATAAATGATTCTGTATGAATGAATGAATTAATTAATTAATGAATAGGTCCCTACAACACTGTAATCAGGTAAGGTAAATTCTGGTATTAATGTAAGAATGCTGTTTTAGCCAAACCCATTTATTTTTTATTCTTTTTTTTAAAAGAGTTTATTTATTTAATTGAGAGAGAGAGAGAGAGATCAAGAAAGGGAACACAAGCAGGAAGAGTGGGAGAGGGAGAAGCAGATTTCTTGACAAGCAGGGAGCCTGATGCAGGGCTTGATCCCAGGACCCAGAGATCATGACCTGAGCCAAACCCATTTTTAAAAAAATTTCTTTCATTTTACCTTATTTTATTTAAATTCAATTAGTTAACATATACTGTATCATTAGTTTCAGATATGGAGTTCAGTTATTCATCTGTTGCATATAACACCCAGTGCTCATTTCATCAAGCATCCTCCCTAATGTCCATCTCCCAGCTACCCAATCCCCCCTACCTACCTCCCCTCCAGCAACCCTGTTTGTTCTCTACAGTTAAGAGTCTCATGGTTTGTCTTCCTCTCTGATTCTGTCTTATTTAATTTTTCCCTCCCTTCCCCTATGTTCCTGTTTTGTTTCTTAAATTCCACATGTGAGTGAAGCCATATTATAATTGTCTTCCTCTGATTGACTTATTTTGTTTAGCATAATACCCTTCAGTTCCATCCATGTCGTTGTAAATGGTAAGATTTCATCCTTTTTGATGGCTGAGTAATATTCGCGTGCACGTGTGTGCGCACGTGTGTGTTTATAGATAAAGAAGATGTGAGATATATCTCACAGATATAGCTTACATCTTCTTTATCCATTCATCTGTCAATGGACATCTGGGTTCTTTCCACAATTTGGCTATTGTGGATATTGCTGCTATAAATATTGGGGTGCATGTGCCCCTTCAGATCACTTCATTTGTATTCTTTGGGTGAATACCTAGTAGTGTGATTGCTGGGTTGTAGGGTAGTTCTAGTTTTAACTTCTTGAAGAACCTCCATACTGTTTTCCAGAGTGGCTATACTAGTTTGCATTCCCACCAACAGTGCAAGACAGTTCTCTTTTCTCCACATCCTCCCCAACATCTGTTGTTTCCTGACTTGTTAATTTTAGCCATTCTGACTGGTGTAAGATGGTATCTCATTGTGGTTTTGATTAGCCAAACCCATTTATGAGAATCTATAAAATTTGCATGTTTATTCAATATCATGGAAAGACGATCAACAATTATAACAACAAAATACCCATAATCGTAGTGATTGCTGAAACACAGGAACATTTCAAGGTAACTGGGTTCATGTGGCTAAGTATGTAAAAGGAACTGACAAGGTGTCCCTGTAATATAGGAAACAATGCTAAATAATAAATAATAAAACAGGTAACAAAATAGAAGAAATGGAGGTTAAAGGATACAATATTTAAAAAAGAATTCTCTAATTATTCTAATTTCCCCTGTGGTATTTGTAAGAGCTAATCTGTCAGGAGCTCATAAAGGAAACAAAATTTCCTTCACTTCTGTTTCTCTTCTCTACTTGGTGTGCTGTGTTACCTCTGTGGGTTTTCCTTAATGTCTGCCCTCATTCTTTCGCAGAGTTTCATTTTTCCTTTTTTTTTCCCCCCCCAACCATGGCCTAAGAAGAGACTTCAGCTAAGACAGCGCAGACACCATACAGTTTTTACTCTGGCAACATGTAAAATCCTTGGCCTGATTTTTTTCTCGGAATATTGGCAAAGACAAGGTATTTACTTATCTCTCTGTTCTGTACTCTGTTAAAGCTCATACGTGGCCCAGGCTATTCTGACACTGTTCCCCCCAAATTTATTCTTCTATAAAGTATCACCTTGCCTTATATTATTTTTGTTTCTCTTCTATAGATGATTAGAGATAACAATATTTACTGTCTGGGATTCATTGACTTCATGCTTTTGACATATTTCCAGAGGTAATAGTTAAGATTAACTTCAATAGAAAAGCCAGAACTTCAAAATCATGTCTAAATCTACAGATATGCCCTTATCACCTTCTGTGAGAATGGACAGAGAGAAGAATATTCTAAATGCTCCAAAGTAATAACCAAGGACAAGAAAATTAAACATTTCAAGGGAAAAGAGCAATTTGGTTATACTTCCAGGTCTCCAGTGTCTGTCCATGATAAATGACATGATAAAAATCCTCTACCATCTTCTTAATATGGAATACTAATTAAAGAAAAGACTGGGCATTCTCTCCATGCTCACCATTTATGGCCTTTCCACTATGGGAACCTCTCCAGTTTGATTGCCCAATCTATAGCTCTCTCCTCACTATCTAAGGGACTTAAGAGACAAGGAAATTTTCACAAAGAATGACCTAAACAGAAACTTTAATGCAACCTCAAGACAAACAGGATTGAAAGTAAAGAGAGAAAAGGGCATATTGATTTTTGGCTTCCTGTACTCTCCCTTCTCATCCTATTATCCAGAAGAAAACACTAAAGGCTTAGTGATCATTAGCAGTAATAATATAACCTTCTCCTTCTCCAAACCATCTTGTCAGTGTCCCTTGTTATCAGTTACTTGATTTTCCAAAGGCGAGTCTGTCATGTTTTCCCTCAATCCCCACAAGTACCCTTCACATCAACTGTTAGAGTGATGTCTGAGCTTAAGCAGTGCCTTTGCATGACAAAGTCTAGTATATATGGGTAGGCAGTCAAATAGCAATTGCATTAAATGATGGATTTGGAGAACTTGGAAGAACTTTCCTGAAACCCAATTCATATTCCTATGACCCATTTTATAACTGTGTACCCTTAGCTTCCAATCTCAGCTTTCTCTCCACATTATGGCTTTGGGATGTCCTTGTTAGATTCTCAACATCTTCTTTTGAAATTCTTCTCTTTCCCTTCCATTGACATTGCTTCTTAAGATATGCATTCCGTAAATAGAATGTTGTCCATAAATGGCTTCTGATGTGTTACCAAACCCTACACAAAACAAAGAATGAAATTTTATCAACAAATACTCATAAACATGGATCCCAAGCCAATTTTTCCCTCCTGAGCTCCAACCCCAAAAGTCCAATAGGACATCTCCACTTTGAATATCTCATGAGCAGTGAGATAAATCTACCATATCCAAAACTGAAACTCTTCACCCTCTCCTCAACTCAATCTTTCAATGTTTCCTAACTCAGGGTGTGGCCATTCCATCTCCCTATATTCTATATTTTATATATTCTGATATGCATACCTGATCTTTTCACCCCTCTGATGCTGTCCCTTTATTGTCTCCCCATTGACTCTGAGTACCACCTACCCACCCACTCCACACATAGACACAACTAGTGCCAGGCAAAGTGGCAGGAGGGTAAATAGATTCTCAAATACTTGCTTGAATTAACAGGATAAAAACAGGAAAATGTCTGGTTTTGGTGATTTTAAAAATCCATGTATTTCATAGTACCTATTGAGCAAATACTAAATGAAAGAATCTAAGTGCTAAATCCATAGAATCTGACCAATTATGCAATATTCCATGGGAATTTATCCTAAAGTTTGGTGAAGCCAAACCCTTCATCTTTCATATGGCTAAGCTGAGGCTGAGAGTAAAGAGTTAATCGCTCAAGGTCACATAGTAAAGTAGGGAATGGTTTCATACCCATATGCCTAGTATGTATAGTCGCTAATTTTAAGCAACCGCCAAAGATAACATTTAGATCTATGCCAGCTAGTGCAAAATTTACATTTCTCTTTGGCATTCATACTCTCATATTTTGTCATTCCATCTTCATTCGTAACTTCCATTTTAGTGTAACTGAAATAACTTACACTCATCAATACTGCTCTATTCTCGCATAATGAAAATTTGAACCCTCAGCTTGGGTGTACCTCATGCTTACATCATTTAAATGAACTGGAAAATGCCAGAAACAGTACTATACCAGAGAATCACTCACTTTTGGAATCATGCCATTTGGGGTTTGACTAATCCCTCTGCCATTACCTTGTTCTAGACTCAGGATAAAATAATTCTCTGAACTTCAGTTTTCTCATCTATGAAAGGAGGGGAATAGTAACTACTTCGTAATATAGTTCTAAGGATAAATTTAAAAAAGATGTTAGGTTAAACCATATGCAACTGCTATTTATGTAGGTCAACAATGGTCCAATATGGCAATTTTATGGTTCAATCTAATATATGTAGCACAGTGTCTGTCTTCTAGCACAATGTAAGTTCAATAAATAGTAGTTATTATGATATCATTAAAGAATAAGAGGGGATAAGACATTGGTCTATAAAGTATATATGTGAAACACATCTAATTTTTTTAAAGTTCTTTATCACTCTGGTAAATAAATGTTGAACTCACATGACTCATTTCAGAAATTTTACATGGATAGTAGAATTATATGGGATTTTTGAAAGACTAGGCTTTGTGGAAATTAGGAGATGCCTGCAGTTCAGCATTATTATTTTTTTTTTTTTCAGTTTCTCCAGCCTTACTTGTGGATTGGGATTTTACCAGCTTCTCACTCGTAGTTCCTAACAGCTATCATGAAATTCATTAACACCCCTTTAACATTCTGATTTGCACTAATAGAGAACAAGGTCAGCAGCAGCACCAAGAGCATAAGGTTACCAGCCTCACCAGTGGACTTAAGGATTCTTTGGGGTTCACCATCAATAGATATGGAGGATTTCCATAGTGATGGGCTTTGTTTGTCTGTCGGTTACTTAAAAGTTTCTCTTCCCATGGAAGACACATAGGCCATAATTTCAACTTTCTCTTGTTTCTTCTATAATTACAATTTTATCATCCATCTTATCTGTAAGTTACTGTGCTTTTGCTTTGTGCTTTATCATCCCTAAGTGAATGAGTTCTGCTCCTAAATCTAATTCCATCAAATATATTGATCAAATAAATATGTCTATCCACATGGTAAAAGTCAAACCTCATTAATTTGAGGGAGAGCTGAAAATGTTTCTACCATATCAAGCATTTCTATAAAATCATTCAGAACTTTGGGAATGTTAGATAGTATCTCATCTTGTAAGACATATTTAATAAAAAATCGGCATTATGGAGAAACTGTTTATAGAAAGAGCATGTACCATGAAGCTGGAACAAAATCTCAAATCCACATAAGCTAAGACCATGAGATAAAAAAGTATTTTTAGCTGCTCCTCTCCCTCTCCTGAAAAAGCAAATAAGAACACTTTCATTGCTGTTATGTGATAAAAACACATTAATTCAGGGTGCCCTTATTGAAAACAGTGCAGAACCAAAACCATCTTCTTCAACAAACTAATATAACTCTAAGGCTAGTCAACATTGGGATAATTGTGTAGGCTTCTAAGGTGACTGCTTTGAAGGTCACTGTTCATTAGTGTATATATTGTTGATGAAGTTGGCCTCATTAGTTTTCAGTCTTTCCTCAGACATAAAGGAAGGCTTCCCAAAGACTTCAGTGTGACAGTAAAAGAGGGAGGAAGAATTTGTGAAAGGATAAAGACATTTAGAATCCAGAAATTTGATGAAAACAGATGGAAAGTATAACCAGAATTCCTGGAACTGACATGCAGAAATACTTTGTTCTCTTCACTACATTTCTGTCCAAGTTGTTGAGTTAAAATATCCATGGTATAAAGGGCTGATTTCTAAAATATGCTATTAATTTAGGTGGTGAATGCTGGTTGTCACAGAGAGAAAAGCATTTTGTAAATAAGTGACTCAGTTTTTCTTTATCTTCTCCAACAATGATCTTTTATTTCTTATTCAAAAACTGATAGCATCTCTCAGCATAGAAAAAAGAACGATGCCATGTCAACAACCGCAGAAGCCAAATCTTAGAATCTGAAGAGAAATAGGTCAGGGGAAAAAAAGGACTATGTCATATTCTATTACCACATGAATATATTTGCATTCTTTACCGTTGTGAGAAAAACACCTGAGGTTACACGAAGCTAAACTTTGCCTATATAAAAAGAAAGTATATTTAAATCCTTCAACCAATTGATGAAAAAACCCCCCTTACACATTAAAAATGTGACAGCTAACTTTGAAGCAACAAGAAAACCGATCAACATAGAGGGGGTTCAAAGCATCAGAGGTGCTTTTGGACAAGCTGAACTGTAATTTTCCTGCCAACCCCGGAAATGAACAATTCCAAGAGAAAATACTCCAACCTTAATCTTAGCAACATAAATAAAGCTGCTATATTATTTTCCACTTACAGTTTTGTATTAAATTTTTACCCCATGACAGTTTCAATGCAATTTGAGTCTCTGGACAATGTCAAACTAGGGGATAAATTACACAAATTTGCTTAGAGTGGAAAATACCTTCTATCCCCAAAAAACTTTTGGAATATCCCACTTTCCTGTAATCTTTGGCTCTAGCTCCAGTGTATCATCAAGTTTCTGTGACAGTTTAAAGCAGTGATTCTTAACCTGGTGCTTGCAGAGGAGTTTCTGGGGATCTGTTAAATAATCTTGGATTGTTCAGAAAAATTTTGGAGGGGGGCAATCAATGGTCCATAAGTTTCATAAGATTATTAAGCCATTTGTGAACTTGATCAGGTAACAAAATGCTAGTCCATAGCACTCCATCTGGAAAAATCAACGGTCAGAGAGAAGTCTGTTCAGATCAGTTTCAAGTACAAGAAACTCCAAGGTTACCTCTGTGGAACCAAAGAGACAGGACTCAACAAGCAGCTTAGTTATGGAAGACTTGAGTTTTGGTGTTTAGGTTTGTCCTGTCAATCATCATAACAGAGAACAAGTCCACGAAGGAGATCCCTGAGGCTGATAAAAGTGTTCATAAATCATTCAAAGAGACTGGGTGGGGAAACTAGCATGATTCTATCACCCAGGAACAGACCCAGGTCCAGAGGTAGTGAGGAACCTCAGGAAAGTAGCTGAATAAAATCCTAGGCAGGTCTACATACTCTAAGCATAACAAGGCAGTAGTAAGGATTAAGTATACATTTTGTTCATATTTCACTTGAAAGAAAATCATGTGTTATCCATTTTTGCAGTTTATTGCCTTAGATCAATTCCAGATCTGTTTCAAGTTAAAGCATTAAAAAAAAATTGATCCAAAGTACTAATCCAATCTTCTTTAATGCACTGACTTATCTGTATTGTTATTAATCATTTATTAAATGCCTACATTGTTTTAAGTACTTGAGAGAGCTTATGCAGACGTGGCCCAGCAAGTGGTCTCCAGTTGCTGGAAGATGTGGTTCGTATTGATTTCATTGTTAATTGATTCATTAAGTGCCTAGGTACTACAGTTATCAGAACCAGAGAAATTCATGGAAGATCAATAAATAACTTTGCACATTATGGAAATGATAATTGAATTTTAAAAAACGTGTTTTATTTCCTTGGAGCTTTTTTTTTTTTAAGATTTTATTTATTTATTTGACAGACAGAGATCACAAGGAGGCAGAGAGAGAGAGACAAGGAAGCAGGCTCCCTGTTGAACAGAGAACCCAATACAGGGTTCAATCCCAGTACCCTGAGATCATGAACTGAGCCGAAGGCAGAGGCTTAACCCTCTGAGCCACCCAGGCACCCCTCCTTGGAGCTTGTTTGATACATAGTATCACTGTACTGAGGAAAGTATTATGGACTCTACCTTGCCATTCAATTCTCAAATCATACATATTAAAAAGATGTTGGATCTGGATACTTAGCATATATCCTACCATATACACATAACCTATTCTGAGATTACAGATCACACTCTTACCTTTTCTAGTCACATCTGCCTTCTTTTCCCCCAAAGACTAAAGATCATCTTAGATGTATCCTCGAAGAATATGTAGCCCAGACTCCTAACCCTGGGATTTAAGGATTGCTGACCATTCTCAGAAATGATATTAATTGCTATTTCAGAGTCAATACCAATTAGGATTTTAGATGAGAATATTCAAAAGTCCAAAATAATGTTTTTCACGCTATATAAAAATGTAAGTCACCCAGGCCCATATAACCCTGCAGTAGATCCAGGAGCCCAGAGATGGGGGAGCGGGAAGAAATATAAGTCACCTCACCAAGTTAATGCATTTAAAATAGGAAAACACAATGTATCTCTTTAAAGCAATGGATGGAAAGCTAAATAAATCTGGAACCAGAAACATGTTTCTATCTCTTGAGCCTTGTGTTTCAACAGGCTAGTGCATTTGATTCTTCTAACTGAGCAGGCATTTGAGCAATCAACCAAGCCCTGTGGTTGACTGTGGAACTGGCCATCATCCATGGGTCATTTATTCCAGAAGGTTTGACCACAGACTATGTCTTTTCATCCACATTAGCCCATTTCGTTTTGCTAGTATCCTTAAAGAAATCAAGGTCAACTAGGCTGTATCTCTTATAATCTTTCTTCATAAACTTGAAGGTGATTAGGAATTCATTCCTCAGGTTTCAAGTAGTCTTACAAAGCAGCTCCATTGGCATTTTTCCTTTTCTCCAATATCCTATTTACACAAATTCAGTAATTCTGACTCTTCCAAAATGTATTCACATTCCTTTGGCCATATGATCTTACAAAAATTACTTACCCTTATTGGGACTCACTTTCTTCATCTGTAAAAATAAATACACCTTAAAGGTATCAAGTATTGAATGAACTAAGGCATGCACAGGTGCTTCTCTAAGAGCCTAGCATATAAGCATTCAATAAATTGTACATTATTAATATTATTACTACTCCTAAAGGAGGGAAACTCATATTGGAAATAATAGTACTCTAATGGCATGATGCTCCGTGCTTAATAGAGGAGAAGCAAGTAGAGATATTCAATGGTCAGATACTTTTGCAAGATTAAGAAGGTAGAGGAATTGCAGTGGGAAGTCAAAGAAGAATCTTTGTAATTCTTGCCATGATAGAGACAGTGCTCCTGACTGTCCAGCCATCCATGTAACTGTTACATAGAACTCTCTTCCCCTGATCGACTCCTCACCTATTTCCATTTAGATGTTCAGAGGTTCACCCAGGAACTGATTCTCCTACTTCCCAAAGAGACACACCCAACTGGAGCTTCCCAACTTCTGGTCATGTATTTGTACTTAAAAAAAAAAACAAAAAACTAATTGCTTTGCAAGCAGTGTCTTGTTGAACCTAACCCACATAAGACCTATAGAGGTGGAGAGACAGCATCACCTTACCTGTTTTATAGACTGGAAAACAGACAGATCCCATGACAATGGTTCTATCTTGCAAAAACAAAAAACAAAAAACAAAAAACCCCTCTATATTTGGAGTTAGGTATCACTTCTCAAGATATCACTCTCTAGTTACATAAAGGGGCACATCCAGTTTCATCCAATTTACTCATTAAGTACCAGTTGGAAATAGGCAAATTACCAGGAGGCCATCCAAACTTTATGATCCTGCCATCACCCATATAATCCCAGAACAACGATATTTTAAAGCAGGCCCCCCTCTTACACCCCAGCTATCATTCAAATTGCCCAGGTGCAGGCTGTTGGGGGGAGACCTGGGCTCAGGATTATTATTCTAACACCCTGAGATGACACTTCTTTGAAAAGTGTAATCAGGATTCTTCCAGTGTTCTGTTTATTTATTTATTTATTTAAATAACACCTGTCTGGCAGTTGTCACAACCCATTCAGAGCTTTTTATTTAGCAATAATGATGAACAGCTTAAATTCAGCCAGAGCATTTCCAAAGAGAAACTATACATTTGATTGCTGATAAATGTTGTGTACTTTGTAATTATAGAAGGTAGCCATGGCCCAGGGCCCTGTCTTTATAAAAGAGGCTGTTTGATGTGTCCAGGGAGACAGTTTCCCAGACAAATAACCCAAATCGATTTAGCCACTTCCCCTTCAAGGGACAAAAGAGAAATTTCTCTGGTGTTTCAAACCTAGCTGAAAGCTGTCACAAGTCCAATTGAGAGGCAAACTTAGTACAAATTGTGTGCACCCAAGCAATCAATTTCAAAAGCCCACTCCCCCTTCCTTTAAAAGCAGTGAGCTGTAGGCTGGCTTTTGTTCTATTACTCTTAGGTGATTGTGTTTGCATTAATAGCAATATTTTCAGTAAGAGTTATCCACATACAGATTTCTGAAAGCTTTCAGTTTGCGGCTGCACATCTCCCTTGAAAGAAAAGACCGGCTGTAGAGCTTACTGAGGACCGCACTGGGGAAAGAGCTTCAACAGTCTGGGGAAAGAGACTTGGCCAAGGGCCCCAGCAGAAACAGCTCAGACTGAGTGTTCAGACACCACAGTACTCCCAGCTAAGAATCCATTTTCCCAGTGGGTCAATCAAATAGATCCTTATTCGAGAAAGAGTGCCAGAGAGCATCAGAGAGCCAGGCGAATGTGTTGGAGTCAGACTCATCTCTGTAGCAGAGAAGACGATGGCCATTTACCCTGGTTCAGTCTGACCCAGGAGACTCCTCTGTGCAATGAAGAGGGAAAAAGAGTGGGGAATAATATGCCAATTTGCATGATTATATCTCTGAATATTTGTAACACTCTTCCTATTTCTTTTTAAGTCTCACTGCATCCCTATGTAGGAAAGGCCAGCCAAGCTCCGTTCCCAAAAAAGAGAAAAGTGAGGCTCCAGAAGGATAATGTGTACTCGACAGGTCACCCCATCATAGTCAGAGGCTCTGAGCTCTCCCAAAGACTCAAACCTGTCTCCCTGCTGTGCCCCCGAAGTGCTTGTTATGGTGTAGACAACCCCTTTGTTGTAGAAATGAGCACCACTCACAGTCACCCAGAAAGCAAAATATTCATTCGAAAAGCAGTAATGACGGCTTTATGTCAGAATTATGTCAGGGCTCTCCTCTAATTCATGCATTTGCTTTCCTCGCTTCAGTACAGAAGGATGCACCTTGCCCGTTTGGGAAAGATAGAGAGGTACCATCTGTGCTATCAAAATTCGAGATGGGCTTCCATCAGACACTCCTTGGTTTCCCCCATGGTAACGTCGGTCAGAGCAGAGCCAATTTCACAGAGCAGAGGCCTTGATGAATGAACGAGGGATCAAATTAATGTTGAATTCTCAGTGCTGTGCTGTTTGTTTTCTTACTGAACTTTTACTCATCTTTCCAATACTTTTTTTTTTTAAGATTTTATTTATTTATCAGAGAGAGAGAGGGGGAGAGAGCGAGCACAGGCAGACAGAGTGGCAGGTAGAGGCCGAGGGAGAAGCAGGCTCCCTGCCAAGCAAGGAGCCCGACGTGCAACTCGATCCCAGGATACTGGGATCATGACCTGAGCTGAAGGCAGCTGCTTAACCCACTGAGCCACCCAGGCGCTCCCCATCGTTCCAGTTCTATTGGAATACTTCCTCCTTCATTGAGGCTTTTCTCTTTCCCTCCATCATCCCTCCCTGCTCACACCCCGTGGCCCTGCCATCAGTCTGATCTCTTAGTCATATGGCTCTGTGCTGCTAACAGCCCCTATATCTGGCCTAGCCCTGGAGTTATATGGGGATTCATACCCAAACACTAGATTGAAAATTACTTAATATCAAGAACTAGAACGTGGTCCTGTTCACCTTTGTGATTTTCACAAAATCTCCTGAGCACCTAGTAGGGCTCAAAGGATCACAGTTGAGTGTAATGATTGTGATTGCCACACTCAACTCGGCCATTAGCTACTATCTAATTTCACCCCAGTTTCCCTTATTCTAGATTTTCCAGGCATTTATAGCTTCCTAGCCTTTCCCTGTCACTATATTTATCCCCCAGTGCAAACCAAGAAGAGAGAAAAAGAAAAATTATAAACATGACCTAACATTTGCAGTTTCTGTCACTGTCTTCTTTTTCCTAATCAAGAGATTTTCTTTGCTACATGATTAATTTCTCCACTCTGACCCTTTGAGGCCCAGAGTTATCCCAAAAGTTGCCTTGCATCTGTTCGCTTAAGAGAATACATTAATCACCTTAGCAACATTTGTTTGTAAGTATCTAGCGCCACATGTCTATATGCTTCTGTGTAGGCATGCATATTTCTCTTATCAATCCCCACCTTCTACATAAAGTGATTAAATTCAGTTACATAAATACCCACGGGGAAATGGATTTTTCTGGAACCCTGTGGAGCTCAAGGAAGAAATACTTCTCAGGGGCACCTGGATAATCACTGACTGCTTTTTCACCTGGGGTAACATTTAGACTCATGACACTGAATTCAGTTGAAGAAGAAGGAGAACCTAGTGTTCATAAAGTACAAAGGTTATTTAATTCTTCCTGAGCAGTGATATAAGCCACACACAGAAAAAGGATATGGTGCAGCACAAAATCAGATTTCTTGCACCCAGAAACTTTGTTTTATTCAAGCAGGATTTCCTATTATTGTTTGCCTAACGTTAAGGGCCTCAAAGGGCTAGCAGAGTAATGCTGCTTTGCTTCTGCTGTTAGGTACCTCACTTCTGCTAAATTTGTGAATCTTTGGCTAAATAAATCAAGAATTTATGGGACATTTGGCTGGCTCTGTTGGTTAAGCATCGGCCTTTGGCTCAGGTCATGATCCCAGGGTTCTGGGAGTGTGTGTATGAGAGAGAGAGAGAGAGAAAAGAAAGAGGGAGGGAGAGTAGGGGCGGTTGGGGTGGGGGTCGGGGGGAGGAAAGAGAAAAAAAGAGGTCTTCTCATGCATCTGTAACACACCTGAAGCAGTGCAGTATCTCATCTATTCTACTAGATTGTAAATTCCTTGCAGCCCTCCTATTACCTGCATAGTGATTTGTACGAGTTAATGTTTGATTAGCGGATTAAATGGATAAAGTGAACTTTTCAGCATATGGTTTCTATATTAGCTTCCTATGGCTGCTGGAACCAGTTATTACTGAGAGCCTTACAAACAATACAAAGTCATTATCTTATAGTCCTGGGAGTCAGAAGTCCAAACAAGTCCCTCTGGATTAAAATGAAGTCATCAACAGGGCTTCATTTCTTTTCTGGAGATTCCAGGGAAGAATTCATTTTCTGGCCTTTTCCAGTTTCTGCCCGCATTCCTTGGTTCCTGGTCTCTGTCCTCCATCTTCAAAGCCGGCGATGGCCGGTCAAGACTTTGTCACATTGTAGCACCCTGGCCCTCTCGTGCCTCCCTCTCCCGCTGGTAAGTAATATGCTTGTGATGCCATTGGGCCCGCTTAAATAATTCAGGGTACTCTCCCCATTTCAAGGGAACTTAATTACATTCGCCCTTTCCAAATAGTATAACATAGGCACAGGCTCCAGAATTTAGAAGAGGAAATCTTTTTTTGGCGGGGAGGATTATTCTGCCTCCCACAGCTTCTTTTTAAAAAGACCATTTTAAAAACTGTTACACTGCTTTAAAACATTTAGCAATATAATAAGTTCCTGAAAAAGGAATTAAACAGTGTTTTCCTTTCATTTTTAAAAAAAGAATCCAACCTCCTGCCATAGATTTTTCTTACCCAGGTAAGTAGGAAACAATGGAGACTATATCAGTTATTGCTAGCTGGGCCATTTTAAAATAAATGACTGAGGTATTAGTAGATCACAAAATCACACCAAACTTTTCAGGGCAACTTGAAGCTATATATAAAATTTTCTTATGTTTGAATTTACATAATAAATGAAAGTTAGCTGAAAAAATTCCCATACAAATGCCTGGATTTGTCTTTATGGAATTTTAACCTACAATATTCTTCTAATTCTCTCATCAGAATGTTTAGGATACAAACTGAAGACATCCTATTAAGGGTACACTGATATCATTTTTGCTAATTAGTCATAGGCCTAAGATGGTAATGATGATGTCCTCTAAGAATAGAAAAATAAACTACTTTCCTTTTTATTTTTTAAAGATTTTATTTATTTATTTGAGAGAGAGAGAGAGAGAGCATGAGAAGAGAGAAGGCCAGAAGGAGAAGCAGACTTTTTACAGAGCTGGGAGCCCAATGCAGGACTCAATCCCTGGGCTCTGGGATCATGACCTGAATGGAAGGCAGTGGCTCAACCAACTGAGCCACCCAGGTGTCCATAAACTACTTTCTTTTTTTTTTTTAAAGATTTTATTTATTTATTTGAGAGAGAGACAGTGAGAGAGAGCATGAGCAAGGAGAAGGTCAGAGAGAGAAGCAGACTCCGCATGGAGCTGGGAGCCTGATGCGGGACCCGATCCCAGGACTCCGGGATCATGACCTGAGCTGAAGGCAGTCGTCCAACCAACTGAGCCACCCAGGCGTCCCCATAAACTACTTTCTAAAGGACCCTAAAAAGCATTGTTGAGTTAGAGTCAAAATTAATCTTCATATATAAACTATTTTAATTTAGCCTTCTGGCCTTTCACTTAAAGCCTCACTAAATCGACTATAATCAGAGATAAACAGAGAAGATGGTACAAACCACCTTGCTTATACAAAAGTAATGGATAAACAGCCTTGCAGTTAAATATAGCAAAATAAGAAGTGGATTTATCTTGTTAGCCTCCCAAACGCTGATAAAAATAGGAAGGAGAGCTATAATGAAAGACATTATCCAACAGGGACTAAGAAAATGGGAGAGAAAACAACAACAGACCAAAAATTTCAAAAGATGTTTAGAAAAGCAAAAGTGGATGGAAAAGTACAGGTCAATTCTTTTTTTTTTTTTTAAAGATTTTATTTATTTATTTGACAGACAGAGATCACAAGTAGGCAGAGAGGCAGGCAGAGAGAGAGAGAGAGGGGGAAGCAGGCTCCCTGCTGAGCAGAGAGCCTGATGTGGGACTCAATCCCAGGACTCTGGGATCATGACCTGAGCCGAGGGCAGAGGCTTTAACCCACTGAGCCACCCAGGTGCCCCAAGTACAGGTCAATTCTACAGAGTAAAAGAATTTATAACCTAAGTCCCTGTGGAGGGGAAGAGCAATGAGATGGGACCTGTAGTCCTACAGAAGCTGAGGGGTAGAGGCACTGGTTACCACAGAATGATTGGTTGAAAGATAATCTACAGAGTGCTTGGACTCACTGGTTTCCACCTTCTGATCCACGCAGATGGTGACTACCTTTCCTTCTCCAATAGGAGAGGAGAAGTTTAGTCTTTGGAAAAACTGAACTTGGGGAGGTTCCACACTCCAGGATGGGAGTGTAGAACAGGGATAAAGCATGGAACTGAGAACAAGGAGATCAAGAGTAAATCTTGTAAAGTACAGTGGGATCCTCACTCTTTCTCTCAACCCTGGTCCTACACACAGCTGGGTAGATACCACTACTGTTCTGCTCAGGATAACGAATTAGACAACTAAGCTCGGAGAAATTAAGACTCTGATGTTGTGGGTGTCTTTGTGAAGAGGCGTACTTCTGCCTGATCCCCATTCCAGCAAACCCACCAGTCAGCAAGCCTCAAGCCTTCACCTCACATTCACACAGAACTTCTAATTACTTTTATCATGGATCACTGTTATATTGCTAGGAATTGCCAAGAAATTCTCCAACTTGAGAGAAACCGTAAAAAAGACAGGTTATAAGGACTCAAAATTTCACTTTCCATGTATCTTGGGTTGCATCAAGCTGAGGGAGTAAACCTAGAAAGATGAGAACCTAGGAAAGAGGAGATCTAATGCAGAATGATGAAAGGAAGTTATAGGATGAGAATTGTATCCCAGGTCTACAGAGCAGAAGTAGCCATTCTAGGTTGAAACAGGATGGTACAGGGTGTTAGGAAAAAGGCCTCCAGGGGAAAATGGAAGTGGCAGGTTTTTGGTAATATTTTTCTAATTACTTGAGTAGTTGCAAAACATATCGATAGGCATTTGATAAGTCTGGAGGGATGTTTGGGGGGAAAGTTAATGTTAGGTATATAGAAAACAAGGCAAATGAAAATAGGTGAAAAAGAGAACTAGTGACCAAAAATTGTAAGAGAAAAGAAATAGAATCATGGTAGACAAAACTTGTCTACCAAAGATGGTAGACAACTTGGTTCAACAGTGTATAGTATTTACATGGGCATGGCATTTTAAATAATAACAGAAGTGCATGTGTGTGAGAGGGAAAATAGATTAAATTTCTCATCTTCCAATAAAAGAAGTTAATAGACAATGCATAATGTTGATAAACCAAGAAATTGGATGGTAACTAGGCTTATTGCGTTGATCTATTCTCAATGTATACAAATGTCCAATCACTATGTTGTACACGAGAAACTAACAGGATTTTGTATGTAAGTTACTTCAATAATAAAAAGAAGTGATGATGAGCAGCCTAAAACCCAAAAAAGGAAGAAGTTGCAACAAAAGCATATCATTTAGAAATATGGAGTTAAATACTAAAAGAAACAGCTCAAAGTTTCAAATGGGACTGAGGAATGGAGAAATATGAATAAAGGGACTGCTTTTTAAAAAATTTAAACTTCATCTTTTGTCTGCCTGTATTACTTTGGTAACATTAAAATTTTTTTTTAAAGGGAACGAAGGAAGGACAGTAATGAAGTGAAATGAAATGAATTGCCAAAGAACCGGGAAGTGAATGTAAGAGTCTGCGTGTATCAGAAAGACAGATCTTTAAAATGAACAGGAAATCAGCTTGTTTTGCCTCAAAAACAATGATAGGGATAATGGTACCAGCCCAACTGAAAACATGCTTGACTGTGCTTGCTTCCAAGTATTCTCTGGGGCTCATCCGGGGGCTTTTGACATTGATGTTAATGATGGGGCACCTGGATGACTCAGTGCATGAAGCCTCTGCCTTCAGCTCAGGTCATGGTCCCAGGGTCCTGGGATGGAGCCCTGCATAAGGCTCCTTGCTCAGAGGGGAGCCTGCTTTTCCCTCTCCTCCTGGCTCAGCTCCCTATCTCTGTCTTGCTCTCAAATAAATAAATTTTAAAAACCTTAAGAAAAAGAACCATCCACATTCTAAAATAGATGTTTCTGAATAAAAGTGGCATTCCCATTACTCATAATGAGCTACATTTCACTTATGGAGAAGGAATGCACTTTGGATTGTTCGAACATTGTTATGGTGGATATAGGCCATTTACCAGCTGTTTGGTCTGATTACGCTGGGCCAGCACCTGTATTTCTGAGAGACCTAGCTAGGTTAGGGAGTACTGCCTAGAGCCATGGAACAGGACTGAGCTGACTCACTCACCTCACCTCAAGGAAATAAATTCAAATCCTTTGGAGAGTGCTGTGCCATTAGGAGCCAACATGTACTCCCAAATTATTTGATTTTCAAGCTATCCACTTCAATAAACCATTCCCTCTACATTATTTGTGACTCTACTTTGGTAGAGTCAACCAAGAATTCAAGACCTTGTTTTGTACCTATGTGTATCTTGCTTACTAATTATTCTGGTAAGGCTTCCATAGCTATCTGGGTTAGGGAAATACTGTGTGCAAAAGTCCCTTGAACTGTGATCATATTATATTTCTGCTCCAACTCAATTCTGACACGTGGAATTCCAGTCCACTCCCCGAATGACATCGTCCAGGTCTTTCATATTCTGATTTATGGCTCTCAAGATGCTTCTCAGTTTCCTCTTTTCTGATGGGAAAACAAGACTTACATTTTTCGTATGGTTATTACATTGAAATTACCATCAGAAAATTAATGTATTTAGTAACTGTCAAAAAGAGTGAAAAATGTGTCTGAAACATGAAGACAACTGTATTTACGAATCCTTTCAACCTCTTAGAGGCATCAGATAACAGGATATGTGTCATTACGACTTTGATCCAGGGCACTCTGTCATTTAAAATTTCGGGAAAAAAAGATGTTCTTTATTCAGCCAGAGCTGAGAGTGTCATCATAAATAAAGGTCATTTACTTTATGTTGCTTTTAATTTGTTCAGTGTTGAAGATCTCTGCATCTCTAGCACTGGCAGGAAAATGTACTTCTTATCTGGGGTAAATTACGAACAATTTTGCACTAGGAAGGTATTAAATAATCAGAGTAGGGAGATCAGTTAGTTATTGATAAAGGATTAGGCCCTTTGACCTTTTGTTCTCCCATCCCGTATTCTAGATGCAGCAGCGTCTCCATTCCCGCTCTCCAATTGTTGCTACTGGAAATAGAGAGGACCCACTCATCCTTGTCATCATCTTCAGCAAAGTGATGAGGTCAGATGAGTTTGCCTCATGTTCCACACAATATACACTCAAGGTTTCTGGAGGGTGTACTTGGCAACAACAGGGATGAGAAGATTCTGCCAGCTGCCTTTGCTTGGGGCACTCAGTGTAACTTTTCTTTTTCTGTGACCTTGAAAAAACCCTCAAGTATCTCCTCCCCAAGGCTTCTAAATTCTGACAGGAACGACTCACAACAGTGCGGCCTGCTGGTAGACCCGGGGTTTGCCTTCTGTGGATCAGGGTGAAGGGAAATTTCTCAGTACCAGCTCACACTGGTATTTGAGCCGCGTACAGGACTGTGTCCTTAGCCTAAATTGCTGCTGGGCTTGAGGTAGAGGCAATTCCAGATAATGCCACTCACCGAGTGTGTGTGTGTGTAAGAGAGAGAGAGAGAGAGAGAGAGAGAGACACATTCCATAACCAAGGAGTTAACAGGGCAGAAAGCGAAGCTGCAACTTTTTTCCCATTTTTGCGTCTTCTCGGAATGCCGTCTGCTACCAAGATCCTATGAGATAGTATCCTTGCCTGAGATGATATTCAAGTGTTCATTTAGTTGTTTGCAGGAATTCAAGTTTCCATCAAGGAGCTGGCAGGCACCAGTTGGGACCACTGACCCCCTCTTTGAGCTCAACAAAATGAGATTAACTCTCCTTTCCTTAGTGACTTCCTTAGTCTGAGTTTAAGTCACTGGCCCTCTCCTCCTCACACACCTCTCCTCCTCACCTCACCTGCCTTTAAAAACGTCCTGACTCAGGGTACCTGAGTGGTTCAGTCCGTTGAGTGTTGGACTTTTGATTTCGGCTCAGGTCATGATCAACTGAGTCATGGGACCAAGCCCTACATCAGGCTCTGCGCTCAGCACAAAATCTGCTAGAGATCCTCTCTCTTCCACTCCTACCACCCCCCACCCCAAACCGCTCCCACTCTCTCTCCCTCCCTCCTCTCTCGTTGTTTCTCTTTCAAAGAGGGCTTTGGAATAAACCATTTCCCTGGTGCAGACCAAAGGTCTTGGGGATGGGCCCCACTGCACGTCTGGTAAACTTGGCTTTGGTCACGTGTGTTTTAGTCTACCTCTCCCACATCCTCAGTGTCTACTTATTTCCCCAAACTGCCTCATGGCCCTCCGTTGCCTTTTACAAACCCGACTTTGGCAGCGGCAGAACCAAAAAAGGGCTCTTAGAAGATCCAGTAGTTTCTGGTCTATCCAGAGGGCTCCTCCCTGTTTGTGTTGCTTTCTGTGCTACCCCTTCCCTTTGGGCCTAAACGAGGTTTGTCCTGTTCTGCATCCCACTGCCGCCCAAGCTGTGCCCTGACACCCCATGACAAAGGCCACAGCGGCCCTTTTGGGTTTTAGATCTTGGCCAAGTCAGAGCCCCAGCCTCTGCACACACCCGAGGGAGAAGAAAAGAAACTTCATGGAACATAATTCTAAGCTTCTGTTAAAATAATTTTTTTTCTGTTACTTTGAGTTCCAATTTAAACCCAATCATTCTTTTTTTTCCCTTCTTAAATTTAAACTGCCTCAACTTCTTAATAACATCTTTTCTTAATTTTCAGGTCTTCTGGTTGGAAAAATTCACAAGTATCCAGTATGGAATTTCTTTCTTTATGTGGTTCATAAATCCGTCTTAATTTTGATTCACAAACTCCATTTTTCATCTATAGTTGCCATTGTTTCAATTTTTCCTTCCTTTCTCATCATACAGAGGCCAAGAAGCTGTATATCTTGGATGATCTTTCCAGACTATCCTGTATGACACATTCCTCTTACTGTCTGGTACTCACTCTGTCTCTCAATTTCTCTCTTTCTCATGAAACAATGAATATATGACTTCTGTGTCCCCTTAACCCGCCTCTACTTTATCTTAATGATTTCACTTTGAAAATTGTCAGCAAAATAAGACAAAACCTCTTCTTTCTGTCCTTACTACACATATGCTGTATCCCTGTAAATACTGAGTATTTATCCCAAATGACCAGGTTAGCTATAAAGAAAGCATTTATTTGGGGATATAACAAGGGTGGTGTGTGAGAGAGAACAAGTGAGTGAGCTTTTGCTTTATTTAGAACAGGAACTCATACTCTTCACTGAATGAGGCCAAGACCTCAGGGCCAGAAATAAGTAAACAAAGTCAAACTAAAACCGAGTTTACCATGGGAACAAACTGCTCTGAGGGTATTTTGGAAGATCCATAAGAATGAGCTCAGACAATAGGAAATCCAAAATATAATCCCCTCTTGGAGAAGTCATGGCTTAAGAAACTCAACTTTCCATGGTCAAGAAACCAGCCTTTCCATGAGAAAAGCCAGTCTGTGCTTCCTTTTCCAATCTAGACTAATAGCACAATATATCCTCCCGTGATCTGTCTTCAAAATGTGCCCCAAAGTCTCCTGTCATGTGGATGGGAATTAGACATATTTGTGTCCCTGGAGAAAGTAGTAAGAGCCAAAAGGAGGAAAGGACGGGGAGGCAAATTTCAGGCCAACATAAAGAATAACTTTGGAACTGTGAAAAGTTGCTTGAAAATCAAACTGGCTGCCCCAAGAGATAGTGTTTGAGCAGAAGCTAGATGACCTTGCCAGGAATGTCATCAGAAGGACTCAAAGACAAATGCAGTAGAGAGGAGCCTGGGATTTTTTCTGACCCCTAACAGCCCATAATTATATCATTTTCTAAATAGTCTTTAGCAAGTATGTATTTGAATATGTTCTTTTATTTTTTTTTTTGAAGATTTATTTATTTTTGAGAGAGAGTGAGCAGGGGAGGGGCAGAGGGAGAGGGAGAGAATCTCAGGCAAACTCCCCACTGAGCAGAGTCCTATGTGGGGCTCGATCTCACGACCTTAAGATGACCTGAGCCGAAATCGAGAGTCAGATGCTTAACCACCTAGGTGACCCTGAATATGTTCTTTTATACCATTGCCCTCCATCCAGGCATTCCTACTTAACCTGCTTTTCCCTCTTAAGCTAGATAAGCCCTGGGCCCATCCCTGCCCTGACAGAAAACACAACATAAAATTTCCTGGCTGGCATAGGTGTTCACATGAAATTCAAATGTCCTTTGTGCTAGCCCACCAGATTGTTTTCCAATCCACTTTGCCCAGCTCTGCTCCTTCACTCTTTGAGGCTCTTCCGAACTTGGCCTTTTTGACTAGCTGCTGGCTTTGCTTTTCAATAGGTTGGTCCTCCAGGTTTTTATTTTCTTCCAGGTTGCTGACTCCTTGCCCTGACCTTTGATTTGCCTGAGCCTCTGGACTCCCGAATTCCTACATCATCTGCAACATTGAAACATGTGAGTTCTGCAAACAAACTACAGAAGTTTAAGTACAGGCTGCTCTGCCACTGACCAGCTCTGTGACCTTGAACAAGATAGTTGTCCTCTTGGGATTTCAGTCTGTTCTGAGATGAAGAGGACCAAGGCATTGCCTAATTAATTGGGTTGTTTGAGGAAAAAAAATAATTATATTATATAAGAGGCCAAGAGTATCAGTTATATTTAAAGGCATCAGACACACTCTAGGAAATGCTGGAGCAAACATTAGCAGAGATCTTGTTTAGTTGCTGCAAAATTACTCCTTCTACCTCAGCTCATTACAGATATTCTCCTTGGGGTTCCTTGTGAATGTCTCAGTCACTACCCAGGTCCCCAGAATGATTTTTGTCTTTCTGCATTATCTGCCCCTTGAGCCTCTCCAGAAGAAATTTAAAGTGGCAGGGCACCTGGGTGGCTCAGTTGGTTAAGCATCTGCCTTCAACTCAGGTCATGATCCTGGGGCCCTGGGATCAAGCCCCATATCAGGCTCTCTGCTCCCTCTCCTTCCGACTCATGCTCTCTGTCACTATTTCTGTCTCCCTCTCTCTCTTTCTCAAATAAATAAATAAAACCTTGAAAAAAGAAAGAAATTTAAAGTGGCTTATAATAAGACAGACATATGTGAGACACCCTATACCTACCTTTTCTTTATCCCTGTTACACAGCATCCAAGTAGCCATGCCTCTGAGATGCAGTGTAGCAGAGTGGAGCATGAGGCAGGGGGGAAGGTAGGTTCTGGAGACAGACTGCCTTAATTCAAATCCCACCTAACCACCTACTGGCCACGTGAACCTGGCCAGGTCGCCAACACTTTCTGTGTCTCCGCTTCACCAAATGAAACAGAAATGATAACACTAGCCCCTACTCCATAAAGTCTATGCGTGGATGAAATGAATGAATTGTGAATTACTGAATCTGAATATATGAATGAGTGAATGAATAATGAATATACAAATTAATATACCGTAACACTATGCTCCTACCACCTAGTAGGTATTCAACTCATGTTAATTATTATTGTTTCCTCCTGTACAAAGGGGATATGCCACACTCCTATGAATAATAATGATTCTTCACAGGTTTGGAGGAAGACGGTATTAGTCCAGGAAAGGAAGCAAGCGTACTTTGACTTCCACGTTCTCTGGTGGTGTGGCTAAAGTTATCAAATATGCAAATGAGAAGCATTGACCTATTCAGATGCTCATCCAGTTGCCTTTGTTTTCCCAGTTCTAGCCTCCAGCCTGTGTCTATATTGTTACTAGTACCAGTAGTCCTGACACTGAGCTTCTGTAGGCTGCCACAGGGACATGGACATGACCATGACTTTTAACGGCCCTGAGTAGACACTACATTCACAGAGCAACCTTCAATTCCCTATACACAAGGCCCCAAACCTGGTGATTTTTATACTTGTGTCTGGAAGAGAAGCACATCAAGGAGCTCACTATCTATTAGGAATATTAGCCTAAAAGAGTCCAAACCAGGGAAGAAGAGACAGAGGCAGACAGGAGATAATCCCATCTGCAGAAGACCATGGAACTCACCACAAAATTCCATGGAAATTAGGAATAAATGGGCTGTGGTTTCACAAACAATTTTTGCTAAGGAAAATAATTTATGTGGAATGGCATTGGTAGCAAAGGAAGAGAGCCCACTGAAGGTATTTTGTGAAAGTCATACAGAATTCTCAAGCACACTTGGAAATTCCTGGTGTCCCTTATCTAGGCATAGCCTGGGAGTGTAGGTGAGTCAGGATTGCCAGCTCACAAGTTCTGTTCCTGCTTCTGCCACACCTTAGACGTGTGACTCAGGGACAGCTTCTTGCCCTCTCAGTGTCACTTATATTCACATTGCCAAAAGAAGCAACACCATCCTTCAGCCCCGAATCTGATAAAGGAACGCAGGGAATTGTATCAGTGCTTGCCTTTGGGAGCAGCGAGGGAGTTATAAAAAGCGGTGTTCTGATCTTCATTCTGTAAGCCTGTATATAGTCTGGACTCGAGCCAGAATCCCAAACAATGACTTATTTGCTAATAACACACTTCCTTCTTACAAGCTGTTTTGTGAGGGAAGAGTATAAGAAGTAGTTCGGTGGACAGGGTTTAGAATCAGATTCTGGATCTCACACTAACAAGTTTTATGACCTTGGGCAAGTTAATTTTTCCTTGATTGACTTCAGTTTTCTCAGCTGTGAAATGGGGAAAAATACAGTACTTACCTCACTGGGTTCTGTGAGGATTGAGACAAAGCATATGAGGTACCAAGCTCAGTGCTTGACACACAACATGTGTTGGACAAATGTAGCCTATTATTATAGTTTAGCTTCCCTGTTGCACAGGGGTTGTCTCTTGTGCACTCCAGGCAAGGGCCTACTTTGGGGATCACCCAACCTCCACTGGGTCCCACACATGGATCGTCAGATAGGCAGTCTTTCCAATCTTCCATCACCCACAGAACAACCAAGTATGCCTCTTGTGAGTCACAGAATTTGCTTACATGATCACCCAACTTGATTTGGAACATTGTTTTTGTACAAGATGCGGTTGTCCTCTAATTCAATTCCCATACTTGCTTCTACACAATACTGTTCCCAGAGCAGACATTTCCCTAGGTCAGGGGTTTTGCAACTTTGATTCAAAGACCTTTAAGACTCCTTAAAGAGGTTATAGTGTTTCTGAGAGTGTTCAGTTTGAATTACAATACTCATATTGTTAAATATCCTTCAAAACATAATAAAATAATAAAACACTCAAAGGGAATAAATACTAAGTTTTAATGTATTGGAAACCACTACAGTGTTAATTTCTGCTACTGGGTAAATTAGTTTTTAGTGCAGACCTTGACTGAAAGCTATTCCTACCATTTCCATTTAATTCAAGAGTCCCCAGAGATTGTAAGTTGAGCTATCCAAAACACTGCTTCTATTTGCAATTTATCTGTGAATTAGGAGTGTCTCTACACTGTGCGACCAAAACCTTGTAGAAAAAATAAATTCGATTCTGAAGCTAAACATAAGAATACAACCGTCACCCAGAACCCCATATTTCCAAGGTTTGTATTTATCAAAACTTTATTCATGTACTGATTCTACCCTAAGTAAATGGCATAACTTTGAATTTAAAATATTTTAACATGCTTACATATTATAGCTTTCTGTAAGGTTCCATTTGATAACAGTAAAACTTCCTGTTAAAAATAAAATTTAGAAACTATTGTCCTAAATGTACTCTGAAGTTCAAAGTTTAGTAGGGCAAAGTTGATTACAAAGCTTAAGCAAACACAGGGCATCCCAGTGAGGAGACTGCACCAGTGAGATGCCTGGAAAGGATGGGCAGCTATGTTTCCATGTCAATCGATCTCTTCAAGAAACTGGGAGACAGTTCTATAGAGCTCTCCACATTGTTAAGGCTCTTCAACCTCAAACATTTCTGTTATAGGTACTGTCCATAGTCACGATGGGCTCTCTGCTCACTCCAACTACAATTGACTCTGTTCTCCTCTTACCGTGATTATAACTACGCCTCTCTGAAGAATACTCCTCTCAGAAGAATATGAAATCCAGATTAGCCTGGATCCCCAATTCTACACAAAGATGACTAAGTACCTAGGGGGCTGGGAAGAATATGGAACAAAGTGCTTTACATCTGAGAATTAACCAGCCATTGCTAGGCTTCACCCAAGGTCCTTTAATCTGCCCCACTAAAACCGCGTTCTTCCTACCTCACTCCAGTGGGATCTTCAGAGTCATTCAAACTTAAGATCAAGCAATTTGGGTGCAACTCATTTCAGTAGTGTAACTTCTTAGCAGGGACCCTTTCTTTCCAATCTTGTTCCCTGCAGACTCAAGCTGGTCCACTGGTGGGCTGCTTGAATAGTTCTTAGGTTTCTGTATTCCTGTCCCCAACTGGCTTGATTGAGTCCTCTCTTGACTTCTGAATTCTGCTCTGGCTCCTGCCCTTCTCAGTTTACCTCCCTTTTCCTTCTCCTGCGTTCTCTCCACAAGGGTCTAGCCCAGCTCCTCGTCTCTCCTGTCAGCTCCAGGTTTCCCAGTATACTTTGAACAAGCTACTTCTCCAACGATCAGACCTGCCTTAGTCCACGTGATTTGGGACTGAAAAGAAACAAAAGCTGATATCTGATTCTGCTTTGTGATCCTCCAGAAGGATCAAGATGAAGCCATCATTCACAAGTGAAAGATGGTGTGCAGATATTTTTCAAACAGTAATTCAGACTGCCAGTTTTCTTGATCCTATAAGCACATACCAATAAACCCAGCAAAGATAAGAAAGAAGAAAACCATGGTATAGTTAACAATTCAGATAAATCCCTCTGAGCCTGGGGCCTTTTAAACATATGTGATTTTGCTGTTGACTTGCACAGTCAGGTGTCTCCACTTTCTGCTTCCTGTTAACTGCATTCTGCTTGTTTTTGAGAATTTCCCAAATTTCTTTCTTGCCTTATTCATATTTCTAAAAACCTGATTATCATTTCAGTTATACCTTAAAGCAACTGATTGTGTTCCCTCTAAAGCATAGCTGGAAAAGGGAGGTGGGCAGGTTTGGCTTCCTCCCTGTCTTTCCTTCCTCGGATACATTTATCCCAGTGGAATCACATTAAAGTGAACACCAGAGGCATTCTTGAGGGGGCAGGGCAGAGAAAAACTTCCAGTTTAAAGGGTTTGTGTAGAAATTGGAAGGGAAAAATGCCTTGAGCAGGGGACGGTTGTGTAGGGGAGAGGTTTCTGGTGCAGACTGTCTGTGTGTTAATTCTCAGCTAAGGACTTCTCATTATTTTCCCCATTTTCTCACAGCCCACTGCTTCCTCAGTGGGCAATCAATCCACTGCCCTGCCCACTTAGCAGAAAAGGAATCTATAACTGGGGGAACTCTGGTGAAGTAAAAGTCCCAATAAATTATGATACATCATATAATGGAATACTAAGCTGATATTAAATGAATAAGGTAGGTCCATATGTGCCCATATAAAAAATTTCCAGAAATTACTACAAAAAAGTGAAAGGAGGAAAAGGCTTAGATCTTTAACTTTTTCATGATCATTCAAAAGAAATGAAGATAAGGCCAGCAGGATACACACTATGAATGCTGGCTACCTTTGGTAAGGGAAGTTGACAAGTGTTAATGGGGCCTTTCATCTCTCATTTTACATACTTTGGAAGTTTTTAACAATGAATGAGGGTTGTTTTTGTAATGTACATAAGAAGGAAAAAAATTAAGGTAATTGCAGACTAGAGATGAGATCAGTATGACCCACATAAGCCTTGCCCTTGAACTCTCTATTCTTCTCATCCACCAATACCAATTCAAAATAGCTTAGGCTATAGAAAGTCAAGTCAGTTCCCCGATGAGTCCAAACTCTCACGCGCTTTCCTTTCAGTCTAGAATACCCTTCTTTTCCTCCTTCCCCACGGTTAATTTCTTCTTTTCCTGCTGTTTGTGCCTAGAGGGCATTTCCTCCAGAAAGATACACCCACATGCCATTCTGCACCATTTTCCTCCATTCTTCTACTCATCCTCCCTGGAAGGCAGGACTGAATCAAGGACCAGGCAAGCAGGTTGTCAGTTGGCCCAGTTCAATGTCCACCCAGTGAAAAGGAGATAAAGGAACTATCAGAGAATAGTTACACTTCTAAGGTAAGTTGTCCCCAGATGCCTGCTCTTAACAGATGCATACCAAGCTCCAAGAGAACCCGGACTTTCTCCATCACAGCACCTATCATTCAGCATTGCAATCATCTGCTTGCTCGTCTATATTCCTCACAAAAATATAAATGCTATGGGACCATAAGAAAAGACTACTTGTCCATCTTATTCTCCACTATAACTCAAGAACTAGCACAGTAGATGCAAAATATTTGTCTTAGCTGGAGTTGCTGTAACAAAATACCACGAATGGGGTAGCTTAAACAACAATTATAGTTTTCACAGTTATAGAGGTTGGAAGCCTGAGATCAGGATGCCAGTAGTGTCAGATTCTTGTTGAGGGCCCTCTTCCTAGTGGCAGACTGCTGACTCCTTGTATCCTCCAGAAGGGGAAAGGAAGCAGGCTCAGTCTCTGGTCTCTGTTCATAATGGCACTAATCCCATCCATGAGGGCACTAATGACACTAATCCCATTCAGGGCTCCACCCTCATGACCTAATCACTTCCCAAAGGCCCCACCTCCTAATATCATCACCCTGAGATTAGTATTTTACGTTATTTATTTTTTAATATATTTTTAAAGTTTTTAAATTTTATTTATTTGACAGAGAGAGAGAGAGAGATATCACAAGTAGGCAGAGAGGCAGGCAGGCGGAGGGGGAGGGGGAAGCAGGCTCCCTGCTGAACAGAAAGCCCAATGCGGTGCTCAATCCCAGGACCCTGAGATCATGACCCCAGCCGAAGGCAGAGGCTTAACCCACTGAGCCACTCAGGCGCCCCGGGATTCGTATTTTAACATATGAATTTGAGGTGTCAAAATATTCAGTCTATAGCAAGATTTATGCATGGAATAGATGTCTACATCATGAAGGTCAGTGACTTACTTAAAAGAAGTGAGTTTGCTCCGTAAGAGTCTCTTAATCTCACCAAACAAACTGAGGGTTGCTGGGGGGAGAGGGGTGTGGAGGAGCTGGTTGGGTTATGGACATTGGGGAGGGTATGTGATATGGTGAGTGCTGTGAAATGTGTAAGCCTGTCAATTCACAGACCTGTACCCCTGGGGCAAATAATACATTATATGTTAATAAAAATAATTAATTAAAAAAGGAAGTGAGTTTGCAGATAGAAAAATATTGTATCCTTTACCCTAGGAATTCAGATTCTCCAGTCATAGGACTGAGAGAACCAAAAGGAACCAAGGACTGGTAACCAAGCATAGCTTCTAGTCAGAAAAATTAAAAGTGGTCTATCCCTGATTAGACAGTTGCCTTGACATAGGACAGGGTTTTTCAACCTCAGTAGTATAGACATCTTGTTTTGAATAATTCTGACTTGTAGGGAGCTATCATGTGTGTTGTCAGATGTTTGGCGGCCTCAACCCACTAGATGCCATTGACACGACTCCCCAGGTTGTAACAGCCACTCTTGCCAAATGTTGGCTAGAATGTAAAGTCAATGAATAGGGTTTTCACATATATAACCAAGCAGTGCTATACAAGAGAGACGACAGTTGCATGCTCGTATGCAGTCCCTTTTGGACATATGATTTGATCCTTACAAGCAAAAGGGCTCCAAATGAGTGATTATGATTACTGGGTCAGTAGCGTTTTAGACCAATAGTTTTACCTTAACTAAATGACACAGGGTTAATGTATGGTCAACCTTGACTAAGCATTCCCAAGTTTGAAACTCAGTTCCAATTATTCTCAAGTGATTCTGAAGGTCCATGGCACATAGTCATTTGTCAGTGTGCTGGGGCATGAAATTGTATCATGTATTCTCTGTGGCTGGTGTGTGGAGGTGAGTCACTTAGCTAGTGAGGGTACCTAGCTGATCATCCACCACAGACCTCATTTTCTTTCGCTTTAGGTGTCTGCGCCATAACATGGGTTTGTTGTTCTCTATTGGAAATGGAAAACATAGTAATTTTTAAACATTGGGTGGGGTGGGGAAGGGAACTTTCTTGTAAAAAAGCTGTACAAAGAATGCCAATTTGCAATAATGCTGATAAGTGAAACAATCTAAGAGTGTGGTGGCTTATATTATTGGTAGAATTTAAGAGCTTTATGAATTATTTTAGACTTGTATTTATAGGATTGTTATAGGCCCAAAGGGCTCCCTTAAAATTTTTAGTCATACTTTGCTATATTTCATAAGGATATTATATGCTATATTGGTATTTATAAGTTTGGAAATCTGCAAAAATCTTAACACATAACACTCAAGAATTTCAAGGAACTCTGAAAATTTAGAGGTCTCAGATGTGCCCCTTTCTCTCTATACCCCAAATCAAATTGCTATCAGCTGGATGACTGCTTATCTCTGTAATGACATCAAGTCCTGTTCCCATGTTAGTGAGCAAATACATTCCTTATGTGATATTCAAATTATGTAATTCCCCTATTTTCAAGCCCATAGTATACCACCCAATAGCGTGTCAAATCCAAACAATAATCTTGTGTATGGGTGAACTTTTAGGCTCTTCACCAAAAAGCTACACTCTGTGATTTAACATCTCTTACTTTGCTCAATATTCTCACTCAATTCTTCAGTGTGGACTCCTTTACCTAAACCTAGTTTCCTTCCTGGCACCTCCACATTGTCCATCAGGCCAGCAGTCCAGTGAAAGAAACCCTTTTTACTTCCTTTCTGCCGTGTCATGTTATTTCTTGCCTTACACATTCTACTAAAGATTCACTACCATGAAAATACCATGTGGTATAAGTGAAAAAAACATAACTTGCAGAATCAGAAAGACTTAGATTTGAATCCATCTCTGTGTTTCACCAAATGTGTGAGATTGAGCAAATTACTTTATTCATCTCTGTAATCCTCAACAGATTTTTCTGTGAATTATGATAATTATATTTATCATTTGCCTACAAACACACACACACACTTGTACCTCAAATTGGCTGCACTTCTCATTTTCCCTACCATCCTTATTTTAGCCAGTGGTGCCCAGTATTTCATTCCAGAAACCTCCATCATAAAGTCATAGCAGTTTTATGACCTGTTGTCTCTCATCCACATTCTTACCATTCATTCTTCATGTCTTGCCTGTACCACAGTCGCCTTCTAACCAGTCTTCCTCCTTTCATGCCCCACACTCTCCATCAATTCCCCTCATAGCTCCCAAGATGACCTTTTTTTAAAAAAAAAAAAAAAGATTAATTAGATTGTGTCATTATCTATTTAAAACCTTCCAGTGGCTTCTAGTTGAATTAAGATACAAACCACATTTTGTATTATGACCTTCAAGATCCTATTTAATTTAGCCCCAGACTACCTCTCTGACCTTATTTCCTGTCACTTCTCTATATTTCACACCACTAACTCTCCATTCCTGGATGATAACTGGTCTCCTGCCTCCACTCTTGCCCACTTTAATACATTCTTCACACTGCAGCCAGAGTAATCTTGAAATGCATAAAAAATAATGAAGATATTTCTATGTCTACCAATTCTACCTCTAAAACTTACCTTGAGTTTATCCACTTCTTTTCATTCGCATCCTGATCCAAGCCATTATCATCTTTCACAGGAATTTCTCAATAGATTCTTAACAGGTCTTCCTGCTGCTTGACTTGACCTCTACAAATCACCCTCCACATGGCAACTAGGGTGATTTTTTTTTTTAACGTTCAATACAATTATCTCTCTCTCCTACGTAGGATCCTTCAATAGCTTTCCATTGACTTAAAATAATCACTATAGTTGAATGGTTAACAAACTGGTCTCTGGAGAAAAACTTGGATTTTAATCC
Source organism: Mustela putorius furo (assembly GCF_011764305.1). Classification (NCBI taxonomy): domain Eukaryota; kingdom Metazoa; phylum Chordata; class Mammalia; order Carnivora; family Mustelidae; genus Mustela; species Mustela putorius. The sequence goes on from NW_025422049.1 coordinate 10,474,224, forward strand.
CAGCTCTATTACTTAGTAGCTATAGAATGTTGGAAAAGCAACCTGAAACTCCATTTACTCACCTACAAAGGGAAACATTAACAACAACCTACCTCATAAGGTTATTGTGAATCTTATACATAATGCACATTCAGGAAATGTGATTTGTTATTATTGGGGTCAAATAAATAAAAATCTTTAAATAGGTCTTACAGAGCTTTGTAAAATCTCACTCCTATTTATCTTTCTAGCTTCTTTTTTTGCCATTTCCCCCTTTGCTCACTGTGCTCTACCACTCTGGCTGTCGTTCAGGCTCTCAGAGTAGGCCAGTAGTTCTCACACTTTAGCTTGGATCAGAATCCTCTGGAGGGCTTATCAAAACACAGATGGCTAGGCTCCAACCCCATAGTTTCCGTTGATTCAGTAGGTCTAAGGTGGGGCCTGAGAACTGGCATCTCTAACAAGTTCCCAGATGATGTTGATACTGCTGGTCTGGGGACTACACTTTGGGAACTATTGCAATGGCTTTTCTTATTGCCTTGGAGCCTTCAAACACACAAAAACTGTTAGTCATACATCAAGTTAAACTTTAAAAGCTGCCCCTGGGGCGCCTGGGTGACTCAGTGGGTTAAAGCCTCTGCCTTCCGCTCAGGTCATGGTCATGGTCATGGTTATGGTCATGGTCTCAGGGTCCTGGGATTGGGCCCTGCATCGGGCTCTCTGATCAGCAGGGAGCCTGCTTCCTCCAATCTCTCTGCCTGCCTCTCTGCCTACTTGTGATCTCTGTCAAAATAAATAAATAAAAAATTTTTAAAAAGCTGTCCCTATGAAAGCTTTCCTTTGACATTCCAGACTAGGCTAAATACTCTTTTTTTAAAAAATATTTTATTTATTTATTTGACAGAGATCACACGTAGGCAGAGAGGCAGGCAGAGAGAGAGAGAGGAGGAAGCAGGCTCCTGCTGAGCAGAGAGCCCCATGTGGGACTCGATCCCAGGACCCTGAGATCATGACCTGAGCCAAAGGCAGAGGCTTTAACCCACTGAGCCACCCAGGCGCCCTAGGCTAAATACTCTTGATATGTTTTTCAGAGCATGCATAATATTTGCAATTAGTTATTTGTTTAATTATTTTTTGATGTATGAAAGCATATGTCAGACTGTCTCATGAAGGCAAGGACTCTATATGTTGTCTTCTAGTGTATACCTCCAGAGCCCAGGTGCATTGCTTGGCACTCAAAAATCTTTGTTGAATGAGCTTTTAATAAACAATGTGATTTATATTAAAAAATACAATGGTTATATTTCACTCAATGATGCTGTTTCTCTTCACAAATACCCAGCTCTCTTTTTTTCCCCCTGAGGTGAACACAGCTTGTCTCTAGTTTGGCTAGATTGGCTCTAGATTCTTCAGATTCTTTCCTCATTCCATGTCCCCACCTGTGCCCCAACCAAAAACGCCCTTTCAGTTTGAGCTATACCTTAAAACCACCTGAAGAGCTTTATAAGTGACAGCAGGCAGGTCCCACCTCTAACTATATCAGCATTTCCACATTTTAAAATGGTATTTCTCTATATTTGAAAAAAATATCCACAATTAGAGTTGAAAAACTACACAAGAATGAGTCTATCTCTAGAGGTAAGAGTAGTTATGTACATGTTTATGGTTCTATAATAATACTAGCCCATGGCTGGCATTCATCTGATACAGTCTGAGAAGATAAGCATTTATTTTACGTTATAAGCTCCTAGATCTGTGTTTCTCAAACTATGATCTATAAACCTCTGCATCAATCTGGCCTGGTGTTCTGGTAAAAAATACATGTTTCTTGGAGCTAGGGGGAAAATGGCAGAGTAGGAGGATCCTAGGTTCACCTTATCCCAATGGTACACCTAGATAGCACCCACATCAGTATGAATAACCTAGGAACAAACTTAAAGACAGGTAGGATAGATTCTCTACAGCTAAAGGTAAAGAAGAAGCCACATGGAAGAGTGTAGGAAAGGCAAAGACATGGCCAAGAGCCAAATGAACTCATGGGACAGTTCATGGGAGGGAGGGACACCACAGACATGGAGGGGGAGATGAGCAGAGCCCACACCAGGAACACCAAGCATGGGGGATCTACGATGAGAAGATTGATCCCCATAACATTTGGCTTTGAAAACCAGAGGGGCTTAATTTCTGGATTTCTTTCAATCAGGGGGCTTAACACCTGGAAAATTAAAAATCAGTGGGCTCAGCTCTGGGAGAGCCAGAGGGTGATGGGAAACTGAGTCCTCACCCTTGAAGAGTCAGCACAACAAACAGCCCCACTGGGAGATAGCATGCAAGAAGCAGTTTGAAAGATGCCTGGGTGTATGGGAACAATTTGTTTGCTAATCTCAGGGTCTGTGTTGGAGGGACAGGGATCTTTGAGAGACTTATCCAAGAACAAAGGAGCTGGTGGACATCATTTCCTCCAGCCCACAGCCTAGATACACCAACCCCTGTGGGAACAAATGCAGCATGAACACCCTCCACATACCTTGTTAATAGTAGGCCCTCAGGTCTCCCCACCAGAGATTTTAATTCAATACTTTTAAAGTAGAGCTCAGATGTCTCAATCTTAATAAGTCCCTTCACATGACTGTGGTGTAGGTGGTGGAGGAAACACACATTGACAAATAATATCGACATCTGGTCTACCTCACGAGGTCAAGGGATGTCTAATTTGCAAAATAGGAAATGTATTGAGAGTGGGGATTGGGTGTGGGGTGGGCACTGGAGAAATGGCCCTGGAAGAAAAAAATATCTCAATAGGTCAAAGTCTCTAGGAGGTTGATTTCTTTTTTCTAAGATTTTTAAAATTTATTTATTTGAGAGTCAGAGATCACAAGTAGGCAGAGAGGCAGGTAGAGAGAGAGATGGGGAAGCAGGCTCTCCGCCGAACAGAGAGCCCGATGCGGGGCTTGGTCCCAGGACCCTGAGATCATGACCTGAGCTGAAGGCAGAGGCTTTAACCCACTGAGCTACCCAGGTGCCCCTAGGAGGTTGATTTTCAGGAAGAATTTTTTTAAAAAGATTTTATTTATTTATCTGACACACACAGAGAGAAATCACAAGTAGGCAGAGAGAGAGGGAAGCAGGCTCTCCACTGAGCAAAGAGCCCGATGCAGGACTTGATCCCAAGACCCTGAGATCATGACCTGAGCTGAAGGCAGAGGCTTAACCCAATGAGCCACCCAGGCACCCTTTAAGGAAGAATTTTAAAGTTTGAATTTTAGAAGGAACTTAAAAACCAAAACTTTTCAAAAGAATTGGCTACCTGAGGAATTTGTGAGTTTTTTTAACTGGAGATGTTGTAGGAGAGGTGACAAATGCATTTTCTGGGCTGTTGAAAATCATTATTTCTCAGTATAGATAATGATCCACTTGGACTGTAATCATCTATAGGGTTACTTTCATTACTATAGATTGTGCTCTGTCCAAAGCTTACTGAATTAAAATATCTGGGGATTAAGCCTTGGTATGTGCATTTTTAAAAATTTTTTATTTCTTTTCAGCATAACAGTATTCATTGTTTTTGCACCACACCCAGTACTCCATGCAATCCGTGCCCTCTCCAATACCCACCACCTGGTTCCCCCAACCTCCCACCCCTCGCCCCTTCAAAACCCTCAGATTGCTTTTCAGAGTCCATATTCTCTCATGGTTCACCTCCCCTTCCAATTTCCCTCAACTCCCTTCTCCTCTCCATCTCCCCTTGTCCTCCATGTTATTTGTTATGCTCCACAAATAAGTAAAACCATATGATAATTGACTCTCTCTACTTGACTTATTTCGCTCAGCATAATCTCTTCCAGTCGCATCCATGTTCCTACAAAAGTTGGGTATTCATCCTTTCTGATGGAGGCATAATACTCCATAGCGTATATGGACCACATATGTGCATTTTTAAGAAGATACACAAATAATTCTGATATAGTTGGACCATGGGTTCATGCTTCAAGAAAAACTGGTAAGAGGGTTAAATGCATATGCTTTGCATGAAATGGACTTTAGTTTAAATTTTCAGACACAGACCTTTTCTAATCCACTGGGAGTAAATTCAATAGGAGGTGAACAAGAGATTGAATGGGGGAGATAAGAGCATTCTTAGCGCATCCTAGATCGGTATTTCTCGCATATATTTTGACAATGAGAGTCCAGAAGTGGTCACTAAGCATTTGTACTTTTTAATTTTCCCAGAGGATTCCAATGCACTGCAAATGTTGAAAAAAAATATAACAACACCGTGTGCGTGAATATATCTATCTCTAGAATTAAAAGTAGTTAATTACGAATCACCTAGAGTTGTGAAGATTAAAAGGGTTAATGCATGTACATCTTCTTGGGAAGATTATTGGAAATGCACATTGCAGGACTTTACCCAAGCCCTAATAAGTCTAGATTCCTGGGAGAGAGGGCCCAGGAGTTTCCATTTTAAACAAGCTCCTCAAGTTATATTTATATAAAGGCTAAAATGTAAGAAACACAGTTTAATACATAATTGTATGTCTTCAGCTTCTTTTGTGTCTCTTCTCAGGGTTTAATTGTCTTTGGTGCTACAAAGTTAATTCAGTAAATTTCATTGACAAATTACTGGTATGGCTGATATCATCAAATTGTATATTTTACCAAACATAATTATAAAATGAGATTTTCATTTGCTTCTGTTTACAGTCAATAAAAGGTTTTTAAGGAATTCATTCAAGAGGAGTAAAATAAAATATAACTGGTAGTTTTTCTTCTTTAAAATAATTAAAGCACCTTTAAAAGTGTTGGTTTAGTGGTTGGGGAATGTGGATATATTTAGTTTTCCAAATTCTTAACTCGTCTAGTTGAAAACAATTCCTAGAAATAAGTTTGGGTAAAGGAGGTAGGGATAAAGCCCACTGTGACATTTAAACCATAAAACAAATGTCAACTTTAGCAAGCTTATCCGGATGTTACTAAACACATGGGTATTTTGCATCTGATTTTTTCCATACAGATGTTTTATCAATATATCCACCTAGTCATCATAAAGTACTAGATGCAAGATTATTATCATGTCCTAGTTATTTAACTGAAGCACTTTAAAAATAGATATATTTTCCCATAGAATACTATAAATAGTCCAAAATCATTTCTAAAAGAAAAGATTATCTGAAGACTTTGGGAATATCATTATCATAATTATTTTCTGTTATTGTTTATAATTATAGTCTCTTAAGCTGTTTCTAATATGTTTCTATGGATTTTCAGCACATTTTAAAATACAAATGAGCTTTCCTAAGAAAATGCTTACTCTTGCAATCGTAACTTCAAATTTACATGTTCAAAGATGCATCCAACAATCTTACTGCCAATTTGTCCTTGCTCTTGCATAAACCTTGGAAGGACGGACTTGGGGGACTTAGGATCAATAAACTATCTTAGGCCTTTCCCTTACTCTGTCTGCTTCTTTCTGATGCCATAGGGCAGATGGATAGCCCAAGGGAATCGTCTCTGTCTGAAGCTTGAGGTCTTGACCTCCTCAAATACATCATCCAATGCCTGCTGAGTTACATATCTGTCCCTGTGTGTCTCTGTGTGTGATCATGTTAAGCTTTGAGCAGACAGTTTTCTCCCCTCTATAATGGGGATAATAACAGTACTTATACCATAGAGTTGTGAAGATTAAAAGGGTTAATACATGTACCAGGTACTTGGGAAAAGTTGCACAAATGCTAGGTAGTATTGCCCATAAATGAAGATGATGAATAATCATTCACTGGTTAGATGATAAAGAGGAAATTTTCTTCTTTATTAAGATAACATTACCTGTCAATATTTGAAGAAAGAAAGTTACAAATTTTGACTAGAAAGAGGTAGTTAATATTTCACACTCTTAGACAAACACTGGATTTCTAAAGCTTAAAATATGTTCCCAGGCATATATTGTTCCCTACTTTAAGCACATATCATCAGCTCTTCTCTTAAATGGCCTTATTTAGAACCCACAACTATACTGCCAATTAATCTTTGATAAAGCAGGAAAGAATATCCAATAGGAAAAAGACAGTCTCTTCAACAAATGGTGCTGAGAATACTGGACAACAACATACAAAAGAATAAAACTGGACCACTTTCTTATACTGTTCACAAAAATAAATTCAAAATGGATGAAAGACCCAAAGGTGAGATAGAAAACCATAAAAATTCTAGAAAAGAACATAGGCAGTCACTTCTTTGACATTGGCCATAGCAACTTCTTTCTAGATATGTCTTCCAACTCTAAGGAAACAAAGGCAAGAATAAACTATAGGGCCTTCATCAAAATAAAATCTTCTGCATGGCAAAGGAAATGATCAAAAAAATTAAAAGTCAGCGTATGGAATGGGAGAAGATATTTGCGAATATGTAACCATTAAGAGATCTGTATCCAAAATATTAAGGAACTTATTATATTCAACCCCCCAAAACGGAATAATCCAGTTTAGAAATGGGCAGAAGACATAAATAAATATTTTTCCAAAGAACACCTTCAGATGGCCAAAAGACACACAAAAAGATGCTTAATATCACTCATCATCAGGAAAATGTAAACCAAAACCACAATGAGATATCACCTCACACCTGTCAGAATGGTTAAAATAAAAAACTTAAGAAATAACAAGGGTTGGCGAGAATGTGGAGAAAAACAATCCCTCTTGTGCTGTTGGTGGGAATGTAAACAAGTACATCTACTCTGGAAAACAGTATGAAGATTCCTCAAAAAGTTAAAACTACACTATGATCCACCAATTACACTACAAGGTATTTACCTAAACCATATAAAAATACTTGGGGGACCTGGGTGGCTCATTGGGTTAAAGCCTCTGCCTTCAGTTTGGGTTATGATCCCAGGGTCCTGGGATTGAGCCCCGTATCGGGTTCTCTGCTCAGCAGGGAGGCTGCTTCCCCACCCTCCACCACTCTGCCTGCCTCTCTGCCTACTTGTGATCTCTGTCTGTCAAATAAATAAATAAAATCTTTTAAAAAAAACATACAAAAATAATTCAAAGGGATACATGCACTCCAATGTTTATAACAGCATTATCTACAACAACCAAATTATGGAAACAGCCCAAGTATCTATAGACTGATGAATGGATAAAGAAGATGTGGTATATATACACAATGGAATATCACTCAGCCATCAAAAAGAATGAAATCTTGCCATTTACAATGATATGGATGGAGCTATAGAGTACATTGCTAAGTTAAATAAGTCAGTCAGAGAAAGACAAATACCATATAGTTTTACTCATGTGTAGGATTTAAGGAACAACAACAACAAAAGCAAAGGGACAAAAAGGAGAGAGAGGCAAACCAAGAAACAGACTCTTAACTCTAGAGAACACACTGATGGTTCCCCCCAGAGGGAGGTGGGTTGGGGGGTGTGGGGGGTGGTGGTGGAAGAAACAGGGGGTGGGGATTAAGGAGGGCATTTGTCTGATGAGCACAGGGTGGTGCGTGGAAGTGTTGAATCACTATACTGTACATCTGAAACTAATATTACACTGTATGTTAACTGGGATTTAAATAAAATCTTTTAAAAATAAAAAATACACAGTTTTTTTCAAATTTGCTAAATAATGACTATAAGGTCTCCCTCCCTTCCCCAGGAGGAACACTGGCAACCAGACAAATGAACAGGCTTTTTATCACTAATGAAGCATATTGGATTCCTCTCTTTGGGAAATCTTGCAGTGTGTTTTTGGTTTTCCTCCATGTGAGGGAATATTATTTTGCAAGAAGTCTTTGAATCATCATCCTTAAATTAATCTGATTGCTCTTAGGTATTCATGGGGCCTTTTCAAGTCTAGATAGGCATCTGAATGCTCAACTCCTTTTGAGTGATTGAATCACATTAAGGTCTCTGTGGGCAGTGAATGGTAAAGAAACAGGTGCCAAAATTCCCACTATCCTCTTGTATTTAAATAATTCAAGAAGAACAGTTAAACCATATGCTCCTGGTGACTTAGTAACCCTAAATTATGTTCCTGGAAATACTTTGGACAGTGAGCACAGCTTGTCTACAACAGATCTCGAGATTTGGAGCTTGTGAAATATTTTCTGCTTCTCATAATCATTTTTTTAATTCAAAAATTTGTCATTTCACAATGATAAAAGCTGAAGGTCAAAGAAACTATGAATGGTTTATTATGACAATGAAAGAATTAGTATTATTACTGGAGATTATACTGAACATGGTACCCAATGTTCCAGTTGCTCTTGCCGCATAACAAATCATCCAAAAATTTAGTGGTTTCAAACAACAAAAAAATATTTCATTATTTCTCCTGGCTTCTGTGAGCCAAAAAATTCAGGAAGAATTCAGCTTAGTGGTTTGGGCTCAGAGTCTCACATATAATTGGGGTCAGATGGTGATTGGAGCTGGAATTTTAGGGGAGTGAGAGTGCCAGGCATTCTTTGCCTTTTATGTAGTCTCAGGGCCTCTCCACATGGCCTCTCCATACGGGCTAGTTTGAGCCATGCTCATGGCACTGCATGGAGTCCTCAAGACCATTGGACTGCTTACGTGACCACTCGGGGCTCCAAGCAAGTATCCGAAAGAATCAGGCAGACACCATATCATTGGTGTGACCTAGCTTCAGAAGTCAAATTGCATTACTTCTGCATGCAGAGTACTACAAAGTTATAAACACACCCAGATTTAAGGAGATGCAATGCAGACTCCACTTCTCCAAAGGGAAAATGTAACATTACTTTGTAAGAAGAACATGTGGGATGGGAGATATTGTTGTAGTTATCTTTGGAAAATACAATCTGTCAGACTTGGCATTTGTGCTTCTTTATATGTTGTTGATTTAGGCATCATACTGAATAAAATGTGTTTTTTTTAATGTTGGGATCAGTAGTTTGTTTTCATAGAAAAGACATCATTAAGTGGGTCTATAGAGAAACCTGTTTAGACTAAGGAGATGCAGTAAAACAACCAATATGCACAATTCTCCCAATGTATTTGGTTGCAAAGCCTTATCAACAGCACTTCTATCAACATTTTCCAAAACAGCATTCCATTTCCATTGGGGATTTCTGCTACAAACCATACTTCTTTGTAAAGATTTATAATTTTAAAAATGACAAATCAGCAATTTTCATAGTATCAATACACCTGCTTGAACACCTGTCAAAAATTCTGATAAGAAATGTTATTTGTCTGTGTTAACATTATGCAGAGATAGGCTGCTTAATTTGTTGAGATTTATTGTTATGTGTTATATCCTCCATTGAGAAAAAAACTTTCTCATTGAATTTCATAGCTTTAGTGTTAAACTTGGTGTAGCACATGCTATCAATCAGCATTTCCAGTGAAGGAAAAAAAAGTGAAGATTCGTTGCTCAACATCTCACAAGGCATTACCCTCATGTGTACCTAATTCATTCTACTTCACTCGATTTCATCAATTATGGGCATATCCTCCATCATCCCAAATACTGGAAATTATGGTTTTATAATAACTTAATCACAGACTATAGATCACCAGAGTTAAAAGATAGTAAGTGAGTATCTCATTTAGTATTCTAGGCCAAGTTTGGCTAGAGAAGAATTTCAAATGTTTTAATTGATATCCGCAATGTATTTTTGTTCGATTAGAGTTCTAAATGAGAGCCAAGAGCAATGGTGACCTTTAAATATCCTATTCATTTTAAGACTGCAGTAGATGATTTTAAACCAATTAATTATAAGCATTATAAGTAAATGAGTTATTAGCATTCATGAATTCTATAACAGCCAATTTGTTCCTGTTCCCAAATCCTTGAAGTGCCTATTTTATAATGTCTTGGAGATGTAACCATAGGAACTAAGTGGTTGCCAACATAAACCTTTATAATTAATGAGGGTAAGTTTTCACCTTTTGAATCATATTGAAATGTATACAGAACCCAGGTAACGTACCTCAAGAACTACAGTCTTCTTCAAAGAGAAAAAGTTGTCTTACAGCCCTCCACTCCTTAGGGTTCATTTATTCAAGAAGCATTTAGAGAGTCTTGCTTTGTACCAGGTACTATGTCAGCCACTTTGATGGATAAAATAAGAATAAAACACTGTCATTACCATCAAGGAGCTTAAAAAACAGGAAGAGAGGTACAACATTTACCCATGTTAGTGTGTTATCTACTAGAATGCCTAAAGTATCATAAGAAAGGAATAAACCACGTTGTTTCCTTGTAAAATAATTTTTTGCACAACCTCCTTTTTGCCTACCACCTCTTCCTTCATAAAAGTCTATGAAAACTGCAAATAAAACACCTTTGATCTATAGTCCTGGGGAAATGGGTAAATCTGCAAAATGGATTAAGTCTTTGATCAAGAAAGCTTTCCATTTCTCCCTTCCATTTGCAGATGGTCTAAGAGAATTCCATTCTGCCTATCTCCCTTTCTCTCTTCCACAAACCCAAACCATCTTCCTTCCTTGAAATAGCTATATCTAATCTTTATTTGTATCTGTATCTATCTATCTCCATACCTCAATGGAGGAATATGGTATAGACTTATATGTTGAATAGAAGTAAAGAAGGCATGTAGAAGAGGGAGAAAAAGGAGAGAAATAAGTCTAGTGTCTTTTCAGAGTCAGGAAACTGAATAGATATCCATCAGAAGAACCTGAGAATCCCTTCTCACTAAGCACTATTATTACTTAAAAGACATGACTCCATAATATCCATGATTTAACTGAGTCAATCACAGCACCAGTTTGGTTGTCAATATTATGATTTTAATTACATTAACAATACTTGTCCAGATAAAGGACTAGTTATCCAAAACACTGATTCAATCATGCTGCCGTATTTCTGCCATATACGCACAGTTTGGATGCTTCTCTAAGCCTCTAAATCTTGGCAGTGAACTGCAGAAGTTCTAGAGGCCAAAGTCAACACATTGGCATAATAGGCTTTGTTAGTTCTTCCATGATATTGGCAGGGGGTGGGGGGGGAGTTCATTCACATTTTGGACCTTATTTTTTTTCATAATTGAATGTATATATTTTGAATCCCTTTTTGCCTTGACTTTCATTATAAGAGATATACTCTTTGAAAAAGATAAAATGAAACCAAATAAAATACAAGGGTTACAAAGCAGAATAAGAACCATATTCTAGGGGTGCCTGGGTAGCTCAGTTGGTTAAGCATTTGCCTTTGGCTCTGGTCATGATCCCAGAGTCCTGGGATCCAGCCCTGCTCTGCATTGGGCTCCCTACTCAATGGGGAGTCTGCCTGCTGCTCCCCCTGCTTGTGCTCTCTCTCTCACTTTCTCTCCCTCAAATAAATAAAATCTCAACCCCCCCCAAAACTATGGCACTTGGACCTATTCATTGTAAACAAAACTTTAAAATTCCTAGAAGTATAAAACATAAATCTGCTAATTTCAAAAAATCCACTAAAAAAAAAAATCTACACAATTCGTATTAACACACTTCTTTCCCAAGTTCTGAGGTTCAATGCATGTGGATTTTGGAGTCATATTTCCCACCATTTTGTGGATGCTGGTAGCTTATTTCTAAATATAAACAGTGGACAGAACAGAGAAGAGAACAGGGAAACATGAAAGAGGCAAGGAACCAGCCGAATCAGCAATCTATAAATAAAAAGAAAAGGACAATTCTTGTAACATGTAAGTATCAAATGGGTAATGGCAGGAGACAATGAAGTGGTGCTGGGGATTTAAAGAGACTTATGATAAAGGGAAAATCAATTCTATAAATTATCAGCATCATATACAATATATTCTATCGAGCTCCAAGTTTGAGATATTTTAAAGTTCTGATTTTTGTTTGTTCAAGTTCCGTTTAACAGGATACCTTTTCCCTCCTGAAATACTTTTCTCATTTGCTAAACCCTGTAGTCCTTTAGCCTTCTTCTCTGCAGAGACTTGTTTCATGAATCGAGGGAGCGAGATGACTAAATATTCTTCAGTAGTTGTTTCTGCTCGCCAAACAGCATTCTTCTCTGCCATTGACTTCGATCTTGGTTCAAATAGTCCTGGAATGTTGCCCCTTCCATTGATTTAATCAATATGTAGGCTTAGTGAATTTTCTTTTCTTTTTTTTTTTTTAAATTTTCTTTAAAAGAGTTTGACCTGGGACGCCTGGGTGGCTCAGTTGGTTGGACGACTGCCTTCGGTTCAGGTCATGATCCCGGAATCCTGGGATCGAGTCCCGCATCAGGCTCCCAGCTCCACGGGGAGTCTGCTTCTCCCTCTGACCTTCTCCTCACTCATGCTCTCTCTCACTGTCTCTCTCTCAAATAAATAAATAAAATCTTTAAAAGAGTTTGACCTAAACTTTAGCTGAGACCTTAGATTCTCTGACCAGGCAGCTCTATTCCGTGCTCTGTGTATAGCACCTGTGCAGAAGTGAGATTAGCATCTTTGCAGAAGCTTTCAAACTTTCGTATGTTTCTGTTTAGGCGACAGTCTAAAGAGAAGGTGAACCCAATATGTACAGAAGGCTTTCACCTCATCCTCTAAAATGAACCAGAAAACATTTCCCCAAGGCTTGAGAATTCATCAAAGTCTATCATCTTGTCATACAGGGAAGGACCCTAATGACAGAGCCCAGTTCTAAGGTCTGACATGGGCTTTGGAATGACTAATGCTCAAAGGAAACTGAAACAGTGGGCTTTTTTTGCCTCCCTCCCTCTCCATCTGGAGTTTGCAGGGGCTTCATTTTCCAAATTGTGCTAAATGCAAGCCCCAAAGAGAAGTTATGATCAAACCTTAAGTGTGGTTTCTTCCAGCAAAAGGCTATATTCACAATCGGGCCTTTTTTTTTTTTTTTTAAGATTTTATTTATTTATTTGTCAGAGAGAGTGAGCACAGGCAGAGGCAGAGGGAGAAGCAGGCTCCCCACTGAGCAGGGAGCCTGATGTGGAACTCTATCCCGCGATGCTGGGATCATGACCTGAGCCGAAGGTAGCCACTTAATCAACTGAGACACCCAGGGGTCCCAGTTGGGCCATTTTTATTCTTCACTTGAGCACACCTTCCCTAAAGAGCCTAAAAAACAAAACAAAACAAACCCCAAAAAACAAATAGGCACTAAGAAAATATTCAGATGAATTTTCCTAAGAAAGGAGGGGTATAAAGGCCGAGAGGAGAGTCAACAAATTCTAAGCCTCAGTCGAACACCTTGTTAATGATGAAGAATAGATTGATTTTAATTACCTCAAATGGTTCTGCTATGTCTTTTGATTTAAATAGATTCTTTTAAAAAATTATTGATTTATTTATTTGAGGGAGAGTGAGTGCTTGAGCAGCAGGAGGGCAAGAGAGAGAAGCTGACTCCCTGCTGAGCCGGGAGCTGATTCTGGGCTGGATCCCAGGACCCCAGGATTATGACCTGAGCCAAAGGCAGCCACTTAACTGACTGAGCCAGCCAGGCGCCCCTAAATAGATTCTCATATTAGTACATTTTTAGACTGGCAGAATTTCTAGAGCTGATATAAAGTTTCTGAGTAACCTATGTCAAATTTTGCCCATTTTAACATCTTACATTAGTAAAGAAAAATGTCACAATTAATGGACAAATACTGATACATTATTATTAAGTAAAGCTCATAGTTTATGCAGATCTCCTTAGTATTTACCTACTGTTTTTCTCTCGCAGGTGCTATCGGGATGCCATATTATGTTTAGTTGTCTGGTTTCTTGAGGCTCTCTCGGCTGTGGCCGTTGCTCAGGCTTTCCTTGTTAGGGAAGACTTTGACACTTTTGAGGAATCCTGGTCACGTGTTTTGTCAGTTGGTGTTTTTCTGGAGTTTTCCTCATAATTAGGCTGATGTTGTGGGTTCCATGAAGAAAGATCACAGGTAAACCACTCTCATCACTTCATATCAAGGGTACCTACTGTCCACCTTTTTTTTTTTTTTAAAGATTTTATTTATTTGAGGGAGAGAGCATGACAGAGCACAAGCAGGGGGAGGGGGAGAGGGAGAGGGAGAAACAGACTCTCTGCTGAGCAGGGAGCCCAGGGCCCTGAGATCATAACCTGAGCAGAAAACAGACACTTAACCGACTGAACCACCGGGTGAACCTCCACATGTTTTATAGCGGATAGTATTAACCTAGATCACCTGGCTGAGGTGGTGGTGTCAGGTTTCTCCAATGTAAATTTATTATCCCCCTCACTCTCTTTTGTACTCAGCTCTTGGAAAGGAACACAATTTCCACTATGCTCCATCTCCTTGAAAGCAGACAGTCTACATATATCTATCACAAGGGAGGTTTGTCTATTCTTCCCCCACCTGTTGTTTTCTTTATTAAATCACATATGTGTGTGTATTTAAAGATTTTGTTTATTTGACAGAAAGAGACAGCCAGAGAGGGAACACAAGCAGGGGGAGTGGGAGAGGGAGAAGCAGGCTTCCCGCTGAGCAGGGAGCCAGATGCCAGACTCTGATCTCAGAACCCTGGGATCATGACCTGAGCCAAAGGCAGCTGCTTAACAACAGAGCCACCCACGTAACCCTCCATCATTTATTTATTAGTATGAATTCACAATTTATTTTTATAAGTTGTGTCATAATCCAATTCAACCTTATTTTGTTGCCCAAATGGTTCCAGCATTGCCCATTGGGAGCGCTCTCCCTTGGCTTCTCTGTCCGTTTGATGTATCCCCATTATTGTGTTTGCGTTTTGTTTCGTTTTGAGAACTACCTTAGTTTTCCGCACAAGAGGATGTTCTGGCACTAAAAAAATCGGTATTTCCTGCCCCAGTCCTAGAATGAGTCATTTCTCCAAGAATTCTTGGTTCCTTTTACTGGACAATGGTATTAGAAACAAAGATCTTTGTGCTAGGCATCTTCATTGTAAGTGATAATGAAGATACAATCCTTCATTGTAATAAAGGAAGGCCTTTATTGTAGGCCTTCCCGGCTGAGAGAGCAAGGAAAGTTGTGTATACTAACCCATGCAAATACACATTCTAGAAGTATTTCTACAGAAATTTATCTTTACCTATATTAAGGCAAATATGGGTTTTTACGGATGTCTCCAACTCTAATCCATTCCTATGTGGATCCCACTAGCCCCATTCTCTTGCTTACCTGTAACCTCCCAACTCCAACAGCAAGACACCTGGCTCCTCCCATCTATCATCCTTTTAGTGAATTGTTCCTTTCCGGTATACAGGTATAGTGGTTTCAAACTGTTAACCCTCACCTCCACAGGAAATCCCTTTATCAAGCAGAGTGCAGTTCCTTTCGACTTAATTCCTACAGCCTATTTATTTTCTAAGTTATTTAGGTCAGCATATTATTCTCCTACCCCTTCAGTGAGGTCATTTCATGCCTTTTTAATACAGTTAAAATCTTACGTTATATTCTGTATTTCATTCTGATAACCCCTAACTTCCCAATAGACTTAACAATTTGAGTGCAGTAAGGTTTACTCTTTGTACTGTCAGGTCTTATGGGATTTGACAAATGCATTATGTCATGTATCCACCATTGCAGTATTACATGGAATAGTTTTGGTGCCCTAAAAAAAATTCTTTCTGCTTCACCTGCTTATTACCCACCCCCAAATCACCGGCAATCACTGGTGTATTTACTGTCTATAGTTTTGCCTTTTCCAAAATGTCATATGAATGAAATGATATAATATATAGCCTTTTCAGAATGCTTTCTACCATTTAAGAATGTCTGTTTAAGATTCATTTATGGCTTGAGAGGTCATCTTTCTGGTTTTTGTGTGTTGTTTTGTTTTGTTTTTAGTAAATGTATCCCACCTTAACAAACCCTAGTTTGTTTATCCATTCCTATATCGAAGGATCTTGGTTGCTTCTTGTTTTGGATGACTATTAATAAGGCTGCTATAAACATTTGTGTACAGGTGCTGTGTGGGCATAAGTTTTCAACTCAGTTGAGTCAATATCTGGGAGTATAATTGACGGATTGTTCAGCTTTATAAGGAACTTCTAAACGGTCTTCAAAAGTAGCTGTCCCATTTTTCATTCCTACCAGCAATGAATGAAAGAGTCTTGATCAACATTCTTGCCAGCAATTGGTATTGTCAGGAGTTGGTGGGGTTTGTTTGTTTAAGATTTTGTTTATTTATTTTGTGGGAGAGAGAGCACAAGCAGAGGGAGTGGCAGGCAGAGGGAGAGAGAGAAGCAGGCTCCCTACTGAACAGAGAGCCCACCACAGGGCTTGATCCCAGGACCCTGGCCGGGATCATGACTTGAGCCAAAGGCAGGTGCTTAACCCACGGAGCCACCCAGGTGCCCTTGTTTTTGTTTTGCCATTTTAAAACATGTGTGCAGTATCTCTTTGAACTTACTTCACTAAGGAAGTTGTTTTCTATCCCTTCCTTGCAAGAAATCAAACTATATTGCTGATCTGTATGTATGCTTGAAAGGAGAAAAATAATTTGCTCAAAAATTATTTGGTGATTTTCCTGTCAATGATACAGTAGCAATGATTTCCCAGGTAGTAGTGGGCCTTGTCCAAATGTTTTCAGAGCAGCTTATTTCTCCTTCAAGTTTTCTTCAGAGGTGCATAGGTGTTTTAAGGGAGCAAAGAGCCCCTCAATATTCTGTAAGGACCCTCTTCTACTACTGTCATGATAGGCACAGGCTGGAAAGTTGGACATAATTTTCTTTTTCTTTGAGATTCATCAATTTCCCTGCATCAACTCATCTTAGCATACAAAATTTTACCAAGTCACTTCTCAGTATCCTTTAGCTTCTGTCCTTTAGTTCCCTCTCAAACACTGAACTGCTGTAGTAATTGCAAATCTCAGGAAGTCTAAGTATAAAGACTGTGGAAGGCAGGGAGGTCTGTGAAATTCTCTAGATACGAGGCTGCATGTTTTGCAGGAAGAGAATATTGGTCCCAGCTCCCTACTGAGTGCACCAACATAAAAATGCCATCAGGAAAATTATAATCAAGTGAAAGGAGGAAATCAAATGAACCAAGAAAAGGATAGTTGACAGATTGGGAGAGAGACTTCCGTTCAGGGCAGACTAGCATATTTCACATTCCCTTCTCTACTTTGACCAGCTGTGACCATATACTCCTAGTTCTCTTTCTACTAGCTTTCCCTCCAGTCTTCTTTGCCTTCTATAAGCTACTGATGGTGAAGTTGTCATTTTTTCTTCTCAAATACTTTCACTAGCTCTCCACTGCTTTCAGGACAAGTTTCAATCTCTGTGTCTTCCCTCTGAACTCACCACAATCTAGCTTTAAACTATTACAATCTTTATCTCCTACATCTCTCTCTCTTGTTCATTTACCATCTCAGACTCTAGACAGAATGAACAAATCACTTGAGATATACCAGTGCTTTCCCATGTCTCTGCATAACATGTTATTCCCACTTCTCATGTCTTCCATTCCCTCCTCAATATCCAAATCCTTATTCCCAACCATCCTTCTAGGTCAAGGTCATATGGAATTTGTTTTATGAGATCTTCTTTGACTCTCCCAGGCAGAGGAAACCAATTCTTTCAAAGTATCCTCACTGTTTGGTTTTCATTCTTTTTCCATAGCAATTTCCTTCCTACTCTGTTAGTTTTTTAAATAAAATATAATGCTGGTTTTTCTTTATTATTTTCTGGACTTACGAAAAAAATTTTCTCCCTTTCTCATCCCCTTGCTCCCCAGTTTCATGTGCTTACTTGCTCAGCCTGAAGGAGGAAGACAGGAAAGAGGGACAGATGACCAACCATAGTCTAATGAGTTATCATCCTTGTGTGGTGAAGATTTCCTAGGTCTCTTCTCTAGTCTGATTCAGCCAATCGACCCAAATAATTGAGATGTGGTTGATATTTCATTTTAACTCTAATATGGGGAAAGAGTCTTGACTTTCTTTCTACTCCCCTGACTCTAGTAAGTAGAATTGACTGTTTATGTGTCACTAAACAGCAGGGAAATGCAAATCAAAACAAGGCAATATCACCTTACACCTGTCAGAATGGCTACCATAATAAAAACAAGAAACAATGGGTGCTGGCAAGGATATGGAGAAAAGGGAACCCTCTTGCACTGTTGGTGGGAATGTAAATTAGCACAGCCACTATGGAAAGCAGTAATACAGTTTCCCCCAAAATTAAAAATAGAATTACCATTTGGTCCAATTCTAATCCTAGGTATTGACCCAAAGAAAACAAAAACATTAATTCAAAAAGATATATGCACCACTATGTTAATTGCAGCATTATTTACAATAACCAAGATATGGAAGAAATCTGAGTGTCCATTAATAGGTGAATGGATAAAAAAGATATATACAGATATAGATACATATCTATGTATATGTTTATCTATATATGTATAGATTTATATACATATCTATCTATCTATATATATACATACACACATAAACACACACACACCATGAAATATTACTCAGCCATAAAAAAGGATGAGCTCTTGCCATTTGTGACAACATGGATAGACCTAGAGGGTATTATACTAAGTAAAATAAGTCAGACAGAGAAAGATAAATACCATATGATTTTGCTTACATGTAGAATCTTAAAAACAAAACAGATATATAAACAAACAAACAAAAAGCAGAATCAGACCTATAAATACAGAGAACAAACTGATGGTTGCCAGAGAGGAAGACAATGGAAAATGGACCACATGTGGGAAGGGGAGTGGGAGATATAGTCTTCAAGTTATGGAATAAATACATCATGGGAATAAAGGTCCAGCATAGGGAATATAGTCAATGATACTGTAATAGTGCTGTATGGTGACAGATGGTAGATACATTTGTGGTGAGCAGAGCATAATGTATAGGGATTTTGAATCAATAGATCATACAACTGGAACTTATATCGTATTTTGTGTTAACTATAATCAAATAAAAAATTTTAAAAAGATTCCATGGCATTTTTTTTTTACAGAAATAGAAAAAAAATTCCAAAATTTGTATGGAACCACAAAAGACCCTGAATAGCTGAGGCATCTTGAGATAGAATAACAAAGCTGCAGGCATCACACTTCCTGATCTTAGAGTATATTACAAAGGTATAATAATCAAAACAGGATGGCACTGGCATTTAAAAAGATATGTAGACAAATGGAACAGAATCGTGAGGCCAGAAATAAATCAATGTGTATATGGTCAATTAATGGTCAACAAAGGAAACAAGAATACTCAATGGGAAAAAGACAGTCTCTTTAATAAACAGTGTTGGGAAAACTGGATACTCTCATGCAAAAGAATGAAACTGGGCCCTAGTTTTAGAGTACTCACAAATATTAACTTGAAATGCATTAAAAACTTAAATGTAAGAACAAAAACCATAAAACTTCTAGAAAAAAACATAGGGCGAAATTTCCCTGACATTGGTCATGGCAATGATTTTTTTTGATATGACATCAAAAGTACAAAAAAAAAAAGCAAAAATAAACAAATGAGAAAACATAACTGTAAACCTTCTTCAGGGCAAAAGAAATGATCAACAAAACAAAAAGACAACCTACAAAATGGGAGAACATATTTGCAAACTGTTATCTGAGAAGAATTTAATATACAAAATATATAAAGAACTCAGATCATTCAATAGCAAAAAAAACCCAAATTATTCAATTAATAAAAATAGTCAAAGGACCCAGTTAGCTGTTTTGTCAATGAAGATATACAATTGACCAGCAGATACATGGAAAGGTGCTCAACATCACAGATCATTATGGAAATGTAAATCAAAACCATAATGAGATATCATCTCATACCTGTTAGGATGGTTATTATCAGATAAGAGATAAGAAATCCTGGCAAGGATATGGAGAAAAGGGAACTCTTATACACTGGTGGGAATGTAAATTGGTTCGGCCACTATGGAAAATGGTTTGGTGATTCCTCAAAAAATGAAAAGTAGAACATCTGACAGTCCCACTACTGGGTATATACCTAAAGGAAATGAAACCAGATTCTTGAAGAGATATCTACCCTCCCATTCTCATTACCACATTATTTATAATTTATAATGTGGTAATTTATAATTACCACATTATTTATAATAGTCAAGATGTTGTAGCAACCTAGGTGTCTGTTGATGGATGAATGGATAAGAAAATGTGAGATATATACATAATGAATATATATGAATATTATTCAGCCATGAGAAAGAAGGAAATACTGCCATTGCAACAACATGGATGAACCTGGAAGACATAATGCTAAATAAAATGAGTCAGAGAGAGAAAGACAAATCCTGCATGATCTCACTTCTATGTGAAAACTGAAACAAACAAACAAACAAACAAACCAATAGAAACAGAAAGCAGAATGATGGTTTCCAGGGACTGGGGGGACAAGGAAAATTAGGACAGGTTAGGCAAGGGTACAAACCTCCACTTATAAGATGAATAAGTTCTGGGCATCTGGTGTACAGCATGGCAATTATAGTTAATAAACTGTATACTATACTTGAAGGTTGCTAAGAATATAAATCTTAAAAGTTCTCAACACACACACACAAAGTAAGTAAATGTGGTAATGAATGTGTTAACTACCATTACTACGGTAATCATTTTGTAGCATATATGCAGGTCAAATCATCATGTTGTATACCACAAACTTTTAGAACGTTTTATGTCGATTATACCTCAGTAAAGCTGGGCAGAGAGAAAAGTATGGTTTTATTTATCCTCATCAATTGTTCGCTTATCCAAAGAGAACATATATCTCTATTTCTTCAGTGTCAAGTATTTGGGTAGAAACTTGCTTCTTAATCAGTGTATCAAATGTTGACTCACCTATAAATGGTAGTAATAATGTGACCAAATAAAGGTTTTCCAGAATTATATTTTCCTTTAAAAAAAGCACTGGTTTTCCCATTAAAGAGGTGGATAAATTCAATAGCTTTTCATTATTGGGTCAAGTTCCTTAAATATCTCTATTTTAAAACCAATGAGCTTTGAATTACAGGTTTCAGACATAATAAAAAAGTGATTTTTGAAAGCACCTGTTAGACTTCCAAAATTTCTTACAATAAGCATTTGGTATAGAGCATAGAATATAAAAAAAGCATCTGAAGGTCCAGATACAGAATCTGACTTTCCAAATGGAGAAACCAGTCGATGGATGAAGGAACCCATTCCTCTCAATGATCCCGGTGAAAAACTGGAAACAGTACTCCTTTCTAAGTCTTCTCCACCAATTATGCCCTTCTGCAATCTCTATAGCATCAAAGCATTTGCTTTGTTTTTGAAAGACAGATGGTCTTTGGTGTTGAATGAAATCATATTTAGAACATGGATGAACGCTGAAGCATTAGTATCCAGAGAGTACTTCCAGGCTTTGTTGTTTTGTTTTCCACTTCGTTGAAACCGTGTTCATGGAGCATGTGGGTAAGCTCTCCCTGATAGCGATAGCTGATAAATTAGAGGGGACATGTCAGTGATGAGAAGTTGTGGATACACTTACGGTACAAAGACTATACTGAATATTTCATAGAATATAGGATGTCAGAGTTGAAAATAGTCTTAGCAGCTAATCCAACCTTCCCAATTTGCAATAAGGAAACTACATCTTGCTTAGGTAACTGCCTCCCTCAAGGTTAGAAACCTAAACATGTCAGAGACCCTAAATCGCAAATTAATTCACAGAGAATACAACATATATTTTTTGTTATGACTGTAATGGGAGAAATGTGTGAGAAAAAAAATCTCTGAGCCTCATTTTCCCAAGAAGAACCAATATATAAAAAGAGAAAATATTGTATATAGGAGTAGGAAATTCATAATCATTTTCACTTGAATCAATTAATTCTAAAAATACAACTTGATTTATGTGACATTTAAATATTGGACCTATCTTTTCAGTATATTTCACTCAAATTCACTTGAAATGCTTTAGTTATTAATTTTTATTCATTTGCATATTTAAAATCAATTATGACTTCTAAATGAATATGAAGGAGCTTTATAAACTATAAAGTATGATATAAAAATGGGTTATTAATAACAGTAACATTTTTCCAAGTTGGATTTTTTCCTACTTTTTAATCCACATTATATTCTTATAATTACTTTTTGCAATAATCTGCGTTAAGTAAATCAAATGGTTTGTAACAGTCATAAAATCTATGTTTTAAGGATTTTATTTATTTATTTGACACAGAGAGAGAGAGAGAGAGAGAGCGCGCACAAGCAGGGGGATTGGCAGGCAGAGGGAGAGGGGAATGAAGTCTTCCAGATGAGTAGGGAGCCCAGTGACTCAGGGCTTGATCCCAGGATCCTGGGATCATGACCTGAGCCAAAGGCAGATGCTTAATCAACCGAGCCACCCAGGCACACCATGTCATGAAATGTATTACCCAAACATTCATCCAAGTGATAATATGTTTAGACCTTAATTTTATATATATAAACTTACTCTTTTACCCAATATGTAATGATATTGTATATGATAATGTATATGTATATGTAATGATAATGTATATGGTCTAGTTTGTACTCTCTTCCCTTTATTATTACTCCAAACCAAGAAGGGAACATTATGCAAGCATCTGGGTCCCAATCCATCTCTGGAAATCCTTCTTAAAGTTTATATTTTCAACACCATTTACTAAGAACAGGGGATTCACTCAGATTTATACAGGAATCAGGGATCAGTGTAAGCAGAATTGAACTCTCTTATAATTTCTTCCCTCTTTAAGCATTTTTGTCCTGCTTTGAAGCAAAAATAACCATCTGAAAATCACCGAGAAGCATGGTTTACATCTAGCATTTCCGTCCTCTTCAGGTTTGAAAAGCAATATTAAAAACTTTGCCTCACACTAAAACTTCATTGTGCAGAGAAAATGTAACTTATTTATTTTATCTATAACTAATATGGCCTCTTTCTGGAATTCTCCACTCTCTGGTTGATAGGTGAAAATTAATGTCCAATCCAGTTTAAACCTTAGTCTGAGCTAAAAATTAAACAGTCTCTTCAGAAATAGTTCAGATTCTCTTGGTAAATCAGCTTAGTTTCTAGGGCAGCTTGCCCTCTTTCCTGCTTCCCTTCTGGGTTGAAGCGTAGTTTTATGGGGGGAGAGGGATACGGCCAAGGTAGCATCATGGCAGAGGGAATGTGGGGTCCTCGCATGTCAGGTCCTTGACCTCTGTTCTCTGTGCCGATACCCCTTGCCACCTACATTGCTGTGCTGTCACTCAGAGTCAAAGCTGTAACTAGCATATCTGATGGTCCCCTTCTCGCTCTCTGGGCTTTTTCAGGGCTGCTGCCATTCTTGATAAAGTCGAAATCACCTCAATTTGCACTGGCTGTTTACTCCCCATTGTCTCTACGCCCTCTATTAAGCCAACTCGCCCAGTGGTCCAGACGCAGCCTGTTCTGCTGGCTCGCTTTTTCCTGCTTTGGAGGGTCCACGGGCAGTGCCACTGACTCTTAATCTGCTATCCAAACCAGTTAAGAAGAGGGTAACTCAGGAAAGCCAAAGCCCAGGAGTTCAGTTTGCACAGCTAAACTGATAAGGCAGTGCCTGGGGTTAAAGCAGGGACAATCTGCTGTCTTCTGCCTTGAGGGTTACCCACTATTTTAATACACTAATTGGGACGCACGATTTGGTTGTTATTTGTTTAGTAAATACCACTGGTCTCCTTGACATAATCCCCTGGGGCAAGAAAAATTCAGATCTTTCTTTCTTCTTCCTGGGTGCTTAATTCCCTATTGCCTCTGTAGAACTCTGTGCTAGCCTGGCCCTAAATACACCAAAGGAGGAAGAGAGGGAGGGAATCTACAAGACAGCTGCTTGGACCACAAGACTTTCTTGCTTGCACAATCTGATTTAAAAAAAAAAAAAAAAAAAGCACTAAGTACAAAGCTTCCAGAACAAAGGGAAAAAAACATTTCCCGGTTATAAAGAATGCAGTAAAAGAAGGTTAAGGGGCACCTGGGTGGCTCAGTAGGTTAAGCATCTGACTCTTGATTTCCACTAGGATCTTAATCTCAGGGTTGTGATTTCAAGCTCTGGGGGAAGAACAGGTTAAAGAATGTAGAGTAAAAAATAGGAATACAAAGAAAGCAGGAAAAAAAAAGGAGAAAGCATTCAAATCAATAAGTAAATGCAATAAATGTAAAGTAACTTAAGTCACCAATTAAAAGACAGATACTCTAATATTGACTTTTTAAAGATACAGCTGTACAGTTTTTTTTTAAAGATTTTATTTATTGATTAGAGAGAGGGAGAGAGAGCGAGCACAGGCAGACAGAATGGCAGGCAGAGGCAGAGGGAGAAGCAGGCTCCCTGCCGAGCAAGGAGCCCCATGTGGGACTCGATCCCAGGATGCTGGGATCATGACCTGAGCCGAAGGCAGCCGCTCAACCAACTGAGCCACCCAGGCATCCCCAGCTGTACAGTTTTATAAGAAGTAAACTTAGATACAAAAACAGAGAAACGTTGAAAATAAAAGGTTAGGAAAAATGCACCAGGGAAAAACAACATAAAAATATACTGATTGTCTATTTTCCAGCTTTTGAATCAATTAATAAAACTGTTGCTATGAAGCCAAATATATACATACTGATGGCATATATCATGTAAAATAGAATTTAGAGGGAAATAGTTGACAGCACAGTGAGAAAAATTGAACTTCACCGGGATGATATGAAATTCTAAAACCTATGTGAATGTCATAATCTATCCTCAAATATGTAACAAAAAAATTGCCAGAGTTTCATGTACAGATGGACAAATCCAGCATGAGAAAAATTTCTCTAACATGTCTATTTCACTAATTGTTAGGTGAAGTGAACAAAATAATAACGTTTTGAAAGGCTGGATAAACTTAATCAACACATTGGTTTAGAAGACATATATTTGTTTGTTACCCCATTCTAGCACTTACAGAGTCTATATCCTTCTTCAGCATGTGACAACATTTATGTGAAAGTAGAACAACCTCCATGTCTTAAATCAAGTCTGAAATTAAAAAAAAAATCAACCATATAGAGACTATGTTCTCTTATTCTACTGTAATTATTTTAAAAATAAAATAATAAAAAGATTATTAAAATTATAAACAAGCTTGGGGTGCCTAGGTGGCTCAGTCAGTAAGCATCCAATTCTCGATTTCAGCTCAGGTCATGATTTCAAGGTTGTGAGATCGAGCCCTGTGTCAGGCTCCTCAATGGGCATGGAGCATGCTTAAGATTCTCTCTCTCCTTCCTCCTCTGCCCCTCCTCACTCATTTGCATTCTCTTTCTCTCCAAAAAAAAAAAAAATATATATATATATATATAAACAAATTGTATAAGGTTAACTTGTGGTTGGTTTCTGATAGTGCTACCCTTATCCCTAGGGACACTTGAAGTCTGCTTCTCACCAAATGTACTAGCTAGCGATTTAGAATGTGTGCCCGATCTGATTTTGAAAGTCAAGAGTTGAATATTCTCCTTTGCATTTCTTTTTTTTTTTTAAAGATTTTTTTAAATTTATTTATTTGTCATAGAGAGAGAAGCGAGAGCAAGCACAGGCAGACAGAGTGGCAGGCAGAGGCAGAGGGAGAAGCAGGCTCCCTGCCAAGCAAGGAGCCCGATGTGGGACTCGATCCCAGGACGCTGGGATCATGACCTGAGCCGAAGGCAGCCGCTTAACCAACTGAGCCACCCAGGCATCCCTCCTTTGCATTTCTTTGGTAGCATTATCCTTTTCCTTAACATCGATCGCTACCCCCTACAGATGCTTGTAAGTCTTCTGGATCAACTAAGGTGGGGCCTTTGTACTGGGAAAGACATATTAATACTTTCCAACATAGAATATTGCAAGGGCAGGAAGAAGGCATGACTCTTCTTATCCTAAAACAGGGAAGATAGAAATAGAGATGTTTTCTGAAGTAGGAGAGGTGAGATACAGCTAGTCTATTGAACTTCCCTTTCCTAGTCCACTCACCCCTCCAAACATTGGGAGTTCTCAATTGCAAACACTGGGAATCCTTTAATTTTCCAGATCTACAAAGACTACATTAATTTTGCTTAGAGATACCTCCACTGTCGCATCAGGTGCTTTTAAAAGCAGGAAAAGCTGGTGGGGAGAAAAATCACATGACTTACACATACACATTTTTTTCTTCTTCTTGTCCTCCCCCTCCTTCTTTCTCTAAATGGAAAGGAAGAACTATTTGAGGACCAAAATATGCAAGCAAATGACAATTGACCAAATGATTTTTTGAACTTCTGCTAAATTAAATTTCAAAAAGCTTCCAGAGGATGGAACGACAAGTATTTTGTCACAACTATTGGTTGGTGTGTCAGATATTCCTTTTATAAGCGTGCACAAGCTCAATTTAACTATTTGGGCTCTCTGACACTCTAAGAGATGGGTTAATGGCGCCTCAGTAATTAAAGACAAAAATATCCAACTACCAGTTAGCCAGTTTAGGGAGTTGTGCAACCTTTAATCACTGTGTGGAACGTAAGCTTGCTATCTCAGATACAGAAAAAAAAAATATGGAGCCATAAACATAGAAGTACACTGCATTCCAGGGTCAAGACTCTAAGTCTAGAGTGATATAAACCTGCATGCCCGTGTAGATCACTTCCCACCCTCCTTCCATCAGTGTCTTTTTTGTGCCTCTGAGCTGAGTTGAACAGAGGCTGCCCTGAAATGATTAGCGTGTGCAGAGGGTTCCCCAGTGTGGCGGTGACTCAGGTACTAGAAGGAAAGAAAATAGCATGCAGAGAAGACGGCATCTGGCCCCTGGGGATCTTGCCATCTTTGTTATGACAGACTGAGGGGCTCCTGGGTAGCTCAGTCATTGAGCATCCACCTTCTGCTCAGGTCATGATCCTGGAGGCCTGGGATTGAGCCCTGCATTGGGCTCCCTGCTTGGTGGGAAGCCTGCTTCTCTCTCTCCCACTCTCCCTGCTTGTGTTCCCTCTCTTGCTGTCTGTCTCTCTCTCTCTGTCAAATAAATAGATTAAATAAAGAAATAAAGAAATAAAGAAATGGGAAGAAAGACAGACTGGTAGTCAAGACATTCTAGTTCCTAGATGCAAGGATTTTAAGCAAAAGTCAAACTGCACCGAAGCTGGTGATGTAGGAAGATCATGAACTCACCTCCTCCCACAGACATCCTGATTCTACTGTTACATATGGAACAATTTCCTCTGGAAAAAACCCCAAAACTAGCTGAGTGACTCTTACACCTCAGGCAAATGAAAAAAGAAAGAAAGAAAGGAAGAAAGAAAGAAAGAAGGAAAGAAAGAAAGAAAGAAAGAAAGAGAGAGAGAGAGAAAGACATGGAATTAGGTGGGTGAAGTCAAGACACAGTCTTGCCATAAGCCCTGCTCCTGGCATGGCAGCCACAGTCCAGAAGGAACTTAAAACTTGGAGCTTCTTCCTAAAGAACAGAGGGTTTGAACCCCACATCGAGCACTCCCGAATTTTAAGACCTGCTCCTGGGAGACAAACCTCCCAAAACATCTAGCTTTGAAAACCAACAGGGCTTATGTTCACAAAACCCACAAGGCTATAGCAAACTAAGCAATGGGTCTTAAAGGACACTCAGGCTCAGGCTCACCTGCCTCAGGGCCCAGGAAAAGTAGAACCAATCTTCTTCAGGACCCAGGAAAAGAGTAGCCAACGAAGATGTGTCAGACTTTATGTGCAAGAGGTTCATTTGCTAATTCTAAAGCATTGGCCCGAGGGGTAGGCCTTTAACACACCTCTGGGGGCCTACTGATGCCACTCTCCAGGGACAGAGGCTGGAGTGTGCCGTCTTGGCACTCTCTCTCTGCTGCTCTACTCTAGAATGTCAGTATCTCCTGGAGGGTAGCTTTTACTCATGTTTGATTCCCCAGCTTTTGCAGCTGCCACTCAGGGGAATGCCCTTGGGTCACCTGGCTAAGGTAGCCGGAGGACTTCTATTCCTGGGTCTCATGGGTCTGCAACAATTGGAGAGATGGTTCTTGGCAGGCTACCATCCCCAGGACCCTGCACAGAGAGCTGACTGAAACACACCCCTAGTCTTTCTGTGAAATAGGTCTCTTCGCTTGTCCTACAGCTTTGGCCTGAGGGGTAGGCTTCAAATTTGGCATGCATTTTAGAGATTTGTGGACACACTCTCAGGGAACATGGGCTGGTGGATTCCACCTTGTGCTCTCCCTCTGTCTTGCTACAACTCATCAGTATCTCAGAGCAATCCCCTTTCCCCGGGTTAAAATAGATCATATCACCTGGTGTAAATTAAACCAGGGTCTTCAAGGATTTAAACTTACATGTTATATATGATCTAGTGAGTGAAAGAATTTTTTTTTTTCCTACTGCTTCCCCATGAACATCCCATTTTGGCCTGGTCTTAAACCTGGAAAGAATGAATGGTGCCTCACAGTGGAGCACAACAAAATTAAGGCCCATATACCCAATATTGTAATTACTGACCCTACCCCATCAGTAACTGGTAAATATTTTGAGGTTAGATGTTTGGCTAATGTGTTCTGTTCAGTCTTTCTTTCTTTCTTTCTTTCTTTCTTTCTTTCTTTCTTTCTTTCTAAGATTTTATCCACCCATTTGACAGAGAGAGAGATCACAAGTAGACAGAGGGGAAGGCAGAGAGAGAGGGGGAACCAGGCTTCCCGCTGAGCAGAGAGCCCAATGTGGGACTTGATCCCAGGACCCCAAGACCATAACCTGAGCCGAAGGCAGAGGCTCAACCCACTGCGCCATCCAGGCGCTCCTGTTCAGTATCTATTTCAACAGCCTCTCAACACAGTATACCTTCACCTCTGAAAGGACACAATCCATCTTTACCAGGTTTACTCATGACATACCTGAGAGGCCTTGTCCTTACACAGTCTTTGCCACCAAGATCCTAAGTGCATCCACCTTTCTCTAGAAACATTATTTGACATTATATTGATGACATTTTCCTCCTGGGAGATTTATTGGACACATGTATAAAGGACACAGAAATACTCACAAAGGAGCTCAAAGAAAAGGGACAGATCATTGCCATATATACTGCAAGGTCCCACCACCTAAATTCCTGAAAAGTCTTTGGGAACCCAAGAGCTTCTCTGTCTTTGACACTGTCAAGAAACAGTCGCTGATGCTTTTAGCACCTACAATGCTAATACAAGTCCAACATTTTCTAGCCCTTTTTGCATTCTGGAGGCAACATACTCTTCATTTATAATTTTACTTCATCTCACTGATGCTGTTGCTTGCAAATGGGTCTGCCTTAAATGAAGTCTTTGCCAATGAAAGGCTCTAGAATCTGTCCAAATTGAAATCAAAAGGTACTGCTGTTAGTGCCCTTGGAGACCCCTTCTCTGTAGAGGCTGTGGCAACCACCTCTCATGCTTCTGAACTACCTATCACAGCCACTAGTTGGCCATTGGCTTCTGATGCAATAATTTGCCCTTCTCAGCTCTGCGCCATTCATAATTGGAATGGCAGTTGTGGCCATGTATTGGGCTCTTCTAGAAATAGAAGCTCTCACAGACTGAATTTATGACCTTATATATCTTGCTGCACATTATGTCTTGAGTAATAGAAGAGGCACCCCAAGGTTAGCACAGCTACTAAGACCTCTTGGTTACAAGATGGAGACAATCCAGGGCCCTTGGCAGGTGGGTGTGGCCTCTTCTGTCCTCAGTCCCTTGCCGGATGCTTTGGTGCTGAAGGAGGTCACCTCTCCTACTTGGAGAGACCCTTAGCATCAGCTGAGTAAATAACAATGGGAGTTTATATACTTTAAAGATGGTATTGCCACCACCGTACACAATAGATTTTCAGAATGTCCCTGGTAAAGAATAAGGCTCAAGGACCAGCACAACTGGTCCCATGTCAGACAGTTATTGTAGCACCGGATACGCTGGCCTAGAAAATTGCCTCATTTGTACAAGTTTATGAACTTGTAGGTCATTGCCTAAAATTTGCCCCCTTTGGGGTAAAGAACACTGGGAAGCTCTTGCCTCACAGATACCCAAAATGTCAACCAAGATAACAGACTGTCTTTACATATAATTAATATAATATAATATAATATAATATAATATAATATAATACAGCTACAATACAAAGCCTCACCAAGACATTCCTTATGCCCTTTGGAATTCTAGGCATTACTGATAGTGACTAAAGCACTAGTTTTGGTCCTCAGAATGCCCATGTTTAAGCTCTTGAAGAAGGTATTCAATGGAATTTCCACCTTTTCTATAGACTCCAGGCAGATGGTTTAATCAGGAGGCATAATGAGCTTCTCAAAAAATTCCTATTTAAGTTAAAAATGTCCAGTGGAGCCCATGTTGGTTGTCACTTTTGCCACAGGCATTGATTAATCTAAATTCGTACTCCCTAGGGACATACACTCCCTATCACAATGACACACAGGTCCCTCAATATACTTTATTGGCTATAAAGGGGGATACTTGTAAATTGTTGTAAATTTTTTACAATAACCTTACCACGTGGTCCTCTTCTTCTTGGTCAAGTAAATACTTTGTTTCCTACTCCCACTCCCTAGAAGCCTCAGTCATTAGGTTTAAGTTGACACCAAGGTACCAAGGGTCAATTGTGGAGTAAGGCCTAATATTATGCATCTCAATATCTTGGAAAAACTAAGAGGGTCTCAAATAGCCTAGATGCAAGTTCCCTTATCCATTGTGCTCACATAGATATTGTCCCCAGCACAAGGACCTGGCATAGTGTCTGCTTATGAAAGTTTCAGCTCCCTCCCAGCCAGAGGAATTTAGACAAACCAATCACATCCTCCCACAGGAACCAGGGGGTACCTCATCCTTCTGTTCCCACAAAGCCTGCCTTCCTTAGCACCTTGCTGATTCACCATGCTCCCGAATGAAACACCTGTGTGACTCTACATGGTATGGTGTCCTCCTCCCCAAGGTTGTGAATATATGTGATTAATAAACTGTTGTCAGTCTCATTTGTAAAGTGTCTGCTGTGTGTTAGACCATCTTTGTGGCCCTAGAGCAAGACTCCCTCCCCCATACAGGCTGTAGTAGGGGTGAATAAAACATTGACCACTCTTGGATCAAGGAAGTAGACATTAACTTTTTTAGATATAAATTAAGAAAAGAAGGGGCAAAGAAAATTTCTGAAAAAGACATAACAGGAAGGGCCTCATCTGACCAGATATTAAAATGCAATATGTATGTACAGAAAAGAAAACTCTTCAGTCGTGGCACAATAATGGACAGTCAGATCAATGAAACAGAAAAGAGTCCAAAAATAGATCCAAGTAAATATGGGAACTGAGTATACGATAAAGAATATTTTTTTTCCTTCTCATCTTTCTTTCTTTCTTACAGAGAAAGAGCATGGGCAGGGGAGGGGCAGAGGGAGAAGGAGAGAGAAAATCTTAAGTAGGCTCCACACCCAGCGTGGAGCCTGACTTGGGGCTCAATCTCATGACCCTGAGATCATGACCTGAGCTGAAACCTAGAGTCAGACACTTAACAGACTGAATGACCCAGGCACCCCATAAGGGGTATTTTTTAAAATGAGAGAAAGACAGTGTTCAAGAAATGATATTGGGATGACTGGCTGGCTATTATGAAGGGAAAAAAAAAAGATAAACCTGGATTCTTAACTTACTCCTTCCTTAAAAATAAATGCCTGATAGCTCAAATATTTACACATGAAGAGGCCTGGAAAATGTTTCTTAGAAGAAAACTTGGGGAAAATACTTACATCCATGGAAATAGGGAAAGCCTTCCTAAAGCAAGACACAAGACCCAGAAGCTTTACAGAAAAGTAATGATAAATTGAATGACGTAAAAAATTAACAAATTTTCTCAGGAAAAAGCACCCAAGAAAAGTCAAAAGATAAATGGAAACTGGAAAATATATTGACAACACATATGATACACAAAGAGCTAGGTTTCATAAGCTATAAAGAGCCCTCCCAGATAAGAAAAAGACAAACCAATATAAGGATGAGCAAAGTGTACAAATAAGCAAATCACAGGAAAGAAATATATAATTGACTTGTAAATATGAAAAGATGCTTAATCTTACTCATAACTTTCAAAATCTAAATGTAAACAAGTATACAACTCTCTTTCTCTTACCAGCTTGTTAAAGATCCCAATATCAAGTCATACATAGAAGAATAGTCATCTACATAGAGCAGCAGAAGCAGTGAACTAAAAGATGCTCTCGTATTGTTGGTTAAAGGGTATATTGATGACAGTAGTTGGAGGCCAATTAAGAATACTGTATCAAGATAAAAAATGCACATGTTATTTAGCCCATTAACTATATTACTTGAATTTTATTCCAGAGGTATTGCATGAGAAAATATATATACATCTACACACAAGGATATTTATTGCAGGTGTGTTTATAACAGCAAAAGAGTAAAAACACCCTTTGTGCCTTTCATTCAGGCAGATGTTTAAATAAATTCTGTACAGTGTTAAGCTGTTCAAAGAATGTGACAAATTTATATGAATCTATAAAAAAGTTTCTGAGATATAGGGTTAACTGCACAAAGCAGACACAGAAGAGTGTGAGTACTATGCTCTTATTTGTGTAAAGAAAAATCATAGCTCCAACTTTTATGTGAAAGTATACATAAGACACTATTAATAGTGAGTGTCCCCAAGGAAAGGATCTGGGTGTCAAGGGTGGTAGGGAGATATCTTTTATATTCTATACCCTTTGTCTTGTTAAAATTTTACCATGTGCATAATACTTTTTCAATATAAGAATGTTGTTAATTTAAAAAAAATCACGGAATATTTGAATTGAGAACCAGACAGAAACCGTTCCTCTTAGCACGTATTTTATCTGAAAACAAAACAAAACAAAATCTGCAAGCATTGCCTTGAAACTCTGAAGGAAGGGGATGGCTTAAAAGTTTCTAGCAAGGAAAGAATGGTAAATGAAAAATAATTGTACAAATACTGTTGTGACTAATTTAAGATTTGTGGGATATCGTTGGTGTGCTCTTTGTGTACTGTGTGGCTTTTGTTATTTTTAACTTTATTGAGGAATAATTAACAAACATAATGGTATATATTTAAAGCATACACTGTGGTAATATGATATACAATGTGGAATGATTACCAAGGTCAAGATCAATAACACATTTCCTCACCTCACAAATTAACATTTTTGTTATTTACTTTAAAAAGCTTTAGTAAGTTATTTATTTACTGTTTAAAAGCTTGAGCTTACTCAAGATTTTCATTTCCCAACACTATTTTCATATATATTTTTCCCAATATGAAAATAACTATTCAGGTGTTCTTCTGATTTTAAATACAATACACATTCATTATAAAACATTCAGATGTTACCAAAAAATATTTAAAGTATGTGAAAAGTACCTATAAATCTGCTACTTGGACAAAACCACTGTTACACTTTTGGTGTCTATCATTCCAGAATTATGCATATATATTAATAGATATTATAGTGAATGCTATAAATTGCATACTTTAACAGTATTATATCATAATACTATCTCATAACCCAATTTTTCTGACCAATATTAAATAATACAATTCTCTATGCCAACCAGGAAGAATGCACATCATCATAACATCATATATATATCATGTGTAATAATACAACTGTGTTGTTGATGTAAATAAAATTTTTAATTTCTTTTTAAAAAGATTTGTTTATTTCTTTTTGAGAGAGAGAGAGAGCACGCACAAGGGAGGGAGAGTCAGAGGGAGAAAGAGAGAGAATCTCAAGCAGACTCCCTGCTGAGTGCAGAGCCTGATGCAGGGCTTGATCCCATGATCCTGAGCTGAGGATCACGACCTGAGCTGAAATCAAGAGGTGGGTGCTTAACTGACTGAGCCACTAGGCACCCCAGGTTCTTAATTGCTTAAACAATAGCTCACCTACAATTGAGATTTGCAGAGGAATTTCTTTATATCCTACATAGCATTCTTTGGAAATGGATATATATACATAAAAACC
Organism: Mustela putorius furo; assembly: GCF_011764305.1. NCBI lineage: Eukaryota > Metazoa > Chordata > Mammalia > Carnivora > Mustelidae > Mustela > Mustela putorius. Next base: position 10,508,116 of record NW_025422049.1, read on the forward strand.
CATGTAAATGAATATATATAGAAAAGACACATACTAACTAAATATCATTGAAGATATTTATTTGGTTGCTTCATTTCCAGGGTCTTTTAGGATTTATAGGATGAAACTATTCTAGGAATCTAGAAAAGTGTTTTTAGAGTACAAAGGAGGGAGCAATTTATTTGAGATGGAACCATGGGGAAAGCTTTATGGAGAAGTTAACATTTGCACTATTCTTTATAGAAGGAAAGAGAAAGGGCATTCTATAAAGAAAGCTTAGAATTTTAAAAAGGTGAGCAAGGAGTCAGCAGGGATAATCTGGTTATCTCTCTAGACAGTTCTCATAAATGGACAATTAACTTGGTGAATTCTCCTCTGTATCCAGAGACTGGCATTTAGTTTCTCAGTAGTATCTCATTTATTTGCTATATGTATCATGTGTATATTTTTTTATGTGTATGTGTATAATGAAGGGTATAATTTATGCTATTTTTTCTAAGTATGAAGTGAAATTTATAATGTCAAAATCATATAAGCACTTAATAAGTGCTTTCATAAACTAGACATCAATTTTAGCAGTGAAGCATGAAGATATATACAACCTTCCAGTTTAATGAAAAGAAAACATGAAGATATATACAACCTTCCAGTTTAATAATAAGAAAACAATTTTAAAACTGTGGAGTTCATATTTGTTAGATATTTTTGATCATGTTATTGGCAAGTGTACATTGTTCACTGGGTATTGTATGTAAGTGATGAATCACTAAATTCTACTCCCGAAACTATTACACTATATGTTAACTAACTAGAATTAAAATAAAAACTTGATACATTTAAAAAAGGATAAATTATATTTTCCTTTCTGCACTGGCTAAAGAAAATATATTTTTTAAAGATTTTATTTATTTATTTGACAGACAGAGATCTACAAGTAGGCAGAGAGGCAGGCAGAGAGAGAGAGAGGAGGAAACAGGCTTCCCGCTGAGCAGAGAGCCCAATGCAGGGCTCAATCCCAGGACCTTGGGATCATCACCCAAGCCAAAGGCAGAGGCTTTAACCCACTGAGCCACCCAGGCACCCCAAGAAAATAATTTTTAAAAATGTATTGGAGCTTCTGTTTTCAGCTCGGAGGTGTAGAGAACTTGACTGAACATTGCCCCCACCCTAAAAACAAGAAAAGCTGGATAAACTGCCAGTTAATGAAATTTCTTGAACCTTTCAGAGAACTAAGTTTGCAGTCCAAACAAAGAACTAAAAACCCAGAAAAAAAACCTATGGGAACCTATAGGGAGAAACAGGACTTACTTAAAAGTGCATGTAATAGTCTTTGCCTTTATGAGTAAAAGCATGAGAGAAAGAGGTATGAGTAATACATAATTAGTGGACATAAAATAGAATCATAGAAGTGGTCAGTTAAACCCAGATCAGGTAGAAAGAAGGGAAAAAATGTAGAACAAGTGGTACACACATACACATATTAATATTATTAATATTATAATTAATATTATAGCATACATGGGGCGCCTGGATGGCTCAGTCGGTTGAGCATCTGCCTTTGGCTCAGATCATGATCCCAGAGTCCCAGGATTGAGTCCTGCATCACGATCCTGGCTCAGCGAGGAGTCTGCTTCTCCCTCCGCCCCTCACCCTGTTCATGCTCTCTCTCTTTCTCTCTCTCTGTCTCTCAAATAAATAAATTTTTAAAAAATCTTTAAAAAAAATAAAAATATATCATAGCATATATGAAGAAGTCAAATTAGTGCCTGCTTAAGTTTTCCTTTGTTAAAAAGTTGAGTACTGGGGCCCCTGGGTGGTTCAGTGGGTTGGGCCTCTGCCTTTTGCTCAGGTGGTAATCTCAGGGTCCTACGGGGGGAGTCCTGCATTGGGCTCTCTGCTCAGCAGGGAGCCTGCTTCTCCCCCTCTCTCTCTGCCTGTCTCTCTGTCTATTTGTGATCTCTCTTTTTCTGTCAAATAAATAAAAATCTAAAAAAAAAAAAAAGTTGAGTACCATAACATCATCTTCTTTATAGGGTTGTTTTGGAGATCAAATGAGAATAAGTGTTATCCAATGCTTAGTGCAATTCTTGGCACATAGTAAGATGCTAATAGGCTCAGTATATATTGAATGGAACATACTCTATGGAGGTAATTGAAACTGACGTGGTCTGGGTTGGCCAAGGTTTGTTGATAAACAAGGTTGGACATATTCTTAGCCTTGTTGGGTGACCAGGATGACCAGAGCAGATAAGATATTCTTAGAAATGGAGGTGGGAAGAGATGTGTGTGTGTGTGTGTGTGTGTGTGTGTGTGTGTGAGTGATGTAGGATGGGGTGAAATTAGAAAGGGTTAGATATGGATGTGAACTGAGCCAAGAAATCCCTGATACAGTTCTAGTCAACACACACACACACACACACACACACACACACAGAACAAGGCTAAGGGTTTCTGCCTTGTAAAAACAAAAGAGAAGGCTCCTGTTTGCTAACTTTCAGGAGTGGTACTTGTGCCCAAGCAAATCAGTATTCGTGGCATTTCAGCTTGCTGGTGGCATGGTGATAGGGTACAGGCAGAGGTGAAGAGAGGCTGCCAACTTTTGTGAAGTAACAAACCCCTTTGAAACTGGAAAATTCAAGGTGAGTATTGTAGCAGACATAGAACTAAAGACACTTGGGACTAAACTCACAGCTTCATATTTTCTTATCCCTCCATTATGTGGTCCCTGGAGTGATGTGACGCCTCAGCAAATCTTCAGGGAACCGCTGCCTTTGGGGACTCCAGCTGTGCTTTGTTTCTATCTGCAAGCTGCTAGCAAGCACCCTATGGTGAGTCGGCCTCTGTGGGATGAGACCTGGAAGGGGAAAAAGGGAAGACTCTCTAGATGAAAAACTTTTTTTGTGATTTATTTATCTATTGGAGGGTTAGAGGGAGAGGGGGAGAGAATCTCAAGCAGCTCCATGCTGAGCATGGAATGACACGGGCTTGATCTCATGACCCTGAGATCATGACCTGACCTAAAACGAAGAGTTAGAAACTGACTGTGACCCCCAGGTGGCCCTAGATGTAAAACTTTTTCCCCTGGAAAAGATCCAGGGGAGTAAATGAAGTCAAATATAACTTCTGTGTTACAGTCACCATATTGCAATACTGACTAACCAAATGGGCCTTGATTTGCCTGGCTACTGCCTGCTGAGCTTGGGGGAATGGATAGAAATTGAACTCATGTAATGCCACAAATGCCAAAGAACATAAGATAGCACACGAGATGCCTTGATGTGGTGAAGTAGAAAGTTGGCTTTCATTCTCGTCATTCTGCACTTTTGAAAAATTGAGACAAAAATGAGAGAACATTATGCTCTCTCACTCACTGATTGAGGGCTGTCCCAAACCTTCTGACCTCTCTGGACCTGGCCCTTTCCATCCTCTACCCCAATCGTTCCTTAAAGTAAATCTGAACATCTCACTCCCCTACTCGAAAGCCTTCAATGCCTCCCCATTCCCTCTGGGAAAGGACACAATAATCTTAACAGACACTTTGTGTTCTGGCCCCACAAATATCTCCAGGTTTGTCTCTCTTGGAAACTGTTCCCACTCTTATAATTTATGCTCCATAAATATCAGAATGCTTGTAGTTTCCTGCACATAGTCTATTAATGTCATGTCCCCATATCTTTGTGCATGCTGTTCCTTCTCTGGAATGCTGTTTCTGCACCATTCTTTCTGGTTAACTTCCATTTCTCTTACCGTGATCCAGTTGCTTTGCATCTTCCCTGAGATTTCCTCTAACTTCAGAAAGAAAAAATCATTTCCCTGTGCTGCCACTGTGACTTGAGCTTATTTCTGTTGCTGAATTTATTACAATGCATTGGGAATTGTTGACTTACATGCCTTCCATCCGAGACTGCAAGTTCCTTGAGGACAAGGATTTTCCCTTCCTTGCTTATCAGAGACCTAGTATATAATAATTAGCCAGTGACTGTGTGGTTAATGTAGCATAGATCATTGCAGTCCTTAATGAATCTAAGAGCTATAAGAAGATAGAATTTGAGCACCATCTTCTATTGCCTGGTCATTTTCAGACCCTTCCTCCCTGGTAAGCAGTCAGATTGCAAGGGTTTGTTTGTTTTTTTTTTTTTTAACAATTGATGATTGGTTTTCTTGTAACAATTAGTGAATTCTTCATTCTGTCTGTTAAACAAACAGTGTGTATTAAGTGCTAAAGTCAGCCCATAGGACGTGGAGGCAGTCTTGGAGAAATCTGGAATTCAGTTCAAAAAACTTCTGACCTTTCTGGGTTTGTATATGGAAAGTCATTACCGACCATCTTGTGTTGCCTGGGGCTGTCTCAGTTCTAGCACTGACAGTCCAAGGCCCTGGGAAACCCCGCAGTCCTAGGAAAACCAGATGGTTAGTCATTCCAGGAGATAATCAGTAGTGCATCTTCTTGATTCCTTATCCCTATATAAACCGAAACAAGAGCAAAAATTTGTATGTGAATATTAGGGATATGAATTTTGTCCTCACATTACCTCCTTGGGATAATGTAGAAGGAGGAAAGGAGGGACCTAACAAGAAAGAAATCCCTCTACCCTGATTAGTTGGTTTCCCAAAGAAAACTAGTGAGTAAGGGTCCTTACTGGTCAAAAACTAAAATTTATCTTGCTGAGGGAGAACAGTCAGTTTGCTTGTAGGTGATTGCTCATTGTCTTGGGTCATCAGAATAGCAAAAGCGATCTGTTTCATAGACACACGGAAAGGCTTGAATAAAGTCCAATCCTACCATTTATCTACAATGAGGTTTTTGTAATTTTCCCATGTTTTGGTTTCATAATCTCTTGTATGGAATAGCAAAAGTAACTACCTCAGAGGGCTATGAGGAAAATAAGGTAATGCAAGCGAATTGTAACCCATGAAACAATAAAAACTGTCATTTAGTTTTGGTAAGTGACCATTAGACCACTGGGGTAACAGTAGACAGATTTCCAGGTATTTTGAAACTTCGAGTTCTTGATAAATGGTAGAGATCAACATCTAGGGGGATACCATCATTTATTCGCCCAATTATTGCCTGGTAGCAAAACATTTATTTAACATATACTATATGTCAAGTGTTGCGCTAAGGGGTGAGGAAGGATTGATAGTCTGTGAAGAAATTGATTACCATCTCAGTTTTAATGAAATTGTATTCTGAGACAATGACTGAACTTCTTTGTTACCTTTTTACATTAAGAGGGCCACTCTTGGATGTGATGATTGAGGGGACAATGGTATATAAATTTTTTAATACCAGATGGTAAAGGAAACTTGGACTATTTTAGAAGCTAGCTGCAATATCTTACTGAGTCAGTCTATCCCAGGTTATTTGAATAGACTGAGCCATAGCCCATGCTTTTCTCCCTTTTGGGGAGTTTCAATTTTATTTATACAATCAGCCAAAATTTGGAGGCAAAGTTGTGAATAAAGTAGGTGAATAAACGAAGGAATGTGATTTTGATTTAAACAAATGGGTGGGGGCTATTCAAATACTGATCCTATTTTTCTTATATGGCTTATAAACCTCTCTAAAGACATTTTTCAAAAAGAAGTTCTAAAAGGATCATGAAGGCATAGCATATTTGTTGGGAAGTGTGTATTTTTCTAAGATGACAGCTTCAAGGGACCCACTTTCATTTGAAGTACACTTTTTTCTATGCGTTTTTTAATGACAATTAATAACATAAAAGTCTATTATTTAAAACTAGTTGGGGGCTCCTGGGTGGCTCAGTCAGTTAAGCATCTGACTTTGGCTCAGGTTATGATCTCCGGGTCCTGGGATCGAGCCCCACTTCAGGCTCCCTGCTTAGCCGGGAGCCTACTTCTCCCTCTCCCTCTGCCCCTTGCCCTGCTCATATGCACATGCTCGCTTGCTCAAACAAATAAAATCTTTTTTTTTAAAAAATAACTAGTTAGAGAAAAATAGTGCTTGTAACCCCAACACTTGAACAAAATTAATGTTTTTAACATTATGTTTTGTTACGCAATAGTTGTTCTCATAATTTAGTATTTTCCACTTATAAGATAGAATTTCATTTTAAGGTATACATCTCAGCCATCTGAAGCCCCAGATTAAAACAAAACAAAACAGACAGACAAACTAGAAACAAAACAAAGCAAAATACACTTGCTTTAGGTTGGAAAGATTATCTATGAACTTTCATTCCTGCATCTTTGGAGTACCAGTGTTTAGACACTCCTTTGCCTCCTACTATGATTCCAGCTTCCCAGGAGTGACTGTCGCCAAAGAAGTCCATAACTGGTTAAATGGGGATTATTTATATGACTTCACGTGACTTACCAAGGAGCATAACAGGGCTCTCCGTGAGGAGGCAAGATATGTGGAGAATCTAGCATTTTAATGGAACATGCACAGGACATTTCTAATGTTGTGTTATAAATGCAATTGTGAGTAGACGCCATGCAATGAAAAAGTCTGGTACATTCTTGGAAGCCTGGACATAGTATTACTGCCCCCCAAATCCTTTGAGAATTATAATTAAAGGATATGAAAATAATTAGAGTGAACAGAGAATTATTACAACTTTGGAAACTGCCAAAATCTTGGCGGGGGAGGGCAATGTTGATTTGTGTTTTTCTTTTGTAAAATGAAAAGAAGTACTTTCTTACTGGCATCACAATATGTTCAAGGCTCATCTGGTATTTTCCCTGCCCAGCCAAAGAATCGACCACTTCTGCAAGTCAAAAGAGTATAGGAACAGACTGAGATAACTTCTAGGGGTTTGAAATGCTGTTTTAATCTTTTCCTCTTCACCCTATTAGTGAGAGAAGGATTCCCACCCTAGTAGTATGGGAATGGCCAAACATGGGAACCGAATCCTGGACAGATGGGACTGAAGGAAGTATATTAGTCACATACACTCACAGCCCAGGGTATCACATGCCATATAAGGACACAAGGGTATTATACTTGGGAGCACAGTAAACAACTACAGAGTGTGGGGGGTGAGTTTTGCGGTATCAAGAGGGGGGTGGGAACCTTGGTTCCTGCAGGAAGATATGACTGGCTTGTTGGAGTCATTCCATGGTTCGGCAGGAACTGAAACCCTCTACTCTGGGATAAGCAGGCACAGAGCCTGGGCCCCTTGATAAGGAGAATTGTTTGGCTAGGGGACTTACCGCAGGAACAAAATGAGGAGGGGAACTGTGATTAGGCCATTGGAGGAACTCCTGATTTCACTAGGTCTCAAGGATGCACATCCTATTAGGCCTTCATTTTAGGCTTTACATCACAAATGGAATAAGTTAAATGATAACAATAATACTGGATTATAATCTACAAGATAAATATCCCTGAATCCATGCTGATAGAAATAAATTACAGAAAAAACAACAACTCTTCCTTACAGAAAAATACACTTAACAAATGTAGAAGGAAAGAAAGTAAAAGAAAATCACTATTAAAACACCCTAGGAACAATTGTTGTTAGAAAAATCTACTGAAGGATACTAACATTAGTGGGCAACGTTTTGTGGAGAGACAGCATATTTGTATGGTCTCAGAATACCTTCTCCAAGATATTTACTACTTACAAAGAGAACAATAGTAACCTGATAATAGAGAAAGCTGGCAGACACTACCTTAACCAAGTGATCAAGTTTAATGGTCGCCAGTACTAAGACATAGACATCACATTTCTGATGACTCACTGAGAAAGGTGAAACACCACCTTAGTAGTGGTCTTACAAAAAAAAAATGCTTCACTTTAATCTAATCATTAAAAAACATTTCAGAAACCCAAGTTGAGGGACATTCCAGAAAAGACCTGGTCAGTACAACTAGCAAATGAAAGATAAGGAAAGACTGAACAATTTCCATGGCTCAGAGGCATCCAGAGTAGTGTGGGATCTACAGTTGGATGCGGGAATACAAGTAGGGTATTAATGGATACACTGGTTAAAAGTAGGGGCACCTGATTGGCTCCATTGGTTAAGGGTTAAGGGTCTGTCTTCTGCTCAGGTCATGCTTTTAAGATCCTGAGATCGAGTCCCATGTTGGGCTCCCTCTCCCACTATGTGTCCCCTCACTCTCACTGGTACATTCCCTCTCTCTCTCACATGGTCACTCTGTCTCAAAGAAATAAATAAAATCTTCTAAAAAATTTTTTTAAAAAATTAAAACTGAAAAAAGTATATAGTTTATTGAATATATTGTATAAAAGTTAATTTCTTAGATTTGATCAATGTACCTTGGCTATATAAAATGTTTATGGTAGGAGAAACTGAGTAAAGAATATATGTGAACTCTCTGTACTATTTTTTCAGCTTTTCCCTAAATCAAAATTTATTTAAAAGTTAACAAAAATCGGGGCACCTGGGTGGCTCAGTGGGTTAAAGCTTCCACCTTAGGCTCAGGTCATGATCCCAGGGTCTTGGGATGGAGCCCCGCATTGGGCTCTCTGCTCAGCAGTGAGCCTGCTTTCTCCTCTCTCTGTCTCTCTGCCTCTCTGCCCACTTGTGATCTCTGTCTGTCAAATAAATAAATAAAATATTTTTAAAAATTAACAAAAATCAAACACATCAACCAAAAAAACACAAGTGAATTTCTATCAGCTGAACCATCTGGTAACATGTTACCAAAATTTCCCTTTTTGCTTTTATGATTCTTGTTTTGAATTACATGATTTGTGGAATACCTATTTTTTTTGTCCTCAGCACAAAAAGTGGGATGCAGTTGGGAGGATTCTATATTGTCTTGGCATGGCAGTAGGTAGGATACACTTCTGCTCCGTGTTTGTCCTATATCTTCTGCAGACATAAATTAAGCTGCAGCTAATCACTGCTGGTTTTTAGCTTTCACCTCCACTTGAATTTACTGTGATGACCTTGGTCCCAGTGAGGGCTCCTGATAGACTGTGTACTCTGTGTCTTGCTTATTCTAACCACTAGCCCATGTTTACCTGGCCTACCTTACTGTACTCATTTGTGGAATAGGAATTTTCCATACTATAGTGAGGACATAGATCTCAGTGTGGCTACCCCCAGATCCATCTGCTTGGCTTTGACTTTCAAGAAATCATTGATATTTGAGTCCTCTGCTTGCTGTGTGTCTCACAATATACTCAGTTAATAACCTGAGCAACAGGACAGAATCCCTCTGCTTTAGAGAGCTCCCTTCAACTTACCTAGGATTTTCATCACCCCATATCCCCACTGAGATGAGTCTGGAGAACATAGGATTCATGATTAGAGATACTCACTGTCTATTACCTTCATTGTTCTCCTCTGTTTTCTCTCTCCCCACTGGTTCAAACTCATTTCCTTTAAGAGCATTAAAATTGTTTATATGTAATTATGAACTTTCCCTAACCAATTTCTATGATATAAATGTTATGTTCAAAGTCCTTGAGGCCCTTGGATGTTCATATTTACACTTAAGCTGCAGTAACCAAAAAAAAAAAAAAAATCCCATATCCTAAAGTCTTTTTTCTTTTAAAGAGAGAGAGAGCACAATTAGGTGAAGCAGCAGAGGGAGAGGGAGAAGCAGACTGAGCAGGGAGTCCCACACAAGGCTCAGTCACAGGACCCTGAATTCATGACCTAAGCCAAAGGCAGATGCTTAACCAGCTGAGCCCCCCAGCCTCCCCTCATATTCCAAAGTCTTAATAGAGATTCTAGAAAACCAGAAAATGACTTGTTTTTCAATACTATTGATTGTTGTCCATAGGTTTAATAAATTTAAACACTCAAGGAAATAAAAAGTATACAGATTGTGAAGGAAGAAATAAAACTGTCTTTGCAGATTATATAATTGTCTATATAGAAAATCTGAATAAACTAACCAAAAAACGCTCCTGTAACTAATAAGTGATTCTAGTAATGGTGCGGGACACAAGGTTAATATGTACAAGTCCTATATACCAGCAATGAACATATGGGATTTGAAATTAAAAACACAATACCATTTATATTACACCCAGAAAATTGAAATACTTAGGTATAAATCTAACAAACTATATATAAGATCATATATAGGAAAACCACAAAACTTTAATGAATGAAATTAAAGAAGAATTAAATAAATGAAGAGATATTCCAGGTTCATGGATGGGAAGACTCAGTATTGTTCAGATGACAGCTCTTGCCAACTTGATCTATAGATTCAATGCAATCCTTACCAAAATCAAATACCAATAAATACCAGCAAGTTATTTTGTGGATATTGACAAACTAATTCTGAATTTTATGTGGAGAGGAAAATGACCCAGAATAATGAATACAATATTGAAGAAGAACAAAGTTGGAGGACCGACACTACCTGACTTCAAAACTTACTACAAATCTACAGTAATTAAAATAAGTAGTATTGGCAAAAGAATAGATAAACAGATCAGTGGAACAGAATAGAGAACCCAGAAATAGACCCACATAAATATAGTCAACTGATCTTTGACAAAAGAACAAAAGAAAATCAATGGAACAAAGGAAATCTTTTCAAAAAATAGTGCTGAAACAACTGGACATCCACATACAAAGAAATGAATCTAGACCCAGACCTTATCCCCTTCACAAAAATTAACTCAGAATGGAGGCACCCGGGTGGCTCAGTCAGTTAAGCATCTGACTTTTGGTTTTGACTCAGTATCATGAGATCGAGCCCCATGCCAGGCTCCACATTGGGTATGGAGTCTGCTGGGGATTCTCTGTATCACTCTCCCTCTGCCCTTCCCCCATCCCCATGCACAGACTCTCTTTCTCAAAAAAAAAAAAAAAACCCTCAAAAAACACACACACACACACAAAAACAAACCAAAAAACAAAAAACGAACTCAAAATGAATCACAGACTTAAACGTAAAACACCAAACTTTAAAACTAGGAGATAACAGAAAATCCTATATGGCCTTGGGTATGGCAATGACTTTTCAGATACAGCACCAAAGGCAGAAGTAGATCCAAGACAGATCCAAAAGAAATAATTGATAAGCTGAACTTCATTAAAATGAAAAGCTTTCACTCTGCAAAACACAATGTCAAGTAAATGAAGAGACAAATCACAGACTGGGAGAAAATATTTTGGAAAAGATATTTGATGAAAAACCATTATCCAAAAATATGTAAAAAATTCTTAAAACTCAAAAATGAGAATAAAACCAAACTTTTTGATTAAAAAATTGGTCAAAGACAAAAGATGCTCCACATCACATGTCATCAGGAAAATGCAAATTAAAACAACTATAAAATACCACTACACACCTTGTAAGAATGGGGATAATCTGGGACACTGACGACACTAAACACTGAGGAGGATGTGGAACAACAGGAACTCTCATACATTTCTGCTGAGAATGCAAAATGGTACAGCCACCTTGGAAAAACACTTGGTAATTTTCTTATAAAACTCAACATACTTGTACCATGTGACCCAACAATCCCACTCCTTGCTATATACCCAAATGAATTGCAAAACCTATGTCCACACGAAATCCTGCACTTGAATGCTTAGCGCAACTTTTTCCAGAAGTGCCAAAACTCAGAAGCAACCAAGACGTACTTCAGTAGGTAAGTAGGTAAATAAACTGGCCTACATCCAGGCAACGGAATAGTATTTAGCCCTAAGAGAAATGAGCTATCAAGCCATGCATGGAAAGATGTGGGGGAAACTTAGATGCATATTGTTAAGTGAAAGAAGCCTACTTGAGATGCTGCTACATAGTGTATGATTCTAACTATACAACATTCAGGAAAAGACAAAATGACAGAGACTGATCAGTGGTTGCCAGGGATTGAGGAGATGATGGACCAGCAAAGCACAGAGGAATTTTAGGGCAATGGGAATTCTCTGTACCAACACTATAATAAGGAATACATGCCATGATACACTTATTCAAACTCATAGAACGTACAACACTAGGGTGAACTCTAAGATAAATTATAGACTTTGGGAGATTATGATGTGTTAACGTAGGTTCATCAGCTGTAATAAATGTACCACTATTTGGCTCTTCCCAATGTTGATAATTGGGGACGATATGTGTGGGGGAAAGGGAGGGGGTTATGGAAAATTTCTGTATCTCCCTTCACTTCTGATGTGAACCTAAAACTGCCCTAAAAAATATCACCAGTTTAGGCATGCCTGGGTGGCTCAGTTGTCAAGTGGCTGCCTTTGGTTCAGGTCATGATCCCAGGGTCCTGGGATCGAGTCCCACAACAGGCCTCCTGCTCAGTGGGGAATCTGCTTTTCCCCACTCCCTCTACCTGTCCCTCCCCCTGCTTGTGCACTCTCTCTCTCTCACAAATAAATAAAATCTTTAAAAATATATATCACCAGTTTAAGTGATTAATTTATACAACATTAATGTTTGCATTATTAATTAACCAGGTGTAGATGTAGAAGAACCTAAAATTAGAAATTTAGAATATGAATCTAATTTTAAAGTTTTATACGCAGAGTCAATTTTTCCAACATCTCTTTATTTGCCTTTCCCAATCTGATGTGTAGGATTGCATCTTTTATATAACAAGTTCCTATTTATGATGAAATGTATTTCTGAATTTATCTCTTCCAGTCATCTACTTCATCTCTGCAAATTACCCTGATATTTAAATGATTACAGCTTATTATAGCCTTCAAATCTGATTGGGTAAGTTTCCCCTTCTTGTTCTTATTTCTCAGAATTTTCTAGGCTACTGTTAAATATTAATTGTTCCATATAAATTTTAGAATCAACTGATTTAGTTCCATTAAAAAAAATCCCACTCTGGGGGTGCCTGGGGGACTTAGTTGTTAAGCATCTGACTTCAGCCCAGGTGATGATCTCAGGGTCCTGGCATCTAGCCCCACATTGGGTTCCCTCCTTGGTTAGCCTGCTTCTCCCTCTACCTCTGCCTGCCACTCCCCTGCTGTGCTCTCTGTCTGTCAAATAAATAAATAATATCTTTAAAAAAAAATCCCACTGGGAATTTGATTGGAGTTATCTTGAATTCATAAATTATTTTGGAAAACATTGTCATTTTAAAATTTCATATAAATCTTCTTATCCATAATCATGATACATATCCCTATTTATTTGAGTTTTCTTTTCTGGCATTCAATAATGCTGTATAATTTTACCTTTAAAAAGTGGAGACAGCTTTTTCTTGATTTATCTGTAGGTACCTGATTTCTTGGTTGCTACTTTGAATTATAGCTGTGTTTCTATCACATTATCTGATTGGTAAATTTTGATGATGGGAGCTCTATTGATCTCTGTTGACTGAGATAGTATAAGCAACCTGCCAAATTTATTAGTTCTAATAGTTTGTAGGTTCTCTTAGATATTTTTTAAAAATATTTTATTTATTTATTTGAGAGAGAGACAGCGAGAGAGAGCATGAGTGAGGAGAAGGTCAGAGGGAGAAGCAGACTCCCCACGGAGCTGGGAGCCCCATGTGGGACTCCAGGGTCATGAACTGAGCTGAAGGCAGTCACTTAATCAACCGAGCCACCCAGGCGCCCTCTCTTAGATTTTTTTATGTAACAAATTAATCATCTCAAATAACTTCAATTTTTCTTCTCTTTCCCATTCCTTTATGATTCCTTTCCTCCGTCTCCCTCCCTTTCTCTCTCCTGCCCCTTCTTGCCTCCCTGCTCATTTCTTTCTCATTTTATTGCATTAACTACAAGCTCCAGGATAATGTTAAATAGTAGTGTTGAAAATAGTTAATACTGTATTCTTCATGATTTAATAGGAATGCTTTTATAATTTTGCCAACATGATGTCAGGATGTTATTTTCAGATCTTTTTGACTTTCAAGGAAAAATGTAAGTGAACTTTTGGACATCCAAGTCTGAAAATTAACAGGAAAGCAAACTGGGGATAAAAATTTGGGAGTTGTCAGCATATCAATATACTTAAATCCACGGGACTTAGTGAGATAAATAGAGAAGAGATCCTGAAATGTTCCACGTTTTATATGTTCTAACTGTTGACTTATCTCCTAATCTGTTTTTAAAACCTTCCCAAGTTTGTTTTATATTCTCAAGACTTATTTAAATTTATTAGGATAACCACCAGTTTTTATTAACCATTGCTTATCCTTTTTCTTTTTTATTATGAAATAAAACCTAATTTCAGAAAGTTGCATAAAACATACACATACAGTTTAATGAATAATTATAAAACGCATATCCAAAAAGTCACCACAGAGGTCAAGAAATAGAACATTTCCAAGGTGTTACTTTGACCCTTGTTCCATTTCTCTTCCTGACAGAGATCAACTCTGGACTTCTATACCAATAGTTTTCTTGTTTCCTTTATAGTTGGCTTACCAATGTATGTGTTCCTAAATAATACTCATTTAGTCAAAAAAATATGACAGGTGTTTGCAAGAAACCATTACCACAGTCAAGATAATGAACACATCTGTCACCCCAAAAGGCTCTTTGGACCTTTTCGTTGTACCTGCCTTCAGCGCCACCTCCTTCCAAGGCATCCACTGATCTGATGTTTTCTGTCACTACACATTAGCTTTCATTTTCTAGAATTTTATGTAAATGGAATAATGTAGTATTAACTCTTTTTTGGGGGGTTTGGCTTTTTTATTCAGTATGATTATTTGGGGTTCACTCATGTCGTGTGTGTTATGCTGTATGGAGCATGTATGCATTATTTTCTTATTGTTTTATACTATTCTATGATATTTATGTCCTATGACTTATCTGTTCACCTGTTGATAAATATTTGGGTTGTTTCCAGTTTGGTTATCACAAACAAGGCTGTTATGAACATTCATGCACAAGACTTTGCATGGACATACATTTTCCTAACTCTGACGTAAATATCTAGGCATAGACTGGCTGGATCATTTGGTAGGTTTAACTTTCAGGAGACTAGCAAACTGTTTTCCCACAAGCAGTGAATGAGAGCTCCTGTTCCTCCAAATCTCTCCAGTGGTTTGTACAGTTAGTTTTTTATAATTTTATTTATTTATTTATTTATTTAGTGATCTCTACACCCAGGCATGGGGCTCGAACTCACCACCCCAAGATCAAGAGTCACATGTTTTTCCAAATGAGCCAGCCAGGTGCCCTAGTATGGTTAGTTTTTTTAAGTTTAGCCATTTTAATAGGTGCAAAGTGGAATCTCCTTTTGGTTTTGACTTACATTTCCCTAATCATAGTGCGTTAAACTTCTTTTCGTATTCCTATCTTCCAAATATCTTATTTGGTGTAGTGTTTGTTCAAATACTTTGTCATTTGGTGATTGGGGTGTTTATCCTTTTTGAGAGTTTTTGTATATTCTGGATACACATACTTTATCATGTTATTATCTGTAGGTGGATTTTTTCCTAGTCTGTTCTTTCAAACAATGTAGCCCTATGGCTCTTCTGGCTTTCTTCAAGGATTTTAGTTCCAAATCCTACCTTCCTCAGTCTCAAGATTTCATCTTCTGTTTCCAAGTAATGATTGTTGAAATCCAAGCCGCTTTCTTTCTTTTTTTTTTTTTAAAGATTTTATTTATTTGACAGAGTGTGAACACAACAAGAACGTGGAGAGGTATAGGGAGAGAAGCAGGTTCCCCGCTGAGTGGGAGCCAGGAGGAGGGGCTAGATCCTAGGACCCCAGTATCCTGACCCCCGTGGAAGGCAGACGATTCACGGACTGAGCCATCCAGGGGCCCCAAGCCACTTTTCTTTTCTTCTTCTTCTTCTTTTTGTTAAATTTATTTTTTAAAATTAATTAATTAATTACTTAATTGGGCCACTTTTCTTTTTAGACAGGCGGTCTGGGGCACCCCGGTGGCTCAGTCCGTGAAGCGTCTGCCTTCCGTGGGGTCCTGATACCAAGGTCCTGAAATCGAGCCCCGCCCGGGGATCCGCCTTACCCGGGTGCCTGCTTCGCCCTCTGCCTGCCTTTCTCTTGCGCTTGCTCTCTCAAAGTAAATAAAATCTTACCAGAAATTTAAACAGGCCGACTTTCCTCCTTACAACATCCCACCCTGAGTAGCTGAAGCTTCAGCTCTGCTTGCAACGGTTTTTTGTTTTTATTTTTTATTTTTTTAGATTTTCTCTTTGTTTTGCCAGCAACCCCCACCTTACTTTCTTGCAACCCTTAGCCGTTTAAATAAAACGAGGTTTGCTACTCTAAATCCAACACATCTAGGATTCATTGATGACAGTGGGGTCAGCCATAACCATGAACTCTGTGGGCGGATGCACCAACTTCTTAATACAGCACCTTCTACGTATTACTGTGCCGAGTAAGTGCTTATCAATATTGAATTGATTTGGAATTCTAGGACAGAAGGATTTAGATTTGATACCCTGGATGTCAGAGAGACAATACAGTTCTGGAAAAGAGAAAAGTCATGAAGCCACTAGAATCTCTCTCCTGGATTATTCCAATAGCCTCTTCTAACTAGCTTCTTACATTCTACCCTTGTCACCTATAGTCAGTCATTCAAACAGCAACCCGTGTGATCCATTTATAACTTAAGTCAAATGATGTGACTCTTCTCTTTAAAGCCATACAATGTTGTCTCATCTGATAATAAGACAAAATCCTAGCAATGGCCTGGGACCTTCCTATGAGAGCTGACCCTCTACCATCTTACCTTACCTGCTACCTTCCATTCTCATTCCACTTCAACCATATTGGGTTTCCACGTTCCCCCCACCCTCCCGCTAAACTTTATGGGGGAACAGTTGACAGATACGATTATATATATCTAAAGTGTACAACATAATGATTACCTATTTATATATTTGTAATATATATTATACATATTATATGTCTAATATATCACATGATATTTATATTATATATTTGTAATATATTATATATATATATTTTATGTATTGGCATGATCACCAAGATCAAGTTAATTGACACATTACCTCAGTTAGCTCTGCGTGTGTGTGATAAGAATGCTTAAGACCTAATCTTAGCAACTTTCAAGCATACAGTACTGTGTTATTAACTATAGTCACCGTGCTCTACATTAGAATCTCAAAACCTATTCTTCTTATAACTGGAAATATGTACTCTTTGATCTATAAAGTTCCCAAACATGCCAAGCAAGCACTGGATTAAGAGAATTTGAATTTTTCTCTTCCTTGAAATGAATCCTCTTTCCTCATATAGCTGCCCCAAATTAACTATTTAACCTTTATTAATATTGATAAAACACAGGAACTATTTGATTCCAGTGGAGATATTCCTCATTCCTAAATGAAGTTAGAATTTTAAGTATAAGGCTGAAAAATTAGACTTAGCAATTTGTTAAGGTATAATTTACATACCATAAAGGTTACCCACTTTCAGTATACAATTCAATATTTTTTTAATAAATCTACTGAGGTGTTTAACCATCACCAAAATCCAGTGTTAGAACTTTTCCAAATACCCAGTAAGATCCCTTGTGCTATTTGTAGTCAATTCCTGTTTTCATTCCCAGCCCCAGACAAATATACTGATCTGCTTTCTGATATGGACAATTCATACACATGAAATCATACAATAAGTGGTCCTTTATGATTGGCTCTCTCACTTAACATAATGTTTTTGAGATCCATCCTTGTTGAAGAATGTGTGAGTATTTTTAAAACTTGTTGGAAGCCTTAGCCTCAATTTCCATCTATTCATTAATTCTATTTTTTCTTTATCTTGATTCATGGATTTGTGCTTCAGTGACTAAATTGATCCTTTAATATTTTCCTTGGGTTTAGTTTGTTGTTGCTTTTCTAATTTATTTTGTTTAAAGCTTAGGTTATTTATTTACATTGTCTTGTTTTATAACAAAGGCACTTAATCCTCTCAAAATCTTCTGAGGAGAGTTTTGTTGTATAACAAAACTGCCATTATTTTCTATTATAACACTACTTGTAGTTTTGTTTCCTTTTCCATACCACCTTTTTGAAAGATCAATTTGGATTTTTTTCAAAGTCAAAGCTATTTGCTTTTCTTGGTAATTTCTAGGGTTTTGTAATATAGTCATAGAATTTGACTATTATGATTTCTACTACACTGAGGAATTTATTTGAGTCATCTACTTTAAAAATACAGTTAAAATATCATATTTGCATTTAAAATGAGTATGTATTCTCAATAGTAATATAAAAAGTTTAATATGCTTCGTAAAGTTTAATCTATTAATTTTGCTATTCAATTTCCTATAGGTTAGGAGGCCTTTCAATCTTCTTTTCCTCTATTTATTTTGAGAAATTAAAAAATACCAAAATCTGGGGCACCTGGGTGGCTCAGTGGGTTAAAGTCTCTGCCTTCCGCTCAGGTCGTGATCTCAGGGTCCTGGGATCGAGCCCCACATCGGGCTCTCAGCTCAGCAGGGAGCTTGCTTCCTCCTCTCTCTCTGCCTGCCTCTCTGCCTATTTGTGATCTCTGTCTGTCAAATAAATAAATAAAATCTTTTAAAAAAGATAAAAAAATACAAAAATCTACAAAGAATATCAGAACATCCCTGTGCCCACCATCAAGAATTGATAATTACCTCATATTTTCATATTTGTTTCAACTTGTTATTTTAATGACAGAACATAGAGAGCTGAGTTCCCTTTTGCCCACCTCCAGTTCTAATTCTCTCCTTTTTTTTTTTTAAGATTTTATTTATTTATTTGACAGAAAGAGAGAGCACAAGCAGGGGGCGTGGCAGGCAGAGGAAGGAGAAAAGCAAGTTCTCCGCTGAGGAGAGAGAAAGCAAGAGAGGGCACAAGCAGGGGGAGAGGCAAAGGGAGAAGCAGTCTTCCTGCTGAGCAGTGAGCCTGCCTTGGGCCTGGGGTCGTGACCTGAGCCAAAGGCAGACGCTTAACTGACTGAGCCACCCAGGCGCCCCTGATTCTCTTTTTTCTACACAGAAGAAGCAATTATCATGAGTGTATTGTGCCTCCTTCATGTTTATTAAAAAATACTTTTATATATTAGGTCTGTATTTTTAGAATGAGTGTGTATATATATATATAATATATATATAATTAAAGATGTGTTCTATTTAACTTTATATACATGTCGTCATGATGTGAATCTCTGAAAGTCTTTGTTTTCTCTCAGAATTACGTTATTTGAAATCTATGTTGATTTGTATCAAGTGAATTACCTTTTATTGTTCTTTAGAATTTCATGGTATGAATATATCACATCACTGTACATGACTTCCATTGGTATACACTTAAATTGTTCTTGGCTTTTTAATAAGAAAAAATGTTGGACTAAACCTTAGAGGTGCATTTTTCCTTTCCTATAGGTGAGATTACTTATAGGTAAAGAATCGATTTTTTCTGGCACCTGTGTCGGGCTCTCTGCTCAGCAGGGATTCTGCTTCCCCCTCTCTCTCTGCCTGCCTCTCTGCCTACTTGTGATCTCTGTCTGTCAAATAAATAAAATCTTTAAAAAAAGAATTGATTTATCTAGAAGTGATAAACACATTTACAATTTTACAGGTTATAACTAAATTACTTTTCCCAATTGTTTTATTGGTTTATATTACTTCTAACAACATATGAACATTTTCCTTTCTCTGATCTTTGATATAGGCATACTTTTTCATTATTGTCAACCTACTTGCTTAGAATAGCAACGTATTTCTGTTTTCTAAATACTACTGAAATTGAGCATTTCAAATTCTTGCTGGTCATTTATAAAGACCCCTTTATTTCCTATGGTTGTATTATTTGTGTATACCTTTTGGTTTTAGATTTGTAAAAATAGATGATATATTTGGGATGCTAATTTGTTTTAAGTTATACAGTTTACAAATATCATCTGTTAATCTCTAGCTTCTTTTGTTGCTTTTCATATATATTTTTAAAATATATGACCTAGTCAAACTTATGGAATTTTCCTTCATGTTTCTTGCTTTTTCTGTCCTGTTTAAGGAATTCTTACCCAGTATCACAATCATATTATCCTCTATTTTCTTCTATACATTTCAGAGTTTTGATTTTAACATTTAACTCTGTGCCAGGTATGAAAACAAGGTAGGGATCTAATTCTCAAAATGTAAATGAACCTAAATGGACATACAGGTACTCATCACATAGTATCCACAGTTGTCAAAAGTCATCAAATTTTTTTTCATCTATATTCTAGATGAACGAGGGAGAAGTCTAGAATATTTTAAAGCAAATCCCAGGTATCATGTCATTCATGCATCTCTAGTTGAGGATTTTTTTTAGATTTATTTATTTATTTATTTATTTGACAGAGAGCCCAAGAAGGGGGAGCCACAAGCAGAGAGAGAGAGCGAGAGAAGCAGATGCCCCACTGAGCAGCGAGCCCAATGTGGGTCTTCATCCCAGGACCGAGACCTAGGGTCATGACCTGAGCCAAAGGCAGCCACTTAACCCACTGAGTCACCCACTGAGTCACCCAGGGGCCCTAGCTGAGGATACTTTTTAAACATAGCAATGCTGGCATTGTAGATGGATGAACAATGGCGTTGTTGCTATGTTAAAAAAAAAGCTTTAATATCATCCCATACTGAAATCCATATTCAATCCTATATATTGAATCCTACATATTTGCATTTCCAAATTGTCTCAAAATTTCTTCTTACTTTATATCTGTTCGGATTAGGATTCAAATGAGGTCAAGGTCCACATATGCATTTGTCTGTTATTTGTCAGAGTCATTTTCCCCCACTTTATTTTTATACCATTGATTCGTTAGAAAAACTGGACAGTTCAGCTGTGAAATACATTCAGCGTTTGACTGATTGCTTCCTTATCTTAGTGTTTATCTTTATCCTCTGTTTCCTGTAAACTGCTAGTTAAACCAGGGAGATAGATTAGATTCGATTTTAATTTTTTTGGCACAACATGTCAGAGGTGCTGTTTGTATACTTTCTATTATATCGTTTTATGAGGTAAATTATATCTATATGTCTCAACTTTAATGATATGGTGTTTGATTAATGTGCTGGGATGACTGTCAGTCAGGTCTCTCCACTATAAAATTCCCTCATCCAACCTAATGGTTCTAGCATCTATTGAGTAATGTTGCCTTGATGCATTACTTCTTCAGAGGCTGCAAATTGGTGAATTTCTAATCATATCATTCATTCTGCATTCAGAAGCTGGAATTCTTACATGAGAAAGAATTTTCCCTCTTTGACTATGTGATTACTCTAAAATACAGTTTATTCAGGAAAAATGGGATAAGTAATAGTTTTTTTTGTTTATTTAAAAGATTTTGTCTTTTGGAGTACCTGGGTGGCTCAGTCAGTTAAGTGTCTGCCTTCGGCTCAGGTCATGATCCCAGGGTCTGGGATCAAGTCCTGCATGAGGCGCCCTGCTCAGCAGAGAACCTGCTTCTCCCTCTTGTTCTCTCTCTCTCTCTGTATCAAATAAATAAATAAATAAAATCTTTAAAAAAAATATTTTACTTATTATTTTTTTTATTTGAGAGAGAACACGAGAGTTGGGGGAAGGCCAAAGGTAGAGGAGAGAGGGAGATGAAATCTCAGGCAGACTCCATGCTGAGTGTGGAGCCCAATGCAGGGCGCGATCCCATGACCTTTGGATGGTGACCTGAACTGAAACCAAGAGTCAGACTCATGTCTCAACTGAGCCACCTAGACACCCCATAAGTGATAGGTTTCCTTTAACCTTTATTTATCAAAATCAGAAAAATGAGTTGCTGCTGTAGCAACATCCAGTGCTGATCAATGAGCTTTTTGCTTTTTAAATATCACTATAAGCACACTTTTTTGAAAAATGATGTATTTTAGTCAATTTCAGACATTTGTGATGCTCACATTTTTCTATCTTTAGCTAGCTGGAGCTCCTTTAATCGGCCCTATGTATTCTTTGACATGACCCCACTAAACCTTGGTAGTTTCCCTGTTCTGACACCATTAGATGTACTCAGCTTATCTTTTTCAATTCCTTCTCAAGACTGGTTAGATCCTTGATAATGGCCATAAATGACCTCAGGTCACCCACACAGTAATTCCACTCACAGCTGCCATGGGACATATGGTACTCAGTTTCGAGCAGATCAATACTACCTCACTTACGTGGTATGATTTCAGGGAAATGCATTCTTTTCTATCTTAGTTACGAACTGTCTATGTTCTGTTTGGACGGGAACAACATACCTTTATATAGATAATCATAGTATACTATTTGTATAGTTAAGCTACTGCCTTTGGCTCGGGTCATGATCCTGGGGTCCTGGGATCGAGTCCCACATCAGGCTCTCTGCTCAGCAGGGAGCCTGCTTCCTCCTCTCTCTCTCTCTGCCTGCCTCTCTACCTACTTGTGATCTCTGTCAAATAAATAAGATAAATTCTTAAAAAAAAAGACAGTTAATAACCATTTTTATCATTAAACACCTACATTTCAAAATCATGCTGCATGAACTCTCACTTGGCAAAATATACATGTGTGAGGTCTGAGCAAGTTTATATAAACTGTGAAATATACCCATCAAAAATAATTATTGCATTTCTTCTGTGCCTCCCAGGAGCTTGCTCATGGTAAAAGATTCCCTGCTTTCCAGTATTTTATAAATTCCTTGTGGCATGAGGTAACACCAGGTCAGTTTAGTACATGTTCGGCGTATACCAGGTCAGTTTAGGAAATGTTCGGCGTGTTTTTGTGTTTGCCTTCAGATGCGAGGGCTGGCCGGGGATAAGCAGATTGTTTTGCTTTGTTTTATAAACTTTGTATCCATCCCATCCACTGACTCTCTCTCCAGGTTTATCCTGGCTTTATCTTCCCGCAGCCCTGCAGCACAGGAAGGAGCAGACTCCGGTACCTGGCAGCTAAACCCTCAAACCAGTAGGTGGCATTTAACTTTCCATAAAGGGGTGGTGACAGTGGAGGAGAGAGGTCAAGGTCATAGGTTATATCCTGTTGCTGTGTGCTTTCTGAGGGACAGCAGGTCTGAGAGGGCAGTTGTGAGAATGGCTGTAAATTTTAATGACCGAAACTGTGGCTTCTTTCAGAGAGAGGTGGTCGATTTCATCAATAAGCAAATACTTCGAAATGGAGTTAGTCCCCACTTCTACTCGATGCAGCTGTGCAAGTCCTGGAGCGATATGGAGAAGAAGTTGCGAGACGTCCTGACTAACTCAGCAGTGGCAGAAGCCACCAAGGAGGCTTGTGCCTGGAAAACACTGGCCCAGGCAGTGTGCATGGCTCAGAGGCAGAAGCGGGAACACGCAGAAAAGGTGAAGAAGCTCCAGGATCAGCTGGACGAGCAGAAGCTGTTCACCAACGTCTTGGTCGGGACGGTGAACAGACTCAGGGATATTCAAGAAAGGGAAAAGAAGGCGGCCCAGCTGCAGCTTCAGGAAAGCCTCACAGCCCTTCGTGGAGTGGAGGAAGAGCGAAACCTGCTGAGGAACGAGCTGCTCAGGGCGTCAATCGCTCAGTCTCAAAAGCAGGACAGAGCTGTGGAAAATAAGGGGAAGGAGATGTGGATGTTTGGTAAGTTTGCTTTTGCTCAGGCTGCAGCTAGTGACATCGGGGCAAGGGTTGGCGGGGGTGGGGGGGTGGAGGCAGGGAAGGGAGCAGGCCTGGAGTCTGCTACTCCTCCTGGGACTGCAGCTCTAGCGGGGGAGGCTCAGGAGGAGAAGGGATGGCTGTATGGGGCAGGGACAGAGGTGGGGAGGGGGTGGGGGGTACCAGTCGTTCCTTGCTCTGAGGTCTTAGGGACCTGGTCTTGGGTTATTCAGCAGCCACCCCTTAGTCTGTCTGAATCCCCTTACTCATTCCTCCCTGTATCTTCTCTCCCAGGAGCAGCAGCAGAAGCTGCAGCAGTTCCTGCTGGGAACAATTCCAGAAGCACCTGGAAGGGTAAGCATTACCCCTCCAAGAAGTTCTTCTCTAAAAGGCTTAAGCAAGAGTCTGGTTTCTATTGCTCTGCAAGACAGGCCGTGAGGGGCAAAGGCGGGGATTGGGACTGTCAGCAGTGTCATTCAGTGAATTTCTCATGGCGCAAAAAGTGTTTTAAATGTAAAAACTTCCAGGATGCCAGGGAAGGTGAACGCTCTGCCCACAATTAGGGGCCTCATTAAATTCTCACAGATTCATTCCCTAATGCTCTCTTCTGATTTAGAAATGGAGCGGGAGCGTGTTATTGGTTAGATGTTAAGTAGAAATAGACAAAAAGGAAGAAGGTAGACAGTCATCTTTAACTTTACCCACAGTTAACATTTCACTTACTTACAGCTCTGAGGGTCACTACATAGGCGAGTTCTAAGACTTCAAGAGATTTCTTAAGACAATGGAATAATTTTTTAAAATGAAGCTTATAACTTGCTTATGACTATTGTTACTGATTTGATAAAATTTGGACTGCAGGAAAAAAGTACAGAAAAGAGAATTAAAATCACACAAAATGCCATCCCCTTGAAATGGTCCTTGGGGCTCAGGGTTGCCAGTCCTCTCTTGTTATCCACAGACAGACAGACATACTAGCACATTACGTCCCTGAATGCAGAAACATGCTATTTTGATTTCTAAAATGAGTTTAAACTATGAATATTATTGTGGGACTCTTTTTTTTTTAATGACATTCATGTAAATGTGGAAAATTCCCAGAGGCACATGTACACACATGAAATGCTAATTCAACCACCTGGAGAAAATAATCCTCCAGTATTTAGTCTCATGTATTTTCAAAACTTTTTACCTGTCTATATGTTGTTATTAAAATCAATTCTTTTCCCTTACTCCTAAAGTAAAAAATTAAAAGTAAGCCACAGTGGGGAAGCAAAAAGAAGAAATTAAATTGTAAGCATAATCTCGTTATTGTTTGTCCATATACATATTATTTTTTAAAAAGGTATATATTGTTTTGATGCCAGAAAAAGTTAATAATTGTGTTAAGCTAAATACATGTGCCTCTTTTAAAATTGACATATGTAATATGTGTGGTTTTAAAAACTATATGTGTGGATATTTATTTAGCTTAACATTGTTCCCTATCTTCCCCCCCCCCGCTTTGGTACTCTGTATTGGATTTGGTGACTCATTCCTTAAATGGATTTGCTGGGGATGAGTTTTTATTATTTTGGGTTTTTTTTCCCCTTTCTTTGGTTCAAAGAACCGGCTCCTGATTTTATTTAATTGGTCCTAATTGTATGCTGCCAAATTCACTTATTTTCCTCCCGTTCCTTCTAGTTTCTTGAGGGTTTGTTATGATTATTTTTGTCTGCGTTTTAAGATCTTGATTTGATGTTCAGTTCGTTTATTTTCACCCTTCATGTCTCCTCCCTGCTGGGGATTCTGATCTGATGCTACTAACTGAAATGCTACGAATGGAGCAGGGAGAATTTTACTATGTAAACATGTTTGACTCTGTTTTCTGATGACGATTCACCTCTGTGGGAGCTGTGTGATTACAACAGGCTGCAAAATTGGGAGAACAAGCGTGGTATATTTGAATCCACACAAAGATTGGGACATTTGCACTGAATTTTTCTGTGGCAATAATTCTTTCTCTTTCTCTCTCTGTTTTTCTGTTTCCTTCTTTTAGAAGTGCCAATAACTTTCTGAATCACCTGTGTTTGTTTTAATATGGAAGGAAAACTTTGGCAATATGTAAAAAAGCTTCCGATTGTATTGTTTTTAGGGTGTGCTTAATGTCAAATGAATGTGTAAGTCATTGGAGTAGACTGTCAGCCAAGTCGCATGTTTTAAGACATGAATGTTGTGAAAAAAATTTTAAGAACCTGTCAAATCGATCCACATGAACTTACTGCTTGGGAAGTCTGAAAATGGTGATAAGCTTTTTTTTTTTTTTTTTTCCCCCTGTTGATTCTGGATGTGAACGTCATTGTATTTTCTGATATTTTAGGTTGTTTTGAGGGATTTTAAAATAATGAAATGTTCTGGTCACGGATCCAGTCTGTATAGATGTAAAGGCCACAGAAACTTGAATGTTCACTACTCAAAATTACATGTAGGGGCGGCACTTAGAATATCATAACACTGATGAAATCGTTATAATGGGGGAAACACCTGTATTCAAAACTGGGGACTTGAAAAAAGAAATTAAGATCTGTAGTTCGGCTCATGACCATGAAAATTAGAAAGAATTTTACAAGAGCCTTGAGGGGCAGTAGTTTTCTTTTTGGTTCATGTACATGAAAGAGTGTTAGGGGACTCTATCTGGGACACTTGATGACCTCTGCTTTTAGATTCTGTACTCTTCCCTTAGAGGTAAGACGTCCAGAGAAAAGATGCCCAGTTACATTTGAATTTCAGATCAACAACATATTCTGTTTTCGTATAAGTATGTATTGACTATTGCGTTCATTTTTGTTTGTAACTCTGACAAAGCTACCTGGAGGGAGGTTGGCATTTATTTTCCTTTTCAGATAAAAATAGTATAGACTCTCCTGAAGAGAGGAGCATTTGGACTTTGAGAATTTGGAGCAACGCTCGGGATCCATGGATGAAGAACCAAAAAGAAGAAAAAGGCAGCAGAAGCTTTTCAACATCGTCAACAGTGAAATCTGGGTGCCTGAGTTGTGTTGGTATATATAGTATGGTGTGGCTGAACCACAGATGGTCGAGACATGTGGACTACATGATTTATTACTACATGGAAAGGCATTTGTTTTAGCTTGGAGAGAAAGATGTGGGGAAATGCAAAGGTGAGCTTCTTTTTGTAAGGAGAGAAATACAGAAAAATATCTTCGACAAGTGAAAGTAGTACTCTTCCGAATAAAAATGTAGTGTCTGGGAATTTGAGAATCTGGTGGGTTAAAAGTTTTATTAAAGTTTTGAACTATTTTGTATGTTCTATCACTAGAAACAAAATGTTACAAATGAGTGGATTTCACAATATTTCTTGGTCCGTGGAATATATGAAGATAAACCCAAGAAGGATGCTAGCTTATTTCCACCTTTGTGACCAGTTTATTGAGCTCGCATGCTCCAGAGTGTCATGGAGTGTGATACTTGTCTGATATTCATCTAGCTGGTGTGATCGTGGCTAGTATAAATAAAATGGTTGTTGTGAATCCACACTGTTTCATGTGTTCTGTATATGGCTATAGCCACATGGGAAGACGTCTTAGAGGGAGCAGGGGATCAGCATAATTGCACAACATTATTTCTCTCTCTCTCTTTTTTTGCTTGTTCTTGTTTTTTTGGTTGCTTTTTGCTTTTTTTTTTTTTTTTTTTAGAGAGAGTGAGTGGGCAGGGAGGGCAGAGGAAGAGAGAGAATTTTTTCTTTTTTTAGGGAGAAAGAGAATCTTTAGCAGATTCCACGCTCAGCACAGAGCCCCATATGGGGCTCAAGCTCACAACCCTGAGATCCTGACCTGAGCTGAAATTAAAAGAGTTGGACGCTTAATGGACTGAGCCACCCAGGTGCCCTAATACAACATTATTTCTCTTAAAAGACAAACACCTGTGAAATTATTTTTTCTTCCTGCTCCCCTCCCTCAAACATCATTAATTTCTCTTTTGGTTTGTGGCCGTGGAATGGTCCAGACCCTAATATGTGTTGGGTTTTGAAATTCTCAATTTCTCTTGCGAAGTTGTAGGAATTGATTCTTAGATTGTAAATGCACTGAAAGATCTTCTTTGGGGTGCCTAGGTAGCTCAGTGGATTAAGTGTCTGAGTTTGGCTCAGGTCGTGATCCGAGGGTCCTGGGATTGAGTCCTCTGTCGGGTTCCCTGCTCAGCACAGAGTTTGCTTCTTCCTCTCTCTCTGCTCTCTCTCTCTCTCTCAAATAAATAAACAAAAATCTTTTAAAAAATTTATTCTGAGAAATCAGCTGATTTATCTGTAATTTTGCAGGTATGAGGCTAGCATTGGGATATTTTTGTGTCCTAGTACATAAAGCACCTAAACAAGTTATATAGAAGACTGACTTGGCGTTGGAATATTCAGTCTTCACATGTGCTAAGAAGGAGCAGTCAGTGTCAGTAAAAGATGCTGCCAGGACAGAATCCAGTTTTTTGTGATCATATGTGGGCTACATAGGAGAGAGACACATATGTGAACACCTGTTCATAGCCTTTGTCCAATTCGAATCAGGATGTTTAGCTTAGTTCATTTCATAATGTCTTGGCTTGAAAATGTGTCCACATTTATCTTTGTCATTATTTTATTAAAGCAGAAATCCAAGAAAAAAAATCATAAATGCCATGAAATCAGTTTGCATTTTTTTCAGGTTACCCAGGTTTGAGGACAGACACATCAATAGAATTTTATATTCTACATTTCATGTGGTGTTTTGCCATGTGCATTTCATTTTGAAATAGTCTTTAAATCTGCCTATTTTTGTTTCTGTCACTGTCCTAAAAAGTAATTTTAAATACATATATACTATATGTAAATAAAAGATAGTTATATTCATAAAATATATATAAAATAGGGGTTCCTTTATAGGTTACAATCTTTTTTTTCGCTTGCTGCTTTTAGGATTCTCTCTTTGTCTTTGATTTTTGACAGTTTCATTATAATCCATCTTTAGAGAGGATCATTTTACATTGAGATAATGGGGTAATCTATTAGCTTTGTGAACTTGGATGTCCAAGTCTCTCCTCAATTTGGGAAGTTCTCAGCTATTGTTCCTTTAAATAAGCTTTCTATTTCCTTCCGCCTCTCCTTTTCAGGAATGCCAATGATTCTGATATTTGCTTGTTTGATGGTGTCCTATAGGTCACATAAGCTTTCTTCATTTTTTTCCCCTTCTTTTGCTGGCTGGGTTGTTCTCTGGCTCAGTGATTCTATCTTCCATTTGGTCCATTGGTGCTTTTGTTCAAGTGCTCTCTACTGCATTTTTTTATTTCACCCATTGAATTCTCCAGAATTTTTGTTTGCTTCTTTTTTTTTTATGATTTCTATCCTTTTGTTAAATTTCTCCTTTTGTTCTTGTATTGCTTTCTGATTCTGTTAAATGGCCTATTTGTGTTTTCTTGTATCTTATTGAATATTTTAAATGGCCTATTTGTGTTTTCTTGTATCTTATTGAATATTTTCAAACCAGCTATTTTGAGCTCTATATTGGATGACCCCAGAGTCCCATGTGTTTGAAGTTTGATTACTGGAGGATTATTGAAGGGTTTTTTTGTTTGTTTGTTTTTGTTTTTGCTTTTTTGTTGTTCATTTGTTTGGTTTTTTGGTGGTGTCACATCTCCTTGATTCTTCACATGCCTTGAAATTTTGTGTTGAGATTTTTCCTTTCAAAGTAGCATCTCCTTCGATCTTTAGTCGTTTCTTTCCGGCGGGATCTACTGTTTGTTGGTTCTCCTCATATCTGGGGCGTTCGTTCTCTGAGCTTGTCGGGATACACCAGCCTCGTGCTTCCTGCTCCTTCTTTTAGCCGAGTTTGTTTTTTTTTTTTTTTTTAGCTTAGATTATCTTCTCTTGGTCTTAAAACTTGCTGGGTTCGTTGCTGGAAATTTTTCTTTCCAGGAGGTGGTGCTATATTTCAAATTTGTGGTTTCTCCCTTGCCCAGGGATCCTGGCCTGTTTTCTGAGCACTCTTCTTGTTTAAGGTAGCTGGGTAGCTGGTTCCCGCCACCACACTCGGAATGTGCCCCAGGAGACAGCTGCAGAGGTGGGAAGTGTGGGTTTAACATTCGAGTCATTGGGTGTGCCCACAGGCCAGGTGGGGCAATCCCCAGATGAGGTTTTCTTAGTGGCTTGTGCATAGGCGTCCTACCGTAGTCCTAAACACAGTCCGCAGGCGCCCCATCCCTTTAATGCCTTCTGATGTTATTATCGGCCTCTTTCGAGATCTCTCCCCTCCTCCCAGTCATGGAGGTCCTGCCTCAGTAGTCTGGGTGCTGCAGGAGAAAAATGGGTTTCTCTAGCAGTGTCCCGTGCGGCATGGGAACTCCTACGGAGAGATCTGCGAGGTGCTCCAGTCTTGTCTTAGGAAGCCGGAACTTGTCCAAAGGCTTCCTCATTTGTGAACGTCTGCCCAGATCAGCGCTCGGCAGCTTTTCCCCGATTGTAGCTGAGGGTCTGGGGCCCGTTGACCAGCCCTTGCTAGTTCTGACGCGCAAACCCAGTCTGTCCACCTGACGCACAGAGAGATGCGGCTGCTCCCAGGTCCCTCGGCTTTGCGGCTGGATCCCACCTGCTCCCACAGAGGTACTTTTGTTTATGGACGGAAGCCCAGTTTTAGTTGTTAAAAGAAGGGGTGGAAAGAGGAACGTCCTGTCTAGCCACGATGCTGATAGCACTCATGTCACAATTTATTCAAGAGTCTCCTGGTGATGGTCCTTGGGAGATTTTACGTGACAAACAGTGGGCTAATAAGAACTATTATTTTATTATTATTTGACACGTATCCATGCATACTGCTGTATGTAGCAGGGAGGGGCAGAGGGAAAAGGAGACAGAGAATCTTTTTTAAGATTTTATTTATTTGACAGAGAGATCACAAGTAGGCAGAGATGCAGACGAGGGCGGGGTAGGGGGGGGCGGGGAAGCAGGCTTCCGGCTGAGCAGACAGCATGATTTCGGGGCTCCACCCCAGGATCCCGGGATCATCAACTGAGCCAAAGGCAGAGGCTTAACCCACTGAGCCATCCAGGTGTCCCGAGAGAGAGAATCTTAAGCAGGCTCCATGCCTGGCTCCATCTCACCACCCTGAGATGGTGACCTGAGCCGAAATCAAGAGTCAGGTGCTTAACTGAGCCACCCAGGTGCCCCAGGGTAATTTACATTTAATCGAATGATAAGTTAAGTAGCATTCTATAACTTTGTTGTTCCTTTGAATTTTGTCTCCCATCTAATGTCTTTTTCTATCCTTAGTGAATTCTTTGCTTTTTTAATTTTTCCATTTGTAGAAGCTCTTTGTATATCATAAATGTGAACATTTGAATTTATGCTAAAGTATTTTTCCTCAACTTCTGTTTGTTTTTTGAGTTGATTTATGCTATATTTAATCAGAGAAAAATTTTTATTTTTTTGAAAAACAAAAAGGACTATCCTATCTTTTACAGCTTTTAGTTTTCTGATTAGTTTAGGAAGCTCATCTCTACCTCCAAGTTCCTTTATTTTTTTCTTTTTCAGAAAATTTCTGATCCATATGAAATTTATTTTTGATTATGAGATGACATTATGATTCAATATTGTGTTCTATCAAATGAATGATCAATTGTGCCAAGATCTGTTATGAAACTTTCCCTTCTTGTGAGTTGAGATAGTTGAGATTAGCTTCTGTCAAATACTAAATTATTATACATATTTTCTGGACAATCTACTACAGCTCAATCATCTAATTTATTTTTTTAAAGATTTTATTTATTTATTTGACAGACACACAGCGAGAGAGAGAACACAAACAGGGGGATTGGAAGAGGGAAAAGCAGGCTTCCTACAGAGCAGGGAGCCCAACGTGGGGCTCTATCCCAGGACCCCGAGATCATGACCTGAGCCTAAGTCAGAGGCTTAACCGACTGAACCAACCAGGTGCCTCCCAAATTTACAAGAATAGTATAAGTAACTCCCATGTGCCCTTTACTTATATTCACAGACTATTTCCTGTTGAGTTTTGGTAGCTAGACTTCATTATATAGCTTCATAGTATTTCCATTTTACTTCTTTTTTTGTTTTGTTTTTAATGAGGAATAGATGCTACATTTTTCTGATGCCTGCTGCATTAGTATTGTTTTTTTCTTTTAGTTTGTTGATAGATTTTGCTAAAGTTGACTCATTTTTGCATTCCAGAAACAAATGATATTTGGTCACGGTACATTATTTGATGCACTGATAGCTTGATTTTTAACATTCTGTTTATAATTTTTGCATCTGTTTTAAAAAGTGAGATAGTTCTGCACTTTTTCTTTTAGACTACCTTTATGAGGTGCTAGTGTTGAGACTATATTAGCTGCATAAAATTAAATTTGGAAGCTTACTATCACGTGCTATGCTATAATAGGGTAATTTTTCTTTTAAATTATTTTCTGAATAAGTTATCCATTAATATGTTTCAAAGAACAAAATTCAATAGAAAGGCAACATTAAGAAGTCTTCCTGTCAGCCAGTCCCTATGTACCCCTTCCCCACTGTACCCTGCAGCCCTTAAAAAAAACACATCTTATTTTTAAAAATCCGTTCAATGTTCATTTACGCAAATACACTCAAATACAAATATGTATTACTTTCACCGTTCCTTGCATAAAAGGTAGCATCTATGTAGTGTAAAAAGTACTCTGATTTTTTCCTGTCATTTAGTAAGTTATGGGGATCATGTAATATCAGTACATATAAATCTTCCTCACTTTTTGGAGCACCTGGTTGGCTCAGTCAGCTGAATGTCTGCCTTCAGCTCAGGTCCTGATCCCAGGATCCCTGCTCAGCCTGGAGCCTGCTTCTCCACCTCCCTCTACCCCGGCCACCTGCCACGCACCCCCCCCCCCCCACCACAACTCCACTCATGGCTCTCTTGCACTGTCTCTCTTTCAAATAAATAAATAAATAAAATCTAAAAAAAAAAATCTTCCTCACTTTTTAGCCTGCATAATATTTGATTATGTGACTGTACCACAGGAGCTGATGGACACTAAGAATTCCCAATATTTGATTATTACAACTGATGTTTTAAGGAATAATCATATGCATATGGCATTCATGTAGACCTATCTCTAAGATGAATTCCCTGAAATAGGATTCCTGGATCAATAGGCAAAACACTTGTAATTTTGCTAGCTGTTGCTAAATTCCCCTCCGTAGGCATCGACTCATTGTGCATTTCCAGAGACAATGCATTGTCAGAGTGCCGGTTTTCCCAAAGCCTGGATGGAACCTGTTGAAGGAGCTCAGTCCGCTTTTCATGAAGGTACTCTGGGTTGCTGCCTGGCAGCTGCTGCAATATTTGCTAAAGAATAAATGGCATAGTTTCTACCCAGGCATTCTTCCTCCTGGGCCTGAGTAGAATCAGAAGAAAAAACA
The DNA here is from genome assembly GCF_011764305.1 of Mustela putorius furo. NCBI lineage: Eukaryota > Metazoa > Chordata > Mammalia > Carnivora > Mustelidae > Mustela > Mustela putorius. The sequence goes on from NW_025422049.1 coordinate 10,540,963, forward strand.
ATGAGGGAGATGCTTCATACATAAAGTAGGACACTTTTCTCACAGCAAGGGGAGTGATGGAACAGGGATGTGCTTTGTCAGAAGTTTAATTTATGCCTAGGAAGAAAAGATTAGAAATTGATTGGACTCTATAGTGATCAATTTTTTAGAGAGATGGTAAGTGGTGGGCATTTTCTGTTATGTGTAGTAGTTGTGGCACTTCTCCGATAAATTTTTATTAAAGATTTTATTTATTTATTTGACAGAGAAAGAGTGAGCACGAGAGAGAAAGCATGAGCAGGGGGGCGGGGGATGGTTAAGGAGCAGAGGAATTGGGAGAAGCAGGGTCCCTGCTGGGCAGAGAGCCCGATGTGGGGCTCCATCCCAGGACCCTGGGATTACAACCCGAGCTGAAGGCAGATGATTCACCGATTGAGCCACTCAGATGTCCCTCTGGTAAGTATTTTATAGTCACGTTATTTAGTTTTTATTTTTTGTTAAAGTGCAGCTGACATACAGTATAGCATTAGTTTCAGGTGCACAACACAGTGATTCGGCAACTATAGACATTACAAAATGTTCACCATGATATGTGTGGCCGCTTTTCACTATAGCAAGTTACTGCAGTATTATCAGCTACATTCCCTGGGCTGTACTTTTCATCCCTTAGCTTATTTATTTTATGACCGGAAGTTGGTACCTCATCCCCTTCACCTCTTCAGCTGTTCTCCCCACCCCGCTTCTCTCTGGCAACCTCCAGTGTGTCCTCCATAGTTGTGAGTCAGTTTCCACTTTGGTTGCTCATTTGTTTTGTTTACTAGAGCATGTAAGTAAAATCACATGGTATTAGCCTTTCTCTGACTTATTTCACCTAACATAATATACTTTAGCACCATCCATAGTGTCGCCAATGGCAGGATTTCACTTTTTTTTTTTTTAATGGTTGAGTAATACCCTGTTGTATATATATGCCACAATTTCCTTATTTCCTTATCCATTCATTTATTGATGGATTCTTAGTAACTTTCATATCTTGGCTATTGGTTGTAAATAATGCTGCAATAAACATAGGGGTACATATATGGTTTTGAATTAGTTTTTTTCCTCTTTGGGTAAATACCCAGAAGTGGAATTACTAGGTTGTGTGCTATTTGTATTTTTAATTTTTTGAGGACCTTCCATACTGTTTTCCATAGCAGTTGCACCCATCTACCTTGTCACCAACAGTGCACAAGGGCTTCCTATACTCTGTATCCTCGCCAGCACTTGCTATTTCTTGTCTTTTTGATAATAACCATTCTGTCTGGTGTAAGATGATAACTCATAGTGCTGTGGATTTGCATTTCCCTGATGATGAGTGACGTTAGGCATCTTTTCATATGTCTGTTGGTCATCTCTATGTCTTCTTTGGAAAAATGTTTATTCAGGTCCTCTGCCCATTTTTTTTTAAAGATTTTATTTATTTATTTATCAGAGAGAGACCAGAAGCAGGCAAAGAGGCAGGCAGAGAGAGAGAGAAGGAAGCAGGCTCCCGGCTGAGCAGAGCGCCCCGATGCGGGGCTCGATCACAGGACCCTGGGATCATGACCCGAGCCGAAGGCAGCGGCTTAACCCACTGAGCCACCCAGGTGCCCTGACCTCTGCCCGTTTTTAAATTGGATTCTTTGTTTTATATACATATATTATATATTATATATATAAATTTATATAATTTTATAAATTTATAAATTTTATAATATTTATAAATTTATTAAAATATAATAATATATAAATAAATAATATGAAAATAAAATTTATAAATTTATATATAAAATATAAAATATATAATATATTGTGTATATGTATATAATATAATGTATATATTGAATTGTGTGAATTCTTTACATGTTTTACATGTTAACCCCTTATTGGATTTGCCATTTGCAATATCCTCTCCCATTCAGTAGATTGTCTTTTTGCTTTGTTGATGGTTTCCTTTACTGGAAAAAGGTTTTTAGTTTGATGTAGTCCCTACTGCTTATTTTTTGTTTTTTTTTCCCTTGACTGAGGAGTCAGATCTAGAAAAACATTGCTAATGCCATTATCCAAAAGATTACTGCCTATATTTCTTTTAGTTTTGTGGAATAATCACTTTCTTTGGTGATCTATGCTGGACAAATGAGTTAGGTGAAGAAGGGAGATAGACAAGGTTGCTTCTTGGCTCAATTAGGATGAGGAATGTACTGATGTGTCCATTTTGGTGTGTGTATGTCCTTAGTAACCATACTGTGGTAGATTCAGGGATGTGGGGTCTGATGAATCATCCTCTTTCATAAAAGGTATGACCAAGACGTATCACCCCTCTCAGGCCCTCTCAGTCAGTTACAAAGTCCTGCTAATGAATCTCTCATGAATTCCCTTTACCATCCCACTATGTCTACCCCGTTTCAGACCCTTATTCTCTCTAGTGACATGTATGGAAATAGCTTTCTGAGCAGCCTCTGTGCCTCTAGTCTCTGCTACCTACCCATTGCCACCACCCCCAGAATAAACTCTCCATATTGCAGCCAAAGTGATTATTCTAAAACAAATTTGAGCATGACCATCCTCTGATGGTCATAAAAGCCATGATAATGCCCTATTGCTCTCAGGACAATGTCCAAGGCTTTAGTTGGTCAATGAAGGCCCTCATATCTGGTCCCAGTCTGCCTTTTCAGATCTATTTCCTGCCATTGGTTCCTATTAGAATGAAAGTGCCAGAAATCCTAACAGTGACCCTGTCTGTCTTATTCACTTATGACTCTCTAGTGCCTGGAAGAGGGTTTGGCACGTATAGGTGCCCTGTAAATATTTGTTGACCTAGATTAAACATTGTATTTTCTGTAATGCTCATAAATCCTGCTCCCATACTCAGAATTAATTGCTCTCTCCTCTGTTTTTCCTTAGCCCACTTCTATATAATATTACTCTTTCACATTCGAATGGATGTTCTCTAAGAGCAGCAACCCTCTTTCCCTGAACTGTCCTCCCAAACTCTACCTATCAAGATATTTATAAATAGGCGTTTGTAGTGTGTTGGCTTAAAATAAACCCAGGTTTATAAAATTTTATTATAAAGTCAGACTCTTAAAAAAATCTTCTGGTTTTTTTTTTTTTTTTACAGTTTTTATTGTTGAAGTATAGGTGACCTACAATGTTATATTAGTTTTAGGTGCACAATATAGTGATTCAACTTTTATAGACATTATGAAATGCTCACCATGATAAATGTAGTCACCATCTGATGTTATCACAATATTATTGACTATATTCCTTATCCTGTACTCTTCATCTCTGTGATTTGTTTATTTTGTAACTGGAAGTTTGTACCTCTTAATCCATTTTATCTATTTCCCCCACTGCCCTACCCACCTCCCCTCTGTCAACCACTGTGGAAAACAGTGTGGAGTTCCCTCAAAAAATGAAAAATGGAAATACTATATGATCCAGTAATTCAATTACTGGGTATTTATCCAAAGAACACAAAAACACTAGTACAAAAAAATATGTTAACTTCCATGTTTATTGTGGCATTATTTGTAATAGCTAAGATATGGAAGCAACCTTAGTGTCCCTTGATAGATGAATGGATGAAAAATTTGAGAGATATGTATTTCAAATATATATATATATCTCACAACTATATATATAAAGAGAGAGGATGGAATATTACTCAAAGAGAAAAAGGAACAAAATTTTGCCATTTGTGACAGCACAGATGAACCTCGAGGTTATTATGCTAAGTGAAACGAGGCTCTTAAAACTTTAATCACTACAATGGAATATTACTCAGCCATCAAAAGAATGAAATCCTGCCATTTGCAATGATATGGTTGGAGCTAGAGAGTACTATCCTAAGCAAAATAAGTCAGTCAAAAAAGACAAATACCATATGATCTTACTCATATGTGGAATTTAAGAAACAAAACAAATGATCATAAGGCAGAAAAAAGAGACAGGCAAATCAAGAAGCAGACTCTCAACTATAGAGAACTGAGAGTTATCAGAGGAGAGGAGAGGAGAGGGTCTGTCGGGGGATGGGGGAAATAGGGAATGGGGATTAAGGAGGCCACTTGTGGGGGTGCCTGGGTGGCTCAGTGGGTCTGAGTGGTGGCTCTGCCTTTGGCTGAGGTCGCAATCTCAGGGTCCTGGGATCAAGCCCCACATGGGGCTCTCTGCTCAGCAGGGACCTTGCTTCCCCCTCTCCCTCTGCCTGCCTCTCTGCCTACTTGTGATCTCTCTCTCTCAGATAAATAAATACAATATTTAAAAAAGAAAAAGAAGGACACTTGTTGTGATGAGCACCAGGTGATATATGAAGGTGTTGAATCACTACATTGTATGGATAAAACTAATATTACACTGTGTGTTAACTCCCTGGAATTTAAATAAAAATTTAAAAAATACTTTAATCAATTCCGTGTCATCATAGGACTGAAATCTCTGCTGTCTTCCTGGCATTCATCTGCAAGTCACACTCGAGTGGCTCGAGTCCTGTCTGGTCTTATGTAGTCCCTTATCTCTCAAAACCACCAGTGGGGCTTCAAACCCTTCTCACACTGCTATCTCTCTGACCCTTCTTTTGTCATAACATCTCTCTCTCTCACCTCAACAGGGAGAGTGTCTCATCTTTTAAGGACTCGTGTAATTTGTTTGAGGCCACCTAGATATTCCAGAAAAACCTCTGCTCTTTAAGGTCCATAATTTAATTGCATCTTCAAATCTCTTTTGCCATGTACCAGAACCCAGGGATTAGGACATGAACATCTGTGAACCATCAGATTTGGCAGGTAACTAACTTACTAGTGTTTGCTGTGAGGCATGGATCAGAATGATAAAAAACAGGACATGGAGAGTGGTGCTATCATCTCATAAGCTAAAATGGGCCTATATGCAGGATATTGTGGCTTAAGACCATGCAGGGTTTCAGATGGTTGTTTTTGAGATTATGACAGGTGACAATGTCCTGCTGACTGGTAGAAGGTGACATTTGTGCCTGCATCCTGTGATACTGATTGCATTCAATTGAATTCTAGATTTTCTCCAGTATCGTCTATGTGTCAAAGCTACATTTAACTACAAAGTAGAGGAGATGATTTTTCCCAAGACTGGCTGCAAACTAGAGGATTATTTTCTGTGTCAGAGACCTGGCCCCCAGCTTTGTGAGCTCAAAAATCTAGATGTGACTTTGTCTGTGATCTGAGTCGATGCTTTTCTGCTTGGTTTTCCGAGTGTGTCACTCAGTTTACTTCTATCTCTATAATTTAAGTACTATCTTATCACATTATTGACGTGTTAAAAGAAATAATTTTTGTCCTTATTACCCGTGTTGCTGAAATTGGGGTCCACACCCGAGATAGGTCCACACATGGTGCGTGAGCTCAGTAGCAAGGAAATGCTAGATGAGTAATTTACCAAATAGCACAGCACTTTCAGAACTAGTTCCTGCCCCCCAACAAAGTGAGCAATTTTTTTTTTTTTTTTTAGTCTCCTCACCAGTTTAGTCAATGATAATATTCTGGCATCTTTGCTTTAGCTTTGGTTTGGTTAAACATAACCCTAGGTTATATTTGTCAAAATCATCCTCAGAAGGATCTGGCCTTTGTCCCTCAGTATCAAATTTCAAAGCTCTCTGATTCTCTTGGTTCCAAATGGTTATCTTCCCACAAGAATGTCGAACTAAATGGCATTGGCCCTGCCTTAAGGAAGCAGAGAGCCCCATAAGCAAGAGCTCATCTTTTCTTGCTTTCCTTTCTAATGCAAGGCCCCATGATTTGCGGTCTCCCGCATTTCCTGTTCAATTTAATGGCATCCACATTCATAGAGTTCTTCCTTTCTCCTTCATTTACCTCGCTCTCAGATTCTATTACCTAGTCTAGCTGATTTTACCTTCCAATTATTTAGTAGCTATGTGAGGTAACGGATGGGCCAATTAACTCAATTGTGATGATTTCACAATGTATATGTTATATCAAAACATCAAGTTGTGCATCTTAAATATATACCTTTTTTTGGTTAACTATACCTCAAAAAAACTGGAAAAACCTTAAAAAATAAATAAGTACATACATACATAGACACATACTTAAATAAAACCACTTCTTACTGTGTGATTCTCTTTTTTAAAGTCATTCAGTGACTGCTCCCTTTCACCTACAGGGAAGATGAAATTCAAAAGTTCTTAACGTAACTTGCAGTGTCATTTATGCCCTGACTGCCTCTGCAGTACATTTCACACCATCATTACATAGAACTCTCTGGAGATCCCTGCATACCGCATATAGTTTTAGAACTCCCGTCTTTTTTTTTTTAATTTTTAATTTTTTATAAACATATAATATATTTTTATCCCCCTGGGTACAGGTCTGTAAATTGCCAGGTTTACACACTTCACAGCACTCACCAAAGCACATACCCTCCCCAATGTCCATAACCCCACCCCCCTTCTCCCAACCCCACTCCCCCCAGCAACCCTCAGTTTGTTTTGTGAGATTAAGAGGCACTTATGGTTTGTCTCCCTCCCAATCCCATCTTGTTTCATTGATTCTTCTCCTACCCCCTTAACCCCCCATGTTGCATCACCACTTCCTCATATCAGGGAGATCATATGATAGTCGTCTTTTTATTCCTTGTATGTAGTGTCTTTCCTTATTCAACTGATGGTGGTTTAAGACTCAGTGAAGGTCCTACCAAGAAGCTTTCTGCAGCTACCTCTCCCAGTTAAATCGAGTCTTGATTTCCCTCTGCTGAATTACTATAGTGCCTGGTGTTGCCTTCATCCAAGTGCTTCTTCATATGTTCTTGAATAACTGTTGACATGACTGTTTTTATCCTTGAAAGACAGATGAATCTTCTCCTCATCTTCATTTCTGCAATGCAGAAAAACTCCCTGGTGCATGTATACATTTAATAAAATGTTTGATAAATGAATAAGGAATATGATGATTGTGTGTAGTGAAACTTTATGCACACTAAAGTTCAAGTATATGATAAAAGGTAGCTGCTGAACTGGGGAAAGAGGTAGATGATCGTAATGCCATTAGATTAATGGTTCAAGTAGGCTTCCTAAGGTAGCACTGTATCGTGACAATATGATTAATCAGAGCTGTAGTGATTTCAGGCAGATTCAATTATATACTGACTGATTTCAGTGGCTCCAGCGATACCTTGGTGGTGGATTCATCTTTCTCTTTGAATATTCTGCATGCTGCCTCAAAAGACGTCCCCAAACAGCCCCACAGTGTGGCATGATGTCAGGCTGGAAGTCTGCTTCCATTGGTATTGGGTTCCGTTGGGCACTAATCAAAGGCGATCCTAATGGATGACAGAGGCTCCTGATGTCAAAAGCACAGTATAACACGGGGGACCTGAGTTATCAGACATCCATCATCATAGAGCACCTCAATCCATGGGGTTGTAATTGGCTATCCATGTACAACTTCTGATAATCTCATTTACATCAACAGGGAGCCTGCTAGTCTAGGTCTGAAAATAGTATTGCTTGGAAGAAGGCATTTAACAGCTAATAAACTAGGATCCCAAGAGAACCTGGCTCAGAATTCAATAATGTTTGGTATGAATAAAATAAATCCATATCTCTAATAAGAGTCGATGTCAATTCATTAATGTTGCACAGCACAGTCATTACTGATAGCATTTCAGATCCTTTTTTTAGGGCCAGAGCAGCCCAACAAAAAGTTAGGCCTTTAAGACAAGAAATGATTTTGAGTGATGAAACAATCTTCTGTGCTTGTGACTACACAGTTGTGTCAAATGGATCATAAAGTTACAGCTGCATATTTTCCATTAGCAGCCTGACCCCCTGTTTCTCAGAAATGGGCAGCTTGTCAGAATGACCGCAATGATATGGTCACCTCTATCTAGTTTTGTTTCCTACCAAGCAAGTGTTTAGCTATTTTTGCTATTGGTCCTAAAACTCAGTCATCATCCTATAGTGTGAAAACAGTACCACGCACTGTCTGTGCACTTCAAATATTGACTGACTGGAATAGCTAAATGCATCGTGGATGATTGGTGGATATTGTCTTTATGCAAATTTTAGGCTCCTTCCCAGAATTCCTAATTTCTCTTCCCTGATTATTAAAAGCAAAATAATCATGTAAAAGCAGGTGTTCCAAGCTAGAAGTGAGTGCTTAACTATACTGAGAGGTTTGTTAGATGTTAAGAGGCCAGTTGTTAAGATACATTTTTAAAAAAGATTTTATTTATTTATTTGAGAGAGAGAGAGAGAAAGAGAGAGAGAGTGTGTGTGTGTGTGTGTGTGAGTGGGGGTCAGAGGAGGGTGGGGTGGGAGAAAGAGAAGTAGGCTCCCCTCTGAGTAGGGACCCAGACACAAGGCTTGATCCCAGGATCCTGGAATCATGACCTGAGCCAAAGGCAGACACTTTTCCAGAAAACAAGATGTTACTAAATCTAAATATGAACACTGGACAATTGTACTGACTGACACCTCCCAATACAAAATGTAAGAAAGCCGCCTATTAACTTTTCTCATTCTGTCTCTCAAAGGAATCTTCAGAAGATCGCACTGAAATTTATGAGTGCCTTAGATATAAAGGTATAAGGAATGGCTTTTAGGAGGTGCCTGGTAGGCTCAGTCAGTTAAGCATCTGCTTTCAGCCTAGGTCATGATCCTGGAATCCTGGGATCAAGGCCCACATTGGGCTCCCTGCTCAACAGGGAGTCTGCTTCTTCTTCACACACTCCCCCCGCTCATGCTCTCTTTCTCATTCTCTCTCTCAAATAAATAAATAAATAAAATCTCTTTTTTTAAAGATTTTATTTATTTGACAGAGAGAGAAACAGCAAGAGAGGGAACACAAGCAGAGGGAGTGGGAGAGGGAGAAGCAGGCTTCCCGCTGAGCAGGGAGCCAGACACAGGGCTCAATCCCAGGACCCTAGCATCATGACCTGACCCAAAGGCACCCACTTGATGACTGAGCCACCCAGGCATCCCTAAATAAATAAAATCTTAAAAAAAAAACAACAACCAAAGGGCTTTTAGGGCTACTCTTGTATAGTTGTGTATTTTTCTTTTCCCTCAATGTTCTGGGAAAAAACATCACCTTATAATAAAAAGTATGGTGGATTTGCATTACACTAACCTGATTCTTACCCCTGATTTGGTCCCTCACCCTTGAGGAACTAGAGAAAATAGTTTAAACTCTGTGACCTGTACTCACCTTTAAAATGAAGAGGCTGGACCATTTCTTATTATAAAACCTGATGAATATTTGTTGATATGAACGATTTTATGAATGAGTCTAATAAAGATATGTAAAGTCCATTCTTTCCACGTTAATCTATGGTTCTCTAGTTAGTTCTGTGTCATTGAACTTAATGAAACAGAAGTTACAACCTGTTACAGGTGCTATTAAAGGAATTCTTCCATTAAGCATAGCTTGAACTGGTGAGACCCCACAGATCTCCTCTACCTATGCTAATCTATGATGGTATCTACATACAAGACACTCTTGGAGCTATTGTCAAGCCGTTCTTGTCAAAACTGTAAAAAGAGAGCACTTAATGACATATAATATGAAAAAAAAAAACCTCACAAATAATTACAAGTAACTTGAAAAAATAATATGGTATCACTTTTGCCTACCAAATTGGCATATAGTTAACAATACAATGGTGGTATTTCATGGTGGCAAGGGTCCTTATGGCAGTGTAATTTGATCCAGATGTTTCTGAAAGCCCTTCACCTGGCTGGCTGCTTCTTATGCTTCAGGTCTCAGCCTAGAAGAGAATTCCTCAGACTTTCCTTGACCACATAAGCAATTTCTCCTTCAACTTCTACTCCATGCTATGCCTGCCAATTCTTCCCTTTGGCATGCACTGCAAATTTGTGCTTTTGCAGTTGGATCAGTTAGGATTCTATAGAGAAAAACAACCAATAGGAGACTTTATGTGTGTGTATGTATCTCCTACTGGGTATATGTACATACACATACACATATGTTTATAACATATACATATGTATGTATGTAAAAAAATTATATATGTGTGTATGTATAAATATATATGTGTTATATATATGTTAACATAATAGCATGTTAATATGTGTGTATATATATGTAATAATATATGTATATAACACATATATATGTGTATATGTAAAAAGGAAATTTATTTGAAGGAACTTGCTCACATGATTATAGGAGGCTTGGCAAGCCTGAAATCTTTAGGACAAGCCAGCAGGCTGGAAACTAGGCCAAACTTGATGCTATAGCCCTCAAGTGGAATTTCTTCTTCTCTGGGAATCTCAGTTTTGTTCTTAAGGCTTTCAACTGATTAGATGAGGCTCACCCACATTGCCAAAAATTATTTACTTTATTTAAAGTCAACTGATTGTATATGTTAACCACATCTACAAAACACCTCTAACACCTGGATTAGTGTTTGATAAAATAACAGACTATTATGGCCTATTCACATTGACACGTAAAATTAACAATCACAACAGGTTTATTGATTCACCCACTAGATGATAAGCTCTATAAAAGGGCAGAGGGCTTGGATTTTCTGGTCACCTCTAGCACATCACTCACACAGTGTGTATTCAGTAAATATAGTAGTTGCTTAAATATTTGTTGATGTAATAAATGAATGCATGATATCTGATGACTGTTGAAGCACTCATCCCATGGTTTGGGGGTCAAATGGTACCTTTTTTATCATGACCATTTTCAATACCTGGTCATTTGGGTAGAACCATAAAGAAGTATTGGAAAGTTTAGTGGTTTTAAAAACTATTGAAATAAGCAAACAGGCAACAAATGAACAGTTAAATAATAAAATGTAGAACCATTCAAATGAATGCCTGGTTTATTCTTCTTATTTTTTAAAAAGATTTTATTTATTTATTTGACAGAGGGAAGGGGAGAGATCACAAGTAGGCAGAGAGGCAGGCAGAGAGAGAGGGGGAAGCAGGCTCCCTGCTGAGCAGAGAGCCTGATGCGGGGCCCGATCCCGGGACCCTGGGACAATGACCTGAGCCGAAGGCAGAGGCTTAACCCCCTGAGCCACCCAGGTGCCCCTATTCTTCTTATGTTTATGTCTTAATTAAGCTGTTATTTTCAGATAAACCTGGAGGACATCAGAGATCAATGACAGATAAAAATAAATATTGTCTTCATGCATTAGTTGTAAACAACCAGGAAATATATTAAGACAAAAAGTTCTTCAAAATGGCAATGAAAATTTAGAGTACCTACAAATAAATCTAAACAATTCATTTAAGATCTTTGTCTGGGGGACGCCTGGGTTGTTCATTCGGTTAAGCCACTGCCTTTGGCTCAGGTCATGATCCCAGGGTCCTGGGGTCAAGCCCTGCATAGGGCTCCTTGCTCAGCAGGGATCCTGCTGCCCTGCCTCTGCCTGCCACTCTGCCTGCTTGTGTGTGCTCTCTCTCTCTCTCTTTGACAAATAAATAAATAAATTTTTTTTTTTTTTTAAAGATCTTTGTCTGGAAATTGAGAACATAATAACTGGAAAGACCTGCTATATTCATTATAAAGATGTCAGTTATCCACCACATTAATCTATAATTTAAATGTAATTCTAATAGAAATCCAATAGGCTTTTTCTTGGAACTCAACAAATGGATTAAAAAATTCATCTGGGAGAGTAAAAGTCAAGAACTAAGTCAAATCTGAAAAAGAAGAGTGTGGTGGAGCAACATGTGCTATAAAATTTTAAGATGTATTTTAAAGTATATTTTTAAGTTATTTATTTATTTATTTGCGAAAGGGAGCATGAGCAGGGGGAGCAGGAAGCAGGGAGAGAGGGAGAAGCAAACTCTGAGCTGAGCAGGGAGCCTGATGCGATGCGGGACTCGATCCCACGACCCTGGGATCATGACCTGAGCCGAAGGCAGAGGCTTAACCCACTGAGCCACCTAGATCCTCCGTAAGATATATTTTAAAGCTGTAATAATTAAAACATTGATGTATTGGCACAGAAGTAGGCAAATGACAAAGAAACACACTAGTGCCCTAAACTATGTCCATATATATAAGAAAATTTGGCAGGTGACAGATGTGGCATTATAAATCTGTGGAAAAGAACACAACATTGTCACGATGTTTTATCTATCTTATACACTGCTGGATTTTTTTTTTTTTCGGATAATGTTTTGTGTAAGAGTTTTGCATCTACACTTGTGAGAACATTTTCTGTAATTTTCCTCTTTCACAGATATCTGTTGCCAGGTTTTTGTATTAAGTTTATGCTAGCATATAAAATGAATCAAGATTATTTCTTCTTTTTCTATATTCCAGAAAGTTTGTGAAGTATTAGAATTATGTGCTTCTTCAAAGTCTGGTAACACCTTCTCATAAAACTCTACCAGGTTTTTGGTTTCTTTCTGTGAGGGAAATTTTTGGAATATTTTATTTCTTTAGTTGGAATATAGGAATGCTTGGAATATTTTTTTTGATCAGTTAAGTAAGTTATATTCTTCTAGGTATATTTCTATTTTAGTTAGGTTTTTGAACTTACTGGCATAAACATACGATTAGTTATCCTCTTACTATTTATTACAGCTTTATTGAGATATAATAGACATATAACATATAACATTGCATAAGTTTAAGGGTTTGATATATGTATATATTGCAAATTGATCACCATTACAGCTTTAGCTAACACCTCTATCATGCCATATAATTTCCATTTCTTTTTTGTAATGGGGACACTGAAGATATATATTCTCTTAACAACTTATACTTAATAATATTATATTATATATAAATTAATAATTAACTTATAGTTAATAATACTATAATCCCCATGCTGTATGTTAGATGCCCCAGAACTTATTCATCTCATAGCTGGAAGTTTGTGTTCTTTGACCAACATCTTCCCATTGCCCCCACCCTTCAGTTCCTGGTAACCAACACTCTACTCTCTGTTTCCATGAATTAGGCTTCTTTTTTATTTCACATATATGTGATGTCATACAATATTTGTCTTTCTGTGTCTGGCCTATTTCACTTAGCATAATGACCTCAATAGCTGTCCAAGAATATTTATTGAAACGTTGCATTTTGTTGAATGGTAAGTGAGAAAAACAAGTTCCAGAACTTCATACACAGCATGAAATCGTTCTTATACATTTAGAGATGAACACACATGCCCAATAAGTTGAAAAACAAAAGAAAACGTGAACTGCAGAGAAAGCAAATCATGGTGGTGATTGCTTCTGCAGAAGGATGAAAGGATTTGGGGCTACAGAGAAGAGCAGAGGGGATTCAACTTTGTAATGTTTTTTTCTTTGAGCAAGTCTGATGTAAATATGAGTATTCATTCAAGTGTGATATTTTATCTTTTATTCAAATTGTGATAATACTAAGAAGTAAACAAAGGCCCTGAGGTAGAAAAGAGATTTTCAAGGATTACATAGGTGGCAGTGTGACTAGAATTGAATGAGAGAGGGGAGAATACCCATGAGATGTGGTTTCAGAGGTGAACAATTGCCATCTATGCAGTTTTGAGGCCATGGTGAGATGATTTTGGGGTTTTTTTCAAGATTTTATTCATTTATCTGAGAGAAAGAACATGAGTCAGGGGTTGGCGGGGAGGGGCAGAGGGAGAGAGACAAGCGGACTCGTATGCTGAGCAGGGAGCCCCATGCAGGACTTGATCCTAGAACCATGAGATCACAACCTAAGCCAAAGGCAGACGCATAACCAACTGAGCCACCCAGATGCCCCAGAAGTTTATATTTTACTTGGCTTTATTCATAGAAAAATATTTTGCCAAAGGAATTATGGTGACAACAGTAGTAGAAAGAAACCTTGCCCACCATGTGGCAGGGGGCACCTTAGTCTGATTCCTTGCTATTCCCTTGCATGCTTTTTCTTTGGGGGGCAGTGAGTATTAAAAGCTCTGCCTGTAGAAATCTTTTTCTATCTTATATCTGTAGTGCCTAGCACATATAAAGACAAATGAATAAGTAGCATGAATGAATAAATCAATAATAAAAGATATGGTCTCAGGAATCAAGCACCCTGAGTCTGAGCGTCAGATCTACTATTCATTGTTGTATGACTTTGTACAGGTTAACCTCATTTTCTCCAACTGTTTTCCTCATCTGTAAAATGGGACTAATAATAGTACCTACCTCACAGGGGTATATTAAGGTTGAAATTAGAGAGCACATGTGAAAATGTCTAATATACTATCGGACATAATGAGTACTCAAAAGATACCTTATTATTAAGTTTAAACATACTCTTGCTAAAAATGGGGGGGCAGAATTAGGTGGGACGGGTTGGGGGTGTGAAACAGGGATAGCCAATAAAGGCTTTGTTCTAGAGTTTACATTTGAACTGAGCTGTAATGGACTAAAAAGTTTGCTAGCTAGGAGGAGGTTGGGGGAGGGCAGCATTTTAGGAAACAGCATGTCTAAAAGCACGGAGGAATGAAAGTGGTGTGATGTTTCATTGGCCAGAGTGTACAGATATAAATGATGGAAGGTGAAAAGAGAGGAAGAAGGGGCATCTGGGTAGCTTGGTTGGTTAAGCATCTGCCTTTGGCTCAGGTCTTGATCCCACAGCCCTAGGACTGAGCACCACATTGGGCTGCCTGCTCAGTGGAGAGTGTTTCTCCCTCTGCCCCTCCCCCTGCTTGTGCTCTCCCTCTCTCACTCAAATAAACAAATAAATAAAATCTTTTAAAAAAGAGAGAGGGACGCCTGGGTGGCTCAGTTGGTTGAGCAGCTGCCTTCGGCTCAGGTCATGATCCCAGCGTCCTGGGATCGAGTCCCACATCGGGCTCCTTGTTCCGCAGGGAGCCTGCTTCTCCCTCTGCTTCTGCCTTCCACTCTGTCTGCCTTTGCTCGCTCTCGCTAGCTCTCTCTCTCTCTGACAAATAAATAAAATCTTTAAAAAAAATAAATAAAATAAATAAAAAAAGAGAGAGAGGAAATTTTCTTTAAACTGTGAGAAGCCTTGGGGTGCCTGTATGGCTCAGTCCTTAAGCATCTGCCTTTGGCTTAAGTCATGACCCCAGATTTCTGGGTTTGAGCCCCACATTGGCTCCCTGCCTGGCAGGAGGCCTGCTTCTCCTTCTTCCACTCCCCCTGCTTGTGTTCTCTCTCTCGCTGTGTCTCTCTCTCTGTTAAATAAATAAATAAAATCTTTTAAAAAAATTAATTGTGATAAGGCTTTTATTAAGTCGGAGTAAGGAGCTATAACTTAACCCCAATAGCCACAGGGAGCCAATAGAAGGTTATGAAGAGGGGAGTAACACGGTAAAATTTTGAGAAGGTTCGCTATCACAGGGAGTATGCTTTAGTCAGTGGTGGCCCCAGACAGCACTGTGAAACAGGGAAAGTTGAAGTTCTCCTCCAAACTTGCCCCCTCCCTTTTATCACCCTCTTCCCAGACACGAATAGTGTGGCCATGCGTCCTTAGATCCATCAAGTCTGATTTCCCTGGTTAGGATAGATGTCCTCATTACACGACCATTGGCACCCAGTATGTTTGTTTAGTTAATAGCCAAGTTTACCAGTAGCATCAGCCCCAGGAGACAGAGACAAAGTAAGGACTTAATGTCTGTGATGTCCCCAGAACATCACACAGTATGTGCCGTATTACATAGTCAATGAATGTTCATAGCCTGTTAGATGAATGGATGGATCAACAGCAGGAAATATTCTTAATGCTTTTGGGGGGCAATAAAATATATGGCAAAGAAGTGAGTTGGTCTCCTCTATGGTGATGATGAAAATTTAACACTAGCATGTGATCACTTATGCAATCATGGCTTCATTTCCTTAGCAAGTGTGTGTTAGGTGTCAGAAAAGAAGAGATGATTTTCTAAGTATCTTTTAGCCTACATTGTCTGGGATAACCAAGCCTGTGTTCTCTATAAAGTCCTAACTGCCTCATAATCTCCCTCAGGCTTAAGTCACTCTGGGCTTCATGTTCCAGCAAAGTTATCTTCTGACAACAGTGGGTCCCATTCCACATCTGTGCATAGAGTTGTTTTAAAGCAAATTTGGAATGAGGCTATTGCCAGCCTAGGAGATAGTACTTTATTACAATGCTTATAAAATGGTTGTCATAAAAAGGACTGTCCAATGTCGGTATGAAAATAGCTACTAAAATTCTATGCTTATGCAGAGATCAAAATGGTCAGATGGTAGGGGAGGGTTATGGTTGGCCACAGGGCTTCTACTGAGCTAGCTTAGGAGCTCTGGCCTGATGCTGGAGGGATTCACTTTGTTTATAGGACTTTGTCCCTGAGCAAGCATATGTAGCTTTGGGGAAGGGTAAAAGCAATGCCACCATGGCTTGCTGAAATGCATCATAGATAGGGATAGTTGGGAGATAGATATGGAGAGGATGGGGAAGAAAGAGTTGAAGGAAATAAGTGGACATGTATTGGGTTATATGGGGAAGATGAACATTTTTAAAGTAATGAATACAATAGCCATGGGAAGTAATCTTCTCTGGTGATAGGATCCTAGTATGACCTAGCACAGAGTGGGTCATGTTGGCCTCAGTCTTTTCAACTCTAAAATAAGGGGACTGAACCAGAGGTTATTTGCATCTTTTTCAGATCCAATATTCTGTAATTCTATGGTGGAAATGATGCTGCAGCAAATTACAGACTGCCTGGTTCAAATGACAGATCGGATGTTAGCTTGGAACTTGTCAATCAACAACTTATTTGCATAAGTGAAGCCTCATTATATTGTCTCAGATGAACAGCTATATAAGTGACCCAAAAGATACAGAAATCGCTGCATTTTAGAGAAAGCATATTTATGATAGATGAATTAGTATATAAATGAGCAGAATGAAAGTTCATTACAAGTGCATTTCCCAGGACCCAATTGTTTAAAACAATAGTAAAATTGGATTAATACACCCAAAGTTCAAACGAAATGAGACTCATAAGACTTCAGCTCTGTCACTCCTCTAGTAAGTGGAAGGAAATGAATGATTTCAATGTATTCCCTGTGGAGGGGTGTCCAGATAGAAATATATTGACCACCACCACCTGTTCCCAACAAAATATATATTGAAAACGAATGAAATCAGATTGAAATGAGCATCAATAACATAGTTGGGGTGCCTGGGTGGCTCAGTGGGTTAAAACCTCTGCCTCCGGTTCGGGTCATGATCCCAGGGTCCTGGGATCGAGCCCCACATCGGGCTCTTTGCTCAGCAGGGAGCCTGCTTCCTCCTCTCTCTCTGCCTGCCTCTCTGCCGGCTTGTGATCTCTATCTGTCAAATACATAAATAAAATCTTTAAAAAAAAATAACATAGTTGAGGACAAGGTCAAAAAGGGGCACATTGTGGAGTAGGTGGGGAGCACCATGGATAGGGAGAGCCAGTGCCACCATTTTGTCTTGGCAATGGTGTCGACAGCAAGGTACAAGATGAGTGTATGTGTTTCAGCCTGTTGGCAGTTTTCACAGGAGCTGATGGAGATCCCTTTCCCTTTCTTACTACCTCTTTTACTGGTCCCTACTCAGTTCTGGCAGTGTCAGAAACCCAGAGTAGGGTTCACAGGACATTCGGGAGACCAAAGGACTGTCCATAATTCTTCAGGTGATGGGAGAATGCCAGCCAAATTAGCTTATGCTTACATTCATTTACTTCTTTGCTCATTTCTCTATTATAACCAAGGCAAACATGGCCTCATTTCTTATAAAGCTGATCTTCTAGAAAATAATAAAGTCATCACCTGAGTATGCATATGCAAACTGGTCTATCTTATGAAAGGAAAGAGCCTTTTAGACACGTTCACAGGCATCTAATTTAGGAGTGCAAGGAGGAAAGGGTCAGGGGACATTTCTCTGTAGAAGTGACATTTGAACTGAGCTCTGACTGATGAGCAGGGGTTCATTTGGGCAAAGACTGGGTTAAAAGATAAGAAGCAGTAGAAACAACATGCACAAGTGCCCAGAAGCAGGGAGCACTTGGCACATTCAAATAATCAAAAGAGGGCTGCTAGGGGGAAGAGCAGTGCAAGAGCGTGTGTCTTTCCACGCTTGACTCAGAAAAATGAATGTTTCTGCAGTAAGTACTGCTAGACAGTGAGAAAGTCAAACTGAATAAACTAAATGGGCCAGAAAGAAAAACTATCATTGAGAATAGAAGAGAAATACAGGTCAGAATCCCAGGTGCCCTCAAGGATGGAGATAGGGGCACCTGGGTGGCTCAGTGGATTAAGCCTCTGCCTTTGGCTCAGGTCATGATCTCAGGGTCCTGGAATCCAGCCCTGCATGGTGGGGGGGGGCTTGTTTTTTGTGTTTGTTTTCTTGTACTAATAGCCATCCTAATAGGTGTGAAGTGGTAGCTCATTGTCCTTTTGATTTGCATGCCCCTAATGATTAGTGATGTTGAACATCTTCTCATGTGATTATTTGCATATATTTGGAGAACTATCTATTGTGGTTCTTTGCCTGTTTAAAATTTTTGTCTTTCCTTGAGTTGTGTGAGTTCTTTATATATTCTGGATATTAATCCTCTATAGGATAAATGACTTGCAAGTATTTTCTCTCATTCTGGGGGTTGCCTTTTCACTCTGTCAATAAGGTCGTTTGATGCATGAAAGTTTTTAATTTACTGAACTCAAATTCATCTATTTTTTTGTTCTCTTATCTGGGCTTTTGGTGTCATATCCAAGAAATCATTGTCAAATTTAATATCGTGAATCTTTTCCCTATGTTTCCTTCTAAGAGTTTTATAGTTTTCACTCTTACGTTTAGGTTTTTTATTTATTTTAAGTTAATTTTTGTATATGATATAAAGGGTCCAATTCTATTCTTTTGAATGTGGATACCTAGTTTTCTCAGCGCCATTTGTTTGAAAGACTGTTCTTGCTTCCATCAAATGATCTTGGCATCCTTGTTACAAATTATTTGACCAAATATACAAGGCTTTACTTCTGGGATTTGAATTCTATTCCACTGGTCAATTATGCCTGCCTTCATGCTAGTATGACACTGTTTTGATTACTATACCTTTGTAGTAAGTTTTGAATCGGAGTGTGAGTCCTTCAAGTTTTTTTTTCTTTTCTTTTTCAAGATTACTTCGCTTATTTAGGGTCCCTCAAGGTTCCAGATGAATTTTAGGATAGATTTTTCTATTTCTGCAAGAAAAAGTCATTGGGATTTCATAAGGATTGCATTGAATCTGTAGATTGCTTTAGAAACTATTAATAACCTAACAATATTAAATTTTTTAGATCCAGGTAGACAGAAGATGTCTTTGCACTTACTTATGTCTTTAATTTCTTTCAATAATGCTTTGTATTTTTCAGTGTACAAGTGTTTAGCCTCCTTCGTTAATTCCTAAGTATTTTGTTCTTTTTGATGCTATTGTAAATGGAATTGTTTTCTTATTCTCCTTTTCAGATTGCTTATTGTTAGCATATAGAAAAGCTGATTTTTATGTGTTTATTCAGTGTCCTACAACTTTTCTGAATACATTTATTCTAACAGATTTTTTTGTGTGTGAAATCTTTAGTATTTTCTACATATAAGATCATGTTATAAGTGAATAGTGTTCATTTTATTTCTTTCTTTCCAATTTGAAGATTTTATTTATTTAATTATTTGACAGAGAGAGATCACAGGTAGGCAGGGTGTGGGCAGGCCCAATGAGAGGCTCAATCCCAGGACCCTGAGATGGTGACATGAGCTAAAGACAGAGACTTAACCCACTGAGCCACCCAGGTGCCCCCTTTCTTTCCAATTTAGATGCCTTTGATTTCTTTTTGTTGTTAATTGCTCAGTCTACAACTTTCAGTAATAGTAGTGAAAGTGGACATCCTTGTCTTATTCCTGGTCTTAGAGGAAAAGCTTTTAGTCTTTCATTACTGAGTATGACAGCTGTAGGTAAGAAGACGTATTGATAGAGAAACTTCTGAAGGGAAAAGAATGATGACATCAAAAGTCACATTTATTTTAAAATATATTTCAAATTCGGAACTGTTAAAACATGAAAAAATGTGCCAGAGAAGAACTAAAAAGAGATACAATTCTTTCTACTGTCGCTGGATAGCTCCTCTGGATGTCTTATCAGCTCTTTGAACTCAGTGTCTGAAACTAGATTCATCCTCTTGTCTGCACACCAGCCTTTTGGTTCCCCATGCTCTCAGCTCATAGTGCTACTCAGCCCTCCAATCCAGAAATGCAGTGATCATCTTAGATACCTTTCCTCGCCACCTTGTCCCCTCTTTCATCTGATTGGCCATGTGATTTTTTTTTATTCTACCACAGAGGTAGATAGCTCCCCCATTTGTCCATTGCTCTAACTCTGCACTACCACTTGCCATCATACAGACTATTCTCAATTTTTTTTTAAAGATTTTATTTATTTATTTGACAGAGAGAAATCACAAGTAGATGGAGAGGCAGGCAGAGAGAGAGAGAGGGAAGCAGGCTCCCTGCTTAGCAGAGAGCCCGATGTGGGACTCGATCCCAGGACCCTGAGATCATGACCTGAGCCGAAGGCAGCGGCTTAACCCACTGAGCCACCCAGGTGCCCCACTATTCTCAATTTTTGCCCAAACTATGGTAACAAGCTCTTAACTGGTCTCTTTGACATCAATCTCTCCCCCTTCAATAGACCATCACAGTGCCAGCAGTTATCTTCCTGTAACATAAATTTGATTATGCCTGATAGAGCCAGAGATAGCAGATGTGAAAGCAAGCACTAAGGGTTCATGCTAAAGTCTTTTCATTCTCTCACTATAGTTGTAATCCCACGTTCTTCTTTTTTTTTTAAAGAATTAATTAATTAGTTAATTAACTTGAGAGAGAGAGAGCGTGCATGTGCACAAGCTGGGGGCAGGGGCAGAGGGAGAGGGAGAAGCAGACTCCGTAGTGAGCAGGGAACCAATGCAAGGCTGATCCCAGGACCCTGGGATTGTGACCTAAACTGAAGGCAGATGCTGCTTAATCGACTGAGCCCCCTAGGCTCCCTTCCCCCATTACTTCTAACATTCCACTATGAAGGAGGCATAGGAAATGGAGTGATGCAAAATGATTTTTGAGGCTATTAGAAATAGGACAGCAAAGCAATAAAACATTAACCCGATGACCTCTTCTGGTGCTTGGATCAGACAGATTTGGCCAGGACATCTGTGACTTGGCAAGAGAATTGAGGGCTTCAGTCACATAGTCAAGATCAAGTGTTCTTTTTTTTTTTTTTAAGATTTTATTTATTTGACAGACAGAGATCACAAGCAGGCAGAGAGGCAGGTGGGATGGGGGGTGGGCGAAGCAGACTCCCTGCTGAGCCTGACATGGGGCTCGATTCCAGAACCCTGGGATCATGACCTGAGCTGAAGGCAGAGGCTTTAACCCACTGAGCCACCCAGGCACCCCTCAAGATCAAGTTTTATGTTTAACATGGTTTTCCTGAGCTTTGCACCTCCTACTGGCCTCATACCACATGTTGCTGCAATGTATAGGGATAAATCTAGAAATAGAATTACCACAGATTACAATTTTTCTGTGTCTCAGCGTTTACACTTTGAAGTCTGCTAGAAACTTCCATGGTACCTGAGTTGCCAATCAGCTCCAAAGGCAGTTTTTGCTGAGGCCACCAAGGCAGCAAAACCAAGGTCACACAGTAGAGGGAAAGCCTTCTCCACTTGAATCCAAGCTTCCAAACTACTTTTGGTTCCTGAATACCTACTGGATAAAGTCTAACTTCTTAGCTACACATCCAAGGCCCTTTATAATCTCTCTCCTACCACTGGAGGAACTCTCCAGTCTAACCTGTTCACACCCCCTCCCATATATTGTATGGTCCAGCTGCAGCAGGTGTTTCACTCTTCTCTGAAGATTTCATACCCTTTGGTGACCCCAAGCCTTCTCCTGTCCTCTTTATTCCCTCTGCCTAGAATCCACTTCTACCCCTTTTATGACTAGCAGATTCTTCTGTCCATACCTACAACATACAGGCCCTATGTCACCACCTCCGAGAAACGGTCTCCAAATTTTCTAGCTATTTACGTTTCAAATGGATATTTTAGCATTTAGCAAATTTGTGTTTCCCTTCCTCTTGCATATGAATTTCTGAAAGGCAGAGCATTTATAATGCTGTAATTCTAATGTTTGGTATAGTGGGTACTCCATGAATATTTGTGGAGTCTTCAATGAATTGCAATATACAACAGTGAGAATGGACTTGAACGTGAACTATGGACTCTGGATGATGAGAATGCGTCCATGTAGGCTCGTCAGTTGTAACAAATGTACAACTGTGGTGGGGAACATTCGTAATAGGGGAGGCTATGCCTGTGTGAGAGAGGAAGGTATGTGGGGAATCTCTGCACCTTCCTAATTTTGCTATGAGCCTCAAAGTGCTCTAAGAATAGTCTTTATGAATGAGTAAATTGCAAGTGTGTGTATTTAGTTTGTTTTTCTGTCATAGTAAAGAGAGTTTTATTTATATCACATGACATGGGTGAACTCTGATGTGTGTGCCTGTCCACAGACACTCTGCCTCCCCAGCTAAAGCTAGTAAGGTTCTACCTGATACTGATCAACTTCCGTGAAAGCACATGATTGATCTTCAAAAAAGACAGAGGGGAGCTCCGTGATTTCAGGACCTTCAGCAGGAGTTTTCTATGGAGAGCATCTGGTTAGGGACATTTGATTATCTGGGGTATTGACTCATTTCCACTTACTCCTTCACGTTGGTGGTGAATGGAGTTGATTCCGGAGAAATGTATTCTGAGAGGCGGAAGTGGTCACTTGATCCCCCAGATGGTTTTAAGGTGCTGCTCCTGGCTCTCTTTTCTCTCTCCTCAAATAATCTCCCTTGTGGCACGCCCGTTTTCCACTGGAGGAGTGGTATGTTCTACAGTTAAGGTTTTATTCTAAAAA
Organism: Mustela putorius furo; assembly: GCF_011764305.1. Taxonomy (NCBI): domain Eukaryota; kingdom Metazoa; phylum Chordata; class Mammalia; order Carnivora; family Mustelidae; genus Mustela; species Mustela putorius. Next base: position 10,563,849 of record NW_025422049.1, read on the forward strand.
AAAAAAAATGAGCCCTTGAACCACCAGAAGGCAATGCCATCGCTAGGAAGAATCTGGGTTTGTGTTTGTTTCTTCTTTTAAATAAAAAGAACCTCACTCCCCTTCTCCATTTTTTAAAGAGTCTCACTGGCCAAAACAGAAAAGGGAGGGGAGGTGCTGGGACATCAGGAAGTCATTTAGCTTGCCATGTCTCCATTCTGAGTCTTTGGCAATGACTTTATACTTACCTTTTTAGAGGAGGTATAGGCAAATAGATGATGCATTACGTTTACAAGTCCAAGACTTGGTTTAGAGCATTTTGTTTTTTAATGTATAAAGAGAAGGGAAGCAGCAAGGGAGCTCTTTGAATAATGCAGTTATAAAAACAAAAGCCGTAATCATCTGTCTCCATCAGGCAAAATTTGGGATGAATAATCTGAATAATTTCCTTATTACTTCATGTCATTATGGATGTGAGCCAATCAAATAAACCCATTTCCTTTCATTTAGCTTCCTTTCAGCTTGAGGAATGGTGTACTCAATTTAATGCACTGTTGGAAAGCTGAACAATCTCTTCTAATTTGCTGATTTCAACTCCACTCAACAAACATTTATGGAGCACCTACTGTGTGCCAGGAGCTGCATTTTAAAATTTAAATGATTCGGATTGAATCTCTCAGTCGTGTATTTTCATGACTCTATACCTCTGTCAAACAATTATGAATGTACATATTTAGTTGAAAGGCTAATGACATCATAACAAGCAGGCAATTTTAACCCAGCTGCATGACAATTAAAACAACTGAAGTTGATTTTGTCGAACTTGGCCCTTAGACGGGGAGCGATTTTCAGGCTGGCTTGCGCGCCAGAAGCAAAGCTCTGAGCTCCAGCCTTGCCTTCCTCAAAAATAGCTGAATCCCGAGCCTTCTGTTGGAAGCTCGGAGTCAACTTTACTATTGAATAAATAAAGCCAGATTTTTGTCTGTATGCTCATGTGGGTATGCCACAGCTAGTGAAAATAGATTCCGGAAGGCATATTGCTTGCCTGTCGCCCCTTAGGTGCCTGTGGCAGGCTTTGAGCTTCTGAATGGTAAACACCCTACACATTCCTAAGATTTGTTGTTGCCATCATTTGCTAGGCTCCCCACCTGCTGCTTGTTTTCTGCAATTTGGGATGTCTGCCCATCCCTAACCTTACGATTTTTGCCCCATACCCTGCCTCCAATTCCTCAAGCATCCGGTCCACCAAGTTTCCTTTAGACATTGACCTTGGATCCCTTTCCCAGATTGGGCCAACCCCTCACTGCTCCTGGTTGAGTGCTGTGCACACACAGAGGGGCCCTTCTAAAATCCATTTTTCTTCATGACGACCCAAAACTAATAAATACTCCATCCAAGTAAATGAGCACTGAGCTCTCCTTCCAATTCTTGTTCTACCGTGTGCAGGCAAAATGGTGAGGTCTACGAAGTTTCTTGATGAGTCTCTCCCACTTCTCGTTCTGGATGCCATTTCTTTCCATTTTGCTCCATACTCAAGACTCCTGGCGTCTTCTGTCTGCTCGTATTTCTCCTTTCCCAAGTAGGCAAATGATGGTTTCATTCACACTCAGGTACCAGAGCTTCTGTGACACTTCTTGGAGGCAAGTTTGTATTGTGAAGGAACTATAAGGCTAAGAAAACCCTCCAAGAACAGAATGCATAGTTAGCAGACTTCCTTGCGCATTATATCCAGACCTATCCTTCTGAGTTAAAATGCTCTTATTTTTTTATTTTTATTTTTTTAATTTATTCTCAGTGTACCAGAATTCATTGTTTATGCACTACATCCAGTGCTCCATGCAAATCCGTGCCGTCCATAACACCCACCACCAGGCTCACCCAACCTCCCATCCCCCACCCCTTCAAAACCCTCGGTTTGTTTTTCAGAGTCCATAGTCTCTCATGGTATTTTTTTTTTTAAGATTTTATTTATTTTTCAGAGAGAGGGAGAGAGAGCGAGCACAGGCAGACAGAATGGCAGGCAGAGGCAGAGGGAGAAGCAGGCTCCCTGCCGAGCAAGGAGCCCGATGTGGGACTCGATCCCAGGACGCTGGGATCATGACCTGAGCCGAAGGCAGCTGCTTAACCAACTGAGCCACCCAGGCGTCCCTCTCATGGTATTTTTTAATAAAATAAAACATATACACAAAATACGTATGCATATATTTAAAGTAATCAAAATAAAAGAAACACACACACTGCTAATTCTAGACAATTAAACATTGTCTTTCTTTGATCTTTCATTGATTTCATTGAAATTTTTCATCGATTTCTTTGACTTTCCCTCTAAGCTCCTGTCTAGCAGTTGTCCCTTCCTCCCAACCAAGGAAACTAATATCCTGAATTATGTATTCATCATTCCAGTGTTTTCCTTCATAGTTTTTCCACGTGCATATGTACCTCTTAAAAATACATAGTTTACTTTTCTAATGTCTTTGACTTTATGTAAACAGAATCACTCATTATGTGTTTTCCCATGACCAGTTGTAATTCTGGTTCATTCATTTTCTTTGCTTTATAGATTTGGATCACCACAATTTATTCATTCTCCAAAGTTTGACATGTGGCATTTCTTTTTGCCTGTTTGATTAATTTTTTTTTAATCGACTACAGCAACTTCCATGAATAAGTTTCTTGGTACGTATTTCTAATAGCTTTTTTTTTTCCTCCCAGAGTCTGTAACAGAAGTGCAAATTCTGGGTCATATGTTAAGCCTAGGTACTACTTTACTAGTAAGACCAAATGGTTTTCCATAGTGCTTTTAACAATTTAAACTCCATTACAATGTAAAGAACTAAGTTCAGGGAAGCCTGCATGGCTCAATTGGTTAAACATCTGCCCTCAGCTTAAGTCATGATCTCAAGGTCTTGGCATTGAGCCCTATGTCAGGTTCCCTGCTTAGCGGGGAGCCTGCTTCTCCCTGTCCCTCTGTTCTTCCCTGCTGCTCATGCTCACTCTTATTCTCTCTCTCTCTAATAAATATGTAAATAATATTTTTCAAAAAAGCATTAAAAAAATAAAAACTAAGTTCAGAAGGGTCTTTGTGGAAAATGAATACAACTAGTGGTAACTATCTATCCAACAACCACATTCATCCACAAAGCAGACTACAACCCCTACTCAGCTAGATACCTAAAGGCCACCCTATCTAGCTTCATCTCTCATAGCTACAGTTACAGGGAATACTACGTCATTCAGAAAATCACACAGTATAAAAGCCCATGGAAAGGCATGATTTATTTTCTGCACTATAACCCCGGAGAGGAGGGGAAAAAAAAGGTAGACAACTAAGGAAAATGTCAACCCAACAATCCTCCCCCACAATCCTGTTCTACTCATTGCACTGCTTGGATTTTGTGCGTTTTCATTTTGTGACAAAACATGTGAATGTGTACATGATCATTTCAATGAAAATTTTCAAATCAACTAAACCACAAAAAAACCCCCACAATACATTGGGCATCTGTGTATTCACGACCCAGATTTCATAAATGTTTACATTTTGTATATTTTTCTTAAGGGTAGATAGTTACTACAATGATTCTAGTACCAATTCCAACTTGTGAGGGTCCCTACACCAAAAAGCAATTCTCGATACCAGCTGGGCTTCCTACACTTTGACTCTATTGTGACAGGATCTATGCGGAGGGAACATCAGACCCCATCGGTTAAGCTCTCGGTCCTCTAAGACTGCCCTCCCACCCTACTTCAGATCCCAATTGCAAGTCCAGGTTTTCACCTGTTTCTGACCAACAGCTTCTGGCTATAGATTGGAGGTTCCAAAAATCCCCTCTTTGGGTTCCATTAATTTGCTAGAGTGGCTCACGAAATGCAGAGAAACATGCTCGATAGGGCAAGGTATGTGATGAGGGTTGTGGAGCTTCCAGGCTCTCTCTGAGGACCCCGCTTTCCCCAAATGTACAAGTGCTCATCAACAGGGAAACTCTCCAAACTCCATCCATTTTTTTTTTTTTTATGGAGACTGTGTTGCATAGGCGCAATTGATTAAATTCTAGATCATTGGTGACTGGACTCCATTTTTACCCCTTCCCCCCTTCCCAGAGATCAGGGTGTGAGACTGAAAGGTCAAACCTTCTAATCCCGTGGTTGGCTCCACTGGAACCCAGCCCCCATTCTTAACTGCTTTCCAAAAGTCACCTCATTAACACGGCAGAAGACACCATGATGCTCTCAGCACTTAGACAGTTCCTAGGGTTTTAGGAGCCCTGTTCCAGAAACGGGGAAGAAGACCAAATATATATTTCTTATAAATCACAATGTCGGGCGCCTGGGTGGCTCAGTGGGTTAAGCCGCTGCCTTCGGCTCAGGTCATGATCTCAGGGTCCTGGGATCGAGTCCCGCATCAGGCTCTCTGCTCAGCGGGGAGCCTGCTTCCTCCTCTCTCTCTCTGCCTGCCTCTCTGCCTACTTGTGATCTCCCTCTGTCAAATAAATAAATAAAATCTTTAAAAAAAATAAATCACAATGTCAAAGATATATATGAAATAAAATATTTCAATAAAAAAATGAAGCCCCTTTAGGACACCTGGTTAGCTCAATCAGTAGAGTGTGTGACTAGCGATCTGGCGGAGTGGGGGTGGGGGGGGTGGGGGGGGTGGGTCATGAGTTAGAGCCCCACATGGGCATAGGGCTTACTAAAGAAAAAAAAGGGAAGCCCCTTAGTGATCCTCTCCTATGCTTTCTTCTCCCACCTGTCTCCCCAGAAGCAACCTTTCTTCTGAAGTGGTTGTCTATCTGTTTTATGTATAGGCACAGGTGTATGCGCCCAGAAACAATAAATAACTTTCTATTAATTCCAAAACCTTACCTAAACTGCATTGTATTGTATCTATCACTTGATAAGATATTTTTAAATTAGACCTCAGGCTTTTGACAATTATCCAGGTAGTATACCATTACCTCTTTGTTCCTCCCTCTATATGATTCCCTTACGTGAGTAAACACCATTGATTTATACTCCTATTTAAGTGAGGTTTTTTGTTCTTTGCATACCACTTTTCACTTATTAAGCAATGTTGCAATGAAGATGTCAGCGCACTTCCAAATGCGTGTGTATGAAAGCTTTCACTGTTATATCCAGGGGCGCAATGACAGGGTTGTGGAGTGTGAACCTTTTTTACCTGGCTGTGCCAGTGCACACTTTCTCCAGAAGCATATGAACAACATTCCACTGTCCCTCTCCTTACCAACACTTCTTTTATCAGAATGTGGATTATAAGGGAATGGGTACTAGCGGTCTGAGACGAGGCTAGAAAGTAGGCAAAGGCTAGATCTCAAAGTGACCGACAGAACATATTAGAAAACATGGATCCTATCCCCAGAACCCATTGAAGGGTTTTTAGCAGGAGAAATTACTGATCATGTTCCTTTTAGAAAGACCTCAGGAAGCAGTATGGAGGATGGATGGGGGTAGAAAATCTGGCTTTAGGGAAGGCCCTTGGAGGAGGTGGGGATTGAGATTCACCCAAATTTTACTCACTTTGTTTTGTTTTTCAATGAAAAGGCTAAACTTTCATTTCCACATTAATTGATTTTCCTCTAGTGGCACTTCAAGGTCATGGAGCTCTAGCCTAAAGGAAAAGAGAACAGGTTTTGCATCCATTGTCTGGCAGTTTTATAAAAGGACACATACTGTGCGGAAGAGACATACAGCCTCTGTCAATTGCACAAACCAATAAACACACCTTTATTGCTAATTACCATTTTCTTTTTGTGCTACTGTTTGCCAAATGGCAATGAAAGCTGAAGCACAGATGCTCATTAACATCCTTCTTGATTTACTGATAATTCAGCGCTGACAGTTTAATAAGCTTAGGACTCAACCCAAACATTATTTGTCACCACATTTTGGGGGCAATATCTTTTCTCACCTCTTAAACTAAAAAGCCTGTCCAGTTTTTAAAAATCGCACCAAAAATATCAGTGTTTTGAATTTGTATCAAATGTTTTTAATGAAAAGCTTACAACCCGTCTCCCCCATTCTTCCATTAACCTTCATGATAAACTGTGAGAACAAGAAAGGGGTTTTATGAACCTCATTTTCCATAAGAAGAAACTGGGGAGTATGCCCAACCTCATTTCCCATAAGAAGAAACTGGGGAGTATGCCCAAATGATGTTTAAACTTAGTTGACCTGTCTGTAGCTGAATGAAAAGAGTAAAAATTCTTGACTTCCTTATCTGAGAGACAAGAGATTTCCGTCCCCAGTTATACTGAGATGTAATTAACATATAAAATTGTGTTAGTTTAAGGTGTACAATGGAATGCTTTGATATATGTGTACACTGTGAAATGATTAGCACAAGAAGTCTAGTTAACATCCATTACGTCACAGAATTACAAACTTTTCTTCTTGCGATGAGCAACTTCCAAATGTACGATACTGTATTGTTAACTACAGTCATCGTGGTGTACATTACATGCGCAGGACTTATTTATAATTGTGGGTTCACACCTTCCGACCGCCTTCACTCATTTCCCCCTCCCCCACCTCCTACTTTTGTCAACCACTGATGTGTAAGAGACTTCTTGAAAGTGGGGTTTTATTTCGCTTAGGAAATACTTAGTGGAAAAATAGTGAACGTGATAGAATGAAATTTTGAACTCATTTTAAATGGCTGGTCTATTGTGAGACCTTCACATTTATTCATCTGGGAAAAAGGATCCCAGGGCAAGATCAGGCCTCCGTAGATGTTCCTGAGATGATTAAAAAAAAAAAAAATGTCCAGCGACAGACCTCACTGCCTTTATTATGCACTACGCTTGATGTTTCATTCTTTATGTTGGAGACAGGAGATGGTATCATACTGGCCACATTGTCAATCCACGGACATTCAAAAATCCCATAAAGGAAAATATTTTAAGTATGTTTATTCTCCTTTTTGTCCACTAAATATAAGAAGAAACAAGTTGTTTATAAAATACAACAATGTGAGTGAATCTCAAATACATTATGTTGGGTGTAAAAAAGCTAGTCTCAAAATGTCATATCCTATATGATTCAGTATATGTAATATTTTTGAAAGAGAAAAGTTGTCGAGATGGAGAACAGATTACTAGTCATTAGGGGTTGGTTAGCTATGATAGTGAGCAGTGTGTGTGGGGGGGTAGTGTGCAGTTATAAGGAGCAGCACAGGAGATCTTTGTGGTGATGGCATATTCGTTCTGTACCATGATTTCGGTGGTGGTGACATGTGATAAAATCACCACTGTCATTTCTGGTTTTGATATTATAATATGATTACCTAAGATATAAACCATTATGGGAAGTGGATGAAGGGGACCCCGGACCTCTTCTATCTTCGAAGCTTCCTATGAGTCTATAATTATATCAAAATTAAAAAGGGGGGAAAACCCACATTTTTTCAAGTAAATGGATTCTAAAAGACATAGAAGTTGCTCTAAGGCATTATGTTCAACCAAACTTTAGATTTAACTAGGTACATAGAGTATTTAAATACCATAATAATTTCAAACAGAAAATCTTCCTCTCTGAAAAGTATTCAGTCATGGCTTAACCAATTGAAATTGCTTAAAAAACATTTTATCTTTGTTCATTTGTTTTTACTCCGGTCCAGCAGTATGTGTATCTTCTGATTTTTTTTTCCACTTGGAACCATTCCCATAAACCCTGGTCTGTTCATTCTAATTTGAAAATGTATAGAGTGTGGACATTGATCAAGAGCTCATTCAAACTGGCAAAGGCATCGGCACATAGTAGGATAGAAGGTGTGGATCATAAATTTATACTGAATGGACAACATGATGTCACCAGGTGGCAGTAGAGTGTTATGCCCACCTATATAAGACCTGGATAGCAGACCTACAAATAGCTAGGAAAAACTACTAAATCTCTGTTACTAAATCTCCCATATTTTCTAATATTACTGTAGCATATTTCAATCCCATAAAAATATATGCAAATTTGAGCAAAGAATAGCAAAGCCATGTTAAGATATATAACCTTGGGAGTTAGCCTGATTCACTTATAAGCTAAGAGACCCTGCCACATGCCAACCTTGCAAAGTATGTAGTTCACACATCGGGAAAACCATGACTCAGTAAAAGGACAGATTGTTACATGCCATTAATATCTGGGTCTTCTGTGTATACTTGAAACCTTGAATTGAAAATCCTCAAACCCCGAGGATTTACTATATTAAGCTTAAGGAGAAGCACTTAGTTAAGAGATCAGCTTTTCTCATTTCAAGTATAAAAAATAGAATTCTGTATTTTTTTAAGAGAGAGTGAGAGCAGGCATGTGCATGCATGAGGGAGGGGGAAGGGAGAGGGAGAGAATGTTAAGCAGGCTCCATGCCCAGTGCAGAACCCGACACAAGGCTTGATCTCATGACCCTGAAATCATGATCTGAGCCAAAATCCAGAATCAGATGCTTGACTGAGCCAACCCGTGGCTAAATGTCCCTAAATAGAATTCTGTATTAACCAGCTAAACTAACAACTTTAATCAGGAGAGCATATGTCTTATAGAGAAAAATGCCTGAAAACGAACCAATGGCTCATGTACAATTGTATAACTACTTCAGTAAATGCAGTTATTAAAATGCCTATGGAATTATAAATTGCATTAATAATGATACCCAGGGACCAATGAAGCCTATTGGATGGTACTTTAAAAGGCTAACATAAATCACAAAATACAGTTTAAGGAGGTGAGTCTTTTTGTTCTGATTGAAAGTAAAGAAACATGTAACAGCAGACTTTAACTCTCTAGAACTTATTTGCTTTGTGTTTTTCAAGAAAGTTGGAAGAGATAGAAAAAAATTACAAAGGCAGATTTCAGTACAGCCTAAGAGAAAACCTTTGAATGATAGACCTTTGGTATAATCTGCCCCAGGACGTGGCGAAGTTCCTCCCTTTGTGAAAGGTTTCAAGCAGAGACTCAAAACCAGGTTTCCTGTCAGTAATACTGGGATATTAAAATACTCACGTTTTTATTTTATCCTTTTATGATCTCCTCTACCCTATCCATACTTCATAAGAGAAATGGCTTTTTTTGAGCACTTATTATCTATCAAGCGTTTTTTAAGTGCTTTTCATGTCTTCATTTATTAGACATTTTTTGAACAACTACAGTGCATCAGGAATAATTTTAGGTACTGGGGATAGCGCAGTGAAAAGAAAAAATTAAAGGGCTTCATGGAGGGGGCAGAAAGATGACAATATCTCAGGGAGTGATAAGTGTTATAAAGAAAAATGAAAAAAAAATAAAAGAAAAATGGAGCAAATCAAGGGATGCAGAATGATGGGGAGGGATGTTATCTTAGATTGCAAGGTTAAGGAAGGGCTCAGCCCGAAGCCTGCTTCTCCCTCTCCCTCCGCTTGCTGCTCCCCCGCTTGTGCTTTTCCTCCCACTTCATTGTAGCCTATGCCCACGTGTCACCTAATATGTCACCTAATCAGAGAGCTGTCATCACCTACTCGTCCTTTAGGTTTTGTCTTTTAACAATGCCTTCCTCTGGGAGGTTGCTGCTGAAGCCCCAGGACTGGGTTAGATGAAACCCCTCTTAGACTCTGTAGCAAGGGTTGTCCTTGAACTTAAAGAGAAAAATGCCTGAAAATAAACCAATGCTCATGTACAATTGCATAACTACTTCAGTAAATGCAGTTATTAAAATGCCTATGGAATTATAAATTGCATTAATAATGATACCCAGGCACATTTGTGAAGAAGACAAAGGGTGATATTGGTAATTCTGTTGGGTCAACAGATGTAGTAAATTCTACTTATGATAGTCTGTATTTTCCTTAATTGTCACTTTTCACGCTGTATCATCATTTTGGTTTACTGTTACTTCTCTCCTACCAGCAGAGGACTAGATAAGAGCAAGGATCTTGTATACCTGGCTCGTGTTTTTATCCTGTAGTTCCTTTGAAATGTCTGGCAAAGCATGCTTGCTCAAAAAATTGTTCACTCAACCAATGAATGAAACTAGCGGGATCCCCCAGAAAAGAACTGATTCTTGGAATAATTTGTTCCTCTCTTCCTGGAGAAGTGTTCACATGGGTTGTGACATATATTTTGCCTTTTTCTTTGAGTAAATAGTAATTAATTTGGGGGGGGGGCGGGTGTGGTGAAATTCGTGAAGTTGAACTGGAAGAAAGGAGAAAGAAGATAATAAAACTTTTCCTCCTTGCAAGTTTCCGCTAACAACTATGTACTCGCAAGTCTTAGTCTGAGAAAAGTTTCTTTGAAAAGAAAGGCACCATGGAAATTTAAGGTATCAAAATTACTTTCACTTAAAGAAGCAATTTCACATCTGATGCTAGAAATTACAGCCTATGATTTCCAGCCATTCTCTGAAATAAGATGTGAATTTGGCCATTATTGACTTGATATAATTTTCTCAAATATGTCTGACATTTTCGGAGGCTTTAGTAGTTGAGTTCTGCCTTCCTTTCCTTTCTCTTGGAGTCTGTATATGCCCCCTTTCCATGTATCAGATGTCTCCAAATGACTTTACTCAGACTGTTCTCCCCTCTACTTCGATTCAGTTGGATATTTTCCACCATCTGGTTTCAGGCTTTTAAATGGGTATCTGGAGGCTAATATTTCCACATTCTAGTAAGAAATGGTAATTAAAAAATATGTTGCTTTTATTACCCTGTGGTGATGGAAGGAAACCGTAGGCAAACAGCACTACATTTTCTCTCATTTTAATGCAACAGCATATGAATCAGATTCTCAGCTACTTGTGGATTTCTTTTTTTCTGCCAGGTTCGTGTGGAGATTAAACTTCCCAACAAACGGGATGTATGGGCTCCTACAAGTCACAAATGCCAGAGCAAATTTGTTAGCTCCAGTGCTAAGTCCTTCATTAGGTCCATGGCTCCCAAGTGCCATATTTTTTATGTTTTATATTATTGCATGCTATTTTGTTATCCTTCCTTGGGAGAGCAGGACGAATGGCACGTTATGATCATTTGTCTTAACCGATAACATAGGTGTGATAGAATCAATTATGTATATCTTTATCTATCTAAAGAGCTATACAGCAATTGACATACCTTATATGCTGTCTTGACAAGAACCGTGTCAACAGTAATTACTACTCAAGGCAATTAGGAAATGAAAATAAATGTATTACATTATGTGGAAGTGGAGAGCAATTAAGTCACGCTAAGCTCTGAGACATCGTAAACACAATTAAGTATTTGGCGAAACCTCGGTAAAAAATGGATATCAGTAATTTTCTAGAAGAATCCAAAGTAAGCTTGAATTTATATTAAGTGATAATTGTGTAAGGGGATGACTGTCTCTTCTGCAGAACTTATGGCATCAGTTCAGAGCCCTCTTGCCCTTTGCTGACTGATAGAAGAAATCTCGCAGTAGAATGTCTTTGCTGTAACCCTAAGGCTTAACCCATTTTTTAAAAAGGTAAATTCAGTTTGGAGAAGCACACTATCGAGTCTTACCAGCCTGTCACCCTTAAGTTTCAATGTGCATACCACCTCCCTTCTTTTATTTATTTATTTTTTAAAAGTTTTATCCACTGAGCAGAGAGCCTGATGCGGGGCTCGATCCCAGGACCCTGAGATCATGACCTGAGCCAAAGGCAGAGGCCAAAACCATTGAGCCACCCACCTCCCTTCTTAAAAACTGGAGATTTAGGGTGAGGAGAGAATGTAAAAGAACAGTTTTGAGAACACTGGGGGTGTGAGGAAGGTGAGGACAATCTATAGCACTGGGAAGAAATGAAAACATGGAAAAAGTGGCCGAAAGAACTAAACTCCTAACTGGTGAATTCCACTGGTGTGCTGGTAAAGCATCCATTCATTCATTCATTTACTAAACAATTGTTCACCAGGCACTGGGAGTATAAGGCGAACAAAAACAGATGCGCCCTTAGAAAGCTTAGTGTCTGGACCTTAGAGGAAAGATACAGGCAGTAATGACCATATGAATAAGCAACTACAAACTACAACTGATGCCAGGAAGAAGGAAAAAGTACCAAAAAGGATCTGACCTGAGTTCTGCTGGATGACTTGGAGGGGCCTAAGACACAATGTTCTAGAAAATGAGAGGGGGCATATGCAAAGGCTTATGCTATGAGGGAAGAAAGCAAGAAAGCCTTAAAGGCAAGCCAAGGCCAGACCAACAGAGGGTTGCCCAAAATGGTAAGGAGTTTTAACCGTATCCTAAGAGCAATGGGGAAGGAAACATTGGAAGATTTTAAGTTGAGAGAGGGATCATAGATAAAATTTGCATTACATTTTTTTTTTTTTTTTGGCAGCAGTTGGAAGCAGATAGGAAGGGAGTGGTAGTGGGTAAGATGAGAAAAATTTAAAAGCTGTTACAGGTCAGTCAAGAAATACTGCCTTGGGGCACCTGGGTGGCTCAGCTGCTTAACTGGTTAAGCGGCTGCTGCCTTCGGCTCAGGTCTTACTCCCAGGGTCCTGGGATACAGCCCTGCTTTGGGCTCTCTGCTCAGCAGGGAGCCTGCTTCTCCCTCTCCCTCTGCCCCTCTGCCTCCTTGTTCTCTCTCTCTCTCTTTCTCTCTCTCTCTCTCTGTCAAATAAATAAATAAAATCTTTTTTTAAAAAAAGTTGGAAAATAATAGAACTGTCATAGGAGAACCTGGAAGGGTGTAAAGGGAAAAGCAGATCACATAGGAGACACAGTACTTGAAGAAAAATGCAATAACTCAGTATCTCCAGGCCACCCACCCAGGGGCAGGAGGAAAACCAGGCCCAAAGTCTCTGACTTTCCAAGGCACAGAAAGCATTCTAGGCTTTGACCGAGTAGCAGTCAGTCCCACTGGCACTAGGCAACTAAAATAACAGGACCTGGGAAGAACTCCCTGTCCAACAGTCCCTGCTACCTCCAAAGGGACCTTTCGGAACCCAGTAGCGCAGAAAAGCATATCCTGCCCCTTTAGGCAACACCAGAGAGAATCAAGGGGGGGGGGCTCTGCCCGGTCTAGGTGATCTGACAGAGAAGGCTCCAAGTCCCGTTAAGGTCAATGTCTCCTACCTACAATTAGGGGCATTCTGTCTGGGGAAGCACATTTAAAGAAGAATGAAGACCGCCATTTAGCCAATCTCTTTCAGGAAATAGAAGCACCTCATTTTATGAGGCCAGTATTACCCGGATCCCAAAGCCAGGCAATGGCAGTGCAAAAACAAAACTTCAGACCAATACAGACTCACGAACTTAGACTCAAAATACTTCAACCAAATATCAGCAAGACATTGTGTGAGTATGGCGTTAATTTTTCTGGAACTGTTTGGTAGAGTCCTCTAGTGAAACTATTCGGACTTGGAGATTTCTTTTACTGGGAACTTTTTAATTACACATTCAATTTCTTTAATGTCTATCTTGATGAGTTGGATAGTTTGTAATTTTTGAGAAATTGGTCCATTATTTCTAAGTTGTTGAAATCATAAGCTTGAAGTTATCTGTAGCATTTCCTTATTACTTCTGTGATCACTGCAGGATTGATAGCGATGTTTCCTATTTTATTCCCGATATTGGTGATCTGTGTCTTCTTTTTATTTGTTTTTTCAATTTTGCTACGATTTTTATCAATATTGGTTTTTTCCCATAAACTAGCTTTCTTTGATTTTCTCTATTGTTTTCCTGCTTTTAATGCCATTGACTTCTGTTCTTATCTTTATTATTTCCTTTCTTCTGATTTCTTTGGTTTATTTGACTCTTTAGTTTCTTGAGTAGGAACTCAGATTATTGATTTGAGACTACACCCCAGAATGGTATGACGTTATTTTCTAAATCCACAACTCAGCATAATGAAAACTAAAAACCACTGGGGGGGGCGGGTATTTCCAACTGGAGGTAAATAAACCAGTCCAGGTGAGCAATATGAAGTGATTATCAGAGTATTTGCACGGATCATTCAGAGCCATAAAGTCTCCTTTTGCAGGAATCTTTTGCAAAAGTAAATTTTTTTAGGGATGCCTGGGTGGCTCAGTTGGTTAAGCATCTGCTTTCAGCACATGTCATGATCTCAGGGTTCTGGGATCGAGTCCCGCATTGGGCTCCCTGCTGGGGCACGGTGGGGGGCTGCTTCTCCCTCTCCTCCCTGCTTATGCTCTCTCTTGCTATCTCTGTCTCTCAAATAAATAAAATATTTTTTAAAAAAGTAAATGTTCTTTTGAATTCTCTTGATGAATTTCTTAAGTCTCCAATTGCTACTGGCAGCATAGATAATTTCTAGAACTGAAAATAACATAAAAGGCAGATACTCTTTCAATATAGTGTACGTTGAGAAAAAGGACTTATTGAGACAAGTGAATAGAGGACACAAAAGAATATCTCATGATGCTTGCACCCAAAATGGTAGCTAGGATTTCAGGGGAAAAGTAAAATAAAATAAAATAAAATCGGAAATGCAAAACTCAACAAGTCTAAGCAAGAATAGGACCGATAAGAAGATAGAGGTGCACAAAATTTAAGGCAAATAATGAGATTCAGTTTACAGAAGAGAAGACAATAAGAAAACATTTGATGAAGATGATTTAAGAGTAATTGCGCAATTGAGGAAGCTTTATTCAAGAATGATGATAATACTGCTTGTCAGAGCTGAGCCTCATTACTCACCATTTATTAGATGTGAAAACTGGGACAAATTACTTATCTCCTCTGAGCCTCCATTTCCTCATCTCTAAAGAGGGGAATGATAAAGTTACAGCCTATCATTGGGGGCCTGGGCGGCTCAGTCGTTAAGCATTTGCCTTCGGCTCAGGTCATGGTCCCAGGGTCCTGGAATTGAGCCCCACATCACTGGGGCTCCCTGTTCAGCAGGAAACCTGCTTTTCCACTTCCACTCCCTCTGCTTGTGTTCTCTCTCTTGCTGTGTCTCTGTCAAAAAAAAAAAATATCTTTTTTTTTAAAGTTACAGCTATCAGAGTTATTATCAGGATTAAAGGACGTAATGTGTTCGTCATTTACCATGATGTTTATACTTAGTAAGCGAGAAATGTTAGCTAATAATACAACTCCGGCCACAGTTTTCTATGTCCTCAGTACTACTAAATTATTTCTACAATTCTCCAAATATTTTTGTTTTTCTTAGTGTCTTTAAGGTATCATTCAATATTTCTGCACAAATCGCTACATAAAGGATCTCTTTTCTTGAGCTTAATGTCATACCTTTTAGTTTACTTGTTCAACTGTTTCCACTATGGCCATTTTTAAAAAAGATTTTATTTATTTATTTGAGAGAGGGGAAGAGGGGGGGTGGGGAGGGGCAGAGGAAGAGGGAGAAGTAGACTCCCCCCTGAGCAGGGAGCTCAATGGGGGATTCCATCCCAGAATGCTGGGATCATGACCTGAGCTGAAGGCAGACGTTTAACCGATTGAGACACCCAGGCACCCCTTCTATGCCCATTTTATAGGCAAAGAATCTGAGGCTCAGGGAAAATCAGTAAGCTGTTCCAAAGGCATACAGATGACACATAATGGAACTGTGCATATAATTATTACCTCATGAGAAAATAAATGGAGGAAAATAAGAAATCTCTTTGAATGAAAAAAAAAAAAAAGTTTGGTTAGCTGAATAAGTTTACCTAGGATAGTATCAGTGCAAATTTTTTTTTTTCAGTTAGAGGAAGGGGTACTATGGGTGGCCTTATGAGTATCAACCGAGGAGTTATTTTTTCAAATTATACTTGTCAAAGGTTCTGGACAGGGCGCCTGGGTGGCTCAGTGGGTTAAGCTGCTGCCTTCGGCTCAGGTCATGATCTCAGGGTCCTGGGATCGAGTCCCGCATCGGGCTCTCTGCTCAGCAGGGAGCCTGCTTCCCCCTCTCTCTCTCTCTGCCTGCCTCTCCATCTACTTGTGATTTCTCTCTGTCAAATAAATAAATAAAATCTTAAAAAAAAAATAAAATAAAAAAAAATAAAAATAAAATTAAAAAAAAAAAGGGTTCTGGACATATAACAGTTTAAAATCTCTCTTAATATGCAACTTAAGGGCACCTAGGTGGCTCAGTGGGTTGAGTCTCTGCCTTCGGCTCAGGTCATGATCTCAAAGTCCTGGGATCAAGCCCCACATCAGACTCTCTTCTCAGTGGGGAGCCTGCTTCTCCCTCTCCCTCTGCCTACTGCTCTGCCTTCTTGTGATCTCTCTCTGTTAAATAAATAAATAAAGTCTTTAAAAAATATGCAACCTAAGATGTGCAAAAGAATCTCTATGTTTCTCTAATATTAGTTTCCAACTTGAGTCTTTGTTTTGTCCCCTTACGTAATCTTGTGAATTCAGAGTAAACTCAAATAAATCAGAGTTTTCTCATCTATTTCAGAGTAAATTCGTTATATTTATGGTTTGCCTCCCCTTTTCTCTAAAGATGCATTCTTCTAGCCTGATTTTTTCAGACATTTTGTCTTTTAAAAGTTAAAAGCCTGAAATTTGGATATTCACAAACCTGTTCTTGTAAGTTGCTGCCTCTCCTATGAACTTCAAAGCCTATTTTGAAACTCAGAAGCTGAGAATTGATTCTCTTCTCTTTGAATTTCTGTCATAACAATGGTGCCCTCAAGGCAGTGGTTATAGAATAATACCTTGGCAGTTGCATGAATGGAACAGAGTAGCAATAGCAAAAAAATAAAAATAAAAATAAAAAAGCACATTATGATTATGTCATATTTTACAAATTTACCAAATAAAATTTAAATGTTTGTCTCAAGTGTTTTTGACAATAAGGTGTTCTAGATGTGAACCTGAACTAGAATATCAGAATATTCCCCTAACTAGAGCTACACTCCAGATAGGTAGGTTACTAATATCCCTAGATGGTGTGCTTTCAGCTGAGCTGGCCTTTGGCCATTAGCAGCTTCATATAGATCTTATTACTTGAAAAAAATAAAGTTAGGAAGCATCAGCCCAACCTCTCTCCATTCCTATTCCTTTATTTAATCTTCTTTAATCAGTAAATGTATATAGCAGCAAGCCTAATCAGATCAGAGGTGGATAAGATATGGAAAGCATTAAAAAAAAAAAAACAATGAGTAGGGCAGACAAATTAAGATGGATTCAAGCAAGAGGAAAGTTCTGGGGGTGGGAGTAGAAATCAGCCAGAGCAACTCTGTTTCAGAGACAGGCCTCCAATCTCTAAAATTCTTGGAAGGGGAAAAAAAAAGCAAGAGGAATTAGGATACCAGAAAGGAAGTCAAGGGAGCAGTTCGTTATTTGGACTCTGGTCCAGTTTGAGAAAAGGACTAGTCATAAGACTTAAGACTTAAAGCTCCTGAAATGACTTAATGGCCTTAGACTCTTCAGATTCTCCTGCCTTGGGAAAGAAACGGACCTAGAATTCAGAGCAGGAATGAATTTCAGCAAGATGTAGCATTAGGGAGCAAGGCAAATTGTGATTGCATACTGGGACAACTAATCTGAACAGAAATTCCTAAGCACTGAGAAAGGATGGCTTCATCTTATCTCAGGGATCTGTGATTGTGCCTGAGTTCTAGAACAAGAGTCAAACTCGGAGGGTGCCTGGGTGGCTCAGTGGGTTAAGCTTCTGCCTTTGGCTTAGGTCATGATCTTAGGGTCCTGGGATCGAGCCCCACATCGGGCTCTCTGCTCAGTGGGAAGCCTGCTTCCCCCCCTCTTTCTGCCTACTTGTGATCTCTCTCTCTGTCAAATAAATAAATACAATCTTAAAAAAAAAATAAAAGAATCAAACCTGGAAAAAGCCAGGGATGCAGAGACTGTCCTACCTCTTACTGATAAGATAGCTCTACTGAAGTACTTTCTTTTTTTCCCAAGATTTTACCCATTTATTTGACAGAGAGAGTGAGCATGAGCAGGGGGAGTGGCAGGTAGAGGGAGAAGCAGGTCCCCTTCTGAGCAGGGAGCCCAGTGAGGGGTTGCATCCTAGGACCCTGGGATCATGACTTGAGCTGAAGACAGACGCTAAACCAACTGAGCTGCCCAGTTGCCCCTCTACTGATGTATCTTTTTAATCTTGTCTTTGTGTCCTTATGGATTAACAATAGGGAGTGCGGAAAAAATATTTGGGATTAAAACTTGCAATATTTCTCTCCTATGGCCATCACATGGAAAAAGCTTCTGGTAATAAAAGGACCCAGACCAGGCAGCCCATCTCCTCCCCATCTTCATGACTCATCACCTATGAAGCCAAGACTTCTACATTCTCTAGCCTCCAGGATGATCTGTGTTTCCTTCCCCATAACTGAAGCAACTCCCCCCCACTTCCAAATCCCTTCACTAGGTCCTCTGTAGGTGACCCTTGACTCATATTTAGCAAATGACCCTATACTGAACATACATACAAGCATTACATTCATTGTCTTAACTGTGTCAGGGAGCAAGAATTTCCTGTCCCCTTCAAGGACTTTCTGGCTGGGATAAGAATCAAATTGACATGAGACAGATTAAAAGGAGAAAATCAAATTTAATTTCATTCATATGGGAAATGCACTCAGACATGGAAATTCCAAAGACAGTCAGTCAAAATGAGGTATCTATGTCACTGTGAACCAAGGAAAAATGGGTAGGGGGTCTGTGAGTTCAAAGGGAAGGAGTGGAATTCACAGGAAAATGAAAAAGAGTATATGTTTAGCAAATGTTTGCTGGGCTCAAAAACAATGGGACATAGAAGACTTTGATGAAATGGGTCTTGGGAGCTTCCATCCTGTCTACCATACCTAGTTTTATAGTTATCTCTGGTGATTGCTCTTTTCCTGGAACAGGGCCTCTATCTAGATCCTTTATAGGTAGTTGAGAGGGGAGGTAAAGAGCTTTTCCTGAATCTGCTGGGTTTCAGTTGCATTCTCTTTTTTGTTCTGTTTTTTTAAAATGTAGACTCCATGCTGGGTGTGCAGCCGAATGCAGGCTTGAACTTACAACCTTGAGATGGAGACCTGAGCTGAGATCAAAAGTCAGACACTTAACCAACTGAGCCACCCAGGTGCCCCTCAATTGCTTTTTAATCCAAAATAATCTTCATGCCACAGTAGTCTATCTTGGGGCCACATGTCTTGGCCCCAGCAACCGAATCCCAGCTCTTCCCTGAGACCACTTCTCCTAAAAAACCAGCAACAACAAATTCCTGTTTTGTTGTTCATTCTGCCATTTTATCATTATATATATTCATATCATATCATTCTCTCCTTCTCCTAGTTGGTTGCCTACCACCTCCCTGTCAGTCACTCCCCTCCCTTTATCAAACATTTTGCCAACCAACTCATAGCTCTTTTAATTTTTTCCTCTGCCCTCATCCAGGAGGATGGATCATGCATTTAATACCAATACCTCTCACTTTTTCAACGAATCCTAATACCCTTTTCCTCCACTCCATATAAATCGCTTCCACAATTTTGACATGGACCTCATTATCATTCACCCCTATTCTAATCAAAAGCAATCATTCAAGTTTTCTTCCCCTGACTTCAACCTCCTAGCCTCCCAGCTTTGTTGTTCAACTGTTTCCCCTTGTGGTCCCACCTCAGGGTCATGGAAGCTTCCAGTCTATTGATTCCTCTACTTTTCTCCCATTTGCTCCGATCCTTCCTTTCACCTCTTTTTTCCTTAGCCAGCTTAGAGTTCATGGCCTGTTATTTCAATAAGAGTCAGCCAGTTATTTCGAGTGTAAGTTTACATTTACTAAGTTTGGGTGGGACTTCAACACTATTCAATATTCTTACCATGTTCTCTGTCTAGGTCACCAAAACTTCTCTGCTATCTTCAAATCTTTGTCTCCCTCTTCCACTCTCTGCCTATGCAGAAAGTGGGAGGAGGGTCAAAGATGTAAGAAGAGAGGAAAGAAAGAAACCTTCAGAAGGAAGTGCCCTCATTTTCTCAATACAAAATCCACACATTTACTTACATCCTCAAGCAGCCTATCATCCTTCTCCCTAATTAGGACAAAGAGCAGCTCTTTATTCTGTTCGAAACTAATTTCTCCATTATTATCTATCTTCACTGTCTTCATTTCTTTATCTCCCGCTCACCCACTTCATTTTGCTTTCTGCCCCATCCCTCCAAAAATAGATCTGGCTAATGTCATCCGTGTCAATAAACAAAACAGACTTTACAGTTCACATTTTCTTTGCTCTCTCATCAGCCATGTTCATGTTAAATGGCATAACCCTTCTTGAAACATTCTTTTTCCTTCCTGTATACGACATAATACTTAACTATTATTTACATTTCCACCTCTCTGCTCATTCCTTCTCTGTTCTTTTGCAGGCGCACTCTTCTCTACCCAGCCATCCCATGTTAGAATTAATCAAGGTTTAGCGGTGCTTGGGTCCTCGGCTGGTTGAGTGACCGACTCTTGATTTCAGCTCAGGTCATGATCTCAAGGTCGTGAAATTAAGCCCCACATCAGGCTCTGCACTGGGCATGGACCCTGCTTAGGGTTCTCTCTCTGCTTCTCCCTCTGCCTTTCCACACTGTCCTGCTCTCTTTCTTTCTTTCAAAAAAAAATTAACCAAGGTTTCTCACAGACTCCACTGACTTCTCATTCTATAATCTTTCCCATGGCTTTAATTAGCATATATACTAAAGGTAGTAAAAATAAAAAAGTATATAACGTGAAGAGCAGAGAAGGAGAAAAGTTTTAACAGTTGGGTGTTGTACAGATATTGTGTTAAGTATTGCATGTCCTATTGATGGATATCCTCATGGAGATACACACACACACACATTTTCCAGTTTTTAAATTACAGTTAGTCAAGAGGAGCTGTTAAATACAAGTCTATGACAACTTTTCCCAAGTCAAAAGGCTGTTATATTTCATTTTTAGACCAGGTTTTCAGGTTGTTTTCAGAAGAAAGTGTTGGTAATGCTTCTTACTTCATTTTTACTTCTGGAAATTGAAGTTATACATCTTTAAATCCTTAACTTAATATGTAAATCCTCCATAGACTTCTCCTACAGATGATATTATCTCTATAAATGTGTTTCTCATTCTTCATAACAAGTTCATCTCTCCAGTCAGATCACTCTCATTAATACATCTTGCTACCTCCCCACCCCCTACATCCCACCACCACACCTTTATTAGTGCCATTGGCACTGTTTGGAATGTTGTCTGTTTATTTTTCTCAATCAATTTACATCATTTTGGTTAAGCATGAAATTATAATCATCAAGCATTATAATATTCTACTTTACTGACTATACTGTACCCAGTTCTTAACACTCCCAGGAGATCCTTCAGCACTAAACACATGGTATTTTGCCTTATATATTTTGTTCTTGTTCAGGAGCTATTTTTTATATACTCAGACCACCTGGAACCATACTACACATCAAGGAAAAAAGCTTCTGGTAGGAATTGCATGGCAATTTTTAAAACTATTTTGATGAAAGCCTCTCAAATACCTCTGCATGGATTGATGAAGTTTTCACACATCTCTTTCTGGATTTTATTTAGGTCTGGGGGTGCAGTAAGACTGAAGGCAGAATAATTTAGATAATAGGCCCAACTCTGCATTTTGATTTCCATGTGTAGACCTAAATTATGTGACCAGATGTCAACAGAAACACTGGAAATTCTCCCACCTGTGAATGGATGATATTGTATGAAAAGACAGATGGTAAAGAGCAGCAAACATTTTGTGGAATGTTTCTTGCTTTGAAAACCCCTGAAGTTTAAAACCTGGCCTTTATTGAAGTCACATTAAGGCATGTCTGTAAATTCCATATCTATAGTAGATTAGCAATACAGACAACATGAGGTCTATTTACACAATAGTCAAGAGAGTGTTCAGCGAATACATAAACTATTGACTAGGGGATCAAACATCTCTTTTAGCGGCAAATTACTGAATGAGTTCTGACATTATGAGATGCCTAAGATTTCCCATTGCTGATCACTTCTAAACCACACAGGACATTTGTGTCCAAAGGAAATGAGTAGTAGGACCCGATTTCTCCTCCCTTCTGAAACAACAATAATAAAGCAAAATATACAAAACAAAGGTTTTTCAAGACACTGGGTATCTGGCAATGAAAGAAAGTACTCCTTGAGAGATGAAAAAAATTAAAAAAAAAGGTGAATCCTATGGTGTCAGTGTCTCAGTTTACAGTATTGATTTTCCATATCATTGGGAAAGCCCAGTGGATTTTCTGACTTGAGGATAAACAGCTGAGTGTCTAGGTAGATCAAGGCAACTAGAGTTTATAGAAGAGAGTACTGGGTTAAAGAGTGCTGTACTCAGGTATTCTGCTGAGTATTAGTGCCCACCTGTGAAGAAACTATCCACAGCCTTGGATATAATCTCCAGAGAATAAGTTAAAAATTTCCAGCATTGGGGTGCCTGGGTGGTTCAATCAGTTAAGCGTCTGCCTTCAGCTCAAGTCATGATTCCAGAGTCCTGGGATCCAGCACCACACCAGGCTCCTTGCTCAGTGGAGAGTCTGCTTCTCCCTCTCCCTCTGTCCCTGCCCCCTGCTCATGCTCTCTCTCTCAAATAAATAAATGAAAATCTTAAAAAAAATTCCCAGCATCCACATAGTTCCACGAATAGTGACTATTCCCACCAGCTAAACAGAAAAATCTCAATATTTACAAGGCATTGTGTACAGGAAACAGAAGTATCTTGCTTCAGTAATGAGTAGTATCCTTAGAAAACAAACTGCTTGGGTCTCACCTAACAAATCTTACAAGTATGACACAAAGTGATCGGTTTCCAATAATATAAATGCGTCTCCAATAACATAAATACATTCCAGAGCAAAGGGCCGGAAATACAAAAATATCAAGGCCTCACAACGTATGCTTCATCAGCATACAAGGGAAATACCATGGGAGGTGGAAGAAACTGCTTGCCAAAAATGCCATCAGGGGAGTCATATCAATAACTTCCATGTATTTGTGATTCTACAGGTTGCTATCCAGGAAATGTTCTTGTGGGAGGGGCAGGTGTCAACTCAAGTCTCCCACAGGCCTCCTGGCTACACAGAATGGATACTGAGGCAGCAATATTACGAAGTACTTTAGCTAAAGCTCTCAACAGCATTCAGAATTTTGAAATACATAGGAACACATTTAATGAAGAAGGTAAACGATCTGTTCTGTAAGGACTATAAGATTTTGACTTAAGAACTTGAAGATGTAAATAGAAAGGTATCCTGTGTTCATGGATTGAAAGAATTAATATTGTTAAGATGTCCGTACTGCCCCAAGCTATCTATAGATTTAATGCAATCCCTATCAAAAACCCAATTCCATTTTTCACAGACAAAAAAATAATCCTAAAATATGTATGGGACCAAAAAAGATCCTGAATAGCCAAAACAATCCTCTGGAAGTAGAATAAAACTGACAGCATTACACTTTCTGACTTCAAACTCTACTACAAAGCTATAGTAATCAAAACAGTATAGTAATGGTATAAAAATCAACAAATAAACAGAGGGAACTGAATAAAGAGCACAGAAATTAACCCTCACAAATACAGTCAACTATTTTTTAAATTAAATTTATTTATTTTCAGCATAACAGTATTCATTATTTTTTCACCACACCCAGTGCTCCATGCAATCCGTGCCCTCTATAATACCCACCACCTGGTACCCCAACCTCCCACCCCCTACCACTTCAAACCCCTCAGATTGTTTTTCAGAGTCCATAGTCTCTCATGGTTCACCTCCCCTTCCAATTTACCCCAACTCCCTTCTCCTCTCTAACTCCCCATGTCCTCCATGCTATTTGTTATGCTCCACAAATAAGTGAAACCATATGATAATTGATTCTCTCTGCTTGACTTATTTCACTCAGCATAATCTCTTCCAGTCCCGTCCATGTTGCTACAAAAGTTGGGTATTCATCCTTTCTGATGGAGGCATAATACTCCAGAGTGTATATGGACCACATCTTCCTTATCCATTTGTCCGTTGAGGGGCATCTTGGTTCTTTCCATAGTTTGGCGACCGTGGCCATTGCTGCTATAAACATTGGGGTACAGATGGCCCTTCTTTTCACTCCATCTGTATCTTTGGGGGAAATACCCAGGAGTGCAATGGCAGGGTCATAGGGAAGCTCTATTTTTAATTTCTTGAGGAATCTCCACACTGTTCTCCAAAGAGGCTGCACCAACCTGCATTCCCACCAACAGTGCAAGAGGGTTCCCCTTTCTCCACATCCCCTCCAACACATGTTGTTTCCTGTCTTGTTAATTTTGGCCATTCTAACTGGTGTAAGGTTTTAATTTGAATCTCCCTGAGGGCTAGTGATGATGAACATTTTTTCATGTGTCTGATAGCCATTTGTATGTCTTCATTGGAGAAGTGTCTGTTCATATCTTCTGCCCATTTTTTTATATGATACCTGGGAATAAACCTAACCAAAGAGGTAAAGGATCTGTACTTGAGGAACTACAGAACACTCATGAAGGAAATTGAAGAAGACACAAAAAGATGGAAGACCATTCCATGCTCTTGGATCGGAAGAATAAACATTGTTAAAATGTCTATACTGCCTAGAGCAATCTATACTTTTAATGCCATTCCGATCAAAATTCCACCAGTATTATTCAAAGAGCTGGAGCAAATAATCCAGAAATTTGTATGGAATCAGAAGAGACCCGGAATCGCTAAGGAAATGTTGAAAAACAAAAATAAAACTGGAGGCATCATGTTTCCTGATTTCAAGCTTTATTACAAAGCTGTGGTCACCAAGACAGCATGGTACTGGCATAAAAACAGACACATAGACCAGTGGAACAGAGTCGAGAGCCCAGATATGGACCCTCAAATCTATGGTCAATTAATCTTCAACAAAACAGGAAAAAATATACAATGGAAAAAAGACAGTCTCTTCAATAAATGGTGCTGGGAAAACTGGACAGCTATATGTAGAAGAATGAAACTCGACCATTCTCTTACACTGTACACAAAGATAAACTCAAAATGGATAAAGGACCTCAACATGAGACAGGAATCCATCAGAATCCTAGAGGAGAACATAAGCAGTAATCTCTTTGATATCAGCCACAGCAACTTCTTTCAAGATATGTCTCCAAAGGCTAAAGGAAACAAAAGCGAAAATAAACTTTTGGGACTTCATCAAAATCAAAAGCTTCTGCACAGCAAAGAAAACAGTCAAAAAAGGCAAACCACGGAATGGGAGAAGATATTTGCAAATGACAATACAGACAAAAGGTTGATATCCAGGATCTATAATAAACTCCTCAAACTCAACACACACAAAACAGTCAAGTAATATTTGACGAAAGAGCCAAGAATACTCAATAGAAACAGAAGTCTTGTCAATAAATGGTGCCAGAATAAACTGAGCAACCACATGCAGAAGAATAAAATCCAACCACCATCTTCCATCACTCACAAAAATTATGTCAAATGAATTAAAGACTTGAACATACAACCTGGACCCATAAAACACCTAGAAGAAAACATTGGGAATAAACTTCTCGACATTGGTCTTGGCAATAAGTTTTGGATATGACACCAAAAGCACAGAAAACAGAAGGAAAGTCAACAATTGAGACTACATCAAACCACAAAGCTTCTGTACATCAAGAGAAACAAGCATCAAAATAAAAAGGCAATTTACAGAATGGGAGAAAATATTTGTAAATCATATATCTCACACAGCTCAATAGTAAAACAATGACAAAAATTTCCAATTAAAAAATGAGCACTGGACTGAGTAGACATCTTTCCAAAGAAAACATACAACAGGTACGTGGAAACATGGTCAACATCACCAATCATATAGAAATGGAAATCAAAAGCACAAAAAGATATGCCTCACACCTATTAGAATGGCTATCATCAAAAGATAAGATGTAAAAAGAGTTGGCAAAGGGCGCTTGGGTGGCTCTGGTGGTTAAGCATCTTCCTTTGGCTCAAGTCATGATTCCAGTGTCCTGGGTTCAAGCCCTGCATCGGGCTCCCTGCTCAGCAGGGAGTCTGCTTCTCCCTCTGCTCCTCCCCCCTCATGCTCCCTCTCTCTCTCTCAAAAATATATGAATAAAATCTTTTAAAAAAGGAAAAAAAATGTTTTGGCAAAGACATGGAAAAAAGGGAACACTTGTGCACTGTTACTGGGAATGCAAATTGATACAGCCAGTAAGGAGAACAGCCTGGAGGTTCCTCAGAAAATTAAAGATAAAGCTACCATATGATCCATCAATTCCACTTCTGGGTATATATCCAGAGAGGCTAAAAATCACTGTCTCAAAGAGATACATACACCTTCATGTTTACTGAAGCATCTTTTACAATAGCCAACACTAGGAAATCACCTAAGGTGTCCATCAATAGATGAATGGACAGACAAGTTGTGGTATATATATTACACAATGGAACATTATTCAGCCATAAGAAAGAAGAAAATCCTGCTATCTGGGACAACATGGATGGACCTCAAGGGCATCATGCTAAGTGAAATAAGTCAGACAGAGAAAGACAAATACTGTGTACTCTCACTTATACATGGAACCTAAAATAACTGTACTCACAGAAACAAAGAACATACTGTGGTTACTGGAGGATGAGGTGGAGTGGGGGAAATGGGTGAGGTGGTCAAAAAGAACAAACTTCTAGGTATAAATTAAATCAGTTCTGGGGATGCAATGTGCAGTGTGGTGACTGTGGTTAACAATACTGTAATATATATTCCAAAGTTGCTAAGGGAGGTATCTTTATTTTTAATTTTTTCTCATTTTTTTCCTTTTTTAATTTAAATTTGATTAGCCAACATATAATACATCATCAGTTTCAGATGTAGTGTTCAATGATTCATCAGTTGTGTATAATACCCAGTGTTCATCACATCATGGGCCCTCCTCAATGCCCATTGTTAATTCATTTTAAGAAATGTTTCATTTCCAAATATTGAATATATTTCCCATGGTATTTGTTTAAATACCAAACTCTTAATGCTTTGAAATAATTTCTTTTGCTTTTTTTTCGAAATTTTAGTTTCAATGACTCTAAAACTGTCTAAAAATACTAGTTATTGGTTTCATACAGAAACACACAACAGATACACACATGTTACACAACATTTAAATCTCATTGTTAAAAACTCTATATATTACTGTAGTCAGGAAGATGTAGAAACTTCCTTTTATTATTCCCTTCACCTTCATTTTCCTCCTGAGGGGCAACACTGTCAAAAAATTCACATTAGGTAATTAACCCAAAAGAAAACAGAATGAATTAATAATGGTTATGAAAATAAACATCTCTCCATGTGAGAGATTATACACCCTTTATTTCTAATAAATTTAATTTTTCAAAAGTACTTTATCCCATTTTTGCAAAAAAGAAATATATGCATGTGTATGTTTATGTACAAATGAAGAGAAAGGAGAGTAAATCTTTAAAGTTCTCTCCACAGGGGAAAACAATTGTAACTATGTGAGATGATGGATGTTAACTAAACTTATTGTGGTATATCACTAAGTATAAAAATATCAAGTAATTATACACCTTAACTAATACAATGTTTTACGTCAATTGCATCTCAATAAAAGTGGAGAGAAAAAAACAAATGGAATCCAGTAATCCCACTTCCAGGTATATATCCAAAGGAAATGAAACCATTATCTCAAAGAGTTATCTACATTCCTATGTTCACTGCAACATTATTCACAATAGCCAAGACATGGAAACAACCTAAGTTTCTATCAACAGATGAATGGAGAATGAAAATGCAGTTTATATGCAATGGAATCTCATTTGATCATTAAAATTAAGGAAATCCTGCCATTTGTGACAACATGGATTGACCTTGAGGACGTTATGCTAAGTAAAATAAGGTAGACAGAGAAAGACAAATACTACATGCTTTCACTTATGTGGAACCTAAAAAGAAACTGAGTAAAATGGTGGTTACCAGGGACTGGGGGTCAGGGTGGGGGGTGAAAAGATGTTGGTCAAAGGTTACAAACTTTTGGTTATAAGATAAATAAGCTCCAGAGATCTAACATGCAACACTGATTATAGTTAGCAATACTGTATTACATGCTTGATAAATGCTAAGAGAGTAGATCTTAAATGTTCTTGTCACAGAAAATAAATGGTAATTATGTGATGTGATGGAGACATTAGCTACTACTATGGTGGTAATCATTTTGTAATATGTAAATGCATCAAATCAACATGTTCTACACCTTGAACTTGCACAGTGTTACATGTCAGTTTTATCAAGCTGGAAAAAAAAAGTAAATCCACGTATTCAACTTTGAGTTAATTATTGTATCAGGTGTGAAGTTTAGGTTGAGGTTTTGGTTTTTGGTTTGTTTGTTTTTGTTTTTGTCTTTTGGTCTCCAATTGCTCCACCATCATTTGTTGAAAAGACCATCCATTATCACATCTAATTGTCTTTGTTCCTTTTTAAAAAATTATCATATTTGTGCTGATTTAGTTCTGAATTCTCCATGCTATCCTATTGATTTATGTGTCTATCCTTAAATCAGTATTATACCATCTAGATTATGATAGCTATATCTATCATACAACACATATGGAAGAGTGCACATGGAGAAAAATTGTTCCTTCTATAAATTGTGTTGGAAAAATTGGATGTCCACATTCAGAAGAATAAAATAATAACTGTATCTTACACCATATGTAAAAATCAATCAAAAATGGATTAAAATCTTAACTATAAGACCTGAAACTTTAAAAACTACTAGAAAAAATAAGGAAAAATTTATTAATATTAGACTTGGCAATAATCTTTTGGATTATAAAAATAGACAAGTAGAACTACCTCAGACCTAAAAGTTTCTGTGCAGCAAAGGAAACAAACAACAGATTGAAGGGAACAACCTAGGGACACCTGTGTGGTTCAGTCAGTTACGCATCTGCCTTCGATTCAGGTCATGATCCTCGAGTCCTGGGATTGATGCTCTCATCAGGCTCCTTCCTCAGTGGGGAGCTGGCCTCTCCCTCTGCCTGCTGTTCCCTCCGCTTGTGCATTCCCCTTCTCTCTTTCTGACAAATAAATAAATAAAATCTTTTTTAAAAAAATGAAGATACAAGCTATGGAATTGAAGAGAATATTTGCAAGCCATACACCTGATAAGGGGTAAATATCTAATATATATAACACAATTCAATAACGAAAGAAAGAAGGAAAGAAAAGAAAAGAACCCAATTACAAAATGGAAAAAGGACTTGAATAAACATGTCTCCAAAGAGGACATACGAACAGCCACCATGTATATGACAAGGTGTTCAATATCACTAAAGATCAGGGAAATAAAAATCAAAATGAGTTATTACAACACACATTTTATAATGGCTACTATAAAAAACACAAAAGATGACAACTGTTGGCATAGATGTACAGAGAAGGGACCCTTTGGGCACTGCTGGTAGATATGTACATAGGTACAACCATAACGGAAAGCAGTATGGAGGCTCCTCAGGAAATTAAAAATAAAACTATCATACCATTCAGGAATCCTACTTCTGGGTATATGTTCAAAGGAAATTAAGTCAGGATCTTGAAGAGATACATGCACTTTCATGTTCATGGCAACATTATTCACAATAACTAAGAGGTAGAAACAATCTAAATTTCTATTGACAGATAAACAGATAAAGAAAATATGGTACATGCCATGTATGGTATAAATATATATATATATATATATACCCTAGAATATTATTCAGTCTTAAAAAAGAAGGACACCCAGTCTATTACCACAATATGGATAAATCTGAAGGACAGTATGCTAAGCGATTAGCCAGACACAGAAAGACAAATACTGTGTGATCTCACTTGCATATGGAATCTAGAAATGTGAAACTCATAGCCACAGAGAGTGGAATAGTGGTAGCCAGGGGCAGGGGGTTGCAGCACAGAGAGAGGTGTTGGTCAAGGAGTACAAAGATTCAGTTTGGCAGGATGAAAAATTTCTAGAGATCTAATGTACAGCATGATGACTATATTTAATAACACTGCTTTATAGACAAATTTTTTGAAAGACTAGATCTTAAGGGTTCTCATCATAGAAAAATGGTTAGTATGTGAGAGAAGGGAAATGTTTGCTTGGTTGTGGTCAGGGTTTCATAGTGTACACATATATCAAAGCATCATGTTACACATTGTAAATATATAAAATTTTTATTTGTCAATTATACCTCAATGGAGCTGAAAGGAAAGGCATATAATGATCATTTATGGGGTGCCTGAGTGGCTTAGTCGCTAAGGATTCATGCCATCATCTCAGGGTCGTGAAACAGAGCCCCAAGTCAGGCTCCATGCTCAGCTGGGAGTCTGCTTGAGATTCTCTCCCTTTCCCTCTGGCCCTCCTCCTTCTCCTGTGCATGCACTCTTTCTCTGAAATAAATAAATAAACAAACAAACAAACAAACAAATAAATAATTTTTAAGGTGGAGAAGCATTCCATGTATTAGTATTTGTAAAAATGTCAGTTCTCTCTAAAATAGTCCAATTAAATTAAAATTCAAGATTTATATTCAAGAAAAGACACTATAGACAGAAGTGAGGCACATTAACAGAATGGAACTAGATACATTTAATGCTTACAACTGCACACATGATTTGCCTTTGCAAATCAATAAGGCAAAGAGAAGAGCCTCGAGAAAAATGGTCAATGGATACAAACAAACACTGAAAAGAAATGGAAACCTCAAACTCTAGGAAGCATATGAAGTGTTGCTCACACTCATCAGTAATGACAGAACTACAAATTAAGATAATAATGAGGTTTCACTTTAAATCTAAAAGACTAGAAAAAATCAGGAGACTGGATGAATCCATGCATTGATTGGTAAGGAAATAGGGTTGTGGGACCCATGCCAGACACTCTGATCTCTTGACCCCCACCTTTCTGTCTCTCCCCTGATTTTGATCCTGCTGTATCTATGACAATTTACATCTCACCTCATGCACATATCACCTACCTCCACTTTTCTATGCTGGTCTCTTCCAATGCCTTCTCGGTCTCAGTTTCCCCTGTAAGCTTACTCCTGACCTCCAAGATCACCTTCCAGATAAACTACCTGCTCATAAATCCTGGCTTCATTCTTTCTGGGAACATTGGCTAAAACATGCACCATCATGTACTGCTGGTAGAGATGTAATTGTGCAGCTCTTCTAGAGAGAAATCTGTCAATATACAAGTAAATCACATGTATGCATATCCTGTAGCTCACCAGTTCCTTTCCTAGCTATATAGCCTAAAATAATTATACTATTGCGCATAAGGGGATATATTCAAAGATGTTTATTGAAGCATGTGGTGTGGAGGGTAATATAAGATAATCTAATTGCCATCACTGGCTAAATGTGGCCAGTTACATAAGAGTTAGTAGTGCATACTTGTAGGAACATGGATGGATCTTAAAACCACAGCATTTGGGGCATCTGGGTGGCTCAGCTGGTTAGGCACCTGCTTTCAGCTCAGGTTATGATCCCAGGGTCCTGGAATCCACCCCTCAATTGGGCTCCCTCCTTAGTGGGGAGCCTGCTTCTGAATGCTCTCCTCCCAGCTTCTGCTATCTCTTGCTATCTCTGTCTCTCTCTCTCAAATAAATAAATAAAATCTTAAAAAAAAGAAAACCCCACAGTACTTGGTTGAAGTTGAAAAAAACAGAATGAGAGAAGATAGTATAGTTCACACAAATTATAAAAACATGCACAAAAGAATACATGCTTTGCAAAACACTTTCAAATATGCAAGCAGACATTTAACATGTTCAAATAGTTGCCTGTGAGGTACAGAGGAATGGAAATGGGGTATGAAGTTTAAAAAAGCAAAAACAAATAAGAGGGTCTTCTCTAATCAATAATGATAATGAGTTATGAATTAAGAATTAAGAGGAATTCAAGCCTTTTTAATTGAGGTCCAAATAAAGAAAACATCACATTTTCCCCAAAGATTTATTTATCTGAGGGACAAAGAGAGAGTGGGGGTAGGAGCAGAGAGAGAGTCCTCAAGCAAGTTTACCACTGAGCACAGAGCCCAACATGGGGCTTGATCCCAGCACACTGAGATCATGACCTGAGCAGAATGAGCCACCCAGGTACCCCCCAGAACATCACATTTTTATATGCATATGTATTGCCTCATTTTTTAAAAAAGATGTATTTATTTATTTCAGAGAGAGAGAGAAAGAAAGAGAGGGCGTGAGTAGGGGGAGGGGCAGAGAGAGAGGGAGAGAGAATCCACAAACAGTCTCCATGCTGAGTACAGGGCCCATCCTAGGGATCATGACCTGAGCTGAAATCAAGAGTCCAACACTTAACCAACTGAGCCACCCAGGTGTTGCCTCATTTTTATCTGTACGAAATTCTATGTTTGGGGGCGCCTGGGTGACTCAGTGGGTTAAAGCCTCTGCCTTCAGCTCAGGTCGTGATCCCAGGGTCCTGGGATCGAGCCCCACATCAGGCTCTCTGCTCAGCAGGGAGCCTGCCTCCTCCTCTCTCTCTGCCTGCCTCTCTGCCTACTTGTGATCTTTGTCTGTCAAATAAATAAATAAAAACTTGAAAAAAAAAGAAATTCTATGTTTTACTACTTAGAGTGTGATTGACTCTTTCTGAAGTCTTTCGTCCCTTCATGTATCAATAAAGTATTCATTGAGTCTCTTACTATGTACCAGTCCTCCTCCAGACATTTGTGATAAATCAGTGAAGAAAAAAAAAAATAATTCTTGCCCTCATTAAGCTTTCCTTCTAGTTAAGAGAACAGGAAGCAATAAACATAAGTAGTTTTGTGTTATGTTAAATTATTTGTTAAGGTTTTGTGAAATGGCTGTCAGTGCTATGGGGGAAGATAGAGCAGAACGATGAGAGTAGAGGTGTCAAATGGGGAATGGTTTACAACTTTAAACAACATGAAAAGGGTAGACTTCATGAAAAATTCAGTGTGTTTTATTTCCTTTCCCACAATATCTCCTTATTTTAGTGGCTATAATTTGGGTGGCACTTTGTTTTTTGCATTGTATGTCTTTTTGTTTAAGAATATTTTTGTATTTTCTTACAGGGCAAAATTTTTATAAGGTTGATTCTATAGTTCAGTGTTTCTAGTAATGTTGTACTGTGTCATGTCATTACTTATTTAATTATGCTAATTCTAAAACATTCTTACCTTCCTTTCCATACAAATCTGTTGCCTTATTTTATCAACGATCACAGTTTCTCTTATGGATTCCTAGTTTATTTAAACTTTATTGAAAGCAGAAAGCAGATGTTTTCTGCAAGTTACTTCTGCTTACTCTAGTAAATGGTTTTAAAAATGTTCCTCTTTTTTCTTTTTCTTTCAGATTAAAAATAAGATGAGTATTTATTAATGGCATCAGATCATTTTCAGATAATAAAAAAATACCCCTAAAAGCTGCCCTTTTACATATTCTCACATATCATTGGTGGCAAATAGAAATACCCAGCTGGGGTTTAAAAATATTCTGAAGAATACACTCTTGCAAAATATAGATTTCAATAGAACACTTTTTAAAAAAGATTTTATTTATTTATTTGACAGGAAGAGAGAGTACAAGCAGGGGGAAAGGCAGAGGGAAAGGGAGAAGCAGGCTCCCCACCAAGCAGGGAGCCTGATGTGGGACTCGATCTTAGGACCCTGAGATCATGACCTGAGCTGAAGGCAGACACTTAACTGCCTGAGCTCCCCAGGCGCCCCACACACTTTTTAAAAAGTCAATTTCAATTGTACTGAGTTAAAATCCTCAAACCAAAAACATGAGATCTACCCTCTTCACAATTTTTAAGTCTACATTATAGTATCATTAACTATGGGCTCAATGTTATATAGTAGATCTGTAAAGCTTTTTCATCTTGTATGACCCAAACCTTATACCCATTGGACAGCAGCTCTCCTTTATCTCCTTCTGGCCCAGCAATCACCATTCTACACTGTGCTTCAGTGAGTTGGACTCTTTGAGGTACCTCATTTGTCTAAATGGAATCATATGGTATTTGTCCTGTGACTGGCTGATGTATCACCCAGCACAATGCCAAGGTTTATCTGCCTTTTGCATATGATGGGATCTTCTTCTTTTCATGGCTGATTAATATTTCATGGTATTATATATCACATTTTCTTTATCCATTCATCTTTTGATGGACATTTAGAGTTATTCCCACCTCTTGGCTATTGTGAATAATGCTGCAATGAACATGGGAGGGCAAGTGTCTCTTCAAGATCCTTGTATTTCCTTTGGATATATACCCTGAAGTGGGATTGCTGGGTCATACAGGTGTTCCATTTGTGATGTTTTGAGGAACCTTCATGCTATTTCTGCAGTAGTGGCATTACATTACACTCACACCAACAGCATACAAATGTTCCCATTTCTGCACATCCTTAAAAACTCTTCTTTTCTGTTTTTGTTTTCTAATGGCCATCTTAACAGATGTGAAGTGATAGCTCATTGTGATTTTGATTTGCATTTCTCTGATGATTAATGATGTTGAACATCCTTTCATATACCTGTTGGCCATTTGTATGATTTCTTTGGAGAAATGTCTATTTAAGTTCTTTGCATGTTTTTTTTTAATTGGGTAATTTGTTTTTTCTTTTTCACTTTGTTGTTTCCTTTGTTCTCTACTTCTACTATTTAAATCTCATGTTTATCTTTTTTCCTTTCATTTTGCAGGATACTTTTATAAGCCACATGCTGGTTTTACGAAATACGTATTTATCTCTTAATTAGAGCTGGTCCATACTAAACTGGTCAATGACCCAAATTAGTACAGAAGGAGTCTCTGCAAACTTTCTCACTGTGCCTCAACACTGTTAGACTTAATGACTCAGAAGTTTCATTGATGTCTGTTTATTTGTTTATTAAAAGATTTTATTTATTTATTTTTGAGAGACAGAGGGGAGAAGAGAGAGCATGTGCAAGAGCATGGCGGGGGCAGCAGGGGAAGCAGACTCCCCATTGAGTGGGGGTCCCGATGCGGGGCTCGATCCCAGGACCCTGGGGTCATGACCTGAGCAGAAGGCAGATGCTCAACCGACTGGGCCACCCAGGAGCCCTGATATGTATTTGTATCACCAAATTAGTGATACTGAGACCTGGGTGGGAAAGAATGTGGAATTTGGGGGCTGTCCTTCTGGAGAAAATTAGTCTCTGCACGCTTCCTCTTCACCATTTGGTTAAGTGATATTCCATGATTAAAAATTTTGCATCTATTTCTCTCTGCTGCCTAAACTCAACTCCAGTTACAGAATGTGGCTATGTCAGTTCTCTTTCCTAGTGTTGCCATTGATTTTTGCAGGTAATTGCTAGAAGCTGGGAGAAGAATAATCCCAGATTTCCTGTTCGATGTGACCAGACTTGACCTTGTGGTCCACTTGCTGGTGAGTCCCAAGTGGTCTGAATCTACAGTAATGAATTTGTTCAAAGGGCCTGTTGCACATTTGTTGCCAGTCTTACCCTAACCTCCAGCCCACACGTTCTGCCTAAGAAGGTTCTTTTTGGCTTGGATAAGCTGGTACTTGTCTAATTATCCACCCACTATACTGAATATCTATGAAATAATATTGATTTTTATTATTGTGATCATAAAGGAGTGTGTGAGATAACAGTGCTCTAACCTCCATTTTCTGGTAAATATTATCATTTAAAAATATAGTACATACCTTAATCACATGCTTTAACTGCATGGTTACTGTTCACAGTTACTGTCAAAATATTGACCAACATTAGAAGTACAAGAAAATTAAACAACCCATTGTTTACATTTTTGTATATCTTTTCCTATTACTTCTCTGGATCTGGAAAAAATAAGGTATTCTGACCTTATTTTCACATAACTGTTTTGTGTCATAAAGGAGATCCCAGTGACTCTGTGTGTGTGTGTATGTGCGCACACGTGTGTTGTTTAATCAAACTCCATTACATTATACAGACAGTCCCCAACTTACTATGATTTGACTTAATTTTTCACCTTTACAAATGATACACATTCCGTAGAGACTGTACTTCAAATTTTTAATTTTCAACCTGTGTTGGGCAAGCAATATGATACTCTCTTGTGATGCTGGGCAGTGGCCCTTCCAGTCAGCCACGCCATCACGAGGGCCTACAACCAGTAGAGCATTCAATAAATTACGTAAGATAGTCAACACTTTGTCATAAAATAGGCTTTGTGTTAGATCATTTGGCTTACCTGCGGGCTAGTGTAAGTGTACTTAACACATTTAAGCTAGGCTAGGCTAAGCTACGATGCTCAGTAGGTTAGATGGAGTAAATGCATTTTCGACTTAGAATTTTTTTTTAAAGATTTTTTTATTTGTTTGAGAGAGAGCATGAGCTGGGGGAGGGGGTGCATAGAATGACAAACAATTCCCTGCTGAACCCGGAGCTTGCTGTCCCAACGTGGGGCTGATTCAGGATGCTGAGATCATGACTTGAGCCGAAGTCAGATGCTTAACTGACCGAGCCACCCAGGTGCCCTTCAACTTAGGATACTTTTAACTTATGAGTGTTGCCCCATTGTAAGTCTAGAAAAATCTGAAGTTAGTGGACATTCTTTCTTAATTTAGGCAAAAAAAAATCTGTAAATCTTAGTTTTCTGAGGAATTGTGTGTTTTACTTTGTAAAAAATATATTCAGGTATTTTTAGAAGCCAGGAGATGCTATGACAGCAGCTGCTGGCCAGATGCCATTTATTAAAGGCACCATCTTTCCTTTCTTGGGTCCCGGGGTATATGAAAGCAAGAGAATTCTTTTTCTTGTGGTCAAAAAAAATAATTAAATCTGCAAGCATTGACTAGATATAATCTTCAGTTTATTTTAAAATATTTTATTTACTTTTTGTGGAAAGATATTTCATGTGGAAGATTAAAATATAAGCAATGATTTTATTCATCTAGAATATCAAGGATTCCTCATGATAGCAAAATCGTTTTTAAGAAAATAAAATGTATATAACAAAGTAAAATATTTTGCTAAGAACAAAGGCTATGCCTTATAATCAGTGTATCCCAAATAGAGATGCACGAGCATCTCTTTGCTATGCACGAGCCCTCGCTTTAACACATTATTGCCTTGAATTTCCTCTTTGTTAAATTGTCCTAAATGAACAAGTAAAATGCTCTTAAGTTTTAATGCAACAGGTAAACAGAAATCCTCCTGTTACTGTTTTTATGATGGATTTTAAGATTAGAAAAATGAACTTCTTAAAGTGGTTTAGCTTAGGAATATTGAGCTGATAATTTGTGGAGTTCTCTTTTGACACCTTAATAGCAATGGTATATCTATCTCCCTAATCTTGTTACTGCATTTACTTCAAGGGAAAGCATATTTATGAATACTGAATCGCTGCCCTTTTCTACAGGAAGGCTCAAGACCCAGCAGCAGATTGTAACTCCCTTTCACGTAGGCATTTTCACACCTATGACAGATGTACATCCCGTGATTCTTAATTTCTAAAAATGAAATCATCTATGTGAAATCACTCTGTGAAATGTTAAAGGTCCTAGATATATTGAAGGCATGAAGTGGCAATATGATGGCTTTATCAGAATACTGAATTTTTTTTAACTACATCTTCATTCTCTCTTCTCATTGGTTCTGAGCATAAAAAAGTTATTCTTGGGGTGACTGGGTGGCTCAATCGTTAAAGTCTGCCTTCAGCTCTGGTCAGGTTCCCAGGTCCTCCAATTGAGACCCACACCAGGCTCCCTGCTCGGTAGGGAGTCTGCTTCTCCCTCCCCAACTCTCCTGTGCTTGTGTTCCCTCTCTCACTATCTCTCTCTGTAATAAATAAATAAAATCTTTTTAAAAAATCTATTCTCAAGGCTTGAGGGATTACCTGGGTGTCTCTTCTAATTGGATATAGACAATTCTGTCTTCAGCTAACAAGAATTTTCTCCAAATTATAATTGATGTGTTTATTTATTAACACTTTGGAAATTTCACCCTTGGTTTTACTGATATCCTCAAGAGGTTTTTGGTGGTGTTTCTAGAAGTTGCATTTTCTATTTTTTCTTTTTAACTTCCTTCATGCTGCCTGCCCACCTCCTCCCCTCGGTTTGGTTCTTTTCCTGGCTTATCTATTTCAATATTCTACTCAATTACTTTCTCTATTTTAAAAAATTTTAAATACATACATTTAATGTTGTATATTTGCCTGTAAGTACCATTTCAGGTTTGACATGTAGAAATTGCGTTGTTTTGAAGTCAGTTTTAAACTCACTAAACGTGTTTTTTCCCCAATAGTTAGACTCTATATATCTCATTCAATGTAATGTTTTCAGACTACAGTTTGCATGATATCAACTTTGAAATTTCCTGAAAATTCACTTAAATCCAGTACACTGCTTTTCTTTTTAATTTCTTTTTAAATTTTTTAATTAATTAATTAATTTTCAGCATAACAATATTCATTGTTTTTGCACCACACCCAGTGCTCCATGCAATCCGTGCCCTCTCTAATACCCACCACCTGGTTCCCCCAACCTCCCACCCCCCCGCCACTTCAAACCCCTCAGATTGTTTTTCAGAGTCTCTCATGGTTCACCTCCCCTTCCAATTTACCCCAACTCCCTTCTCCTCTCTAACTCCCCTTGTCCTCCATGCTATTTGTTATGCTCCACAAATAAGTGAAATCATATGATAGTTGACTCTCTCTGCTTGACTTATTTCACTCAGCATAATCTCTTCCAGTCCCGTCCATGTTGCTACAAAAGTTGGGTATTCACTCTTTCTGATGGAGGCATAATACTCCAGAGTGTATATGGACCACATCTTCCTTATCCATTCGTCCGTTGAAGGGCATCTTGGTTCTTTCACAGTTTGGCGACCGTGGCCATTGTATTTTTATATTTTTAAATATTTTACTTATTTATTTGACAGAGAGAGAGTACAAGTAGGCAGAGCAGCAGGTAGAGGGAGAGTGAGAAGGAGGCTCCCTGGGGCTCCATCCCAGGACACATCATGACCTGAACCAAAGGCAGACACTTAACTGACTAAGCCACACAGGTGCCCAATATTCATCTTTATAAAAATACCTGATTGTTTTTCTAAAGAACTATACTAATTTCATACTCTCAACAGCAATATATAAGAGCTCCTGTAGATTCAACACCATCTCTCTTGCCGTTCTCTTGGCATTCTCTCTGTCTTTGGTTGATCAGTAGCTGTTGGGTCAGCCCTCAGTTCTTTGTCATCTCGAACCAGCCTCTATATACATGTTTAGTGAAGGTACTTAAAGAGCTCTCCTACCTTTACTGAATAGATAGGTTTCCACATCCCCCAATCCTGGCTTTATAATGAAACACTGATACTGATCCCATTTCAAATGGAACATCTTAAGTTTTTAATACACTTGAGTAGCCAAACTCCTGACCCCACACTACACACTCCAGAGAACAGCAAATTTAACTAACTTTCATTTTTGTTATATTTCTGGTTCATAGATCTGTCCTCTTCTCTTCCTCTTTTTATATTGCCCCATCATTGTTAAGTATTGAAAGCACAATCAGTATGCTACATAATAAAGTTACTAACTGATTTTGACCAAACGTAGCTCACAATTTTTATGACGACCTAGAAACTAGATTATGAAACCTTAAAAAGAAGAAATTTTGTATTAAATTTTTATAATCTTCATATGCACATATAATAATATATGCTGTGGCATATAGTAAATCCTCAAAAAATGTCAAATAAATGACACAAGTGACTGTATGATCGTTCATTGCCACAGAAAACCAGGAAAACATGAATGGAAAAATACATATGTTTAATAGCCCATGGCCCTTCTTAATTTTTGCTTTACTGAGATGTTTACAATTTTTGTTTTTAGTGATGGAGAGGTTAAGAAATGAACAGCACCTGTAATAATCTGTTTGTTACTGTCATCACAGTATCACTATATTGTTACTAGGAATTTGAGGTTTTATCTTGCGCCTTAGCAAAGCATGCATTCAAATAACCTCAATATATTTGTAAAACAATATTAAATTCAACCACTTCTATGATGATTTCAAACTGATTATCATTCTATCACAAAACACCTATTTGAACAAATAATTTTTATGAGGAGTTAGTTATCATAAGGTAAAACAAAACCCGATTGTCACTGAAATTTAAGAATGCAATAATAATCTGCCTTATATCTTTGCATAATTTAGCACTTTAGAGGACTAGATAGTCTTTGTACAATGTTTTATACATTATCCATTTAGCAAACCAGCTCTTCCTATTTTTGGAATCCCCAGTAGCATTTGCACAGTCAAGATGGTTGGTCTTTCTAAAAACTTTTCAAGTTCAGTGTCTAGAGCCTTTCTAATAAGCTACTAATTAATGCATCTCTCTGTTTTCCTTCCCCACACTCTTCTATTTTACTTGAAATGACCAACAATGTTTTAATGGGCTTTTGTAATAAACAAAATGTCACCATTTGTATTGCACCTCTGGATATTTTTCAAAGCTTCTGGAAAGTTTTAACATTAGCCAGAATGGAAGTATTAATGGCAATATATAAAAAATGTGGGCATTAATTTATTTCAGATCCATATGCTTAAGTCATACTAAATTAATTTTATTCAAAGTAGCAGAGTAATCAGGGTACTTATCCCATTTTATTGTGGTATACTTAATAACCATGTAAAATGTTCTCTGTTAAAGAACTAAGCTTAAAGAAATACATCACATTTATTTTCATAATGCCAATATCCTCCCTGAAACAAGGAGAGGTTTGTGCTACCTTGGAATATGTCTAATTAATG
This sequence comes from Mustela putorius furo, assembly GCF_011764305.1. NCBI lineage: Eukaryota > Metazoa > Chordata > Mammalia > Carnivora > Mustelidae > Mustela > Mustela putorius. The sequence goes on from NW_025422049.1 coordinate 10,604,546, forward strand.
TCTTTATTTGAACATTTTAATCAAGAGTAGCACTGCATACTCAATTCCCAGGCAGCAACTGACATGCTTCCAAGATTCTCAAATTCTATTTTGATATGCAAATAAGCAACTTTATGGTTGATTCCATCAATATTAAATTAATTCAGTGTCCCTATCTTCTTCAGTTCTTAATTAATTCAATTAATTAAATTCAATGTTCCTGCCTTCTTTTCTAAGTAAGTTATTGAGCATTAAATTTCTTCAGGTCAAGCATATAATAATTGGCTTAACTTTGTGCTTGGAAAGAGTGGTTAGAGCATCATACAGTAACCTAACTCTTTGAGATTATTTGGAGTTATGAGCGGGTATTGAGCTAAGTCCTAAAAGTATGAATGGAACATAAGACAGCAAATTCCATGAGGGGAGAGGGTTGGGTAGGAACTCTTTCTGGAGTTTTCCTTCCTTGCTGAAAATCCTCAAAAAACTTGTAAAAGAAGGCAGAGTCATTGTCACCAACTTGAAGAATCACTCAATATGGAAAATAATAAAACAATTTTTATCACATACAAGTACTATTGTAAGTACAAGTATGATGTTATTTAATCTTCTCAACAATTCTATGAAATGGGTTATCTCTATTTTATGGATAAAGTAAGGAGGAAAAGAAGTAAGTAGTGGCCCTTGAGCTAAAGCTGTGAAGTAATCAGGGCCTAGTCATGGATTTAACATCAAGTATCTATGGCACATTTTGCCTTTGCTTCATTCTTTTTCCGTGTCACTGGTTGTACTGCAAATAATCCTTTCACCAGGGAGACTAGTAAGAATAGTGTGGTTTGATAATTGAAATCTATCTTGCAGGAATACATAAATTCGGTATCACAAAACTATAACATAATACAATATATGTTATATTCACAAAAGCCTGAATTTTATTCTTACAAAGTTAATGAGTCTTATCTGTATTTACCATATGTCCTAATCAGATATAGCCACCAATCAATCAAATACCTCTTAAGTCAAAGGAAATATGTGTTGATTGCCAAAACATGGGTGGAAAATGGTGGTATCATTTTTTTTTTAGCATAGTTGATGCACAATGTTATATTAGTTTCAGGTGTACAACAGAATGGTTCCACAAGTTTTTACTTTATGCTATGCTCACATAAGTGTAGCTCCCATCTGTCACCATACAATGCTATCACAATACCATTGACTATATTTCTTTTCCTGTGCCTTTTATTTCCATGACTTATTCATTCTGTAACTAGAGGCCTGCATCTCCCACTCCCCTTCACCAATTTTGCTCAACCCTTTCCCCTTCCTCACTGACAACCATCAATTTGTTCTCTGTATTTATAGGTCTGATTCTGTTTTTTTTTTTAAGATTTTATTTATTTATTTGTCATAGAGAGAGAAGCGAGAGCGAGCACAAGCAGACAGAGTGGCAGGCAGAGGCAGAGGGAGAAGCAGGCTCCCTGCCAAGCAAGGAGCCCCATGTGGGACTCGATCCCAGGATGCTGGGATCATGACCTGAGCCGAAGGCAGCTGCTTAACCAACTGAGCCACCCAGGCGTCCCTGATTCTGTTTTTTATGTGTTCATTTTTGAAGATACACTTGTGAGTGAAGTCCTATGGTATTTGTCTCTCAGTCTGACTTATTTCACTTAGTATAATACCCCCCCCCCCACCGTGAGCCTATGTTGTCTCAAATGGCAAAATGTCATCCTTTTTTATGGCTGCATTATCTGTCTATCTGTCCATCATCTTTCTCTATCTATCTATCTATCTATCTATCATCTATCTATCTTCACATATTCCTGATCTATTTGTCTATTGATGGACACTTAGATTGTTTCCATATCTTGGCTATTGTGACCCATGTTGCAATAAATATAAGAAGGCATATTTTGTTTTGAATTAGTGTTTTCATTTTCTTTAGGTAGATACAATGGTGGCATCTCCTGAGCTTAGAAGTTTGTAACTTGGCAAATATTTATTGACTGTCATTTATGAAACTGACCACAGAGGAAGCACTGGGGACACACAACAAACGAAATAATTTTTACCTTTGAAGAAGTCACAGCCCAGTGTGGAAACACACATGTAAACAATTAATTACAACACAAGGGAGTAATGTGATAATAAATATATGCATATAATATCGACATCATATTGACATAATAGAAGATATATAATAATTAATTGAGGGGGGATAGTAAAAAAAGGAAAGACTGCATAGGGAAAGTGATATATGAGCATGACTTTGAGAAATGAGAAGCTATTTACCATGAAGATAAGAATGGAAAAGACAGTAAGAAACCATCTTTGTTCAAATGTATACAACAGTATGTTCCATGTCTTCAGCTTTTTATAGACAAATCATCTACTTCTAGTCTTAAGAATTGGGTTACACTGCTTCAGAAGTAGTATAAATAAAATCATTGTGTATTAATAGAGGCAAAGCAATCCAATCTGATGTGCTTTGAAGGGATTATCTTGTGCCTGGCACTATACTAAGGGATTATAAAGAATGATATGCAGCACTAAATTCTAAATGGGTGAGAAATGTCTCTTATTGGTAGCTACCCCAAGCAATATACAGATTTAATGTGTTCCCTATCAAAATTCCAATGGTATTTTTCACAGATATAGAACAAACAACCCTAAAATTTGTATCAAAGCATAAAAGACTCTAAATAGCCAAAGCAATCTGGAGAAAGAAGAACAAAGCTAAAGGTATCAATCCCTGATTTCAAACTATATTATAAAGCTATAGTAATTAAAATAGTATAGTATTGGCAGAAAAGCAAACACATAGGTCAATGGAACAGAATAGAGAGCCAAGAAATAAACCCACACATATATGGTCAATAAATTCATAGCAGAAGCCAAGAACATAAAATGGGGAAACGACAGTCTCTTTAATAAATGGTGCTAGGAAAATTGGACAGCCACACTGAAAAGATTGAAACTGGATCACTGTCTTATAGCATGCACAAAAATCACTCAAAATGGGTTAAAGACTGAAATTTAAGACCTAAAACCATAAAACTCCTAGAAGAAAAGACAGGTGGTAAGCTCCTTGACATAAGTCTTGGTGATGATCTTTTTAAAAATCTGACACCAAAAACAAAAGCCATGGAAACCAAAATAAACAAGTGGGACTTCCTCAAACTACAAAGCTTCTATACAGCAAAAGAAACCATCAACCAAATGAAAAGGCAACATACTGAATGGGAGAAAATAATTGCAAATCACATACCGGATAAGGGTCTAATATTACAAATACATAAAGAATTCATACAACTCAATGGCAAGAAACAAACAAACAATCCAGTTAAAAGACAAACAGAAGATCTGAATAAGTACTTCATTTCCAAAGGAGACATGCAGAGGGCCAACAGGTACATGAAAAAATGCTCAACGTTATTAATAGTAAGGGAACTGTAAATCAAAACCATAATGAGATATCATCTCACATTTGTTAGGATGGCTATCATAAAAGACAAGAAATAACAAGTGTTGGCAAGTATGTGGAGAAAAGAGAACCCCTGTGCACTGTTGGTGGGAATGTAAAATGGTGGAACCACCATGGAAAACAATATGGAATGTCTTTAAAAAAACTAAAAATACAACTATCATGTGATCCAGGAATTATGCTTCTGGGTATTTATTTAAAAATAGTAAAAACACTAATGTGAAAAGATATATATACCTCTGTGTTAAATTGCAGTGTTATTTACAAGAGCCAAGATATGTAAACCACCTAAGTGTCCATTGATGGATAAATGTATAGACACCATGGATTATTATTCAACCATTAAAAAGAATGAAATCTTGACATTTGTGACAACATGGATGTTCCTTTAGGGCATTATGCTAAGGGACATAATTCAGACCAAAAAAGACAAATCCCATGTATCTTTCTTATTTATGGAATCTAAAAAAAACAGACTGGTGGTTGCAAGGGAGTGGGAGAAATGAGTGAACTGATTTTTGTTTTTTTTTTAGTTTAAATAAATTAACTTTTTTAGTATAGTATTTCATTGTCACTGTCATTGCATTGCTCATAATAGTATATTTTATATGTTGTGCTGAATTTGGATGACAAGAATTGTATTTATGTGATCTGGCTTAATAGACAATCATCTATAGTTATATATTATGCATCAGTTGTATCTCACACACCTTTCCCATGACAGTCTTTATGTCACCAATAGAAGTGCTAACTTTAACATCATAGTATCCTTTGCAAATAATTCTAGAATGATTTGCTAAATAGAAATGCAGAGTCATGGCTCAATTTCTGGCTAGCACTCTTGATGTAAGGGTTCTTTTATAAAGATGTAATTTTGGGGAGAGCTATGTTGGAATAGAAATAATAAATTCCACATCCTTTAACTTTGTTTAAAAAAAATTCAAATGAGTAAATTTAAAGGATTTTATTGGTTTTAATCAATGATTCATGACAATCACGCAGCATCCCATCCAACAGATAGAAAGGTGCTCCAAGGATCTGCACACAATGAAAGCCTTTTAAGAGCAGATGGGAGTGGAGAAAGGAAGTCACACTAGCAAAAAGCAGGTTGGTTGTAGCAAGTTCACTTTCCTTCAGGGGATGGCAGTTTTATCAGGCAGATTACCTCACCAGTATTGACCACGTAATTCCTGATTGACTGGTTTAAGGTTCTATTTCTGGGAGAGTCCAAACTGTAATTACATTAAGTAGTTAGCCTTGGTTTGGTGACACATGGCTTAGCAGAAGTGACTCCATTTTGGGCCTGTCTTGTTTTTAACAATTTCCTAAATTTTAAATCAGTGGAGACATAAGATAAAGAGATACTGGAGAACACGCATTAAACTGCCTAATAACAATTGACTTTCTGTTATTGCATCCCAGAAGGATCACAGGCACTGCTTAAACACCTCTAGACCACCCCTAAGAGATGCAGACATTGGACCACTTACTCTTCTGTATGGCTGAGAGCAGAGCAGCGAGTCCCCACTTTGTTTTTGTTTTTTTCCAGAACACTAAATTTAATATAAAAGTCAATATATCATTTTAAGAATTTACATTAAAACTGTATATTTCTATAAGAACAAACTGATGATAATATAATTTTGAGAATAAGGGTTCTTCTTGGTGGAGGTAGGTGGAGGCAGAAGATGGGATCAGAAGTACACAGTCAGACAAATCTCCCAAAGAGATACGTTGGAGCCCAAACCATCCCGTTCTCCTAAACTCACTAACCAAGTAAATCACAGTCCTCTTCCTCCTCTACACAGGGCAGCAGTATTATGGAAATTAATGCCCCTCCACACAGAAACCTGAAGTCCAGTAAGAGGAGGTCCTCTGAATATGAATAAGCAGAAAAAATGCACATATATGACAAAAATAAAATTATAGATGCCAAAAAGCCTCACAAAACTCCTGAGGGTGGATCATGTCCATAAACTTAGATATTAAATGGAAAATGCGAGAGTTTTTCTGCCTGGAAACTAGAGTTGCTGTGTTGTCTACTATTAGTTCAATTCTATTCCTAGTGGGCTCCTTTTAATTAATAACTTAATTGTGGCTTTTTCCATGATAACAGTAACCCTCCTCCCACTGTACTGATTCAACTTGACCCTGTTCTGTTTTGTTTTTCCCTTTTAGTGATACTTTTCTGAGTACTTATTATATATAAGAAGCCAAGCTGCTTCACATTTCATTCAAAGAAATATCAATCAGGAATCTAAATATAAATGAAAAGCCATTAAACGTTTTACATAGCCTTTTGATGAATTGTCAAAGGGAAGTTTTATTCACAAAACGCCATACAAACAGCAGCTGCTCCCTGGTCTCCTGAACTCCACCGAGTGAACCTCTTTGGCTTTACTGTTTTTTGTTTTGCTTTGTTTTCTCAATCATTATTGCAAACTTTAACTGGTTAGTTAAAAGAGAATTGATTGTCCTTAGAAATTAGATGGAGAGAAAGGATGATTATTTTTCCCAGTCACAATGATAATACTGCAAGGGAGGGATTGTTATTATCATTTTATTGGTGGTTGGTTAAATTAATTTTCCAAGGTCACAGAACCAGTAAAAGTGGCAGTACTTGGATTTGAAGTCAGTTCCTTTATTTTTTTAGAAAAATGAAATAAACCAAAAAGGATTTGGAATTAAGTTCCATGGACTTGAAAAGGGTGAAAAGATTAGAAAAGAATTGTATGTGCTCAAAATATGCCTTGAAGATAAAGCGAAATCTTAGCCTTATGAACAACAAAATCTTGTGAGAATATTCTCTTGGGGAATTTCTAACTTCTAAGGATTTTTTTTTTTCCTTTTTGTAGAAGAGGTGGACTTTGTGGAATTTATTTTTTGGTGGTGGAAAGCAGCTCTCTGTTCAGGCCAGTTGCTTACCTATATTACTTTTCTACAGGTAATAGATTTTATTTTTGAATAGTTTTAGATTTACAGAAAAATCGACTGGATCATTCAGAGTTCCCACACACTACACACAGTTTCTCTTATTACTAACATCTTACATTAGTATGGTTATTTGTCAATATTATTTAAGTGCATACTTAATACTTTTCAGATTTCTTCATTTTTTATTAGAGTTATTTTACTATGCCATGATCTTACTAATTTTCTATGTATAGTATTTTCATAATTTCTATAATTAGTATTATCGGTTATAATACTGATATTACATGGATTTTACTAACCCATAATTCCAGGCAGGATGCCACATTACATTCAATGTTTTATCTCCTAAGTCTCTTCATGGCTGTGACAGTTTCTCTGACTTTCGTTGTTTTTGTTGATCTTGAGAGTTTGGAGGGCTACTGGTTAGGAATATTGTAGGAACCACCCTACTGGAATCTGTCTGATGTTTTTCCTCATTGGGGTTTTGAATGTTAGGAAGAACACAAGGCAGAGTGCCACTCTCATCACATCATATCAAGAGTACAGACCATCAACATGACATATCACTCTTGTTAATCTTGACCACCCTGCTGAGGTAGTGTTTGTCAGTTGTCTCCACTGTGAAGTTGCCTTTCCTCTCCATACTGTGCTCTTTAGAAGGAAGTCACAAGGTGTAGTTCACACATAAGGAGTTGGGTATTTTATCCCATCTCCTTGAAGGCAGAGTATCTATATAAATTATTAGAATTCCTTTGCATGGGAGATTTGTCTGTTCTCTCCCTAATATGTTTTTGCCCATTATTTAATAGAGTTGTTTGTTTTCTTATTATTGAGTTTTGAGTGTTTGTATACTTTAGATACAAACCCTTTATCAGACATGCATTTTGCAAATATTTTCTCCCAGACTATAGCTTGACTTCTCATTCTCTTAACAATGTCCTTTGCAGAGCATATGTTTTGAATTTTCATAAAATCTAGTTGATCAGTTTTCTCTTTGATGGCTCGCTTTTGAGTATTCTATCTAAAAACTCAACACCAAACACAAGGTCATATAGATTTTCTCTTATGTTTTCTTTGAGGAACGTCAGAGGTTTTGCTTTTCTCATGTAGGACTATGATCCATTTTAAGTTCATGTTTATGTAAGATATAAGATATATATCTAGGTTCTTTTTTTGGCATATGGGTGTCTTGTTGTTCTAGCACCATTTATTGAAAAGACTATGTTTGTCCATTGAACTGCCTATCCACTTTTGTCAGAGATCAACTAACTATATTTTTATGGGTCTATGCCTGGGCTGTTTATTCTGTTCCATCGATCTATGTATTTATCATTTCATCCAACATTATGCTGTCTTTTTTTTAAAAAGATTTTGTTTATGTATTTGACAGAAGGAGAGAAATCACAAGTAGACAGAGCAGCAGACAGAGAGAGAGAAGGAAGCAGGCTGCCTGCTGAGCAGAGATCGAGATGTGGGGCTCAATCCCAGGACGTTGAGATCATGACCTGGGCTTAAGGCAGAGGCTTAACCCACTGAGCCACCCAGGCGCCCCTAACATTATGCTGCCTTGATTACTGTAACCTTAGTGTAATTCCTGTAATCACATAGTGTGTCTTCCAACTCTGTTCTTCATATTATGTTGGCTATTCTACATTCTTTCCATTTAAGTTTATCAATAATTAAAAAATATCTCGCTGAGGTTTTAAATCAGATTGTGTTGGGGGCGCCTGGGTGGCTCAGTGGGCTAAAGCCTCTGCCTTTGGCTCAGGTCATGATCCCAGGGTTCTGGGATGGATCCCCACATCTCACTCTCTGCTCAGCAGGGGGCCTGCTTCCTCTTCTCTCTCTCTGCCTGCCTCTCTGCCTACTTGTGATCTCTCACTATCAAATAAATAAATAAAATCTTAAAAAATTTTAAATCAGATTGTGTTGAATTTATAGATCAACTTCTTTTTCCCATTCTTCTCTCCATTTATTTGATCTTCGATTTTTCAACTCAGTGTTTTGTAGCTTTCTGCATATAGTTCCTGTATATATTTCTTAGATATACACCTGAGTATTTCATTTTGGGGAGATGCTATTAACAGCCATAGTGTTTTATTAAATTTAAATTTCTATTTATCCATTTATGGTATGTAAGAAAGCAATTGACTTTAGTATATTAACCTTGCATCCTGCAACCTTGTTATATTCAGTAGTTTCAGAATTTTTTTGTCCTTCATTGGGGGGATTTTTTTTTACATAAACAATGATGTTATCTATGAATAAAGATAGTTTTATTTCTTCCTTTCCAAGCTGTATATCTTTCATGTTTTTATTTATCTTATTGCACTAGCTAAGACTTTCATTATGATGTTGAATAGATGTGTTGAGAAAAGACATATTGCTTTAGTCACAACCTCAGGGGAAAAAGTGTCCAGTTTTTTCTGATTAGCCATGACATTACCTGTAGGCTTTTTGTAGATGTTCATCAGATTGAGACATTTCCTCTCTATTCCTAGTTTGCTGAGACTTATTACCATGGGTGGTGGATTTTGTCAAATGCTTTTTCTGCATCAATTAATATGACCACATGATTTTTCTTCTTTACTCTGTTGATGTGGTAGATTACATTAAGTGATTAATTTTTAAATGTTGAAACAGCTTCACAGACCATTTAGTCATGGTGTATAATTTTTTAATACATTGTTGGATTCATTTTGCTAACATTTTCTTAAGGATTTTTACATTTATATTCATTACAGATGTCGGTCTGTCACCTCTCTTTCTTGTAATCTCTTTATCTGATTTTGACATGAAAGTAGTGCTGGCTTCATAGAATGAGTTAGAAAATGTTCATTCTGCTACTATTTTTTGTAAGATATTGTGAAGAACTGACGTCATTTTTTCCTCAAAAGTTTGCCAGAATTTACTGGTGAAATCATCTGGAATAGGTAAATTCTCTTTTGGAAGGTTATTAGCTTATTAGTTATTGATTAATTTTTTGTTTTCTACTTTAGATAGATTTCTTGCTATTTTTCCTTGTGTGAGTTTTGATAGTTTGATAGTTTGTGTCTATAAGAAATTGGTTCATGTCATCAAAATTATCAAATTGTAAACATCTTTTTTTCTTAGTATTCTTTCATTATCCTTTTTAATGTACATGAGACCAAAAATGATAACCCCTCTTTTATTTCTTATATCAGAAGTCTGTGTCTTCTTTCATTCCTGATTAGTCTGGCTAGAAGTTTATCAATTTTATCTTTAAAAAAAAAAACAACATTTGGTTTCTTTGAATTTACCATTTTCCTATTTCTAATTTTATTGATTTCTGCTATAATCAAGCTCCAGAGCCCATGGTAATTTTGTTATTGTAGCCCAAGCAGGGTAATATGGTAACTTATCTGGGGATGTAATTTGCTGGTCTGCTTAATTAAATAATGTCCCTGGTTTGTCATTTGTTTAGTTCTTTCCTGGACTAAGTCAAGTGTCACCTATTAGCATAAAAGAATAAAAACATGATACTTTTTAACAAAAAGAACTCTCCCTGTGTCCGTTATGAACAGATATTACAAATATTACAAGAATGGTGTTTAGTAATGCTAGGCTAATGACCTCGTACCCCACTACAGGAAAACTTAGGGAACAGCTGTGAAGCAAGTTGGACTTAAAGTATACAAATACCATTCAAAGATATGAACGTGCCGATTCTGAGGTTACCATTTTGTTTCATGATTTTGGACTGACTCATTATTTGAATTTGTTAGTAGTTTTGAGGTATAAGTGACATAACCTAAACTGGACATAATTAAGTTGTACATTTTTAATAAGATTTGACATACAAAAATATCTGTAAAACCACCACCATAATTGAGGTAGTGAGATATTCATTACCCCCCCAAATTTTCTCACCTATCCTTATACTCCCTTTTGCTCCTCCTGAACCCTTCTATCCTATCCAAGGCAACCATTGATCTGTTTTCTATTATAGAGATTATTTTGCACTATGCAGGGTTTTATGTAAATTTAATCAAATGGTATGGACTCTTGCATCTGGCTTCTTTTATTGAACACAATCATTTTGAGATTCACCCATATTGTGTGTCAATGGTTTAATCATTTTCATTGTGGTTTTATATATATTCTATTGTATAACTATACCAAGTTTATCCATTCATCTGTTGAAAAGCATTAGTGGTTGTTTACAGTTTTTAGTGATTATGTATAAAACCTCTTTGAACTCCCATGAGAAATATTTGCATGAAGATAGGATTTTGTTTCTTTTGAGTAAATACCTAGGAATGGAATGACTAGATCATATGGTAAGTATATGTTTAACTGTTTATAAAGTTGCCACACTGTTCAAAGTTGTACCTTTTTACATTCCCATTCCCATTGTATGAGAGTTAGTTTCTCAACATCTACAAAACTCGGTATGGACAGACATCTTAAATTTAACCATCAACTAGATGTACAGTGGTATCTCATGTTGGTTTTAATTTGCCTTTTCCTAATGACTATAAAGCTAGCATCTTTTTTTGAAAGAAGATTTTATTTATTTATTTGACAGAAAGAAGCACCACGAGAGTGGGAACATAAGCAGGGGGAATGGGAGAGGGAGAAGCAGGCTTCCCGCTGAGGAGGGAGCCCCACGAGGAGCTCGATCCCAGGACCCTGGGATCTTGACCCAAGCTGAAGGCAGACACTGAACAACTGAGCCGCCCAGGAGCCCAAATCCAGCATATTTTCATGGTTTATTAGCCATCTGTGTATCTTCTTTAGTGAAGGGACTGTTGAAATCTTTTGTTCATTTTTAAATGGGATAATTTGTTTTCATGTTATTGAGTTTTGAGAGTTCTTCATATATTCTGGATATCTCTTTTATATGATGTATGATTTGCAAATATTTTCTCCCAGGCTTCAGCTAATCTTTCCCTCCTTAGCAGTGTTGAAGAATGGGAATTGTATTGAAATCCAGTTTATCAAAACATTTCTTTATGAATTATGCCTTTTGGATCTGTATCTAAGAAAAGCTTGCTTAATCCAAAATCATAAAAATTCTCTGCTAGGTCATATGTTGTCTTCCGGAAATTTTATAATTTTAGGTTGTAAATTGCTCTCTGGCCCATTTTGAGTTCATTTTAATGTATGATCTGGATCAAAGTTTATGTTTTTGCATAGGGATATCTTGTTTTGTTCATACCATTTATTTAAAAAAACTGTCCTAAAAAAAGGTAGAAAAATACAATTAAATTCTCCATGGAATTATCTTTGATGCATAGGCTTGTAAGGTATCCTTCAGATTTTCTATTCTTTAAAGTATTTCTTTAAAATAAAAATAATTCTCCATGGGGTTATCTTTGATGCCTAGGCTTGTAAGGTATCCTTCAAATTTTCTTTTCTTTATTTCTTTAAGGACTTATTTATTTATTTATTTGAGAGAGAGAGAGAGAGAGTGCGCGAGTGGGAAAGAGGGGCAGAGGAGAACTATCTTCAAGCAGACTCCCCTCTGAGCATGGAGACTGATGAAAGACTGGATCTCATGACCCATGAGATCATAACCTGAGCTAAAACATAGAGCCATATGCCTGACCAACTGAGCCACCCAGGCACCTCTACCCTTCAAATTTTCTAAGCTCACTTATTAGTTCTACAAGTTTTTGGTAGATTTTATTAGATTTTCTACACTGACATGCCAATTTACTTCTTCCCTCCCAATCTGAGCGCCTTCTATTTCTTTTCAGTTGCACTGATCAGAAACGGATACAATGTAGACTAAAATGAGGGTGGACATCTCTGCCTTGCTTCTGATATTAAAAGGAAAGCACTCAGTTTTTCACCTTTCAGTATGATGATAATTGTAGATTTTTGTAGATGCTTTTATTTATTTATTTATTTATTTTTGTCCCAGAGAAAGCACCTCCTCACTTCCTGCATCTTTATCTCTTATGAAGAATATAAATTCATTTTTTCTTTAACCCACTGTCTGGACACAGCCAGTCAGAATTTCCTTTTTTTTTTTTTTTTTAAGATTTTATTTATTTATTTGACAGACAGAGATCCCAAGCAGGCAGAGAAGCAGGCAGAGAGAGAAGGGGAAGCAGGCTCCCTGCTGAGCAGAGAGCCCGATGCAGGGCTGAAACCCACGACCCTGAGATCATGACCTGAGCTGAAGGCAGAGGCTTTAACCCACTGAACCACCCAGGCGCCCCTGTAGATGCTTTTAATTAAGTTGAGAAAGTCCCTTCTATTTCTAGTTTGCTAAGAGGTTTTTTTTTTTTTTTTCTCACCTTTATTGAGGTATGCACTAACCCAGTCCATGGAGAATACATTCCAAGACCCCCAGTAGATGCCTAAAACTGAATAGTACCAAACCCTATACATACTATATTTTTTCCCATACATACATACCTATGATAATGTGTGATTTATAAATAGGCACAGTAAGAGATTCACACCAATAACTAATAATAAAATGGAACAATTATAAAACATACTGTAATAAAAGTTATGTGACCATGGTTTCTTTTGCTCTCTCTCAAAAATACCTTGTACTGTATTCACCCTGCTTCTTGTGATATGAGATGATAAAATGCTTATCTGATGAGATGAAGTGAGGGGAATGACCTAAGCATTGTGACGTAGCTTTAAGTTACTAATGACCTTCTGAAGATATATCAGCAAGAGGATCATCTACTTTTCAGACTACAGTTGACCACATGTAACTGAAACTGCAGAAATTGAAACCCTTGGTAAGGGAGACTACTGTAATGGACCCATAACATTACATAGATTTAAAGCACACAATGTGCTGATTGGAAACACATAGATTGCAAAATGATTACCACCAAAGCATTAGCTAATACTTGCAACATGTCATATAATTGTCATTGCATTTCTGTGATGAGAACATTTAAGATCTACTCTCTTGGCACCATTCAAGTATATAATACAGTATTATTAACTACAATCATTATGCTGTATAGTAGATCCTCAGAACCTATTCATATTATTGGCTGGAAGTTTGTCCTCTCTGACAAACACCTCCCTTTTCCCCCCATCCCCTAGCCCGTGGTAACCACCATTCTGGTCTCTTTCTATGAGTTTGGCTTTTTTAGATTCCACATGTCAGTAATACAATAAGTATTCATTTTTCTCTGTCTGAGTTATTTTATCTTGGAGAGTTTGTTTTTAATTACAAAAGGATGCTTGATTTTGTCAAATTCTTTTTCTGTGTCTATTGCGGTGATCATATGATTTCCCTTTTTTGGTTTGCTAATAGAGTGAACAACATTGATTTTGTAATATTATACCAAATGAGCATTCCTGGGATAAACTCTCAGGTTTATGGTCATGATCTATTATCTTTTTATATATTGTTGGATTCAATTTGCTAAAACTTATTACCTTTGTCTATACATCTTTTGTTTCTGCATTAATATTTGTGAGAATACAAATATTCTCATCTTGTATTTGTCTGTTTCTGCCATTAGAATAATGTGGCATCATCAAATGAGGGAGAAATACCCGTCATCTTCAGTGTTCTGGAGGACTGTGTGTATGTGTAAGTGTAGAAATCACATTGTTTTTTTCCATAAGTGTTTGGTACAATTCACCAGCTAAACTATATAGGCCTTGAGATTTTTTGTGTGTGTGGAAAGATTTTTAACTAAAATTTCATTACCTTTAATAGATAGGTTGCCATTTCTTTTTGACTGAGCTTTGGTAGTTTATGGCTTTCAAGGGATTTTTCCATTTCATCTAAGGTGTTGAATTATAGGTATAAATTTGCTGATAATGTTCATTTATGATCCTTTTTAAAAGAATATGTAGTAATGGTATCACTCTCATTCCTGATATTGGTAAATTTTATCTTCTATCTTTTTCTTCCTGATTGTCTGGCTAGAGGTTTATAAATTGTATTCATCCTCTCAAAGGGTCAGTTTTTGGTTTCTATTGTTTTTCTGTTTTTTTATTTTATTGAATTCTCCTTTCAACTTTATTATTTCCATTGTCCGCTTGCTTTGGAAATAATTCACTCTTTCTTTTACAGGTTTTCAATGTGGAAGAACATTTTTCTTCTCCAATGTAGGCATTTAGTGCTAGAAAATTCTCACTAATACTGTTTTAATGGCTTCCCACAAACTTTCTGGATACTTTATTTTTTTTCCTTTTTATCCCTGATTTACAGCAACTTGAATGTGAGTTGATACAGATTTCTTCATGTTCCTAAACATGCTGTTTGCTGAGCTTCTCCAGACTGAACATTTTCATATACCTGAGGAAATTATGCACCATTATTTATTCAAATATGTTTTGTATCAATGCTGTCCCCATTAAGGAGTATAATTACATGTATATTAGATTACTTGAAATAGTCCCACAGATCACAGATGCTCTTTTTTAGGTCTGTATGGTTTATTATTTTTCCATTCTTTTACTTTCAATCTGCCTAAATTGTTATATTTGGAGGAAGTTTCTTATAGATTATACCTAGTTGGACCATGTTTTAAATTGAAGTATAGTTGACACACACTGTTTTATTAGCTTCAGGTGTACAATATAGTGATTCAATGTGGATGCTCTTTTAATTTCACTAAATTATTTTTTGTTGGGGCTCCCAGGTGGTTCAGTCAGTTAAGTGTCTGCCCTCAGCTCAGGTCATGATCCTGGGGTCCCGGGATCAAGCCCCGCATCAGTTGCCCTCCTCAAGGAGTAGTCTGTTTCTCCCTCTCCCTCTGCCTGCCACTCTGCCTCCTTGTGCTCTCTCTGCCAAGTAAATAAATTTAAAAGAAAACTAAAAAAACCTTAAATTATTTTTCATCTGTGTTTAATTTTGTATAGTTTCTATTATTATATCTTTATAACATAACCTGATCTTTTGCAATGTCTGATTTATTGTCAGTCTCATTCAGTGTATTTTTTGTCTTATGTATTTTAGTTTTCATCTCCAGATATTTCATGAGTCAACTTTTAGAGCATATGTAATATAGTTATAATAACTTTTCATGTTTTCTCCACTAATTCCAACATTCGGGACAGTTTTAATCAACTGATACTTTCCTTATTATGGTGTGTTTCACCATTTCTTTGTTGGTCTTACAGTCTTTAATTAGATATCAGAAATTGGAATATTTTTTCTTTGTTGGAAACTGGATGTTTTTGCATTTCTGTAAATATTCTTGAGCTTTACCTTAGGGTGCAATTAAAATATTCAGAATCCGTTTGATCATTTTGAGTCTTTCTTTTATAATTTGTTAGGCAGGGCCACATTAGTGGCCTATTATTCCTGTCTACTGAGGCAAGACCTTCTTAAACACTATACTCACTGTCACATGAATTATATGTTTTTCCAGTGTGGCTGATGAAAATAGGCATTATTACTGGCCCCATATGAACATGTGCTACTGGTCTCTAATGTTTTTATTTTTTTTAAATTTTTTTAAAATTTATTTTATTTTTTTTTAAAGATTTTATTTATTTATTTGACAGACAGAGATCACAAGTAGGCAGAGAGGCAGGCAGAGAGAGAGAGAGAGAGAGGGAAGCAGGCTTCCTGCGGAGCAGGGAGCCCGATGCGGGGCTCGATCCCAGGACCCTGAGATCATGACCCGAGCCGAAGGCAGCAGCCCAAACCACTGAGCCACCCAGGCACCCCTGGTCTCTAATGTTTTTAGATTATGTTCCCCATCAGCCCTCCACCTCATATAATTTCCTCATATATATGCACTTAATAGTTCTCAGCCAAATACTATATAAGTTCATCCTCTGGAGATGTCTAGAGTTCTTGGTTTTGTGCAGTTGTCTCCTGTGAACTCTAGTTATCTTGTTCTTCCTGGACTTTCTGCTCTGTTTCCTTACCTCAGAGATACCAAAGTTTCCCCACCTGGATTGTTCTATTCTGCTTAAAAGCTTGGAAATTCAAGCAGATAAATTCTCAACAAGATACTAGCAAATTAAATCCAATAGTACATTAAAAGAATTATTCACCATGATCAAGTGGGATTTTCTCCTGGGCTGTAGGGGTGGTTCAATATTCATGAATCAAACAATGTGATATATCACATTAATAAAAGAAAGGATAAGAACCATGTGAGCCTCTCAATAGATGCAGAAAAAGCATTTGACAAAGTATAGCATCCATTCTTGACAAAAACCCTCCACAAAGTAGATATAGATGGAATATACCTCAACATCAGACAAGCCGTATACTCACCACCCACAACTGACATCATCTTCAACAGCGAAAAACTGAGAGCTTTCCTCCACAGCCAAGAAGACAGGGAGGTCCACTCTCACCACTGCTATTTAATGTAGTACTGAAAGTCTTAGCCTCAGCAATCAGACAACAAAAAGAAATAAAAGAGGCATCCAAATCAGCAAGGAAGGAGTCAAATTTTCACTATTTGTAGACTATGGGATATTATATGTAGAAAACACAAAAGATTCCACCAAAAATTCACAAATTCAGCAAAGCCGCAGGATATAAAGTCAATGTACAGAAATCTGTTGCATTTCTACATGCCAATAAGCAGCAGAAAAAGAAATTAAAGAATCAGTCCCATTTACAATTGCACCAAAACAATAAGATACCAAGGAATAAACCTAACCAAAGAGGTGAAAGACCTGTACTCTGAAAACTACAGAAATGTTATGAAGGAAATTGAAGAAGACACAAAGAGATGGGAAAAAATTCCATGCTTATGGATTGGAAGAAAAAACATTTTTAAATGGCTATACTACCCAAAGCAATCTACCCATTTAATGTACTCCCTATGAAAATACCACACGCATTTTTCTCAAAGATAGAACAAGCAATCCTAAAATGCATATGGAACCATGAGACCCTGAATAGCCAAAGCAACCCTGAAAAAAGCAAAGTTGGAGACATCACAATTCCAGACTTCAAGCTCTATCACAAAGCTGTAGTGATCCAGACAGCATGATACAGGCACAAAAACAGACATATAGATCAATGGAACAGAATAGAGAATCCAGGAATGGACCCACAACTAATCGTCGACAAAGCAGGAAAGAATATCCAATGGAGAAAAGACCGTCTCTTCAACAAATGGTGTCGGCAAAACTGGACAGCAAATACATGGTTAAGAATGTAAACACCAGCATATCTGGTGAACCTCAGGTCTCACTGTGCTGGCATAGACCCTTTACCTCATGATATAGAGGTGACATGGTGACACATGTGTGTTGTCAACTAGAGAGTAAAACCAGCACTGAAAGAGAGAAAGAGTTTAACACAGTTTATTCTCCCAGGCCACACCAGTCAGTTAAGTCCCTTATCTGGCAGGGAGAAAGGCCAAGAGTATTACTCTAGGGAAAGGCCTTCCACACAGAACAAGTGGAGTGGGGAAGAAGTAACCACTCACCTCCAAAAAAAAAAAAAATCATTCAACTCTTGGAATAAACAGACAGGTAAGAACTGCCTAGTGCTTAAGTTGAATTATAAATCTCATTTCTTAGGGTTTCCAAGTTCAAGAAGAAAGGATAATGGTATGAACTATCCTTATACCATATATACACCAACCTGAATATTCAAAGAAATTAAAAGTAAGGTTTTCTGGTGGAAGATGAACTCTCAGATAATGAGACTTTGACTATGATGGCACAGCCCTCACTGTGGTCTTTTTTATGGATGAAATTCTGTGCCATATAATTAAGCTCCCCCAAATCAAGCTATGAGAAAAGGAATTAAGGTATTGAGACAGATGCTCTTTCTGCGATTTACAAGAAATACCATTTCTTAATAAGACATTGATTAGTGATCACTCTGCAGAAAACATCTTGTGTACTGAAGCATGTAATAAACTGTCAGGAAACAAACTGAACCAGCAACTAACCTTTTGAAAATTCCCTTTAAGTTTATTTGATCTCTTTCATAAAAAAAAAAAGAAGATGAAAAGACTTATTTCTTACCATTTTATTCTTGGTTTGGATGCAGGCCAAATGTAAGCAGGAATCGTAAATAAGAATGTAATATCTAGCATGCATAAATGGGCATCACCTATGGTTGAGTGATTAGAATTGTCTTGCTGTTCTCTTTTCAGTTTATTTTATTAGAAGGATAAAACTTTTCACTTTGTTGGTCTTAAATACAAGAATTAATACACCAAGAGTAAGAAAACTCTTTATTCCCCCAAAATAAGATTAACAGCGTTTTCATAATTAGACCAAACTAAGCTACCAAGTCAGGTCTTTCAACATATTGTATCTTCAGCCTTGGTTTCCATTTAACTTGGCAAAGAAACATCAACCTCTTCATTTAGAGTACAGTCTAATAAAACTCTTGAGCAGCATAAATGGATTAAATTCCAACTATATGGTATACCCTTTAATGTAGAAGATATAGCTTCTCCCTCAAAGATTTTCCATTCCAGTGAAAACACAAAACCATCAAATGCCCTTCACACCTGTTCTCTGGTGATTTGAGAAAGGAGTGGTCAGTAAAGGTTCTCGTGAATAGGAAGGCTCTGTGGAGGAAGGTGTCCTTAAGGAACAGGTAGGTTTACTTCTCTCTCTGTTTTTATCTTAGAGTCTATAGTTACAAGAACAAAATGAGAGTGGCTGGAGGGGAGAGGGGTGGGGGGATGGGCTAAATGGGTGATGGGTATTGAAGAAGGCACTTGCTGGGATGAACACTGGGTATTATATATAAATGATGAATCAACAAGTCTACTCCTGAAACCAATACTGCACTATATGTTAATTAACTTAAGTTCAAATTCAAAAAAGGAACAGGTAGGAATTTGGTAAATAAAGGATAGAACAGAGGGTATTCCTCAATGTGGGAACAACATGGAGCTAGAAATGAGATTGGTGTGAAAGAAGAACAATTTATGTGGAAATCTCATGATATGGAACTAGTGGAAATAGAAGTGGGGATAGAAGGTAGATCCCAAACATGGAAAGCATGCCAAGTGTTCAAGACGGATACATTGATAAGTGCATCATTAATGAATTCTGAGCAGAACAATGTGCTTAAATTTGCATCTTAGGAAATAAGAGGTTATATGAGGAACGACAAGATAGGAGATACTGTAACAGGCTGCTGTAGTCATGTAGGCTTAAAATAGGAGAAACGGAGAGCATTACACAGGAAAAGAAACAAGTCTGTAATTACACCAGGAGATTTTAGCACAGATTTTCCCAGAAACTGATAGATCACACAGACAAAACACAAATAAAGATATGAAGGATATGAAAAACACAATAAAAAATCTCTATCTGTACCCATCATTTAGGTGGTACACATTCATCTAACACAGGTATTAACCACGTATAGGTCACAAAATAAGTCTAAAAATAAGATATTTAACCCATTTTTGCTGACGACTATGTGATAAAATCAACAAAAAGAGAGTAACCTCCATATATCTAGAAAATGAAAAACAAAACCAAAAAATTCCATGTAATTTATAGCCCAAAGAAGTCATAATACAAATAAGAAAATGTTTGCAACCGAGTAATAATAAAAACACGGCATTTCCAATTAGGGATGAAGCTAAAATGGCCCGTAAAAAAAGTCTATTCCTAAAACCTTTTTTTCCAATATAGATTTTAAGCACAAAAATTGCCTTTGTAGCAAAATTGCCTTTGTACCCTACCCTTTGTAGGGTAAAAAAAGTACAACAGAGCCAACTCAAAGAACTGGAAAAAGGAAATAATAAATACCTAATACCTAAGGAAAATCAATTTCATGCAGAAATGGTAATAGAAAGAGAAAACAGACAAAAATCAAACGCTGGTTCTCTGAAAGGTCTAATAAAAGAGAGAAACCTCTGGCAAGATTCACTCTCTAGGGAAAGTTCCATAACCACAAAGATCACGTTTGCGTTTTTGATGTTATTAATCATTTTTTTTCCTACCACTTTACCCCTAGAACCTAGTTCAGATCCTGAAACATCTGGTTTGTCGATTAATACTTACTTAAGAGCTGTTGGATTTGAGAGGATGAGCTGCCATCCAAATGGAACCAGGGCCTCCATAGAAATCTGGTCCCCGCCCTGTAACGATGGGAGTGAAACTTCTCTCTGGACCTTAAAAATACAAATAGGAAATAGATTTGAAATCCATTCACATTGCCTCTTGCCCTAGGACTCAGACTGAATCTGCAATGTACTTTTCTCAATTAGATATCACACATCTATTGATTTATCTATTCCTTGTGCCTCTTTCCCCCACTCAGCTTTCTTGCATAACCTTGTCTGTTTCACTTCCGATGTCTACCCAAGACCTCAAGTCGCCCTGAGCGTTTACCAGCACTTGATAAATGTTAGTTAGCTGACTGAATCAACGGAATGCTGGAATAGATTTAAGACCCCGAGTTTGAAGAGAGACCTATGGGTCAGGAGCGGAGAGATACACATGTATATGGCTTGGGCGAAAAGTTCAGGGAGAGTTGTAGTTTTAGGAGGCCTTGGAATAGAGGAACCAGCCAAAGCTGTGAGGAAAGAAATCATTAAAGAAAACAAACTTACAGGACCTCTCCATTTTTTTTTAATACCATATAATTTTCTACTTTAAATGTAATGCAGAGTCATCGCATAGGACTTGAAAAATGGAGAAATGTACTAAGAGGGAAGCCATGCACTTTCAAAATGGGTTTGAAAGCTATTCACTTCAAACTCTAGTTAGAACAAGATCTATCCGTCGTCTGTTCGGTGTTAAGTTGTGCCTGGGCGGGTGGCAAAGGATTGTGAGTTGTTATTAAGCAAGGACGAAACATGGCCCCTGTCCTTTAAAGAGTTCGCAGTTAAATCGGGGGGGGGGGTGGGGGGGGTGGAGGGAGGACATAACAAGCCCCACGAAATAATCAAGAATAACTCCAAAGTACTACATGATGAAGGGCATAATCGCGCATAAAAATGAAAACTTACAGAGGGGTAAGTCTGTGATCAGAGTGGGCTGGAGAATGGAGTTAGTCAGAGGTTTCCCAAAAGAGGCAAATTTTTGCTTAGGCTGCGACAGGATCTCTGGCGGGGAGGGGGCAGGTAGGCTGTGGAGGCGAAGCAGGAGCCGAGCACAGCCCGGAAATGGAAGGGAGAGACTGTACGCTGTGTGAGAGCCTCAAGGCCTGAGATCTAGCCTCATCTCTGTCACTAATTGGCTGTGAGTTCAAGAGAAGTTGCCTCAAACTCCGCACCTTTGTAGGAGCAGAGTTCCTTGTAGCTCCCACTGTGGTGGAGAAACCCATCCAGTCTGCCCTTTCCACTCCCAATCGTTCGCCTATCCTGCCTCCTTGGACTTTCCAATAAAGCCTGGCATTCGTGGAGAATGCGGATTGATTTGAGAGGAAGAGCGTTCATTTAGGCGAAACATGACTTCCCAGTTAAGACAATTTCTGCAGATTTGAGAGTATTTTCCACTGGAGGCAAAGCCAAAGGCAGATTTGCATGACAATTGGTATAAAAGTTACATCACCTCTCACTTCACTTGTCTCTTTAGCCTACCCCCAGGATGGGAAGAAGGCTCTGACACACGAATTTGTGTGATGTGAAACTTTCCCTAAGAAGTACCAAATTGCACGGTTAAGTACTTGCAACAGGGGATATGTTCTATAAGTACAGTGAGATTTTCAGAATCCACAGGCAATTTGCCTCCTGTGGAGAAATCCTCCTCAATGACTACTATATACTCCTGCCAAAGGCAGATGAAACCCAGCAGTTTTTAAAGGCAATGCCTTTCCTTTTGTGCCCCTGACAGTTTTTTTTTTTAATATTTTATTTATTTATTTGACAGAGAGAGAGATCACAAGTAGGCAGAGAGGCAGGCAGAGAGGGAGGAGGAAGCAGGCTTCCTGCTGAGCAGAGAGCCCGATGTGGGGCTCGATCCCAGGACCCTGAGATCATGACCTGAGCTGAAGGCAGAGGCTTTAACCCACTGAGCTACCCAGGCGCCCCTAGGAGGTTGATTTTCAGGAAGAATTTTTTTAAAAAAAGATTATTTATTTGACAGAGAGAGATCACAAGTAGGCAGAGAGGCAGGCAAAGAGAGAGGAGGAAGCCGGCTCCCTGCTGAGCAGAGAGCCTGGTGCGGGGCTTGAACTCAGGACCCTGAGATCATAACCTGAGCCAAAGGCAGAGGCTTAACCCACTGAGCCACCCAGGCGCCCCTGTTGCCCTGACAGTTTTCACCATTGTTCTCCTTCTTTCCCTTTCCTCTCTCTGTCCCCCTCTCTCGCTCTCTTCCTTCCTCTTTTTTTTTCTTTCTGTTCTTTCTGTCTGTATCCTTCTCCTTTCCCTTCCCCCCTCCTCTCTCTCCCTCTTCCTCCATCTGTTTCTCTCTTTTTATTTCTAAGTTCCTCTCGTTTTTTTTTTTTTTTGTATATAAGGCAGCTTCACTCCCTCTTCCCTCCAATTATCCATTAAAGTTAAGTTTCCTTCCATAACCCTTACTGACGATTTCTCCCCCCTCTGAGAATCTACATTCAGACAGTTGAAGTCTTTCTTGTCAGCTTGAACTCAAGGAAAAGAACCAAAGGTGTGTTCAGGTTGCATAATAAAAAGAACAATGAAAATTCATGTCAACATGTCAATGAAAAGTCCATGAAAGTGAGACCACACAGTACATTGTTTTATTAATATATAGTTGAGTAAAAATGTGAAATCTGTCAGCTAGAGCAGCAGAAAATGAGAAGTCTCAGTTAGTATTCAGAAGAACAAGCTCTTAGTTGAGTCAATTAATTCTTGCATTTCATTCTAGAAATGCAGAAGTTAGATTCTTCCCCGGGTTTTTCATTCTATTCTGCAGATCTGAAACACATCTCTTTTGTCCTGTTGTTTCAGAAATAGCTTTGTTATCATTTAAATGTCATTGGTGGCTACCTCTGCAACTCTCATCCTCCTCTCCTCTTAATATAACATTTTTCTGTCTTCCACAGAGCCCCAAACATGAACCTTCAGCATACCTACCAATCAAAATGTATTTTTCTAAATTTAGAGCTGCCTAGAAATGGTATTACTAGTGGCCATGATTTTTATGCTTTTGGGAACAATAAGATTATTCAGGACCAAAAGTAGAGGCATTCATTTCCTTATCCTCTGTTGATTTCAATCAAAAGAATTGTCAAATGTAAGGCTGAAGGAAAATGAATATATTGTAGGTAAGATGTCCTCTTACTTTCTCCCGTATCAATCATTTTTAGGGTTTGCAGGCCATAACAAACAAATGAAAACAACCAACGAAACAATCATAAATGCCCAACAAATCTCTAGAAACTTGCATGTTTTTCTTTCTTGAGATCTATCCACTCTAAATTTGATGTACCATCGTTGGATTCTGTTAAGCTAAGTGGGTAGTTCTGATGATTCAGGGCAATTGTTTGTTCCCCTAGTAAAGATCAAATAATTGTAACACATTAATTCATTTATTAATTTTGTTCATTTTTAGATGCACCTGTCCACCAAGGGGGGAGTGGGTGGGCTGTGGCGATTTTTCCACTCTGCTTCTGGGCTTAGTAAGGTAATCGACAAAAGATAAAAATTCAGAAGGAAGGCCCAGATATGCAGGGTTCCTGAGGAAAAGTGCAAAGGTGTTTTGAACTTTGGCTGCCTTACTGCTCCAGAAAATCTATAACATGCGGTTACTGTAATTATAAACCACAACCATTCGAGAAGTTCATAGTTTTTAATCATTCATTAAGAAAAAAAATAATTATTATACTCATACTATAGGACAAGCTTTGTATTAAATTCTGAATATAAAATACAGGCTTTATCTGCAAAGTATTCGTATGGCCCTTATTTTTTTTCTCTTTTCTCTTTTTAGAAGATTTTTATCTCTTTATTTGATGGAGAGACCACAAGTAGGCAGAGAGGCAAGCAGAGAGAGAGAGTGGGAGAAGCAGACTCCCTGCTGATCAGAGAGCCCAACATGGGGCCCAATCCCAGGACCCGGATCATGACCAGAGCCGAAAACAGAGGCCCAACCTACCGAGGCACTCGGGCATCCCCCTTACTTTTTTTTCTTTTTCCTTTGTTTTAATTTTAAGTAATCTTTACACCCAAGATGGGGCTGGAACTCACAACCCTGGGATCAAGAGTCATATGCTCTCCTGACCGAGCCAGCCAAAACCTTCATTTGGCTCTTATTTTTAATCTGTTAGTCCTGTTCAAGAGTGTCATAGTAGATGTTCTCAAGCTCAGAGTAACTGGGTACAAGCGGATCTCCTTTCCATCTTATTTTTTCTTGGAAGCTAAACTAAGCTAAAATAGACAAGAATAAGACTTTCTTCACATAATCATAATATGTAAGGCCAAACCCATTTGGACATAATCACTCTCTAGATGACACAGAAGTACAGTTTTATTTCCTGAGAAAGCAATTTGTCAAACATTATTTTATTAGATAAAACTAGAAAAAATAAAGAAAACAATCTTTTTCATTCCCACTGCCATTGTCTTGTCAAGTACTTAGTATTCCTCAGTAACACCAATCTAATATCTCTTACTGCATCTCAACCTCTTAAATAATCCTTTACCCTACCTATAGAGGTATGTGTCCACAAATACAAATCCTATGCCTTCATTACCCCCAGGGGAAAAAAAAAGTATAGATTGTTAATCATATCATTCGGATTTGATTCTAGAGACAGCAATTTAAATCCCTTTATCCACTAGTTCCAATCCACTTTTTCAAAAATCTCATCTCCAGCTGGAGCTGTCTACACTCTCAGGCTTTAACCACACCGCCAACAGTTGAACAAGCAAGCAACGTAAGCTCCTATCTCCAAGTGTTTCCTCACAGCTGCTCCCACTACCTGAAGCACATTTGCCGTCTATCAAAACCCATTCATTGCAGCTCACCTCAATGCCACATTTATTAAACCCACCCCAGTTCTCAAGGTTGAGATTAATCTCTCTTTTTTAAGTACCTCCTCTGCACTTTGTTTAAATCCTTGATATGGCATGTATATTGTTTAGTAGTGTATATTGTTTAGTAGGTGCATGTGGAAGCAACACATCTTATATCTTCTTGGGCGCGTTTCAGTAGCTTGTATCTTTCTGAGAATTGGTCCATTTCTTTCAGGTTATCTAATTTGTTGACATATAGTGGTTCATAGTATGCCCTCAAAATTTATTTTATTCTTCTATTTCCATAAGATTGGTAGCAGTTTTAAGTCTTCTCTGTTTTCTTGATCAATCTAACTAAAGGTTGAAGTAACCTCCTAAATATTTTTTTTTTTTGTCTTCATATGTGTATGGTAATTCTGCTTGTGGCTGTAGTACACTTTCTTTTTTTAAAGATTTTATTTATTTATTTGACAGACAGAAATCACAAGTAGGCAGAGAAGCAGGCAGAGAGAGGAGGAAGCAGGCTCCCTGCTGAGCAGAGAGCCCGACTGGGAACTCCATCCCAGGACCCTGGGATCACGACCTGAGCCGAAGGCAGAGGCTTTAACCCACTGAGCCACCCTGGCGCCCCTGCAGTATACTTTTTGTAATATCTAAGGTAGCTTCAGAATAACAGCTCTAACATGCATGTGTGCTGTATAGACTAGACTATCATCCATATATCCAAATACTTGATATGGAAAAGATTAAGTTTAAAGTAAATTTATATTATGATAAGAAATTGCAACATTAAATTTACCAATGAAAGAACAGATCAACTATTAGTTTTTTCCAAAGTCTCTAAATAGACTACTTAATTTCTTTACTTTAAAAAAATTGGGGCATAATTTACATATTTACATAATTTACAAATTACATTTAGTTTCAATGTACAATGTAATGATTTAATTTTTGAATAAATTGTGAAATGATCACCACAGTAAGTCTAGTTAACTTCCATCAGCAGATATAATTACAAATATTTTTTCTTATGATGGGAACTTTTAAGATCTGTTCTCTTAGCTCTCTATAAATATGCAGTACAGTATTATTAACTATAATCACCATACTGTACATTGCATCTTTGTGACTTATTATTTTTGATTGGAATCTTGTACCTTTTTAACCCTTTCACCCATGGTGTCCACTCCCCACCCTGCAACTATAAATCTGTTCTTTGTATTTATGAGCTTGTTTTTTTTTAACTCCACTTAGGAGATCACGTGGCATTTATATTTATCTGACTTATTTCATTTAGCATACTGCCCTCAAGTTTCATCCAAATTGTTGCTAATGGCAAGATTTCATTCTTTTTATGGCTGAATAATATTCCATTATATATATATGCCACATCTTCTTTATCCATTCATCCATCAATGGATACAGGTTGCTTCCATGCCTTAGTTATTATAAATAATGCTAAAATAAACACAATAAACATGAGGGTGCATTTATCTTTTTGAGTTCATTTTCATTTTCTTTGGATAAATACCTGGAAGTGGAATTGCAGGTTCATGTGGTAGTTCTAGTTTTAATTTTTCTTTAAAGATTTATTTATTTGTTTATTTATTGGTTTGTTTACTTATTTATATAGAACACACATGTTGGGGGGTAGGGGCAGAGGGAGAGGGAGACAGAGTCCACTGAGTGTGGAGGCCCACCTGGGATTTGATCTCATGACCTCAGAGATCATGACCTGAGCCAAAACCAAGAGTCAGATGCTTAACTGACTGCACCAAACAGGCACTCTTATTTTTAACTTTTTAAGGAACCTCCATACTGGTTTCCACGGTTGTTGCACTAATTCACATTCCCACCAGCAGTACATAAGTGTTCCCTTTTCTCCACATCCTTGCCAATGCTTGTTATTTCTTGTTTTTTGTTTTTTGTTTTTTTTTTGATAACAGTCATTCTAAGAGACTAGACTTGAGCAATGCCATCAAGCACACAAACATCCACATTTTTTTTTTATTTGTGTTCATTCTATTCTCTCTCTGCTCCTCATTGGATAATCTGAATGGATTTATCTTCAAGAGTGCTGGTTCTTCCTTCTGCTTGCTCAAATATGCTGTTGAATCCCTGTAGCAAATTTTAAATTTCTGTAGCAAATTTTAAATTTTAATTATTTTAACTTTCAGCTCTATGATTTCTTTATTTTAAGATTTTATTTATTTATTTGTCAGAGAGAGGGAGAGCACAAGCAGGGGGAGCGACAGGCAGAGGGAGAGGGAGAAGCAGGTTCCCCACTGAGCAGTGAGCCTGCAATCCCAGGACTCTTGGATCATGAACTGAGCCGAAGGCAGACTCTTAACTGACTGAGCCACGCAGGCATTCATCAGCTCTAGAATTTTTATTTGATTCCTTTTTAATAATTTCTATGTCTTTATTGACACTTTCTATTTATTAAGACATCATTCTTTTGGTTTATTTTTCATCCTTCATGGTTTTCTTCAGCTCCTTGAGTGCATTTAAATAATCAGTTGATTTGATTTCCTTTCTTTTTTTATTATTTATTTTCTTTGACAGAGAGAAAGAGAGAGATCACAAATAGACAGAGCAACAGGCAGAGAGGGGGAAGCAGGCTCCCTGCTGAGCAGAGATCTCAATGTGGTGCTCAATCCCAGGACCCTAAGATCATGACCTGAGCTGAAGGCAGAGGCTTTAACCCACTGAGCCACCCAGGTGCCCCTTGATTTCCTTTTCTAATATGTCCAATGCTTGGGTTTCCTCACAGACAGTTTTTACTGCATTATATTTTTATGTGAATGAATCATACTTTCTTATTTCTTTATATACACTGTTAATTTTATTGAAAATTGAAAATTTTGCACATTATAATGTGGCAATCATAGAAATCATATTTCCTTCCCTCTCTGGGGTTTACCATTTCTGTTGGCTTGTTTGTTTGTTTAGTGACTTTTCTAAATTTTTTTGGTTGTCTGTAATCTTTGTCATGTGTGGGCATTGAAGTCTTCCTCTGATATTAGTCAAATGGCCAGCTACTGTTTTGACAGTTTTTTTTTTAATACCTGAAGCCTAAATCAGTCAATCAATCAATGGAATAATAATCTCCCAGTCTTTACAGGCTGAAACTGTGTTAGGACTTTTCTAGGCCTTGATAACTCTGCCTTAGTGTTCACTTCCTGCTTACACAAGGTCTTTATATCAGCTGGAGGTGAAGCTTGGGATTTTTCTGGGCTTTCCTGAAGATGTCGGCAGTCTTGCTTATACCCATAGCCATTTTGAATCCCTGGTACGTATGGGACCTTTTAAAAGCCCTTATTTTGTCTCATATCTTTTCTCCTAACATCTTCCTTCCCAGATTCTCTGGTCCATCTATTGCTTGCCCTGACTCTTGTTTCTTGCTGCAATCTGCTAGGGCTAAAACTTGCACCTTTAAGTATTTCTGGAAAATGCCACTCAGAAAGCCATCCCTGCCCCAGGAACACTCCTCATTGGCCAAAACAAAAGCAAGCTTATGGTCTTGTCCTTCATGAGCCATCAAGCAGTTCAAATAAGACAACCACAGTTCTTTAAGTATAAGGTCTTAATCGTTCACTTTGACACTAGCGACCTGCACCATTACCTCACGGCCACTCTCAGTCTAGGAACTGGTAATTTTAAATGCCACATTACTTTCTTACTGCAAAACAGTACCTTCTTACCTCATTAAGCCTTCCCCTGGTTGTTACAAAATTTTTACTCGATTCCAGAGTTCTATAAAAGTTGACAGTGACAGTTTTTGCCAGCTCATTAGCTACTATTGTGGAGATGAAATCCTGGAGTTCCCTATTCTATCATTTTCCAGAAGGCATCTTTTAAAATCAATATATACATACCGTATTGGAGCATTCATGTTTTTTTTCCCAAAAAGATAATGTCAATTTTTGCTTCTGTCTGTAAGGGAGTAAAGGTATATAAAATTAACTTCCAGCCATAAAAAAATTAGAAAACTGGATCATATATATGAAACATCTGTTTTCAGTTGTTAGACTGAAGTGGGCAACATAAGATTATGATCCTGGAAAAAAGAAAAAGACTTAGCTAAGCCCTACAATTACCTGACTTTCTATCATGAGGAAGTTTCTGGGCCTCAGGGCAGGGAGGGGAAACTCAAACAGAGCCTAGTGTTCTTGCTGAGTTAAATAAAATATATGGGTTTTAAGAGTCTGAGGCAGCTAGAATTTGAAGGGCAGAATACTGAAAAAGAGGGAGCTACAAAGAAAAAGAGATCCAGAGAATTGTATGAGTGGCTGAATATTCATTTGCATACACATAAGGTGAAATCCCCTGATGGTTGGCCAAGTGCAACTTCTGGAGAAAAAAAATAATTACAAGATCCATAAGGCAAACTATCCCAGAGCTCACACAGAGCAAGGAATCCTTTGAGTTCCTATTAGGCAGAGTGAGGAGACCTCACCAACTACTTCAACATGGGCTCTGGTAGCGGGGAAAAATTAGCCCTAAAGGCTGATCTAGACCCACCACAACAAAATTATAGAACAATCAGAGAAAAGAGCAAGTTATCTGCAAGTTACTAAAATGTCTGCCATATGCTTAATATGTCCAAAATTTCAAGAAGAATATGAAGAAAATAAGAGTACCACAAATTATTTTTAAAACCTAGAGGTGAAAATGCAATATTGGAAATTAATATTTTACTAAATGAGATTAAGAGCAAATTAGTGTAGAAAAACAGATGCACAAACTTGAAGATCTAGCAATAAAAATTATGCAACACAAAGCACAGTACAAAGACTTATAAATCAAGATAATATCAGTAAAAGATGACACAATATCAAGTGTTCTAAGCAGACTCATAATTGGATTACCAGAAAGAGTGGGGTAGAAATATATTTGAAGAAATAATGCTAAAAATTTTTGAATTTTATGAGAGATAGAACTTGCAGATCTACTAAGATCAACGGAGGACTGTCAAGATTAAACATAAGAAAACCAGACAAAAGTACATCATATTCGAATTGCCAAAAACCAATGTTAAATTGAAAGTCCCACAGTAAACCAGAGATAAGAAGCATGTTTCAAAAAGCAATGATCAGACTTTGAGCATATTATTTTCAGAAACCATGGCAGACAGAAAACAATGGAATCACATCTTTAAAGTGCTATGGAATAAAAAAGACAGTCTATAATTCTATATACAGAGAAAATGTATTTCAAAAGTGAATAAAATTTAGCCTCAGTGGACTGTCACTAGAAGGTATGCGAAAGGAAGTTTTTGAGGCAGAAGGCAAATGATACCAAATGGAACCATCAATATATACAAAAGGAAATGAAAAGCTTAAAAAATAAGTATATGATTAAATGTGAAAGGCATTTCTTTCTTATTTTTAACTCTTTAAGAGATAATGGTTTAAAAAATAATAACACATTGTGAAGTTTATAACACATATAGAAATAAGATCTTATTTGACACTACCTGTATAACACTAATGTGTTAGTACACATTATATATTAATTAATGTAATATATTAATATATGTGCTATATATTATACTAGAACTATATTGGTATATAACATATACTAACACATTAATACAAAGGAAGGAAGGGGGAAATGGAAGCCTACTTTTGAAAGGTTCTTATATTTGACATGAAGTGATACAGTATTATATGAGGTTGGATCATGGTAAGGTATGGGTATATATTATAAAATTTAGAGCAATGACTGTAAGAGTAAAACACAGATGGTTAGTTGATAAGTTAATTGTGGAGACAAACTCCTAAATAAGTAATTAGTGGTTCTAATTGAAAGCTGGAAATAGAAAAGAGAATAAAGAGGAGAGGACTCAATAGCAAAGTTGGAGGACTTACACTACCAGATTTCAACACTCATGAAAAGTTACAATAACATAAGCATAAGCAATAGCATAAGCATACAAAAATTACAATAGTCTCAAGGGTAGAAAGATAGATAAATGGAATAGACTGAAGTCCCAAAAATAAACTCTTACATTTATGGTTGATTTATTTTCAATGAACATGCCAATGTAAATCAATAGGGAAAGGAGTCCTTTTAATAAATGGTGCTGAAACAATTGGCCATCCATATGGAAATGAAATCACTTTGAAAATCACCTAACACCATATGCTAAAGTTATCTCACAATGTATCACAGAACCTAACATAAACACTTAAATTATAAAACTTCTGAGAAAAAGACATAGGAAAAATTCTAATTAGGGAAGACAAGCTTTTCTTCTACGGACACAAAATATATGAACTCTAAGATAAATTAATAAATTGCATCTCATCAATATTGAAAACTTTGTTTTTTAAAGAACACTTACACTATTGAAAACATAAGCTCCAAAACTGTTGGCAATACTTACATCTGACAAGGGATCTGTGTCCAGCCTATATCAAAAATTCTTACAACTCATTAATAGGAAGATAAGCTCATGAGAACAGCTAAAATGAAAAAGAATGTCAATGCCAAGTGTTCGTGTATGCGGAGCACATGTAACTCTCATGTGCTGATGGTGGGAGCATAAAATGATACAAGCACTTTGGAAAACAGTTTGACAGCTCCTTAAAAGTTAAATGAATACCATGACCCCAGCAGTGCCACTTTTAGAGAATTTATCAGAAAGCAGTGAGCTACATATTCACACAAAAACCTGAACATGGATGTTCATGAAATTTTGATTCATCCTAGCCAAAAGCAGTGAACCACCCAAATATCCATCAACTGGCAAATGGATAGACAAATTGTGGTCTAGACAACAACAGAATAATACTGAGAAAAAAAAATGGAGGACTGATACACAAAATAACATAATCGATCTCAAAAGCATTCTTCTAAAGCAAAGGAACCAGAAAAAAATTAAGACACATTTTATGATTCCATTTTTTATAAAGCACTTTCAAAGTCCAAATTTAATCTACAAACACAGAAGGAACTGCGATTCTGTGAGCTGGGAGCTGGAGAAGGGCATTGACTGGAAGGGGCATAGGGAAATCTTCCATGATTATGGAAATACTGTATCTTGACTGTGGACGTTGTCACACATGAATATCTATCTCAAAGTGCCTCAAACTGTGATCAAAATGGGTACCTAATGTTATAAGTAAATAATCTTTTAATAATGTCAAGAAAATGATGGTTTCTTAAAAATGAAAAATAAAACAGTATTTTATTGTTCTCTGTGATATTGTGGCTTTTCTTGCTAATAAGATTGATCTGTGTATTTTCTGTCCTGCTCCTCCATTTACTTTGGGATCACTTGCCTTTACCTGGAACTAGACACTTAGAAGGAAGACAATATTCAGAAAAGAAAATTCAGTGTTCACAGGGCAGCCATTTAAATACACGCAGGCTTACACAAATTCAAAAAGCACATGAATCCATCAGAATCCTAGAGACAAACATAGTCAGGAACCTCTTCGATATCAGCCACAGCAACTTCTTTCAAGATATGTCTCCAAAGGCAAAGGAAACAAAAGTGAAAATGAACTTTTGGGACTTCATCAAGATCAAAAGCTTCTGCACAGCAAAGGAAACAGTGAGCAAAACAAAGAGGCAACCCATGGAATGGGAGAGGATATTTGCAAATGACAGTACAGACAAAAGGTTGATATCCAGGATCTATAAAGAACTCCTCAAACTCAACACACACAAAACAGACAATCATATAAAAAAATAGGCAGAAGATATGAACAGACACTTCTCCAATGAAGACATACAAATGGCTATTAGACACATGAAAAAATGTTCATCATCACTAGCCATCAGGGAGATTCAAATTAAAACCACATTGAGATACCACCTTACACCAGTTAGAATGTCCAAAATTAGCAAGACGGGAAACAACATGTATTGGAGAGGATGTGGAGAAAGGGGAACCCTCTTATACTGTTGGTGGGAATGCAGGTTGGTGCAGCCACTTTGGAGAACAATGTGGAGATTCCTCAAGAAATTAAAAATAGAGCTTCCCTATGACCCTGCCATTGCACTACTGGGTATTTCCCCCAAAGATACAGATGGAGTGAAAAGAAGGGCCATCTGTACCCCAATGTTTATAGCAGCAGTGGCCACGGTCGCCAAACTGTGGAAAGAACCAAGATGCCCTTCAATGGACGAATGGATAAGGAAGATGTGGTCCATATACACTATGGAGTATTATGCCTCCATCAGAAAGGATGAATACCCAACTTTTGTAGCAACATGGACGGGACTGGAAGAGATTATGCTGAGTGAAATAAGTCAAGCAGAGAGAGTCAATTATCCTATGGTTTCACTTATTTGTGGAGCATAACAAATAGCATGGAGGACAAGGGGAGATGGAGAGGAGAAGGGAGTTGAGGGAAATTGGAAGGGGAGGTGAACCATGAGAGAATATGGACTCTGAAAAACAATCTGAGGGTTTTGAAGGGGCAGGGGGTGGGAGGTTGGGGGAAGCAGGTGGTGGGTATTGGAGAGGGCTCGGATTGCATGGAGCACTGGGTGTGGTGCAAACACAATGAATAACTGTTACGCTGAAAAGAAATAAAAAATTTGAAAAAAAATAGGAATTTCAATTTTAAAAAAGCACATGAAATAAGGAAGAAAGGAATTAAAGAGAATGGACAACAGGAAGGAAGGAAAAGAAGGAGGAAAAAAGAAAGAAAGAAGGAAAAATATCATGGCAGGATACAGAGAACTTCAGAGCTTTAAGTTTGACCTAATCCTGGCTCTAGCATTGTTTAAGCGCATTCAGACTTCTATAAAACAAAAAACAAAAAACAGAAACACACCACCACACTCTAAGTGGTTAATAAAAACAGAAATCAATGTCCCATAGTTCTAGAGGCTAAAAGTCTGAGACCAGGGTGCCAACACACTCAGATGAGAGCCCTCTTCTGGGTCGCAGACTTACTATGTCATTACAGAGTGGAAGGGTCTAAGGAGATCTGTGCGTTCGCTTTTATAAGAGCACCAACTCTATTCATAAGAACTTCACTCTGATGATTTGGGCACCTCCAAAAGCCCCACCTTCTAATGCCATCATGTTGGGCATTAAGATTTCAGCATAAAAATTTGGGGGGATGCAAACTTTCAAACCAGAGCAACCATGTATTTTCTACCCTGAATTAAGCCACTTTTCCTCTCTATGCCTCAGTTTCCCTACTTGTCAAAGAGCAGGGGTAGGTGGGGCTGGATTAAATCATTTCTAAGTTCTAGGTTTCTGAATTTCTGAATTTCATATCTCTAAAAAAAGATATCTACCTTCAAATCTCATTTTAAAAAGAAACCGGGTTGGTTTGGTTATGTATTCTGGGATAGTAAGGTGAGAGGTCAGGGAATCAGTTCTGGAACACGTCTTCTTGGGTTTAAATCTCTGCCCTGCCATGGGACCTTGAACAGATGATTTCACCTTAGTTTCCCCATCAGTAATACACCGATAAGAAGTATCACACGGCTATGTCAGGTAGCTGTGGGTCTGATGAAATAAATCCTATGATGCATGCAAAATGCATAGCACAGTGATTGGACAGTGGGCAGTCCTCAACAAATGCTTACTTAACACAATGCAGCAAGTCAGATGGCAGGCCATGAGACTCCAGTGCTATACCTATTTATAAACGCTCAAAGAAGGGTGAACCACAGAAGGGCTGCTCCAAAGACCACCATCAGAGTGGTCTGACATAGAACAATATCAACAGACTTATATCTCCTTTAAACATAGATAAGAAGACAGCCTAGTTAGAGATCATTTTTCATGCTTTGCGCTGCCTCTTTTTCAGAGATGGCCTTATTTGAGGGGTCAAGTATCTTCCAGAAAACTACTTTCATTTTCATGGAGCTAGGGAAATCTCCCATGGAGAATTGAAAACACTCCCTTTCATTGTAGTCGGTCAGACTTTTCCCCAGGAGATGCATTCAATGATCCAAACACAAGTAGGTCAATAGAACACATAACTTTAAAGTTTGCTTGGAATTTTCTCCTAATATATTCATAATGTTTTTAAACACCCATCTTTTCAGCTTTCTTCAAGAAAAATAACATCAGATTGATATGGAAGAAGGAATGTCTGTCAGTTATTTCTATAGATAATATATAAACTGTGTTTATAAAAAATGTTTCTTGGAAATATTGAGTTTTTTTCCCAAAATATTACAGACTGTTTAAAAAAACTGATGAAAAATTATCTGTGCTGGATTCTTTAATCGAGTCCTAGAAGCAACAGCCCATAAAATGAAGCCAATTCAGAGACAATGAGGAACCCTTTCTTTTTGCCCAGAAACAAAGGTGCAAAATTAACAGCTCTTCTGTCCATCACCCTCCTCCCACCATGATGTCCTGATTGCCTGAAGAATGCACTCAGAGAACTTAATTGCATCTAAGACTTTTTGATTTCTTCCTTTTTCTGGCCCTCTCTTCCCCAAACTGACATCTTTTACAATTTACCTTTCTTCACAGATTTTCTAAGTGTATTTTTATCAATAATTTTGCTATTAGAGAACCTATTTGTGTTCTAGTAGCCTTTTCAATGCCTTAACCTGAAAAAATATAACAATTTTTGATAGGCTCAAGCCTTTATGGAGGTTGGGGACATTTCCCTGTGCTTATTTTTCTTGATAGAGATGATTGAAACTGGAATATTCTGAAGATAAACTTCCTTCCCTAAGAGCACTCACTGAAATATCCTCTAGTAATATCAAATGATTAGAAAAGGAATACATTTACTATTCTGGTTACATTCTGGAAATATTCCTTGCAAGTGATGATCTGTATATTTGTGGAAAGACATTCAGTCAACTGCATTTCTGCATAAAGATTAAAAGCCTAGAATAAAGGCATGCTAAATAAAGGGACAACAAAGAGAAATTTGGATACAGTGTATTATCATGGTGTGATACTTTGCATGTGATTCCAACTCATAGAAGGTACGGAATAAACTCAGTCAGAGTAAGACAAAATGGAGTCACAGTGGTCAGTGTGAACGCCCACATTTGTTGTTTGTCAATATCTGATGTAGGGCTTTGAGTGTGTCCATGTAGATAAGCTGTGTAACTGGTAAGTAAAACTTGTTTGGAAATGTCCACAGAAAGACTTGTGGGGAGATAGAGCGGACTAAGCTGACATGGCAAAAATCCTCAGATGGAACCTTTACTACACCCACCTTAGTGAACGCTTAAAAGAAGGAACCGTCTAGCAGCAGCTGGAAGGCTGATGGACCATCCATGCAATACACTGCTTCAGAAAGGTGCTCTTGGAAGCTCTGACTGCACAGAAGGCACCTGACTGAACTTCCAGTCATCCTTTGTCTCAGGATTGAAGACGAGGATGGTGCTTCACTGCTCACATTGGGATGCCACCTTCTTGGATCCTCTTAAGAGTGTTTCATTAACTTCCCCCTCTAACCTCACATGACTAACTTGTGGGGTAGGTTTCAGGATAAACCAAGTGATTTGTGAATAGAATATTGGCTACCTTGGTTATTTGAAATGTGCCACAATCTGGTGACCCTTACCTGACCTTGCCATTCATTCTGCTTTATGTATTGATAGTGTCTGTTCAATTCATGGCCTCAGAAAATGGTTCTATGGTAAGAAAGAGCATAGAGAGGAAGGTAGTAGCTAACCTGACTCTAACATTTCACTGTGTGATCTTGGAACAAGTCTCGTCCCCCACTCTGAGCATGTATCTCTTTATTTAAAAAATGAAGTAGTGAACTAAAGTATTTTTAAGCTTTCTACCAGTTCTAAAATTTCATGATGGTAATTATCACTGCCTGGGGTTATGCATAGTCTCTGGATCCTGGAGGATTCAAGTTTATTTTAATTCAGCATTCAAGATCATGCCCCAGTTAGCCTCTTGCCAACAGAGCCTTGATTTTCTCTACTCTCTCGTGGAAATCTGTTTGAAATAGCTGCTATTTGGCTTCCAGCTCTCTCACCTGCCAAATTAGTTTCCTCCTTGATCTAGCCCTAACTGGCACTATTTTCTTATTTATGACCCACCACTTTCCAGATAGGTTTGGAGGAAGGCTTAATTCACTATGATACTGTGATTTACAGGAAATATATGTTTGGTCACTAAAGTGACCAAAATATGTTTGTCATTGACGTTTGGTCTTCCACCACAGTTCCTATCTCCTGGCTTCTAAAACCCTTGGAATTTCCTGTGATGAGGGTGATAGAGGTGTCTTTTGCTATGTTAATGAGGTGACTTTTAGAAAGCCCCTCCACTCTCTGATTGCTTCCCATTTAGTTTTCCCTCTCTTCCCCTATGGTTCTCTATGCTATGCCTTGTATTCCACATATGAGTAAAACCATATGATAATTGTCTTTATCTGAGTTATTTCGCTTAGCGTAATCCCCTCCAGTTCCATCCATGTCAATGTAAATGTTAGGTATTCATCCTTTCTGATGACTGAGTAATATTCCTTTGTACATATGGACCACATCTTCTTTATCCAGTCATCTGTTGAAAGGTATCTCAGTTCCTTGTGGACATTGCTGCTATGAACATTGAGGTGCATATGCCCTTTCTTTCCACTACATTTTTGGGGTAAATACCCAGGATGCAATTGCTGGTCATAGGGTAGCTGTTTTTAATTTCTTGAGGAACCTCCATAATGTTTTCCAGAGTGGCTGCACCAGCTTGCATTCCCACCAACAGTGTGAGAGGTTTCCCCTTTCTTCACATCTTCACCAACATTTGTTATTCCCTCTCTTTTAATTTTTGCCATTCTAAGTGGTGTAAGGTGGTATCTC
The DNA here is from genome assembly GCF_011764305.1 of Mustela putorius furo. Classification (NCBI taxonomy): domain Eukaryota; kingdom Metazoa; phylum Chordata; class Mammalia; order Carnivora; family Mustelidae; genus Mustela; species Mustela putorius. Next base: position 10,642,487 of record NW_025422049.1, read on the forward strand.
ATTGTGGTTTTGATTTGTATCTCCCTAATGCTGAGTGATGTGGGACATTTTTTTCATGTGGAAAGCCCTTTCATAACCTATGAATTAGGGTGGGGGCTGGTCCTTTATCATATACTTCAATAAACTGCTTATCTTGTTTCCCGGAGTTCTGTGAGATGCTCTAACAAATTAATCAAACCTAATGAAGTGGTCATTGGACCATGCCTAGGGCATGCGACTGGTGTCTGGAGTGGGGTGAGGGGCAGTTTTGTAGAACTAAACTCTTAACCTGTGGAATCTGATGCTATCTCCAAGTAAAGAGTGTCAGAATTGAGTTGGTGTTCCAGAATTGCTTGGACTTGGCGGGGGAGGGGGAGCAGGGTAGATAACACTGGAATTGGGTCTGGGAATCCTAAAAGATCCACTTTATCCTGGGTTTCCCACTGTTTCCTGATAAATTAGTTTTGTCTCACACATCTGATTCCGAATATATTTTTCCCCTCTACTTTGCCCTGGTTCAACTATTATGTTGTCTCTTGGTTATTACTGTGTATATCCATAAACCTCCACACATAACTTGTATAAAGTGAATTTTATTGGCAACAAAAGGAATACACTCAATATATACTTAGGTTAACTACAAAAATATTTTCCTTATGACTCCTTTTGGTGTCTACATTTTTTCCAATGAGATGTGAATCCTTCTTTAGAGACTCCTAGAGAAAAATGTTGAATTGGCTAAATTATTGGAATTTTCTTTAAAAAATACAGTGGGGTATCTAGGAGGCCAGGGATTATCAGTTGTCTTAAGTGCTGTGCTGTGTTGAATAAACCAATATCAGTTGGTAGAGATTTTATGATTCTCTCTACTCCTGGGTATTATAAAATAGAAATACCATATTACTCAAGGCTTTCAAGTTACAAAGTTCCTTTTTTATTCCTTCGCATTTATAGTTTTAATGTAAACTGAAAACTGACCTAAAGTAGAGCAATCAAAATTAAACCCTTTCAAGGATTTAAAAATCCGTACACTTTTACCTTCTCTATCCTTATTTTCAACTGAATGCCAGTCAGTCCTTAATAAGCCCTTTCTCGCTCGCTCTCTCTTCCCTCTCTCTTCTCTCTCTCTCTCTCTTTCTCAAAGCCAAATATGGGTGATCTTCAAGCACTGGTGTCCACGTCTTATCCCTATAACTCAAAATGAATCAGCATTTACAACCATTTGGTTAGTATAAACAGGCAGAAAAATCAAGACAATCCATATAACTAGAACCACTTGCTGAATCACAGGATTCCAGGTAAAGACTACAGATGTCCCATTATCTTATAACCCTATTACTGGGTCTAGGCAAATGATAAAGAGATGGCACAGATCCACTCATTCATACACCTTTTACTCACAGGAGACCACTGATTCCTATTATTTCTGCCTATAATAATGATTGACACTTATTGAGCACTTAATCTGGGACAAGCACTGTTCTAAATGTTATATATGCATTACCTCATTTAAGCTTGTTCCCTGGATTATGCAATAAGTGCTATTTTTATCTTCATATTAAAAATGGGAAAAGTAAGTTACAAGGAAGTTAAGTAGCCTGCAAAGTCACAGAGTTAGTAACTGGCAGAGCCATGATTTGAATGCAGCAGTCTGGTCCCTATATTAACCATCTCTCTAGAGGAAATGTGGATATTCTCTGGTGATAATAGTAGTTCTGACAAAAATGGTTCTTTTGAAGGATGAAATAGGTAGCCTATTCCCGCGAGAAAATGAAGGAGTCAAGAAAAATGCAATTACCGTATCTAAAATTGTTTCTTCACCACCCAAGTATAATACTTGAGTTTTTGTTTTGTTTTGTTTTACATTGAATAGGGTTAATAAGGTTGCTTTCATAACAAGAATTTACCCAGAAATGGTAGTATATTAAACCATTGTCATCCATTGCCAAGTTGGCTATTCATCAAATTTATTAGTAAAATGAAGGAACACTCATATAACAGGGGAAAGGACACAAGATATAGTTTCCATACTACACCAAGTTAAACCAGGAAGATGCAGGGAATTCACAGAGGTGCTGTGGGATAATTTTAAAATTTAATGGGAAACAGTATGGTATTTGACATATATCAGTTGTCAGATGGAGTACTAGCTCAAGACATTTCACAATTTCAACATTAGATTTTACTGCATTAGTTTTGATGACATCATACATTTGCTGTGCTGGGATTTTTGTAGTTCTTGTGATTAAAAAGCACATACTGGGGGTGCCTGGAAGGCTCAGTGGGTTAAGCCTCTGCCTCTAGCTCAGGTCATGATCTCAGGGTCCTGGGATCGAGCCCTGCATAGAGCTCTCTGCCCAGCAGGGAGCCTGCTTCCCTCTCTCTCTCTGCCTGCTTCTCTGCCTACTTGTGATCTCTCTGTCAAATAAGTAAATAAAATCTTTTAAAAAATACATGCAAGCTTGTAATTTAAAAATTAAAAAATAAATTTTAAAAAAGCACATGCTGTGTGAAAGTCATTGTGGAGTATGAAATGACGATATCCAATCTGATTTTAAAAGTTTAAAAAGTTATGTATCACATAAGTAAGTAATTGTGATTATTTGAAAGTGAAATACATATTTTCTTTTCATTTAGGTGTGTAGCTTTTTTCCCCCAAATTGCCACTAAGTTGTTAAGATATAAAGAGTTTCTAAGATTTCCAGAGAAGATGGCCAAGTAAAAGGACCCTAAGCTTACCTCATTCCATGGATACAACCAGATAACACCCATATCAGTGTAAATGATCCAGAAAACAACCTAAAGACTGGCAGAACAAACCCTCCACATCTAAATGTAGAGAAAAGCTATACTGAAAGGGTAGGAAGGACACAGATGTGATCAGGAGCTAAATGAACCTGTGGGTCTGTCTGTGGGAAGGAAGGTCACTGCAGGCATGGACAGAGGAGAGAAACAGACTCTCACATAGTGGAGCCCACCTGGGGAAGATGAATTTGGCTTTGAAAACCAGAGGGGCCAAATTTCATGAGTTATTACACTCAGCAGGGCTTAAAACCTGAAACTTGAAAAATCAGCAGGCTCGGGGCACCTGTGTGGCTCTATCGATTAAATCTCTGCTTTCAGCTCAGATCATGGTGCCAGAGTCCTGGGGTCAGAGCCCCATGTTGGGCTCCCTGCTCAGCACGGATTCTACTTCTCCCTCTGCCCTCCCCATGCTCATGCACACCCTCTCATTCTCTATCAGTTAAATAAATAAATAAATAAACAAACAAACAAAATCTTTAAAAATAAATCAGCAGGCTCATAGGAGAGCCAGGAGGGCAAGAGGAAACGGAGTCTCTGCATTTTAAAGAGACAGCATCAGATGTTGGCGAGGATGTGGAGAAAGGGGAACCCCCCTATACTGTTGGTGGGAATCCAAACTGGTGCAGCCACTCTGGAAAACAGTATGGAGGTTCCTCAAAACATTGAAACTAGAGCTACGACCCAGCAATCACACTACTGGGTATTTACCCTAAAGATACAAATGTAGTGATACAAAAGGGCACACGCACCCGAATGCTTATAGCAGCAAAGTCCACAAAAGCCAAACAATGGAAAGAGCCTAGTTGTCCACCAACAGATGAATGGATAAAGAAGATGTGATATAGATACACACACACACACACACACACACATATACTGGGGGCACCTGGGTGGCTCAGTGGGTTAAGCCTCTGCCTTCAGCTCATATCATGATCTCAGGGTCCTGGGATCAAGCCTACACTGAGCCTACACTCATACACACACACACACACACACACACACACAAAAGAATACTGTGCAGCCATCAAAAAATGAAATCTTGCCATTTGCAATGACGTGGATAACTATAGGATATTATGCTAAGTGAAATAAGTCAATCAGAGAAAGACAGTTATCATATGATCTCTCTGATATGAAGAATTTGAGAGGCAGGTCAGGGGGTAGTGGTGGGTAGGGAGGGAAGAAATTGAAACAAGATGGGACCGGGGAGGGAGACAAATCATAAGAGACTCTTAATCTCAGGAAACAAACTAAGAGTTGCTGGGGGTGGGGAGGGAATGATAAAGTGGCTGGGTAATGGACACTGGGGAGGATATGTGCTATGGGGAATGCTGTGAACTGTGTAAGACTGGTGATTCATAGACCTGTACCCCTGATTGAAATAATACATCATATGTTAAAAGAGAGAGAGAGAGAGAATCACAAACAGCCCTTCTATACAGCATAGAAGAAGCAGTCTGAAAAACACTTAGGGTATATGGGAGAGAGATTCGTTTGCTAATCTCAGAGCACATGCTGGAGGGGTAGGGATCATTGGAAGACTTTTCCAGGAACAGAGAAGCTATAAGGCACCATTTCCCTCTCTAACCCCCCAGCCTAGACCCATGGATACCTACAGGAAACAGTGCGCCGCCAACGCTTGCTGCCTAACTTGCTAACAGTGATCCCCATGCTGGTTTCTCCTGCAGATTGGTGCTACCGTATCTCTGACGAATGCGTGGTATGACTCAATTTAAGACAAAAGCAGCCCCAGACTGGGTCACTCACAACAAAGGAACCAAACTCTGGCCATAACAGGCAATGAGAGCCATTGCAGACAATTGAACTGAAGGCAAAGGCAGCTCAGCAATAACAGCAGGGTACATGTAACACACAGACACCCTGAAACTCCAGCTTCTGGTGACTAAGGGACATTGCACTACAGGGCACTACAGGACCTCTTCTTCGTAAGGACAGTACTTTCAAAAGTGGAGGATGTAGCTGCATTTCCTAACATATAGACATAGAAACAGACAGAAAAAATGAGGACACAGAGGAATATGTCCCAAATGAAAGAACAGGGCAGAGGTGCCTGGATGGCTCAATCGGTTAAGCATCTGCATTCAGTTCAGGTCATGATCCTAGGGCCCTGCAATCAAACCCCGCATTGGGCTCCCTGCTCAGCAGGGAGCCTGCTTCTCCCTCTCCCTTTGACTGTTGCTCACCCTGCTGTGCACTCTTTCTCTCTGTGTCAAATAAATTAATTAATTAAATCTTTTTTTTAAAAAAAAGAAAGAAAGAAAAATGAAATGAAATGGGGCAGAATCACCTCTGGCAAGAGACCTAACTGAAATGGAGATAAGTAAAATGACTGATAAATAATATTAAAGTAGTTGTCATAAAGATACTCACTGGACTTGAGAAAAGAGTGGAGGACATCAGTGGTATCCTTAACAACAACAACAAAAATTTAAAAAGAATGAATCAGGGGTGAAGAACTCAATAAATGAAATTCAAAATACACTTGGTGGAATAAATAGACTAGAAAAAGAAAATATCAGTGACTTGGAGTACACAGTAATGGAAAGCAGTTGAGCTGAAAAGATGAGAGAAAAATAATAACAAAAAATAAGAATGGACTTAGGGAGCTCAGCCAGATCATCACATCAAGCATAATAACATTTGCCTCATTGGGATCTCAGGAGAAGAGAGAGAAAAGGGGGCAGAAAATTTATTTAAATAAATAATAGCCCCAGACTTCCTAAATCTGGAACAGAAATCCAGATGCAGGAGGTACAAATGGTCCTTCAAACCCATACAAAAAGGTCTACACCAAGAACGTGTAATTAAAATGGCAAAAAGTAGTGATAAAGAGAGAATATTTAAGCACTAAGAGAAAAGAAAAACAGTTACATACAAGGGAAATACCATAAGGCTATCAACTGATTTTTTTTTAGCAGAAATTTTGTAGGCCAGAAGGGAATGACATGATATATTCAAAGTGCTGAAAGAAAAAACAAAAAACAGCAGCCAGGAATACTCTATCCAACAAGGCTATCATTAAAAATAGAAAGAGGGGGCGCCTGGGTGGCTCAGTAGGTTAAGCCGCTGCCTTCGGCTCAGGTCATGATCTCGGGGTCCTGGGATCGAGTCCCGAAACGGGCTCTCTGCTCAGCAGGGGCCTGCTTCCTTCCCTTCCCCTCTCTCTGCCTGCCTCTCTGCCTACTGTGATCTCTCTCTGTCAAATAAATAAATAAAATATTTAAAAAAATAAATAAATAAAAATAGAAAAAGGAATAATAAATAAATAATAAAATGATTAATAATAATAAATAATAAATGCACCTGGGTGGCTCAGTGGGTTGAGCCTCTGCCTTTGGCTCAGGCCCAATGCGGAACTCAGTATTGAGTTCCGCATTGGGCTCTCTGCTCAGCAGGGAGCCTGCTTCTCTCTCTCTCTCTCTCTGCCTACTTGTGATCTCTCTGTCAAATAAATAAATAAAATATTAAAAAAAAACTTTAAAAACAAAGAGTGTAACAAGAGAACAAAGGACAGTACATAATCACAAACAGAAAATGCAACAAGAAGATACAAAATTATAAATATTTATGCATCCAACACGGGAGCACCCAAATACATAAAGTAACTAAAAACAAAAATAAAGAAAATAATTGGTAATAATACAATAATAGTAGGGGACTTCAGCACCCCACTTACATCAATCCATAAATCATCCAAATAGGAAATAAACAAGGAAACAGTGGCTTTGAATGACACACTAGACCAAACGGATCTATAAGATATATTCAGAACATTCCATCCTAAAACAGCAAAATACACATTCTTCTCAAGGACACGTGGAACTTTCTCCAGAGTAGATCACATATTGAGTCACAGTTAAAGTCTCAACAAATTCCAAAAGACTGAAGTCATACCATGGTTCTTTTTTCACCACAATACTGTGAAACTAGAAATCAACCACAAGAGAAAAATCTGGAAGAATACATATACATGGAAGTTAAATAGCATGCTACTAAACAATGAATGGGTCAACCATGAAATCAAAGAGGAAATTAAAAAAATACATGGAAACAATTGAAGAGGAAAACACAATTGTCCAAAATCATTGAGAGACCATAAAAACTGTTACAAGAGGGAAGTTTATAACAATACAGGCCTACCTCAAGACAGAAGAAAAATCTCAGAAAACCTTACATGCAAAAGAGGTAGAAAAAGAACAAACAATGCAAAACCAGTAGAAGAAAGGAAATAATAAGGAGTAGAGCACAAAGTAAATGAAATAAAAACTAAAAATCAGTAGAACAAATCAATGAAACTAAGACCTGGTTCTTTGAGAAGATCAACATAAAACTTTAATCAGAATAATCGAAAGAAAAAAAAAAGAGAGGAGAGGAATCAAATAAACAAAATCAGAAATAAAAGAGGAGAAATAACAACTGATACCACAGAAATAAAGGATTATAAGAGAATACCATGGAAAATTATATGCCAAAAAATTGGACAACCTAGAAGAAATAGATAAATTCCTGGAAACATACAATTTTCCTAAACTGAATCAGGAAGTAATAGAAAATTTGAATAGACTGATTACCAGCAATGAAACTGAATTGGTAATCAAAACAAACAAAGTAAAAAAGAGAGGAACCAAAAAAGAGACTCTTTCCTATAGAGAACAAACCAATGGTCACCAGAGGGGAGGTGGGGGGGGGATGGAGGAAATAGGTGATGGGGATTAAGAGTGCACTTACCTCCATGAACAGAGTAATTGATGGAATTGTTGAATCACTATATTGTACAGCTGAAATCAGTATAAATAGCACTGTATGTTAATTATAAGAGAATCAGAAAAAAAACATGCCACTTTCAAAATTGTTTGAAATTAACTACTAATTTGTTTGAAATTAAGATCTTCTTATGGCCTGGTAAAGGGAAAGTGAACACAATTACTGAGACACTAAGTGATCTGTGAACAGAGGAATTTGGGGAACTTCAGTGAACTGATTACAACACGTATTTATTTTGTGGGTAGAAGGTAGAAAGAGGGTCAGTCCAATATCTGAGCTGGCAGGCATTGCCCCATCTGAATGGGCACATGAATGGGAAGAAAGTGTTGCAGAACAGAAATGGAGCAGTCCTAAAGGACAACTAGAGACCCAAATCACCCATGAGTACATTAGACTTCAAGCTCTATGAGGAAAGACAGAGACCATGTAAATTTAATTCTCTTGTGGTTTCTCAGTTTCTAGCATATTTTCTGGCAGAACAAACATTTTCTGAACGAAGAATGAGTGGAATCTTTTTTTTCTAGTCTTATCTCAATAGTTCAATCTGGCCAGCTGGCAAATAAAGTTGTTAACTGTCCTCCTTGTCTCTAGCAATCTAAAATGGAAAGATCCCATTTGATTATATCACAGCTTACAAGCACTGCTCTCTTAGCCAACAATGAGTGCTTCCTAGGACTTAGGGACACCTTTACCCTGATACTACTTCCCACCTAAGCTGGGGATACCTAAACAACTCTGTTGGGAACTAAATTTAATATAGGCTCAAAACCACTGATGAATTCAGAATGCTGTTGTTGGGGACATTGACATTGATTCATTGTTTTTTTTTTTTTTTTACCTTTTTTGCCTTGGTTAACTTAAGTAAAATTAAGTATAATTTTCCTTTAAAATCAGGAACAAGATAGCATGACTCACTATCAGTATTTCTATTTATGGTGGGCCAGAGGTCCTAGCAATATAGAAAACAATAAAAAGAATCACAAAGTATAAGTTTTGGTAAGCTCAAAACAATAAGTTATTTTCACATGATAAAATGGTCTATATAGAAAACTAGAAAAAGTAATCACAGATAAATTCTCAGCACCATCTTAGAAAAGTAAGGTTGCTGGATGTAATATTAACATTAAAGTTCATTTCTATAGGCCAATATCCAAAAAACTAGAAAATACAATTTAAAATCAAACAACTTACAAGAGAAATTTTTACAAGTCAGTTTCCATTTTCTGCTTCTAGCATGATGGAGTAACAGGTACTTGTCTTAAAACAACTAGAAAACTGGGCAATTTAAAAAAAATTATTTTATTTATTTGTCAGAGAGATTGAGAGAGAGAGAGAGAGAGAGAGAGCATGAGCAGGAGCACAAGCAGAGGGAGTAGGAGAGGGAGAAGCTGGCTTCCCATGGAGCAGGGAGCCTGATGCGGGGCTCAATCCCAGGAACCTGGGACCACGACCCGAGCCACAGGCAGAAGCTTAACCGACTCCATCACCCGGAAGTCCTTGGGCAACGTTTTTAAAAACATCTGCAGGGGCACCTGGGTGGCTCAGTGGATTAAGCCTCTGCCTTTGGTTCAGTTTATGATCTCAGGGTCCTGGGATCAAGCCCTGCATCCAGCTCTCTGCCCACGGGGGAGCCTGCTTCTCCCCTCCCCCTCTCTGCCTGCCTCACTGCCTACTTGTGATATCTCTCTCTCTGTGTCAAATAAATAAATAAAATCTTTAAAAAATAAAAAGAAATAAAAACTGTCTACAAACATTAGACAATAAAAAGTGAATGACTCTTACCCTGGAGAGAAGTGAAAACAATGAGATGAGCTTTATGATCATTTTGTCTCTCTTCCTGGGGACACTTTCTGGACCAAAAGAACAAGGAATGGAAAGCTAAGCAGAGAATAAACATTTTTAATGATTTGAGAAGACAGACATTGGGAATGCTGAGGTCCTTGAACTTTGTGAACAAAAGGGACCTATTCAAAGAAAGTGTTGTAGAATATTTGTAGGTGATTCCTTGAATCAGTTGCACAATATTAAGACACCCACGAAGAAGATGAAAATCCATGGTGAAATAAAATAGCTCTGAGACAAATAATTCTCAGAGCTTTCCCAGGGTGGTGAAATAGTCAAATTCTCAGCAGCTAGTGTGAAATTTGCTGTGCATCTAAATAATTCAGTTGAGAATCCCACAAGTGTCATACCTTAGAAATAGGACTACACAAGTCCTAGAGTAAATACCATCGTAGACTCATGCCACAAAGCCTAAAACTGGCTTCAAAAGTATCAAGCTGATCCAAGAGTACACTTAATGCCAGTCATAACACAATCCAACACTGGCTAAAGCAAGATAACAAATTTCCAGTACTTGGCAATGTAAACTTCACACTGTTGAAGCATCCAGTTCCTATTAATAGACATGCAAAGAGGCAGGAAAGTGTGACCTATAACTTGAATGGAAATAAGTCAATAAGAACAGACCCAGAAATTAGAGAGATGGTAGAATTTGCAGACAAACATTTTAAACGGTTGTTATACATATGCCAAGGAATTCCAGAAACACATGAAAATGAGAAGAGAAACCAGTGCTACAAAAAAAATCAAATGAATATTCTAGTGCTGAGCAATATACTGTTGAGAACGTAAGCTTTACTGGGAGAGAAAAGCAGTGGGTTAAGTACTGAAAAATAAAGGATAGGCTCTTTAAGATGTAGAAATAGAAACTGTCCAAACTGAGCTACAGTGAGAGAAAATAATGAATAAAGTTAGCAGACCATCAGGGGAATCTGGCTAACATATAAATAATTATAATATCAGAAGAGAAGGAGGGCAAAAAAAATTAGAAAATAATGACTAAAATTTTCCAATATTGAGCAGAAGTATAAACAAAGATCCAAGAATTTTAGCAAACTTCAAGCAGGATAAAAACACGACCACCAAAGTACAGTGTGATCCAGTAGATGAAAACCATGAACAGAAAAAAAATATCATTCAATCAACAAAAAGAAAGATGAATACACAAAGAGAAGGAATTCTTTTTTTAAAAAATTTATTTGTTTATTTTAAAGAGAGAGCACAAACAGGATGGCAGAAGGAGAAAGAAAAATCTCAAGCAGAATTCTCACTGAGTGCAGGACTCCATGTGGGGCTCGATCTCATGACCCTGACCTGAGATCACCACCTAAGCTGAAACCAAGAGTCCAATCATATGCTCAACCAACTACACCACCCAGGTACTCCGGGAAAAAATTCCTTATAAAAGATGACAGATATTTGATCAGAAAAAAATGCATGCCAGAAGACCGTGAGCTTTCAGTAAGTGCTGAAAGAAACAAGAAAATCTTAGCCTGGAATTTTATACCAGTGAAAACATTCTTTAATAAAAGAAGGCACATGGGTGGCTCAGTTGGTTAAGCGGCTGCCTTCGGCTCGGGTCATGATCCCAGCGGCTTGGGATCGAGTCCCACATCGGGCTCCTTGCTCCGCAGGGAGCCTGCTTCTCCCTCTGCCTCTGCTGCCCCTCTGCCTGCCTGTGCTCACTTGCTCTCTTTCTCTCTCTCTTTGGCAAATAAATAAATAAAATCTTAAAAAAAAAAAAAGAAGGCACAATGAAAACACACAATCAGTCAAATAAAAGCTGTGAGTGGTCATGCATTACAAAAACTTGGTCAAGGACATTCTTCAGATTGAAGGAAAAATTATATCAGTCACAATTTAAAATTAATATGAAGAATATGTGGGTGAATAAAAGAGTTAGATTTATCATTAACTTACACATGGAACAACAAATAAACCACATGAGTATATTAAAATTTGTCCTCCAAATACTCTATACTAGGTAACGATGGACATTGATCTCCAAGAATCAGAGAAGAAATAACCTGTTCTTAATGTTGCCCAGGTACTGCCTAGAGCAAAGCCCCAGGCCACAGAGAACAGGATGGGGGACTCGAGTGAAGCACAGCAGTCTACCTGAGTTGTCTGGGAAGGCCAAGACACCTAGAATTCAGAGGGACAAGTAGTGAAGAAGACAGAAGTGCACAGAGAACTTGGTAACTGCAAAGCAATCTCTTGGAGTTTTGTTGTTGTTTTTTAAAGATTATTTGTTTACTTGAGAGAAAGAGAGTGCCAGTGGGGTGGGGAGGAGAAAAGGGAAAGGGAGACTAACACGGGGCTCGATCCCAGGACCCTGGATCATGACCTGAGCCAAAGGCAGATGTTTAACCCACTGAGCCACCCAGGTCCCCCCTCCTAGAATATTTAGCTAAATGTCGATCATTGCATATGGGTGAGGTTACAGAAAGAATCATCCAAAAGAATTGCAGAAAAAAAAATCTTAAAACTTATATAAGACTAGGCATGAAGCCCATTCCCACCATCCAGAATGAACAGTCTTAATCTCATAATTCAGAGCATTGGGTGGAGTTCTCAGAAGTTTTTTTGTTTGCTTCTGTTTTTGTTTTTACCTCAGGAACAGGAAAAAATTATGCTAGACTAAACACTGGTTTGGTGTCACCTAACAACAATAAAAATAACACCCAAAGGGATCAAACTTTTTCCATGTAACATAAATATGCCCCAGAATGAAGCTCAAGAATATTTTTAGAAATGCCACCATATCCGTCATCAAACAAGATGAAACTCACAATGGCTGTTATCCAGTCAGAATTAAGAGGCATGCAATGAATAAGGAACATAGTAATGTAACAATGATGAATATTTATCAATCATAAATGACTCCAAATTGACATTATAGATTAAGTAGACAAAAACATTAAAATTGTTTTTAGTATAGTTTCCATATTTTCAAGAAGCTACAGAAAAATTGAATATATTACACAGATAAATGGAAAATATAAATAGACCCTAATAAAATTCCTAGAGATAAAATATCAATGTCTAAGATAAAAAATACTCTGAATGTTATTAAGAGCAGAGCAGACAGTGCAGAATAAATGATTAGTGAATGCAAATGTTATAATAGAAACTATCTGAAATGAAGCAGAGGGAAAATATGAATAGGGCATATGTGCACTATAAAAAAAAAAATCCAAGCTGCCAATATATGTGGAATTGGAGTCCCTGAAGGAGAGGAGAAAGTGGGGGAATAAAAAAAGTATTTGAATTAATGGCTCCAATGTTGATGCAAATAATCAACTTACAGTTTCAGGAAGTTAATGAACTCTAAGTACAAGACACATGAAGAAATTGACCCTAAGTTATGCTGTGATCAAATCATGTAAGCCCATAAATAAAGAGAAAATATTAAAAGCATTTAGAGGAAAAAGCATGCTTATTATATGCTCCAGAAAAAAGATAAGGACAATGGTAGATTTCTTATTGAAAATAATATAAGCTATAATACAGTGGAGCATGAATTCTTTACTCAGTGAAAATTTCTTTCAAAAATGAAGGTGGAAATAAATACAAATTTAAAAAAATACAAATAAAAATAATGAAGGTGAAGAAAGCAGAGGGGGAGGGGCACCTGGGTGGCTCAGTGGATTAAAGCCTCTGCCTTCGGCTCAGGTCATGGTCCCAGGATCCTGGGATCGAGCCCCGAGTCGGGCTCTCTGCTCAGCAGGGAGCCTGCTTCCTCCTCTCTCTCTGCCTGCTTCTCTGCTTGCTTGTACTCTCTCTCTCTGTCAAATAAATAAAATCTTTAAAAAAAAAAAAAAAAAAGAAAGCAGAGGGGGAGGACACTTCCAGTATGGCTGAATGATGATCTTGGTAATTCCTATCCTGGAAAAGCAGCACTAAAAATGGACAAAATTATTTTTTGAAAGACAGCTACCATTTAAAGACTATGGAAATTTGTCACAGACATTAAACAATGTAAGAAGCATTTGAGAAAATGTACTGAATCTTAGCAAGAACAGTGAAAATCCATGGTGTTTTAACCTGAGGCTTCTCCCAACACAAACACCCCTCTTGACTCCATATTGAAGAAATACCACAAGGGTAGCAGGAGGGGCTAAGATTATTTGGAGCAGGGTGCAAAAAATTCCATATACGGCAATGTTGTTTTCCAGCTGAGGCCCCAGACACCATGGAGCAGAGAAAAAAAAAAATCCCCACTTTTCCCCTGTTTGAATTCCTGACCTGTGAAATCCATGAGACACAATCAATGGCTGCTTTACATCATAAGTGTAGGGTTAATTTGTCACACAGCCATACTAACTGAAGATATCTGTTACATAAAAATCTCCATAAAAGGGAAACAGAACATGGCAGTGTTTTGAAACCCAGATGTTAGGCCAAAGTTGGAAAAGCCTTAAGGTTATCAGAAGAAGCATGAAGGCCATCATAAAATGTGTCATTTAAGGCTTAAAGGAAAGTGAGGAACTTGTTATTGGAACATGGAGGAAAGGAAAATCTTGTTCTGCAAGTGGCGGTAAGTTTAAACACAATGTCACCAACATGTATCTGGAAAAGCGAAACTATATATGGTAAATTGAATGATGCAACTAAGGAGATTTGAAGCAGGGTATCAAAGAGGCCATCTAACATCTTCTTGTTGCTTATAGAAAAATGTTAGAGAAATAACTCAAAGGGAAAACTGTTAAATACAAAGAAAGGTTCAAAAACTGTAACTTACAGGCTTTCCAAGATTCTAGATTTAAAGAACGGTTTTAGAAAAAAGAGAAAATGCATAGTAAGATTATAAGATCCTTTGTAAGACTAGAGAAAAATCTAATATGGTAGCTCCAAGAATCATTTAGTTGAACAAAAGCTCCCTTAAAGATCTTTTCAAACTTGTCCCACAGATCTTCTCAATTTAACAATAGGATTTGTGAGATCTGAAGAGCATTCAGTATTCCTCAGAAGTTGTATGGGGTGCCCAAATAAACCAGGGCTAAACTCAAAGAGATTTATGAGTGTGGCTTTTGTTAATGGAGAAGATTATGTTTTGATTCATAAGAAAATCACTATATTTTTGAAAGACTTAAAATGGCTTGAACTATGAAATTAAAGAGATTTTTGTAACCTCAACTTTTTTTTTAAAAAAGATTTTATTTAGTTATTTGACAGAGAGAGAGAGCATAAGCAGGCAGAGCAGCAGGCAGAGGGAGAGGGAGAAGCAGGCTCCCCACCAAGCAGAGAGCCTGACATGGGGCTCGATCCCAGAACCCTGGGATCATGACCTGAGCCAAAGGCAGACACTTAACTGACTGTGCCACCCAGGTGACCTTGTAGCCCCAACTTTTTATGAGTAGGATGCATGGTAAAAAAAAAAAAAAAAGAAAGAAAGAAAGAAAAGAAAAGAAAGAAAAGTCAGCTATAAACACATCCCACTTTTTAATTGAGAAGGAAAGATGAATAAAATCATGGAATCAAAAGCTTTGATGAGTCATTCCCAGGCCATAGGACTGAGCCCTCACCAAGGAACTAGCAACATGCAGCGAACTGGATCACTGAATTGCTGTGGCCTTTTGACTCCAACATGTCTCGTGCTTGTCTCCCTTTGTAGAGGAGTATCTATGCTTGTCAAACATTTCATGTTGGTGTGTGTATGTGTGCATGTGGGTGTGAGTGACAGATAGCATCTCTTCAGTTCACAGGATTTTCAAATCAAGAGGAGCTATACTTGACTACATGGACATGAGGTCCGACAGCTGAGCAGCCTCACCCAACAGAGCACAAATCTCGGTGAGGTCCTGGGTCTTGAGATTGAACCTGTCACTTAATGGGATGAGAGTCTGGGGGTTTTGGAGGAGACACATGTGAATTTTGTGTGTAAGAAGAATGTGAATTTTTCAGGCCAGAGGAGAGACCGTGGTAGATGGTAGATCCATGACAGATATATGCCACATATATGTGACAATGTGAGTAACATCTCCTCCCTCTGAGAGCTGAGGTTTCTGTCCTCTCTCTGTTGATTCTGGGTAGAGAATTGTAACTTTTCTGACCAACACAGTGTAGTAGAAATAGTGTTATATAATTTCTGGGTAGGTCATAAAAAGGATATAGTTTAGATCTGTTCTTCTTTTATCTTGAGATAGTTGCCCTTGAAACCCAGACACCAAGCTCTGAGGAACTTCGGGTCACATGGAGATGCCATATGTAGGCTTACCAATGGAAAATCTAAACTAAGGTCTCAATGGACAGCCTACATAATTTTATACATTAGTGTCTTCAGATTATAATACTCAGGTTTTGGGTCTGCCAACCTGGGGCCCAGTATCATGAAGTAAAGACAAGAAATCTCTATTAAGCCAGGTGTTCATTCCTGTCCCACAGAATATGTGAGCAAACAATTTTGGGATAAATTTTTATCTAGCCTTAGTCAAATATACAGATTTTCTTGGCATGAGCAAAAAAATCGGTCACAAAAAGCACAAACTATAAAAGAAAAAAGTTAACAAATTTGACTTCTTCAAAATCATACTTTTATATCTTTAAAAAAGTGCCATTAAGAAAGTGATGAAGGCAGGGGCACCTGGGTGGCTCAGTCGGTTAAGTGTCTGCCTTCTGCTCAGTCATGATCCCAGGGTCCTGGGATTGAGCCCCATGTCTGGCTCTCTGCTCAGTGGAGAGCCTACTTCTCCCACTTCCTCTGCCTGCTGCTCTACCTGCTTGTGCTCTCTCTCTATAATAAATAAGTTTAAAAATCTTTTTAAAAACAGTGAAATGGCAAGCCACTGAATAAGAAAATACATTTGAATACATATATCTTAAGTAGAACATTTTAACCAAAATATAGAAAGAACACTTACAATTCTTTATTAAGAAGACAACTCACTAAAAAAGAAAAGACAACTCACAAATACAATGGGCAAAATAGTTGAACAATTAAAAAATTACATAGATAGTAAAATATAATAAATATATAAAGATATTTTTAAAAATATAAAAATAGTTAATATAAACATATAGTAGTAAGGACACAATCAACATCAGCTACTCCTAGGGAACATGCAAATTAAAACCACAATGAAAAATGAATATACAGCCACAGAATGATTAACATTTTAGTGCCCCCAAATTACGTATTCCGTGCACATGTTGCTGGTGGAAGTTTAAAATGCTCTACAGAGATCAGGGCCTTTGTCTTTCTCTCCCTGCAGGTGGGAGGCTGCCCAACGGACCTATTTGGTGTTAGCCTGGCATCAGGTTCCCGGCCCCTGGGGGGCTTGCTCAGGTCAATTTTTCCATAACTTTGTGGAGAGAAGGGAAGTAGAGGCGTGGCTTGGTAACATTTCTGTTACATTTCTTTCTCGGAGGAACTGGCCAAAAAAAAAAAAAAAAAAAAAAAAAGAAACTTTGGGAGTGCCTGGGTGTCTCAGTGGGTTAAGCCTCTGTCTTTGGCTCAGGTCATGGTCCCAGGGTCCTGGGATTGAGCCCCGCATCAGGCTCTCTGCTCAGCAGGGAGGCTGCATCCCCCCTCCTCTCTGCCTGCCTCTCTGCCTACTTGTGATCTCTCTCTATGTTAAATATATTTTTTAAAATCTTAAAAATAAATAAAATTCTGGATCACCGGATTAGTCTGAGTGGGGCAGTCCAGCCCAGGCATCTATCTCTCCAATTACTTGGGATATTTCCTCAAACTTCTTCCCCTGAAGCTCAGTTTTTATTTGTTAAAATGGCTCGGTCCTCAGTCTGCACGTAAAAATTCGGGTTGGCACATAATGATTCTGTTCAGGATGCCTTGCCCTGGAAGAAGGTTTGTTTGAAAGCTTATTTGAGAATGAAGCAACTGGAACCTTGAAGCCTTTGAGCCCTCATCATTAATGGGACACACTGCCAGAGGGTATGCACTTGACCACAAAAAAGGCTTTCTCTGCACAGGGTCAGACGACTTGTCGGCAAAGCTGTGGGAAGTGAGCACAGGCCAGTGCATTTATGGAATATAGATCCACAGTTGGGCAGCAGTGAAGTGTGATGAACAGGAGCTTGGGATGGGCTCCTTTGAGAACACTGTGGCCTGTTGGGAATGGAGCTCTGGAAGCCAGGACCCAGAACTTCCGGGGTTGCCAGGGGGCAGTGTTAAGCGTTGAGTACAAAGATGAACTGGGTATCTTGGTGAGTGGCTCTGAAGAGTTCACTTGGAAAATACGGACTTAATCTGCTGGGATGAGCCTGAACACATGCACCGATGCATGGAATGGGTCACCAAAGTGATTCTGCAAGAGTGTCAAGTCAGATCTCTTTTGCACAGCCCTGGAGACTACATACTCTGAAGGGTGGACAACTATGAGATCAAGATTTGGCCAGCTGGGAGAGAAATCAACTGCAAGTGCTTAAAGATGTTGTTTGTCACTGAGACTAGAAGCATCTGCCTACCTCCAAGACTTCAGTATGATGGTACATACATTGTAGTTTGGCAGTGCAGGACTTAGTCGGTTGTGATATTCTCAGGGTCAGTGGACTCCTGAGATAGCAAACATGGCCTTGCATAGCTTTGGAGATATATTTTTCCCATTGTTTGACAACTGTTCCCTGCATATCATAGACTTGCAGACAGAGAACCTGATTAGCCACTGGCCTCTGCCAGAATACAGGAAGACAAGGAGAGGCTTGAGCTTCCTGGTGGACAAAGTGTCCTGGGTCAATGGACTGTATGGGCACCATGACACGGGCTTGGGCTTTGCCACCAGTGCACTTGACCACAGGATTCATCTGATGTTGTGGAAGGAGCATAGCCCACATCACCGGCTGACCACCTTTGACTAAGTTTGGGTGTGGGGACTGTGGGTGTTCAGTGCCACCTCTATGGCAGTGGATGGCATGAACCAAAGTACTTACCTAACAGCTTCATCATGGCGCAGTGCATGCTTCTTTATCTGTGTTTGCCAAGGGACCAGGGCTTGGGGCAGGGGAGGGCTTGTTTTTTTGACATACAGCACAGCATGCTAACAGGGTACACCACTGACTTAATTTGTACTAAGCTCTTTTGGTCAGTATAGGAGGATGCATTTTGGGTTCATCTTTCTTGAATGTTAGTTTGAAGTAAATAAAGTTCTATGGTTCATTAACCTGCTTGTTGGTTGCCCATAAAACACATTCTGCTTAAAAAATAACAAAAAATAAAATAAATAAAATACTACTACCAGTTTGGATATCATTTTAGCTATTTCTTATCAAGTAAAACATATGTTTTCCTATAATCCCACAATTTCAATCCTAGGTATATCCATAAGTTTAAAGAATCTCTGTCTTCTCACAAAATACATGTGTAGTCATTTTCTGTTGGTGCTTTGATATTTGCATGTTGGAATGAGGAGTTAGAAATTTCTTGTCTGCTATTTTGCTCCTGGTATGTTTGCCATAACTATACTGTGATATAATTTCCAAGCATCTTTACTTATAATTGTCAAAAATTGGGGAAAAAATCCAAACATTTCTCACCAAATTGTGAGTGTGTAAACAAATTGAAGTGTATTTGTCCAATAGAATAGTACTAAGTGATAAAAAGAAAGAAATTATTGATACATTTAATTAAATGGTTGTATCTCAGAAATATTATGCTGTACAAAAGTAGCTATACATAAAGCATATATACAGTATGATTCACTTTATATGAAATTTTAGAAGAAGCCAATTGAATCTATAGTGACAGAAAGCATATCAGTATTCGTCTAGGGCTAGGATTGTTGGGGGAATTGACTGAAAAGATTTAAGACAAAACGTTGGAGTGATGGAAGTGTTTTCCATATTGAGTGTCATAGTGGTTATACAGACATATACATTTGTCAAAACTCATCTGAAACTATACACATAAAATGTCTATATTTTATTTCATGTAAATTGTACCCCAATAAAGTGGATATAATATCACAAATTAGGGAAATGCAAATGAAACCCATTGCCTACCAGTTAGTATGATGTATCTGTCAGAGTTCTCTAAGGAAACTGGACCTATAGGATGTATAGGAGTGATTGGGTGATTGATTTTAAGGAACTGGCTCACAAGATTGTAGAGACTGGCAAGTTCACAGACTTCAAGGTGGGCCAGTAGAATGGGGATCCAGGGAAGAGTTGATGTTGTGGTTGGAATCCAAAGACATTCTGCTGCAGAATTCACTCTTCTTGGAAAGAGATCAGTCTGCTTCTATTACAATCTTCCAGTGATTAGATGAGGCCCAACCGTATCATGATGGGTGATCTAATTTATTCAACATATACTAGTTTAAATTTTAATATCATCTAAAAAATACCTCCAAAGAAACATAAAGAATAATGTTTGGTATCTGGGTACTGAGGCCTAGACAAATTAACACATTAAACTAGACATCAAGGATGGCTGTTATTAAAGAAATAATAATAACATGTTGACAAGAATGTGGAGAAATGAGAAAACTTGCAATTGTTTGTTGAAATGTAAATTAGTGCAGTCATTATGGAAAACAGCATGGTGACCCTTCAAAAAAAATAGAAACATAGAATTACCTCATGATATAGTGAGTTCCCCCTCTAGGAAGATGTTCAAAGCAACTGAAGGCATAGGCTCATAGAGACATTTTTGCTAGTGAAAAGAGCCAGACTCAAAAGCCCACATGTAAATTCCATTTACATGAAATGTCCAGAGGAAGCAAACCCAAGGAGACAGAAAGTACATTTGTCCTTGCTCGGGCCTGGAAGAGAGACAGAGGGGGTTAGAAGGTGGTGACTAACAGATATGGGATTTCTTTGCTGTATAAATTAAAGTGTTCTAAAATTGATTGTGACAATGGTGATGCAACTCTGTGCTTATAGTAAAAAACATTGAATTGTACACTTCTTAAAAGATTCTATTTTTAAATAATCTCTACACCCAATGTGGGGCTGGAATTTACAAGCCCAAGATCAAGAAATGCATGCTCTACTGACTAAGCCTGCCAGGTGCCCCAAACTATACACTTTATATGATTGAATTGTATAGTATTTGAATTATACTTCAATAAAGATGTTTAAAAAAGTAATAATATATGGCACCTATAGTTGAAATATTAAAAGATATCTAAGAACATTATGGTCACAGTTATAAAACTTTATTGAAAATAACTAAAGATGACACAAATAAATGCTAAAATTAATTCTGTTCTTGTATAGGAAAACCAATACAAAATGTCACTTCCAATATTCGTCCATAGATTCAAAACACTCCAATCAAGATAATGACAGGGTTTTTCTTTGAATTTGAGAACATGATATTGGTGTAAAGACTCTACTGAAGAAGGAAAATGAAAATATTTCTGCTTTATATCAAAATTTTATGGAAGATACAGAAACTGAAACAAAATGGTGCTGGATCAGGCTACATGAATTGATTAGTGGATCACAATGGGAAGGAAGGAAGGAACGAAGGGAAGAAGGAAAAAAGAAGGGAAGGGAGGGAGGAAAAAAGGAAGGGAGGAGGGAGGGAGGGAGGAAGAAGATCGATGATAATTGGATGATAGATCGATATGTGACAAAAGTGCCATTGCAAGTAAGTAGAAAGGGAATGACCATTCAGTAAGTGATGAAATAGTGCCGAGAGAAATATTTATCCATCAATTGAGATAAAAAAAACCACATGCCACACACAACAATCAATTCACAGTAGGTTAGATACTTAAATGTGAAAATCAAAACTTTCTTAGAAGAATGTATGGAAGAATATTTTTATGATCTTATGTAAGAATGGATTTAAATAAAGTGTATTCCTTAATGATAATTTTTAAAGTAATTAATTAATTAATTAAAAAATAAATCTACAAGATTCAAATTCCATAAAGGAAAAGAGAGATGTGTTTGATTATGTTAAAATTAAGATATTCTGTTCATCGAAAGCACTACATATTTAAAGACAAAAATTAAATGAAGATATTTACAACACATTTAACTGCCAAAGTCCTGATAGACATAATAAATAACCCCTATGACTCAATATAGAAAACCACAAATGACCCAACACAAAAAAATGGACTAACTCCATGAATAGAATTTCACATAAAACAAAGCTCAAAAATTATAGCAGTGTATGCTAATTTTCATTAGTGATCAATGAATTTACAACTAAAGGCACACAAAATACAGTTTTATACCTTCCAGCCACAAAAACAAAAAGCCTGCCTATTTCAAGTGTCTTCCAAGATATGAAGTAATGGGAACGCTTATCTACTACTGTTGGAATTCAAAAACCACTTTGGAAAATAATTTGGCATTATCTGGAAAATTTAAAAATGTGCATACCTAGGAACTCCACTTTCATGCATATGAGTGTCAGAAGACATGGAGTGCATCCTTTGTTTAACCATTCTTTGCAGAAGCCAGAGACAAGAAGAAAGCCCAAATGTACATCGGCAGGAGAATGGATAAATTATGGCATATACTACAGGAATAAAAAAGAAAGTAAGTCTGGCAGCACTCATAATCATGGTTGATTTCAGACAAGTGCATATAGGCTGTTACTGTTTATAAGTTAAAAGTAAATAATATCTTGTTAATGATATGTACTGCGCGTGGAAGTGTGTTATCCACAAGGCACCATTCTTTCCAATTAGCACTGGGAGCTATGTTTTCAAGAATCCTCCTCTCTATATAATTCTGCATTTGAGTTGGCCATTGGGAAGGCAGAAGTGAAACAGAGGCTAATATACTAGGAAGTTTGTGGGAGTGAGATATAATGGTAGACAGAGAAGCTTCGAGGACCCTACCTTGTCTTGCTCTTCTGTTCCATTGCCAGTTCTTCTTTCTGATGAATTGCCTTACCTCGCTGGCAGGTTCCAGTGCATCCCTGAGGGTTGGCTGTGGTCTCACTGAGGAAGCTCCTTCCACTGAGGGAATAGCTTTTGCAGAGATGGCAGTTTCCATAGAACTCTCAACAAAATCTTTTGTGGTATGAACTTGGCAGCCAAATGTGCTCCATTTCTCAAATGTCCCCACATTCTTTGACATTCTTATTAGTGATTCGGGTGGATGTCAGATCTGATCACCACCATAAACCGTGTATTGCCATTGTTTTAGTCTGCTAGGGCCACCATAACAAAATAACACAGACTGGATAGCTTACTACAGACATTTATTTTCTTACAGTTTAGTCTGTAACACCCATAATGCGTATCGTGGTCTTGTGTTCCTAACATGTCTACACACAGAATCATACTATACAATAAAATTGTATAGTATGCATAGAAGCAATGAAATGATAAACACACAAATAAGAATAGTAGATACTCTGAAAAGAAATATTGCATTTAGCACCTCTTTAGCAAAACTCCATGTCCTGGGTGCTCTTGGCTCAAAGCCAAAACAAAACAAAACAAAAACAAAGAACAAACAATCAAACAAAACCCCTGTTCAGTTAATATTTTCCTCAGTGACCTTGGAAGCATCTTAAACCATTGCTAACTCATCATTTTTCTTCCTTTCCCCTCTCTTCAAAACTGTCCCTTCATTTCCCTTTCTTAACTTTTTCATTTCACAAATCTTTTTACTGCTCATATAGAAGAGAAATTGCAAAGTCATGACCCCTGGCCACATCTTGGCTAGAGATACATTTTGTTTCATACATAATTTTAAAAATGGTTAAATATGCAATAAATTAGCTGCCAACATTTTAAAATTGGGAAATTTTACATTGCAGTCCAGACTTCTGACTTTTCTTACAGCTGAAAGACCAGGAAATATTGACCATACATACTAGAACCCTCCACATTATATCATCTTCCATTTGGCCAGCTGCCTTCACTCCTATTTTATCTATCCCTTCACTGTTGGCATTTGAGCTGGTCACCACAATCCCCAGTTACCAAAAAAAATGTTAGCATATATAATATTTTCCTCATTTCCAGTTGTCCTTGATCCGAAGATATTGTGTTCGTTCTGTCCTGATCCCTACTCTCATGAGAAAATGCAGCTGATTCTAGTGATTCAAAGATTGAATCATTTATGACTGGGTAGTAGTCAGCTCTCCCAGGAATATTTTCATTCATTTTTAGCAACGTTACCTGGAGAAAGGAGGAAACTCTGCTATGTATCCCCCTGCTCCTTTGCTTTCCTTTTCATAACATTCAACTCACATGTTGTTATTTGCTCAATGTTTTTTTCCACAGTAAGTTCTTATGAGGGTAGAAACCATGTCTGTTTTTTTTCACTGCTGTTTTCCCAGTACTATCTCAATCTGTATCATTGATTAAGCCCTGGATAAATTTTGTTTGTTTATTTATTTGTTTTTTTGAAGATTTTATTTATTTATTTGTGTGTGTGTGTGTGTGTGTGTGTGTGTGTGTGTGTATTTGTGTGTGTGAGAGAGAGACAGAGAAAGAGAGAGAAAGCATGAGCAGGGAGGAAAGGCAGAGGGAGAAGTAGACTCCCTGCTGAGCAGGGAGTCCAACATGGGGCTCGATCTCAGGACCCCGGGATCACAACCTGAGCTGAAGGCAGACACTTAACCAACTGAGCCACCCAGGCACCTCTTGGATAAACATTTTTGAATGAATAAAGGGACAAATAAGTATTTTTATCCCTGCTTTTCTTAGTGGTCTTGGTTCAAAGCAAGCATGATCAGCTCTTTGGAGAACCTTTATCTGATGGCAGCTAACTGGGACGACCAATCCTATAGAGTTGATCTTGTACCCTTATCTAATCTATTGATAATAGCCATGGTCCAGGTTTAAATAAGGTAATTTTCCAGCAGACCACAGACATTGTACCTCTAAGTAACCACTTGTTGGTTCACAACCTTAGACACTGGCATGTACTGTGGAGGGTAAAGAGAGACAGAAAAAAGAGGATACTTTGGAGTGGTAGGTGACACATTCAATATACAAAGGAACTTACAGATGGGGTCTTATCTTGGGTGGCCACAACATGAGTAGATGACCACATCCACCCACCAGAATCTTAAAAGTTTATATCTCTATATAATAATATCTTAATAATATGTATTTAAGCTGGGTTCAGTCCTATATACAGTCCAGAGTGTCTCAACATCACAAAAATCTCTCAAGGCTGCATCCTTAAAACAGCTCCTGGTGTGGAATGGTTGGTAGAATGTACATTCCAAGGACAGAGAAGGAGGCGATGTACCACCAGTTCCCCTGGTCCAGCATTAGGGTCGACAGGCAATCACATCATCTCTATGACCTCTTTCAACACCATTATGCAGGAGGAGTATATTTAGATAAGATTTAAAAGGCTTTCCAATGCCTTATGATCAACCCAACCTCCTTGAAAAAGTGTGTGTGTGTAAGAGAGAGAGACAGACAGACAGACAGAAAGACAGAGACAGTGATTGATTCTGTCCTCTGTGCTATTAAATGACTAAACACAACACAAAGGAGAGACAAGCTCTGCCCAACTAGATACTAGGGAGCAAAGCAAAGGCAATTTTCAAGAACCAGAGAGAAGGTACAGAACAGGGCTTGGAAATATTAGAAGATCTGAATTCATAAGTTTGGCCTAAGTGCTCTTTCGACTTGCACAATCTATTGATTTAGTGTCTCAACAAATTAAGTCAAAATTGCATTTCTCATTTCAAAAAGTCATCTTCCATTTATCCAAACAGGCCTGACTTTACTTTAAATACATTTTATCTATTACAGGTTGGTGTAATGTAATTTACAGATTGGTCTCAGAGAGCAGGATTGGAATGGTGAGCTATTTTAAGACATTTGAAGATTTCATTTGAGACCAAAAATTCTTTCTATATTCATCATTAGATGAGCAAATAGAAGTGCCTACTGAATTGATTTCTCAGCTTTTATTGAAGTAGAATTGACAAATAAAATTGTAAGATACTTAAAGTGTGAAACCTTGATGATTTGATGTAAGTATGCATTGTGAAACAATCCCCCCCACTGAGTTAATTAATACAACCATTGCTTCGCATTTTTGGAGGATGGTGAGTACATTTAAGTTCTAATCTCTTAGCAATTACACTCACACTATATAGTATTACCAACTGTAGTGACGATGTTACACATTAGATCCTCAGACCTTATTCATCTTATAACTGAAAGTTTGTATCATTTTACCAAGGTCTTCCTATTTCCCCTGCCCCTGGCAATCATTTTTTTGTTCTCTGTTTCACTGCGTTCAGCTTTTTGTATGTTTGTTTGTTTGCTTTTTATTTATTTTTTTAAGATTCCACCTATAAGTATTTGCGTTCTCTGTTTGGCTTATTTCACTTAGCATAATGCCCTCCAAGTTCATCCATGTTGTTGCAAATGACAGGATTTATTTTCTTTTAAATAAAGAAAGAGCCTTTCTTTTAAAGGCTGAATAACCCTGTAGTGTGTGTGTGTGTGTTACATTTTCTTAACCCATTTTTCTATTGGCAGACACAGGTTGTTTCCATACCTTGGCTATTACGAATAAAGCTGCAATGGACACTGGGAATCCAGATATCTCTTTGAGATAATGGCTTCATTTCCTTTGAATATATACCCAGAAGTGGGTTTGCTGGATCATAGAGTTCTTTTTTTCCATTCTTGGGGAACCTCTACCTAGTTTCCTACAGTGGCTGTACCAGTTAATATTTTCACCAACAGCATACAAGGCAACTTATGTAACGGAAGAAAATATTTGTAAGCCACATATTCAATAAGGGGGCAACATCCAAAATCTATAAGAAACTCATACAACTCAATAGCAAAAAACCAAATGACCCAGTTTAAAAAAGGTCAAAGGAGCTGGAGAGAAATTTTTCCCGCAAAGACATATAGATGACCAAATGGTCCATGAAAAAGTGCTCAACATCACTCATCATCAGGAAAATGCAGATCAAAACAACAATGAGACATTACCTCATGCTTATTAGAATGGCTATTACCAAAAAAACAAGAGCTGACAAAAGCTGGCGAGGATGTGGAGAAAAGAAACATTGAAATTGGTTTCTCTTTTAAGATAACTCACAGGCACTAGTTTAGTTACCTGTTTCCTCAGAGAAAGCCCTCTATGGCAGTAAAGAACAAAAATGCATGAACATGAACTTTCTGCTCACTGGCATAGAAATGAAGAGAGCACCTTTGCAAGGCTAGCTGAAATTATTGTCCATATTTTCCTGTTAGGGCAAATATTGAGTTTTTTATTTAAGTTCCAGCACACACATAATACAGAGGCCCTTATTTTATGTCATAATGAAATCACAACACTTGGTTTCAAATGTTTAGCTTCACCATTTGCTAGTCCATAAGCCAAAGTGATTGAGCTTAAACAGTAATTGAAGAGAGATCTGGAGACACAGGGAAGAGTCTGCAGGATGTACCACAGCCAAGAGCCTTGGGCAGGGAAGAGGGAAGTATCATAGGATAAAAGCTAAATCACTGTAACAAAGAGACCAAAATAATTCAATGGTTAACAAAAGATAGAAATTAATTTCCTCTTCACATACAAAAATCTTGCGTCGGTGGGGGGGTGCCTGGTTGGTTCAGTAGGTTATGCATCTGACTTTTGATTTTGGCTCAAGTCATGATCTCAGGGTTGTGAAATTGAGCCCCGTGTCAGGGGCATGGGGCTTGCTTAAGATTCTCTCTCTCCCTCTGACTTTCCCCACCCCTACTCATGTGCACGAGCTCTATCCCTTTCTCTCTAAAAATAAAAAATAAAAATAAATTAAAAAGTATATATATAAAAATTTCCTGGATTGGCAAATGGACTCTGCTTCACAAACTGATCCTAGGATCCCAGATTAGTAGGGAGTTCTGCAACCCTCAGTAAATAGCTTTTAACGTCATTACTCCAACCTTCAAACTTTCCAGTCAGCAGAAAGGAAAAAAGAATAGCGATCCCAGAGCAATCTTCATTTGTACAAAATGACTCAAATTGCACAGCACACTACCATGCTCGTCCTTTGGAGAGTGTATCATCATTTATCTACACCTCAACACAAGGGGTGCTGGTTAATATAACTTAGCTAGGCAATAGTGTGTCGGGCTACAGTTCAATTACTATAGAAGATATGGAGGACGAAATTTGATGGACAAGTAGCAGTCTTCACCATAGGGCATGATAGAGCTGAGGCTCTAGATTAAGAAGCTTAATTCTGTAATGGGTCAAATTATAAATATTTCAATCTGCTTGCCTTTGACAAGCTTTCCTGGGGTATATGTCCTCTGTCATATACTCTTTTTCTTTTCTAAACCTTTTAGAAGGTAAAACCATTCTTAGTTTGAGGGCCACATAAACAAGGATATAAGCTCTCAGGCAGAAGTTTTCCGACCCCTGCCCTAACGTAGAGATGATTCAGTTACTTACCTGTTTGCTAAGAGACTTTGGAGAAGGCACTTGACTCACAGAAGCCTCAGATTCATTCATCTTTATCCAACAATGTGTTGGTAAATATTTCACAGTTGGCTAGGGGATAGGGATAGGTAAGTATTTGTAGCATTTGTTGATTTGCAAGGTGCTAATACTCCTACTACGGCCAATTTCAAGCTATTCATATGACCCCACTGAACACTGATTTGAGAAGAGATGCACAAAATCAGTTCTTACCAGATGAGGTAACTCAGACCACTGACACCAATTCTCTTGTCTACTTCACTGGGTTGTTTTAAGAATTAAAACCACACAAAATGCTTTAAAAATAAAAGTATTTGTGAGTGAAAGAAATGATAACTATTATGTGAAGAAACTTATTCCAAGATGGAATCGTCTTGGTAGAAAATTTATTCTTCAACAAAACCAAATTTAACACATGAAAATTTTGAACCATTAATATGAACTGTGTCTCCTAAGCCAAACAGAATATTTTTACTTTTTCACATGGCAGCCATTAAATATCTTAAGGCACCCATCTTATTTACCCTCAGGCATTCATAATACTCTTTCAATTATTTGGATTACATTCTGGGTCCCATGAGTAATTTTTATGTACTTCCTTATCTGGCAATGGAGAGTGACTGAGCAGATTCATTTATTACGCCTGAATCATGCATGTACCCTCCAAAGCAGAAAACAATTCGCAAGTTTTATATAATTTGAATATGCTCTTTGAACAAGGTGTGTGGAAAACATTTTGTCTGCTGAATGGTCTCCCTTGAACTTCCATCATGATTTCAGAGAAAAGTCCGGACAGAAATAAATATGAGTCCATATGTAATCAAAATCATAGTGAGAAATGCCAGCATTCAGTTCAGGGAACAATATGTCTTTGTCAGAGACATTGTGTTCTCTTTCATAGGTTGATTCAAAGATAATTTACTCACATGCTCTCTGACACACTGATTCAAGGCACGTGTTTGGTTTGACTATAAATCAAGGAGAGAGAGTATTAACCATTGTTGTAACAATTTTATACCAATCAAGGGGCAAATTTGTGCAGTCACCTTAGAACATTCTGCCCTGATTCTGACCTGCACAGTACTGCTAAACAACCAGCCAATGGTTGAACTTCCCTGAAAGTTATTGTGGTCTTCCTGTCGCCCTTGAGAGGGATCATCTTGTTCTGCTCCGCTGTGTTTACAGAGGCTATGTCCCTGGACCACCATATAAAAATTCAGAAACAGGACTCTGACGGTGTGGAGAGACCGAAACAGCTAGACAGGGCAGGATACCAGAGTGGGAAGAAAACTCAGGACACCTCAGGAAACCCCATGCTAGTATTTAGCCAAGAACTAGGAAGTTAATGTATGCGAGGAAACTGACTGACACTGGAAAAATGACTGTCCTAAAGGATTAGAGATAACAATGCCCGGTGCTCACGCAAGGAAAGAAATAGTGTTTACTCATACCAAAAAGATAAGAAAACATCATGACTCAGGAGACATTAGGTGGAGTATACATAAACATCTTGCCTAGTAATGGAATAATTCACCCTGGACCCAACAATTCTCTGGCTCATCCCAAAAAGCCTAACAGCAAGACCCAAAAAGATAAAACAGTTTCCAAGTAAATTCACTGTGCCCCAGAAAAAGAGCTTAAGGATACTGATAGGAATAAAAATTATTCAGCAGCTGACAAGGTAAAATTCACAATATCTGACTTTTAATCAAAGATTACCAGGCATGTGGAGCACCTGGGTGGCTCAGTCGGTTAAGTGTCTACCTTGGGCTCATGTCATGATCCCGGATCCTGGGGTGGAGCCCTGAGTCAGACTCCCTGTTCAGCGGGAAGTCTGCTTTTCCCTCTCCCCCTTCCCCACACTCATGCTCTCTCTCTCTCTCTCTCTCTCAAATAAATAAATAAAATCTGAAAACAACAACAAAAAAAAGATTATCAGGCATGCAAAAGGGCAGAAAGGTAGGGGTTATGTTGAGGGGAGTAATCAGTTAAAACCACCTCAGAACTGACATAAATGTTAGAATTAACAGATAAAGACATTAAAGAAGTTACTGCAACTGTGTTCTATATGTTCAAAAATTACGATATGCAAGAGTTTGTTGTTTTGTTTTGTTTTGTTTTGTTTTTAAAGAAGAACCAAATCAAATGTCTAGAGAGGAAAATGGCACTGTATGGGATGAAAACTATGCTGCATAGGTTAATGACAGATTAGCTATTGCCAAAGTATAGATTAGTAAACTAGAAGACATACTGATAGAGAAAAAACTCAAAATGAAACAGAGAGAAAAGAAAAAAAGCACCAAAAGCAAAGAAAATGGCCTCAGCTGAGCAACAACATCAAGAGCCTTCCCATTCTTTGGAGACACAGAAAAAATATTTCAAGAAATAATGTTCATAATGATCATTTATGTAGATAATGTTATGGAATTTACAACAAAACTTATAGAAACAATGAGTTTACCAAGGTTGTGGGATATAAAATCAACATATAAAAACCGATTTCGTTTCTACATGCTAGCAATGTACAATCATAAATTGAAAGAAAAACTGTCTAAAAGACCATCAAGAATATGAAATATTCAGTGATAAAGTTGACAAAAGACTTGAGAAAACTTTATGCTAAAAATGACAGAACTTTGCTGAAGGAAATAAAGGAAAGCCTAAGTAAACGGAGAGACATAATCTGTTCATTGACTGGCAAGCTGGGTATTCAATATCAATTCTCCCCAAATTGATCTACAGATTTAATGTAATCCAAATAAAAATTCCTGCACTCTTTTTTCCAGAAAGTAACATTCTATAACTCATATGAAAGTACAAAGAAGTTGGAATAGTCAAAATAACTTTGAAA
Source organism: Mustela putorius furo (assembly GCF_011764305.1). Classification (NCBI taxonomy): domain Eukaryota; kingdom Metazoa; phylum Chordata; class Mammalia; order Carnivora; family Mustelidae; genus Mustela; species Mustela putorius. Next base: position 10,673,082 of record NW_025422049.1, read on the forward strand.
AAGAACAAATTTTGAGAACCAATGTTACCTAATTTCAAGATTTCTTTTAAAGTTACATTAATCAATGATACAAATGTTGATACAAATAGAGACAAATGGGCCAATGAAAGAGAATTGATTGTACAGAAATAGACCCACACATATATGGAAAATTAATCTTTGACACAGGTGCAAAGGGAATTCAATTAAAAAAAAGATAGAGCTGGAAATTAGATATACATTTGTTTAAAAAAGGGAAGTTCAATCCATACCTCAAAGCAAATACAAAAGTTAATCCAATATTGATCATATACCTTAATGTAAATCTTACAACTGTGCAAATTCTGGAAGAAAGTATAGAAGAATTTGTGTATGTGAGAGCCTGCATTGAGGCAAGTTTTACCTGTGGCGGAGGGGGGGTGGAGGGTCAACACCAAAGGCACATCTATAACAGAATGAATTGCTAAATTTTACTTCATCAAAATCGAAAACTCTTATCCTGATGAAACACTGGTAAGAATGAAAACACAAGCCCCATACTAAGATACAGTATTTCAAATCATATATTTGCCACAGGAATTCTAGCTAGAATATACTGTGCCCTCTCAAAACTCAATAATAAGAAAATAATTTAAAAATAGGTAAAACGTTTTACAGACACTCCCCCTCCAAAAAAAAACCCCTTTTGAGTGGAAAATAAGCAGATGAAATGTTGATCAACATTAATAGTCATTAAGGAATGCATAATAAGACCACAATGCAATACTACTGCCCATATATTTGACATGCTAAAATTAAAATGATTGGCCAAACCTAGTTTCATACACTGCTGGTAGGAATGAAAAATGATCCAACCTCATTGGAAAAAGGTGTGACAGAATTGTTTTAAGTTAGGCTTATACCTACCATTCGATCCCAGTCTTTCTATTCTTAAGTATTTGCCCAAGAAAAATAGAGGCATATGTTCACCCAAAAATTTATATAAACAAATGTTTATAGTGACTTTACTTTTAATAGACCCAAACTAGAAATAATCTAAATATTCATAAATTGGTGAGTCAACCGACAATCCATAGTATAGTCGCATGATGGAATACTACTCAGTAATATAAGGGAATGAACTATTGATACCCACAACACAGATGAATCTCAGAAATAATTATGCAGAATTGAAAAAAATAAAACAGCCATTAAAAATTATAGACTATAGGAATAAAATGATATAAAATTCTAGAAAATGCAGACTAGAGTATGACAGAAAGCTTTGGGACAGAATGCGTGGTGGCTGGGGTGGCAGAAAATATGGGCCTACAACCTGAATTGTGTCCCTGCAAAATTTCTCTGTTGAAGCTTCTCACTTCCAGTTGGATGGTTTTTGGAGATGGGTCTTTGGGAGGTAATTGGGTCTGCGTGACTTCATGAAGGTGGAGCTCTCATGATGGGACTAGTGTCCCTCTATAAGGAGATACCAAAGAATTTGTTTTCTTTCTCTTTTTTGATGTTAACCCAACATCTTGAAGCCAGTGGTTATTATGAAGCAGAGAAGCAGAGGAGAGTCAAAAAATTGGGAGGTTCCAGTTTTCAAAAAGCTCAGGGTTTACAAGACCAAAGTCAAGGAAGGAAAGAAAACACAACAAAGTAAGCCAGACATTCTGAGTTCCCTTTGTTCTCCAGACAGTCAACAATTTTTGGGGGGGGGGCATTGTAGGATTACCAGTCATAACTTTTTTTATTTTAGTTTTTTTAAATTAACATACAATGTATCATTTGCCCCAAGGGTACAGGTCTGTGAATCATCAGGCTTACACATCTCACAGCACTCACCATAGCACATACACATTTGACAATTTCTGAGTGGCATAGGACAAGAAAGAGAAAAGCCAACCAGAAAGCAGCTGCTAATAAACGGAGATGCTGAGCAGAGTTCTGGACCATCTTTACAGCACTAAGCGGGGGGAAAAAATGGTCGAAATCAACTTTTTCAGAGCTCAATGGCAGCCCCGAAGAAAAGTAGTTGGCATTTGCTGTGAAAAGCAGCAGTCTTATAGCCACTAAGGGGGCTGACTTGATTTGGAGTCCCTTGAAAAGCCCCATGCACAGAGAATGGTCCCTATTTGACCTGTCTCGTGTCTCCCTGGAAAAGCCCTGGTCACAGAGCCTTGGCATTACTGAACTTTGGGGAAAGCTTTAACATAGGGCTTTGGTGAAAATAGTCGGGGGTCATGATGTGAAGTCGCAGTTGGGGTCCTCAGGATCTTTAAAAAAAAAATATGCAGGATTATACCCATGTCTAGTACAGACCTGAGAAGACCTGAAGCCCTCTACTCTGGTTGACCTTGAGGCCTTGCAAAATTTTCAGGAAGTAAATAAAGACCAACCCCATGAGGACAAGTGAATACTGTTTGTTCAGGGCTTGCAATAGTGAGGGAGTCAGCTGCCATCATCAAGTGGGCTTTGGCAGAGACTCCAAGTCAGACTGAAGTGTGAGAAAGCTTTACAGTAGAAAAAAGAGACAGCTTCAAGGATACCCTGATCGGAGGTTGTTGCTGTGGGGAAGCCGAAAGTAGTCTAACTGGAAGCCTGGATCACATGTAATTGGTTGGGGGGAAATGTATTTGGCTTTCTCTGATTGGTCCTAAGTTGGAAGCAGAGACAAAGATTAGGGAAGCTGCCAGTTATTCATGGAGTCATGGCCATTTGGGGTCAACTGTTATAGGAATTATTATTTGGCTTCCTGAACTGGTTGCTACAGACAGTGGCCTGATTTCCCAGAGGTCTGACATTTAGATAACATGCTGACTTCCTGGGCTGATTCCTGTAGATAATGGGTTGTTTCCCTGAGCTGGAGCTGCAGATTATAGATCAGAGTTCTATTTTTAAAAATATTTATTTATTTGTTTTAGAGAGAGATGGAGAGAGTGCAAGCAGGAGAGGGGCAGAGGAAGAGGGAGAGAATCCTCAAGCAGACTCCCTGCTGAGTGCAGAGTCCAACATGGGGCTTGATCCCAGGATGCTGAGATTATGATCTGAGCCGAAATAAAAAGTCAGACACTTACTTAACTGACGGTCACCCAGGCATCCCAGAGTTCTATTTTTATTTTTTAAAAAAGATTTTATTTATTTATTTGAGAGTGAGAGAAGGCAAGCACAAGCAGTGGGGAGGGAGAGAGAGAAGCAGACTCCCCGCTGAGCAGGGAACCCAAGACAGGACAGGGCTCCTTCCCAGGACCCTGGGATCATGACCTGAGCCGCAGGCAGATGTTTAAATGTCTGAGCCACACAGGCACCCTCAGAATTCTATTTTTATATATGGTCTGACTATTGTCCATTTGTATATTCAGTCTATTGTATTTTAATGAACAGTTTTAATATCTTGAAATAAACATGTAATGTAGTTAAAGGAGGGGGAAAAAAGAAGGAAGGAATTTAGATAAATGCTGGTTAGAAATATAACTTAAAGTTAAGCTATGTAATGACATTAAGCAAATCTATGAGAATAAATGAGCTTGAAAAGACAGAGACAGATTTAAAATACAATTTTATCTTTTTTTAAAAGACAGAGACAGGTTAAAATACAATTTTGTTGCTGAGGCTAGAAATTCCTTAAAGGGGCTCCATAGTCCTTTCAAATTGTGAGAAAAACCCAAAACAGACTTTTGGATGTTGGATCTAAAACTCTCAGGTATTAAGTGGAAGTAGATATCACGCATAAGTCAAATGACCACAGATGGAAATGTGTTGGCAAGAATTGGAAAGTGGAATTAAAAGGAGGGGATGCATGGGTGGCTCTATCGGTTAAGTGTGTCTGGCTCTTGGTTTTGGCTCAGGTCTTGATCTCAGGGCCATGGGATGGAGCCCCAAATCAGGCTTCCTGGAGAATCTGCTTGAGATTCTTTCCTTCTCCTCCTCCTCCCTGCTTTCTCTTACTCTCTTTCAAATAAGTAAATAAATCCTAAAGAGAGAGAGACAGAGAGACAAAGAGAGACAGAGGACAACAAGAGAGCAAGAAAGGCCAAAGAAGACAAATAAAAATACCAGAACACACAAGAAAAATGAAAGTACGAAGGAACAATCATGAAGAACTATGGTTGGGGGCTTGTACAATTTATGCAATTGCCTCCAGCAAATTCCATCTTAAAAGCAAGATCATGCAAAAGCTTCTTTTTAAAAAAAAGTGAGAAAGGAGGGGCACCTGGGTGGCTCAGTTGGTTAAGCACCTGCCTTCAGCTCGGGTCATGATTCCAGGTCCTTAGATCAAGCCCTGCATCTGGCTCCCTGCTTAGCAGGGGTCTGCTTCTCTCTCTCCCTACTTTCTCTCTCTCTCTCTCTCTCTCTCTCTCTCAAGTAAATAGAAATCTTTAAAAAAAGATAGGGAAGGAAAGAAATTTTGTTACAAGAACATACCTAGAAGGAAACTTGACTGACAAGAGCAGAGAGGATTTGATTCTACTGGGTATTAGAGAGGCAGGCTGTATACATTCCGGATGGAGGCAAGGCCCTGCCATTTTTGGTAGAAATGTGGGCTAAAGAAAACAATCTATTCATAAGGAGGATTTTGCCCAAAGACATGAAGAGCCATTGCAGAAGAGAACTCGGATTTTTCTTCTTCTTCTTTTTTTTCTTTTTACTTTTTTCCACTCCCAGGAGGAATCTCTTCACAGACAACCCATCTGTAAAATGTAATTTAAATAAATGGGTCTGTCCTAAAGTTACATGAATTCCAAAGAAAATAAACCATCTGAAATTCTTATTTCTATAATTCAACATCTGTTGTTTTTCTTTTCACTTTTTCTCAAATACAAGAAAAAAATTTCACTGCTGGGCTGAATGGAACAATTCATACCAAATTTTTATAGAAGGGTTTTTTAATACTTGAGTGATTGGGCTATAAAGTGAGAAATTCTAAATTAATTTGGGATGATGCTAAAACGTATCACTTCATTTCTCCCATCTCTTCTTGGAAAAAAGTTTGATCACCTTGCTGTCAGTATCCTGTGACCTTCCTTCTATAGTGTTCCAAAAACTGTTTGGCTTGGCTGCTGAAATGTGGGGTTCAATTTACAGGCCATGCTTGATTACTAATCTTCATTTGGAATGCAAATTTAAGTATGGATATGACAGTTGGGGCCGAATGGTTAAGAAAGGTGGCAGGGAGAAAGGCAAGTGGAGAATATGCCAGATAAGATCTCTGATCTTTCAGAAGGCATAATAGAAAATAGCAACTGTCCCCCCCCCAAACCCTACCTACTACTACATCTACGGCCTCTACCAATCAGATGGTATTGTGGAAATACATTTTTTGGTATGGTGGCCAATTCCGTATCCTGCTAATCTCTTTTACTAGACAGCAAACTTCAAGGAAGAAGAATCTTCGACACTATACCTACGATATTGTCTGGTCCCAAAAGCAAAAAAAAAAAAAAAAAAAAAAAAACAACTCAGCAAATGTGTGCTGAATGAATATACACAGAAGAAAGAAAGGGAAGAAATGGAAGGGAATGGGGGGGAGCAGGGAAGGAAGGGGGGAAGTAGATAGGAAGGGTTCTACGGGGAACTGGCTGGCATTGCTACATGGAGCTAGAATGCTTTATACACTAAGAGTGTCCTTCAAACCCAAGCGTAAACTGAAGATGCGGGATGAAATCCTTTCTCTTTCCTAGGTATGCTTTTTTCTCCCACCTCTGCCACTTCCGCCACTCAACAAACAGGCAAACCAATAAGAAAATAACACAATGATTGGATCGCAGGAAATACTAACCCCCTTTAAAAACCTCAGTAACTTTTTGTTATGGAATTGCTTTTCATATAATGATCCTTAGCCTAAATTACTTTCTATCCTATCAGCCCACACCGAACTCTTTCGACTCTAATCGTTTTAGCATTTTACACGCATATAAGAGTCTGTATTATATAAAATTTGTATTCCATTTTATGTCACTGTCACTATTTGGCTAAATAGATTGTAACTTCTAGAGGGTTCGGACGTGGCTTAGCATTCTTGAATTATTTCACAACACCCAGCATCCTGTTTTGCACCTAGGAGTTACTCAGTAAACAAGTTTGTTAATTAAAATACTATGCAATGCAGGGTACCTGGGTGGCTCAATTGGTTAAGTGTCTGCTTTCGACTGCTTGGTTCATGACCCCAGGGTTCTGGTCTCCCTGCTGTGTGGGGAGTCTGCTTCTTCCTTTTCCTCTTCACCTGCTTGTGTGCTCTCTCTCTCTCAAATAAATAAAAATCTTTTTTTTAAAGATTTTATTTATTTATTTGGCAGATAGAGATCACAAGTAGAGAAGCAGGCAGAGAAAGGAGGAAGCAGGCTCCCTGCTGAGCAGAGAGCCCGATGCGGGGCTCGATCCCAGGACCCTGAGATCATGACCCAAGCCGAAGGCAGAGGCTTTAACCCACTGCGCCACCCGGGCACCCCTCAAATAAATAAAAATCTTTAAAAAATATTTTAAAAAATACTACAAAACAGGACACCTGTTTTTGCTAAAATGAAGGAATCTTATTCTTCCCATGATTTCCATCTTACCATTAAAAAAAAAAAAAAATCCCTGGATATAGCACAGTTAAAAAGCACAGGACATTCCAAAAGGCAAAAAAAGTAGATTGTCTGCCCAGGGACATAGGGACTTGAGGAATGACGTAGCCATCCACCGACCCAGAACTACCAACAAGCATGGACCCCCAAAAAAAAAAATCCAAGAAACACCTGTTCCTTCTAGCAAAAGAACCAGAAAAAGCATGGCCTGATAATAGCAACATTTTTGGAATTCTCACAGTACTCCAGCCAACCCTCAACAGGAAAATCATATGCTACTCTCCTGTGGTTTCAGTAGTGCTGAGTGGGGAGTAGTTGATCTCCTGCTCTATTCCCAACCCCAGCAAAAGTCGGTAGCAGCATTCCCATTTTCCAACCAGTGGTAAGTGCAGTCAAGCATGGAACTACACTTCCATCTCCTACATGACAGAAGATGGTGGTGCTAGAGTTCCCAAGCTGGGGAGTGTCAGCAAAGACAAGCAGTGATCAGAGCCTCCACTCACAATGGGCACAAAGAGACTTAATCAGATAATGCGAAATGGGCTCATCTCCACTGTACTTCACCTCCTCTCCTCTCATATCAACGGGATCCAAAAGCAAGCTGAGCCTCCACCTTCCACTGGGATCAATAAGACTGTATGGACCATTTGAGTAGAGAGACTCCGAAGGATTACAATTCCTCCCCAGCCCACCTTCACATCAGCTGAACCCAGTGAAAAAGCTCAGCCTCCAAACCTACCAGACCTCAACAAGGCGGAAATGAAGTGGTGTGTAGTTGAAGCTCTGTACCCTCACAGCCTCTGTTTCCAGCAAGGTCCAAAGGGAAGCTAAGGTTATAAGTTCATTCCCAGCTGACAAGACAATGCCAGTTCATGTTCCATTTGACTACGAAAGTGTTGGGTCACCTGGATGGCTCAGTCAGCTAAGAGTTTGCCTTTGTCTCAGGTTATGATCCCAAGGTCCTGGGATCGAGTCCTGCATCCAGCTCCCAGCTCAGCAGGGAGTCTGCTTCTCTCTCCTCCTCCTCCTGCCTGCTTGTGTTGTCCCTCGCTCTCTCTCTGATAAATAAATAAATAAAATCTTTTAAAAAGCCGTCACCAGAGCTGAGTGGAGAGGTGGAATTCCACCTTACTTATTTACAATCCAGAAGTCTAAGTCAGTGATCTACTTTTTATCAAGGTGGTATTGGTGGAGCCAAGCAGGATCCAATTTTTTTGGTAGATTGTATTTTTTAAGGGCAGATTTAGGTTCAAAGAAATATGGGGTAAGATGTACGGATTTCCCATATACTCCTGACTGCCACACAAGCACAGCTTCTCCAATTATCAATGTCCCCCACCAGAGTGATGCATTTGTCACAGCTGCTAAACCTACATTGACACATCATTGTCACCCGAAGCCCATAGCTTCCATTAGGATCCATTCTTGATGTCGGACAGCTTATGAGTTTGTACGAATGTATAATGACATGAATCTTCTATTCTAGTACCATACAGAGTTGTTTTGCTGGCCCTAAAAATCTTCTGTGCTCTGCCTATTTATGCCTCCCTTCCCCTAATTCCTAGCAATCACTGATCATTTAACTGTCTCCACAGTTTTGCCTTTTCCAGAATGTCACCCAGTTGGAAATGCATAGTATGGAGCCTTTTCAGATTGGCTTCTTTCACTTAGTGAAATATTTTGTGGAGAAACTAATCTGAACACTTGCACGGCCATCAACACCCAAGCTCTGATATAGAAGCAGAGAAGACTAATTTTAAGATTGCTCCAAATGTGACACTGTGGAAGGTAAGCATGAGAGAAGGGACAAGACAAAGAACTAAGGGTGCTCATCAGAGAACACATCAGTGATTGGCCATTGGATCAAGGCTGGGAAAAAGTATACTAAGTTGAAAGCTGATGGACTAAGAGAAAGTTGAAAAATGTGGCAGAAAATCTTATTAGCTTCAAAAAGCAGGAGTAATGAGAGTGAATGAGCTGGAAGAAGAGAAGTTTGTAGTCAGATAGTAGGATGAGAATTCATGATATAGCCACGGACATGGGTTAATTAGAGCTGGTACATGGGAATGTTTGGGGAGTCAAGGGTCTGAGAGTGGTTTATAGATTTTAAAGTCATCCAAGAAAATGAAAGGACAAGGAATTGGAAAGAAAAAAGGTACATAAGGAAGAATATGCTTTAGCTGGACAGATCAGCAGCAGCAGCAAACATTCATATAGCTCTTACTAAATGCCAGAGACCGTTCTAAGCACTTTAGATATATTATGTCATATAACTCTCCCAACTTCCTTATTAAAAAGGCATTATTGACACTTTACAGAGGAGAAAATGGACACACAGAGATGGTAGGGAACTTGCTGAGCTACACTGCCAAGTAAGTAAAAGATCTAGGATTGAAACACCATGTGATGCCAGAGTTCACGTTCTTGCCTACTATGCCATGGTACCTGGAAGTCGGACAGAGAGGGCAGAGGGTAGAATAACTCAGTGACTGTCAATACAGGACACTAAATCTGTGGGCCAGGATATGAATAGCCTCTGAGAAGGCCACATGGGAAAGAGTGTTCCTTGAAAGGATCCATGCTTCAGTTAAGGCAAGGAATTTGTGTGAGAGAAGGTTGGTGCCCCATGCATAGGCATTGGGTATCCAGCGTTCCCTTATATGCCAGCAAGTTTCTGTGACTGAGGCAGAATGACTGAGGAACAAACCTTTTGGAAGGGAGGATAATGGCTCCCTAATAATCCTGTGTCTTAATCCTAGGAACCCATGAATAAATTATGTAACACACAATAAGAAAAAAAAAAAAAAAAAAACAAGGTTTCCAATCAGATAACCTTGTGGATAACCTTGCAATAGGAAGATGATCCTGAGTTACCTGGATAATGTAAATAGGGTCCTCATAATTGGAAGAGGGAGGCAGAAGAGAGGAAACCTGACAGATGGCACATGAAAAGGACTTTGCTTAACGTTGCTGCCTTTGAAGTAGAAGGAAATGCTTTACGAGCCAAGGAAAGCCTCCAGAATTGGAAAATGAAAGGAAATGTGCTCTCTTCTAGAGCCTCCACGGGAAAATGCAGCCAGGCTGACATTTTGGTTTCAGCTCACCACGATTCACTGTGGACCTCAGACTAACAGAATTGTACGCTGATTAACAGTAATAATAGGCATAATAATAACAAACAAAATAATAATACATTCGTGATGCTTTGTTAAATCAGCCATGGGAAACTAATACAACCCTAAGCCAGTGAGAGACAGGAATTGGAAGATGAGCACCCCAGCTTCCTCTCCCCTGAGTGGAGCAACTTAAATGCATTGTTCTCAGAGGTGCATAGGAAGCTAGAACACCGGTTACCCACACCCATCTCTGCTTACCTGCTAATTAAAACACAGTATTGACTTTCTTCCTTTTCCTGTGTCATTTCTTCCCTGATACTCCCCAGGGGATCATTTCTCTAATAAACCACTTGCACACCAATCCATGGGACTGCTTCTGGGGGAACCCAGAGTAGGATAGATATTAAAGAAAATTTCTATGAAATTGAGGATAATGTAGGGGACATTTTTTCTTACAAAGTGATGATTTCCAATAGAAACTCTGTAAGGAGGATTGTAAAGAGATAATGAGCCATATTTCTGGGACTTTCAAAATGATACAAGTTTTGATCAAAATTTTCAGACACCTAGATGGTGCTTATTCATTTATTAAAATATAATTATTCAAATGGAATTAGTTTCTTAAATATATAATTTTGTCTCCTCTCTTAAATATCACTAAAGTGGTCAAAATGTAATTTTCATGAAAATGAATTAAATTTAGATTTAATTAAACTGTTCTTTTGAACTTTGCAAACTCCAATGCCAAGTGAATTATGTTATTATTAATACTTTAATTAACCATCTTTCTTTTATTTAATTTGTATAAATCCTAATTTGAAATAGTACCTTCAATTTAAAAATGTACATACACCTGACATTTCATTGAAAAATTAAAGGTTATACCCATTTTTGTACCACACAGCTATCTCATTTGATTTATATCAATAACCATATGCCAATAAGTTAATAACTTAATTTCACCTATTCACAGGCCATCTAAGAGTTTCGATTTATGTATGAAACTTAAGGTAATAATCATGATCGTTGAAATTACAGTTGAAAACATTGTCTTATAAAGTCAATCAACTTTTTAAAAATTCAGTACATAGTATCCATGTAGAACTTAGTTCAACAGCCTTCCAAGGGTGTTTTTACTTCAAGGTGGTAGAAGAGTAGTGGCTTCAATGGAAAGCGAACAAATAAACATTTCTACAATCCAGGCCCTATCAAAGCTGCACACACTGCTCTGTTGCCTGTGGGAAATGGACACATACCCAAGATCCAACAAGAGTGATGAGGCGGTGGGTAGGGGAGTGGGGGTTGACATCCTTGAGTGAGAATCTCCTTTTAAGAACAGAGAGGATTAAACATTCTGTGATAAGGTTGAGAAGGTCTGGAAGTTAGTTCATCCTTAAGTACAGGACACAGTTGAAAATCTTGGGAAAGAGGGGAGGAAAAAATTGCAAACAATAAGGGGATGAGCATACAATAAAGGACATATTTAGAACACTGATAGATACTTCATACAGAGGGACGGAAGATCAATAGTCTTGAGCACTAATGAGTAGGAGAGCCATATTTCCCAAACTTGTAACTGGAGCACATAATCTGAGAAATGGGAATGGATTTGTAGAGCCAATGTGATACGAGGCAATGTTTGAAATTCCCATGCAGTTTGAAAAATCAGATCACCATTGCTTTGGAGAATATATCATTTCACCACAAACATGTAACCAATGGGAGGATGAAAGGCTGACTCAAGCAACGTTAGCAGTATGTACTGAAAGACGAGGCTTCATTCTCCAAAACAAACTTTACCTATCTCAGAGAAAATTCACACTGAACTCAGTTTGGAAGAAGAACGTGTACGATTTGAATGAGGAAGAAAAGGAAGAGGAAACAATGTATTTTAGGGGATTGATTCAGTCCAGAGGAGTAGTGACTTCAGGGTGTGGGAAACTGGACTCAGGAAAGGGTGGTGGGATGTGTGTTGGGAGGGGGATAAAATGAGGAAGGTGGAAAGAAAACACAACCCAACTAAAATTTCCTGATGACCAACACTGTACAGCCAGACACCTTACAACTATCTAGACTTCAGATGATTTCTTTTTTAGAATAAGCCGCCTGTATCATAATACACCTGACCTTCTGATCTCTCCTGGAATGATTTATATTATCAGTTTATTTCAGAATCACGTTTGATCAGAACTGGAGACAAAATCATGAAATTAGAAAAAACTTATTAACAACATCCTAGCCTTCTTTTTCTTTCCTCTATTTTGGCTGACCTCTTGCCCTCTCCTACATACCACAGTCTCTATCCCTGTACTCCCATTTTGCCTCACCCACCTTGCATGTTAGAGAGGAAAGAAATCTTATGAAAGAAAGCACAATTTGGAGTAATCATAGAACCCATCTCATTTTTAGAAAGATTTTCTCATAGGTGAGAGGGTAACGTTCAATACTGAATTGCTAACTGTGGATTTTTTTCTACACTGCTGGATGGAGGACTGCAATGAATTGCAGTGGGTGAATTGTGTGAATCATATCACATGGGTAATTAATTATTGACTCCATCTACCTTTTTTTTTTAAAGATTTTATTTATTTATTTGACAGACAGATCACAAGTAGGCAGAGAGGCAGGCAGAGAGAGAGAGGGAAGCAGGCTCCCTGCTGAGCAGAGAGCCGGATGTGGGGCTCAATCCCAGGACCCTGAGATCATGACCTAAGCCGAAAGCAGAGGCTTTAACCCACTGAGCCACCCAGGCACCCCGACTCCATCTACCTTTGAGGCTGGGCCTGCTTATGCAAATTCAGAGTTGTGACTTGTTCCATCATGCAAATAAGGTTTTTCTCTGTTCTCTCCCTCCTATACTAATCCTAGAATATGAATATTCTTGCATGGCTAAAATTCCATATTTAAATATGAAATTATAAAACCTCAAGTATGGGCATTTTTACTAATTTCTCTACTTGTAGCAAAGGACAAGCCCTCAGAGGGTTCCACGGATTGTGGGTTGTGCTTCTAAATAAACAGCTATCGGTGTCTCTAATTTTATGCAGGTTGATATTGACAAAAGAGCTTGGTGTTTGTGTTTGTATATCCTGGCTCAGTGGTGCTTAAATATGCAAATTAACTTATGTTTACATCTGCTTAAACAATTCCATTGATTCTGGTTAGAATACAAAAGTCAAAAAAAATCACATAATAAACTACTTTACATGAAATTGTATCAGATCTATAGAAAAGAACAAAACAACAAAAAGGCAGAAACAAGTGGCCAGGGTAGAAGATGAGTTATCACCTACCATCAATATCTGCTTCCTTTTTAAAAATATATATTTTTATTAGAAAAAAAATCATTTTGGGGCACCCAGGTGGCTCAGTGGGTTAAAGCCTCTGCCTTCGGCTCAGATCATGATCCCAGGGTCCTGGGATTGAGCCCTGCATCGGGCTCTCTGCTCAGCAGGGAGCCTGCTTCCTCCTCTCTCTCTGCCTGCCTCTCTGCCTACTTGTGATCTCTCTCTGTCAAATAAATAAATAAAATCTTAAAAACAAAAAAGAAAAATGAAAAAAAATCATTTTGTTCTTCATGCAATTAGGGTCATGACAGACTTGGATTTTTGAATGTCTGTGTCTCTTTTTATCCTTCCCATCCCTTGCCCTTTTTGCTCTTGGAGGGGAGAAATTTCCATTTCTCTATTAAAGGGAGAAAATAAATCATCATTTACTCTCCATCTTCCCATCTCATTTTCTAAATATTAGGTTTAGGTGTAAGACATAGTGACTGAACACTGATATACAAGAAATGCTCACCAGCTGGAAGTTTGTAGCACTTAATCCCTTTCACCTGCTTTGCCCATTTCCCCAACCCTCTCCCCTCTGGCAACCCCCAGTTTGTTCTCTGTGTTTAGGAGTCTGTGTCTGTTTCTGTTTGTTTGTTTTGTTTCTGAGATTTTGCATGTAAGTGAAATCATATGGAAAATGTCTTCCTCTCTCTGACTTATTTTACTCAGCACCGTAGGCTCTATAACGTCCATCCCTGTTGTCCCAAATGGCAATATTTGATTTTATATTTTTATGACAGAGCAACATTTTATTGTGTATGTACACCACCATTTATTTATCCATTCATCTATAGAGGGATACCTAGGTTGTCTCCATATTTGGCGATTGTAAACAATGCTGCAATAACCATAGGGGTGCAGATACCTTTTTGAATTAACACTTTTGGATTTTGGGGTAAATGCCTGGAAGTATAATTACTGAGTCATATAGTATTTCTATTTTTAATTTTTGAAGGAACCTCTATGCTGTTTTCCACAGTGGCTACACTAATTTACATTCCCACCAACAGTGCACGAGGATTCCTCATCAACACTTGTTATGTCTTGTCTTTTTGACACTAGTCATTGTGACACTTGTAAGGTGACATCTCCACTGTGGTTTTGATTTGCATTTTCCTGATGGTAAGTTATGTTGAGCATCTCTTCCTGTGTCTGTTAGTCATCTGTATGTTTTCTTTGGAAAAGTGTCTATTCAGATCCGCTGCCTAATTTTAAAATAGGATTGGTTTTGTTTGTTTGTGTTTTGTTTTTTTGTTTTTGGTGTTGGGTCATAGGAACTCTTCATCTTTAGGGGTTATTAACCCCTGCTGCATGTCATTTGCATAATTTCTACTTCCTTAAGCAAATAAAAATACAGATCAATCTGTTTTTTACAGAGAAATGGTACGGCATGTATTTATTTAAAAAGACACAATCACCCTGAGCCAGACTGACCAGATTCTGTGATTTTGATCTCTACACAAAATCTATTTCATTCTTATCAGTAGAAATCCACACATTCTGAACAGAACCCTTTGGGCAACACTTTACATTTTTTACTAATTGTTCCAACCATTATTAAAAATTAAAACACTTCTACAAGTCTAATTAAGAACTTCTCCACCACTACCATCTATTGGCTTGGTTAGATCAACATTCAGGCTTAAACATTATGATTAAATTAGATTCACATCTGAACCATGAATTGAGAATAATTATATATCCTTCCTGGTACAATTTTCCATTTCCTGAAATTTCTTTTTAAAAATTTATATACTTATGACTAATTTTCTGGAAATGCAAATTTCCTTTCAGTACATATGTACTGAGAAAATACTTTTGGTAACCTATTAATTTTCTCTCTTTCCTGGAGCTAGCTTTATTAGAGTCCTTTATCATCGTATTTCAACTTGGACAAGTTGTTACCCAAAGCCTCTGTCTCTCTCATTGATCTCCTCTTTCTGGATCCCATTTCTTTCTGTTTCTTGCTCTGTCTCCCCCTTATTTTGGTGGCATACTTCCATCGCCTACTTAAAAGGGATGTAATGGCAGCAAATTATCTGAGAACTTGTACATCTAAATATTCTGCCCTCTGACTCATTGACAAAGAAGTCAAGGTTGGAAATAACTTTTCCTCAAAATATTGAAGAGCTTGCTTCCAGAGAGTATCACTTTGAAGAAGTATATGGCCATCCTTGATTGAATTTTCATCTCTTGAACTTTCTGTACTTCTGAAAGCTTACTCTCATGTTGCAACCAGAAAATTGCATAGAATGGTGAGTGCAATATGGCTGTGATTTAATGCAAGATGAGTATTTTGCTGTCTGGTGTTCTCAGGAGTTGGGGGTAGGTAGAGAGATGCAGGAGGTTGGATGTGGGGGGATTCTATTATAAAACTTAAACCCAATTTTTTTCATTGTCTTATTTTTAAAGATTTTATTTATTTATTTATTTATATCCCAGGACTCCGGGATCACTATCAGAGCCAAAGGCAGATGCCCAACAGACTGAGCCACCCAGGTGCCCCTTTTTCATTGTCTTTATTCCTAAGTCTATCTTTTACACTTCAAAACAAAACAAAAAATTCAGGTGATGCTGTTAGTGTAATGTTTTTCTTTTAATCAAGTGCACAAGATCACTGCATGTTATTGTTGAAGATGCATTTTTACACCTAGATGCCCAGAAAACCATATTGTTCAAATCAGATGTTTATTATAGCATTATTCAGATTTTTTAAAAGATTTTGTTTATTTATTTGACAGACAGAGATCACAAGTAGGCAGAGAGGCAGGCAGAGAGAGAGAGAGGAGGAAGCAGGCTCCCTGCTGAGCAGAGAGCCCAATGCGGGGGCCCGATCCCAGGACCCTGAGATCATGACCTGAGCCAAAGGCAGAGTCTTAACCCACTGAGCCACCCAGGTGCTGCACATTATTCATATTTTTTAAAAAGATTTTTATTTATTTGCGAGACAGAGCATCAGCAGGGGAGGAGCAAGGGAGGAGGGAAAAACAGACTTCTTGCTGAACAGGGAGCCCATTACGAGGCTCAATTACAGGACCCTGAGATAAGAATTGAGCCAAATTAGGATGGTTGCCTACTGAGCCACCTAGGCACCCATAGACATTTTTACAATCTTCATGGGCCACCATTTTAGGCTATATTTGTCTGTTTTTTGAAGACCAAATTATGTTAGCCTTTAGCTATTATAAAAGATCGGTGGTCATCTTAATATTTTATTTATTCTTATATATGAATAATTATCCAGAATCCTATTTCATAGAAAACATTGCCAATATATTTAGTCCTATATTTAGATACTTTATTGCCTCACCTCCATGGAGAAGTAGGATAGAATTCTCAAGCAAAAGGATACAACCACAACTTTGATGTTTAAAGTCTATGAAACCTATCTATACTTAGCAACACACAATCCTTGCCCACATGACTTTTCAGAGAACCATCTGTTATTGTCTGAAGGACATGGAGTACACCCACTCTATTGTATGATCAGAATGGAGACATGAGGGCATAATAATTTTAATAATACTAACAGTAATAAGAACAACAATAATAATAGCAGCTGTCATTTCTTGGACTGTGTCCAACCGGCTTTACATGCCTTATTCCATGCAGAACTTAAAATGTATTTTTAAAAAGATTTTATTTATTTATTTGACCAAGAGATCACAAGCAGGCAGAGACACAGACAGAGAGAGAGGGGGGAAGCAGGCTCCCTCCTGAGTAGAGAGCCAGAAGCAGGGCTCGATCTCCCAGGATCCTGAGATCATGACCTGAGCCGAAGGCAGAGGCTTAACCCACTGATCCACCCATGCACCCCTAAATGTATTTCTGATTATTAATATAGCTCCAGTTTTATAAATAAGAAAGTGGAGGCTCATTGTGGTTGAGTCCTTTGCGTATTCTCGTGTTGGATTGAAATTGGACTCTGGGCCTTTTGGAGTCCATAAACAGGTGTGCAAAAGGGCACAAGTCTGTGTTGGTTTATCTTGGGGACAGTGACTTGGTTAGAGGTGAGAGTGTGAATTTAGAAACTTGGAGAGGACCCATAGTTGTGCGTGCACAATCAAGTTTATCCTGCTTGGTATGTCAAGGAGGATGCTTAAGGCAAATATTAGGTCCCTGGGAAGGGATGTGTCTGTGTGTGTCTGTGTGTGCGTGGACAGAGAGAGAGAGAGAGATCGATTTAATATAAGAAATTGTCTCATGGGTTTATGGAGGCTGGTGAATACAAAACCTGCCGTGTAACCCTTTAGGTTGGAGACCCAGGGGTGCTGATGTGGGGGAACCAAGTTCAAAGGCAGTCTGCTGGAGTTTTCACAAATTGGCAAGGTTAAACCTGTTGGTGGTAGCAGGTTCTTCCATGGTTGTCTTAAGCCTGAGAGCAGGAGAAAGCCTCCTAAAATACAGGGTAGAGAAAAAGAAGTATTAAAATAAGTTAAATTGAGTTAAAACTTAAAATGGAAAGTAATCCTCACTTACCACTATCATTTGGAATCCAAGCTTCCTTGAACACTGTGTTTTTTCTCCTCTGGTAAAAATCTCACAGGTAGGGACGGTAACAAAGAAATGAGTCAACTTCATTCTTTCTCTTCAAAAGTTATTTTAAGAGCAAGCAGGATCGGACATAGGTCAAGATGGCGGAGAAGTAGCAGCCTGAGACTACTTCAGCTAGCCAGAGATCAGCTAGATAGCTTATCTAAAGATTGCAAACACCTGAAAATCCATCGGAGATCGAAGAGAAGAAGAACAGCAATTCTGGAACAGAAAAACAACCACTTTCTGAAAGGTAGGACCGGCGGAGAAGTGAATCCAAAGCGACGGGAAGATAGACCCCGGGGGGAGGGGCCGGCTCCCGGCAAGCGGCGGATCAATGGAGCACAAAATCAGGACTTTTAAAAGTCTGTTCCGCTGAGGGACATCGCTCCAGAGGCTACCCGGGGCAAAGCCCACACGGGGTCAGCGTGGCCTCAGGTCCCGCAGGGTCACAGAAGGATCGGGGGTGTCTGAGTGGCGCAGAGCTTGCGGGTATTGGAACGGGAAAGCCGGCTACAGAGACAGAGCCGACAGTAAGCTCACAGCTCGGGGTGACCTTGAACCGGTTGCAGGCTCGGTGAGCTCGGAGCGCGGCCGGAGGTCAGGCAGACGGGAGTAACTGGGCGCGGTTCTCTGAGCGCCCACTGAGGAATGCGGCCCTGGGCTCTCTGGCTCCTCCGGGCCGGAGACCAGGAGGCCGCCATTTGTATTCCCGTCCTCCGGAACTCTACGGAAAGCGCTCAGGGAACAAAAGCTCCTGAAAGCAAACCCAAGCGGATTACTCACCCCGGCCCCAGGTAAGGGCGGTGCAATTCCGCCTGGGGCAAAGACACTTGAGAATCACTACAACAGGCCCCTCCCCCAGAAGATCAACAAGAAATCCAGCCGAGACCAAGTTCACCTACCAAAGAGTGCGGTTTCAATACCAAGGAGAGCAGCAGAATTCTAGAGGAGGAGAAAGCAAAGCACAGAACTCATGGCTTTTTCCCTGTGATTTTTTTTAGTCTTGCGGTTAATTTAATTTTTTTCTTTTTCATTTTTTGTTTTTTTTTCTCGCCTTCGGGTAAAAAAATTTTTTTTAACTTTTACCTTTTTCTTTTTTAACGATTTTTTACTAGTTTATCTAATATATATATTTTTTCTTTTTTATATTTTTCTTAGGTGTTTTCTTTTTTTTTAATTCTTTACTTTCTTTTTTTTTTCTCTTTTTTCTTTCTTTTTTTTTTCCTTTCTTCCTTTTTGAACCTCTTTTTATCCCCTTTCTCCCCCGTCACGATTTGGGATCTCTTCTAATTTGGTTAAAGCATACTTTCCTGGGGTTGTTGCCACCCTTTTAGTATTTTACTTGCCCCTTCATATACTCTTCTCAGGACAAAATGACAAGACGGAAAAATTCAACACAAAAAAAAGAACAAGAGGCAGTACCGAAGGCTAGGGACCTAATCAATACAGACATTGGTAATATGTCAGATCTAGAGTTCAGAATGACAATTCTCAAGGTTCTAGCCGGGCTCGAAAAAGGCATGGAAGATATTAGAGAAACCCTCTCGAGAGATATAAAAGCCCTTTCTGGAGAAATAAAAGAACTAAACAAGTTGAAATCAAAAAAAGCTATTAATGAGGTGCAATCAAAAATGGAGGCTCTCACTGCTAGGATAAATGAGGCAGAAGAAAGAATTAGTGATATAGAAGACCAAATGACAGAGAATAAAGAAGCTGAGCAAAAGAGGGACAAAGAGCTACTGGACCACGAGGGGAGAATTCGAAAGATAAGTGACACCATAAGACGAAACAACATTAGAATAATTGGGATTCCAGAAGAAGAAGAAAGAGAGAGGGGAGCAGAAGGTATACTGGAGAGAATTATTGGGGAGAATTTCCCCAATATGGCAAAGGGAATGAGCATCAAAATTCAGGAGGTTCAGAGAACGCCCCTCAAAATCAATAAGAATAGGCCCACACCCCGTCACCTAATAGTAAAATTTACAAGTCTCAGTGACAAAGAGAAAATCCTGAAAGCAGCCCGGGAAAAGAAGTCTGTAACATACAATGGTAAAAATATTAGATTGGCAGCTGACTTATCCACAGAGACCTGGCAGGCCAGAAAGAGCAGGCATGATATTTTCAGAGCACTAAATGAGAAAAACATGCAGCCAAGAATACTATATCCAGCTAGGCTATCATTGAAAATAGAAGGAGAGATTAAAAGCTTCCAGGACAAACAACAACTGAAAGAATTTGCAAACACCAAACCAGCTCTACAGGAAATCTTGAAAGGGGTCCTCTAAGCAAAGAGAGAGCCTACAAGTGGTAGATCAGAAAGGAACAGAGACCATATACAGTAACAATCACCTTACAGGCAAAACAATGGCACTAAATTCATATCTCTCAATAGTTACCCTGAATGTTAATGGGCTAAATGCCCCTGTCAAAAGACACAGGGTATCAGAATGGATAAAAAAACAAAACCCATCTATATGTTGCCTCCAAGAAACTCATTTTAAGCCCGAAGACACCTCCAGATTTAAAGTGAGGGGGTGGAAAAGAATTTACCATGCTAATGGACATCAGAAGAAAGCAGGAGTGGCAATCCTTATATCAGATCAATTAGATTTTAAGCCAAAGACTATAATAAGAGATGAGGAAGGACACTATATCATACTCAAAGAGTCTGTCCAACAAGAAGATTTAACAATTTTAAATATCTATGCCCCCAACGTGGGAGCAGCCAACTATATACACCAATTAATAACAAAATCAAAGAAACACATCAACAATAATACAATAATAGTAGGGGACTTTAACACTCCCCTCACTGAAATGGACAGATATCCAAGCAAAAGATCAGCAAGGAAATAAAGGCCTTAAACGACACACTGGACCAGATGGACATCACAGATATATTCAGAACATTTCATCCCAAAGCAACAGAATACACATTCTTCTCTAGTGCACATGGAACATTCTCCAGAATAGATCACATCCTTGGTCCTAAATCAGGACTCAACCGGTATCAAATGATTGGGATCATTCCCTGCATATTTTCAGACCACAATGCTCTAAAGCTAGAACTCAACCACAAAAGGAAGTTTGAAAAGCACCAAAATACATGGAGACTAAACAGCATCCTTCTAAAGAATGAATGGGTCAACCGGGAAATTAAAGAAGAATTGAAAAAAATCATGGAAACAAATGATAATGAAAATACAACGGTTCAAAATCTGTGGGACACAACAAAGGCAGTCCTGAGAGGAAAATATATAGCGGTACAAGCCTTTCTCAAGAAACAAGAAAGGTCTCAGGTACACAATCTAACCCTACACCTAAAGGAGCTGGAGAAAGAACAAGAAAGAAACCCTAAGCCTAGCAGGAGAAGAGAAATCATAAAGATCAGAGCAGAAATCAATGAAATAGAAACCAAAAAAACAATAGAACAAATCAACGAAAGTAGGAGCTGGTTCTTTGAAAGAATTAATAAAATTGATAAACCCCTGGCCCGACTTATCAAAAAGAAAAGTGAAAGGACCCAAATAAATAAAATCATGAATGAAAGAGGAGAGATCACTACTAACACCAAAGAAATACAAACTATTATAAGAACATACTATGAGCAACTCTACACCAACAAATTTGACAATCTGGAAGAAATGGATGCATTCCTAGAAACATATAAACTACCACAACTGAACCAGGAAGAAATAGAAAGCCTGAACAGACCCATAACCAGTAAGGAGATTGAAACAGTCATTAAAAATCTCCAAACAAACAAAAGCCCAGGGCCAGACGGCTTCCCAGGGGAATTCTACCAAACACTTAAAGAAGAGCTAATTCCTATTCTCCTAAAACTGTTCCAAAAAATAGAAATGGAAGGAAAACTTCCAAACTCATTTTATGAGGCCAGCATCACCTTGATCCCAAAACCAGACAAGGATCCCACCAAAAAAGAGAGCTATAGACCAATATCCTTGATGAACACAGATGCGAAAATACTCAACAAAATACTAGCCAATAGGATTCAACAGTACATTAAAAAGATTATTCACCACGACCAAGTGGGATTTATTCCAGGGCTGCAAGTTTGGTTCAACATCCGCAAATCAGTCAATGTGATACAACACATCAATAAAAGTAAGAACAAGAACCATATGATACTCTCAATAGATGCTGAAAAAGCATTTGACAAAGTACAGCATCCCTTCCTGATCAAAACTCTTCAAAGTGTAGGGATAGAGGGCACATACCTCAATATCATCAAAGCCATCTATGAAAAACCCACCGCAAATATCATTCTCAATGGAGAAAAACTGAAAGCTTTTCCGCTAAGGTCAGGAACACGGCAGGGATGTCCATTATCACCACTGCTATTCAACATTGTACTAGAGGTCCTAGCCTCAGCAATCAGACAACAAAAGGAAATTAAAGGCATCCAAATCGGCAAAGAAGAAGTCAAATTATCACTCTTCGCAGATGATATGATACTATATGTGGAAAACCCAAAACACTCCACTCCAAAACTGCTAGAACTTATACAGGAATTCAGTAAAGTGTCAGGATATAAAATCAATGCACAGAAATCAGTTGCATTTCTCTACACCAACAGCAAGACAGAAGAAAGGGAAATTAAGGAGTCAATCCCATTTACAATTGCACCCAAAACTATAAGATACCTAGGAATAAACCTAACCAAAGAGACACAGAATCTATACTCAGAAAACTATAAAGTACTCATGAAAGAAATTGAGGAAGACACAAAGAAATGGAAAAATGTTCCATGTTCCTGGATTGGAAGAATAAATATTGTGAAAATGTCTATGCTACCTAAAGCAATCTACACATTTAATGCAATTCCTATCAAAGTACCATCCATCTTTTTCAAAGAAATGGAACAAATAATTCTAAAATTTATATGGAACCAGAAAAGACCTCGAATAGCTAAAGGGATATTGAAAAAGAAAGCCAACGTTGGTGGCATCACAATCCCGGACTTCAAGCTCTATTACAAAGCTGTCATCATCAAGACAGCATGGTACTGGCACAAAAACAGACCCATAGATCAATGGAACAGAATAGAGAGCCCAGAAATAGACTCTCAACTCTATGGTCAACTAATCTTCGACAAAGCAGGAAAGAATGTCCAATGGAAAAAAGACAGCCTCTTCAATAAATGGTGCTGGGAAAATTGGACAGCCACATGCAGAAAAATGAAATTGGACCATTTCCTTACACCACACACGAAAATAGACTCAAAATGGATGAAGGACCTCAATGTGCGAAAGGAATCCATCAAAATCCTTGAGGAGAACACAGGCAGCAACCTCTTCGACCTCAGCCGCAGCAACATCTTCCTAGGAACAACGCAAAAGGCAAGGGAAGCAAGGGCAAAAAATGAACTATTGGGATTTCATCAAGATCAAAAGCTTTTTGCACAGCAAAGGAAACAGTTAAACAAAATCAAAAGACAACTGACAGAATGGGGAGAAGATATTTGCAAACGACATATCAGATAAAGGACTAGTGTCCAGAATCTATAAAGAACTTAGCAAACTCAACACCCAAAGAACAAATAATCCAATCAAGAAATGGGCAGAGGACATGAACAGACATTTCTGCAAAGAAGACATCCAGATGGCCAACAGACACATGAAAAAGTGCTCCATATCACTCGGCATCAGGGAAATACAAATCAAAACCACAATGCGATATCACCTCACACCAGTCAGAATGGCTAAAATCAACAAGTCAGGAAATGACAGATGCTGGCGAGGATGCGGAGAAAGGGGAACCCTCCTATACTGTTGGTGGGAATGCAAGCTGGTGCAACCTCTCTGGAAAACAGCATGGAGGTTCCTCAAAATGTTGAAAATAGAACTGCCCTATGACCCAGCAACTGCACTATTGGGTATTTACCCTAAAGATACAAACGTAGTGATCCAAAGGGGCACGTGTACTCGAATGTTTATAGCAGCAATGTCCACAATAGCCAAACTATGGAAAGAACCTAGATGTCCATCAACAGATGAATGGATCAAGAAGATGTGGTATATATACACAATGGAATACTATGCAGCCATCAAAAGAAATGAAATCTTGCCATTTGCGACAACATGGATGGAACTAGAGCGTATTATGCTTAGCGAAATAAGTCAGGCGGAGAAAGACAACTATCATATGATCTCCCTGATATGAGGAAGTCGTGTTGCAACATGGGGGCTTAAGTGGGTACGAGAAGAATAAATGAAAGAAGATGGGATTGGGAGGGAGACAAACCATAAGTGACTCTTAATCTCACAAAACAAACTGAGGGTTGCTGGGGGGAGGGGGTTTGGGAGAAGGGGGTGGTATTATGGACATTGGGGAGGGTATGTGTTTTGGTGAGTGCTGTGAAGTGTGTAAACCTGGTGATTCACAGACCTGTACCCCTGGGGATAAAAATATATGTTTATAAAAAATAAAAAATTATATTAAAAAGAAAAAAAAAGGAGAGACATACACTTTTGACAGAAAAGTGTCAAATTGACATGGAAAATTAGACTTTAATTGTAAAGGTTGTAGCTGGAATAAAACCTTGGGAAAAAGTAGCATAGAAAGAATAGCATATTTAAATAAATATATTACTAACCAAATTCTTGATTTTAATCCTTTTCATAAAAACATAATGGATACACATGTGCTCACATGATCACTCTTAGTCTTTTTTGTTTGTTTGTTTTTTTAATTAGTTTCCCTTTTTTAATTCTTGTTTTGTGCTGGTTTCTCTCAGTAGGTATTACAATCTCTTAGTTGTTACAAAATTGATTTGTTTTGAGTTCTTCATGTAATATTACTCTTTTGTTTTTTTAATTCTGCATGCTTAGCAAATGGCTAGTAAGAGTAGAGGATAATTTAATCAAAGAATATAAGAAAATTGATTCTTATAAATTGTATCCTTTTTAGACAAAAGGATGTTTTAAGAGCAAGCCATGCTAGAAAGAAAAATAAGGTGTTCTCTTAAAGTTTGTGTCTTTGTTTTCCATTATGTTTAAAGAGGATGTATTATTATTTGCTATTCTTATTGCTTAGGGAAAATTTGTTTATTGAAATAGACTGCATTTCATGAAGCTTGTCATATTCTCTAAAAATGAATACCAAACTTCTCTGTCCTCAGTTGAATTTAAATACAGAAAAAATAAAATCCCTTTAAAAAAAAAAAAAAGAGCAAGCAGGATCTCTGATTCCGTGGTGGTTCTTGGTTTTGTTTTGTTTTTTTTCCTTATGTGAGAGCAAAAGTGTGAGAAAGGAAAAAGAAAAACCCAGCCACTGACATCTGGGGACTGGTCTGACACTTAGAGGTAGGCCTCGGGGATTTTCAGAGAGCTGGCCTGATATTCACGGCTAGTCCACGTTGTTCTTCTGTTGGACGTAAACAATTCCACAGGACACCAGCGTCAGACAAGGTCACTCTGTGACCATGATGGAGTGAGACAAAATGAGGCCGCTTCATAATATTGTCTCCACACAGACCAAAATGAGGTCACTGTGCAACCTACAAAATGTAGGCATGTATTATACACATGCGCTCTTGGACAAAATGTTACTTCTTTATTAAATTTTTATACTCCCTCTAATCTGTCTTCCCTTTAAAGAAGTTTTATTGTGACACACAAATCATAGGATTGCCCCTGAGTTTTAGCAGCACTCAATCCCCCAAATCTCCAATTGAAGCAGGAATGCCATAATAGGTTCTTTCTAGCACCTTCTTTTTGAGGTACACCGCGGTTCCCCAGGGCGTGCACCCTCCCTCCCTACAGTGAGTAGTAAATCCAACTTGTTAAAGTAGAGGTGTGTCCCTGGTGGTCTTTGACTGGAGGGCAAAGAATCTTAAGGGAAATATATCATAGTCTGCTTGTTGTTTCAAATCATTTCAAGAAGACAACATAAAAAAGAAAAAAGTTGATCCTGAAACAGGCATTCTTAATCAAGTGAAAATCTATTCAGGTGAATGCTTTTATTGACTAACCTACCTTCTGTTGCTTAAGACAAGTATGATGCTTTATTGTGTTTTTTAAATTGTGTCTTCAGTCAAGGAAATAAATGTGTGTCTAGCAACACATCATGATAATAAGTTCATTCAGTCACTTTAAAAAATCTAAACACACATACTTATGCACACATACACACGTGCGTGCATGCGCGCGTGCACACACACACACACACACACACACTTCCAAACTAAACAAAAGTCAATCAAGTCAATTGCTTGACAGAATGGATTGGCCAAGGGCTGCTGGGTGGCCTTAGCATCTGCTGGTGGCCTTAGCATCTGCCTTCAGCTCAGGTCATGATCTCGGGGCCCTGGAACAGAGCCCCATGTTGGGCTTCCTGCTCGGTGGGGAGTCTGCTTCTCCATCTCCCTCTGCCCCACTCCCTCACTAGTGCATGCTCTCTCTCTTTCTTTTTCTCTCTCAAATGAGTAAATAAAGTCTTTTAAAAAAACGGATTGGCCAGCTGGTCCTAAATACACCTTCATTTCAATAACCATTTGGAAATACACATAGTGGCATTCGTGATTTCACCATTTTTTCTAAAAGCATCCAAATTCACAAAATGTAAGTTCCCCCTATGCTTTCATTGTCATTGTTGGTGTTTAGTATCCATTAGTAGAATGGGATTGCTCAATAAAGAGTACATGCGTGTGGGTATATGCTTCCATCACATGAAGTATCCTTGATAGGGAGAGAAAGGAAGGGTAGTTCTTATTTTCAAAAAGCATTTTTCCTTATTTCACTTTATATTTCTGAATTTTATTTTATGACACTTATGTTAAGCCAATAAAGTAACTCTTTATAGCTGTGGTACATTTCTTTAATTTCGATGAAAAAAGAAAAATCTATTTAAATTAACATATTCTTTAACTTCAGTTGTTTTGATTTCCCATTTATTTCTTTTCTGAGTTAAAATATTTGTAATATTCTCACTAAAGACCACATGATTATATCATGAAATGAAACCAGTAAGTGTGCAATTAACTGGTACAAATTTTGTCATCTAATGAAGACCTTGCAATCATGTAGGACAGAGAAAAATCGTTGCTTTAGTTGCCTGAGATATCTTTTCCCTAGGTAAATGTCAAGGCTAGATATCTGTTTTAGTTCCCAGCTAGCTGTAAAGATTCTTCGAACTTCCCTATTTCTGTATACTGATGGGAAAATGTTGTGACGTGGTGCAGAGTTAAAAGCAGTTAAAACAGAATATAAGGGGACACCTGGATGGCTCATTCGGTTAAGCGGCTGCCTTCTGCTCAGGTCATGATCCCAGCATCCTGGGATCGAGTCCCACATTGGGCATGCTCCACAGGGAGCCTGCTTCTCCCTCTGCCTGCCTCTCTGCCTCCCTGCACTCTATCTCTCTGACAAATAAATAAAAAAAAATCTTTAAAAAAAACACAAAATTTAAGGCCAGGAAAAGGGAATGAAGAGAAGAGAGTAAAAGAGGAAGAGATGAAATCATCATAAATGTGAAACAAATCAACATTATCTCTAAAGATTTAAGAAGCTTGATCTAAGATCATGTCAAAAGATGAATCTTACAAGCATAAACTTTAGCAAAAAGAGGAAAGGATGTAGAATCCATGTGACATGATTCCATCTTTATGAAGTAGAACACCAGGTAAAATTAAATTATATTGTTTAGGAATACATGCATTGATGTTTAAATGTAGAATAACAAGCTAGGAAATTATTATCATAAAAAAATCAGGATAGTGATTACTTCTAGAGGTTGGGAAGAAATTGTGATCAGGAGAGGACACAGTGTAATGCAAGGTTTGCTTCTTACAAAGTTCTATTCCCCAATGTGGATAGTTAAGATGCAGGTTTATTTTATAACTGATGGGCTATATGTATGTGCTTTAGGAATTTTTTTCCTTTGTGCATTTTAGACTTAAAAAATGTTTACAATGTTTTTGTTTTGAAATATTTTTATTTATTTATTTGAGAGAGAGAGAGAGAGCATGCACAAGCAGGGGAAAGGGCAGACGGAGAGAGAGAAGCAGACTTACCACCAAGCAGGGAGCCAGATGAAGGGCTAGATTTCAAGACTCTGGACCTGAACCAAAGGCAGACGCTTAACCAACTGAGCCACCCAGGTGCTCCTACAAGGGCTTTTTTTTTTTTAAGTGTTTGAAATGGTTCTCAACTGTACCTCCTTGTCTTATCATTGCCTACCCTTGTAGTATGTTCTATCCGGTCCTGCCTACCACATATAAAAATAGCTTTAAATACAAACTTACTGAGAAACTAGGAAAATTAGAATAACTAAGCAAAACCAAAGGTATGGTGCTCACTGTAATATATTTAGGCTTCAAAAAAGAATATTGGTTTTGAAAAAAAATTCACAAAGCCAATAAAGTTCAGATCTCTGCTCTCGATTTTGCCTTTACTCAAGTTGCTTGGCCCATAGGATTTGTTGACATTACCCACAGGGTCTGTTCAACAAGCCTAAATAGTTGAGTCTGAGAGAAGACAAGATTTAGCTCATAAGTGCCTTAGAGTAGACACATGCAAACTTGATATTAAATATTATATTTTTGAGATTTTTTTCACACAGATTAAAATGAATAGATCTTAATTGTATAAGTTAATGAGCTTTGACAAAAGCATGCACAAGTATAACCATAGCCTGAATTGAGTTGTAAAATATTTTCACAATCCCAGATGGTTTCCTCATGCTTTTCTTCAGTCAGAACTTCCCAGAGGGAACAATTGATCTGGTCTTTGTCATCACAATAACTGTCATCACAATAATTCTGCCTCATATATTTAGAATAATATAACATATACTCTTTTATGACGGGCTTATTTTGCTCAATGGTGCATCTGTGAGATGTGTCGTGTTGTTGTTTGTGTCAAGGGTTTGCTCTTTTTTTTTTAAAGATTTTATTTTATTTTTTTTATTTGACAGAGAGATCACAAGTAGGCAGAGCAGCAGTCAGGGAGAAAGGGGGAAGCAGGCTCCCCACAGAGCAGAGAGCCCAATACAGGACTCAATCCCAGGACCCTGAGATCGTGACCTGAGCCAGAGGCAGAGGCTTTAACCCACTGAGCCACCCAGGTGCCCCAAGGGTTTGCTCTTTTTCACTGCAGAGTAGTATTCTATTGTTTGAACATAGCACCGTTTTTTATCACTTCTCCCTTTGAGAGTCATTTACACTATTTTCCATTTCTAGCTATTAGAAATAGAGATGCAGTAAGCAATATTGTACAAGTCTTTTTGAGTATTTCTGTTTTGATGCCTTTGGGGCAAATACCAAGGAGTAAATCTTTATGGATCTTTTAAAATAGCTATCTTTTGGTTTCATTGGTTGTCCTCGAGGTTTTGTTCATTCTTTCAACTAACTTCTCCCATTGTAGAAAAAAATCACATAACTAAAAATCAACCATTTATTTATTTGTTTGTTCATTTCTTTATTTATGAAAATTTTATTTATTTGAGAGAGAGACAGAGCAAGCATGAGTGGGGAGGGGGCAGAGGGACAGAGAGAAGCAGACTTCCCACTGGGCAGGGAGCCCAACCCTGGACTTAATCCCAAGACCCTGGGATCATGACCTGAGCCGAAGGCAGCCACTTAACCGACTGAGCTACACAGGCACCCCAAAGAACAGCCATTTTAAAGCTCACAGTTTAGTCGCATTCAGTACAGTGACAGTGTTGAGAAACCATCACCTACCTCTAAAGGATGACCCTTTTCCAAATCTTTTTCATCACCCCAAAGAGTGATTCCCATACCCATTAAGCAGTCACTCCCAGCTTCTCCCTGTTCCCTGCCCCTGGAAAGCACTTACCTTCTTTCTGTCTCTACGGTTTTGCCTGTTCTCAAAATTTCAATAGGTGACACATAATGTCTGACCTTTTGAGTCTGGCTTCTTTCTCTTAGCCCAGAGGTTTCAACGTTCCTCTGTGTTGTAACATGTGTCAATACTTTATTCCTCTTTACAACAGAATAACATTCCATTGCATGGCTCTAACACAAGTTGTCTCTTCATGCATTAGCTGATGGACATTTGGGTTGTTGCCACCTTTTAATGATTGTGAATAGTGCTGCTGTGAACATTCATAAATAAGATTTTCTTTGAATACCCATTTTTGATTCTTTTGAAATATACCTAGGAATGGAATTCTTGGATCATGTAATTCTAGGTCTGCCTTTTTGATAAACTATCGAGCTCTTTCTCACAGATGTTGTACTGTTTTACATTCCTACCACTAATTATGAATATTCACACATTTTCTATTCCTGCCACAAAGGTATGAGAATTCCAACATCTGCACCTCCTTGCTGGAGCTTGCTGTTCCACACTTTTAAAACTATTATTGTGATAGCCACTCTAGTGGTTAGGTAGTAGTATCTTACGGTTTTGATTTGCATGTCTCTGCTATCTAATGATGTTGAGCATCTTTTCATGCATGAGTTGGTCATTTGCATATATCCTTTAGAGAAATACCTATTCAAAACTTTTGCCCATTTTTTAATTGGGATGTTTACCTTTGTATTATTGAGGGGTTTTTTTTTACATTTATACATACATTTTTATTCTTTGAACACATCAAATGAATATTGGTGTTTTAACACATTAACTCTTATCACATTAATTTCCCCACATTAACATTTTTTATTTTAAATTTTAAATTTTTAATTTTTTATAAACATATAATATATTTTTATCCCCAGGGGTACAGGTCTGTGAATTGCCAGGTTTACACACTTCACAGCACCGAAGCACATACCCTCCCCCATGTCCCTGATATGAGAATAAATGTATTATTGAGTTTTAAGAGGTGTTGTGATTTTTTTTAACATATTTTGAATACTTGGTCCTTACTGGATACCTGATGAGCAAATATTTCTTGAATTCTGTAGACTTTCACTTCCTTGATAGTGTCTTTTGATGGATATGAACTTTTAGGTCTGATGAAGTCCAATTTATCTACATTTTGTGTTGTTGCTTTTGCTTTTATTGTCATGTTTAAGAATTGCCAAATCTACCATTACAGGGATTTTTTGGCATGTTTCTAAGAGTTTTATACTTTCAGCTCTTAGGTTGAACTCTTTGGCTCATTTTTGAGCTAATTTTTGTAGATGGTATGCAGAGTGATCCAACTTCATATTTTTGCACGTGGATATCAAGCACCATTGTCAAAGAGTCTATTCTTTCCCCAGTGATTGGTTTCGGCACTTTTGTCAAAAATCAGATGGCCATACTAAAATCAAAAACACAAGAAACAGCAATTATTGGTGAGGATATGGGGAAAACGGAATCCTCATGTCGTTGGTGGATGTGCAAACTGGTGCAGCCACTGGGGAAAAGAATATGAGGTTCCTCAAAAAATTAAAAATGGAATTATCATATGATCCAGTAATTCCACTATTGGGTATTTATCCAAAGAATATGAAAACACTAATTTGAAAAGATTTGTACACTCCTATGTTTATTGAAGCACTATTTATAATAGCTGAATTATGGAAGCAGTGTCCATCAATAGATGAATGAATAAATTTATATTTATACATATATATATACACACATAGACATATAAATACATATATGTGTATATACACACACATATATAATGGAATATTACTCAAACATAAAAAGAATGAAATCCTGTCATTTGCAACAACATGAATGGATCTAGAAGATATAGTGCTAAGTGAAATCAGAGTGATTTCACTCATATGAGGAATTTAAGAAACAAAACAAACAAACAAAAAGAGACAAACTGAAAAGTAGGCTCTTAACTATAGAAAACAAATTGGCGGTTATCACAAGGGAGGTAGGAGGGGGGAGTGTGAAATAGGTGAAGGGGATTAAGAGTACACTTATCATGGTGAGCACTGAGCAATGTATAGAATCGGCTGATCACTATATTATACACCTGAAACTAATACAACACTGTTTGTTAACCACATTGCAATTTAAAAAATCAATTGGCTGTAGATGTATGACTTTGCTTCTAGATTCTCAATTTCTTATTCCATTGGCCAATATGTCCATCTTCTTGCCAACACTAGCTTTGTGAGTTTTGAAATCTGAAAGCATGATCCTACAACTTTTTCTTTATCAAGATTGTTTTGGCTAATAGGGATCACTTGTAAGTCCATAAATTTGATAAAGGTATTCATTGTTGGTCTGTTTCGTTACTTTTCTAAACCATTTTTTTTTTGTAAAATCTGTATTATTTGTCCTGCATACCATTGGAATCTATGTTCTGTTAGCTTATTTGACCAGCTAGTATTTTCACAGTTTCCTTAAATTCCTGGAGCAGATGAAAAAGGGAAGAAAGGGAAGGAAAAATATTGGTAGAAATAGAAACAGAACAAAACAATAAAGTATTTTCCCAGGTGTGCAGATTGGCACTGTTTGGGGGATGTTTCTTCAGTGCTTAGCCAGGCCATTTACAACTCTGCCTTGGCCTTCCCTTTATGCTTGTTGGATCCTCATGGCCAACCAGGGGTAAAAGCTCAGAGTCTTCTCAGTTTTTTCTGTACAGGCATCCAGCCCTGAGCTTGTGGTTGGCCTTCTCTAGTCCCTTATATGTGTGGAAGCTTTTCACAATGCCATTCCCCCTTCTATTTAGCTCCTTTCTTAACCCCCTTTTTTCTCAGACTTGGTAGCCTGTCTGGTGCTTCTCCTGGTTATTATTCGCTTGCTGCCAGCTGCTGTGTCTAGTACTTTTACTTTAAATGCTTTCAGCAAATGCCACCAGGCAGCAGCAAATGTCACTTTGAAAGCTGCTCCAGTCCTGGGAATTCTCTTTATTTGTAAAAATGAATGAAAGAGGGAATCCTGGGTGGCTCAGTGGGTGAAGCGTCAGCCTTTGGCTCAGGGTCCTGGGATCGAGCCCTGCATTGGGCCCCTTGCTCGGCAGAGAGCCTGCTTCTCCCTCTGCTTCTGCCCATCCCCCTGCTTATGCTCTCTCTCTCTCTCTTTGTCAAATAAATAAACAAAATCTTTTAAAAAATGAATGAATGAATGAATGAAGTCCTTCGGCTAGTTCCTTAGAGAGCTACCACACAGAACAACACAACCACAAGTCTTCAAGCATATGGCCCCCACTGCCTCTCTGCAGGAAAACCTGTCCCCGCCATGCACACATGCAGGTTCGTACCTTTGTGGCCACAGCCCAGCTGAGGGCATTGGAGATGGGAGCTACTTAAATTCACAGCACCCTCTTACCATGAGGCAGTAATATCTTTCTTCACTAGGGTTTCCGCTGGCTGTTTTAAGTTTTGGATTAGATCCCAGATTCTGCACAACTTGATTCTAACAATTTTAACCAGCATTTTGTTGGTATTCTGGAGGGATGGAGCCGTGGAGGTCCCTCCTCAGCCATTGTTAGTGACATCACTCTTATTGATTTTGATTTCCTTATTACCCACCTAGGAGACACTAAACTGTGTCCTCCCCTGTCCAAATTCATATGCTAAAGTCCTCACCAGCCCCCATCCCCACCAGCCATACCTTAGAAAGTGACATGGAGAAAAGGACTTTACAGAGGTAACTCAGTTAAAGTGAAATGGGACCTAATCCAACTTGACTGGTGTCTTCATAAGAAGAAATGTGGACTTGTGGGGCGCCTGGGTGGATTAGTCTGTTAAGCGTCTGGCTTCTGCTCAGGTCATGATCCCAGGGTCCTGGAATCAAGTCCCAGGTCAGGTTCCCAGCTCAGTGGGGAGCTTGCTTCTCCCTTTCTGTCTGTCTGCTGCTCTGCCTACTTGTGCTCTCAATCTCTCTGTCACATAAATAAATAAAATTAAAAAAAAATGTGGACATAGATACATATATACAGAGGTAAGGCGATGTGAAGACACAGGGAGAAGACGCCCATCTACCAGTCAAGGAGAGAGGCCTTGTATAGATGATTCTCCTCACAGCCCTCAGAAGCCAGACTTGGCAAAGCTTGATGTCAGCTTTCCAGCCTTCAGAGCTTATGGGAAAATAAATTTTTGTTGTTGAAGGCAGTAAGTCTGTGGTACTTAGATATGGCGGCAGCAAGAGTGAACCAATACACCATGATTAATGCTTATGTCTTTCTATATATTCTGAGTTTAATTTGCTATGTTCATAGTTTTCTAGCTTCTTGAAGTGGAAGTTTAGATTATTGATTTTACAACTTCAAGCTTTCAACATAAGTAGTTAAAATAACATGTTTTCTCTTATGGTTTTCATTATCAATATCCCATAAATATTTATAGGTTTTCATTGCTACTTTGGTCCCTGGGTTCTTTACAATTATGCTAATTTCTTTATAAAGATTTACAGATATTCCAGGTATTTCTCTGTTATTTTCTTCTAATATAATTTTTTGGGGTCATAAAACCAGCTTTGTATGATTTGAATCACTTTATTTTTTTTTTTAAAGATTTTATTTATTTGACAGAGAGAGATCACAAGTAGGCAGAGAGGCAAGGCAGGGAGAGAGGAGGAAGCAGGCTCCCTGCTGAGCAGAGAGCCCGATGTGGGACTCAATCCCAGGACCCTGAGATCATGACCTGAGCCGAAGGCAGCGGCTTAACCCACTGAGCCACCCAGGTGCCCGATTTGAATCACTTTAAATTTATTGATAATTATTTTATAGCCCAGAATGCGGTCTATCTTGGAAAATGTTCCATGGTGCACTTGAAAAGGATGTGTATTCTGATATTGTTAGATGAAGTGATCTATGGACATCAGATCCCATTAGTTAATCCTCGGTTCAAGCCTTCTATATCCTGACTGATTCTCTGCCTACTTTGCTCTATAAATTATTGAGAGACAGATGTTGAAATCTTTCCTCTTATTGTAGCTTAGTCTGTTTATCCTCTGAGTTCTACCAAATTTTGTTCAGAGTATTTTTGGCACAGTATTAATTTTACAAGTATCAGGAACATATTAATAATATTTTAATTTGAAATCTTTTCCTGTTAAATACAATGTCTAAATACAATTGGAGTCATCTTAATTTTTTAATTAAATTTTTAAGAGAACCAACAGTTTATGTGTGTATTCTTTTCAGTTTTATTGACATATGATTGACATATAACATTGTGTACATTTAAAGTATACAATGTTATGATTCGATATGTGTACGGTAGTATGATTACCACAGTAAGATTAACACGTCCATCCTTCACGGGTTACTTTTTTTGTGGTGAGAACTTTAATCATCTACTCTCTTAGCAACTTTCAAATACCCAATTGAGGATTGTTAACTATAGACACCATGATGTACATTACATTCCCAGAATGTCATCTTATAACTAGATGTTTGCATCCTTTGATAACCTTCCTACATCTTTTCCCACTCCCTAACCCCTGCCCCTGGAAACCACTAATCTGCTCCCCATTTCTATGAGTTCAGTTTTTTTCGATTACATATGTAAGTGAAATAACACTATATCTGTATCCGTTTTCTTTATCCATTAATTCATTGACGAACTCTTAGGTTGTTCCTATGTCTTAGCTGTTATAAATAATGCTGCAGTGAACATGGGGTGTAGAAGTTTCTTTGCAATAGTGATTTCGTTCCTTTTGGATATATACCCAGAAATGGAAGTGATAGATCATACGGTAGTTGTATTTTAAATTTTAATTTGAGGGGCACCTGGGTAGCTCAGTGGGTTAGGCCTCTGCCTTCGGCTCAGGTCATGATCTCGGGGTCCTGGGATTGAGTCCCACATCGGGCTCTCTGCTCAGCAGGGAGCCTGCTTCCTCCTCTCTCTGCTTGCCTCTCTGTCCACTTGTGATCTTTCTCTGTCAAATAAATAAAATCTTAAAAAATAAATAAATAAATTTTAATTTGAGGCACTGCCATTCTATTTTTCATAACAGTTACACCAATTTACATTCACACCAGAAGTGTACAAGGGTTCTCCCCAATATTTGTCATCTCTTGTCTTTTTGATAATAACCATTGTAACTATCTTTGTCCAGTTTTGATATCAGGGTAATAGTAGCTTTGTAAAGTTAAATGTAAAACGCATCCAACTCTTATTTTCTGACAGAGACTATGTACATTTGGCATTCATGCTGTAAACATTTTGTGGAATTTTTGTGGAATTCTCTAATGAAACTCTTTAAGTCTAGAGAATTTTTAGTGGGGAGAATTTGTAAACTGAAACTCTGATTTCTTTAAAAAAAAAAACAAAACACAAACAACCTCCAATTTCTTTAATAGTTATGGGGTCATTTGAATTACCTAGTTTATATTGTATGAGTCGCAATAGACTGTGACCTTCAATGAGTTGGTACATTTCATTTAAGTTGTCAAATTTGTGTTATATGATGTTGTTTGTAGTGTTTCCTTATCATCCTTATGATGTAGTGATATCCCTTGTTTCATTCCTGATATTAGTAATTTGTGTTTTCTTTTTGTTTTTGTCAGTCTTAGTAGAGGTCTGATTAACATTTATAAGGTATATCTACTTCCATCCTTTTAATTTCAGCCCACATATAACAATTCATTTGAAGTGAGTTTCTTATATAAAATTTAAAAGTTGGTTCTTTATTTTTTTCATCCACTTCACCAGTCTCTGTCTTCTCATTGGTGTATTTAATCTTTAGGTTTTATGTAAGTCTGGATATGATAAACTTTAAATCTGCCATTTTATTTATTTAAGATTTTATTTATTTGAGAGAGAGAGCCCACAGGCACATGAGTAGTGGCAAGGGGCAGTGAGATAGAGGGAAAAGCAGGGTCCCTGCTGAGTGCAGAAACATGAGGCTCCATCCCAGGACCCTGGGATCATAAACTGAGCAGAAGGCAGATGCTTAACTGAGTCACCTAGGTGCTCCTGCTATTTTATTTTTTTGTTTTCTGTTTTTGCCTCTTTGTTTGCATGTCTCTGTTTTCATTATCCTGCCTCTTGTGGGTTGCATCAACTGGTTTTTATAATTCCATTTTGACATATCAATTATTTTTGTTATATTTTTGTATGGCTTTTCCAGGGGCTTCTGTAGGCATTCCATGTTATATCCAGACCTGTCACAGTCTACTTGCTCTGTCATTTTCACAGCCTGTGTGATGTGTAGAAATCTCATCTTTTTTGTTGTCTCTTTACCCTCACTCTATTAAATAGTTCCCCTATGTACATTTAAAACCACAGTGTTATGACACAGTGTTAGATATTTGAAATTGGTTTCAGAAGACACATTAAAAAACAAATGAGGAGATAAGGTCCTGCACTTTCCATTATGCCATTCTGCCTTTGATGAATGGATCCCAGGGCTGACCAAGGGAGAATTTTCATACCATTATTGCCAGTATCTGGGAAGTGGTAAAGACTTATTTCATATGAGAAATCTAGTTACCTAAAGACGCTACCCAAAGCCAAGTGTTATTAAGAAAGCATGGAGTAGGGGGCACCTGGGTGGCTCAGTGGGTTGGGCCTCTGCCTTCGGCTCGGGTCATGATCTCAGGGTCCCCTCTCTCCCTGCCTGACTCTCTGCCTAATTGTGATCTCTGTCTGTCAAATAAATAAATAAAATCTTTTTAAAAAAAAACATATTTTGGAGGTACAGTTGAATACCAAACATATCAGGCAAGGCACCGTGAATTATCTTTTTCTTTCGCTTTAAAATTTGATTTATGATGTTTGCAAAAGGAATAAGGATCTATAATTAGAATTTTAGGTGCACAACTTACAGCGAGCATTTATTTACTCGTAAATATTTTCAACATGCAGCCCAATATGTACACAATGTTTACTCATTTGAATGCAAACCCCAAAGTATTGGTGTGTATTTATTTTATTTAGCTAGTTAAGGGCTTCAAGCACATTTATAACATCACTGAGAGTGCATAGACACGCACTCTATAATGAGCTGCAAGGGCGCAAGTATGGAAAAAGAGGGCTCACTGGGAATATAGTTTAAAAAATACCTCCTGAAGCTTTTGGATCTTGGCTTCTTTCCCCTTCACTTTTTAGATTACCCAAGTGCCTCTTGTCAGTTCTTCCTAAGGGTTGTTCCTGCGGTACGATGTTGTTGACACTACTGAGATTTTTTCCTTCCCCGGTTTCTGAGACGGTATTCTCTTCTTCACACACTTTTCTGACCACTTTTTCTGTGTCTCTTCCCAGGGTTCATCCTGTTTTTAAACATGAGTATTCCTCTGAGTTCCATCAAGCTATGCTTCTCTTAATCGAGTGGTCTCCCTGAAGTATGATGCCTACTTTATCTTTTTAAGAGAGCCAGCGCACAAGCAGGGGGAGGGGCAGAGGCAGAGGGAGAAGCAAGCTTCCTGCAGAGCGGGGAGTCCAACACGGGGCTCCATCCCAGGACGACCCCCAGCATGACCTATGCTGAAGGCAGCTGCGTCACCGACTGAGCCCCCCAGGCGCCCCTGTGTCTGCTTTAAAGACTTCGACTAGCACATGTATAATCAAAACGATTCCATTTTTTTGTTGAAACAGTTCAAAACAATTTGTTTCTTTTTTGAAACAGATCTGAATATCTAATTGGTTAGAGGACACTTCTTCCCAGATGATTGTCAGGAATTTCACTTATTCAAGAATTATTTATTCAGTATCTATGTCCTAAAGAATATGTCTCTGTTGGAGCCCATGCCACCAATATCTCTCACTGGGCCTACTGCTTCTGCTTCTGAAAGGGTCTG
Organism: Mustela putorius furo; assembly: GCF_011764305.1. Classification (NCBI taxonomy): domain Eukaryota; kingdom Metazoa; phylum Chordata; class Mammalia; order Carnivora; family Mustelidae; genus Mustela; species Mustela putorius. Next base: position 10,711,218 of record NW_025422049.1, read on the forward strand.
TCTACCTCTAGCCTTGCACTTGCCCCTGAATTCTCGCAATCACAGCTCAATGTCTCCGAAATACAAATCTGACAACATCACTCTCTAGCTTGAAACACATCATTGTTTTCCTTCCCCTTCTCATGCACATGCTCTCTCTCTCTCTCAAATAAATAAATAAATAAATAAATAAATAAATAAATAAAAATAAAGCACCTTGCCTGAAACATAAAGACCAGTTGCCCAATAAATGATTGTTTTGCTTTCTTTTACTGAAATGAATATTGTGGTGGTTAATTTTGTATGTTGGCGTGACAGGGCACAGGGTCCCCAGATTAAACATCATTTCTGGCGTGTCTATGAAGCTATTTCTGGATGAAACTAGCATTTGAATTAGTGGACTCAGTAAAGCAGATTGTCCTCCCCAGTGTGGGTGGACATCATCTAATCCATTGAGGACCAGGATAGAACAAAAGACTGAGGAAAAAGGAATCATCTCCTTTTTTCTGCCTCATTCCTTGTTCCCCGTGCCTTGCCTTGATATAGCTCATTCCATCTCCTTGTGTCAGCTGACTGGGATTTATACCATTAGCTCTTCTGATTCCCAGACCTTTGGAACTGAACTAAATTATATTACCAGCTTTCCTGGGTTTCCACCTCGCAGAGAGCAGATTATGGGATTTCTCCGCCTCCATAATCACATAATCAAATGAAACAACTGCTCATAAAAAACTATATATATGCATATATACACATACACATGTACGTATATATTTACATGTATACATATATGTATAGTATATATACACTATATATAGTATACAGTAAGCATAGTGTGTGTGTATACATACTATATATACATATACACTATATATACTAATGAAAGTTAAGAACTTTGTTGTTAGTCCTAATTGTGATTTAGTGATCTTATTCACTCTTGTGGCTTCTGCTGCTCATTCACCTATCTCTCTATTTTGTCTTCAAATCTGTTGGAGATTCCTCTTAACCTTCCTGGTTATTAAACATTGGGGTTGCCTAGGATTGCTTCCTTGCCTCACTACTCATATGTAATACTGAGAGTGCAGTATTAGTATTAGTATTATAGTATAATAGTATTATAATATAATAGTATTATAGTATACATACTATAGTCTAGTATATGGCATATATAGTATATATACTATATGCACATGTATATGTGTACTATATACATATATGCATATATAGACACAATCATTTAATATATATTATACATAATAAAAAAATTTATATATATATAAACACACATGGATGTGTGTGTGTGTGTGTGTGTATCTTGTTGTTGGTCCATTTCTCTGGAGAGCCCTGACTAATAAAATTATAGAACGTGTTTTTCCCAAGGCAAAATTTAGAGCATATCAAGCACATTTTAAACAGAAAAGGGACAAAGGAAACCATGTCCCCTGTCCTGTTACCAAATATCTTGTCTTGCGATATCACCCAACAAAGTGCAGCTCCGTAAATGAGGTTCATAACTCCTTTTTAGCTTTTCGTGGCAATAAGCAGATTCCTTAGGCCCTGTTCTTGCCCTCATTCCCAAAGCTCAGTTGGAAAATGTCCAGTTCTCTGGGGATCTTCCCTCAAGCACGGCGAAAGTTAAGAACCTTGTTGTTAGCCCTGATCATGATTTAGCGATCTCATCCACTCTCGTGGCTTCTACCGTTCGTCCCCCTACCTCTCTCTTTTGTCTTCATCTCCTTTGCAGGTTTCTCGTAACTTGCCTGGTCATTAAACACTGGGGTTGCCTAGGATTCTTTCCTTGCCTCGTTATTCATTTTATTGAACACATTTCCCTGGGGTCATCTTATCCAGTCTAATTGTTTTCACTACCAGATATTTATGGACCTCAGAATGTCTACGTGAATTCCAGACAAGGATCTTATATTCAGCCTAAATACACTTCAAATACAGCTTGTCTGTTTTTGTGAGTTCATGGGGTGCCTGGATGACTCAATTGTTAAGCGTCTGCCTTTGGCTCAGGTCATGATCCCGGTTCCTGGGATCGAGTCCCACATCAGGCTCTCTGCTCAGCAGGAGTCCTGCTTCTCCCTCTCCCACTCCCCCTGCTTGTGTTCCCTCTCTCGCTGTCTCTATCAAATTAATAAATAAAATCTTTAAAACAAAACGTGAGTTCAGGGGCACCTGGGTGGCTCAGTGGGTTAAGACTCTGCCTTTGACTTGGGTCATGATTCCAGGATCCTGGGATCAAGTCTCACATCAGGCTCTTTGCTTGGCAGGGAGCCTGTTTCCTCCTCTCTCTCTCTTTCGATCTCTCTCTGTCTACCTCTCTGCCTACTTGTGATCTCTGTCTGTCAAATAAATAAATAAAATCTTTTAAAAAAAGTGAGTTCACAATATATCTTGTCCTACATCTACACAGTAAAAAGGTAACGCTCTTCCAATGTTCTTTAAACTTATGGTATTCGCATTCTCTTCCTTTCCCAAGCTAAGGAGCCTAGGAGTCATTCTTCACTTCTTTTGGTCCTCTTTGACACTCACCTTCTACGTCTAATTCATCATCCAAGATTTCCAAATTTACCTTCAAAATGTATTTTGAATTTTTATACTCCTTCTTGTTTTATTGCCAGAGCTGTAGTCTAGTCATCATTTCTCAACTGGATGACTTCAAAAACCTCTTAATTGTTTCCTCTGCGTCCAATTTTAACCTTCTTCAACTCATTATCCACGCTGGTGCCAGAATTCTCTCTCCCATAAGCAAGTTTGGTAATGTTATTCTCTCGTCTTCCAGTGAGTTCCCATATGTCCAAACTCCCTACCATAACATATGATTCTTACAATTTTCCCCGGACTATTAATCAAGTTTCATCACCTACCACTTGCTGTTTTGCATTTTATATTCTAGCAACAATGAACTGTTCCGAGTCTTTGATGCCATCCCTGATTTTTTTTTTCTTTTACACTTTAGGCCTCTGTCTGTTTTTGTGAGCTCTTATGTTAAAAATGCCCTTACGTTACTCTCTTTACTCAGATAAATTTATTTTTGATGATTGAATTCAGACAGCTTCTCCTCAGAGAACAGGATGTAAGTCTTCCTCCTCTGATCTCTCATATAATTTTGTGTATTCCTCTATCACTGCTGTTATTTGGCATATTATATTAAAGTCTGTGTAAAGTTGCTTTCCCACTAGATGATGAGCTGCTCAGGGCATGAGATATGTCTTATTTGTGTTTGAGTGTTCTCTGTAACAGTACCTGACCCCAGTAGGTGCTAAAGAAAGGTATATTAAAGCATTGTCCACGCGAATGAAGCCATCTGAGGCCACTCATCTGGCTGTGTCTCAGCGTTAGAATCAAGCAAAAGAGCCAGGATCCTTTTATGACCACAATAATGCAAATCACTTTATCCCAAGCGAGGCAGATGTTTACTATTTCCCGAGGAACTAGCTCACTTGGAAGGAGATTGTCTCACAGGTATGTAAATTTTGGTCCACAGGGTTTCATGGGGACAAAGGAGTCATGAATTAGAATGTATTAATCCTTTGTAGGTATTTAAAATCTTGCTCCTGGGCACTGGGGTGGCTCAGTCATTAAGCATCTGCCTCCTGGAATCGAGCCCTGTGTATGGCTCCCTGCTCAGCTATAGACCCGTTTCTCTTTCTCCCACTCCCTATGTTGTGTTCCCTCTCTTGCTGTCTCCATCTCTGTTAAGTAAGTAAGTAAATAAATAAATAATAAAGTAAAATAAATAAAATAAAATCTTGCTCCCTATGGACCACAAAATAACTGAGTTCATAAGCCCATTAAAATCTAAAAATATTAAGTGAAGTATTAACTGCTTAAGTTAGCACTTTGGGCCACAATTCAACTTCTAGAATCTTCAATCAAGGAGCATACAGAATAGGGATTTGGATTATGGAAAAGAATTACCTTAAAACTTTCTTCCTTTTTTCCTCAAATTGTGAGGAATAAGTGACAAATACACTTGTGTTTATTCAAAGTGTATAATGTGATAGTTTGATATACATATACACTGCGGAGTAATTACCAAGATCAAAATAACACAATCTTCACTTCCAAGAATTAACTCTCATTTTGTATATAAGAAGAACACTTTAAAATTTACTGTTAGCAATTTCAAGCATATAATACATTATTATCTATAGTGACTATGCTATACATTAGATCCTCAGAATATATTCTACTTACAACTGAGGGTTTGTACCTTTTGACTTACATCTCTTCATTTCCCCCTTCCCTCAGCCCCTAGAAAACACCATCCTATTGTCTGTTTCCACGAAATCAACTTTTTCCTCCTTTTTTAAAGATTCCATATGTAATTGATACCATAAAATACTGGTGTAATATTTATCTTTCTCAGTCTGGCTACTTCACTTAGCATAATGCCATTCAGATACATCCTCATTGTCACAAATGGCAGGATTTCCTTCTTTTACTTATTTTTTCTTTTCTAATTCTCTTTTTTTTTTAATTTAAATTCAATTAGCCAACATCGTTAATTTCAGAAGTAGAGTTTAGTCCTTCATCAGTTGCATGTAATACCCAGTGCTCATCACATCATGTATTGTCCTTAATGCCCATTACCCAGTTACCGCATCTGCCACCCACCACCCCTCCAGCAACTCTCAGTTTCTTTCCTAGAGTGAAGAGTCCCTCAATTGCTCTATTAGGTAATTTACCCTAAAGATACAAATGTAGTGATCCACAGGGGCACGTGCACCCCAATGTTTATAGCAGCAATGTCCACAATGGCCAAACTGTGGAAAGAGCCCAGATGTCCATCATCAGGTGAAGGGATATAGAAGATGTGGGAGATATCTAAAATGGAATATTACTCAGCCATCAAAAGGATGAAATCTTACAATTTACATAGACGTGGATTGAATAGGAGGGTATTATGCTGAGCAAAATAAATCCATCAGAGAAAGACAATTGTCATATAGTATCACTTATATGTGGAATATAAGAAATAGTGCATAGGATCATAGGAGAAGGGAGGCAAAACTGAATGGGAAGAAATCAGAGAGGGAGATTTTCTCCTCTTTTATGGCTCAATCATATTCCATTGTAGATGTATGTACACATATTCTTTACTCATTCACCAGTTGAAGGGCATTTAGGTTGTTTCCACCTCTTGATTATTGCAAATAATCCTGCAATAAACATGATGGTATAGATATCTTTTTGAGATACTGATTTTATTTCCTTCAGATATATACACAGGAGTGAGATTGATGGATCCTATGGTAGCACTATTTTTAATTTTTTGAGGATTTACTATACTCTTTTTCCAAATTGGCTGTACCAATTTACATGCCCACTGAGCATGCACAAGGGTTTCCTTTTCTTAATCCACATCTTCACCAAATTGTGTTATCTTCTCAATAACAGCCATCCTAACAGGTGTGAGGTGATATTGTGGATTTGATTTGCATTTCCTGATGATTACTAATGCCTTATGAATGTATTGGGCATTTCTGTATCTTCTTTGGAAAAGTATCTACTTAGGTCCTTTGCCCATTTTTTAATTGGATTATTTGCTTTTTTGCTATTGAACTGTATGAGTTCTTTATATATTTTGGATAGTAATCTCTTATCAGATGCATGGTTTGCAAATATTTTCCCCATGCTCTAAGTTGCCTTTTCAATTTATCGATTGCTTCCTTTTCTGTGCAGAAGCCCTTAACTTTGACATAGCCTCACATGTTTGTTTTAGCTTTTGTTGCCTGTGCATTTTGTGTCTTTCCAAGAAATCATTGTTAAGACAAATGTCAAGGAACTTTTTCTTTAAGTTTTCTTCTAGCAGTTTTACAGTTTCAGGTCTTATATTTAAGTCTTTAATCCATTTAGAGTTGGGTTTTTTTTTTTGTTTTTTTTGTTTTGTTTTTTTTTTTTTTAGATTTTACTGGGTGTGGTGTATAAACAATGAATCTTGGAACACTGAAAAAATAAAATTAAATTTAAAAAAGAACTTCCTTAAAATAAATAAGTAAAATAAATAAAAATATAAAGAACTTTAAAAAAGATTTTATTTATTTGTCAGAGAGAGACAGAGAGTGAACACACGCACAGGGAAAGGCAAGCAGAGGGGGGAAGCAGGCTCCCTGCTGAGCAAAGAGCCCAGTGCAGGACTGAATTCCAGGACCTTGGGATCTTGACCTGAGCCGAAGGCAGACCCTCAAGAGACTGAGCCACCCAGGCACCCTAGAGTTAGTTCTTGTAAAGGCTGTGAGATAGGGGTCCAGTTTCATTCCTTTGCATGTGGATTTTCAGTTTTCCCAACACCCTTTATGAGGAGACTGTCCCTTCTCCATTGTGTGTTCTTCGTGCCCTTGTCAAAAATTAGTTGCATATATGCATGGGTTTATTTCTAGGCTTTTTATCCTGTTCCACATAAACAGGTTTATGTGCCTGTTCTTATGACAATGCAATATTGCTTTAATTTCTATGGTTTTGTAGAATAGTTTGGAATCAGGGAGCATGATGCCTCCAGCTTTGTTCTTCTTTCTCAAGATTGTCTTGTTCAAGTCATTTGTGGTACCATACAAGTTTTAGCATAATTTTTCTATTTCTATGAAAAATGTAAATGTAAATTTGAAAGGGATTGCATTGAATCTGTAAATCACTTTGAGTAAGGTCACAATATTAATCTATTGAATCCATGAATGCGGAATATCTTTTCATTTATTTCTGTCTTCTTCAAATTCTTTCATCAATATCTCATAGTTTTCAGTGTAGAGGTCTTTTATCCCCTCAGTTAAATTTATTTCTAAATATTATTTTTGGTGTTATTGTAAATGGAAATGCTTTCTTAATTTCTTTCTGAAAGTTTGTGTTGTGTATAGAAATGTGACTCCTTTGGGGTACCTGGCTGGCTCAGTGGGTTAAGCCTCTGCCTTTGGCTCAGGTCACGGTCTCAGGGTCCTGGGATCGAGCCCTGCGTGTCAGGCTCTCTGCTCAACAAGGGAGCCTGCTTCCCTTCCTCTCTCTCTGCCTGCCTCTCTGCCTACTTGTGATCTCTGTCTGTCAAATAAATAAATAAAATAAAATCTTTAAAAAAATAAAAGAAATGTGACTCCTTTTTGCACATTCATTTTGTATCTTAACATTTTACTGAATTTATTTATTAATTTCCGCCCCCCCTTAAAAAATTTGGTGGGGGTCTTCATCTTTTTCTTTATACAAAATCTTGTTATTTGCAAACAGATCATTTTACTTCTTCCTTTCCAATATGTACTTTTCCCCCTTTTCCTTGCCTAGTTTTTATGGCTAGGATTTCTATATATTGTTGTATAGGAGTGCCAGGAATGAGCATCCTTGTTGCATTCTTGATCTTAGAGGAAAAGCTTTTAACTTTTCACCATCGAGTATAATGTTAGCTGCAGGCTTGTCATATATGGGTTTTATTAGCCAGGTACATTCTTTCTATACCTAATCCATTGAAAGTTTTTATCATGACAGGACATTGAATTTTGTCAAATATGTTTACAGCATCTATTGAAATAAACATATGATTTCCATCCTTCATTTTATTAATGTGGTTTATTACATTTATTGATTTGCATGTGTCGAAAAATCTTAGTACCACAGAGATTGATCCCACTTGATCATGGTGCCTGATCTTTTCCTTGTGTTCTTGAAATAAGTTTGCCAGTATTTTGTTGAGGACTTTTGTATCTATGCTTATTAGGGATATTGGCCCTTAATATTCTTTTCTTGTAGTGTCCTTGCCTGGTTTCAGTATCAGGATAATACTGGCCTTTTGAAAAGAGTTTGGAAGAGTTCTTTATTTTATTTTTTTTTTGGAAGAGTTTAATAAGGATCGGTATTAATTCTTCTTTAAATATTTGGTAGAATTTTACTAGTGAAGCCATCTAGTCCTGGGCTTTTATTTATTGGGAGATTTTTGATTTGTGAGTCAATTTTCTTTTTGTTATGGGTCTGTTAAGAATTTCTATTACTTCATGATTCATTCTTGGTCTAGGAATTTATTGATTTCTTCTAAGTCATCTCATTTGTTGGCATATAATTGTTCACAGTAATGTTTTATAATTCTTTGTATTTCTGTGGTATCAGTTGTGATATCTCCTCTTTCATTTATAATTGTGTTAATTTGAGTCATCTCACTTTTCTTAATCTAGTTAAAGATTTGTCAGTTTTGTTTATCTTTTTAATAAACTATTTATGTGGGTCTTTTCTATTGCCTTTATTATTTTTGTTACATTTATTTCTGCTCTGTTCTTTATTATTTCCTTTCTTCTGTGAATTTTGGGCTTAGTTTGTTCTTTTTCTAGTTTCTTGAGGTATAGGTTTAGGCTGTTTATTTGGATCATTCTTTTTTCTTAATGTAGACAATTATTCCCTTAGAATTCCATCTTGGAACTACTTTTGCTGCATCCCATAAAGCTTTGGTATGCTATGTTTCCAGTTTCATTTTTTTTCAAGATATTTTTTATTTCACTTTTCATTTTTTTAACCCATTTGTTGTTCAGAAGTGTGTTGTTTAATATCCACGTACTTGTGAATTTGCCAGTTTTCCTCCTGTTTTTGATTTTTTTAGTTTCATATCACTATGGCTAGAAAAGATAGTTGGTATGATTTCAATCTTCTTAAATTTGTTAAGACTTGTTTTCTGACCTAACATATGATCTATCCATGGGAATATTCTATGCACGGTTGAAAAAAATGTGCATTTTGCTTCTGTTGGATGGAAAGTTCTGTATATGTCTGTTAGATCCATTTGGTCTAAAGTGTTATTTGAGTCCATTATTTCTTTATTAATATTCTGTTGGGGTGATCTGCCCATTGTTGAAAGTGGAGTGTTGAAATCTCTGCTATTAATTGCATTGCTATCTATTTCTGCCCCCAGATTTGTTGATAATTGTTAAATATATTTATATGCTTTGATACTGAGTGTGTATATATCTATAATTGTTATAGCCTCTTGATGAACAGATCATTATATAATTGTATGATTAATTAATCATATTAATATTTTTAAATATTAATATGAATAATTAATCATATAATTAATCATTATATAATGACCTTCTTTGTCTCTTGTTACAACTTTTGAATTAAAGTCTACCTTGTTTCATATAACCATTATGACCTCTACTTTCTTTTGTTTCCCATTTACATGGAATATGTTATTCTACCACTTCCCTTTCAGCCTATGAATGTCCTTAAAGGTTAAGTGAGTCTCTTGAAGGCAGTAAATAGATGGGTCATGGTTTCTTTTTTAATTGTTCAGGTTACTTTAGGTCTTTTAACTGGAGAACTTAAATTATTAGCATCTAGAGTAATTTTTTATTAGTAATCACCATTTTGATGATAGCTTTCTGATTGTTTTATAGTTCCTTTGTTCTTTTTTTTTTTCCCACTCTTGCTATCTTTGTGAAATAATGAATTCCTTGTCATGGTATGTTTGGATTCTTTTGTCTTTATCATTTGTGTCTCTATTAGGTTTTTGCTTTGTGATTACCATAAGGCTTTCATAATACATCTTATAGTTATATAAGTCCATTTTAAATTGATAACAACTTAACTTCAATTGCAGAAAGGTGTTCTACACATTTACCTGTTCCCCATATTTTATATTGTTTATGTTATATTTTACATCTTTTAATATTGTGTGTCATTCACAAAGTATTGCATCTACAGTTCTGTGTAACAATTTTGTCCTTTAATTTATATGCTAGAGTTAAAAGTGAAAACAGTGGAGGAGACTGGGTGGTTTAGTCAGTTAAGTGTCTGCCTTCAGCTCAGGTCATGATCTTGGGGTCCTAGGATGGAGCCCTGCTCTGCGTTGGACTCCCTGATCAGTGGGGAGCTGCTACTCCTTCCGCCCTTTCCTTCCTGGTGCACTTGAGTGCGTGCTCTCTTTCTCTCTCTCTCTTTCAAACAAATAAATTTTTTTTTTTAAAGTAAAAACAATGTTATGAATTGGTTCTGCTGGTTTGTACTACTTTATTCTGGAAAAGATTGGCTATTTTAAAACATGAAGCTAAGATTTTCTAAAGTTTGTATTCTGCAAAAAAAAAGCAATCTGTTTTATTGACAAGTGATTAGAACTGTACAAAGGAAAGCTGTTGTAGGAAAATAAGGTTTTGATTAGAGAAGTGGCATAAATCTCCGAGGAAAGTTACAAACAAGTGACAGATTGTCTTTGCCAAAGATATATGCAGCTGTACCACCCTTTAAGTCATTTTGTCTGTCTGGAAGGGTCTAGGAAGTGCTAACTTAAGTCTCTTGGGGAAATAAAAAAAAATGTGTCGTAGTAAACTTACCAGGAGATATTTTCTTGTATCACCTTGAATTTGATCTTTGCTTTGAAACCTTATGATGGTTACTTTATATGTCAACTTGACTGGGCCACACAGTGTCCAGATATTTGGTTGAACATTGTTCTAAGTGTTTCTGTGAGGGTGTTTTTAGATGAGATTATCATTTAAATCAACAGATTGAATAAAGCTCATGTGGGTGGGTTTCATACAATCAGTTGAAGGCCTTACTAGATCAAGGCTGACACTCCCCCTCAGTAAGGGAACTCCTCTTATCTGATTGGCTTTAAACTGGGACATCAGTTTTTATCCTGATTGGAGACTCAAACTCGGAACATTAGCCCTTCCTTGGATTCAAGCCTACTGGCCTTCAGGCTAGAACTATACCATCACCTTTCTTGGTTTTCTAGCTTGTTGACTACAGATATTGAGACTTATCAGCCTCCATAATCATGTGAGGCAATTCCTTATAACTAATATACATACATATATTGTATATGTGTACATATGTACACATAATATATACACATATTTATGCATATATACATATATATTCATATATATTGTGTATGTGTAGATAGAGAGATAGATGGGCAGACATCCCATTTGTTCTGTTTCTCTGGAGAACCCTGATTAATATAAACACTTCCTTTCTTTAATAACCTTCTGTTGGGAAAACTGATAGTTATAAAAAGTCTTATTTTCAAAAACAGCAAGTTGTTGATTCTTCGTATTTCTTGTAAATTGTGCTTGAAACTTAATAATTCCTTCTTTAGCTTGCTTTTTTCTAAACATACCTTAGGATACTTAGCTAACAGGAAAAATACAACATTCTACAAGGAAACACTCAGCAAGACCATCCTTTCATATGGCACATCTTTTCTATTTTCCACACAGCCATAAATGATAGTTTTGTTAAACTCTTTTGCCACTACACATCAAGAATCTCATTTCCACCTGCTTTTAACTACATTTTCCCCACTGTTTTTTAATTCCACATTGAAAGCCTCCTTGAGGCCGCATCAGACTCCTACCAATAGTCTCAAGAACATTCCAGTTTCTATCTGGCATGGTCCCACAGCCACCACCACGTGGGTTTTTTTGTTTTTTGTTTTTTGTTTTTTGGCTTGGCAAAAAAAAAAAAAAAAAAAAAAATTGACACCTTTCCAGGTGTCAAATTTTGTACCTTTTCATGATTCTGTGGGCCGGAAGTTTGAACAGGAAATAGCAGGAATGATTTGATCTGTTTCACCATATCAGAGATTTCATCTGGAAAGACTCAAAGACATGGGTGACTCAGTAGTAGGGGAGGAGAAAAGTCAGCTATGAACTGTTTTACTTACATGATTTACACCTAAACTGGGTTGATCTGAAGACTAGAACTGTTGGTCAGACTGCCACAGGTGATCTCCCCATGTGGCCTAGCTCTTTGACAGCTTTGGGATGGTAAGACTTCTCAGATGGTGACTCAGGGTATCAAGTGTTGTTCAGAGAGAATCAGCCAGAGGCATTATGGTTTTGTTTGACATGGCCTGAGAAATTGCACAGTGCATTTCTGCCATATTGTACTTAATAATAGGTATAAAACCAAGGTCAACCCAGATTCAAGGCAAAGGGACATAGGTTTCCTCTCTTAGTAAAAGGAGTACAAGAAGAATTGTTGGCCTGTTTTGATGTCACTGCACAAACCTAGAAGACAAGGAAGCCCATAATTTGAAAGAAACTTATCATGAGGAATGTTTGTGCTCTGAACATGGGGATGGAAAGGTCTTGAAGCCATCAATAGTTATAATCTTTCATTTATGTATGGGGGAAGAAAAATGTATGTAAATCAGAGGAAATAGTATAGAGTTAGGCAGTGTTTCTTGGCTACATATTAGAAAGACCTGGGGAGCATCCCAGATCAATTAAACTAGAATCTCGGTGCGGGAGTGGGGATGGTGGTAGAAGCATGTAGGCAACAATAGTTTGAAAAGTTTTCCAGGTGATTCCACAGTATAGCTAATGTTGGAGTACACTGACTGAGCTGATCCTGAGGTTATCAGGAACATTGATGACCTTCATTTTAATTGACTTTTAACAGCCCAGGTTATCTGACCTCTAATAGCTCCCTTAGAGACCCCTAATAGTGACTATGGGCTAGTAATTGCATATATTGAAGAGAGTTGTTAGATAATGAGCCTGGAGTCCTAAGCTTTGTAACATTCCCCAAAGAATCTGAGTCCAAGAAAGGCACAACAGAAACATATAAAGAGGTGAGGTGACACGGTGTCTCAGTTTATTAATCCTGTTTCTGGCTCAGGTCATGATCTCAGGGTCCTGGGATGGAGCCCTACATCAGATTCCCTGCTCTTAGGGAGCCTGCTTCCCCCTCTCCCTCTGCCCCCCACTCATGCTTGCTCTCTCCTCTGTCAAATAAAGAAATGAAATCTTAAAAAAGAGAATTATATAAAGAAAGCATACTAAGGGGAAAAAAGTGTAGAAAGTACCACAGTTGTATTGAGCTATAATTGATGAAGAAATTAATGAAAAGAAATTTTTGCATTTCTTAAAATCTGCTGTGTAAGATCTACTTTCCTATTGAATTTTGCATGTTCAGTGCACTAGAACAGTTATGGTGCCTCTACATGTCAGTGTTAGACACATATATATGTGTTTCTTTCTCCAGTTTGGTTCTGAGCTATTTGAGTTTAGGAAGCACGTTTATTAACCACAGCAGCCTAAGTACCTGGAAAATTGTAAGGCTCAGTAACATTTATTGAGCTAAATCACTGGACTGAGAAACCAAGAATCCTGTTAAGACAAAGAGAAGAGGGGCAATTTTCATAGTAAGTAAAGTGTCCAAGTGGGGAAACATGAGGTTGAGCACAGAAAGTATATATGAAAACAACAAAGTGATTAGAAAGGGCAGGTACTGCCCTATACAATTTCCTTACAAGGCCGCTTCTACATCTTAAGGTTTTGAATGATCTAGCAAAAGAAACAATGATGATGATTATGAAATGATAGGAAGCTATGAACATCACACACATAGACACACACACAGACACACCCATTACACCATTTTACTTACATTACCTACATGTTCAGCCTAAAAGAAAGAATAACGGTATGCACCTAAGAAATCATTCTTTATTTAGAACTACTGTAAATAGTTTCTGCTACAGGTAGAAAAGGTATACATTATTTGTCCTGGAGTTTTATTAAAAATTGTAACCTATGCAACAAAAACTTGGGAATGAGATTTTGTGTGTGGCAGCGTTCTTTGAATGAATAAATTGCTCTGATGGCCAGATTATTATTAGGGAGCATTTATTCAAGGGGAAAAGAACTCTGGGAGAGGTTTAACCCTACGATTTCTTGTTTGAACCAAAGATCTTTGGCCCACAGAAAGTCAGTTTCTCTGCACTCACCTTAAGCATTCAGATTGGGCTCTTTGGTCCTGACCACAGATAAATCTTTGCTCGTGTGCCTATAGATAACACTAAATTGTCATAGGCTGACTGTACAGTTGAATCCAGCAGCTCCACATGTTGAAAAAGGCAGTATACATTTAATATTCCTGAGAAAATACTACCATTTCCCAGAGATATTTCCAAAAAGTTTTCTATTGAGAGGATCCTGATTATGAGTAAGTTCTAGATTTACAATTAGATACTATCTTAGACCAGGTCCTTTGAGGAGTAAAGGAGCCAGGATACTTTCGTGCTGAATACAGTATCCACCGCCTTCTGCTTCTTTCTGCCTCTCTCTGACCCTGTGTTTAAAGAATGTGTGACTGGGCTTCCAATACAACTCTGACATTTCTAGAAGATCTGATGTTTGCAGACAGACACTGCTGTAGTTCCCCAGCAATTAGAACACCAAACTCCACTTTATCTTGGCCCTCTTCCAGGACCCAGAGGGCACAAGGGGGGTTCATTCCACTGGACTTCCGGTGATCATTTATGTCATAGACAGATCTCTGTGTGAATTTACCAACACTGGATTTTAACAAGCGGAAGACTTGCTCTTAAAATCTCTCCTTGTAAGCACACTGTTTTCTTAGCTCCCTTTTCCTCGAGCTGCCTCTTTGTGCATGTGGAGCTTCATTATTTAAATTCAGACAGATGCATAGAGCTGAATGGTTCTTTGGAGACTTGGAAGTCTAGCCTTTTGCTTATTCTGGGATACTCATTATAAACCAGACATAACAGCTTAAGAAAATATCATAAATGCTCTGTCTCCATGTAATAGCATCATGAATATTGATGTTCAGTTTCTGTCAATCCTGTGGCTCTTTTTTTATTTCATTCAAGTGACAAGATAAGAAGATAGTCCTGCTATGATATACATAGAGTCGTAGACTGAAAGTTCATGCATAATACTTTCTTAGGCTTTCGCTTGTCCTGGAATGGAAATACAAGGCAAAAGTGTCTTTGTTCTTAACAGTAGTGATACCCATTTTTCCGAGGAGAAAATTGAGTCTCACAGAATTTTTTCCCCCAAATCTCACTGACTAGCTAATAAGTAGCAGAGTCAGTATTTGAATCCAGATCTTCCCTATATGAAAGCAAAGCGACCTCTCTATACCTAATATTATGTGAGCATTTTCTCAATAAATGGTGTATGAAGAAATAATTAAATAAAGGAACAATTGATCACACTACACTGATGGCCTGATTATAAACAGACAAATTAACAAAAACAAATTTAAAATGTTTTTTTTTTCCCAGAATTAGAGGATCTTTGGCTGCTATGTATCTATTTCACGTACCAGGGCGAGGCAGGCAGCCATATTAAGGCTCTGTATCCTCTCCAATATGGTAATCAATTCTGTCAAAGGATGGAGGTTCTGTGCACTGGGGACAGCCACACAGAGGATATGCTCATATGGAAACTGATTTGCTATCGCTTAGTTTCAACATAATAGAATGACTCACATATTAAATTGAGAACAATAGCTTTTATTTATAAATGAAATTTGGTCAAAATCAGTTGACTCTGTAGAAACGTACCACATCCAAAATAAGAACAAATATGAGACATTTGTTTTATAAGATATTATTTTATTCAAAATAGTAGATTAAGAAATGTTTATTTATGTCAAATGTGTGGGAGCAAACATTCTAAATGTTAGGTACTAACTGGTCAATTTACACTACTCAGCAGCAGAGGGACTGGTTGGGAAAGGCTGTCTGGGCTCTGTTTTTGATAGTTCAATCCCCTCTTAGCCATGCTAACTAGTACATAAGATCATCATATTAATCTCCAGTGCAAACA
The DNA here is from genome assembly GCF_011764305.1 of Mustela putorius furo. Classification (NCBI taxonomy): domain Eukaryota; kingdom Metazoa; phylum Chordata; class Mammalia; order Carnivora; family Mustelidae; genus Mustela; species Mustela putorius. The sequence continues at coordinate 10,726,760 of NW_025422049.1, forward strand.
CTTAAAGAAAACTGTTATCTCTACCTATCCCCAACTTGTCTGAGAAAATATCCTTAGAATTAGTGCCTGTTCATCTAAAAATGTGGAATCTACTTTGGACAAGATCTGTCATGCAAGAGGCAAAAGATTACAACAGATTAACATTCCAGATAGTTTGGGAGGATTAGAGATTATGTCTTGAAGCTTCTTGGTGTAGAAAATCCTTATATAGTTAAACAGTCATGGGCAGCACAGGAACTGTAAAGTAACCAGAGGATAAATATAGTGGCAGCAGGTTTTCCCTCAAGATTTTAAAGACCTAAAAGTTAAGCTTGGGGCACAAAACATTTAGAAATCAAGGATTACAATCTACCTGGAATAATTTCCACAGTCTGAAGAACTTCATTGAGGATTTCATGAATACAGGTGTATTGTCAATGAATACTTTTATCTTTTGTGTGTTTGATAATGCCCTGATTTTCATTTATTTTTGAAGGATACTTTTCCTGGGCTTAGAATTCTATGTTAGAAGTGTTTCTCTCTGCATTAAAAAAAAAAATACTTTATTTATTTATTTGTGAGAGACACAGAGAGCAGGGGGAGAGACAGAGAGAGAGGGAAACAGAATCTCAAGTAAACTTCACGCTGAGCATGGAGCACGGCATGGGACTTGATCTCAGGAACCTGAGATCATGACCTGAGGTGAAACCAATAGTTAGGCACTTAACTGACTGAACCCCGTAGGCGTCCCTCTCTCTGCATTTTTTAAAAGATGTCATTGCATTGGTTTTTGGCTTTCATAGTTTCTTTTGCAATATCATTTCTCCATCTTTTTATTCTTCTTCTGAAGATAATACATCTTTTTTTTTTCTCCAAATACTTTGAGGATTTGGCCTTCATCATTAATTTCCACAGTTTGACTATGATAAACTTTTTATTTGCATTTATCTTGTTTGCAGTTTGCTGATTGTTACGAATGTGTGGAATGAGGACTTTCATCATATCTGGAAAATTTGGGGCCACTATGTCCACAAATACTCTTTCCTATTTCTTCTCTCTCTCCTCTATGTTTTTAAAGATTTTATTTATTTGACACACACACAGAGGGGAGGGGAACAAGCACAAGCAGGCGGAATGGCAGACAGAGGGAGAAGAAGGCTCCCTGCTAAGCAGGGAGCCCAATGCGGGGCTCTATCCCAGGACCCTGGGAACATGACCTGAGCAGAAGCAGACGCTTAACCAACTGAGCCCCGCAGGAGCCCTGCTCTCCTCTATTTATAGGACAGTTATACATATTTTGTCCATGTGATTAAGTTATAACTGCCCTGTGTCTTTTTCCACCCTCATTTTTTTTTCTTTCCATGATTCTGTTCAAATGTAGTATTTACTGTTAAAGGATCTAATAATTTTCTAATTTAGATTCTTTCTTTCTGTTCTAGAGTGTCCACTTGATTTTTTAGATTCCAATTCTGTCTATTCATTTTTCTTTCCCTTTTCATCTTTTTCCTCCATGTGCTTTAATCATTTAGTCATAGTTATTTTAAACTACTTGCTCACAAAAACTAACATCTGAACCATCAATAGGTCTATTCTAATTGCCCTGTGATTTTCTCTGTTTGCAGAAATAACAAAACATTTTGAAGGTCATTAAAGATTTTTTTATTTTTTTAGATAACTATTTATTTGAGAGAGAGAGAGAGAGAACACAGAGGGAGGGACAGAGGGAAAAGGAGAGAGTCTTAAGCAGACTCCCCGCTGAATATGGAGCCTGACATGGGGCTCATCCTTGGCACCATCTCACAGTCCTGAGAACATGACCTGAGGCAAAACCAAGAGTCTAATTTAACCAACTGAGCCACCCAGTCACCTCAGGGTTTTTTAAATGGATAGCTATATCATGCTGATGGGTATGTTAAGAATTATCAGTATTTCAGTTCTCCTGAATTTGGTCTAGAAATTCAGTCCAATCGTGTTCAAAACTCCAGTCCTGTCCTTGGTGAGTTACTTCTAGCATGTGGTTTGGTGCATATACAAGTCTATAAATGAAAGACTAAGGGTAGCTAAGACATATTAGAAAAAAAAAAGGAATAAGATGGAAACATGCCTGTTATATTTAATAAAAAGTATATATTTATTCAAAGCAGTGCACAATGCCAAGAAATAAAACTAGAACAGATTAGAGGAGCCAGAGATCAAAAGATGCATGTATCTTTACTATGTGGCAGACATAGTGGTATTGCAGATCTCTGGGTGAAGAAGAAACTATTCAATAAATTATGTTATAATAATTGGTTTTCTATATGAAAACATGAAATTGGATCCTTTTACATGGTTCACAAAAATGAGTTTCAGACTGACTCATGACTCAAACGTGAATGCCAACATTAAGAAATATCCAGAAGAAAGTATAGGGGAATAAATTTCTCAGCTAAATATTGGGAAAGATTTTTAAATGAGCCACAACCTGCTGATCATTTTTTAAAAATGATAAACTTGATCACATTAAAGTAAGACCATGAGTGTATTTTGTTATATCAAAATTAAGAATTTTATTTATCAAATTATGTCATAAAATGAATAAAGAAACAGGCCACCACCTAAGAGAAGATATATGCTACATAAATTAATAGAAATGATTATGATGAATATATTTATAATATGTAAAAGTCAATATGAAAAAGAAAGAACAATACAATAGAAAACAGGAAAAGACAGCAGTATGCTTTTTTTAAAAATTTTTTTTTATTAATTAATTTTTTATTTTTTATAAACATATATTTTTATCCCCAGGGGTAAAGGTCTGTGAATCACCAGGTTTACACACTTCACAGCACTCACCAAAGCACATACCCTCCCCAATGTCCATAATACCACCCCCTTCTCCCAAACCCCCTCCCCCCAGCAACCCTCAGTTTGTTTTGTGAGATTAAGAGTCACTTATGGTTTGTCTCCCTCCCAATCCCATCTTCTTTCATTGATTCTTCTCCTACCCACTTAAGCCCCCATGTTGCATCACCACTTCCTCATATCAGGGAGATCATATGATAGTTGTCTTTCTCTGCTTGACTTATTTCGCTAAGCATGATACGCTCTAGTTCCATCCATGTTGTAGCAAATGGCAAGATTTCATTTCTTTTGATGGCTGCATAGTATTCCATTGTGTATATATACCACATCTTCTTGATCCATTCATCTGTTGATGGACATCTAGGTTCTTTCCATAGTTTGGCTATTGTGGACATTGCTGCTATAAACATTCGGGTGCACGTGCCCCTTTGGATCACTACATTTGTATCTTTAGGGTAAATACCCAATAGTGCAATTGCTGGGTCATAGGGCAGTTCTATTTTCAACATTTTGAGGAACCTCCATGCTGCTTTCCAGAGTGGCTGCACCAGCTTGCATTCCCACCAACAGTGTAGGAGGGTTCCCCTTTCTCCGCATCCTCGCCAGCATCTGTCATTGACTTCAATAAATGGTGCTGGGAAAATTGGACAGCCACATGCAGAAAAATGAAGTTGGACCATTTCCTTACACCACACCAAAAATAGACTCAAAATGGATGAAGGACCTCAATGTGTGAAAGGAATCCATCCAAATCCTTGAGGAGAACACAGGCAGCAACCTCTTCAACCTCTGCCGCAGCAACATCTTCCTAGGAACAACGCAAAAGGCAAGGGAAGCAAGGGCAAAAATGAACTATTGGGATTTCATCAAGATCAAAAGCTTTTGCACAGCAAAGGAAACAGTTAACAAAATCAAAAGACAACTGACAGAATGGGAGAAGATATTTGCAAACGACATATCAGATAAGGGACTAGTGTCCAGAATCTATAAAGAACTTAGCAAACTCAACACCCAAAGAACAAATAATCCAATCAAGAAATGGGCAGAGGACATGAACAGACATTTCTGCAAAGAAGACATCCAGATGGCCAACAGACACATGAAAAAGTGCTCCATATCACTCGGCATCAGGGAAATACAAATCAAAACCACAATGAGATATCACCTCACACCAGTCAGAATGGCTAAAAGCAGTATGCTTTTTTATAGATAAAGAAACAGAATGACAAATGAAGATAAGAAAATATGCCCAATTGTATTAGTAAAAAATAAAATACAAATTGAGACCATCATACCTACTGGTCAGGTAAAAATTCAAGACAGTATGACAATACCCACTGCTGGTGGTATTTTAAGCCATTGGTACTATTTTGTAAAGCTACTTCAGAGTCAAGCTATTCACTTGCATGTTCATACTTTGGAGAAATTCTTACACAGATATACCTGAAGATATGTATAATAATGCCTCTAACACTCTGGTTCATAGAAATAAAAAATGAGAACCTAGACCAACTTTGTTATTAATAATTAAGTGCTATATGGCAGAAAAAAAATAAATGTGGAATACTATACATGAAAACCTAGATGGAACTTGGAAATATAATAATGAAAAAAAGAAGGCACAACATAACATTATTTATAAAGTTGAAATATATGCAAAACTAAATATTTGGGTGCATGAATGCAAAGTGTGCAAGAGAATATTAAATAAAGATTCAGGATCATGATTATTTCTTATGAAAAAAGTAGGAAAGTAGAGGAGAAGTCAATCGTATGTAGACACAATGTTGATAATGTTCTTGTTCTTGAGTTGAGGTCCCCTGGGTTTTCATTTTCTTGTGCTTTACAACTTACATATGTTTATATGTATATTTTGTATCAAGTTCTATGTCAAAATAATAATTTAAAAAGTCAAACACTTAAAAAAAACAGCCTACAGATACTCATACACTAGAATATGGGATTCTTTAATAGACAGCTAAGAATAATGTCTTTGCTGGAATGAAGCATAGGACATAATATAGAGAGAGCTAGCTAGTTAGTAGAGGGGTTCATAACAGGCCTTCCCAAGACACACCTCTTTGATATGCAGACTATTTTGAGCTGAAGGCATCCAAGACCCTGTGGGCCTAAGAGAAATTTTGCCCTTTCCTTAACTATCTAGAAGAAACTAAAGTGGGATCTTTCCCCAAATAAAGATCATTATCAGAGGTAAATTTTATCCAGTGACCCAGCTACATGATAGAGCAAACATTTAATTACTAAACATTTGCTCCTTGTTGCCCTATGAATTGCCCTCTACACTTTGAAACCCCAGGTCCCTATCACTTTCCTTAGCTCAGGATGGCATATATACCTCATTATACCTGTCTTTGAACCTTTCATGTATGTGGAGTCCCCATATGAATAAAATTTAATTTAATTTTCTCTTGTTAATCTGTCTCATGTCAATTTAATTCTTAAGTCAACCAGAAGAACTTTTAAAGGGTAGAGTTAAATCTTTCTCCCTAACACTAGATAGATACATAGGTAGATGTAGAGATAAATGATAAATAGGAGGGAAGGAAGAAGAATAAAAAGGATAATAGTAGACAAATAAAAAGCATTGAATAAAGAATTTTGAAAGCACCAAAGCCAATTTGCCTCCCATTCCTACCTCCAGATCATTATAATTAATTATAATTATAATTAATAATTCCACAATTACTAAGAGCACATGAGAATCAGTGAGGTACTAGTGAAGTAGATGCATTGTTCAAGAATATAATTAGAAAAAGCTAAATTTAAGAAGATAGAGGAAGACAGTAATGTATAGATGTCTTGAATTTTCAATCTGTTGAAATTTCTGAAAATGTGCTTAAGCTCCAAATGACTTTAATTAGTGAAATGCCAAACTCGATTAGCTTGAAATGAGTAGAGTTAAACAGCAGTGTCTTCTAAACTAGACAGAAATCTGTTTTACAAAACTCGTTTCTTAATCAGAAGTTCTTAAAAATCAATCCCGCTGAGTTTTCAGAGCTTCTCAAGATTTTGAAATTCTGTCTTCAAATGTATTTGGGCTTATTTTAGGACAGGCATAATAGCAGCACACCCACATACAGATTGCTTTGCGCTATCACACAGCTCTGCTATAGGGTGAGAGAACAAGAATGTTCCAGTGACAGTCAAAATCCATCTCTTTTTCAACCTGCATGTGAGTGTGTGCGCATGCGCGTGGCCATGCACACGAGCATATGCATGCTTCTCTCTCTTGATGTATCATAGGGATTTTAAAATTTTGACTATAATTGGTAAGGAAATAGTGGGGAAGATGTTCTACACAATCAATGATGGCTTAGCTTCCAGTCATTCCTAATGCCCTGTTGATAGTAGCATGTATTAATCCAAGACAAGATAATGGGTCTATTTATATTTCTATATTACCTGAAGACTTAAAAGAGTATGAAGGGAAAACTGATGAAATATTTGACATACAAAGGCAGATGTCCTTGGTTAACTTCTGTCCTTTGAACAATCCAAAATCCTGGTTTCTCTAACAGTTTTTGTCATAATTGGGACCCATTCCACTTTGAAAGGGAGCAGAATTTGCCATCCCCAAATATGATTCTTTTGGCATAATGATTGAGGCTGATTACTTTTAAGAAATAGGAGACAAAGTAAAAACTCCAAAAAATGAGTAGAAGTAACCCTTTTGTAGGAGACATTTACACTTCTAAAGGAGATCTCCATTTGTAAGGGTGTCCTTCTGGATGTACCAGGAAGAGAATGACTCAATCTCTAGAAATTCTTATCAATGGACTTAAGTCTAGAAATTCTTATCAGTGGACTCACTTCCTGGGCTTTTCCTGGTAACCTCCTGTAATTGGTCCCCCCACCCAAAATCTTTTGCCTTTAGCTAGAGACGGTGTGTAAAGAGATGGCTTGGGGGAGCTACTCAGTTTTCTTGGTATGTTCTAGATATACAGGAGGTATACATGTTATTGAACTTCTGTTTGTTTTTCTCCTTTTAATCTGTCTTTTTATTATAGAGGGCTCTCAGCCAAGAACATAGAAGGGTAGATGGAAATTTATTTTTCCTCCCTTACACAACACAGACAGATTTCTGGGATCTGGTTCTTGTCAAGTCACTAATGTGAAAAGGTGGTGTTGTCACTGTGCAGAAAGAGGCCAGAGTGCATCATTTTAGTCTACACTTGGGTTTTTCTCTTTCCTTTTGCAAGCTCTGTTTCCAGCTCTGGATTCGGTTTTCTACTGTGGAGGGTCTCTGATCACTCCCATAGAACTTCAAGGCAATTAAATAACATGTTCACAGAAAAGAAAAGCTTTCCCATGCAAACCGATTATAAATGATCTATACTTTGAGAAGAAATTGCATGAGAAAAATTGCTATTCTGAATACGTAAGAATGTTTTTGCTTTTACCATATACAGCATCAACGTACAGTATTTACAAGGGCTTTTTACTTCCCTTTCAACATTGGAAAATTTGTAAACCCAGCTCAACTCATTTTCCTCTTTTTCATTTATTTGGATGCTATCAGTGTTACATCTATCACAAAATAACAACAGTTTAATCTCTGTGTGTCTTTGCTACAAAGAAACCAAGTCATGCATACATACCATAAATACGACACACAGGAAGATTAATTGGATCATTTGGCTCTTTCCTCCATTTGGGGTCAGAAGCTATCAATGCTACATAGAAAGGAAACCAACTACACTCTTGCAACCCTAGTGTTCTCTGCTATAATTAGAGATAAGCCGATAGATGTGTGTTTTCTGCCTCCATCCAATTTTTTCAGTTTCTGTTTCACCTCTGGTTCCTTACACCTTTAAGCATAGCTCAGTTTCCCCATTCTGTCATTTGTTTAGTTGACCCTGATCCCCTATCTAGGAATTGTTCTAGTTTTCTATCATACCTTAGTTTCAGAATGATTCAACTTGCAATATATATGCTCTTTCCCCATTTCTTCACGATCAATTCCTTTTTAAAAATTGAGATGTAGGGAATTCTGGATGGCTCAGTCGGTTAAGTGTCTGCCTTACACTCAGGTCATGAGTCTGGGGTCCTGGGATGAGTCTCGCATCTCCCTCTGCTTGCCGCTCCCACTGGTTGTGCGCACACTCTCTTTCTCTCACAAGTAAATAAATAAAATTTTTAAAAAATTGAGATGTAATTTATTATATAACATTTGCCATTTTTAAGTGTATAAGTCAATGGTTTTGGTATACTTATAACCATCATCATTACCCAATCCTGGGATGTTTTCCAGGAATAATGCTACCATGAATATTTGTGTATATGTTTTTGTGATTTTTGTGTGGACATGGTTTCAATTCTCTTGGGTATATACCTAAGAGTGGAGTTGCCATGTCATATGGTCATGATGTTTAAAATTTGAGGAACTGCCAAACTGTTTTCCAAAGTGTTTGCACATTACAACATCCCCATCAGCTATATATATATGAGAGTTCCAACTTCTCCACATCCTTGCCAGTGTTTGTTATTTGTCATTTTGACAGACACACTTGGTAGGTGTGAAATGTCTCCCATTGTGGGTTTGATTTGCATTTTTCTGATGACTAATGGTATTGAGCATCTTTTTCATGTGCTTATTGGATATTTGTATAATCTGCTTTGGAGAAATATCTACTTACATCCTATGTCTATCTTCAAATTGAATTATTTGTCTTTTCATTATTGAGTTGTTGGGCTTCTTCATATACTCTGGATACTAGATTCTTATCGGACATATGATTTCCAAATATTTTCCACCATTCTATGGGTTGCCTTTTCATTTTTTTAATAGTGTCTTTTGAAGCATGAAAGTTTTTTTTTTTAAAGATTTTATTTATTTAATTGACAGAAAGAGATCACAAGCAGGCAGAGAGGCAGGCAGAGAGAGAGGAGAAGCAGGTTCCCTGCTGAGCAGAGAGCCCAATGGAGGGCTTGATCCCAGGACCCTGAGATCATGACCTGAGCTGAAGGCAGAGGCTTAACCCACTGAGTCTACCCAGGTACCCCTGAAGCACAAAAGTTTTAATTTTGATGAATTCCAATTTATCTATGTTTTCTTTTGTTATTTATGCTTTTGATGTCCTATCTAAGAATATGTTCCTGAAAAGATATATTGCCAAATCCAAGTTCATGAAGATTTACACTTATGTTCTCTGTGAACTATTTTATAGTTTTAACTCTTACGTTTAGATCTTTGATACAATCTGAGTTAATTTTTGTATGTTGTGTGGCAAGGTTCTTAGTTCATCCTCTTGTATGTAGATATCCAGTTGTCGGAGAGCATTATTTGTTGAAAACATTCTTCTTTCTTGAGTTGTCTTGACATCCTTGTCGAAAATCAATTGCCCATAAATGTGTAGGTAGGCTTATTTCTGCATTTTCAATTCCATTCATTTGATATATATATCAAATATATATATATCAATTAAATATGGAATATATATTTGATATATATCAAATGAATGAAATTATGGAATTAATAATTCATAATTCAATGTAGAATTGAAAATTCCATATACATATGGATATATATACACATATATAATGTATACATACACATATATATACATATATATACACAAATATACATAGCCACTTTTTAATATTTTATTTATTTATTAGCATGAAAGTGAGAGAGAAATCATGAACAGGGGAGAGGGTAGAGGGAGAAGTAGACTCACTCCTGAGCAGGGAGCCCGACTCAAGACTGGATCCACAAGCCGAGCCAAAGGCAGACACTTGACCAACTGAGCCACAAAAGTGCCCTATATATAGCCATTAGTTTTGATGTTGGGAAGGTTAATCCTCTGACCAAGTTCTTTTTCAAAATTGTTTTATCTATTCCATGACCCTTATAACTCATTAAGAACTTTAGGATCAACTTACCCATATCTACAAAAAAAAAAGTACAGCTGAACTTTCTATAAGATTTGCTGTAAATATGTAGGTAAATTTTGAGAGTATTGCAATTTTTAAAATTTATTTTATTTTTTAAGTTTTAATTTTAATTCCAGTTAGTTAACATACAGTGTTATATTAGTTTCAGGTGTACAATATTGAAATTTTAACAATATTAGTCTTTTAGTCCATGAACACAAGCTGTCTTTATGTTTACATATGGCTTTATTTCAATAATGTCTTTACTGTATAAGTTTTGTACCTTCTTAGTTGTTTATTCCCAAGTATTTTATGTTTCTTGATATTTTTTAATGGAATTGTTTCCTTAGTTTGCTTTTCAGATTATTCATAGTATAGGAATTGCACTGGAATAGGACATCGGTGTAAACAATTGTACATAATTGTAGAATTTACTTGTATATATTGATCTTGTGTCCTGAAACTTTGCTGAACTTGTTTATTAGTTCTAATAGTTTTTGTGGATTTCTTTTTTCTTTTTTTCTTTTCCTTTCTTTTCTTTCCTTTCTTTTTTTTCTTTTTCTTTTCTTTCTTTCTTTCTTTTTTTTTTTTTGGTGAACAAGGTCATGAAATCTGTGAATATAGGTAGTTTTGCTTTATTTTTTCCAATTTAGATTCCTTTTATTTCTTTTTATTTCTTAATTCCCTCCAGTTTGGATGCCCTTCATTTCTTTTTATTTTCTAATGCTCTGGCTAGAACCTCTTAGGGGGAAAGCTTTTGGTTTTTCACCATTAATTGTGATGGTATCTCTGGGTTTTTCCAAGGTGACCATTACCCAGGTTGAAGAAGTTCCCTTTCATCCCTAGTTTGTTGAATGCATTTATGATGAAAGGCTGTTGGATTTGGTTGAATGCTTTTTCTGTGTCTAGTGAAAATATTGTTTTCCGTGCCATTTGTATGGAATATTTCATCAATTGAGTTATGCGTGTTGAGTCAACCTTGCATCACTGGGATAGATCTACTTGGCTGTGGTATACACTCCTTTTTGCATATTGCATAATTTAAATTGGTTTTCTCGATTTTTTATTTAGGATTTCTATGCCTTTTTTTATAAGGGATATTGGGCTATAGTTTCCTTTTTTTCTCTGTGATGTCTTTGGTTTTAGTACATTCATTCCCTTTTAACCTTCCCCTGATAGGTATCAAAATTCACCCCTGCGTGGCAACTGCTCTAGCAAATATGATCAAATCCAATGTCCACATCCTTTATCACTGTCTCTGAAGCATCTGCCATTATTAACCATAATTCGTTTTCACCTCCTTGGGACCTTCTCTTCCAACAGCATTTGCCTTCTGGAGAACTTAGCACAGGGGGTACTTCTGTTTCTTGCCACAAGGCTGGAAGGCAGAGGGGGAGTTGGTATTTATGGTTAGCAAAGCTTTTTGCCAACCGGTGACCAGGTCAAAGAATCTCTGAGACTACTCTGACCTTCATAACAAAATGAAGAAAATGAAGCCAAAGACACTTTTATGAAACAATGAATTTTGCTTCTTTTACACGGCTTTCCAGGATCAAACTGCTTGCATGCTCCCCCCTCTGTGTCTCTTTTAGCATGTTCTTTAACCTCTGAGTCTTCATTTCTCATTTGTATGATGGGAATGATAATAGTGTCTGCCTAACAGCGCTGGGACTGCTATAGAAAGAAGATGGTGCGCAAAAATCCGCGATGCACCTCCCTGAGACTTCACAAGTGGTGACTATCGTCACCATAAACACGTTCTAAGAGAGATGAGTGTGCCTGCTCCATGCACGTAATGTGACTGCAAAGGAAAGCCACTGTTTCAGTGTCTTCTCTGGCATTGGCTCTCTTCCGGGCTCGTCGTTGAGGCTTCGCGACATAAGGGTCTGAAAAATGTGGGATCACCGTCATTCCCCAGCACGGAGAGAAGGACCACATGCCTCAAAATGCTCAAGGTGACCTTCATTCATTCATTCCCTCAACAGATACTTTTTGAGCATCTGTTAGGCGCCCAACACTGTCTTAGGGGAAGGATCTGTATAATAAGTAAGACACCGGGAGCCCAGACCTTCAGATGACTTACTTCCTGGAGGGGCGGGGCCTGAGTATTGTCACGTGGTGCGGGGCCAGGAAAGGAAACTATTTTCCCGGTTGGTCGCTGGACAGCCAGGTTCTGTCACAACTAGGAAAAACCATGCTGGTGAGATTAAGAGTCTCTTATGGTTTGCTAGGGGGTGGGAGGTATGGCTGGGGTGGCTGGGCGATGGACATTGGGGAAGGTATGTGCTATGGTGAGTTCTGCGAAATGTGTAAGCCTGACGATTCCAGACCTATACCTCTGGGGCAAATACTACATTATATGTTAATAAAAATATATAAATTTTTTAAAATGGGGAAAAAAACCCCACAAAAAACCATGCTGGTGTAGTGCAAAAGCCGCCATGGAGCGTGGCCTGGCTGTGTGCCAATAAAACTTTATCTGCTTAAACAAGTGGTAGGCTGGATTTTGCCTGGGCTATAGTTTGCTAATCCTGGCCTACATCCCTAATCGAAAGGTAAGGAAGGGAAACAAATTGGAACTTTCTTTCTTTCTTTTTCTTTTCCTTGCCTATGAAAGCAGGCTTGCGTTTACCTCTGCCTTCACTGTCCCTTTCAAAACCAGAAGGGGCTGTGAAGCCTCATCTCCTTCCCGGCTCTGGGTTCAGCCCAGTGATCATGGAAATATAAAACTACACACTCTCAGGGCACCTGGGTGCCTCAGTGACTTGGGCTGGGGTCATGATCTTAGAGTCCTGGAATGGAGCCCCTCATTGGGCTCTCTGCTCAGTGGGGAGCCTACTTCCCCCTCTCTCTCTGCCTTCCTCTGCCAACTCGTGATCTCTCTGTCAAATAAATAAATAAAATCTTAAAAAAAAAAAACTACACACTCTTAAAGGGCTTAGGGAATTGGTGAATAACATAAGCAAGGCTTGTCACAGAAGGGTCTTATGCACTTTTGTGTTAATTTCTTTGCTACCAAAGAAATTAATCTCTAACTTTTAATTTTCTGTGTCTCAATATTGGTGGCTTTTCACTTTTGTAGCCCAACGTCATCATGTCTACTCCTAACCCTAAACCCTAGCCTCTGATATTTTAGTCTTGTGTGAGTCCGAGTAGGAAAACAAACAAACAAAAACATGTTACATCCAGGATTAATTTCAAGAGTAGATAAAGTTTAGATTTGCTTTTATTTTTTCACTGGTTATAAAATGTGTTTTTTGAGGAAAGCCAGGAACAAACGAGCTGTTTGACATTCCTGAGACACTGCAGAAAACACTAGAAGTTACTCTTTGCCCAGACCTGTCGCCAGAGATGTGGAACCTCTTAAAACGGTCATTATAGGTAGGGGGCTATAATAATAATAAGATAATTTCTTCTTAAAAATCCTCTTATTTATTTATTTTTAAATTTTTTTAATTTAAATTCAATATGCCAACATACAGCACAGCATTAGTTTTTGAGGTAGTGTTCAATGATTCATTAGTTGCCTATCACACCCAGTTCCCCTCACATCCTCTAGATGTTGTTCTTTGGAAGCCACATGCTTTGCTCCCTAGTAGCTCCTTTGGAGAACGGGTCCTATTAATATGCAGAAGTTTTGAAACATTTTAGTTCATTCTTTGATAAAGTATGAAAGTCCTTTAGACATGCTCATCTTTGTTGATCTGTTCTGATTCTCCTTAAAGGTTTGGGTATGCAGCTAGATGAGATTTTTTTCTCTCTCTCCTTTTCTCATTTTGTTGTCATCTCGGAGCTATGCATAAAGTGAATTTTCATGGTTAATATATGTGGTATTCTGTGATACAGGGCGGTTTTCTGTAGTGGTTTGACCTTTTCAGGCTTGTAAGTTCTGTTGGCCAGGTGGGAGTGCCTACCTTTCAGCGTCCGGAGAAATTAGTTTGTGGAAAGGGTGCCACCTGCAGGTAGTGGTTGGGAACAGACAGTAAGGCTCCCTGGAATAACAGCACACCTGGGGAACTTTGTATCTGCAGCAAACTTCCATAGGAATTAAGTTTTCGTTTTAAATAATTTTTGTGACCCTAGATTCCCCATCCTCCAGGCTTGGATTGAAACTTTGTTCTTACTAAAGAAAGATTAATCTTCCAGTTAATAAGTATTTCTGCCTGTGCTTTACACTGTAATGCAAATTGAAAAGAGCATAGACAGTTACACCCACGTCCACACCTACGTAAGCATGAATAATGAGCCACTGAATTTTCTGCTATACGTTCTTCACTAACTACATATTAAGAGAGGAAGAATTCAGAAAGTGATTTCAAATACTTCCCTCCAACTCCTTTAATATTTACTGTCAAAAGGCTCCTGTTTTATATTTCTTATTTGCGACCGATAATCAGTAGAGAGATTTCTAGGAAGGCATACATGATCAATTTGATTAATAAGAAAAAGGTCATGTTGCATAAAGCAGAAGACAGATAAAATATTAGACAGGTGCTTGGAAAAATAATGTTGGGAACACTAACTCTCGTCTCTAAGCAAGCATTTTTATTACTGGATAATTGCTAATTAGCCACAGATAGTGGATGAACTGAAAAGGCAAATGAACGGGTCTGGGAGGGACCAGAAATGGAAGACGGAGAGAGTGTGGGCCATGGAGCCCACTGCGCAGCCTTCAGAGCAGAAGAATTTCACTTCCACTGTAGACTTCACTGTAAACAGTTGCAATCCAAATGGGTTTTCCTTTCAAACAACTTGTCCTCACTTTCTCTTGCTAAATCAGAATGAAAGGAAAAGTAGAGAAATAATCTTCCATTAGGTCAAAGTTGTCCAAATAGGTAATGTGCTCCTTCTAAAAGTGGTTAAGTTTCCTGTTACTAGTGAGTCCAGCTGTAGGTCGATTAGAAGCCACTTGGGGGTAGTAAGAGCACATGGCCCAATGAGGCTCCCCTCTAGTTTCAGTGACAAAGTGAGGGAGAAGCAGTAAGGACATTACAGTAAGAAAGTAGTGGAAATAAAATTATTTTCTTAATAGACAGAGACACTGAGAAATTTAAGACTGAATTATGTTGGTTGGTCCCAAGTAATTTCCTTATCTTCTTTGAGATAGTGGATCATTAAAAACCAAGGGAAAAAGTGTCCTGCCACATATAGATTCAGTCTCCTCCTGGGTTAAAAATGAATTTGATTCACAAGACCAAACAGTTTTTAAAAATTACTTTGTAATGTAAATTCACAGTATCTAATGCATTTCTAGTTCAAAATTCTAAAAATAAAGAAATTGATCATGCTTTTTATTTAGATAACATAAATTAAAAAAATCTTAACATCAATGGACCATTACTATCAGGAGTGTAGGGTAAAAAATAGGATGTTTTCTAATGATCTCACATGGTATTTCTGAAAAGCTTTGGTTGGTGCACAAAGAATTTCAGAATGCGGTAAAAACAGAAAGATATGATGCACTTAGCATTTTATTTTTCAAGTATTTTCCAGATATCTTTTCATCCATGGTTGCTTACAATAAATACTGTACGTTGTAAAAATTCTATTCTACTGACATGAAAAGACATTTCTCCAGAGCAGATATGTAAATGGCCTAGAAACACAAGAAAATATGCTCAACATCCTTAGTCATCAGGGAAATGCAAATCAAAGCTATAATGAGATATCACTTCACACCCACTAAGATAGCTTGAGTTTAAAAAAAAGAAGAAGAAAAAACAAAATAACAAATGTTGGTGAGGATGTGGAGAAACTGGTACCCTCTGACATTGCTGGTGGGGATGTAAATTATTGAAGCCACCATGAGACAAAGTTAACCATAAAGTTACCGTATGATTCAGCAATTCCACTCCTGGGTATATACACAAATAAATGAAATTTCATGTCTGAAAAATACATGAATGTTCATAGCAGCATTATTCATAATAGCCCCAAAGTGGAAATGACTCAAATGGACACATACTGATACATATTTTATATCCATACAATGGAATGTTATTTGGTAGTAAAAAGAAATCATGTACTGATTCACACTACTTTAGGAATGAACCTTGAAAATAGCGAGCTACATGAAAGAACCCAGACACAAAAGACTACATATTGTGTGATTCAGTTTTATTTATTTGTTTATTTATTATTTATTTATGTGTGTATGATTCAGTTTATATGAAATGTCCAGAAGAGGCAAATCCACAGGGACTGAAAGTAGGTTAATGGCTGTCAGGAGCTTGGGTTGGGGGTTGGGGTAAACAGGAAGTGACTGTTACTGGGCATAGGGCTTCTTTCTTGGGGTGATGAAAATGCTCTGGAATTGGATAATGTTGATGGTTGCACAACTCTGTAAATATACTAAAAACTAATTGTAGAATTTAGCTGGGTGGGTTTCATGGTATGTAAATTATATCTTAATGAAGCTGTGTAAAAATTATAGTCTATTTTCTCCGAAAAGATATTTAAGATGCCCAGTGATTATATAATTATTACAGTCATTTCCATAAGATGAAAAGATTACTTTAAGGAAACAAAAAAGATCAACAGTTGTTCATAATTTTTAAATTATAATGGCTTTTTGCTAGCAAATCCTGATTCAGCCGCTCTCAGTCTCCCACGAAAATAAGGATGCCCCCCAAAAGATAAAAGATAAAATAAAACCTTGAACTGGCAATGTTTCCAGAAACTTGGCTTAAAAAAATCAAGGGATGATTTACAAGCAACAATTAGACTAAACATCCCAGCCTGTAGAGAGGTGGGAAGCGCTTTATCTCTTCATGGTAATGTATGCACCCGTGACCTGATACTCAAGAATCAGACCCCAAAGAACAGGATAGGCTTCTCTCTGCTTCAAGGGAGCTGGGCTCTTTGGGACAAGGCAAGGATTATTCTACTATCTCAACCTCTCCAAAGTTATTCTGAGGTCTTTTGTAATTTTTGTCGCTAGTGTAGGAGTTTTGTTTTTATTTTTTTGAATCTCCTTTTCTGTTGATATTTAATATTTGAACAGACTATGTGTTTTCTGGTACCATATTGTATACTTTAGAACAAGATGATTAAATGAAGTATCTAAATGCACAAAATCTCATACATTTTTGGTTACCTTGATGTGTTCAATTTGGAGAAGAAAAATCCATCCCCTGATGTAGATTTTTCTGCTGTTTCTTCTTGCACATTCTCCTTTATATCCTTTATGTCATCTGAAGTATGTTTTCCATCCAGAATGTCTGTTTTATGAACATGAAATATTGATTTTGGCCCAGTTTGTTCTGACTTTTTTGGGTATGAACATGACAACACCTGCTTTCTTTGTATTGTCACTTAATTTGTTTGTACTTTATATATAAACTTTTTTGTTTATCATGTTGTATTTCTTCTTTATTAAATAAGAGGAGATAGATTCTCTGCATCAGTAGAGGGAAAGATATCAATAAAAATGACTTTTGATTTATAGGCCAACTAACAGGGTTGATTGTGATACCATTTAGCACACTAGGGGACACTTAGAAGAGAATAGGTTTCAGAGGGCTGAGATAACACTGTCCAAAAGAAGTTCCTGCGGTGATGGAAATATTCTAGATCTGTGCTGTCTGACACAATCCCACTAACAACAAGAGGCTATTGGCTTCATGAAGGTGGCTACCATGACTGAGGAACTGACTTTCTTTTAATGGCCAGATGTGGCTGGTGGCCACCACATCAGACAGTGCACTTTGAGTCATGAAAAAGACGAAGAGAGCAAAGTGCCTGTTTAGTTCATCAGTTTCATTGGATTGACAGGAAGCTGGATTACAGTGGGCTGATGTGTGAATAAGAAGGAAGATGCAAATATATTGTCACATGAAAGAAAAAAACAAGATGCAAAAGTATCTGTAGAGAAAGCTCTCTGTTTCCTAAGAGCATAGAAAAAGTATAAAGAACCTGAAAAAGATACACTAAAAATAACAATGGGTTATCTCTGAGTAGTGAGATAATGCTCAATTTTTATTTTCTTCTTCACAAATTTTTGTATTTTCTAAATCTTTACAATAGGTATGTGTTATTTGTGTAATTCTAAAAATGCAATAAATAGTATTTGAAATGCAAATCTCAGACATAGAACAATTTAAACTATTATACCTTGTTTGATGAAATGCAGGTATTTGAATATGATTATTTCAATGATATTAAATGTGTTAGGCCAGTACATTATGCTTTTACAAAAAAGACCTAGAATTTGAGAAATTCAAAGAAATGATAAGATCTTTGACCTGCCATTAACTCATTAACTGAACATAATATGAATCTTATTGAAATTTAAAAGGCAGTTAATGAGCATTTAGTACATCAGCTCAGTGTAAGTAAATTGTACAGTTTCCCCAACGGTGTTTACTCTAGATCTAACTTGTTTTTTACAAACATGAGGGTTTAGGGACTGATTCACTATTTCAGTTATTTAAATATAATTATAACTTCCAATTTCTGAGAATTCTTGAACACCCTTAAATATTAAATAAGATTAATATTTCCATAAACTATGGAAACTTTTTAAACAAAACTGCAGCTGATTAGTAGCTATCATCGGATATCAAACATGTCTAAATACCAAAACATTGGTATTCTATATACACACTTCATTGTTGATTAAACTCTAATCTTTTCCTACTGGGTTTTGTTTCAGTTTCATATTTATCTTCATTTCCCTGAGCATGGGTATACTTTTATATGAAGTGTGCTGTTGCTTTATTGTCTATTACATCAAAAGAAAAAAAATAAGATTTGGTTAGTTTTGTGGTCCCTTATTTTATGAATCTGTCAAAGGAGTTTGTTCTGAGATAGTGGACAAAAGGAAGAAGGTGTTTGGCTTCTGAATAATCCATATGATTTTGGTTACAAAGCCACTGAATTTGCTTTCCGTTTATAATCATTTGAGGCAGAAATGAGAGAATGGTGTCCATTTGGGTCCAATAAAGGAAAAGCTTAGACCACCTCACTGTGCTTTGCACAGTATTGCAAACATGTTAACTTTGTCTTTCCCCTTCTTCAAACCCAAACTCCAGAATTCTCACTACAGCTCTGGCAAAAAGGATAGAACCAAGATCCAGCTTAATCCCAAAATGCACAGGAAAGAGGATTGCTATCCATGTCCTCTCAAGATAATTCTCCTCACAGGTTGTTCTATGTGGCGTAGAAGAAAGAGACTTAAACTAGGGGTAAGAATACCCGAATTGTCTTCCTGGGCTTCTGCTTGCTTCCAGTATACATGCATTGGCTCCATTATTACATCTCTCTGCCCTTCAGTTTCCTTATAGAAATTTACATAGTTATGAAATGGAGGCCATAATGATTCTTACTCCATGAAGTACAGTGATGATTAGGAATTTTGTTTTAAGGCTGATTTATTTATTTTAGAGAGAGAAAGCCCACGACAGAGTGCACAAGCAGGAAGGGCAGAAGGAGAGGGAATCTCAAGCAGACTCCGCACTAAGGACAGAGCCTGTCTTGGGGCTCGATTTCAAGACCCTGAGATCACGACCTGAACTGAACCCCAGAGTCAAATACTTAACTGACTGTGCCACCCAGGAGCCTCTGGTAATGAGGAAGTTTTGAGACAGAGTTTCCAACTTAAAATAAGTGTTAAATAAGCATTATCTCCCTCCTTCAAGAAAGACCCATGAAGTTCATCAAATTAGGTTCCACTCCCACTCTGTCTCTTTCAGGTCATGGGATTGAAAGCAAGCTATTTAACTTTTCTAGCCTCAATCCTTCTGTTAAAAGAAGATAATACTATTACCTATGCACTGAGACTCTCATGAGGATTTTAGCATCTACTGTAACATAATATATATGAAGTTTCTCACCAGACAGTAAGTACAAAATATTATCATTAATGGTTTATCTAGAGCTTCCTTTAAAGATGTACCAACACTAATAAATGCAGGATGTGAGCAATACAGTTCTTCCTATTCCCACCTTCTTCCTTTCAGCAAATGTTGGGAAGATGGCCAAAACCTCCATAAAAAGGCACAAAAAAGCTTTCACAATATATTTATTTGGGGTGGATTGGGACAATATCTTATAAATTATTGTCATGATCAAAGGAAGAAAAGATATGGAAAGTAAGTTTGAGGTAGAAAACTCAGTAAATGTTTTCGAAAACACTTTCCTTTCCTTTGAAAAATGAGAATACATTCCAAGCTTGATCTAATATAATGTGATAAACTTATCAGCTGCCCAGTTCATTCATATTAAATGACAAAGTGTTTTTTATGAAAGGCCGTATGCCCAAATTCACTTTCTTTTTTATAAATATTTATTTATTTTAGACAGAGAGAGAATGAGAGAGCGAGAGGGAGCGAGCATGAGCAGGGAGGGGGCAGAAGGAGAGGGAGAAGCAGGCTCAGGGAGCCCTGTGCGGGGCTTGATCTCAGGTCCCTGAGATCATGACCTGAGCTGAAGGCAGACACTTCACCAACTGAGCCACCCAGGCACCCCCCGCAACAAATCCACTTTATAAAGATATTTGTAAACACCTTCACATGTACAGTCAAGTGAGACACTGAAGTACTTATGTGGAGAATTCTGGCCCATTCTCTTACTTCATTAAAAATAATAATAATAATAAAGCTACTGATTTACAGGGATAATCTTCAGCTTGAAATTTATAAGAACTTGCCTCAATTTTTCCTTTTAATCTGCACATCCAGATACATCATAATGAAAAAATAGATTTAAAATATTGCTACTCGGCGCGCTTGGGTGGCTCAGTCAGTTAAGCATCTGCCTTTGGCTCTGGTCATGATCCCAGGGTCCTAGGATTGAGGCCTGCATCAGATTCTCTACTCAGCAGGAGCCTGCTTCTCCCTCTCCCCCTGCCTGCCACTATGCCTACCTGTGATCTCTCTCTCTCTCTTTAATAAATAGTCTTTAAAAAAAATAAAATAAAATACTGTTACTACAGAATGATATAATTTTTTTTAAAAAGGTTTTATTTATTTATTTGACAGAGAGAGATCACAAGTAGGCAGAGAGGCAGGCAGAGAGAGGAGGAAGCAGACTCCCTGCTGAGCAGAGAGCCCGATGCGGGACTCGATTCCAGGACCCTGAGATCATGACCTGAGCCCAAGGCAGCGGCTTAACCCACTGAGCCACCCAGGCACCCCAGAATGATATAAATTTTAAGGTGATTAGTTTGAGGGCTAAATGAAAAAGAAATTATATTTCTTTTTTTCCAGCCTAAATGGAGGTATGCCAAGAAGGCATATATTTGAGGTGTACAATGTGAGGGTTTGCTATATGTACGCATTGTGAAATGGTTACCACAGTCACGTTAATTAACACATTCATCAGCCTCACATAGTTACCATTTGTGTGTGTGGGGGGGGGGGTGAGAACACTTAGGAAGTAAGTATTCTCTTAGCAAACTTCAAGTGTGCAGTAAAGTTTGATGAGCTATAATCACCATGCTGTAGATTAGATCCCCAGACCTTATTCATTTTGTAACTGTAAATCTGTACCCTTTGAGCAACATCTCCCCATTGCCCCGCCCCCAGTCCCTGCCAATCACTGCTTTACTCTCAGATTCCACCTATAAGTAAGATCACACAGTATTGCCTTTCTCTGCCTGACTTATTTTATTTAACTTAATGTCCTCCATGTTCATCTGTGTGGTCACAAACAACAGGATTTTCTTCTTGTTTATGAATACAAAAATATTCATATGTATGTATATATATATATCATATTTTCTTTATTCAGACACGGGTTAATTCTACATCTTGGCAAATTTGAATATTGATGCAGTGAACATGTAAAGGCAGAAATCACTCTGAGATACTGATTTTATTTCCTTTCAGTAAATACCCAGAAGTGAGTTGGTTGAATCATAGGGAAGTTCCATTTTTAATTATTTGAGGAACCCCCATATTGTTTTCCAATTTACATTGCCATCAACAGTGCACAAGGGTTCCCTCTTATTCACATCCTTGCCAACACTTGTTATAACTTGTCTTTTTTGTAAGAGCCATTCTAACCATCTCATTGTGCTTTTTACTTGCCTTTACCTGATAGTTAGCAATGTTGATTGAGTACCTTTCCACGTATATGTTGGTCATTTATATCTCTTAGAAAAATATCTTTCCTGGTCCTTTGAGCACCTTTTAATCAGCTATTTGTCTTTTTGCTATTGAGTTGTATGAGTTTCTTATATATTTTGGATATGAACCTTTCATCAGATGTATGGTTTGCAAGTATTTTTTTTCTTTTTGGAGGGCTGCATTTTCATTTTGTTGATAGGTCCCTTTGTGGTGGAGAAGCTTTTTAGTTTGATATAGACCTGCTTGTCTACTTTTGCTATTGTTGCTTGTGCACTAAGTGTTATACCCAAAAAATTATTACCAAAGCCAGTTGTCAATGAGTCTTTTTTTTTCTATGCATTCTCCAGTTTTATTAAAGTTTCAGGTTTTATAGTTAAGTCTTTAATCAGGTTTGAGTTGGTTTTTGTATATAAGGGTTTGATTTCCTTCTTCTACATGTGGATATCAGTTTTCCCAACACCATTAGTGAGGAGATTATTCTTTCCCTACTGTGTATTTTTGCTTTCATCACAGATCAGTTGGCTGTATATGCATGAGTTTATTTCTGGGTCCTCTGTTCTATTCTATTGGTCTATATGTCTGTCTTTATGCCAGAACCATACTAGTTTGACTACAGGAGCTTTGTAATGCAGTTTGAAATGTGTGATGCCTTTAGCTTCGTTCTTTCTGAAGATCTCTTATCCATGTCAAAAATAATAGTTTCATGTAATTTTGCCTTATTTTATAATTTATAAACACTTGGTGAAAAAATAATAGAAACTACAGAGTGTAAGGGAAAAGATCACTGGCGATTCAGTGTACCTACCATTAGCATAAAATATATTTAAAAATAGGGGCGCCTGGGTAGCTCAGTTGGTTGAGTGTCTGGTTCTTGATTTTGGCTCAGGTCATGATCTCAGGGCTCTGAGTTCAAGGTCTATGTTGGGCTCCATGCTGGGCATGGAGCCTACGTTAAAAAATATACATATATATATATATACACACACACACACAAACACACTTATATATGTATATAAATGTATATGTATGTAAGTTTATATGTATATATATATATACATACATATATTTGTATGTATATAAGTATACACATATATATATATTTTTAAAAAGCACTAATTTACATTTGTTGACCAAGTACTATATGATCGTATTACAGATGATTTAACAAACTATTACAGAAGACTGATTCAAATAAGCAGTAGTTTGGTCATTCTGTGGCAAGGGTTTTGTATAGTAAATAAATTCCTCCTGAAGTAAAAAAACAAAAAAACAAAAAACAAAAACCTCTAGTATAGTATTTCTGAGTGGAAGTAATCCTGACTGCCATATTCATTGTTTGTGTGTTTTTATAACTTATTAACAAATGAAAACACATGTCCACACAAAGACTTATATACACGTTTAGAGTAGCTTTGCTTGCAACTGACCCAAACTGAAAACAACCCAAATGTCCATCAACAGATGAATGATAAAAAAAAAAAAAGAAGGTTGTGGTATAGGAAATAAATAGAATGGATTATTGATATACATAATAATACATACAAATTTCAAAATGATGTAAGTAAAAGAAGTCAGAATATAAAGAACAGATTCTTTAAGTTTCCATTAATATAAAACTCTAGAAAATACGAAGTAATTTACAGTGACGGAATTCAGACTTGCAGGTACCGTGTTGGGGGAGCAGGGAAAGTTATGAAGATAGCGTGATATGCTTAAGGAAGGACGAGAAGACAGGACTACAAACGAACAGTAGGAAATTTCTGGGGACGTTGAAATTGTTGATTTGTGATTGTATTGGTTACGGTGATGGCTTTACAGGTGTAAACATATGGCAAAACTTACCAAACTGAACACTTTAGAGACAGATGTTACAGTTTATTTCACATCAATTGTAGCTCAATAAAGCTATTAACTAAAGAATATGCCCAGGGAACCTAGGTAGCTCAATCAGTGAAGGGTCTGCCTTCAGCTCAGGTTTTGATCCTGGGACCCTGGGATCCAGCCCCGAATCAGGCTCCCCACTCAGCTGGGAGTCTGCTTTTACTTCTGCCCCTTCCCAGCTAATGCTCGCTCTATCTCTCTCAAATAAATAAAATCTCTTTTTTTTTTTTTAAAGAAAAGAACATGCCCTATATCCTGTTTATCTTGGTTTAAAAAGTAAGAAAGAAAAGAAAACTATAGGCCACTGATCTTTATGAAATTTCCTGATGTTTTGTGCCTTTGCTCCGTGATGCTCAATGATCAACCCCTTTGGAACATTACCTCCAAAGAGGTAGAAATGAGTATTTTTTAAAAAGATTTTATTTATTTCTTGATAGAGAAACGGCAAAAGAGGAAACACAAGCAGGGGGAGTAGGAGAGGGAGAAGCAGGCTCTCAGCCTAGCTGGGAACCCAAAGTGGACTTGATCCCAGGTCCCTGGGATCATGACCTGAGCAGAAGGCAGATGCATAACCGACGGAGCCACCTAGATGCATAAGAAAGGTGCCCCTTTCTTGTCCCAGACCTTAGCATTTCTAAGAATTCTTTTTTTTCTCTTTCTTGTGTTCTACTTTCTTTCTTTCTTTTTTAAAGATTTTATTTATTTATTTGACAGAGAGATAGAGCGCAAGTAGGCAGAGAGGCAGGCAGAGGGAGAGGGAGAAGCCGACTTTCCACTGGGCAGGGAGCCCGATGCGGAGCTTGATCCTAGACGATTAACCTACTGTGTCACCCAGGTGTCCCACTGTGTTCTACTTTCATCTGTGAAATTTCATAAAGCCAACTACCTGGAGCAATACTGAAATTCCTATTTTGCAACAAATGGCTACAAGTATTAAAAGTTTCCTCTAAATGAATGCTGAAGAATCCAGTAATTCTAACCGCAAATTATGCAGTTATCAGACTCAAACACCTGAGTAGAAATGGACCTTGGAACACAAGAAGTTAAATGAACAAGTTTGGTTTTTCTATGGCTCGTGACAAAACATTCCTCGTTTTTGCTCAAGAAGCTTCTCATTTGTATTTAGTTTCTATAAATGCTCGGTTTTCCCCCCTTGGTAATATGATAATGTGTTAAGAATATATATATGTATTCCTTTGGAACAGAAGGAAAACTTACAAATGGGTTTGGATGAAAAAAATGTTTATGAAAAATTCGAGGACCCATTCTGAATACGTTCTATTTCCTGGAAGGTTTACAGAGAGACATCAATATATTTAAATAACATCTTTCTCAAGACATAATTCATGTCACATAAAATTTAACCTTTTAAAGCATATGATTCAGTATTCTTTAGTATATTAATAGTGCAAAAATCACTACTTTATCTAATTCCGTAATATTTTAAACAGGCCCCCCAAAAAAGTCCTTACACAGAAGCAGTTTCCTTTCCTCCCTTCCCTCCAGTCCTTGTCAAGCACTAATCTACTTCTTGTTTTTATGCATTTGCCTACTCTAGACATTTCATATATTATTCAGTTAGTCTTCACTTACAATGTTTTCAAGATCCATCCATGTTGGATTATGTATCAATATTGAATTCTTTCCATTTTCGGTGTATATATCAGTACCTCATTCCTTTTTAATACATCTCATTTTTTTATCCTTCAACTGACAGACATTGCTGAATACCAATCCACTGAATGGATATACCACATCTTGATATGGATATACCACATTCAGGTCGTTTCCATTTTATCTACTATTATAAATAATGCTATTATGAACATTTGTGTGACCGTCTTTGTAGAAACACATGTTTTCAATTCTCTTGGGAATGAAATTGCCGGGTTATATGTTAACTCTGTATTTAACTTTTTAAACAATTGCCAACCTGTTTTCAAAAGCAACTGCACATTTTACATGCCCTCTGGCAATGTTTGAGGGGTCCAGCTTCTCTACAGTCCTCACCAATGGGTGTTGTTGTCCATCTTTTTTATTGTAACCATTCTAGTGGGTGTAATGGTATTTTTTTTGAGGTTTTCATTGAGATTTACCTAATCACTATTGACATTTAGCATCCTTTATGTATTTGAAGACCGTGTTTTTGAAAGATTTTATTTATTTGAGAGAGAGAACACAAGTGGGGGGAGGTCAGTGGGACAAGCAGACTCCCCACTGAGTGGGGAGCACACCGAGGGGCTCAATCCCAGGACCCCAAGATCATAACTCAGCCTAAGACAGACACTTAACTAACTGACCCACCCAGGTGCACCTTTATTGACCATTTTTATACCTTTGAAAAATTTTTCTATTTAAGTCTTTTTCTTCTGTTTTAGTCAGCTTATTTGTGATTTTATTGTTGAGTTATAAGGTGTCTTTGTATATTCTGGATACTATACTCTTCTCAGATATATGATTTGCAATTGTTTTCCCCTGTTAGGTGAGGTATATCCACTTTATTGAGTATTCTTTGAAATACAATTTTTTAAATGTTTATCAAGTTCCATTTATCAATTTTTCCCTTGGTTGATTTTTATTTTGGTGACATAACTAAGAATCCATTGCTTAATGCACATTCATGAAGATTTACACCCATGTTTTCTTCTAAGACTTTAATAGTTTAGCTCTTATATTAAGCTCTTCAGTTCATTTTGAGTTAATTCTTGCATATGGTGTAAGGTAAGGGTCCTACTTTATTCTTTTGCTTGTGGATATCCAGTTGTCTCAGCACCATTTAGTAAAAAGAATTTTTTACCCCATTGAAATGTTTGATACATTTGGCGAGCTGATTTGGCAATAAATTTATAGGTTTATTTCTAAACTCTCAATTTTCTTCCATTGGTTTATATATTCATCTTTATGCCAGTATGGCACTGTCTTTATTAATATTGTTTTGTAGTGAAAACTAGCAAATTTATGGTTTATTTTTAAAATTAAAAGAACTTCAATGGGCAAAGGTTTGTTTCTACATTCAGATTGGAAAAAATTTTCTGAATCTTCCTTAACATACTGACTATATGAAAATTCAATATTTTAAAATTCCCCTCATCCTTTTCTTCCTCATAAGAGATTCTAAATGTGATCAATTATTTTTTATTTGTTTATTATTCTTTATTTCATTCCAGAGAATATTTAAGGCAACCTAGAAAAATTCTCATTCTGATGCCACACATATTTGTTTCTTTTTCTATTTGGGAAGAAATAAAAGATCTGGTATTCCTCATTTACTTCTTTAAAGATTTTATTCATTTATTTAACAGAGAGAGAGAGAGAGCATAAGCAGTTGGGAGTGGCAGGCACAGGGAGAGGCAGACTCCCCACCAAGCAGGGAGCCCAATATGGGACCTGATCCCAGGACCCCGGGATCATGACCTGAGCCTAAGGCAGATGCCCAATTGACTGAGCCACCCTGGCATCCCTGGTATTCCTTATTTAAAGACAAAACCAAACTACTTTCTTGCCCTTTCTTCACCCACACCCTTATCATGAACATGAAATATGCCTCAGACCTAGCTTCCCAAAGTCTGAATAGGCAAGGAAAAAACCCTACAGACCTGTGAGCTTTCTTAGATTTACCTGAGTATGGGACCTTAGTTAGTGATGTCTTCTTTTCTGTTCATTTTAACCTCCATAGCGCCCAATAGTTCAGCCTCCTAGTTGATCATAACTACAGGACCCTCTCAGTTTAGTCTCTGAGCCAACACAGAGCAAAGCAGGTCATATAACAATCATGCTCCTTACCTCAGCTTGTCCCTCAATTCTCAGTCTGCATTTTGTGGAGCTTGGAATGCTGTTGCAATTTAAAACTGCATTCTTGGGGTCCTGCCCCAGCTGTCAAAGTCACAGGTGGCCTCCTGCACTGACCCTCAACTCTCTGCTGTTATCCAGATTCAGAATCTGAGGTATGAGGATGATTCCTGGCTACTGTGTAGCCCCTGGGTTACAGAAGTTTCCTCAGGGACAATAAATAAGACAAGGCTTCTTCTCTCAAGGAGCTGGTAATTCCATTTCTTCTCAAAGGAAAGTAATAACCTTGCATTCCAGCCTACTTGACCAGAGCCTAATATCTTAACTGGCCCTTGTGGGCTACTTATGTGGAGTTAAAAAAAGCATTTTTTGTCCTTTGAAGCAAGTGGCCAGTCAAGAGGGGCATCATAAAGCTGCAACAGAGCAGAGAGACTCACTACTAATTTAAGACAAAAGCCTGGTGGGAGAGGTAGACGGGAGTTAGCCCAGCTACCAATGTTGGGCTGAGAGAGGCAGTTTTTGATACTAATCCTGACTTCTGAGTCTGTCTGTAAATGAATGTTTAAGTATATTAATGAACCATAGCAACATGAACTCCAAATGGTATGGTTCACACCTGAGAGATAGTATCTCCTAGATGATCCTTAAAGGGAGGCACCAGAACTCTCCTTTCAGATAAGTGTTATTTCAGAGTTCGAGAACTCCTCCATTTCCTGACACAGTCTAAGACTAAAAATATCTGAAGTACAAAAGGATAATTTATTGAATGGAATTGTCAACTAATTGTTTACATATCATGGACCACCATCTATGTGTAAGAAATTTATATGTATTTGGGGAAGTGG
This sequence comes from Mustela putorius furo, assembly GCF_011764305.1. Lineage (NCBI taxonomy): Eukaryota > Metazoa > Chordata > Mammalia > Carnivora > Mustelidae > Mustela > Mustela putorius. The sequence goes on from NW_025422049.1 coordinate 10,755,063, forward strand.
TAGGAGTACAGATTACTAGGAGTAAATATTCCTGTTTGTTAAGAATAAAGTATTAGTTACTCATGCATTCCTGTTTCAAAAAATATTTATCCAGCATCAACCATGTGCTAACCTATTCAAAGCACTGGGGAGCCCACATTGCAAGAAACAGGCTAAAAAATTCATTGACAATAAGGGATTTTAAATGAATTCCCTTTTCCTCAAAATTACATGCTGGGAAAAAGAAATAATAAATGAGTCCTGTAAGAAGTGAGGTTTTTTTTTTTTTTTTAAAGATTTTATTTATTTATTTGAGAGCGAAAGAGAGCATGAGAGGGAGGAGGATCAGAGTGAAAAGCAGACTCCCTAGGAAGCCCGACACAGGACTTCATTCTGGGACCCCAGGATCATAACCTGAACCAAAGGCAGTCCTTTAACCACCTGAGCCACCGAGGCACACCAAGAGGTGAAGTTTTAAGGATAATCAGAAAAGCAAGGTTTGCAGAGGCAGAAAAACCTGAGTTTGAACCTGCCTCCATTCACTGCTTGGGTGACTGGGCAAGTTAGTTGACCCATGGGCAAGTTAGTTAACTCATGTAAATTAGGTGCTTTCTCGAAAGCATAATTTCCTTATGTAGCAATCAGAAGTGGTAACTATTCTGAAATAGCAGAATGAGCATCTAATGAGGCAACATATGTAAACTTACTAGTATGAGGACATGATACATATCACCTTCTTTCCTTATGAGAATAGCAGAGACAGCCAGACTTTTGGTCCTTTTAGTACCAGGCACTCTTTTCCGTTATCTTTATTCTGAATTAGCAACATCTTTCCCTCTTGTTTCACTAAATTGATTGTAATTGTGTTTTTAAGACTCCAAATTCAGTTATCAAGCATCTCCTCTTGGGCGGAAAACAAACCAAGTTTCCAAAAACACAAAGAAGAGTCACCAATTTCTCCCCTCGTGTTTCTCACAATCTAGGAGGAGAAACAGACAAACAAAACAAAACAAAAAACAAAAACAAAAACCAACCAACCAAACAAACAAAACCCATCCCAATTCTTTCCAAGACGGCACTTGGGCGATAACACAGAATCACAGAGTGCTGTGGTAGGACATAGGAGGGGCACCTAAGCAAGATTGGAAGGAAGGAGTTTCGGTGATGGCTTCCTGAAGCAGATGATATAAGGAGCAATCAGTCATTTTCTTCAAAATACGGAGATTCATGAAGGTAGAATTCCTCTCATTGTAAGCCAAAGGCAGATCGCTTAAGTGTGTCTGACAGTACCCTGACATTCGTTTATAACCATGCCATTTGCATAGCAACTCCTCCAACATACTTAATCAAGAAAAGGTCTCTTTCAATTCATTCAAGAGAACAGGCATTTCCATTGTAGCCTCAAAGTCAGTGATTTATGCTTATACTTTTAGAGGTGAACCATGATATCATTTGGTAGTTCTCATCCTTGGCGGCACTGTAGAATAGCATAGGTGATGGGCATGGGTCCAAATGCCTTTTTCTCACCCCAGACAAATTAAATCAGAATCTTTGGGGCTGAGGCCCAGATATCTGTATTTTTAAGAGTTCCACAAGTAACTCAAATGCACAGTGAATGATAAAAAATAAGTGGTATAGTAGGATAAACAGCTTTCATAAGACATGTGTTCTCTTTGTGGTTCAATCATGAACTTAACCTTGTGACTTGAGTGAATCATTTCATCTTTCTTGTCTTTAATTTCCTTGTCTGCAAGAGGAGATGACCTACAAGGTCTAACATCCTCATACCATGGCTCTCTTCCTTTATTTCTGGACAGTATTTCTTCTGCTCATTTACCAGAGTACAAACTTTGGTATTTTGATTGCTCTTCTGTTTACTTGATTCAAACACATGGCGATTCTCAAACTGATTTATACTGTGGATGAAAATTAACATTCTCGAGGAACAGATTTGGCCAAAGAAAATTTTTCAAAGGCTTATGTAATGAAATCAAATATAAAAACACTTGAGAGAACAGTTTTTCATGTAATGAGAGAATCCAGACTGTGATATATTGGAAGGGACTACTCTCCAAGGATAGCCAGACTCACTACCTACTTAGAACCTAGCCTAAAGGGAAACTGAGCTTCTGAGGTGCTAAATATGCTTTATGTTTTTATTTCTGGAAAGGTAAAGACCCCAAGGGAACTTATTGGTTAGGACCAATTTCAGATTTATGTCTCGTAAAAATATACTTGAAATATATACAATAGATCACATACAGGTGACTGTGGCTATAACTCTGTAAAATAAATTAGAATTATTTTAAAATCAGAACCTCTGTGGCCCATAAAGTACTGTCAGCATTAAGAAATGTCATCATCTGTACTAAAAATTTTCAAATGAAAAACCTAGTGCCCTGAAATGGCCAGATTGTCATTAATGTATTCCCGAGGAAAGATGTGGTTGATGAGTCGGAATGCTTGTCTGTTGTTCCAGTCTTTGAGGTTTGTAGTCAGTGCTGTTCATAGCACTTTATCCAGTGGTGGCAAGAGGAAATCACTGAAGGGGTATACAGCATGATTGGAAAGAAAGCAGAAGTGTCCAATCCCTTAATTGGCTTTGGTCCCCTAATTCAAGGTTATCCAAAGTGGAAATAGTACAAGAAACATAATAATAAAGGAACTGGAATCCAAGGTAATTGAGGAGATAGGAAGTACCCAGCTTCTTGAGGGGAACTCAAGTTTCCAGGCCCTGATAAATTGGTTCTCAGCCTGAGAGAATAGCTTATGGACTATGAAAGACAGGTGATTTAGCTGAAGGTCATGGAGAAGTTTAGAGAGTTGAGAAATGGTGAATACATTTTCTCATTCCTTCCTGCCACAGTAAAAATATCCAAAGCTATATACGCTTAGGACATGGTTGCCTAGTAGAATCAGAGTCTGAGACTCAGTTTTCTCAATTGTAAAATAAAAATAAAATGCTAATCTCATTGTCTTGTTGTAGGGATAAAAGATTATGTATGAATGGCCCAGCAGAAAGTTTTGTACGTGGTAGGCATTCAATAAATAACAGCCCCCCTGTTATTAAAATAGATAGGGCCTTAAGCTTGATTATTTTTGTACTCATTCTTAAGTTTCTGGGAGCCTTGAAGAATAACTTATTGTGATAATACATTATATAATCACCAATGTTGATACAACCTGTGATTGAGTTGAATAACTGCTTTCTGAAGTTTTTTGGTGATACGGAGTCAGACTCAATTTTTCACCTCCTAGGGAGAGATGTTTTATTTTTTTAAAGTAGTGTTAAGCTATTTAATGTTTTGGATTCTCTCTGTGTTAAAACACACACACACACACACACACACACACACACACACACACACCTCTCCCAGGCTGCTTGTTTAAAAGAAAATAGGAGTTAGTGTTTGTTTCATTTCATTTTGTTCTCCTCATGACCTCACGACTTCTTTTGCCATCTCTTTTTGGTCACCTGTGTGTTCTCTATCCCATGGGTTGGGACTCAACAGTGATGATATATTTGTGTGTTTTGGAAAGCAAATTGGGAGGAAATGTAAAATAAGGATGTAAAATATTGCTCACAACAAGCTTATTTTGAAGCTATAAGGCACAAAGGTCTTAATGACATAGTACAAGAAGACTGTTCACAGCATAAAAATAGATGTGATTGGAAACATGCTGTGTTTTTTTTTCTCTAAAGTTTCTCTCTATAATTTGGGCCCAGTGCTGGAAAATTCCTGCCTTCTAAAGGGTATGTAACTCTCTATTGAACAAAACAGGCACTCAAAATAGATGTGCACTTAACACATACAGGAATGAATGAAGAATGTGTTTTATAACCTGGTACAAAAATAAGCAGTGAGTACAATCATGTGGGATATCTCTGCTGCCTCGATTTCAAGCACCATTTAGTGACCAAAGCTCGTAAACTCTCAACATACCTTGGCATCTGGATATTGTAGGTAAATTGCCCCTGAATTAAGGTGAGCAAAACAAACTCTTCAAAACATTTCTTAAAATACATTTGAATTCAAGGCATGAGGACATGGTGTTCGTATGTTGAAAAAGACAACCCTACTCTAGTCCTAGTCTTGCCAACAACTGGTTTTGTAGTGATTCACTCAACATCTCTGAGTCTCCGAGTTCCTTTTTATAACATTAGGGACTTCCACTCAATCATCCTTAAATTCCCTTCTAGCATTCTTTGCAATTCTAAAATTCTATGGAAATTATGTATGCTTAAAATGTATATATATGTACATATAAGACCCCCCCAAAGCATGAAGATGTCAGTCGACTTTTCTCAAAAACAAATTTTACATATAGTTGTGTGTGTGTGTCTGTGTGTGTGTGTGTGTGTGTGTGTAGACAGGTATAGATCTAGATATCTTATAATGCTGTAATACCAGTAAGTAACTGTTGTGTGCTTGTTTACATGTTATCAAAAATGAGGGCTAAAGTGTCTGATGATTCTGGTCTGTCTGGTGAATTCCAGGGAGCACGAGCTGCCTACATTTATGGTGATGTGGCTGCACTGGCTTCAGGAGTCTAAAACTGGATGAAGTAAAAAAGCTAGCTTTTTCGCTTCTCCTAAACAAGGTCAAATTAGATCTTTCAACTTATAATTCTGATGTGAGGAAGTGAGAAGCTGAAGTACAGCCTGCTATCTGCCCATGCCTCTTCAAACCGAGGCAACAGACCAGAGTTAAGAGTTCTGAACTGCCTAGCCTTGGTAAATTTGGATAGGACATAAGTGAGCACTCTTCTGATAGACGGGTCCACCAGTAAATACAAAATTGTCCTAATAAAGTACAACAGAGAGAACACTTCTTGATATAGTCCCATGACAACATATAGAATTCTGATGAAAGATGCTACAAGCAATGTTGCTTTTGCAAAAGTATTCTCTTCGCAGAATCAGTATGGAAGTTGGAAAATGGTTTCGGATCCTTGTTGTTGAATGTTGTCTCTTACAACAGTACTGGGATCATAGTAACCACAGTATCTGAATAAAACACTGGACATATCCATTGGTTATAGAAGGCTTGTCTTTTTTAAAGAAAAAATATCCAGGTTGAAGAATCATACACTTTGAAAATACCAAAATAGATTAAGGAAATATTTTTCAAATCTTCCATTTTACAAAGGAGAAGACTAAGGTCTAGAACACTTTGATATTATACACGAGACCATATGGGAAGATACTTTTCATCTATGGAGACTTTAAAAGAAAAAGTTATGCATGTAATGGGCATAGCTTTCCTTTAAGGAAAAAAATGTGTCATAAGTCATCACTTGAGCATCATAAACATCCTGATGTCTGAACATTTACAATTAACATGCAAAGGCATTAATTATACTCACATTTCAAAATCCTTTTTTGATGTCCTAACTTACTTATTGTATGTAATTATTCCACTATGACTTGATAACTGTTACAAAAACTCAAGCTCACAACTTACTAAAGTCATACTTCTCCCTATCATGACCTCAGTATGGTAGGCTATGAGGTAAAAATTTTAAATTCTCGACTCTATCTAAAACATGAAATCAGAAACACAGTGGTTTAATTAGTTTACTGATGGCTTGGAAATATGTATATTTTCATATAGAAAATAATAGTGAAGACATAATTTCTATGTTTATTTTTACCTATACCTTTATCTTTTATGGTCCACAATTTCTTATTTTCCCACATTAATAAGCCAACAATAAAAACTGATATTTTCTATAACACAGAAAACATTGGGAGATGGAAAGAAGTGAGTTGGGGGAATCGGAGGGGGAGACAAACCATGAGAGACTGTGGACTCTGAGAAATAGACTGAGGGTTTTGGAGGGGAGAAGGGTGGGGGGTTGGGTGAGCCTGGTTGTGGGTATTAAGGAAGGCACGTATTGCATGGAGCACTGGGTGTGGTGCCTAAACAATGAACTTTGGAACACTGAAAAAATAAATTAAATTAAAATTTTTAAAAAGGCTTCAAAAAAACCCCTGATATTTTGAAGATGTATCTTTCTATCTTATTTATTTCTAATTAAAGTGTCTCTTTCTATTGACATGTGCATTAATCTTACATGCTAACCAATAACAGAACTATACCCATTGAGATGGTTCATGACGAGACAGCATTTCCCCTGAAATATACCTATGAAATATTTAGCCTGCTCTTATTTTTCTTTTAAAATCATATAAAAAATAATCTTTTGGGAGACGCTAATTAGCTCAGGTATTGAGAGTGAGCACCTCATTAAAATGTTCCTGGGTAATAAGCATGCTGAAATGCCTCAAGTGTAAGTAGATGGTGCAGATGGGTAATTTGAATATGCATATATTCTTGCCTTTATGTTGCTCTGCCCTACTTAAACTACCATTCATTTGAGTTAATGCCACAGCATCTCTATCCTTTCCTACGTCGCATCCAGAGTTCAGGCTGAAATTATTCCTCTGTGCTGTATTATGGATGAAAGATTTGAGTAGGATTTTTTTTTCAGTGCCAGTCTTAATAACATGAAACTGAACCCTCCACGCTCACCATTACACCTAGGGAGTGTGGGTGTTCTCACTTAGATAATCTCACTCAACACTGCCTGGTATCTCTTTTTAGACCATAAAACATCTGGCCTGACTGTTGATTACCATGGTTCCAAACTCACAAATAAACCTGATGAATTCCCTGCATGCTTGATCATGTCAGGTTTCAGTAAATTATCATCTTGTGACATGTAGTCATTGCAGGCTACCCAACAGCAGTTCAATCACAAACAAAGTAATGCACAAAAGGAAATTAACTGAACTCTCCCAACGTGCTGAATTCCTCAAAGTAAGTACAATTCTTTCTAAAACAAATAGACACAAGGTGATGACGTGACTGGACAATAATGAAATGTAATAGGACTTTAAGTGAATTTGCTCATTTAGTTCATTGCGTGTCTTTTCTTAATAAGAAATAGAAGAAACTGAGGGAGCATATAGCCCGATGTAAGAAATTATGGAGTACTTTTTGTTTATTTTTCCTTATCATAATACAAAGAGAAAATAACATACCTCTTCTTAACATTTGCTCTTCCTTGCAATCTCTGAAATTCCTACTGTGAGCCAGAATGCGGACACAATTAGCATGCACACTTTTGTCTTACACGGTCTCACATTTTATTAAATTAGTAAGTGTCATGATTGGAATACCCTAGTTGTCTCTCTGGAAAATATCTTTCTTTTCCTCCTTGTCTCCTCCTTCATTTATACTTTTCCTAATGCAAATACCCATTTCTATTTAGATCTCGAGTTTTAATCCAAGGTTGAACAGATGCTGGTTAAGATTTTTGATTTTTAGGTTTTTGGGAAGAACAGCAGGCCAGGAAGTGGAGGGGAAGAATTAGAAAGACTGGAATGGTGGAAGGGAAGAGGGTTCCATTGCTGACAACTGCCTATTGAACTCCAAGTCTCTCATCAGTGTGATCCTGTGCCATAAATGTAATTACAGCTGTTAGAGTGACATGAGTTAGAGAAGCGCAAATGAAATGGGGCTAAGCAAAGAAGCTATATCTGTGGTTAAGAGAAGAAAGAAGCCACTTATGCCTAGGAACAGAGAAGAATAATTTTTCTGAGCTTTGCCTTCAAAGCAACTTGACCAAGTTCATCAAGTGCATTCATACAAAACATTTATATGCTCTTGGAAGTTAGCTGAGGTTCAGGACTTTGTCTTTCCAAGATATAAGCAACTGGACCTCAACTCAAAAGATCATCTAGACCTTATAAGATGCCTAAAACTTGAAATTCATTTTTCAATAAAAATACAGTTAAAAGTTAGTTAAGTTCTTTTTTTTTTTTTAGGGTTTGTATTGCTGAGAAGATGTAGATTCTCTCTTTTTTTTAATTATTATGTTCTGTTAGTTAAGTTCTTATTTCAAGTGTTGCAGTTTGAGTGCACTTGGAGATATAGGTGTTCTGTTGGAAGTTAGGAATAGAATGCACATTTGTGGAGGAGGAGTGAGCACAGCAGGACAGGGCAGAGGGAGAAGTGGAATTGTGGTGGTTACAGCAAAGACCTCAGCTGATCTCCTGGGGAGCTCTGGAACTGGAATGGCTTTTCAGAATGATCTCAATTAGAGACAAGGGGCGGGACCTTGTACCTTCACACTGACCAGTCATTGTATGCAAGCTGACCTTGAGAAGAGGGCATGATTTGGGTGAAATTATCTTTGCCCTGGGCCAGATCCCAAAGAGGGATGTCATTGGAAGCCATAGGCTGGTCAACACCGCCAGAGCTGGGGAAATGAGTGCTTCATGACGAAAATGGAGCATAAGGTGATCTGAGCTGCTGACCACAGCATCCACTATACTGACCCACAAAAGTGGATTTCATCTTTCATATACTTGCACTATCATAATAATGATACTGCCCTTGATACACGTGGGCCACATAAGAAGAGAAGGAGCTAGCATTAAGCAAAATTTCAATGGAGACAACAGCCATCATCATCAGCCTTCTGCTTCCTTCTATGCACTCCTTCCTCATGACCACCTAGAGACCCATTCCTCAGGCAGAAAGTTCTCAGTGTCCCACATTACTTTCCCATACCCTGCACCTCACGTGCACCCAGCAGCATTCCACTCTTACTGACTCTATCTCATACTGTGCTCCAGCTCTGAAATCGCCAACTTCCATTTCACATTCACACTTGTCAGTTCTCTCATGTAGCACAACTGAGTTCAGAGTGGAGGCAATTGTATTGATGATATCCACCAGAATGGACGAAAGCCTGATCAGCTTTCTTCTTCTCACCAACATCCCCATTTTTAAAAGAAGCTGCGGGGGCACCCAGGTGGCTCAGTCAGGTAACTGTCTGCCTTCAGCTCAGGCCACAATCTCAGGGTCCTGAGGTCGAGTCCCATATTAGGCCCCCCACTCAGCGGGGAGTCTGCTTGTCCCTCTCCCTACTGCTCATGCTCTCTCTCATTCACTGTCTTAAATAAATAAATAAAATCTTAAAGAAATTGAAAAAAAAAAAGAAGAAGCTGTGGAAAACCTGACTGAATCCCTAACTGAGAGAATTTCAGGTAGTATAATTAAGGGAAGTGAAGATACAAGATTTAGGAGCAGGAATTTATCAGCCCTTGAGTCAACCCTCCAGAACTGATTCCGTTTAGAAGTAATTTAGAGCTCTCCTAAGAAGACTTCTCTCAAATCTCTTCAGAAATATGGCTGGCCTTTCTCTCAAATTCTGAAGAAAAGATAATCCTTTAGTTTGTAGACTTGTAGTTGAGAGTCACAATAACTTTTTTTAAATTTAAATTCCAGTTAGTTAACATAGAACGTAATATAAGGTTCAAGTGTACAATATAGTGATTGAACACTTCTATACAGCACCCTGTGCTCATCCCAGGTTCCCTCCTTCCTCCCCATCACCTACTTCGCCTTACCCCTCACCCACCTCCCCTCTGGTGACCATCAGTTTCTTCTCTAAAGTTAAGAGTCTGGTTCTTGTTTTGCCTCTGTCTCTTTTTTCCCCTTGGCTCCTTTGCTTTGTTTCTGAAATGACACTGATGTGAGTCCACAAGTTGATACATTATGTTATGTTCCCCATTAAGTGTAGCTCCCATCTGTCACCATATAACACTATTGTAATCCCATTAACTATATTCCTTATGTTGTACCTTTTATCCTCATGACTTAATTCATTCCGTAACTGGAAGCCTGCACCTCTTTGCCCATTTTGCCCATCTTCCTACTCCTCTGCCCTCTGGAGACCATCAGTTTGTTCTCTGTATTTATAAGTTCTCTTTCTGTTTTTTTTGTTTATTCATTTTTTGGATGGTATTGATAGTATTTTATCCTTCACAGAATCATCGTGGTTTTTATACACAAAGCTCAGTGATATTAGTCACAAAAATATATTCTAGCAAGTTCAGTATTAAAGACTGCACTCAACTCATGCTAGTAATTCATCTACAATGAGAAGTCAGATGACAATTCTGTTGTAGACCTAATTAAAAATGTTGTTGAGGAAATTGATTTTTAAAAGCCTAACCTTTCCCCTTGCCTCTTCAATTTTTAAACACATAAAAATATGAGAAGAGATTAATTTCCATGTTCCACATATGCCATTTTGTTAATAAATTTCAGGAAGAATATGATTCAATTTCATCTAAAAGAGAATTATAAAATCAACCAAAAATAACACACCAGTGATTTTAATTAATATTCACCCACAGGGTCCTTTATGCTTGCACCCTTTTGTTCCATCACATATATTTTTGGATTAAAAATAATTGCACAACTTTACATCTTTTGAGGATATTGCAAGAGTAGCAAAATCCCACAGCAAAATTCATTCATTGTTTAATGTAACACACATTTATTAAGTGCTTATGTATTCTTTGGGGGGTTGTCAATATTAGAACAACCCTATACTAGACATAATTACAGCATCAAGTTGTGTAGCTAGGCTCATGGTAAAGATCACACTCAGCACTTTGGAGGAAAAAAAAACCCCAAATATCTAAGCAAAATTAGGGCAATTCTCTGGGTTAACTATAAACAGGCTTTATAGTATAGGAATAACTAATTCCAAAGTTCTTCTATGGGTATGTTCAATAGAAATCACTTTCTTTCTAGTGTACAGTCAACATCATAAACCTGTTTCTCTGTCACCTGCCCTTCTTTAGACTTAACATTTACTAAGTACTTTACATACAGGATAATTTTATTCACCAGTCACTATAGACAAGGTCCCCAGGCCCTACCAGTGTTTCAAGAACTCCCCAGATTTATTTACAACATTAAAGATAAGAACTTTTGGCAACCAATGAGGAAGGAAAAGCTTCAAATCGGGATTATTAAATGCTTAATTAAATGTTCACAAAATACAGCATTAAGTCAACTTTATTGTTAAATTTAGTATTCATAAAAATCTAATTTCACTTGAAAGAATTTATGAGTTAGGTCTTCTCATTTAGAAAAAATTTCCAACCGTGGATAATGATTGCAGAGAAATCACAGTCAATAAATAAATGAATAATTTGCAGATAAATAATTTCTCCATGAAAAATTACTTAAAAATTCTTTTAAAATGTTGAGTGAAAAAAAATGTAGAGTGTTTGGGCCCCACAAATATATCAAAATTATCCTGTATGCATGTGCAAAGCACTGTTCTAGATAGCTTATATAGATTATCTAAATTGGTCATACCACTTCAATTTAATTCAATTTGAGGAACCTTTGTTGAACATGTATTAGAGTTGCAGAACAAGCTCTCAAGGAGTATACATTATCTAAATTGAACTTCGTAAATTCTTCTTAATTCAGTTTAATAGCAATTTCTTCTCTACTCTGTGTCTGGTGCTGTGCTTGCTATTCTGGGTGCAGAAATAAAGTGGTTACATACCCTCCTCTCAAGGAGCTCAAGGATCAACAAGAAATGCAGACAAGGAAGTAAAAATGTGTATGAGAATGGGGTAAGTGCTATTTTGTAGGTAAACATGATGGTCTATGACATCATCTAGGAAAGAAACTTATTCCAGATTTGGAGGAACAGAATCAGCTTCATGGAGGAAGTCACCTCTAAAATTGAAACCAGTGGGATGAAGGTAATCAAGGAAAGGAGGTGAAGAGGGGCTTGAGATTTCCAGAAAGAAAGAGAAAGAATACATGCCAGTTGCTGACAAGGGAGAAAATGGTACATGGAAATGACTGAATAATCAGTAAGAAGGTATGTTTCTGTGCCCTCTGTGTAGATAAAAGAAGTACTGACCGTGTGACCAAAGGCAAACAGAAATCCCTGACAATCCACCAAAAGATTTTTGCATCAAAAACTGCCTTTGATCCAAAGGAACCGAGCCTGTTGAAAGAAAAGCTGTCAAGGGGTACCTGGGTGGTTCAGTTGGTTACGCATCAGACACTTGGTTTTGGCTCAGATCAAGATCTCATGGGTTGTGAGATTGAGCCCAAGTCTGGCTCCGTATGGAGCTAGGGATTCTCTGCCTCTCCCTCTGTCTCTGCCCCTCCCTCTGCTCGTGTTGCCTCCTTCTCAAATAAATAAATAAATAGATAAGATCTCAAAACCAAAAAAGAAAAGCTGTCAAAATCTGCATTAGGCAAATGGATTTCTGTATCAAGAAACTAATGTCTCCACCCATTTATTCAACTTTATGCCTTCTCAAAATGTCAGCTGTTATGTAAACATGACCTTTGAAAGAAATGATTTGACTAAGGATTTCAGAATCGTTCAGTGAAACCATGATCCAGCTGCATCATCGGAATGAAAGTGAATGGCCCATGCAGAGCCACTAATACGAGCCATTAGCCATATTGTGCCTTCAGGAGAATTATATGACCTTCCAAAGTCGATCTGAGGACTTAAATGTTCTAGGGACCCATCATGTAAAGTGTAACTGACAAACAGCTTGTCTAAGGCAACAGGGGCCCACATTCTCTTTTTTTAATATTTTTATAAACATATAATGTATTTTTATCCCCAGAGGTACAGGTCTGTGAATCACCAGGCTTACACACTTCACAGCACTTACCATAGCACATATCCTCCCCAATGTCCATAACTCCAGCCCCCTCTCCCAAAAAGGGGCCCACATTCTTAAAAAATAATACTTAGATGGTGACATCTCATAGGAACCAACTTGTTTGTATTACAATTTCAGGTTACAAAATGGCAACTTGAAATAAATATGATTAATAAATGACTGCTGGAAGACAATTCTTCATGGATCCGTTGCAATTCTGTATGTCCTTAGAACAGGGGAACTGATTGCCTTTGATCTAAATTAGCCTTTCAGATATGTTTGTTTAGCAAATATATTTAGATGATATAGTGTCTCCTTCCAAAGCAAAGGGCAGGTTTGTTTACTCTCCAGTATCACGAAGATAATGTCTTCTAAAGCAAGCGGGGGCAGGTTTGCTTGCAACCAATTATAAATGATTAGGGCTTCCTAAGCTCGAGGTTCCTCTGGTATGATGTAAACTCACCATGTGGGCCACCCTACATTATTCTTGTGGTACTTGGGGAGAGGGCAATGAGAACTGAGGGGAACATGATGCTCATGCTGCCGCCTGTACCTCGACTTAAGAAGTCCTTTGTCTCTGACTAGGAATCTTGTGTCTTCTGTAGCATGTATTCCTACAGTCCTACAGACTTTATTCCTACAGTCTACCTAACTTGTTAGCTTGCAAACAGAGTGAAATCTCTGACCCTTCACCATTTTCAGTAATGACCTTTTCATTTTCATTGGTTTGATAACAAATCCATATCAATAGGATTTATATAAATACTAATTTATTTAAAACTTCTGTTCAATGTAAATAGGCTAAACCTTTGCCCGAGTTGAACTTTCTGACATCACAACTTGCAAATGATCCTTCTCTAATAAGATTATATATTCATTATAATCAGACAAATTTCTTTCTGCCTGCAGATAATTCGTAATTCATAGCAATATTGTGAAGTAGTGGTTCACCAACACCAAGTCGTAATATGAGAAATGACTTGTTTTCTCCTGCCACAGAAGGATTCTTGGGGTTAGATATTAGAATGATTCATAAAATACTTCTTGAAATTTAATTTCTACTCTTAAATGAAGTTAAACCATGACTGTAATCAAGTTCTGAAATTTTATGGGATTTGTTTTCCCTGTGGTAAATCATGGGATTCTGAAAAACAAAAACAAATTAACCCAGGCTCTGATTTTTTTTCCAAATTTCCAGTCACTACAGTCAGTTAGCTTGTTTTCCAAATTGACTTTGATACCTGAAATCTATGCCTCAAGCATTGACTGATCTGAGGTATTCTGTTGCATTCTGAAGCATATAGGCATACTACAGTGGGTCCTAGCAGTGGTATCAGACTTCAGTTTATGTTATAGAGTGGCTATACACCAAAATGGCTGCATTGTCTTTATCCTTACCTCAAGAAGAATGAAAAGCCAACATCCCATGGTAGAATAAAATCTTAATAAAGGATTCAAAATGTGCGTCTAGAAGGCTACCGACCCTGTAGCTAATAAGTACCCTCAGAACTTTAATTCTGACCTTCTTTCAGAGAATTGAGTTTAAACCTAATTTTGAAAATGACACAAAGTGGGCTAAGCACATAGAAATGTTAAAAATGCCTAAAGCCAATAAGGTGTTCATTATTTCATATCTAAAAAGCTGCTAATAAAAAGAACTTCAGTCCAATCATTTTATGACAAAAACGTAAATGTTTAACTTCCAATATTTTATTCATTAATTATGACTACCTTTCTTTCTCATAGAGCAAATATCTTTGTCTTAGTTACCTTGAAAAAGTCTATATAGACCAAAGCTGAAATCGTTTTTAAATAACTTTTCAATTTGGAACACAATTACGGTATTTTGAATTGAAGCAAATTTTCTCATCTCATTACCTTTGTTTAAAAAAATACTGTAGGCTTTCTTCAAAAATAATTACTAAGCTTTTTGACATCAGTAGCTTGAATTTAAAATTGGCCCAAGGGTATGACAAACTTTGAGGTTAGGTAAACTTACCAGATTTCTTTTCTAAACAAATGGTCCAGCATTCATATAAACATACAAAGGTACAACTCTTTTTTTTTTTTTTAAAGATTTTTTTATTTATTTGACAGAAAGAGAGAGATCACAAGTAGGAAGAGAGGCATGCAGAGAGAGAGGAGGAAGCAGGCTTCCTGCTGAGCAGAGAGCCCAATGTGGGGCTCGATCCCAGGACCCTGGGATCATGACCCGAGCTGAAGGCAGGGCTTTAACCCACTGAGCCACCCAGGTGCCACCAAAAGTACAACTCTTAGGTCAATAAGCATAGTCTAAGATTTTACAAGTGAGTATATTGTGATAGTGTGAGTTAAAAATGTAAAGAAGTACAACTCAAGGGATGCCTTGGTGGCTCAGTCAGTTAGGCATCCAACCAAGCATCCAGCTAAGGGAATGATCTCAGGGTTATGGGGTCAAGCCCCACATTGGACTTCACAATCAATGGGGAGTCTGCCCATCCCTCTTCCTCTGACCCAGCCCCTTCCCCACTTGTGCTCTCTCTCTCTCTTTCATAAATAAATCAGATTTTTTTTTAAAGTGCAATTCAAGTGACTGAATTCCATGAAGTAATTCTATGAAGTACATTTTAATTGCAATGCATAATAACATATTTTTTCATTTATTCACCAGTTATTTCCTGGGCATCTGCTATATATTGAAAACTATAGAAAGCTTTGAAGATATAGACATGAGTAAGACACTGAAGGCCCCCGTCTCATCTTTAAGGCGCTGATAGAGATTAGGAGAATGATGGAGGTATGATAAAAACATGATATGAAAGCATGGAGTAGGAGCACCCAACTCTGTCTGAGGTAATCAGATGAATGGTTTCCTTGACTGAGTTGTCCAGGAGGCAAAAATGGACAAGGATGTATAAGACAGTATCCACACAAGAAAGACTTGAGACTCTAACTTATCTAGGTAAAGTAGAGGTGAAGTTACTCATAAAATGTAGGAAGGAGTGTGCTGTCTGTTGGGACCCTCCACAGAATGGCATTAGCTAGGGACATCAAAGAACTATTAATCCTTTACCAAAAGAGACCATGTCTTAGTCTGGAGACTATGATTATTTTTACAGAGTATATTTGCCAAAGCTCATTAGACTGTTCTTGCCTGTTTTAAAATAGAGTCCATTTAAATTAAAGCAGGCCTAGTTCATAGAGTTGTAAGAAAGAACTCTGCAAAAAGAAGGGCTATCACAATGTGAATTATAATGCCCATAATGTTTCCAGGTTTGCTTCCATCTAAATTGATGTGTGACCTTGCACAGATCATTCCACATCGGTAATTTGGGAATAATATCACAAATGTTACAAAAATGTGAGGCTTCATAAAGCACTCTGAGAGACTCCTATGAAGAGATCATAGATGCGTAAAGTGCATTATGATGAGAACTAATAATAAATTCTTGCTTTGCTCTTTGCTCGCTAATTGGAGGTGTAACCTGTTCCAGAGTATTAGAGGAGTTGCAGCTAAGTTGAGGGCTCTGTTTCTCATCCCACTGTGGCTTGTAAATAGGGTGATCACATAATTTTTGCCCAAACTGGGACTTCGTTGATAGGAAAGAGTGCACTGACCAGATGGGACGCTCAGACAACAGGCATAAATGAGGACTGTCCTAGGCAAGTTGGGAGGTAGAGTCACCCTCCTTTGTTGTTTGGATACACATATCTACCCCTTCATTGTTTGGATATACAAAGCATCTTTTATAAAAGCTCAAGGTTTTCTCTGGGAAATTCTGAGTGTGATGGTTGCCATTTGTGAAACAGGCCATGACAGTATCAAAGCAAGTGTGAGGCAACTATGGACATTTTAACAGAGGCACAAGTCTAGTAGAGGAATATTATTGCACTCTCCACCCTCAACCCACACTTTGAAATGTAGCTCTCATAGCTACAGAGCCTCTAATCACGCATGCATCTCGCCTTCATTCTCAGAAAAGTCCCTGACCTACCAGATGCACTCACGGCATTAACATAGCCCATTGGTTCTGTTCTCTGTATATAAAACTGTGGGATATTTGAGCTCTGGCTTATACAAGTCATTTCACATTTCTGAGCTTCATTTGCCCCATGTGAGAGTTCAAATGTTATCTAAGCTTCCTTATGGCTCTGATCATGCTGGATTTTATGTTTTCTTTGTATGTTAGAATAGGAAAGAATATAAATGAAGAATATATATATATATATATATATATATATATATATATATATACTGTTTTAGCTTGCAAATTCCTGGAGTTTGAAGACATTGCTTTTTTCACTGCTTTTCTTCTCTCCCCACAACAGACACACACATATGTACATACACACACACCCTGTTCATCGTTACATCAGCAGCAAGGAGAAAAGGCAAGGTGGCAGGAAGTGGTGTTGAGGAGGCAAAAGGGCTGTATAAAAATGGAGGAAGGGGGGAAAAGATGATTGGGATGGGAGGGGAGGGAGCCAGAGCCAGGCACTGTGCAATGGGCAGCCTGGGTCGTCACGCACGTTCATGATTGCTAGTCATGATCATGGACTGTGAAAGCAAGAAGGAAGCCATGCCTTTAAAAATGATTTCCATTCTCAATCTGTAAAAAAAAAAAAAAGGTTTAATAATATGCAATCAGTCAATAATTTGCAAGATCATTAAATTCCTACAATAGAAGGGAAGAAATTGTTAAGTCTTACAGATCTTCCTGGTGGCAATTCTCAAAAGAAGAAGTCATAGAGGTTGGTTACTAGGTGCAGCAATCTCCAAACTCAAGTTAAAAGATGTCCCTCACTGGTTTCTCCCAGGATAACAATAGGGCTGGGGCAATTCGCATCATGGGCTCGTTCAAATTAGAATGATCTTATTTCTGTCCCAAGAGCACAGCTTTCATGTAATACAAAATCACAAGACATAGAAAATGATATATAATAATATGATTGGATTCCAGAGATAAGTGCATTTCATTTCCTTGTTTCCAGACTAACCATTCACTATTGTTTGAATAGAGCTGATGAACGCAGACTAATGAGGCTTGAACTGAAGACCTAAAGGTGAGGGACTGTTTTTCAGTGTTGAAGCACGCTAATTAAGAAGCAGTTAAGTGGACACATAAAATCTTACATCCGCCCCATATCACTAGCAGGACAATGTAGCAAACAATGCTTTGAACTAAGTATCAAGATATCCATACATTATACTTGGTTCCTTCATTTAGTCAAGAAGCATTTATTGAAGACCTAATATGTGTCAGATATTATGTCTTATGTTAGGGAAATAAAAACCGGTGGGGTTTGACTAAAGCATAGAATGAATGGAATGGAGTAGAGAGGGAATAAAAATCTTACAAGGGTACAAGTCAGATGGTACAGACCTCTGCTTAAGGAGTTGAGGGTTTATCCTGAGAGAAGCAGAGTATTACCGAACCATGTTTAAGCAAATAAGTGTCACTCATTTTTGTATATTCAAAGATATTTCTCCAGCTAGAGTATAGAGGAGGTATGGGGATAGGATCTCATATTGTATGCCAGAAGGCCAACTAGTAAGTGATTGCAATGGTACAAGCAAGTGATCATAATGGCCTGGACTAGTTCTCACAGATCTTGCTGAATAATTGAATGTTTGGGGAGGGTGGGGGCCAGTAAGGGAGAAGAAAGGGTTAAGAGTGATTCCCAGGTTTCCTGTTTGGTCAACTGGGTTCAGTATGTGAAGCCACATCGTGAAGAAGCCACATACTGAAATAGGGTTCAGAGAAAGAGAAGTTTCCTGGTGGGATGACAAGTTCAGTATTGAACATAATGATACTCTGGTGTCTCTGGGACACTGGAAGAGAGATGTTGAGTAGATATTCAGATATAAGGAAAAAGTCCACAACTTAAAATGTAGATTTGGAAGCCATCCACAGAGGGATAATTTAAATCATAAGAGTAATTCAGATTACCAAAGAGCACTGTGTAGACTGGAAAGAGAAAACAGGCCTGGTCACAGTCTGAAGAACACCAGCATTTAAGGGATACACAAGGAGAATCAACCTATGAAAGAAACTAAGAAAGAGCTAGAGGAGAGGAGAAGCAGGTGAGCAAGGTGTTACAGAAATCCAGAGGAAGGAGTGCTTCAAAAAGAAGTGAAGGCAATACTTCCAGATGCTTGGACAGGTCAATTTTCCTTTCTTGACTTGTTATCATCTCCATACAATAAGAAGATTGGATTAATGTATGTTAAAACCATCCCAGATCTGGTCTCTTTCTACTTTATAGGTGATCTGAAATGTCTCCCCTTACTTTGATTAATGGGGGGAAGAACATTCTTTCCAAGATTAGCCCCCAAGAAAAAGTCCTCTGGCCTTGCCACCAGTCTAATCAAAGCTTTTACATCAACTAACAATGACTACAATTAATAATAATAGTAAAGAAAACTAGAAAGTTAACAGCAAATAAAAACAATATATAAAAAATAGCTATATGTTCTTGACCACCTACTAAATGACTGGTATTGCCCTAATTTCTTTTTGTACTTTAAGTAGCTCACTGCTCATAAAGAATAACTATCCAAGGATGTCTGGGTGGCCCAGTTGGTTAAGCGGCCAACTCCTGTTGGTCATGATCAGCTCAGGTCATGATCCCAGGGTTGAGAGATGGAGCCCTATGTCCGGCTCCACGCTCAGCATGGAGTCTGCTTGAGGTCCTCTCTCTCCCTCTGCCTCTGCCCTTACCCTCACTCTCTCTCCCTCAAATAAATAAATAAACCTTAAAAAAAGGAATAATTATCCATATTTTACAAAGGTTAAAACCAAAAGTTCACCAATAGCTTACAGTGTTAATTTATGGGAGAGGTGAGATTTGAAACTAGGTCTACCTAATTCTAGCTATTTACTTACTGTGAAAAGTCCCAGAGACAGCACCTCCTCACTTCCTGCATCTTTATCTCTTATGAAGAATATGAATTCATTTTTCCTTTAACCTATTGTCTGAACACAGCCAGTCAGAATTTTTTTTTAAAGATTTTATTTATTTATTTATTTGACAGAGAAAGAGATCACAAGTAGGCAGCAAGGCAGGCAGAGAGAAAGTGGGAAGCAGGCTCCCGCTGAGCAGAGAGCCCAATGCGGGGCTCAATCACAGAACCCTGGGATCATGACCTGAGCTGAAGGCAGAGGCTTAACCCACCGAGCCACCCAGGCACTAGTCTGCTTCTCCATTTGACCTTCTCCCCTCTCATGCTCTCTCTTATTGTCTCTCTCTCAAATAAATAAATACAATCTTTAAAAAAAATTACTCTTGTCTTAATATTTAAGTCTTTTCTATTAAATTCGCAAACAAATTGTATTTTTTTTTTAAGATTTTATTTATTTATTTATTTATTTATCTGACAGAGAGAGAGAGAGAGAGAGAGAAAGAGAAAACAGTGGACAGCAGAGGGAGAGGGAGAAGTAGGCTCCCTGCTGAGTGGGGAGCCTGACACCAGGCCCCATCTGAGGACCTTGGGACCATGACCCGAGTTGAAGACATATGCTCCACAGACTGAGCCATTCAGGTGTCCCAAATCATTGTTTTACAAGATCCACAGCAGTTGGTATCCTGACAAAGGTGAACACAAGCAATGGGAGAGGTATTATCTTCTAAATCTTTCAGTGGTCAGGACTTATTTGCCTTCTTCTGAGCATACTTTACACTTATTTGAAGCTCTTGCCTTTTTCCTAATCCTTCCATAATGTGGATCTCTTCCTAAATGTCTGTGTCGCTTGGGTCCATTTTGAACGTGAGAAAGCATTGAAGACAGATCTGAATAATAAAGTAGGAGAAGAACACAACCAGTAAATATGCCGTATGGAAGCCACTCTCATACAGGCAAAAGTATGAAAGATGATGCATAAACCTATTAACCAATCTTCTGCGTAATGCACATACGTATGTGTGTGTGTTGTCCTAGGGGATATAGTGAAGTGATAGAAGTGACTTTTATTTATTATTTTATGCATTTTCAAAAATGGTAGAATTTTATGGGATTTTACATTTTCTTTTGTGTTTTCATTTTTTTAAAACTAAAACTCTTTTTAAAACAACACCACTACCAAAAAGGCTACTTCTAGGCAGTTTCACATTCTCTTCCTCCATAAACTATTTTCATGGTGTCATCAATGTGCTAAATGTCCAAAATAAAACTTTCATCTTGATTTGTTTTTTGTAGCAGGCATCTCTAGGGATGTCAAACTCTACTCTGAGGACTACCCTCCCACATGGGGAAGGGAGAATCTTTGTCATTTCTACTATATGACTGTCCTCCCCCACTTCTGAGCATAGCAATTGATGAAGGATAGACACGTGATCCAGGGTATAACAATTCATTCTTCTTCCCTGATTATTTGAAATTGGTATTCAAAGATATTCATCTCTACTGATGGCTTAAACTGAGATAGCAACAACCTATAAGCAATAGATTGGCTATCTTTTTTTTCTTTTTTTAAAGATTTTATTTATTTGATGGAGAGAGAGACAACAAGAGAGGGAATTCAAGCAGGAGGAGTGGGAGAGGGAGAAGCAGGCAGAGCAAGGAGCCTGATGTGGAGCTCGATACCAGGACCCCAGGACCATGACCCGAGCCAAAGGCAGATACCCAACAACTGAGCCACTCAGACACTCCAATAGGTTGACTATCTTACACAGGAAGATGGAGAAAACATAAATCTGCCAAAAGAACATGAAGCAGGCAAAAAAGACAAAATTTAAAAAGAGCTCATGAAATCTGAGGAGACGTCTTAAAGAAAGCAGCCCAAGAGAGAGCACAAGGAAGACTACTCAGATTTCTTAATAGCGTGCTCCTTTTTGATTCTCAGCCTTCTTAAGACTGAAATGTATCCTTGACCTTGGCTCCTTGAAATAGTGTTCTTTATATTTACTTACAGTTGTTTGAGTTGGTGTCTATCACTTTTTATCTGAAGCTCCTTGCCTAAGATAATGAATTACAAATTTTCTGCCTGGCCTAGAGGGGAACAGCAACAATATGAATTTAAATGAAGGCTAACATACAAGGGGTATCTCAGAGGTACAGACAGCTGAAGGAATTGATCTCATATTTGTGATCTCTTCAGCAGGCTGTAGTCCTTTCACAATATATGTATTTCTATTGTTGTGTGTTTAACAGTGGTTTTTGGCCATTTCCCCTTTGGGCTTGTTGAGGGGAAGGATTAAGTCTGTGGAATCTCTTCTACATGAAAATACACATCCTACAAGGAGGTTTAGTGAAAGCCTAAACATGCCTCTTTGTATAGTGTTCACACAAAGCTGGGTACCCTATTTAGTGGCTATAGCAGAGCATCCTAGAGGATGCAGGAAAGAGGAAGTCTTCATTCATGGCCATGAGAACCCATCAAATCACAATCGAAGGAAGGAAGGAAGGAAGGGAAAGAAATAAGGGAAAGAAGAAAGAAAAGAATGAAGAAATAAAAGAAAGAAAAAGTAGGAAGGGAAGGAGGGAAGGAGGGAGAGAGAAGGAGAGAAAGAAAAGAAGAAACAACAGCTTCAATCAGATCGATTGTCTAGGTCAATGCTTAACTTCATTTATGTGCATGATCAATAAAAGTGAGTTCTGACCCAGTGGCAATGAAAGCTCTGAAATAAATGAGGTGTCTGCCCCTGTGTGAATCATAACCTGTTAAGTCTTTCAGAAACAGAAAACTAACTTTCTCAAATATAAATATTAGTAGAAGGATTTCCTCTAACTTTTTTTCATTCATTTCAGATGCTGCGTTGGGGTAACTAGACTTTCAGTTAAGGCTATTTAACTACTATGCCCTGATGTTGATTTGTTGTGTATGTTTTTCTCTTCCATGTAAGACAACGACAAAATTAAAGAAAGAAAAATGAAAATAACCCCCGGAATAAAAAAAAAAAAATGGAGTGACAAGTAATAAAGTTTACTATGTCCCAGAGCCAAGGTCACTTTGGACTTCCTGTGCTTCAAATTTTTTCATCCCCATGGGCCTTCACTGAATATAGAAGCCATTAATCAAACCTTAGCTCCTCGGTACCAGAAACACTGCAATTTTGGCCCTCAGCCGGACAGAATACACTCTGACCTATATTGGCTGATTGGTCTCTTTGCCACTTTCCATGCTGGAAATAGGGGATCAGGTTGACTGGCAACACGTGGGGTAATCTACTGAAATTGATAATGGGGAAGAGGGAGCCACTTCTTCCTCCATTGGCCTCCCCAGAAACCTTCCAGTGGGGTACAAAAGTTACAACTGGAAGAATTCAGGGTAGCAAGAGAAAAGTGAACAGACCAGACAATGTCTGCAAGAGGGTGCCTCATTCATGTCGGAGTCTGTCAGATGTATTAAAAGCAAGTGTCTGAGATAATAATTCACTTCATCTTTCTATTTCCCCCTCAGTGGGAGTTCGTCCTGTGCACCATGTCCCCAGCCTTGGTTGCCACAACCAAGTCCTTCAGTTTGGCTAGCACAACAAAACCTCCCTCCCCTGCCCACCCACCTGCCTGCCTGACTGCCTGCCTTGATTATTCTAGGAGCCTTCTGTGAGGTCTCCCTGTCTAGTGTCTCTCTTTCTGCCCCAGTCAATCTTGTTTGCTATTGTTATATTTCATCTTCCCCAATGTCATTTTCTTTACATTTATCTCATCTAAAATCACCTACACCAGATTCTCCTCATTAACTGAACCAAACTGAATTTCTTACCCCTGCTTCTTTTCCCTTGACCGTCTTCCCACACCCACTCCTCCCCACCCTACCACTGGCTTTCCCATCCTGCCTTTTATAATTTCACCACCAGCCTTCATGTTATAGACAAACATGTACCTTGCTTATAGTAGAAATAGGGCAAGTGTGGACCAGAGGTCCTCTGTGAGGCATTTCCATTATTTTTTAAATCTCCTTCTTTAAAATAGAGAGAGGCTGAGCAGAAGGCAAGTACTGAGGAGGAAAGGACAGTGAAGGAGGTAAAGCACCAAGACAAATCCTGGCCTGACTGAAGCCAGCTTCCAGACTTCCCTTTGCTACCCAGCAATTGTCTTCAACCCTTTCCAGTGTTGGTATGGCCACCGCACAAAGACAATGTTTATGAAATACCAACTATAACCCATACTTAGAGTGTGCCATGGCATTGACACCTAATGGCCTTTGAGGCTGGGACTGGAGCCCTCTACCTTACACATGAGGAAAGTAAGGGACTATCTGTCTCCGAAGCCGGTGCCCTTCCCCTTACTGTGCTCTCTTCTTAAAGGAGGTAACATGACATTGATCTATACTGATGAGATCCCCTTCCCCACTCATCTTCTTCTTAAAGGGAACTGTGTTACGAAGAGAAGGTCTTGAAGGTAAATTGTTTTGCTCTCAGTAGCGCCTATAGAGGTCCTTCCCTGGCTCGGAAATCAGGGAACAAAGGAATTCACAAATTCTTATCCATAGCCACTTGGACCTCACAAACAGACTTGTGAGTAAAATCAAAATACAATGATTATTTTTAAAATCAAAAATGTAAATGAATTCCCATTAAATGTAATTACTTAAACATTTAAATCTAAAATTTAATGCAGGGGCGCCTGGGTGGCTCAGTGGGTTAAGCCGCTGCTTTCGGCTCAGGTCATGATCTCAGGGTCCTGGGATCGAGTCCCGCATCGGGCTCTCTGCTCAGCGGGGAGCCTGCTTTCTCCTCTCTCTCTCTCTGCCTGCCTCTCTGACTACTTGTGATCTCTCTCTGTCAAATAAATAAATAAAATCTTTAAAAAAAAATAAAATAAAATAAAATAAAATTTAATGCATTGATAGAAAAAGATTTAAAAAGGGCTATGGAGGTTATTTGATCATTAATGGCCTGTAGAATCTTCTCGCCATTTCTTGCATAGTAAGTGAGCATGGCTGCTCTCTTCCGTAGTAATTCCTACTTCCCCACCATGCTGAGCGCATCGGTTCCTCACTCTAGATTTTCTTCTGTCGATGCAACTGAAGGAAGTATTGCTTCTCCAGCAGCCACATCAAACTATTGATGCATATTAAATTTAAAAATCAGGCAAAAGCGCAAAAGAGATTTTCGTGTACTGATGCTAAGTCCTATTTCCTGCAATGCCTAATGATAGCTGGGCTGCCTTCTTGCGTGAAGGTTTGGGGTCATCATATCTCATGGTTATCTCTGGGAAAAAAAGTGTCTTGCTTCATTCAGCCTGTGAAGACACTAGTTAAGGATGACACCCAGTTTTCTGTCTTTGGGAACCAGGCAAGGCAGTTACAGAGGTAGTAAATTCAGGCAGGAGAGCAGATGGACAGTGCAAGAATTGCATTATTTTGAATGTGTTGAGCTCAAGCTCCCTGACCAAATCCAAGTGCAGAGGTTTGGGGCTCCAATACAGCTCTAGGAATCATGAGCTAACTGATAGGAATGTAAGCAACAGACATAGTGAAGTCATCCAGAAGATCAAAGGCTTAGGAATACATTTGGGATGTAGTTTTTATTGGCATAGGGAAATGAAACTCAGTGTTGCAAGGAGTAGTCAGAAATAGAAAACATTCTATAGAACTATGGAGTATGAGTATTTCAAAAAGTAATGAAAAAGTAATCAATTGTGTCACATGCCACAAAAAGATAGTTGGGGAGAGGAGTAAAATACTGTGATCGGGGTAGTCTATGCCTAGATACTTTCCCCCATCTCCCTTAGCAAGGGAAGAAATGGCCTGATAGAACTTTTCTTGTTGACATCATGGTGGATTCAAAGGATAATTCCTTTCTCTAATAACAGCTTATAAACTACCCCTTTCTTAACCCTTTCTCAAATCAGGCACAACTCTGAACACATATCCACTGGTGGTAAAGGACCCATTTTCTTCTCCTTATTAACAATTAGAATGATAATCCTCTGTTCAAATCTTTTGGTATGTTTTCCCATTCTCAATAATGAACAATCTTATCTATAAAATCTCTCAGAACCCTGGTGTGTGATTCCTCTGGACCATGAGCTGTACATTTATTTAGAAGAAAAAAAGTGTCCTTCAAAAACTTTTCTCTGCATTTCCTGGATTTCTCTTCCCCTTTCCCAATATTCCTTCTACTATTTTTATAAGAAGATTATTCCCTTCCACTAAAGAACATGAGCAAAATAGTCTGACTTTTAAAAAAATCAAATGCCTTCAAGGTAATCCGGTTAATTTGTGAGTAGAATAATGCCAGTGAGTTTCAAAACTAAAGGTAACGATATATTCAAGTTCATTCCTAATAGCCTGCAGAGAACTATTGATACTCGTGTTCTATTAGCTATAATAGGGACACACACCTAATTCTGTTCAAATTACCTTGAAACTTTACTGCATCATATCTTCAGACAGCAGATTTTTTTCACGCTTAATGAAATTAAATCTTTAAGGATACTCATAAATTACAAGCTACAAAACTGCATTGCACCTTTACCTATAAAGCCTAAAGAAAGAGCAATCCTATTTTAAGGCAAAATTGCAGATTAACACAGAACTCACAGATGTGAATAAGAAGAGAAGCCAGTATCTTTCTTGCCAGTTCCTTCTGGCTTTTACTAGAAGACTCTAGTTGCCACTTCTGGGAACTCAATCCTAATTTCATACCCTCTGCATGTACCAGAAAACCTGTCTCTCATCATGCCACAATTTTCTTCCATTTCAAGGGTCTAAAGTCATATTTCTGGTTTTTCCTGTTGTTAACTGTGGCTTGCTAAAATCCCCCAAATCCTTCTCCCCCCACCCCCGCTGCTCGACCAATATCTATTCATCCCCTCCTCCTCCCTCCCTCTCTCCTCCTCCCTTACATATGGTTGTCGGAAAATCACCACAAAGAGATCCAGCTGGATGAATCATCCTTTAGACACACAACTCTTCTCAGAGACACAGATCTTTTGAAAGCTGATGGGGACATCTTTCTCCAAAGCAATTCAGGAGTTAATCCTCAACCAAACAACCCTGTGAAGTAACTCAGGAGTACAGGGTTCATTTTTTGTTTTCTTCCAAAAACTCTAGGGAAATGTGGAACACAGTATCTACATATCACTCTTCTGAAAACTTCAGAGATCCCTCTGTTCTCCAAGCAGATGGAGATCCCACTCTATCAAGGGTTTTGTCTGTTGGCTCTTCCAAAGAGGCTGGTGCTCCTGACTCTTAAGAGTAAGAAAGAGAAAGGTAAGAATTTTGCTGATTCATAGCTTTCTGGTATTTCTGCTGCTCTGGGCCTGTTTTTAGGGGTTCGTAGTTGTTTAGTTTTAAGTAGTTATTCTCAAATGTAATCAAATGTAATCAAATTTGTATTTTCTGAACTTTCATGTTCCACTCTCAGATGACTAACTCTTTGAAAGTCATCTTCAGGATCTTGAATGATAAAATGCCTAACTCTCCTGATGGCACCAAATCCCAGAAAAATCTAAATGAGTTGAAAAGAGCTCT
The DNA here is from genome assembly GCF_011764305.1 of Mustela putorius furo. Taxonomy (NCBI): domain Eukaryota; kingdom Metazoa; phylum Chordata; class Mammalia; order Carnivora; family Mustelidae; genus Mustela; species Mustela putorius. The sequence goes on from NW_025422049.1 coordinate 10,781,961, forward strand.
ACTTCTTTATAGATTCTATGGAAGACGAATAAAAGAGGCTTTAAGTTATGCTCAGCAGGGAGTTTAAATAGTGTCTTAAAATTAATCACAGAAGATTGTTTAAAGCTTTCAGATTTTTAAAAGTCAAATAAGAACTAAACATTGCACAAGTAATAAAGGAGTCATGATTTTAATTCTAACTTTTAATATTTTCAGGAAAGAAGGCCCCAGACCAACCATTATATAAAAACACTCACCATGACTAATATTTCTGGTCATTAAAGATCACATTATATAAAAATGTTTAAAACCTACTTCTGGTTTTGACCCTGGATCATTTTATATAATAATAAAACCAACTTGCATCTGTACAGCATTTGGGAAGGGCTTCCCAAAAGATTCTCATTTTCCATTTACATAGATGCTTGTGGATGAGTACAGATGCGGAATGAAAGCAGAGAGGTTATGTGAATTTGCTTAAGGTCACACAACAATTTCATGATATGGCAAGTTAAAAATTTATCCTGTTGGCTTATTCACAGCTCTTTCTCTCCCTCTCTCTCTTCAAGAGAGGAATATGCCTCTTGGACCCTTCGTTCCTCTTAGAAGGGCCCAACCTTGCCACAGAGGTCTTTAGGCTTTAGCAGTGGAGGGTCAGAAGTAAAGGAAGATACAAACCATGAGAGACTCTTAACTCTAGGACACAAGCTGAGGGGTGTTAGAGGGAAGGAGGGTGGGGGACAGAGTAACTGGGTGATGGGCATGAAGGAGGCCATGTGATGTGATGAAGACTGGGGGTGAGATACAATTGATGAATTACTGAACTTTACTTCTAAAACTAAAAGTACACTATATGTTAATTAACTGAATTTAAATTTCAAAGAGGGGTAGAGAAAGAAGGAAAGAAAGAGAAAGAAAGAAAGATTAAGAAAGAAGAAAAGATTAGGAAAGAAGGAAAGAAAGATTAAAGGAAGATAAAAGGGGAACTATAACTGGTCTTTTGAGCTGAAGGCTGAAATTAATTTACTCGGAGTGGGTGAGCTGAGAGGAAATAGGTATAAGAAGCGCCAAGATATCAGACAAGTGTATAGGACAGAAAGAAAAACAAAATTTTAAATTCCATTTCCAGAGATTACATGTCCCCTTAATAAGATTCAGGGGATACAAGTAAAAAGATGAATTAGTGTAAAGTTGCTCTTAGTTAAATGGGCTGTGGTTCCATGTGTCCTTAACATTGCTCCAAAACTATACCGTATGGTTGCATGTCTTCAAATGCTTTCTTAGTAGTATATCTTCGGCCTTCACAATATTTTTTTTTCCACTTTATCATAGTAACTCTATATCATAGAAGAAATCCCCAAAGAATTTCTGTATAAGTGCAGAAAATCCTTACTCTTACCTGTTGCCACATGAAAATGACTTTTTCTGTTAGAGGTGACTGACTTATTAGAAGTCCAGTGCGAAGGGATGAGAACTAGACTGGAAAGAGGGAAAGATTAAATTCATACTAGATATGCTAGCACATATGAATAACCTAACAATCCCTGTTAGATACAAGTAGGAAATTGATTTATAAAGTGCTATCATTGGTTACTGGCACTAATCAATTAACTAATACATTGATTTATTTATACACTCGACTAAGTTTTTAAGTAACAATTCAGATAAACTACGTAAGGATATTTGTATTTAGGAGTTCCACGTTGAAAGAGAAGGAGGGGAAAAGAGAGACACACAGATAATTAAAATGATGCAATCTGATATACTTTATATTAGAAGAACATATGCATATACGCTATAGGAATTCGAAGCATAGCAAAGTGAGTGAGTAAAATAAAGGTAGGCCTTAACAATGATGCAAGAGCCTTACCAATGATGTATTAAAATCAAGTAGATAAAAGAATGATGGAGAGAGTGTATTCTATAGAATCATGGCTCTGCCCAGCTATGCTGTCATGGTGTGTTCTCTAAAAATTGCATGGGACTGGGGAGTGTCTGTGTTATGGAGAAGGGTGGCAATGATGGTGCTAATAATTTGCAAGATATAACGTTGGAAAAGTGACTTGAAACTAGATAGAGAAGAGTTGCAAAATTTTGCAAGTATATGCATCTGCAAATTTTCTTTAAAAAAACTCATAGCTTTTGATAAATTGTCGAAGACCTTGTGACCACCCAAAAAGTTTGCAGGTCCCTGCTAAAGGAAAAGGAGAACATATATATTCCTTTTTAATGTTTATATTTGAAAATTCCTTATATTACTGAATACACCATAAATGTCTTTTTAGATCCTTCCATATTCTTCCACAATATAATTTTAATCCTGCCTGGACTGTACATATATAAATAAATATACATATTTAGACTATAAATATATATCTGTGTCATGGTTTGTCCAGTCTCTTACTGTTGAATATTATTATTCTCCTTTTTCTGTAAATGACAGACTTCTTATAGCTAAAATTTTTGCAAGCATTTGTAACAATTTATTTATAATAAACTCCTGGAAATTTAATTATTTGATCACACACTACATGCCTTTTTAAGGTCTTTGGTAAATACTGCCGAATAACTTCTCCCCAAAAAGTTGGTGCTGATTTGAGCTATTACTTCCACTGTATATGGTGTTTTTGTATACCCTGCTCTGTAGTCAAAAAAGGAAATTACACTTATTTCACATTTTAACATCCACTTGTGTTGTTATCAATTGGGTCCTTTGCCCTTTTTAGATTGGGGTGCTTATCTATTACGTAAGGAATTGTAGGAGCTTAGTTACGCCTCTACTCACAATGTGAATTATTGCCATTCATGTTTGTGAATATTCACTCTAGTTTATTTGGCTTTTAGTTTGCTTTTGCAATGTTTGACTTACAGAAGCTGGAAGATTTCATTTAGACAGATCTATCATTGTTACCCTTTATGAATTATGACCATAATACTTAGAAAGTCCAGACCCATCCCATGACAATTTAAATATCTACCTATATTTTCTTCTAGAATTTAAAAGAAACTTATAGAATGTAATGATTTTCCAGGTGTCTGCACTGAGCTTCTTGAAACATCCAAACTGGACGCACCAGATCCAATGTTTATCTCTTAGATTTATCTCTTAACCACTTTTCCCTTGCTAACCACATCAGCATTTTCTCCAGTCTTTGGAAATGCCAAGCTCAATCCAAATGAAAGACCTTAATGTTTGCTATTATCTGGACAGTGAGCATGGTTCACTCTTTTGCTTAGGTCAAATCTCCACTTAAGTGTTACCCATTCATAAAGCCTTTTCCTGCACGCTCCATCTAAGATAAAATACCGGTCCAGCCCATCACACTTAGTCTACTTTATTTTTCTTTCTATAACTTAATTCTACCTGAAAGGATATATTTATATATATACACTTGTTTATCGTTTTGTTTAGCATCATATGTTTCACATGGGTCATATTTTGTCTTCTTTTTTTTTTTTTTGGTAAAGATTTTACCTATTTATTTAAAGAGAGAACACATAAGCACACGCCTGGGGGAAGAGCAACGTGAAAGGAAAGAGAGAATCTCAGGCAGATCCAGGCTGAGCGCAGAGCCAGACTTGCAGCTGGACCTCATAACCCTGAGATCATGACCTGAGCCTAAATCAAAGGTCAGATATTCAACCAACCGAGCTACCCAGGTGCCCCAATATTTTGTCTTCTTATTCGATCTCTGTATCCTCAGGACCTACAGAGAGATGGGTGAATAGGAAGAGATCAATAAATACTTGCTAAATAAAGAAATCGATATCAAATATTCATACCTAGTATGTTCCTCTAGGAACATCTAGTATGTTCCTCTGACTTATCCAGTTCCCAAATAAGTAGCTTTATAATATATATATTAAAATCTATAAGACAATCTTTTTTATTCTTTCTAAGTATGTCCATCTCTACTTACTGCATATATTCTTCCAAATGTACTTTATTTTTCCTATTTACAAAAAATGATACTTTAATTGCACTTCCATTAAATCATGAATTTATATGAGGAAAATTGGCAACTAATATTTCTAACCATGAATGATTTTACATCTCTCCATTTAGTTGATTCTTCCTTTATGTCCCTCAGTAAAGTGTTATATTGTTCTTTGTGTTAGTTTCATACATTTCACATTTGTTTTACTTCTATGGATTAGATAGTCTTGTTATCATAGAGGGAAACTTTTATTCAAGTCATTTCCTACCTACTTATAAATTTAGTGTGAAAATTTCAACATAAATCTGTTATGTTGTATTATTGTATAATTCAAATTTTATAACCCATGCATATTTAATCTATTAAATCTATCAATGACTAGAACTTATGAAAAATATACCAAACTACTGTAGTTCTGTCAGTTTATCTTTTCATTTCTAATAAATTTTTGTGTTTGCTTTTAGATATTTTGTTCTTTTAATTGGTTGTAAAATTTAGTGGAAAGTACCAAGAGACTTTACCTTTTATAACTGAAAAGTCAATACTACTATATTTTTGGTTTGTAACACCTTTTTTGGTTTTCTCTATGGTTTAAAATACTAATGCATAAAACAATAATTATAAATCCATGTTAATAGACAAATGACATAATGGCATATAATTTATGACAATAAAAAAAAGGGATGCAAAGATGTGTAGAAACAGACTTAATGTATGACATTGAAGCTAAGTTCACATCAATTCAACACAGATTGTCATAGGTTTAGGGTGTTAACTGTGATTAACTTGGTAAATTAATAAAAAAGTAACTAAAAAATATACAGAAGGGGCACCAGAGTGGCTCAGTCGGTTAAGTGGCTGGCTCTTGAGTTCATCTCAGGTCATGGTCTCAGAGTCCTAGGATAGAGTCCTGTATCAGGCTTCACACTTCATGGGGAGTTTTCTTGAAGATTCTTTCTCTCCCTCTTCTTCTGCCTCTCCCACCACTCATGGGCTCTCTCTCTCTCTGACATAAATAAATAAATAATATATAATTAATATCTCATATATTATATATTATTATATATAAATATGTATACATACACACACACACATACACACACACATATATAGACACATACAGAATAGGAAATAGGAGGGGATCAGAATGGTGCACTAGAGAAAACCAAACATGAAAAAACATGCTTTACTAGGGGAACCAAGAACAAAAACTGTATAAGACATAATAAAGACAAATAGCAAAATGACAGAAGTAGGTTCTTCATTGTCAGAAATCACTTTAAATATAAGTAACATAAACTTGCCAACTAAAAACAGAGATTGGCAGACTGGATACAAAAAAATGATCCTTTCATTTATTTTGCTTTTCAGCTCTAGAGTTTCTTTTTGGTTCCTATTTATAATTTCTGTCTTGATTAATATTATTTATTTGTTCATACATTGTTCTCCTGTTTTCCCTTAGCTCTATGCCCATGATGTCTTTTAATATTTAAGCATACTTAAGACAGGTGATGTAAAAGTCTTTGTCTAATAAGTGCAAAATTTTCTTGGAGCAATTTCTATTCATTTCCTTTTTTTCTGTGAATGTTCCAAACTTCCTTGCTTCTTTGTGTGCTGCATAATTTTCTTGTTGGAAACTGGGCACTCTTAATATTACAATGTGGTCATTCAGGATGTCAAATTCTCCTCCCTCTCCATGGTTTGTTATTGTTGTTGTTGTTTTAAATATTAGTTTTTTGTTTATTTAGTGAATTTCCAGAATTAATTGTATAAAGCATATATTATTTTTTGAGTGTGGCCTCTGAAGTCTCAGCTAATGACTGGACAGAGACTTCCTTAAATGCCTAAAACCAAGAAGTCTCCACACCTTGGCTCAGAAGATCTTTGTGTATTGAAGCATGCCTTCAGCCACACAGGTGACAACTCTACCTTAGCCTTTACTTCCTGCCAGTGCAGAGCCTCAAGGTTAGCAAACATGAGAGCTCAGGACATACAGATATCTTTCCTAAGCATGCACACTCTGGATATGTGTGTGGATTTCTAGATTTCCAGGAATAAGCTGGAGATATTTAAAGTCTCTTATGTTTATCTTTACTTTTTTTTTTTTTAGTGAGCTTGTTGTTTCTCTCAACTCTTATCACAGCCTGAGGCAGCTGTGATTTTAAATGATTTTTATTTCTTGTTTTAGATAAATACCCCCAGGGTAAAGGCTATTGGCACTGGACTGCCTATGTATCCAATCACATGAAGAAAAGCCTAGCGTGGGAGGTTTTCTAGGAAACTGTCAGGTCAAATAATGACAATTCACTACAAATGGGGCTTTGAAAAAGCTTGAACTCTACTGTGATCACTCCAGGAACTGCTAGGCTGCTGATTTTAACCATAATTGTGGGCCATTTTTCTTTTTTTAAGATTTTATTTAATTATTTAGTGAGAGAAAGAGAGGGAGCATGTGCATGCACCAGTGAAGGTAGGGAGAGTGGGAGAGTGCAAATCTCCAGGTGACTCTGAGCTGAGTGTGGAGCCCAGTGCAGGGCTCCATCCCACAACCCTGAGATCATGACCTGAGCTGAAACCAAGAATCTGAGACTCAACTACCTGCATGACCCAGGTGCCCAGTGAGCCATTTTTCTTGACTCAGCACTCTCATGGTTGTTGTAAGCCTTTGGTTCATTTCCAGAGTTCAGAAAGTTTATTTTGACAATTTTTGCCAGTGTTCTTGTTACTTTTATGAAGAAGGGGATATCAAGGAGTCTTTATTCCACCTTTCCCACTGATGTCACTCCCTTTAATTTCCATTTAATTTCCAGCTGTGGCTGCATCTAAAAAATTTTGATATATTGACATTTGTTTCTCATTTAGCTCAAAATGTTTTTAATTTATAACTCTTTTTCCCCTTTGTTTATAATTATATATCTTAATTCTGAATGTATAAGTATTTTTAGTTTTCTAGGTGATTTTTAATAGACCCAGCTCAATGGCACCATGATCAGAGAATATACTTTTCATAATTTCAAAATTCCATTCTTTGAGAGTTGAACTATCATCTAATGTTCCCCGAGGCTATATGTCTTTTTTTCTTCTGGATGCATTTAATATTTGCTGTTTCTCTACTGTTTTCATCAGCTTTACAACACCTAGATTTACTGTAATCTGTATTTATCTTATTTTGTGTTCATAGAGCTCCTTGAACATAAAATATTGGATGAACCTCAAAATCATGCTGAGAAAAGGATTACAGACACAAAAGAATATATAGTACATGATACTATTTACATGAAACTTGAAGAAATACATATCCCCTCTCTGGAGATAGAATGAAGATCAGTGGTTATTTGGGCCAAAGATGGAGATTGACTAGAAAGGGGGAAAAGGGTATCTTTGAGATAATGAAAGTGTTCTTTGTTTTAAATGTGGTGGAGGGGGTGCCTGGGTGGCTTGGTCAATTAAGTGTCTGCTTTGAGCTCAGGTCATGATCCCAGGGTCCTGGGATCAAGTCCCATATCTGGCTCCCTGCTTAGTGAGGAGTCTGCTTCTCTATCTCCCTCTGCCTGCTACTCCCCCTGCTTGTTCTCTCTCTCTGTGTGTCAAATAAATAAATAAAATCTTTTTTAAAAATAAATGTGATGAAGGTCCCATAAAATGTTGTTTTAAACCATTGAGTTTTGGGATGGTTTATTACTTTGTAGTAGGTAACATTTATAGAAATCAGTACGTAGAGGCATAGTGATGTAATAACAAAGCACTAAAAGATGTTCCACTGTATATGGGACCAGGGAGCAGGCAGAGGCTAAGAAAGCAGGGGGAGGGGGAGGGTCTGTTAGCAAAAATTTGAGGAATGTCCAACAGTGAAAACTGGAAAGGCAAAAAAGATCTGTTATTTGAATCTGGGGAAAAAGAGAATCCATATTGTATAATAGCAAAAACAATTAGCAAAATGTCATCTAAGTAATCTTGGAGAATAGAAAATATACATAAATGAACTTACAACTTGGACTAAAGACACATCTCAGCAGAATGTTGAGCATAACAGTTGGCTTCTCCTAGCTATATATGACAAAGTTCAGGAAAGAAAAGATGAATTCTTTGGTTAGTTCCAAAAGATTTTGATGGAGTCTTTAAGGGTTTTCTATATATAATATCATATCATTGCAAAGAGAGGCAATTTTTCTTCTTCCTTTTTGGTTTGAATGATCTCTCTCTCTCTCTCTCTCTCTCTCCCTCTCTCTCTTTTTTGTCTAATTGCTCTGGCAAGGACTTCTAGTACTATGTTAAATAAAAGGGCCAAGAATGGGCATCTTTATATTTTCCTGATCCTAGAAGAAATGTTTTCACCATTGAATATGATATTAGCTATGAGCCTGTCATTTATGACCTTTCTAATTTGAAGTATGTGCCCTCTATACCCAATTTGTTCCCTCTGTATCCAGTTTGCTGAATTTTTTTTAACATGAATGGATATTGGATTTTGTCAAATGCTTGTTTCTGCATCAATTGAGATGATCATATGATTCTTATCTTTCATTTTCTTAATATGGTGTAGCTCATTGATTGATTAGCATGTGTTAAACCATCCTTGCATCCCTGAAATAAATCCCTCTTATTTGTGGTATATGACCATTTTAAGGTACTGTTCAATAGAGTTTGCTAACATTTTATTGAGGATTTTTGCATCTGTGTTTATAAGGGCTATTGGATTGTAATTTTCTTTTCTTGTAGTGTCCTTTTCTGGCTTAGTATCAGGTTACTGTTGGGCTTGTAAATTGACTTTGGGAGTGTTTCTCTTTGATATTTGGAAGAATTTAAGAAGAATTGGCATAAATCCCTTTTTAAGTATTTGATAGAATTCACCAGTGAATCTATCTGGTCCTAGGCTTTCTTTTTTTTAACCTGGAATTTTGGATTATTGATTCAATCCCTTTACTAGGAATGGGTTTGTTCTAATTTTTTATTTCTTCATGATTCAATTTAGTCATATATGATGAAGGATGAATAGTGGCAAGAAAGGCAGACAGGGAAAAAGGAACCCCGCCCTAAGAGGAAATCACCCTTAAAAGTATCTTACACCACACTGGAAGGAGCCCTCCACCCTTTCCCACATGAAAGGTAAATGACAAAAACCTCATTGGATGACAGGCAGAGGGAGGGTTAATCAGATTAAAACTGACCACTCTTCCTCTGGTCTACCTCTTCATTCTTTGAAGTGGTGTGACCAAGAACTCCAGGAACTAAAGGAAAAGGAAATCCTGTAACAAATACATGTTTCTAGATATTTATCTGTTTCTTCTAGAGTGTCCAGTTTGTTGACAAAAAATGGTTCATACTTGTCTCATGATCCTTTGTATTTGTACAGTATTAATTGTAGTATCTCCTCTTGTGTTCATCATTTTATTTAATTGAGTCTTCTCTCTTTTTCTCTTGGTAAGAATAGTTAAATACTTGTCTATTTTGTGTGTTTTGGGGCCTCCTTTTTTTCTTAAATGAAAGTGCCTATTGTACGTTAGCCTTATCTTAGCTTTGGCTATATCTGAAGAAGGCAAATAGCATGACTTTTTATCTGCCAGCTCTTAGGATCAAGAAGAGCTGTCCCTCCAAAAACGTATTAGACGAACTACATGTAATGAGCTCAGTCTACATCTAGATCAGACTTAGATAATGAGATGAAGACTTTGAGCCTCAGCCAAAGGTCATAATGAGATTTGAATTGGGGAAGAAAGGATAAACTATCTTCTACAAGGTGGGAATGTAAATAATTGTGCCTAGAAGAGAACTGGGGTAGATGGAAAACCATTGCCGAGATAAATTACCCCTCCTGCCATCAATAGGTGGCATGTTTTCCCCCAGTGCTTTGACTGTAAACTTCCCTTGTGAGTTATTTTGACCAATATAATATAATAAATGTGTGAATTGCAGAGCCTAAGCCTACAGAGAAGTCCTTGAAATCTTGTCTTCAATCCTTTAAAACACTGCCCCGAAACTGACACGCTCTTGAAAAAGACCAGGGTTAAAGACGGAAGAGAAAGGTCTGGCCATCCCAGATGTTCCAGATGAGTCAAGCCCCTTGACAACTTGTCAGCTGAATGCAGCCACTTAAGTGAGCCTTGGCCAGATCAGCAGAACAGCTCAGTCATTCCATAGAATTGTAAAGATAATAAATAAAGCCTTGTTGTTCTAAGCCACTAAGTTTTGGGGTAGGGTGATACAGTGTATTGGTTTTCTATAGCTATTTAAAAATTAGCAACTAAAAACAGCCAGCATTTATTGTATTACACAGTTCCTGAGAGCCTGGAGCCTTGGAGCAGCTTAGCTGAATTTCTGACTCAAGGTCTCTTGTGAGGTCAGAGTCGAGCTGTTAGGCAGGCCTGCAGTCAATTCAGATCTTGGATGGGACTGGAAAATCTGCTTCCAAACTCACTCACATGTTTGTTGGCAGGTCTCTCCTCCTTTCCGGCTGTTAGCAAGAGGCTTTGGTCTCTCACTCTGTAGGCCTCTCCACAGGCTAGTTCACAGCATGGCTGCTTATGTTGCCCCAGAGTAGGTGACCCAAGACAGACAAAGCATGTATGTGAGAGAACTGACAAAATGGAAGCCTCAGCCTTTTTTTAACCTAATTTTGGAATTGATGTATCATTAGTTCTGTTGGAGGCTATTAGTCACACAGACTAACTCTGGTACCATGTAGAAAATACCGTACAAGAGTTTGAAGACCAGAAGGTGGGGATCATTAGGGGTCATTTGGAGGCTGACAACCACATATTACAATAGGGAACTGGAACAGATTTTTTTAGAATTATTCTTCGTTTTGTTAGCTATGAGAATGACAGTGTGATTTTCTCCTAAGTTCATACTCTTAGAAATGCCTGCTGAAGATAGACTGTGTGATGACTTGAGCCATAAGATTTCTTTAAAATACTTCAGCAAGGGGCGCCTGGGTGGCTCAGCGAGTTAAAGCCTCTGCCTTCGGCTCAGGTCATGATCCCAGGGTCCTGGGATCGAGACCCGCATCGGGCTCTCTGCTCAGTGGGGAGCCTGCTTCCTCCTCTCTCTCTACTTGTGATCTCTGTCTGTCAAAAAAATAAATAAATCTTTAAAAAAATTTTAAAATAAAATAAAATACTTTGGCAAAAACAGTAATAACAAAATAGATAGGTAAAGCAAGGGTGGGGATATCTTAAAAATTGTTGAATATGGGTGATGGGCAGAGGGAATGCATTATCATATTCATGGAGGCTGGACATCTTTCCTATAAAACTTTGAAGTCAACATTTACAACGTGCATGACATGGAACGCTTTGCTACTTCTTGAACTTGGGGAGATTTTAGATCTCAACTTTAAAAATGTATGAGGGAAGAGCTACTTTCTCAAATTTTTTTAAGTCATGCAAGGGAAAGAAAAAGAAACAAAGACCACTGGTAGAAGGGGATGTTGAGGCTGACTTTACTTTTGCCTTGGAATTGGGATCTGTGGCCCAAAGCTGAGAACAAAGAATGGTTAAACTTTTGACATCTGAAAGAGGCCTCAAGGCCCAGTCAAGAACTAGAGCCAGACCTCTCCCTCTCAGCTATTATTTAAAAACAAACAAACAAAAAATAACTGCTGTACTGACTCTGTTAGCCTCCAATATCTCTGCAAGCCACTCCCAAATTCTGTAAAATCAGAAGGCTAATGAGAAGGCAGGCAAGCCAGGGTGTAGTAAGCACATTTCTCCCTCCTTCCTCTGGATTGGTAGATAAGTATCTTGCTCTTGGCATGATGCTTGTTCAGACCTGTGTGTGGCATTGGTAGAAGTGTAGTAGTGGAGGGTGAGGGATCTTGGGGGAAAGCTTGACATGTCTCTCTCAGAGTTTGTGTGGTATGTGCAGACTTGGCTACCACTCCCTGCTTCTCTGCTGTGAAGGCAGAGAGCTGGTTGGTAAAGCCAATGGCAGCAGATCAAAGAAGGAATGTAGTGTGGCATTCTTGGTACAAAGGGGAGAACCCTCACCCAGGAAACTCTCCAGGACTCCACAGCACTGAAGTGTGCAGGAAGGAACCTCAGAAATCCCCTTGCATTCACACGAAGGGGTATGAGGTGCAGGAGGGACAGAAGCAGTAGGGTTCTATAGACAGACAAAAATTGAGGAAACATTTTACCCAGAGAAGGGGTTGGGATGTGACTCTAACATGTCATCAGCCAATATCAGGAAGCTCATTGAAGATTACTATATGGTACACCCTCCAAAACAAACAAACAAACAAACAAACAAACAAACAAAGACTTGTGGTAGGCATTACCATTATTCTTCAATACCCAAATTCTTTCCACCTCTGGCCACGTGGAACAGTTTCCTGCTGAAGCTGTGTGAGGTGGCCACGTGCTGTGATCTGACCAATGAAATGGGGTGGAAGTAGCATGTATCACTTCTACATGGAAGTATTTCATCACCAATGCTTGGTGCTCCAGTCTACTTTTTCCCTGCTGCAGTGAGTGTAAAAGTATTTATTCATGGAGAGCCCATACTGATGAATGCCAAGCCAACATAGGGAAAAATACGAACCAAAGAGTCACCTAGATCCCAGAAGACTTTGAAAGATTAATTTTTGAAAGTTCTTTTTGTAAGCCCCTAAGATTTTGGAAATTGTTTATTACTGTAACAGAGCCTAGTGAATCCTAACTGTTACTCTGTCAGTGAGGATGCATTAGTCAAAGTCACCAGCAATTGACTAAAGACTAGCCATGTAAGATGATCCCTACTATCTCTCTCTCAATCTCTTTTTTTAATTCAGACTCACTTTGTATATTTTTAATTTTTATTAGCTTATTTTATTTAAAGTCAATTAGTTAACATATAGTATATAATTAGTTTCAGATGTAGAGTTCAGTAATTCATCAGTTGCATAGAACACCCAGTGCTCATTCCATCATGTGCCCTTCTTAATACCCATCACCTGGTTACCGCATCTTCCCACCCACCACCCCTCCAGCAATTGTCAGTTTGTTTCCTAGATTTAAGAGTCTTCTATGGTTTCTCTCCCTCTCTGACTTTGTCTTATTTGAGTTTTCCCTCCCTTCCCCTATGGTCCTCTGTTTTGTTTCTTAAATTCCCTGTATGAGTGAAACCACATGATAACTATCTTTCTCTGATTGACTTATTTTGCTCAGCATAATACCCTCCAGGTCCATCTACATCACTGTAAATGATAAGACTTCATCTTTGTTGATGGCTGAGTAATATTCCTGTGTGTGTGTGTGTGTGTGTGTGTGTGTGTAATCTGTTGATGGACATCTGGGATCACCCATAGTTGGCTATTGTGGACATTGCAGCTATAAACACTGGGGTGTAGGTGCCCCTTCAGATCACATTTGTGTCTTTGGGGTAAATACCTAGTAGTACGATTGTTGGGTCATAGGGTAGTTCTATTTTTAACTTCTTGAGAAACCTCCATACTGTTTTCCAGAGTGGCTGTATCAGTCAAGAAATAGGCAGAAGACACGAACAGATATTTCTCCAAAGACATACAAATAGTCAACAGACACATGAAAATTGCTCAACATCATTCAGCGTCAGTGAAATACAAATCAAACCTCAGTGAAATACCACCTCACACCAGTAAGATGGCTAAAATTAACAAGTCAGGAAACAATGGGTGTTGGCAAGGATGCAGAGAAAAGGGAACCCTCCTACGCTGTTGGTGGGAAAGCAAGCTGGTACTGTCTAATATCTCTCTTACTCTCCCTTCTCTCTCCCAATCCTATAGGAGTTTTGCTTTAAAAGGGTAGAAGAAAAGGTCAAATTTCCCATCAGTGGTGGGGAGATGTCTCCTGATATCACTCTGAGGAAAGCTTTGAATCCAATGAGATTGAATATTGGAGTTTTAAATTATATGACTTTTTTTAGAATGGAATCTTGCCATTTGCAATAATGTAGATGGAGCTAGGGAGCATTATGTTAAGCAAAATAAGCCAGTCAGAGAAAGACAAATACCAAACAATCATAGGGGGAGAAAAAGAGAGATGCAAAAACCAAGAAGCAGACTCTTAACTCTAGAAAACAAACTGAGGGTTACCAGAAGGGAGGTGGGCAGGGGGTAGGGGGAAATAGATGGTGGGGATTAAGGAGTGCACTTGTGTTGAGAATTGGGTGATGTATGGAAGTGATGAATCGCTATATTGTACACCTGAAACTATCGTAATACTCTATGTTAACTTACTGGAATTTAACAAAAAACTTAAAAAAGTAAAAAACACATAAATCTTAATGAACAAATAAATAAATTACATGACTTTTTTAATAACTGATTGTGACCAGTGACCAGAAAGCTATGACATCTGGTCAAGATAGTTTTAAGGTATTCGTTACATAATATGAAAGGGATATCAGAAGTACCAGAGTTGAAAGCAATGATGAGAAGGAACAAAAGTTCCATAATTGTGAACCCATTGAGACCACAGAGATAGAGGCCAGTAAACAAGTTCCATCTCCTAAAAATTCAAGAATACATGATATACAGAATATGCTTGATAATAACTAGCTCTGTGCTGCTACCATCTGAGGATTATGTGTCCTTTTGTTTGTTTTGTTTTGTTTTGTTTGGGGGTTTTTGGCCATTTCCTTTCTGAAGACCAAATCCTTAGGAATCACAGCTTTCCCTTTGCTACTTTTTCAAGTATTCCAATAATACAGCCCCCAGTGAAGAACTTTCCTATTGAAACCCCACAGTACCTAGCAGTGTTTCTTGCATTGTGCCTACTTACATAAATATTTGCTTCTGGCAGATTTTACCAAAGGACAAAGGAGTATCAGGATGCAAGCTATCTATGGAGTTCAACAAATTACAGGCCCAGCATCTCACTTATTATCCACACTTGACTAATTTCATGTAAATTCTCACTCAGTGTTTTCTGTTGTTAATACTTGGTTCTTGTACCTGATTTCCTTTTCAGCTTCATCTGTGGGTTTATACTGTCTTCCCTTGATCGTGTAATCTTATTTTTATTTACCAACCTATTTATCTCCTCTCCTAGGGTATTTGAGGAAGTATCATCCTTCCTGAGTGTTTGCCCCTCACCACCACCCACCATCACCAATCCAGAAAAAAAATCCTCCTGATTCAGTGGCCTCCATGGCCTCAGTATGGATTATCCCTGAACTTGCTTCTTCCCCTTGTGAATTAGCTCAGCTCCCCTAAACTGTCTCTCCTCTCTACCTCTTGTATCTCTTGTCCCTCTCTCTAACAATCTTTCCAGCTAGAAATTCTATTGCTTCTTCAGATGCACACATACACGCAAGCTCTCATCCTAACCCAGCTGAGACTGCTCATGAAATGACATGTGGTTTTAGGACAATTGTTTATGGATCTCAGCAGATACTAAAAATCTCTCACTGTAGTTAATAAAAAATTGTATGGAACTTTTCAATTTGCTTAGTCATTTCAGAGTCTAGTGGTTCTATTTATTCATAGAAATTAAAACATATTCTTGAATCCAGCTGTAATATAAAATAAATCTAAGCTAAGTATTCACTTCAAAATACATTGCAATAGTCATTTAACTCTGAATACCTTCATATTTCTACTTTATAAAACAATTCTAAATGATGTGTAAATATTGTGGTCTCAATGCAGTTTTAGTCAACTTATTTTCATGAGCTATACTCATATAGCTTTAATAAGAATCAAGGACATTAAAAAATGGCAAATGTAAACAACATATTTAAATTTTTCATTTGTTTTCCTTCCTTTTTGAAATTCTCTCCTTCCCTTATTTTGGTGACCTGGGTATCTCTTCTCTACATGTGTGGTCACTTTTCAATTTCAGTCGGTTGTTTTATTCTCTATTCATCTCTTAAATGTTGATTTCTTTCAATGTTCCATATTGGGACCTCTTTTCACATTATAAGATCTCATGGGTGATCCATCCACTCTTATGACTATGCACAGTATCGATATACAATGAATCTGATGCTGGAAATAGCTATGTAAATAAAGTGAAGTCTTTCATTCAGTTTGTATTCTAGTTAGTGACGGTACAAATAAATATATCGATTGGCAATAAGTGCTATAAAAAATAAAACAAGTTAAGAGAACACGGTGCTTTTTTTACAGAAGAGTGTCACTAAAGGCTTTAGCAGGATCGTAACATTGGGTTGGGACTTGAATGAAATGACAAAGTGAGCCATGTAGATATCTGGAAGATATATATTCCTGGCATAGAGAACAGATAGTGCAAAGGCCCTGAGGCAAACACATGCCTGGTAGGTTTAGAGAACGTCAAGACCAGTATGGTGGGAGAAGAATGAGTGAGAGGAGAATATTAGATAAGACAATGAAGTGGGGACTTTATCTAGAACCTCAAAGGCCATCATTAGTTCTTGTCCTTTCACTCTGATTGAAATGGGGAGCCATTTTATAATTTTCATCAGGGACATGGCAGGATATGGCTTATAATCTTTTACACATTTTTAAAAGATTTATTTATTTGTGTATTTGAGAGAGAGAGAGCATGTAAGTTTAAGTGGGGGGAGGGGCAGAAGGAGAAGGAGAGGGAGAGAATATCTTAAGCAGACTCCCTGCTGAGTGCAGAGCCTGATGTGGGGCTCAACACCATGACCCTGAGGTCATGACCTGAGCTGAAATCAAGAGTCAGACGCTTAACTGAGCCACCCTGGTGCCCCATTACACTTTTTAAAACCTATAAATTATATATATTTAAGGTATAAAACATGGTTTGACATACATATACAGAGTGAAATGATCACCACAATCAAGCTAATAAACATACCACTTTCTCACAGTTACCATATTGTATGTGGCAAAAGTACCTGAAATCTACTCTCAGCAAATTTCTAGTATTCAGTACAATATTATTAACTATGGTTATCATGCTGTACATCATATCTCTAGACTTACTCATTTCACATAACTATAACATTGTACTCTTTGACCAGCATCTCCCCATATCCCTCATCCCCCCACCCTTGGCAAACCATTTTACGCTCTGCTTCTATGTATTCAATGTTTAAGATTTCACATGTAAGTGAGATTATGCAGTTTTGTTTTTTCTTTTTGTATGTGGCTTATTTCATAATGCAGAATGTCCTCCAGTTTCATCAATATAGCTATGCTTTAAGAGTCGCAATGACTAATTTGTAATAGACCTTGGTGAGGATTCAAAGCTAGAAGCAGAAAGACCAGTTGGGAAACTGTTGCTATAATCCAGGTAAGAAGGAGTGATGATTTGCCCTAGGTTGGTAGCAGTGAAGTAGGGAAAAATTAGGACATTGAGAATAAACTTCAAACTTTGAGCTGACTGGATTGTGGTTTGTTTACTTGTTTGGATGAAGGTAGGGGCTCAAAGATGATTCTTCATTTTTTGACCTGTCCAACTAGTTAAGTCTATGTCTGTATCCAGACCTCTAGATCCACATAAATACAAATCCCCTACCCACTGAATTACTTCCACTGGTTGTCCCAGGACATCTCAGATTCAAAAGTAAACTCATCTTCCTCTAAGTTACTCCTTCTTTGAATAAATTGCATGTCCATCCACCGAATGTCCATATGCTTTTTTCCTCACCCTCTCCCAATCTAAGTATTCCACAGATCTTACTGAAAACATAAAATATCTTCTGTTTGTCCATTTCTTTCTCCACTCTCCTTCCCTTTGCTGCCTTATTTCATGTCCTCAGCCATTGCCTGGACTATTGCAGTACTTACGTAACTGATATTGCTACTACAACTGATATTGCTCAACCATTTCTAATAGATTTGTAGCACCCAGTATAGCACTTAATAAAAAGTAAGTAATTAATTTTGTTGAATTAAATTTATATACGAACTCCTGGATGATGATCATATATGTCAACTCAGGTGGACCATGGTACCCAGATATTTGGTCAAAACTTAAATCTAGATGTTGCTGTAGGGGTATTTTTAGATGAGTTTAATATTTTAAAAAGTGGACTTTGGGTAAAGAAGATGACCTTCCATAGTGCAAGTGGGGGAGTGAGCCTCATCTAAGAGATCAGTTAAAAGCCTTAAGGACACAAAGACTCATGCCCTGAGAAAGAGAGATTTTTGCCAGCAGACTGCCTTTGGACTTGAGCTGCACCAACCGTTTCTTGAGTCTGTAGCTAGTCGCCTACCCTGCAGAATTGGTCTTGCCAACCTCAGCAGTTGTATGGTTATATGAAGCCATTGTGATTGTGTGTGTGTGTGTGTGTGTGTGTGTGTGTGTGTAGGAACCAATAATATATATATATATATATATTCTGTTTCTCTGAAAAATACCTGGCAAGTACAACCTGTGCATCAGGGCATAAAATTTCAGTGACAGATCTAATAATACTTCATCCTACAGGCTGACGTTATTTAAAAGTATTTATAATAATCTCTTACTCTGGGACACAGCCAGTTGAAATTCAACTTGGAAACAGAAATTAAAGGAACCACACAATTTACCGGCACTTCATAGCACCAATTAGCAAGACACTTGCTCAGATTAGCAAGTCCCTTTCCTGAGCCTACTTCCAATTGGCACCCCCCAGTAGAGTCAACTAACCCAACCCACTTGCTGACTCTGCTGCAAAAGGAATATATGACCTTCGATATATATCTTGGCAATGAAGCATCAAGCCAGTTCGAGCACTACCAATATTTTAAAAGTGTACCCTGCTTCTAGTAAATTTCAGTTTTTTGCCTTACTACATGACATCAAGATCTCCCTTTATGGTCCAATTCTTGCATTTGGGTCACGGTTTTGCTTTTCAAGAGTCTTTGCCTCATAAATTTCTCTCTCTCTCTCTCTCTCTCTCTCTCTTTCTCTTTAGTGTTTTTGCCCCCAGATACTAGAGTTCTAACCTTGAATCATTTCTGTCTTCAGTCAGTCTCTTCTGAGACTGTGTTTCTTATCTGGCAATCTATCTGCCTGATGTCTGTTTCTGGAACTCCTTGATGCCAGGTCTCCCTGAGTCTACACTTCCTTACCATATATACCCTAGCCTCATGGATTTATCGACTCTCAGTGTTCTCAATGTCCTTTTGTGCCTTTTGCCCATCCTACTACTTGCTGGTTGTACGTCAGTCCTGACAGGGAGTGTCATGGCTGCAATTCAAGGAGCTGCCACCAGCTAGCTGTATAATGGCACACATGCTAGTAGGGGACAATTGTCTGAGAGGGTAGGCAATTTTGTCAGGGGAGAGAGAGAAAAATTCATACATGTGACCCAGGTTATAATGTTTCAGATATATCTTATATATTAACATGAAAGTGCTAATGTACAGATTTTATCTAACTTATCTCACTGTCGCTGAAGAAGATCAGCCAAATAGAAGTGCTTATTAGAGTTGGAAATCCAGAATCAACCTCTGAAAAACAAATGTGTGAGGACAAAAAGGCAAAATACCTGATTTTACAAGCATGCTATATAGTAGATGCACCAAAAGGCACAACATCAAGAGAATAGGAAGATGAAACTACAGATCTGAAGACTTCTGACACATCAGGCTGTATTAAAGCCATTGAATAGGTTATGTACACTAAAGGACAATGAAAGAGACAGTAGGAGATGCTAAAATTTGGAAAAGTTTGAGTGGGCCATTGAGAATTCATGTTCCGGTGTCCACATTTTTCTTCCCTTAATATTTAAATGCCCTTTCACCGAACAACTTTAAGCCTCATCTCCCCTAGAGAAACAACATAATACTAGTGATTTAGAAAACTGATCTCTAAACATTTTTGACTACACTCCTAGATCAGTTTGTGACTTTTTTTTTTTAAGTAATCTCTACCCCCAAGATGGGGCTTGAACTCATAACCCTGTGTTTGAGAGTCGCTTACTGTACCAACTGAGCCTTACCTGTAAGCACCCTTACAATCCTAAAGCAGTTTTTAAAAAGCACATTTAATATATGTATTCATATTTATAAGTTGTAGACATAATAGGTACGTTAAGAAACTTCAAAAAAGGCTTATACATAGATATGGTTAAGTTTAGGAAGTGTTATCAAATATCATACAGATACTTCATGGTTCTAAACATTGTTGAAATGTTGGTACAGATTTATGTTAATTTTTTTAAGATTATTTATTTATTTATTTGACAGAGAGAGATCATAGTAGGCAGAGAGGCAGGCAGAGAGAGGGGAAGGGAAGGAAGCAGGCCCCTGCTGAGCAGAGAGCCTGATGCGGGACTCCATCCCAGGACCCTGAGATCATGACCCGAGCCGAAGGCAGCGGCTCAACCCACTGAGCCACCCAGGCGCCCCAGATTTATGTTAATGTTTAAAGTGGGTAGTTTTTAAGGTTTTGCTAATCAGTATAGCTTTATACTATCAATACATAGCTCAGGACACACTGTACATTAGAAGTGGGAGTCATTCATTGTTAATGATAGTGTATGTACATCTGTGTTTCACGTAGATTCCAGAAAACTTTAAAAATACATCTTGGCCACCTTCCAACCAGATCTGTTTGTGCCATCATTTTCATTCTGTTTATGAGTGGCTAAAAAGAAAAACAACGGGTACTAGAACTGTCAGCCCCAACTCTTCTTGTTGGTTTGTGCTTACATTTCAGGATCACCTATAATCAAAGTATTCTTAAATAAATAAACAACTTGCCCGTTGAAAACTGCATAATAGGGGCACCTGGGTGGCTCAGTCGTTTAAGCATCTGCCTTCTGCTCAGGTCATGATCCCCAGAGTTCTGGAATCCAGCCCCACATCTGGGTCTGGCTCCCCATTGTGTGTGTTGGGGGGGTCTGCTTCTCCCTCTACCCTCCCCACACACTCGCACACACACTCATGTATGAGCTTCCTCTCTCAAATAAATAAATAAATAAAATCTTTTTTTAAAAAAGGAAACTGCATAATGTAATCCACAAATGCACTAAAATGAGCACACGGAAATGGGAACATGTGGCAATATGCCAAAAGCAGCAGAGCATTATTCCCTTCTCCAAAGAGGGAAATGCCCAGGGTTCCCTGGGACAGGCCATGTACTCAGTGTAATGTTTGAGCATCTGACACGCACATCTAGTGAGAGTACCTGTGCCAATCTATAATATGAAATATTGGTACCTGTTAGCTTTTTGTTTTCACTTAAATATGTAATTTATTATTAACTTCTAGAACCCAAGTGACCTTCTTGCACACTTGCTAGTGTAAATGTATCCACCTTTTTTTTAAAAAAGTTTGTTTATTTATTTATTAGTAATCTCTGTACTCAACATGGGGCTCGAACTCAAAACCCTGAGGTCAAGCCTTCCATGCTCCTTCAGCTGAGCCAGTCGGGAGCCCATGCATGAATTCACTTTAAAGATCATGACTTTAGAGCATGGATTTACTGTGGTAGATCTGGGTTTCCGTCTCAGTTCCACTGCTTACCAGCTCAGCGAACTCAGGCAGACACGACTTCCCTAGGTCTCATTTTTCTCGTCTATAAAATGTAGATGTGACCATGTTTATTTCACAGGGTTGCAAGAATCAAATGAGATAATGGGTGTATAACAATTGTGGCCAACTTCAGTACATAATTAATACATGGCTTATTTTGTCCATTATTAGCAGGATTATTTTTCTAGGCTCAAAATCTCCAGAAATGCATCACTAAGGAGGGAAGGGAAATGCCTTGTGGATAATAGAATCATCTTAGAGGACAGCCATTTGGGATGAGATTCTCTCTAACATTGGCCATGCTTAAGGGATCCATGAGCTCACAGGGAATAAATCAATTGAATAACTCCATTGATTCCTGGAGAGAACATTTTCACCACTGTTAACTTTCTGGGATACCGTACATTTCTCTGGCTTGTTTATTGTCTGATTGGTACTTCTCAGGTAAATTCATATCGACTTGCTTAATCTTATTCTTCATCTTTGCTTTCTATTTCAAACCAAAGTTTTAAAGATTTAGCAAGGGTTAAGACACTTAGTAGATGAATTTCAGTCATTTTCCCTCTATATATCAATTATAACTGATTAAACATTTTTTCTTGATAAACTTCCGAGTCACTTTGCTCAGTAACACATGACACCAGTGAAATTTGTGTTACCCTCGCAATCTAATTTTTCAGTGCTAATGTTTTGGTTGCCTCTTCATGACTTTCCCTGGTGCATTTCAGCAAAAACAACCCCAAGGGAGGAAACACAACTCTTGTTTCACACAAGCCGTATATTAAATTATTCTGCCGCCCTACAGTTCATTATTGTCAAATACTGTGTATACTGTTTTTGTACTACTTCTGATTCACTGGGATTTAGTCAGACAAAAGAGTGAAATCTTGCTCTCATGAATTGTTAAATTCATTTTGAAAACCGGTGAATTTGATCATGAGAGGCTACTCAGTAAGTTTCTCCCCTTTCAAAGACCTCCCTCACAAATAAGTATTGTTATTTCTGTTCCTGCTTCATCTCCGGGAGGATCCCTGATGCGACATTTATCACCAATCCTGCCTCAGGTGTCACTAGGTCACCATACGAAGTTGGGGGGGCTTTTGATACCAAAGTAACAAAAAAGAAAGAAACAATCTGAAACACTTCACATTTCAGGGAAAACATCTCTTTGAAAGAGTGAACCATTTGGGAAGCCCTAACCTGTTCCATGGCCTCCAGCTCAGAAAAAAATTTGCCTACACTGGTTTAATATTCTCACCTCATGTTATTAACACAAACGAAGTCTGTCAATTAGCAGTATCTTTGGATTAACCAGACTTCTCTTTAAATAATTCAAACAGCGGAGTCGACAAAGGGGGATGATGAGCCATCCATGCATGAAGAGGGATTTGAAGCAGGTTGTTTCCTTCTTCTTCTTCTTCTTCTTCTTCTTTTTTTTTTTTTTTTTTTAGGTTGTTTCCTTCTTGACGCTGGGGTGGAAGAGAAATTATCTGAAAGAAAGGCAGAACAGTTTTATTAATAGCAAATAAAATAGATAATTTTGGATCAAGCAGCACTTTAAGAAGCAGGTCCGGCCTGCTTGGAATCCCACAGTAGGGGGCAGGGGTTGTATTTAAGGCAGACTGAGGGCACCAAGTTTTAGGTAGCTCTGAGGACACTGGTATGTGTCCCAAATCAAAGACAACCCCCCTTGCTTGTCTTAGCAATGTACCTTGAACTGACCCTTCGCCTTGGAAAAGGGTGAAAAAATAAGAGAATCCTGACCCTTTATTTCATGATCCAAAACCAGGACCTACAACTGAGTTGACCATTATGTTCTGGGCTTGGAGGTCGACCTGGCTACTCATTCAGTAAATTGTCTTTAAAATCTGAACATGGGAGCCCACCCATTTCCTTAGATTGAAGTCTCCCTCAATTCCTGTGTCCTGATCCTTTCTGGGAAGATATAAATGAAGATCTTGTTCATATTCTAAAGGTGAATATTTACGATTATTGTATCCATAAAAAAAAAACTGTATCGAATCTATTAAGGTCAAAATTGTTCTGTATTCTGCCTACTGAGATTTTCCAAGGAGTGTATGTGGAGTGGTTGAATATTCTTTGTAAATGTTTGGTCCACGTGTCTCACATTGTTAGTCACCTTGTTCTCCCTTCTAATGAATTGCGACCTGAGAGGCTGGGAGATTGAATTTGTCCCCATTCTGGGGACAAGCTAAGAAAGCCCGCTGAGAGCCTCCGGTACTGTGTATCATTTTGATGTTTGAGGTAAAATACCAAAATAAATTGGTTCCCCAAAGAAAGATATCAAATGCATACTAAAGAACTCTTGCCGTCTGCCATTCCCATCAAACGCCCAGCGATGCTGCCATAAAAGTGACTGATTTGTATTCCCTTGTATCATCTCGTGTGTTCTCCCTCTCCACCCAGCCCATCTGGCGGGTTTCTGCAGACAGTACCCTGCACAGTTACTGTGAATGGAGCATGGCCTGTTGGGGAAGAAAATCAATAATCAGTTTCTTTTGCTCTTTCTATTGGAGGCAGGCATGCTCTGCTCCATTGAAGAAACCATCTCGTAGATTACATAGTAACTTTCATTACCTTAAGCTTTTTATAAGACTTAACCTATAATGCCTTGGTTTTCCTCCTTCAGTTCTGCCTCATTCCCATTGCTCCTTTTTGTCTCTCTTGTATGCTCCCAGGCAATATCTCTTCACTATTTTAGGCACTTTCTTTATTTCTTTCAGTCTAGAAATGCTAAACCATGTGTTAACAGTTTACCACAAACCTCTTTTTCCTCCTTTTCAGTAATAACTACAAGAGAGTCTTCCCCACCCTGCTTGCACACACCAAGTTTTGTTGGTTTTTATGTGTATGGGTAGTAAAGTCTTAATGACCCAAAGTACATTCTGCCAGTGAAGTCTTATATCATGTTTTCAATGGTAATTCTCTTAGTTTAGGACAAGAATGGATGTCGAACCAACTTGGTTTATGAACTTCCAGCTCTCTGTCAGTCTGTGTCTGCGGACTTCGATCAGGGGCTGGATTTAAAGAGATAGCGCCCACCCTGAACATTTCAGCAGCAGGAAGAAATCGAATGACTGGGAAACTAGGAGATGGTCTTGATTATGTCTCAGTGGGAAGCTTTCTGTTTCACAGCTCAATGTTTCGATCCCAGACTGAACAGATGCTCTCTCACTTGACTTTCAAAAGAAGGAAATCTGTGCTTAATGGGTATGATTTTTCCTTTGAAGATGATGAAGTTCTAGAACTAGACAGTGGTGATACTTGTACAACACTATGAATGTACTAAATACCGTTGAATTGCACACTTTGAAATGGTGAATTTCATGCTCTGTGTATTTTGAGACAATAAAAAAAAAGGAAAAAAATCTAGAGAAAAAAGAACAGGACCAAAATTACAAAGAAAATCAAGTCCCCCTTGGTAACCCCCAACTGCCCTTTTCCTACTCATCTGCAAATCTCTAGCCCTCCTTTCCCTAACTGTAGGATGATTTTTGCTCTCTCTGTCTATACAGAGACACTTTTTTCTGTTTCTTTCAGGTCTGCCTTTCTGACTCAGTGCTGTGTTGTCCAGGTCACATCTACATTGTCTCCTCAACCTTGCCAATAATCATATAAATTCTCAATCCATTTATAGTGTAAGAACATACCCACCCTTTGGATGCCAGTGTTTCTACTGAAATGGCTCTGTCTTTTCCAGAAAGTGATCAGTGTGGAACACACTAGTGGAAACCAGGAAGATTGTGGCATCGCGTGTTATTGTTAAAGAAGCATAGGGTTTGGAATCAAAGGAATCCACCCTACGACTTAGTATATGCCATGGTAAAAGTGAATTATCATGAGCCTCAATTTTTATCTATAAAAATGAGAGAACACCTGTCTCAGAGGGGAGTTGTAACCTATAAAGATGAATAAGTTTAAAATGGTGTTACGTACAAGACACAGTCGATAAATATGAGCTCCATCTCCTGTGTCATCTAGCTCTGTCACTAATTAAATGTAGAGTCATCACCAAGTTCTTGAACCTTCTTAGCTTCCATTTCCTCTGAGTAAAATGAGGGAGAAGAACAATGGCTTAACAGTAAGACAGAAGATGGCTAGATCTTGAACAACACCAAAAAGCTACACCTTTCTAAAATTCCTCTGGGTTATTTTCATTTTAAGCCATGCAGGACTCAGTTGCATGCAGACCCCTATCCTTATCATTCAATGAAGAACAGGTCCATTAGGTAATTATGTTCTATTTTACAGAAATCCAACTGGCAATTTCCAAAACGCACAGAATTAAATGTTATGATCTTGAATTATAAAAGCAAATCTACTGAGCACGTGTTTGTCTTACGGAGTAAACACTCAGAAAGATGGAGCTTCTTTTTATTTTTTATAGATTTTTAAAAAGATTTACGTATTTATTTGAGAGGGGAGAGAGCATGTGAGCATGTGTGAGTTGGAGAGGGGCAGAGGAGGAGACTCTCAAGAAGACTCCCCACTAGCGCAGAGCTCAACTCCATGACCCCTAAGATCATGACCTGAGTCAACTAGGAGTCAGACATTTAATCACCTGAGCCACGCGGGTGCCCCAGAAAGATAGAGCTTCTAAAATGTTTTGAATTTTTCTTGTTCAAGCCAGCCTAAATAGCCTCATCTTGGGGAGTCTTTCATCAAACTAGTTTACTCAACTTTTTTGTCCCACTAGGCTAACAGAAAATGCAGAATTTCATCATTAGATATTTTGAAGTTCTTGGAATAAAAATATATGCAAGTTAACAACAAATGTCTTTTATGCAAATATTTTTGTCCCAGTAATATATCCTGGTTGATTCTAAGTTACTTAAAAATTCCTTCTTTTGTCTACTTAACCACTCATGTGCAAAAATTGAACCAACAAAAAGTGTGTGATTTGTCAAACATTGTGTTTCTCTGCCCTTGTGGATTTTGTGGTCTCATAGAGCACATAATGTTAACACACCATACAAATTAATATAAAATCACACTCTAAGATATGCCACAAGTAAGAGTCCATGGAGTTATGAAACAGTATAATAAGAAGGTCAACCTAAAGCCATGGGTGTCAGGAAAGGGTTATTATTAGGTTATCTTTTCATAATGTCACACAGAAGCCTTCTCTTAACTTTTATATTCTAAGTTGGATAATGCTACCGCTGTTCATTCAGTCACCCATACTTGAATTTCACAATCATCATTGATCTTGCCTTCTTCCTAGACTTAGGCCACCTTCAATCAATCACTATAGCCTATCCTTCTGGACAATATCTCACACCTCTTAGCTTGTGTTTCCATTTCTAATATTGTTCCCCATAATTATTAGCTATTGCCCCTCTGTTGGACTATGAGCATAGTGGTCGTTTTAGTGGGCCTGCTTCTGCCCTTTTCACTCTTCCAGTCCTTTCTAATCACTGAGGTCTGAGCAATCTTTATTAAATCGCTTCAGCGCCTACCCTAGCAGTCTGTCCCTAGCTTAGTGATTTTGATGTGTGGAGTGGTTAAAGCCACTGTCTCAACCCAGATTTTCACCCCTGTTTCCCTCTGCTTCCCTACACATACACAAGACTACAGCAATTTCTTACATACCCTCCGCATTTTCTATTTCTTCTAGACTCTACTGTTCCCTCTGCTTAGAGTGGCCTCTCCTCCTCACTTGTCTGCCAATGCCAGTCAGTTTTTAAAATCTATTTATTTATTTATTTATTTATTTGAAAGAGAGATTGAGAGAGGAAGAGCACAAGCACAGGCAGGATGAACAGATGGGGAGAGAGACCATACTCCCTGCTGAGCAGGGAGCCCAATGTGGGACTCAATCCCAGGTCCCTGGGATCATGACCTGAGCTGAAGGCAGATGCTTAATCAACTGAACCACCCAGGTGCCCCTATAATCCTTGTTTTTGAAGGTTTCATTCCAGAGCCACTTCCTCTGCTGGGCTTTGGGACTTCTCCCAAGTTGGTATTGATTTCCCACTCTTCTTGAGAACTCCAGGAACGTTTTGTTTATAGCACTTATGTGTTCTATTAGAATGTCTTGTTTCCCTTTGTAGACCATAATCACATAAAGACTTTTTCTTAGATAATTTATATCCACTGTAATGGTTAGTTTAGTTCTTTGGGCAAAGTAGGTGGTATAAGATATCTTTGTTGAGAAAATGAAACAAGAGTAAAATTGCCTGCAACTGTACTGCTATCGGAACAACTCCCCCTTAACTATCAATGTTCTTTAAGTCTCCATTGGCCATCTCTGCTTTCCATAAATATGAGCTTAGCTACATATATTAGATATACAGATATGCAAATCTACAAGGCTTCAATATTAAGGGGACAATTGTCACTGAATGTCTCAAATCATGCAACAGAATAGATGGATGCTTTGCTTACAAAAACAGCAGGGGGGACTCGGGCAGCAGATATTAATCACCCACTTTATGGATGAGGAAACTGAATTCTAGCAATATTAACTAACTGGTCTGAGGTCACGAAGATGGTAATTGAAACAGGTTTTGAATACTGATTTTTCTGACTAGAAAAATCCATGATCTTTCTAAAATGTAATTGCACCTACCTGATAACTAAAGAAATTTATCAGAGTCATAGGCTGATAAATCCTTCAAAGGATTTTAAGATTCTAAAAATTTAAGTATCAGGTAGATGCAACTGGATTCTGAGGGGAGAGAAAACAACACTTGTTAATTCATTTTCTAATAATACACACACATGCACACGTGCATAATATTACTACAAGCCAAAAGTAAAACTTAATATTCAAATAAATCTCTGAACTTTATATGCGGTGAAGTTGATTCAAAAAAGGTAGGAATGAACATTCAAAAGTCATAGCTGAATTTAAGTAAATAACTTGCTAAAAGGTAGTTTTGTTACTATTTTTTAGAGTTGTATGAATTTTTGTTCAACCTTTTATTTTCTTATCAGTTTGTAGACTTTCATTATTTATTTATTTAAAGCTTGACTCTTCTCTGAGTGTAATTTTAATATACTCTCTACTGAATTCTTACAATATAATTTGGAATAAAATTCAAGGAACAATAATGGCAGTAGGATTCTAAGTCCAATGTACAACAGGCTGATCTCAAAATAGAGTCCAGAATAATGGTTCCCATTATCAGCTTTAGGAATGAAAGAGACCAAGAAATAAATAAGATGTAATGGGAAGAAAAAAAAAGTCAAGTTCATTTTATTTATTTCTCTGTATTCAGTCAGCCATGGCCATTTCTTATAGCTGAATAAATAAAGCAAAACATAAGAGCTAGTATCTTAAAACATGTATAGAATGCAGTAATAATCATAGGCAGCAATATTCTTTCAATTGAAATGACTGCAATTTTGTCGACATAGTTTTTCTCCGAAGTCAAATGTACCCATATTTTAAACCATTTTTCACATCCAGTCTGTTCTTCAATAGTTACAGGGCTCCATTAACAGGGAGACGAGAGGACAACATTCCTTTCAAACTTATTATATGACTTGGGTCAAGGGTTCCACCGAATCCTCATTGGGTTCAACTTATTATCTCCTCTCCAGGCCAGGTTCTCATGCAAAAATACTGAACTATGTCCAATGTGTAGAACTTCACATGTCTCAAGCAGGATCTGTTATTTTGCTGAGACGATGCTTTCTAAACCATTGAAATGGTGGGCTCACCCACATCCTGGCCCCTGAAGATTGCGTGGAACAGTTTCATTTCCACCTCAGATATACTTCGCTATCTTTTTTTAATGAGCTCATCATCCATAATGCATCTCTTTTCTCTTCTGGTCATGAATTACCCTGGCCATCGTGGCCGGTTTCTCATTGCATTTGCTCACTCCTTCGATTTCTCTAACTTGCAAGTGTCCTTGGTAATGCCCTACCAGTAATTTTAGATCACCCGGCCACTGAGTGGAAATGAACAATCTCAGCAATTACCAGGCATCATTTTAACTACGTGAGGTCCACACAGGGATAGTCAACAACCTAAACTCAAGAAATGATACAAAGCAAATCATAGGTTATTTCAATCAAAGATACACATGCTATGTGACGTTTGTTCATTATACCAACATGATGTGAGGAGTGTCGTCAAATGTGTCCTATACTAGTCTGAAAATAAGATCCTTAAAGGCCATAAAGTTTCGTTGCAGTCTTTGTAGTTATGTTCTTTTTTAAAAATTTTTTTTAATATTTTATTTATTTATTTGACAGATAGAGACCACAAGTAGGCAGAGAGGCAAGCAGAGAGAGAGAGAGGAGGAAGCAGGTTCCCCGCTGAGCAGAAATCCTGATGTGGGGCTCAACCCTAGGACCCTGGGATCATGACCCAAGCCGAAGACAGAGTCTTTAACCCACTGAGCCACCCAGGCACCCCCAATTGTATGTTCTTATGTTTGAGATTGAGTCAGAAAGTGCTCTTTTTCCATGCGAGAATGGCAAAATGAATACATCTCCTCATAAATGATCATGAAGGCAGGTAGAAAAGCCTACCAAACATACTCTCATACTGTTGAATGGAATCAGTGTTATTTGAAATATATTAGAACAGCAGCCTATTAAACTCTAAAAAGGAATGTATATAGTAGCTTCATCCAATGTGGCAAACTGAACTAACACCAAACTGGGCTCGAAGGACATATAAATACTGAATAAAATATAGCTATTCTTTAAAAGATTTTTATTTATCTATTTGAGAGACAGAGAGAGAGAACAAGCAGAGGGAGGGTCAAAGGGAGAGGGAGAAGCCAGCTCCCCACTGAGTAGGGAGCCCAACAGAGGGCTCAAAACCAGGACCATGAGATCATGACCCAAGCCAAAGGCAGACACAACTAACTGAGCTACCCAGGCACCCCATAGCTATTTTAATAATCATGAAGCTTGAAAGAAAAATTCCCAGCAGACAGAAGTCTAAAAAGAACTCAAGTTATCAGCTCCTCCCTGTTCAACAGACAGCCCCATTTTCTGATGCATTGTCAGCCATGGACCCGAGACACCATGGTGAAAGTCAGAGTAAACAGATTTGACTGTATTGGGCTTTTAACTCTGGCAAAATGTATATTGTCACCATCAATGACCCCTTCGTTGACCTCAACTACGTGGTCTACATATTCCAGTATGATTCCACCCATAGAAAATTCAATGGCATACTCAAAGCTGAGAATGGGAAACTTGTCATCAATGGAAAGCCCATGTCCATCTTCCAGGAGCAAGATCTCACCAACATCAAATGGAGTGATGTTGGTACTGAGTATGTTGTAGAGTCCAGTAGGGTCTTTACCACCATGGAGAAGACTGGGGCTCCTTTGAATTGTGGGGCCAAGATGGTCATCATCTCCGCCCCTTTTGCCTATGCCCCCATGTTTATGAGGGATGGGAACCATGAGAAGTATGACAACTCCCTGGAAGATTGTCAGCAATGCCTCCTGCACCAACTGCTTGGCCCCTCTGACCAAGGTCATCCAAACAACTTTAGCATCATGATCCACGGTCCACGTCTTCACTGTCATACAGAAGACCATGAATGGCCCCACTCGGAAGCTGTAGCATGATATCTGAGTGGCTGCCCATGACATCATCCCTGCTTCCACAGGTGCCACAAAGGCTGCAGGAAAGGTCATCGCTGAGCTGAATGCAAAGTTCACTGGCATGTCCTTGCATGTTCCCACCCCTAATGTGTCATTCATGGATCTGACCTGTTGCCTGGAGAAAGCTGCCAAATAGGATTACATCAAGAAGGTGGTGAAGAAGCAGGCATCAGAGGGCCCCCTCATGGGCATCCTGGGCCATACTGAAGACCAGGTTGTCTCCTGCAACTTTAACAGTGACACCCATTCCCATTCTTCCACCTTTGATGTTGGGGCTGGCATTGCCTTCCATGACCACTTTCTCGAGCTCATTTCCTGGTATGACAATGAATTTGGCTACAGCAACCAGATGGTCAACCTTATGGTCTACATGGCCTCCAAGGAGTAAGTACCACATGGACCAACCAGCTATAGCAAGAGCAAGAGGAAGAGAGAGGCCCTTGGCTGCTGGGGAGTCCTTGCTTCAACTCATCACCCAACACACACTGAGACTCTCCCAACCTTTATACAGTTTGCATCCCTGACTCCCTGAAGAAGGGGAGGGACTTGGGGAGCCTCTACGTTGTACCATCAACAAACATACTGTGTCCAGCCAAAAAAAAAAACACACACACACACACAAAGGACTCAAAACCAGGGGGATATAGATTAGCTAGTTATTATGGTGATGTAAGGGCTCTCTGAACGACATATCTAACAAGGATTCCACAAGTAGAAGATAAGAAGTGGGGAAAAAACAGCAGTGAAAAGAGGGGAAAATTTAAGAAAGATATGAATACTCAGGTCGAAATGGATCCAATGGAGATGAATCAAACTAAAGTGACCTGTAGAAAAAAGGTAAGGAAACTGTAGAATAGCAAATGCAAACGAAAAGATTACAAATAATCCAAAGAAGGATATTTTCCCCCAATAAAATGGCAATCATGTGGACCATAGATTTCGTTATCAACAACACACACCAGGAGGCAGTGGACATCTATGATTCGACAGCTGAGGGAAAATAACTGCCCACCTAAGGCTGCTAAATATTCAAGAGTGAATATGAAAAAAGACATTTTCAGACAGCCACTGAATGAATTTACCACTCACAAATGCTTACCGAAAGCGTGTCCAAAGATTATTCTAAAATGAAAAAGAGGCTGACTCTTGAAAGAAGTAATGGAAATGCAAAAGGACAGTGGTGAACAAGAAGTGGGCACATATGTGAGGAAAGCTTATGAGGCATCACTTGTAAAACGTATACTACGAGGACTACTTTGGGCCAAGTTTAAAAACAAGCTGGGACCTCCACTTCTGGGAAGACAGAGGTGGATTTTCCCTATCCCTCCTGCTAAGTACAACTAAAAATGCTGGACATTATATATAAAACAAACATATAAAGACTCTGAAAGGTGGAAAAGAAAGCAAGTCAGTTGTGGACTTTTGCAACCAAAGAATGGCACACTGCTGAGTTCTCAGATAGAAGGATAGATACTTGATAAAAAGACATAGAAATAGATACATCTCTATCCCATGAATATCAACAGGAGCAGACAAAAAAGCTTTAGCTAGACTTATTGTCTCTAGCCAAAGAACCAGGAAGGGGGGAGCTTAATAAGACAAAAACCTTTTAGACAACAACCAGTCTACTGCATTCAAACACCACAGAAGAAATTGTAACCTGACTCCCACCCATGAAAGCAAAGGTGGAAGGGGGAAACAAGACACCCACTCTCACGAAGCTCTAACAAGTTTCTCCAACACCACTGATTAGATGGTTCAGAGAAAGCCATATTAAAAGCAGGGACTTTTATCCCCACAGCCTGTTAATCAATCCCACCCCCCATGGTGTCAGAGGGTATGATGTGGGGAGCCTGAGCTTACACTCCACCCACTGTCCATGAGGCATTGTGCTCCCTCCCTGCTGGAGTTGTCTAAGAGGAGGTCTAGTGGAGAGTCAGGACATTTACCATTTTGTAGAAGAAAGGAAGTGAACCCACCCTGTGGTGTCAGTGGGAACCACATGGCTGGAAGTCCAATCCTATCCAACAGAAATGAGTGCACCCCACTCCAATGCCGGTGTTGGTGGAAACCAAGCTGGGAACCTTTACTTATACTCCCTTATGGTAATAAGGCAGCACTTACTCCTCTGTCAAAGTAGTGTCAGAAAAAAGAGAAAGTCAGCAAAAGGCCCTTGGCTGCTGGGAGTCTTCAGGAAAAAAAAAAAAGAAGATTTTAATAAGAAAATTAAAAATGAAGATTTCAGTAAGATCCAGGGCCTCATAAGATAATATGAAAATGCCCAGCTTTCAGTAGAAAATCAATCATCACACTATGCACTAGAATGATCTCAAACAGAATGAGAAAAGACAATCAGTAAACACTAACATCGAGATGAAAGAGATGTTAGAATTATCTGAAGGAAAAAAATGGCACCCCCTTAAATATATACCCAGCAAAAGTACCCTTCAAGAATAAAGAACAAATCAGACATTCTCAGATGAAAGACAAACTAAGAGAATTCCTTGCCAAGAAACATGCTCTGAAAGAATGGCAAAAAGAAGCTCTTTAAACAAAAGGGAAATGATAAAAGAGAGAAGAACCCTGAAGCATCAAGAGAGAAGAAAGAACATGGCAAGCAAAAAGCTGGGTAAATACAATAGCCTTTTCTCTGTCTGAGTTTTCTAAATTATATTTGCTGGTTTTTTAAAAAAAAGTATAACACTGGTATCATTTTAAATGTAAACAAGAGAAATATTTAGGACAATTATGTTATAAAAGGGGAAGGGAAATGAGACACGAGAAAAGAACTATTCTAAAATTAAAAGTTTCCCATACCCCTGGGGATAAAAATATATGTTTATAAAAAATAAAAAATTAATTAAAAAAAAAGTCGCTACACCATAAAAATATTTATGCTCAAGGATTAATTTCATTCAGACCATGTTCTCTGAATACAATGTGGTCATAGAGCAATAGGAAAGAGACAATAAATATCTAAAATGATTATAGAGATTAGGGGTGCCTGGATGGCTCAGTCAGGCAAACATCCAATTCTTTTTTTCTCTTCTTCTTTTTTTTATTATTTGTTTAAATTTCTTTTCAGCGTAACAGTATTCATTGTTTTTGCACCACACCCAGTGCTCCATGCAATCTGTGCCCTCTCTAATACCCACCACCTGGTTCCCCCAACCTCCCACCCCCCGCCCCTTCAAACCAATTTCCCTCAACTCCCTTCTCCTCTCCATCTCCCCTTGTCCTCTATGTTATTTGTTATGCTCCACAAATAAGTGAAACCATAAGATAATTGACTCTCTCTGCTTGACTTATTTCACTCAGCATAATCTCTTCCAGTCCTGTCCACGTTGCTACAAAAGTTGGGTATTCGCCCTTTCTGATAGAGGCATAATACTCCATAGTGTATATGGACCACATCTTCCTTATCCATTCGTCCGTTGAAGGGCATCTTGGTTCTTTCCACAGTTTGGCGACCGTGACCATTACTGCTATAAACATTGGGGTACAGATGGCCCTTCTTTTCACTACATCAGTGTCTTTGGGGTAAATACCCAGGAGTGCAATTGCAGGGTCACAGGGAAGCTCTATTTTTAATTTCTTGAAGAATCTTCACACTGGTTTCCAAAGTGGCTGCACCAACTTGCATTCCCACCAACAGTGTAAGAGAGTTCCCCTTTCTCCACATCCTCTCCAACACATGTTGTTTCCTGTCTTGCTAATTTTGGTCATTCTAACTGGTGTAAGGTGGTATCTTAATGTGGTTTTAATTTGAATCTCCCTGATGGCTAGTGATGAAGGCATCCAACTCTTGATTTCAGCTCAGATCACAATCTTGGAGTCCTGGGATCAAATCCTGTGTCATGTTCTGTGCTCAGCAGGGAGTCTGCTTGAGGATTCTCTCCCTTGCACTCTGCCCCTCCCCTCACTCACACACTCTCTCTAAAATAAATACATCAATCTTTAAAAAATAAAACAATCATGGAGATTATAAAAATAAATATGAACCATGATGAAATCACAAAATAATATTTAAAAATCAGGTTTGTAAAAATAAAAAAACAAATAGAATTTACTTTTTTCTAAATGAATGATTCAAACAAATCATAAAGGAAATGGTTATATAGTTGTAATTGAATAATCACAAAAATACTACATATAGCAATTTACTATACAGTTATAGTAATTAAAACAATGTGATATTGGCAAAATGAAGCAATTAGGCTAGTGAAATGGAACAAAGCCAAATGTATATGCACATATTTATATGTATATGAAAATTTAGCATATAACAGAGATGATATTTAGTTAGGAGAGCAAAAGTTTTTCAGTACATGGCATTGGATCAATTGAGTATATATGTATATGAAGAAAAATAAAATGGGATCCCTACATCACATAATAATAAAAACCAATTCCAGATGGATTTAAAGACCTAATGTGAAAAAAAAAAAAACCTTCCAAACAAAATACAGGAGACTATCTTCATGATTTGGAAATGTCAATGGCTTTCTAACACAGGAATCCAAAGCTAAAACTACAAAGTAGCAGATCAAAGTTTGAGTTTGTAATAATTTAAATTATTCTGTATGACAAAAGACAAGGTTAAACTAGAAGATATGACTGGGAGAAGACATTTCCAATACATATAAACCAAGAATGCACTGGGCATCAAGAATCCATAAAGAACTCCTATAGATTAGTTTTTTTTAAGCAGTTAAAAGGTGGTCAAAGAATATGGGCAAGCAATTTGCAGGGGAGAAATATGAATAGTTAATAAACATACAAAAGGATGCTCAATCTCAATAATGATCAAAGAAATACAAATTTAAATAAATATCTTTCATACCCAACAAACTGATGAAGCTTTAAATGTGATAGCGTAAATTTAAGCAAGGATATAGAAAAACGATTCTTTCAGATGCTGTGCAGTTGGAATGTAGTTATTACAACAATCTTGGAAAGAACTTTATTTACTTACTGGAATTCTACTCAACAGTAAAATAAATGAACAAGGCCAATATGGATATATCTCAAAATAAAATGAATGATAAAACAAGTTACGAAAGAATTCATATATAATAGTAAAATGCTTATAAACTTGAAAATTAAATACCCAGGTATTGAGACAGCAAAAATGAATTAATTTGGAAATAATGTAGGAATTGCTGTCCTGGACATGCAAATTAAGGCAAACCATAGTCAAGTTCAAAGAACTAAGGAGTAGAGCATGCTTTTATAGAGAAAGGATGAAGTTGAGAAGGGTTATTTTGAACAAAATCTCACTAGAGAAAATGAAAAGTTCAGGGTAGTGGTGGTTTCTCATTTGCTAGGTTGTTAAGCAAGGAGAAAAATCATCCTTCCTGCTGATAAAAAGAAAGCTGTGAGGAGTGGTACATGAGTGAGAAACCTTCCTTCATGGTTTCCCAACTCCATTTTGAATTAGGTTTCCTATATTAATTTTCACAACAGTAATATACTGTAAATGGTTTATGGAAACATTTTGCTGTATTAACATAAAATGAGACATAGAGGAAACTAACTTTAAAATGGTTATTTAAAAAATTTTTTTAAAATGGTGGTTATTCCAGGAAAGGAAGGCATATTGGGATAGGCTCAGGTTACAAAGTGGGCCTCAGCTGTATCTATAAGTTTTATTCTTTAAAAAAATCTCAAGCAGATATGGCAAAAATCTTAATATCAGTGAACGTGGATGGTGGATTCTTAGCATCCAGATTATTAGAAAAAACAGAAAACCTCTCCTAATACCACTACCCAGAGGTTACCATGGTTAAGCTTGTAACACATTTCTTAAGAGTTTCTGTGCATCTGCCTTGTGTTCTTATTCTCATGTGTGTGTGTGTCTGTGTGTGTGTGTGTGTGTGTAGTAAATTGGGATCATGGAGTTGTACCTCCTAATTTCTTCATGAAACATCATATAGTAAGCATTTGAGCATTTGATATATAGCTATTTCGCTTCCTTCCAGTTTTCCCCTACTTATATAAACAAGAAATGGCTGTTTCTGATGTGTGTCTCTGGCCCCATCATGGAATAGTTTCTTAGGATTGTTTTCTGATGTGGAATTCCTTGAATATTAATACTTTAAGGCTTTTGATACCTATTTTCTATATTGTCTTTGAGAATATTTGGCCTAATTTAATTCCTATAAGTAAAATCAGTATCCATGCTCATCACAGAGAATTAGTATCTTAAAAATATTACTCAAACATATATATAAATATATTTCATTTTAATTTTCATTTCTTTGATTGCTAATCAGGTTGGGTTTTTTTTGGTTAATTGTTTCTCTTCTTTTTTTTGTCTTTATCATTTTTTTATTAGAATGTTCATCTTTGTTTCAAGTTTTCTAATCTCTTTCCATTGTCTATATACTCCCGTTCTAACACCACATTGGGGTTAAATTGTTTCTTTTCTACATTTTTATATGAGCAAGCATCCTCTCTTTACTTTTGTTGTTCAAAAATTTCTTGGATGTTTCATGTTTTAAAACTTCCAGATGAGTGTTAAAATCATTTTCTCAAGTTTCAAAAATCCCACTGGGATTTTGCTCTGAATTACAATAAACTTACATCTGAATTTTGGAAAAGTTGGCGTGTTTATATTGTTTAGTCTCCCTATCCAGGAACATGTTATTCTTCTACATTTATGTAAATCTTGTATCTCTCCCAGTAAAGTTTTGTCATTTTCTTCAGCCAATTTTTAGTTGGTTGTTTCTGGGTATTTTGTATATTATGTTGCCATTTTAAGTGGTCTTGTTTCCCTTTATATTTTCTAACTAGTTATTATCAATATGTAAGAAAGCTATTTAGTCTGTTCATTTCCTTTGTATTCGAGCATTTGACTAAACTCTCCCATCAGTTCTAAGATTTTTAATGCAGAAACTGTTAGATTTTCTATGCAGAATTTTCTTGCTGCATTGGCTGGAATTTCTCTGTCATAATTGTAAGGATGAAGAATGCTTGTCTTAATTTTGATTATAATGTCCCCAGCATCTCACTATTTCAGATGATGTTGGTTATTGTTTTCATCTCAATTGAACCTTATTCTTTCATGCATAGGCTTTTAATAAATTAATGTTTAGCTTCATTAATCCAGACATGGGTGTTGAAATGTAGCAAATGCCTCTTTTGGCCATATATTGAGATAGTCCAGTAACTCAGTTTTCTTTTGACTTCTGGGTATGATATAGTAAGAGATTTCCTAATGTTGTCAGGCTGACATTCAGGAATAAACTATAATTGGTGATAATATTTTCTTTTCAATACTGGCCATATTTTATTGGTTTAATGTTTTATGTTAGTTTTTTTAATTTTAAGAGAATCAGTCATTAATTTCTATGTGGTATCTTTGATAAGATTTTGTATCAGGGTCAGTTTAGCCTCAAAAAATATGTTCAGGAGCCTTCCTTCTTTCACCACGTGTGATTAAAAAAAAAAAAATACTGGCTAATTATATATTCCATGAAAATCTGAAAAAAGAAGACCATAAATAATCAGTCTGGGAATTTGAATAGAGCTTCTCAATAGAATAAAATCTGCAGGAGTGCCTGGGTGGCTCAGTGGGTTAAGCCGCTGCCTTCGGCTCAGGTCATGATCTCAGGGTCCTGGGATCGAGTCCCACATCCGGCTCTCTGCTCAGCAGGGAGCCTGCTTCCTTCTCTCTCTCTCTGCCTGCCTCTCAGTGTACTTGTAATTTCTCTCTGTCAAATAAATAAATAAAATCTTTAAAAAAAAAAAGAATAAAATCTGCAAGGAGGATTTTCGTCTCTTGCTCTCTACTATATTTCTACTATCTAGAACAATTTCTTACATGGAGTAGGTATTCAATAAATATTTGTTGAATAAAACTAATGGATAATATCACCAGACATCTGTTGTATAGTTCAGGTTTCTTTCTTTTTGAATTATTCAGTATTTTGCTCAATAAAGCTCTTTTAGTGTATCACTTAACACACACATGCACACACAACCCCCCCCAATACTGGTTTATTTCAGACAACCAAAGTATAGGTGCTACTAGAAAGATCATGTATTGTACTTTAATTCCCCACTGATACTAAAAACAATTATCAACATTTTCTAAAGTTTTCCAATATTACAAGTTTTAACAAGGTTGTAAATTATATTTCAAGAAAATTTTCAAGCTAGCATTTTAAAGTTTCAGTGACAGACATAATGAATTGTTAGCTCCAATTTGAGCTCTTCTTAATAAAAAAGCTAAAAGCAATTTCTTTTCCAAGTCCCTTAATACTTTCCAGGACACACTACAGATATAAAGGTCACTTAAAATAAGTTCTAAACGTCACTTAAAGTAAAACCATGTCACTGAAAATAAAATAGCAAATTTAAGCATGATAGCTCAGATTATATATTGCCTATATTACAATACCAGGGGTGATATGGGGGTAGAGGTAAAAAATGTCTCAGGTTGGGATTGATCATAATTGATCAATTGATCACAATTGATCATAATATATGGTTTTTAATCCCTTTCTTTTCAAACAAAGAGAACAAATGTGGTTTGATTTGATAATGTTAACATTAACTTAAAATTAATATGATTAATTTTAAAGAACATAACCTCATCAAAATACTATGGTAATATTTATGCAGTGATTTCTGGATTGTGGTGTCACATAGATCAGTGATCTGTGGTATATTTCACAAATACAACTTACCACTTATTTATTTGACCCTGGGTAATATAATACAATTCCAAATGAAAAGAAACTATGGTTGAACAGTATAGAGCAACCAAAAAATGAAATAAACCTACAATGCCCTCTGTTGATGAAATGTGTGACTACAGAATGCATGATCAAAAAGGAAAAATTCAACATGTTTCTTAATTCATTTTTGTATCAGTTTAAAGTAGTTTCTCTAAAATGTGTCTTAATTTCATAAAATGAATGTTCCGTTTTTATAGCAGTCAGCACAGAAGTATATAAATTAATAGGGGAAAATATCAAAATAAAAATGTTTAATGCAGTAGTTCTAGTCACATGGCCTTGAACAGTTATTGTCTAGTCTGACCTCTTTCCAGGAGAACAATAATAGGGAGGGAAGAACCATTTTTAGAGATTTTCAGGTAGGGCAGAGTGGAAGAGGTAGATGGGCAGTCTTCTGAACAAGGCTGATGGCTATTCTCCCCCCTCATTTTCCCTAGTCTTCAAATATCAGCTAAGTCCTTACAACTGCTGGAATTCACCTGTGGCTTATGGGTGCAAGGATGGCTTGGTACCCGGGAACAAAATCTAAGGCCCCTCTTCCAGAAGGTGTTGAAGAGATAGGCATCCTCTGATAACTTCTCTCTCTCTGCTTTTTAGTAACATAATCATACATTTTGGTTGGGCATATTGGTACCCAGCATAAACACTCTATTTCTTAGCCTCCTTTGCACCTAGATTTGGCCATGTTTCTACATTCTGGCCAGTAAAATGAAAGGGGTAGTAACATATGTGACTTCCAGGAAATGTCTTGAAAAGAGAGGACACATGTCCTTCTTCACCTTCTCCACCAACCTGGTAAGCAAGGACAGTTGGCAACCATCTTGGACCATAAGGCAGAACATGTATGTTGCCATAAAGAAGAACATATATGTTGAAGATGACAAATCAACAGACTATATCACATTTGTGTTCCCAATACATTTATGAATCTCCCCTCCTCATGTTGGACTCCCTGTCTCTTAATCAACTATTTTTTTGTATTAAGTTATTATTTTGCATCTTAGCTACCCCTGAATCTAAACCTAAATGAAAAAAAAAATGAAGTATTGGGTAAAAACTTTCAGAGACTATGACACCATCAAGGATTATGACAAGTTGCTTTATAGTGATTATTCGCACAGCATTTACCATATTACTCAAATAGATTTGCATTAAATTTCCATTGAGTGTGTTAAAAAAGATACATTGTATAAACGTAAGGTAAATTTTATTGTTATAGAATGAAAAATATTATAATATTTTCTGGATACCAATTCCTTACTTCTGTGCTTATGTTGACTCACTTGTTATGGAGAATTTCCTTGATGATTCACGTTGAAGATAGGGTGTCCTTTTACGTGCAAAGGATTATTCTGAGGAAACTCGGATTTCATTCTACACTCATTCTAATCTTCCTTCAAAATCAAATAGAAATGGGCTCACATCTTCCAGACACCAGGAACTACTATACTTTGAGCTTTAGATGGATGACATTGTTACAGAGGTGGTTAAATATGGTAGCATAACCCAAGAGAAGCTCCTAAGCAATGGCAGGACCTCGATAGCACAACCAAAAGGGGCAAACATTTCAATTACAACAATGTCTTAATATCATTTGATATCTTCTCTGTCAATTTCACAACTAGAGAGATGATGATAGGTTGCTTGTCAACGGACCTGAGGGTGAACACTAAAAGATTCAATGTGTATGGTAAACTGCCACCAAGATATCTCCATTTATTCATCTTTTAAAAAAAGATTTCATGCATTTATTTGACAGACAGAGATCACAAGTAGGCAGAGAGGCAGGCAGAGAGAGGAGGAAGCAGGCTCCGTGCTGAGCAGAGAGCCTGATGTGGGGTTCAATCCCAGGACCCTGGGATCATGACCTGAGCCGAAGGCAGAGGCTTTAACCCACTGAGCCAACCAGGCACCCCTATTCATCTTTTCAACACGGGAACAGAAAATTAATACCATAGGCTATCTAACTTGTGATTCTTCTCTACTTGGGGATAAACATATTAAGGAAGTATGATGAGAGGACACAAAATCGAGAGGCCTGGTTCCGAGTTAACTAATTCTGAGAACTGGTTTTTTTTTAAGAATTTTTTTCATTTGAGAGCGAGAAAGAGTGAGCTAGAGAAAGTATGAGTAGAGGAAGGGGCAGAAGGAGAGGAAAACAGACTCCTGTGCTGAGAAGGGGCCCAACACGGGGCTCCATGCTGGAGCTCGATCCCAGAACCCCAGCATCACAACCTGAGCCCAAGGCAGATACTTAACCAACCGAGCCACCCAGGCGCCCCTAATTCTGAGAACTTAAGCAAAGCAATTAAATCACACCAGCTTCCTCTGCCCTAAAATGGTAATTACATTTGTCACACCTATCACACAGGATTATTGGGAGGGATTAAATGAAATCATGTAAATAAAGATAATTTGGAAATCAAAGAAATGATCAACAATTATAAGAACATTACCTTTCTATCCAGATTATTAGAGAGCAAACTCTTTCCATGAATAAACTGACCATGTAACAAAATACACTTACTAACTTCCATCACCATAGAAAGCACTGTCAGTGCTCCCACTGTAATGTAAAAATCACATTTATTCAAATACCAGCCTGGGAAACACTCCCCAAGTTGCCCACAAATATTTCATAATAATATCCAAATGGCTGAGGAATCTGGTATTTTCAAGTTTAATATTGTATGATGTATATATGTCAGAACTTGGGGAAAATTGTAGTAAAATTTATACATGATGTCCTCAGTATCCTTTTTTTCCCCTTGATTCTATCCTACTCCCTACCCTCTCACTATTACAACTCTATTAAACCTATTTTTTCATTTTATCCCCTTCCACAAGCAGAACCCCAGCAAATAACTAAGGTATCCCTGGTATTTAAAAAATTGATGTCATGTACATCTTGGCATAAATTAAAATCTCACGGACTCCTCAGTGGCTCAGTCAGTTAAGCATCTGCCTTCTGCTCATGTCATGATCCCACGGTCATGGGATTGAGTTCCACACCGTGCATCAAGCCTGCTTCTCCCTCTCCCCCTTGTTCATGTCTTCTCTCTCAATCTCTGAAATAAATAAATAATATCTTTTAAAAAATAAATAAAATAAAAAATAAAGTCTCGGGAGGGAGAAGAATTAAGTTTTATCTCTAAAACGTGGAGTAAACTAAAGCTTTCATGATCTCCTCCCCTAAGAATTTCAGCTCATTAGTAGGGGAGTAATCTTCTTCAGTGTAAAAACTGAAGTGGCAAAGGACCAGCCCATAGACTTTAAAAACACATTCTGTAAGCATATGAGATAAGCCTGATTCTGATGGGAAATCAAGGGCAAAACCTACTTTTTCTGTCATATCCCAACAATAGATGGGCCTCTGTAATTCCTGTCTGAACCATGTAATTTACAAAAGAACACTTATAAAACTACCAGCTTAGCTTGTTAAGGACAATCCAATTAGAAGCAGGATATTGCTGCTTGTTTCCTAGTTTTCCCTTATTCTGGGTAATTTGAGATGCCCACCCCCACAACACACACACACACACACACACACACACACACACACACC
Organism: Mustela putorius furo; assembly: GCF_011764305.1. Taxonomy (NCBI): domain Eukaryota; kingdom Metazoa; phylum Chordata; class Mammalia; order Carnivora; family Mustelidae; genus Mustela; species Mustela putorius. Next base: position 10,825,163 of record NW_025422049.1, read on the forward strand.
TGTAACCTCTCACCTCTCAACCATCCTCCTCAACCCCACTTACACAGGTTCCCTCCTAAAGAGCTTAATTTCTCCTGTTGCACCAAGAAGCAGTTATCCAGTTCTTGAAACTCTATCTGAACCCTGGATTTCCATCAATGCCTGTGTCTAATGCCTACCATCACATTTCATAGCAAACATAACTTTTCTGAGATATTTAAAAAATTAATAGTATAATGGGACACCTGGGTGGCTGATTTGGTGGGTGTCTGCCTTCAGCTCAGGCCGGGATCCAGCCCCACTTGGCTCCCCACTCAGTGGGGAGTCTGCTTCGTCCTCTGCCCCTCCCCCCTGCTCGTGCTCTAGCTCTCTCTCTCACTCCATCTCTGTCAAGTAAATAGTCTTTTAAAAAAAAATTAATAGTATGACTAAAACATCAGTAATCTTTCACATTTTGTAAAATTCAGCAAATCAATAATATTTCACATTCCCCAAAGTTTCTGAAAGTCACAATACTTAAGCAATAAGCAAAAGGATGAGACTTCATTGATTTATAAAGGAATAGGTACTTGGGAAAGCATGTGTTCTACACAGTGTCTTCAAGTTGAACTCTTGTTTTTAGAGGCCCAGAGAAGTAATAGTCATTAGTAGAGGGAAAGACCCGGAAGGCACCTTTCTCTCCTGCATATATAAATAGGAAAAAACACTTACAGGAAAATGCAAATTTTTCCTTTTATCTACAGCCATTCGCAAAGACAACAGATTTGTCAGAAACATCACTTCATAGCACAAACCAAGATTTTGGGGGAGAATTAGAGTGGATTTTTATTTGTGCTAACATAAAAGTAAAATCCTTACAAAGGGAGAGAAGAAGTAAAGAAATATAAATATATGATCATTAAAGTAAATAAATTTTCAGCAGAGACCATTGAAACAGTATTTCATAATTGAATAAATGCATTCTTGACCATAACCAAGATTACAAATTTTGAAACATTTGTAGCTAATATTTTGAAAGCACAACAATAAGCAACAATAATTATTAAGAACTTTTTCCCTGAAATAAAGAACTTTTTAAAAAAATGGTTTAATTTATGGCCAGAAACACAGACAGTTTACAAAATATTTCAATAATAAAAAGTAACCTATTTTCTGTATACACATTAAGCTGGTCTTTGAAAAGAAAGAAACTCAAAATCTGATTTTATTTTCTGTGTATTTTAATGTAATTATTTTCCAGTAAAGGATTCATAAACCACCTTTATTTCTAATTCTAACATAGATTTATATGAATGTGTTCATACGTATATAAATATATAGTTATATAATAATGTGAATTTGTCCATCTTGTTTTTTTAAAATATAATTAACTTTATAGGCATATTAAATAAGACAATGTGTAGGGTATGTTATGATCTTAATAAGGCTAATAATTTTTCTGATAAATTACAATATAAATCATACACATTATCTCATATGTATTCATTTCTAACTACTGTACCTAGTCTAAACTCAACCATTTATCTCTACCAGAACCAACCATTAAAACATCCTTCTTTACAGAGAAAACTAGAAGCCAGGAAGTCAAGAACTGCCTGGCCCTTTTTTTCACCATCATACATTTCATATTACTTACAAAATTATCAAGTTACAATAAACATATATATTAAAACTATCCAAAGACTTTATTTATCCTATCAGCTATTAGCTATTATAGAAATAAGGGACAAGAGTAAATGAAAAATCCTGTGTAAGGACCAATGTGTTATATACTTTTCTTACCTAGAAATTGTCCAAATACCCAAAGAATATTTATTAATTAGCTCAATTCAATATGAATTTAAGGACATAAAGTTAACTAAGGACATGGAATGTAGAATCGAAGCCAACACATTAAGACTTTATGATTTTAACATTATAAAAATTCACAAGACTGAGATTTTTAATATACTTATTATTGCAAATTCATTTAGTTCACAAAATTTTACATTTTAGTAATTCAAAACTGTGAGAACAATAATGACTATTTGACTTATAAAAGTAAGGAATTTAAATATTTTAAACCTCCATTAATTAAAGTCTTAAACTATCAAGAATATCATATCTTTATTATTTTTTAAAGATATTTATTTATTTATTTATTTGACAGACAGAGATGACAAGTGGCCAGAGAGGCAGGGGAAGCAGGCTCCCTACTGAGCAGAGAGCCTGATCTGGGGCTCAATCCCAGGACCCTGAGACCATGACCTGAGCTGAAGGCAGAGGCTTTAATCCACTGAGCCACCCAGGCACCCCATATTTTTATTATTTTTACATGATAGTGAAATCAGGGAGACAACAAAAAAATTGTCATTAAACTAAAATTAAGTCACTGTGATTTGTCCAAATTGTCTTCTTATTTGGAATATTACATGAATTATTTTCTGATACAATTCATAAAACTCTTTACTCTTGAAATCATCCCCAAAACAACTGAGTGTCTCATTTTTCTGCTTATTTCGTTAGCTAGCAACCTATGCCAATAGAAAATTTGGCATCTAATGAAGAGGAGATAACAAAATTAAAGGTTAATAATATGTGTAAAATTCATTCCATAATTTATTTTTGTTTTTCTGTTAATTTTTCACAAGTGGAGAGACTCCATACTTTTTTTTTTAAAGAATTATTTATTTATTTATTTACTGACAGAGAGAAACAGTGGGTAGGGGAAGAGGGAGCGAATCTTTCAAGCAGACACCTTGCTGAGCACAGAGCCCGATGTGGGACTTGATCTCATGACCTAGGAGATCATGATCTGAGCTAAAACCAAGAGTTGTACTCTCAAACAATAGAGCCACTCAGGTGCCCCAGGACTCTATAGTCCCAATTATTTATACCAGTTGTCATATTTTATTTACTTATTTATTTATTTATTTATTTATTCCAGTTGCTGTATTTTATTTTTATTTTTTCAAGATTTTATTTATGTATTTGAGAGAAAGTGAGAGAGAGAGCACAGAGGGAGAGGGAGAAGCAGATTCTCCACCAAGCGGGGAGCATGGGTTCAATCCAAGGACCCTGAGATCATAACCTGAGCTGAAGGCAGATGATTAACCCACTGAGCCACACACATACCCTTCCAGTTGTAGTGTTTTAAAAATCAGTTGTTAGTGGGTGATATCAACGAGATGATGGGACAAGAAAGCCCCAGGCCACAGACCCTTTTTACCCCATGGAGATATCAAACAACTACCGATTGACTTAAATAACTTTATAGGAACTCTGTATACCAATGAAAGATCTATAGCAACCATGTGATTGCGCAATCAAGAAAAAAACACATGAAAACTAGTGGGAAATTTTGCAGTCTTCTGCTCACTCTTGTCTTCCTCCCATGGGGGCATGCTTGAAAAATAGCAGCCCAATTCCTGGTTCCATCCATCCGGCAGAAGCAGAGGGAAACTTGTTTACAAGGATTTGGTGTGTCCTTGGGCTGTTGGAGTGACCGGTTTATGTCTTCCATGACTCGAAGCTCAGTTGAGGAACAGCAGAAACTTTTGGATCTCAGTCTGGAAGTCATGTGAGACAACAGAGAGTATCTTGGCATGCAAACATTACAGAGGGGTGCAGACCTGTGGATGTCTGTGAGCCAGAGAGTCTAAGTAGAGGAATACAATAGAAATTCTAAAGTCCCAAGATGCTCAAATGAGACTTTGGGGAAACTGAGACATTTAAAAGCAGCTGGGGAAAAAAATTAGAAATTAAAAAAGTACACACAGAGACTCACAAAAAAACACATCCCCATAGAAGCCCCAGGCTGATCCCAAGGCTCAGGGTCCCTCTAAATAGTGAAGGTCTTCCATGTCAGTCTTTAAAGACTAGAAGAGGTGGGCATTTTCCCAACTGCCTGATTTTCAGCAAGGTATCAAAAAGCATACAAAAAAAAAAAAAAACAAGAAAATGTGGCCCATTCAAAGGAATACAATAAATCTCCAGTAGTCATTTCTAAAGAACATATGCATCAGACTTACTACACAAACATTTTAAAAGATCTATCTTAAGTATGCTCAAAGTGCTAAAGGGAAGCATGGACAAAAACTACAGAAATTCAGGTAAAAGATATATAAACAAAATGAGAATATCAACAAAGATAGAAATAATAAAGTATCAGAGTCTGGAGCTGTAAAATACAATCACCGAACTGAAAAATGTACTAGAAAAATATTCAAAAGAAGACTCAAACAGGGAGAAAAAAAGGTCAGTGAAGTTAAAGACTTTAGAAATAAATGAGTCTGAGGAGTAAAAAGAAAAAAGGACTGATGAAAAGTGAACAGAGACTAAAGGATTCATGATACAGTGGAGTGAAACAATGCACACATTAGGGAAATCCCAGAAGAGGAGGGATAGAGAAAGGCGAAGACACATTATTTGAAGAAATAATGACATAAAATTTCTCAAATTTAAGGTAATATGTGAATATACAAACCCAAGAATCTTAACAATTCCACTTAAGGTTAACCCAAATAGTCCAACACTGACACCATTATAATTAAACCTTTGAAAACCAAAGAAAAAAAATAGTTAAAATAGCAAGAGAAAAGTGACTCATCATGTACAAGGAATCCCCAGTAAGAATATGGGTGGATTTCTCAGAAGAGACCTTGCAGGCCAGGAGGCAGTAATATGATGTATGTAAAGTGCAGAAAGAAATAAACTGCCGTGTAAGAATTCTACATCCAGTAAATACATCTGTCAATAATATGGGAAAAACTAAAACATTTCCAGAAAAAATCAGAAAGAGTTCATTATGAATAGAAATGCTACAGAGGGGCACCTGGGTGGCTCAGTCAGTTAAGTGTCCAACTCTTGACTCTTAATTTCCACTCAGGTCATGCTCTCAGGGTCATGGGATGGAGCCCTATGTCAGGCTCCACACTCAGTGTGGAGTCTGCTTGAGATTGTCTCTCTCCCTCTCTCTTTAAAAATAATATTAATAAATAATGCTAAAAGAAATACTAAAAAGAATCCTTAAAATTGAAATAAAAGTCACTATATAGGGGCACTTGGGTGGCTCAGATGTTTAAGCATCTGTCTACAGCTCAGGTCATGATCCCAGAGTCCCAGGATCAAGCTCCCTGCTCAGCAGAGAGTCTGCTTCTCCCTTTCTCTCTCCCTCTGCCTCTCCCTCCTGATTGTGCTCGCATTCTCTCTCCCTCTCCCTCTCTCTTTCTCTCTCTCTCTCAGACAAATACATAAAATCTTAAGAAAAAGGATGCTAGATAGTAACTCGAAGTCATATGAAAACATAAAGCCTCCTAGTAAAAGCAAATGCCTGGGCAAATGTAAAAAAACAACAAAAAATACTGTATTATAGTGATTTTGGTTTGTAACTCCACTTAACTATTTTCTACAGGATTTAGAAAGACAAAATCTACCCACTATGTAAGTGGGTATCCAATATATAAAAGATATAATTTGTGACATCGATGACATAAAGTGGAAGCAGGAAGCAGAGTTGTAAAAGAGTAAAGTTTATGTATGCAATTGAAGTTAATTTTGTGTCAATTAAGACAGATAATCATAACATTAGGAGGTTATATGGAACCTCCATGGTAACCATAATAAAATATATGTTGACTATACACGAAAGGAAATAGGAAGATAATCAAAATGCATTACTACAAAAAACTGAACTAAAGATAAAGGAGGTAAACAGTCATGGAGAAAAGGAGGGACAAAATTGATAAAATATGTAGAGAAAACAACAACAAAAAATAAAGTGATAAAAGTAAATGCTTCCCCACCAGTAATTACTTCACATCCAAACAGATGAAACACCCCATCAAAAAACATATATTGGCAGAATGGATTAAAAGCAGAATCCAAGCATGATACCTGGTGATTCACAGACCTGTACCCCTGGGGATAAAAATATATGTTTATAAAAAATAAAAAATTATTTAAAAAAAAGCAGAATCCAAGTCTATGTTGTCTAAAACGGAGTACTTTTAGGTATAACATGCAGAGATTGATAGTAAAAAGATGAAAAAAGATATTTCATGCAGTAATCAAAAGGGAATATAAAGTTAAGTTGTTGATTCTTTAAAAAGATTACTATTTATTCATTTGAATGAGCTAGCACAGCAAGCAAGAACACAAGTTGGCAGGGAGGGCCAAAGGGAGAAGCAGGCTCCCCACTGATCACGGAGCCCAATGCGGGGCTGTCCCTGGACCCTGGGACCATGATCTGAGCCAAAGGCAGACGCTTAGCCAACTGAGCCACCCAGGTGCCCCTAAGTTGTTGATTTAAGTCCTTTTTCTAAAAAAAAGAAAGCATTTAAACCTATCAATTTCCTGCCCTGCACTGATTTTGCTGCATTCCATAAGTATTAGTATATTGTATATTCATTTGCATTTGCATCAAGATAGTTTCTAATTTCCTTTCTAATTTCTTCTTTGACCCATTGGTTGTTTAATAGTGTGCTGTTTAATTGCCACAGATTTGTGAATTGACCAGTTTTCCTTCTGCTGTTGATTTCCAGTTTCATCCGTTGTGATTGGAAAAAAGTACTTTGTATGATTCAATATTTTTACATTTATTAAGACTTGTTTTGAGCGCCTGGGTGGCACAGTTGGTTAGGCGTCTGCCTTCAGCTCAGGTCATGCTCCTGTGATCCTGGGATCAAGACCCACATTGGGCTCCCTGCTCTGAGGAAACCCTGCTTCTCCCTCTGCTTCTCCCTCTGCCTCTGCCTCTCTCTCTGTCTCTCATGAATAAATAAATAAAATCTTAAAAAAAAAAGACTTATTTTGTGGCCTTTTGGTCTATCCTGAAGAATGTTTTCATGTGAACTTGAGAGAAACATGCATTCAGCTATTTTTAGAAAAATAACAGAACTATAAGAAAAGGTAGAAGCAACATAGTGTCCATCAATGGATAAATGAGAAAACAAAATGTAGCATATATATACTGAAATATGCTTTTAAAATTTTATTTATTTATTGACAGAAAAAGAGGTAACAAGAGAGGGAACACAAGCAGGGGGAGTGGGAGAGGGAGAGGCAGGCTTCCCACTTAGCAGGGAGTCCAACATGGGGCTGGATTCCAGGACCCTGGGTTCATGACCAGAGCCAAAATCAGGTGCTTAATGACTGAGCCACCCAGGTGCCCTATACTGTAGAGTATTATCTGGCCTGAAAAAGGAATAAAATTCTGACACACGGTACAGTATGGATGAAACTTGAAGACATTATGTTAAGTGAAATAAGCCAGTCACAACATGACAAATATTGTGTCATTCTACTTCTATGAGGTAACTATTCTATCCAAATCTGTAAAAACAGAAAGAAAAATGGTAGTTTCTAGGGGCTGAGTGGAGGGAAGATTCGGCATTTAGTGTTTAAGCATATAGGTTTTCAGTTGGGAAAGATGAAAAAGTTTTGGACATGGGTGGTGGTGATGAGTTGCACAACCATGTGAATGTACTTACAGCCATAGAAGTGTGTCCTTAAAATTGTTAAAATGTTAAATTCTATGTTTTGTATATTATACTACAATAAAAAATAAATGAAAACCTCCGTGGTTAGAAGAGTACTTTAATGTGCTTGATGAGAATATTTTTAAAGGTTTTTAAAGTGTTTTCTCAGATACCAGTAGGGTCAAAATTCAAAACGCTTTTGTTAGAGACAATGTTACTGGGCTGCACTCAATTTTATTTGATGAAACAAGAAAGTTAGATGTCAATATAGCCATAGTAACATTCCAAAGGAAGTGTTGTTACCCAGCCATTAAATATTAAAATCCTTCCATGCTCTATTCTCTCTTTGTATGTCCTACACCGACATGAGGGAATTTCTTCCATATCTAGAGCTTCAATTATCATTTGTATGTAGATGCTTCAAAAATTTATGTCTTCAGGGGCGCCTGGTGGCTCAGTGGGTTGAGCTTCTGCCTTTGGCTCAGGTCATGATCTCGAGGTCCTGGGATCAAGCCCCGCATCAGGCTCTCCGCTCAGCAGCAGGCCTGCTTCCCCCTCCCCTGCTGCCTACTTGTGTGCTATCTCTCTCTGTCAAATAAACAAAATCTTAAAAAAAAATTATGTCTTATCTCCCCAAGCTCAACTATTTCATGTCTCAGTGTCACCTCAAACTCAACATGTCCAACACTAAATTCATGATTAGTAATCCCATACATGGTTATCTCCCATCCATCTAATTGAATAAGCCCTAAAGCCAGGAGCATCATTCTCCTTTATATCCCATATCTTATTAGAAACTCCTGTGCCACCCACCATGTACTTCTTCCTACCACTTATCTCATTAGCACTTTTACATTCATTTCTGTGAGTGTTTGATTAATATCTGTCTCCCACACTACAGTGCACATTCCAGGTGAACAGAGACCTTATTTTCGCTCATAATCATATTATTAGGGTCCGTGATCAAAGGAACGAGACTGATAGAAAGTGAAGGTCAAACAAAGTTTTATTTCGCGCCAAGCATCAAGAATCAAACTGACCGGTCAGGGCTGTCTCTTACAAAAAGGTGACGACGATGATCCCAACAAGGTCACTCCCAAGAAGGCCGCTCCAGAGGAGGCTGCTCCACAGATGAGGCTGCTCCCCCTTCAGAGCCACTCCCAAGAAGAGGCCACTCCCAGGACAAGGCCGCTGCTGGATGAGGTCGCTCCCCGGATAGGGCCGCTCCCAGGAAGAGGCCACTCTGGAGGAGGCCGCTCCAGACAACGAAGAGGCAACGATGACAGCAATGATGACAAGGAGGACAACCCTGATGACACAGACTCTGCTCCCCATAACGCCACGCTGACAAGGCTGCCACCCAGAGGAGGCCACCGCTGCGGACAAGGCTGCTCATGGCTCAGGGTGGCGAGGCATTTTGCAGTGAGGCTGCTGGCGGCTAGGGGCCATTGGCGTCTCAGGACCACTGGCATCTCGGGGCTGCAGACGTGGATACTGCTGACAGCTGGACCGCTATGGTCTTAGGACCGCTGACGTCTAGGGGCTGCAGGTGCAGACAGCTGGCACCCGCTGATGTCCCCGGACCACCGGAGGTGGGACTGCAGGCGGCTGGAGGCCGCGGGCAGCTCGGGGCCTCAGGCAGCTCAGGGCCCTCGGAGGTGGGGGCCGCGGGAGGCTGGAGGCCGCGGGCGGCTCGGGGCCGCTGGAGGCGGGACCGCAGGCGGCTCGAAGCTGTAGGTGGCTCGGGGCCGCCAGAGGCAGGGCCGCCAGAGGCAGGGCCGCAGGCGGCTGGAGGCTGCGGGTGGCTCGGGGCCCCCGGAGGCGGTACCGCAGAAGGCTCGGGGCAGCGGGAGGCAGGACCGCAGGCTGTTCGAGGCCACAGGCAGCTCGGGGCCACCAGCGGCGGTACTGCCGGCAGTGGTTAGAGCTCTTACAAGAGCTGTTACAGCTCTTCCTCTCCCTCGGACTCTTCCTTCTGCTCCCACAGTGGACGGCTCTCCTCCTCTCCTGCTAGCCTCACACGACAACCTTTATGGGGTTGGTTGAGCCGGGCCCCTACACAGGTGGCCAATCGGATCTCCATTAACCCTAATGGATATATGCATGCCCCACCGATTGGACATCTCCACCCGGCCTGCCCCGCCCCTACACCCGGGGTCCACAAGCAAGTTCCTCTGGGAGGGGCAGGCCCTTACAATATCCCCAGAATTTATCACAGTGCCTGTCTTTACAGGAGTATTTAATCCATACTTATTGAATAAATAAATCTTTAAGCTTTGAACTCATAATTAGGAAATAAGTTTGATGTGAAAAATTTGTAAATAATTCCTTTCTTTCCTATCCATATGAAGATGTGAGTCTTTCCCCCAAGCAGTTAGGGGTTGTAGTTTGACATTCATCTTGAGATTACCCTGGTTATTGCTTTTAGTTCTGAGTTTTTAGTTCAGTGTCATCTATGCAGGTTTCTTGAAACATTTCCTGTTGAGTATAACGATTCTTATATCTGTTACTTCTCATTAATATTAATCTAAATTTACTGTTCAATTCCTTGAGTGGAAAATATTAAATACTCAATGCTTACAAGTCAGAAAGTACAGGTAGAGGTCCTGAGGATGGGGAAGAGGGCAAGGGAATGAGGGAGTTTACCTCAGGACCCAACTCTGGGATTTGGGGCTTGTTTTTGCTACTGGTCTCAAATGAGTTTACTTTAGTACCTGATTCTGTTTCTGCATACCTGAAAGTAGACACAGTATTAAAAAATACCTGTAGTACAAAATTATTGTGAGAATTATATGAGAGAATGTCTCTAGAATTACTTTTTAAACTTTACAGTGACACTAATGTACATAATTAGCCCAATGGCGAACGGGGTCAGAGTGAATCCTAAAATAGCAATGGGACTGTGGGAAAGGTTTTCCGCAAAGACTTACGCGGTTTGTGGGTAACTACTTTTCACAGTACATTTCCATCTCGTTTCTGACCTTGTTTTTGAAATGAATAATGGAGTGGTTGCAGCAAAGACAAAGATAATTTAAAAGAGATAAAAAGGAGGGAGGAACAATTTCAAAATCTTGTATTTAACCAATGAATTTGGAGTCTGTATTTCTACCGTGTTTCAGCTTCCTGGACATCCCGACTGCCCCAGGTGTCTCTCAGTGCCCTCCCTGCCTACCGACCTGACAGCACAACCAAGTAGGCAGACATCATGCCACCTGCTTATGGGTTTTACGTCATCAAATTGTGACGCAGCGCCCTCACGTAGGTGCTCCACTGTGACATCACCTGCCCTTTGCAGTATATAAAGCCGGAAGCGGAAGCGTCCTCCAGCTGCACCAGGCAGTGTGGGATGCTTAGCATCGTTGCCCGTGGCTTCCCTAGTCCGGGCGACTAGTGTCCCCCTGCTTCCCAACTGCCAGCCGAGTGCCTCCGTACCCGAGAAGAGAAAAAGAGGTGGAAGAGGAAACATGAATATGCTGTTGCTTCTACTGAGCGGCATTCTGTTTGCTTTTCTGTTTGTCTTCTTGAAAAACCGCTTTCAGGTAAAGCGTGTAGGAGAAGTTGGAATTAGATGAAGTTAGATGGTTCATGGATGGGAGGTGTATGTCTGAGAGAATAGAAAGGTACTAAAATAGTAAAATAAGGGTAAGGGAAGATCATTTCATTCCTCTTCTCTTGCAAGAGCCCCAGATGTTTACCCCCACTCTTTGTTCTTATTGACCAATGACTGGGTAGCTGTGGTCTGCTTGAAAAAACATTGAGTGATGTGGTGTGCTTTTCACCCACTTGAAAAGTAGAGCTGAAAGTGCCTGTTTCCCACCACTTCTATTTTAGGAATCTATACCTTCTCTCTCTTCTCTAGCTTCTACTACAGGCTTTATGTTTGTTTGCCTCTTTTCCCCATGGTTTCAACCATCATTATGACAGGTATTTGGGCTTTCACAAATAATTCAGGTCAGAATGTGGGTTTCCTGGTGATATTGAAAGCTGCAAGTGACTTTGATCTTTAGTGATCCTTTTAGTTAAGGATTAGGGTCCAGGTATAGACCTACTTTTCTGTCCAAGAAATGCAAACCAAAGATAGGACAATTTTGATATTTAAAGGTTACTTTCATATACATTTTTTTCAGTGTTTTGGAAGGGCATATTTCCAGATCAACATTGTTCAACAGATTTTCAATCTCTAATTCTTAGGGGAGGACAATCAGTTTATTTTGGTAACCAAGACTAAGCATGTTATTTAGTAGTACTGTAGACCCTTGAGCAACATAGGTTTGAACTCCATGGGTCTTTACTTTCTCTCTCTCTTTTTTTTGGATACAGTACTTCAAACGTATTTTCTCTTATGATTTTCTTAACATTTTCTTTCCTCTAGCTTACTTTATTGTACAAATACAGTATATAACATATACAAAATATGTGTTAATCAGCTGTTATCTGTAAGGCTTCTGGTCAACACTAGGCTATTAGGGTTAACTTTTGGGAGAGGCAAAAGTTATACATAGGTTTTTATACAGAGAATCGATGTCTTTAACGCCCCCTCCTTGTTCAAAGGTCAATTGTATTTGGAAATTGCTAAATTCAATAAACTACATATGTATAATTTTCTTCCCTTACAGAGCAGCGTTGGTGAAATGTCATCAAATTCGACTTCTCTTGCACTAGTAAGACCAACCTCTTCTACTGGGTCAACTAAGAGCAATACTGATAAGAGTCTTTCAGTCATCAGCCTCTCTCGGGATATCTTAATTAATTCCCCACACATGATAACCATGCAGAAGCGAATACTGGTAAACCTCAGGATCGTGGAATACAAGCTGGCTGAATTGGAACATTTCCTAGTTATCAAGGGCTTAAATGGTGCATTAGTTAACTGGAAATCTGACAGGCTTAGAGAATGTCATAACAGTGAAGGCAATCATTAAAGGCACTTTGAGTGAATTCATTTGATTATACGTGTTTATACCAAATGAATTGTTGAAAAGGGGGGAGGGGATGCCAAGTCAGGTACAAAATCCAGACATTTATCAATTTGCTTTTACTGACATTTAAAGAATCGATTACATATTTTATATACTTACACATTTATATATTTTATATATATATATATATACAAGTTTGATAAGTTTATAAACATGTATAAACATATATATGTGTGTGTATATATATATATATGTTTTACTGGGGAAGGAATGAAAGTACAGTAGAGAAAGAAACAGTTCCTAAGTTTTGCATTAAAAAATAAGCTACAGCAAAAAGAATATAGTTGAGATATGGTGATTTCCATTTCACTCACACGTGAAAAATAGTTTTGGTGTACAACACAATATTGCAGATGTCTTTTTGCATTCAAGTAAATGGGATTTGATGGAACTCTATTATACAGAATACTCTCTTACCACTGTCAAATCTGTAATAAGAGCTATCATTGAGCACCCTAAAATATGCCAGGCACTGTTAAGATCTGGCCTTAGACACTTACGAAGATAGTCACACAAACTCTTCACTCTTTGTAGTCAACTCTTGAAGGGGTTTTCTTCCCCATCACCCTCTCCTCTACCAATTTGATAGAAATGTGCCTAAATCTTCCCTGAATTACAAGAATCACCTATAGAAAAGGGCATACCTTTTTCTATTGGGTGGAAAATTGACACCCCAGATAGCACCAAAATAGAATGATAGAATGCGTGTAATGTAATATGGGTTAAAATGAAGAAAAAGTGTTTCTTAACTCTAGTCAGTCATCTATTTCAAATATTTTATAAAATCCAGTGTAACCGAGGAATTAACAATCTGTTGACGTTCACTAATGGCATTTGACTTACCCTCAGAATCCTCAGAATATCTAACACACAGGTTCATTTTATATATGTGTACATAGCTCACTGAGGTGGTTCCATTATAGGCCTGTTTACCTACCTTCGTGCCCCTTCTCCCCAAAATAAATTACCAGTATAAATTAAATACAAATACATTAATCCCTTACTCCTTTAATCTTTGATCAAAGGGAAGAGGAAAATAAATTTAAAAGGTATCAGAAATTAAGGTTTATTCCTCACTTGCTGAGGACAAAAAGCCAGAAGTAGTAGTATCTGTGGTTCTTAAACATTTTTGAGTCACAGATCTCTTTGGTATTCTTATGAAAACTCAAGACTCTCTCCCTAGAAAAATGCATGTACACATTCACATGGAAAAATATTGTGTATAATGTTGGTTTCATATGTTCTCTGAAGCCCAGGATAAGAGCCTTAAGAACAGCTGAGAAGTTTCTTACATATTTAGGCACTGTTCACTATCCTAGGCTCTGATGTTTAAACCAGTGGTCAATAATATCAACATATAAGCCTATTAATGACACGTTTTCATTATCTTTTTTAAATGAAACTGGGACATAGGATTTTGTAATTTGCCTTCTCTCATACTTGACAAGTTTGACAAGTTTATCTCCTTTAAGTGTGTCAATAAATTATCACCTGTAAGTAGAAACTTACTCAAATAAGACAAAAATCATTTTACCTGATCTATTAATGATATATTACCATCGTAAGATCTTAGATTTGATTGAAAGTCATCTCCTCATTAGTATTTTGTCCCATGTTCTATTTGGAAATCTAGATTTCAGAGAGCACAATTAACAACTCTTAGTTTTGTGAAACAGTAGAAATTAGGTGGGAGACATATTCTTCCAAGTATAACCTAAGGAAGACATTATTTGGGGCAAGAAGTACTCAAAGCTCCAGGATTCCATTTGCTAGATTTATCATTTACTGGCCATAGAATTCTTATTTTCCTGTCTTGTTTCACTATTTGTAAGTAAAGAACAATAACCACTAAGTTCACATAGAAAAAGCAAAATTTTAGATATATTTGGATCAAAAGTATTAAACTACAGTGCTCATATATACAGTACATCTTTTCATCTATTGTATAGCATTTCTAGTTAAATGAGGCCTTCAATTTAAACACTTTTTTGTGTGAAGGTTTTTTTTAAATATACTCGTTTATTTTCCCCAGCTTTATGGAAAAGAAAGATTGTATACTAAGAAAATATAAGCAAATTGTATTTTAAAACTTATATAATAGAAAATATAACAATTTTCTAAATAACTGGCTCAAAATAAAGTATTCGGTGTGTTAGAAAAATAAGGTAATATTTACAAAAGTGTTACTATGACACAGAGACAGCTATATGTGTGTTATACAGATAGATAATCTAAAAAATATAATAATCACATTGTTAAATATTAGTAGATTCACATTATATTACATTCTTAATAAATGGGGGGGAAAGCTTACACTATCTTGAGCATAGTATATACATTTTTCTACTAAGTTAACATAAAAATAAATAAAATTTTCCTCTGTTCTAAAATAATCACATTGTATGACCACATATTTTTAAAAATTGGATTTCATTCTGGTTTTCTGCTGCCACTAACTGTAGGTATTTCATGGTCAGTCTCTTTTTTAGGATCTACCATATCTTTATATCTCTCCCCACGATGTCGTTCCAGGTATGGACCCCAGTTAGAAGCTGGTCTGCAGCAGTTTACAATGCGCTAAAAAGAAAAAAACCTTGTTTCAGACCATAAGTGTTATAATCTGTAAACAAGCAAATACCAAACCATATTATTAAGTTTCTTTGCTAACCAAAATGAAATAGGAACCATAGAAACGTTAAAAAAAAAAGAAGTGTTCATCAGAATTCTTAATAGAGTATACTAAAAAAAAAGATACCCAAATTTAACCGTAACAAGAATTACATGAACTACGAAACCAGAATAACTGATGAATATGTAAATTATTTTAAAAGAAAGTGTATGAGCCTTTAAACAACGGAATCAATCCACATATTTTCACTGAATTGTCTGACATTTCTGTCCTGCCCCTAGAGGGAGGGTTAGGTGAGGATTTAAACAAGTGTATACTTGGGAGGTTTCAAGAACCAAACTAAGGGAGCTCCAGGGTCAAACCATTGATCAGGGTGGGCTTGGGAAATTATCTAAAAATTTGACTCCTGAGAATTTATCCTCGTCATTGTCCTAGTGAGATGTCATAATCAACTCCATCTGCCTACACCTCCATGCAAGAAGGGTCACTCTGGGTCTAGACTGGGTTTGAAATAATTTACCAGTTTTTTTCCAGTCTAAACACACTATGAGCACATGTATCATAACCAGACAATGTATTTGAAGATTATAGATATAAAGCAAAATGTTCATTTGCTTTGCACCATCCTCAGGGACAACTCAGTACAAGTATAAATATAACTTCTACATGCTAAGCACTCTCATAGTGCCTGAGGATGTAGCAGCAAGCAACCTAAGACTCTCCCTGAAGGAGTTTAGAGGCTAGTATGAGACACACAAATAGATACGTGGCATAAAGCTATGCTATGCACATGGTAATGAGATGATTATACCAGGTGTAGAAGTT
Organism: Mustela putorius furo; assembly: GCF_011764305.1. Lineage (NCBI taxonomy): Eukaryota > Metazoa > Chordata > Mammalia > Carnivora > Mustelidae > Mustela > Mustela putorius. The sequence continues at coordinate 10,841,032 of NW_025422049.1, forward strand.
GCCTAAAGGTTCATAATCCCATATTACCACCATATGAGTAATTTTCACTTTGATAAGGGCTTTCTATAAAGTATAAATAATATAAATGTGCTTACTTGAAAGATATTTCCTTCAGCTTGAATTATTTTTATGACGGCCATAATTGGAATCCAAATAATGCAGAAAATAATCATACACCAGCCTAGAGCAACTCCCCAGTCAGGGTATAGAATTTTGGCATACTCGGGCCTATGAAATTTCACCAGTGACCAGATCAAAATTGCCTGTGAAAGTAAAATATGAAGAGACAATGCTGAAGATTAGACTTTGTTGCCCTAATGATTTCAATTGCACTAATGATTAAGAATTTAATCCCATTCCTTAGAAATAGTCTATCAAAAGCAATTAAAATGGAGATATAGTCAAGCAACTAAGATAATCCAGTAACTAGCCAGAAGATAATACTAAATGAACTGATCTAAATAACTTGCATTTGGCTTTGAATAGATTCTTCCAAAATGAGCACCTCCATATATTTATAAAAGATAGAAATACTGGTCCAACATGTTTTTCAATAAACTACTTTACCATGAAATATTTCAGATTGAAAATAAAATAATATCTGAACAATTTGCACAAATGAACTTTTAACTTTCACTTATAACAGTATGGTTTTATTCTATGCTATAAGCTAGCCAGCATATAAATTCAAGGAAAACATAAAGTACCCTTTAGTGAAAATGCTTTGCTCCTTGCTTAGCAGATGTTTCTATTATTTCCCACTGCACAGAGCACCCCTTACTCCACACCCAAAACACAGACACACTCACACGCTACTGGTGCATATTTGCTAAAGCACACTTCACTTCCAGCCTCTCTTTGAGAGAAAAACAAACTCACTGGGTAAAACAGTGAAATCTGAATCTTAACAAGGAAAAAATTTGTAAGCCAAGGCAAAAAACAAACAAACAAACAAAAAATCTCTTTAAAAAAACCTACTAGTTGGGCGCCTGGGTGGCTCAGTGGGTTAAAGCCTCTGCCTTAGGCTCAGGTCATGATCTCAGTCCTGGGATGGAGCCCCACATCAGGCGCTCTGCTCAGCAGGGAGCCTGCTCCCCCCTCCCCCCACTCTGCCTGCCTCTCTGCCTACTTGTGATCTCTGTCTGTCAAATAAATAATAAAATCTTTTAAAAAGAAACCTACTAGACATGTTGCAGCATTAAAACTAATTATTTAGAAATCTGTAAAGCAAACAAAAGAAAGTAAACAAGAACCAGAGTCATCTAGTAGTTTCTCTAAATTATTAACTGTCTAGGTTTTACTAAAAGTGAGGAAATGGAATGTAAGAATTTTTATCAAATAGATATTCGAGTTTAATTTTAAAATAGATTAATCCTACTTAATTACAGTAATTTAGATGTATTTCCCAGTTACCATAATTTTTTACATAGCTACAAGAGAATGGATGAGGGATGCTGGAGTACCTATGACTTCACATCCTTTTATACAAAATAGATGATAATGTATACCATTTAATATTTAATGCTTTTACATTTGAAATTAAATCCAGTTGTCAAAGCTATATAGTCAATAAAAACTAGCTGGCTAAAACATCTAGTGAGAGCTTCTTAATTGATAAAGGGTTTATTTTATTATGGGGAATTGTCAGAAGAGGAAAACAATCTTTAATACCACTGTCTAAATCATTTAGTTAGAATATGGAGCATCCAAAATATTTTAATTCAGTACATCCAGTCCCAAACTTCTCCCTGCTTGAAGCTGACCTTAAAAAATATGAGAAAAAATAAACTTAACACCCTCTAAAACAACAATAATACTTCAGGTGTGAAGCAAATTCTGGATCAAATTATTTAATGTCCTTTCCTGGGAAAAGCTCTGAGGCATGGAGACAATGAGAACCAAAACACATCCTCTGTGAAGCTTTGTGACTCCCACGCCTCCACCATTGCAGTAATTCTCCATCCTATTAAGTGTTTATTTTATTATTGACTGCCCTGAAGTGTTATTTAACGACATCATGTCTATATGCCGGGTCTCTCTTTCCCTCAGTTCATAAATAGCACCAACTGTTGAATTTAACATAAACTATTGCCTCTGTTGAAAGGGGTGAGTTTCTTTTAGTAATTTCAGATAGCAAATCCCTCCCATAAGGAAAAAAAATAATGCATTAAAATGTGAGTGTTTCTTAGCAATTAGTATATTTATTTATTAAGATTTATTTTATTTATTTATTTGACAGACAGAGATCACAAGTCAGCAAGGGGCAGGCAGAGAGAGAGGAGGAAGCAGGCTCCCCGCAGAGCAGAGAGCCCAATTCGAGGCTCGATCCCAGAACCCTGGGATCATTACCTGAGCTGAAGGCAATGGCTTAATCCACTGAGCCACCCAGGTGCTCCGCAGTTAGTATATTTAGATCACAGGCCTTGAAGATTTAGATCACTGGGCCTTAGCAGAGAACTTAGGAACATTGCAGATAACTCAGCATACTTTTTAGGGAACGGCAGACAAATAATTTATTTTTATTTATTCTACTGATAATTTTTATTTATTTATTTATTTATTTAAAGATTTTATTTAATATTTGACAGAGAGAAATCACAAGTAGTTGGAGAGGCAGGCAGAGAGAGAGAGAGGGAAGCAGGCTCCCTGTGGAGCAGAGAGCCCGATGCGGGACTCGATCCCAGGACCCCGAGATCACGACCTGAGCCGAAGGCAGCGGCTTAACCCACTGAGCCACCCAGGCACCCCTCTACTAATAATTTTTAAGTACGTAAGACCTTTAAGTCTATAGGAGCCTGTTCATTTTCTCAAATTGTAAGTGTTTAAACCTAGAGCCTCAAAGACAATACTGCAAAGGCGCTTTAACTGAGGCAACTTGCAGTCATAAAGCAAAAGTTGGAAGTCATTAATTTATGATACTAGTTTGCCTTATTGTCTTCAATTTGAATTATTCAAGTTTATCTTAGAAATGTTCAAATATATACATATCATTGGTACCAAATTCATGACATACTAATACTTACAATCAGAAGAAGAGGTGTAATGACAAACCAGCAGGCTCTCCACCATAGCCAGAATATCCACCTTTTTGCTCCAATCATCATTTCGATATCTTCAATAAATCTGTTCCCGCCTTAGACCAAAAAAAAAAAAAAAAAAAAGTGTATTCAGTTCTTGCTCATGTTTTCCTCCATTAATCATTGTGGCCCCAAATTATCTTTCTGTCTAAACATTTTCTTATACTATAGCAATGAAGTACACACCTTTAACTACATTTTATTCCTAATCAATTTTTCCAGTAATATTCTACTTTACGACTTTAGTAAACATAATAAAAATAATCACACTAAATTATTTTAATAAGATGTGTAGATAATTCTGTAGTTACTATGTACCATAAATCCAGATGATCCCTATTATTTCCAGTATAGCCGCAATCAAAATGCCCCATCCAGCACAGAAGTGGTCAATCAGATGCACCCAGTAAATTCCAGCCTACAAAAAAAAAAAAAAATTACATCTAAGTATATTTTTAATTATTTTTATGACTGATGAAGTCTTTATATCAAATCTATTCATTTGACCTTAACATGTGCTTCTTGGTTTCACCTGTGCTAAGATGTGAAAAAGGAGTATTTTCAAACGTAAACACAAATGTGGCTTTAAATATCAAAAAGGATGCACCTTTCATCCTATACTGAGTCACTGGGGAAAAAAGCATTGAGAATAGTTGGTCAAAATGATATGCAGTGTCTGTGTGCTGTGTGGTAGTTGCCAAAAAATACAGTATGTGTTTAAAGTCTATAACTTTAATTGTAATTGGGGAATTGTCCATTATTGGGTCTCCTGCCCTCTTCATAGTATACTTAGCTATCGAAATGTACTGCAATGGGGAAAAACTCTGGGCTAAAAATCAGAAAATCCTGAGCGGAGTCAGACTTGGACTTGTCTCTAACATCCTGTTGAACGTTTGTTTTCCTCATTTAGATTATTAAGTACATTGCAACTAATGATTTGTCTATGAAAAAATACTGTAGTAATACCTGAGTTACACAGACGAGACCAAGGAGAAACAAAACCAAGCAGCAACCCAAAGTTATAGGAACTCTCATTTTCTTCATCACTTTGGGAAATAAATCTTGAATTGTTGTCGTAATTGTTTCTTCAGAAGGGGAAAAAAATGACATGTCATAGGTCAACTCATTTGCCAGTAATTTTAATCAAATAATTCAACTTCTATTAATCAAATTTACAAATATATGCTGAAAATATACTCTGGGTCCTATTCCTTTTGTTTGTTTGTTTGTTTTCCCCTAAATGAAGTGCTTTCTGTATTTATTTTTAAGTTTTATTTTATTTAAATTCAATTAACTAGTCTCAGAGGTAGAGTTCAGTGATTCATCAGTTGCCTATCACACCCAGTGCCTACCCCTTGCTTTTAAAAATCCATAGGGTTCTCTCTCGGCAGTCACCAGTTGTTGGTTCAGATAAAAACCAAATGCTGCTCTCTTTCTTTGTTGTTTTTAGTCTGTTTTACAAGGTTTTGATAATAACTACAAGGTAACAGATCCCTGAGGGCTGATGTAGTTTGAAAGAGGATTATGGGAAAGGAAGAATTCTAGGAGAACTTTTTAAAAAGGTGAATATTTGAATAAATGGCATGGAAACAGAAAGGCCTTCTAGGTTTAAGAAATAAATATGTTCATGAAACAAAGTACTGACTGAAAACAGAAGGATGTGGGGGTGAGAGGATTAAGATACAAGCTGAAATTTCCAAGGCTTTGAAAGTCAACTGGAGGAGCCCAGACTTTATACTGTATCTTAGTCAATTATTAAAGTGTGTTATGTAAGACTGATCTGATGAATAATGTTTTGGAACGTCTAGGTGTGTACCATGGGGGAAATTCCCTATATGTACATAGAGCCACGTGCAAAAATAATCATTGCAGTAGCATGTTTCATTTGTCAGAATTGGAAATGACCCAAATGCCCATCATTATGGCAAAAGACTATGAATTAGCTCAATCTATATGAGTATTATATCAACACAGATTCACAATACATGTAAAAAAGGGTCAGAATGATACATGTGTTATGAAACTTCACATTTATGTGACAACATTTATATGTTATTTATGGATACATATATAACAGATACGGACATGGACTGGATAACACACATAAGCCATGGTGACAGTTGCTTCTAGGAAGGAAGAAATGTGAATCGTATTAGGGAGAGAAACAGAGGGGACTTCAATTTCATTTCTGAGGCAAATATAAAATATTAATAAGTGTTTCTTTGTGGTAACTACTGCATGAGTGCTTTGTACTTTTCGGTATTTAAAATCGAGTTAAAAAGAATTTTCAGATTCTAAGAGTAAAAGCTAATGGGGACAACAAGGGTAAGAAAAGGATGTTTTTAAGTAGAGGAAACACGAGTAAAATAGAAGAGGGATATGGTAACACTGGGAGCATTACTTACCAATGGATGCAAACTGAGAGTCGAGACCCAAAGTCAAAAGCATGAAGAAAAATAATATGGACCAAAATGGCCCCCCTGGGAGTTGGGCTAGAGCTTCTGGATAAGCAATGAACGCCAAATCAAAACCTAAGAAAAATGTATGACACTTCACTTAAATTAGTTGCCAAAAAGCTCACACATTTGAACATTTTCAAAATAAGATACTAGAAAAATTACATTTTAATTTGGCGACACAATCCATGAGACACATTCTCAGGCAACTATTTCACTCGCACTTTTTAAAATATTTGACTTGATTGTTCAACGAAGTGATAATGTGAGCATGTGATGTGAATTAAGCTAGTGAGATGAATTTTGTAAATGGTACATTGCTCATATAAGAAATCTTAACTATTTCAATGATTTTGTTTCACCTATTTCATTTTTTTTAGAGACTCATAAAGAGTAACAACTGTCTTAAACTCCAGAAACCTAAATTAAGCCTAGAAATTTTAAGAGAATCACATTATCAAGAAAGCTCTACTTACGGAACTACCTTTTTAGTCTTCAGCTGTCTCTCCAAATGTTCACCCAGAATCACTAGCCGTAGTGCCATTTTAATTCATATATGGACACTTGCAAAATGGTGTATAACAAAACTAGAGGTGGAATCTTATTTTCTATTTCATGCACATTATTGTTAGAGGTGTTTTAATTCTTTTTTCAATCATATTATGTGATACTTTGTTTTTTTAAGTATTTTAAGTTTCTCCAGACTCCCAGAGGACTGACCTAGGAGTCAGAAGAATGACCTTCAGTCTAGGCTCTGTCACTTCCAATGATTTAATCTGTAAGACATGCTGGACACGAACTTATGTAGTCCTAACATTCTGCCATCAAATGATCCTGCCCATGAAAAAAATTTAATGAGGGATTCCTACCACCAAGAGCACGAGAATTCTTTTCCTAAGAATCTTAGCCAGAAAATTAAGCATCCCTAGCTAATGTCTTTAAAGTTAGGAAGTTCATTATTCAGATTCCTTTAAAGCTGAACACAGCTGGACATTCAAGTTTACCTGGGTTTCTATCTATATGATATTAATGTGTTTTAAAAATTCAGACCCAAGGTTGCACTTGTACATGGGGGAATACACACACACACACTCACATATATGCTCTTGTGCTGTCATAGATATATGAATACACATATGTATATACATACATACATACATAAATTAAATGAAAACACATGTAAATGGATCCATGATGCCTGACACTTGTACAGTAAGCAATTCATATTAAGGACTACACAAAATTCAGAAAATTATCTTCTTAAACAATTGTTCCCTAATAGAGCCCTGCTTTCTCCAACCATCTAAAAATTATTACATCATTAAAGTAATCAAATTATATAAGAGGACATGAGAAAGAAAATGCAACACCCTAAACCTTGCTTGAGTGCTTTAAGTAAATTGCCACAAGTTATATAAGTGTTTCTTAAATGAGCTACACGAAATTAATCAAAGTTATTAATGTATAGCACCACATACCTGATTTTACGACTTGAGAGACTTCCTTTCCAGATATATGAGCCATGTGTCCCAATATAGAAAAAATAGCAAATCCAGCGAACACACTAGTGAGGCAGTTTGTCAAACAAACTACAATAGCATCTGAGAAGCAGTTGTTATTGAACTTATTATAAGATGATAGAGCAACTAAGCCACCCCAAGCCACTGAAAGGGAGTAAAATATTTGAGTGGCAGCATCCTTCCAAACCTATAAGAGAAGATAATTTCGTCTTTAAAAACATACACTTTAAATTTTTTACTTCTACAAAAGACTTCATATATACAAATGAATAAATACAAATAACAATGAAATAAGCACCAAAAAACCAAACCCACTGCTCAGCTTAAAAAATGACATGTTCCCAGTCTTTGGAAGCCCCCCAGCGCCCCCTTATGATCAGATAGATCACCCTTCCCCCTCCAGTGCTAACCGCTATCCTGACTCTTGAGTTTTTCATTTCCTCCTTTTCCTTTAGATTTTTACCCTAGAAACATGTAAACCCAAAACAATATGGTATTTAGCTTTTCATAATCTGGAGTTGATAGAAAAGTTTTCTTCATGCATGTAAACCTATATACCTTGCCTCTTTTCATTCAGTATTGTATGAGCATTACTCGTTTTCAGTTTGAACTGTATGAAATTTCAATTTTGTGTCAAAACTGAAAAATATAGACAAATTCACGTGGTTTAGCTAAATATATGTAGTTTGGGACATTTTTTTTTCACTGCCGTGTTGCCCCACTGTATATACCACAGATCATCCTCTATCCTGCTGAGGAACATTGAGGTGGCTCAATATTCTGCTATTAAAAATAATGTAGCTGTAAGTATTCCCGTATGTGTCTCCTCATACCGAGCTGAGGAACTGTGATGATGTCGAAGAGTATACGCATCTTCTCTTTCATGAAATATTGCCACATTATTCTATTGCTTTGGACCCTCACCAGCTAGGTGTGAGAGCTCCCATTCCTTCACATGCTTGCCAATATTAGTCAGAATTAACATTTTCCAGTCTGGTGGCTGTCAAATGAGAGTTTTCATTACCCTAATTACTTACAAGGTTTAGTATGTTTTAATGTCTTTCTATTCCACAGGTTTTTTTTTTCTTTGTAAAATTCCTGCTCACGTTTTTTGCCGATTTTTTGTTTGGGTTATTTGTCTTCTTTAATCTCTAGAAATTCTTTACTTATGCTGGGTTCTAATCCTTTGTCTGTTATATATGTTATTGTTCCTCCTAATTTGTGGCTTACTCTTTTTGCCTCTTAACATTGTGACCTTTGATGAGCCAAAGATTTTATCGTTGTTTTAATGTAACTAAAGGTGCCCATCTTTGCTTTAATGTATTGTCCTTGATTTCTCTGACTTAAAAAGACATCTTTAGCCAAAGATCATAGATACTTTCCTACATTTTCTTCTAAAATATTTAAAGCTTTGTTCATATTATCCTCAATTAACCTGAAAAAATGACACAGTACATATTAAAGTGGAAAGCCCAATTCATTTTCTTTTCTAAATGGAGTATCAGTTGTCTAAGGATAATTGATACTACCAATTACATCACTTGGATGTCAGTTATCTGAAGTAGATAGTCCATCTTTTCCCCATTGATCTGCATTGCCACCTCTGCCACATAGCAAGTTCCAAATGTTCATGAATCTATTTCTGAGACTACTGTTCCACTGGCCTATAAGTCTATATGCTAACACCACATTATTTTAATTCCTATAGCATTATAATATTATTTCATATCTGGTAGGACAAGTCTTCCTTCGTCAGAAACCCCCTTTTTTTCCTTTTTCTCTTTCACGTAAATTTTACAATCCATTCTCGAGATCTAAGGAAAACTGTGCTGTCAATCTGATTAAAATTCTATTGACTCTTCATACCAATTTAGAGATGAGAGATACATATTCATTCTTAACAAGGACAATACTAGGTAATTTTTGAAGAATGATGATATATTTAGATCACTAGTTCCCTCATCATGTTTGTTGGATTAGAGCCTCACGGAGCCAGGCCTCAACTCCTTAAGTGGCCTCTCCCTCACTCCATCTAATCCGAGCCTTTTACTAGTCAGCCTCTTACAGTTTACCCCTCCTGTATCTTTGCCTAAAGGACAATAATCTTAGAAATGAATCTAAGCAAATCCATATTAACAGTGAAATTCTGTTGATATAACAATACGAAAGAGAAAACCTAATTGTGTAGATTTCAAATATATTGCCAAAGATTTGGGCAAAAGTGTTATTTTTTTGTTTGTTTTTTAGTCCATTGAAAAACAGGACTGCTCAGTGAAGAGCAGGCAATATAACATGGCGACAAAGAGCTCTAACTCTGGAGTCAAAAAGAATGACTTACTCTCCTTGACTTCAATTTATCTAACATTTTTAAGCCTGTTTGTTCTTCTGTGAAATGGAGATGATGAAGATGATGATAGTGATGATAAAAGTGTACTAAGAATGATGTGATAATTGAATAAGATAGCATATGTAAAGCAATTAGCATGTTCAATGGTAGCTATTATTATGGAAAATGATCATAAAATGATACTCAATTTCTTTTACGGAAATTAAAAACTATAATTTCCCCCTGGAAAGGTATGTAATCTATTTCCAATTTCAATAGAAATATAAGTTGTGAGAGAGTAAAATTTACTAGGTCTTCAGAATACAGCTTGATATTAGATTATTATTACATTATAATTGCTTTATACTGGCAGGCAACCAGTAGAAAGCAAAGTGGATGGATGGATGGATGGATGGACGGGAAGAAGAAATAGATAGATGTAATTTCACTTATAACAAAATCATTACAAAGAAAATGCTCTTGTTTCTTAGGCACATATTAAGAGATGAACAACATGCTTATGTTGATCTCTCAGCTGCTTTTACTTGATACATTTTGTATTCATATGTGAGTTAGGGGGAGCTGGAAATTGATGTAGCAGGTCTGGGTTCTATCAAAATGCTGCTGCAGACCAATATGTGTACCTAGGTAGCAAATAAAGTGAAGCAAAATTCCAAACATAGTTCTAATCTCCATATCTATCAATCTCATAGCTATATACAAAATTACTAATTTAGAGATTAGAAAATCTTAATTCAAGATGCACAAACTGGATGTGTAAACTTAACTACACGTGAATCTTTCTGGGTGTCAGTGTGATCACTGTAAAATGAAGGCATTAGTGAAATAATCACTGAAGACCAGAAGACACTTCTTACTATAAATTTGTATGATTCTCTGCTCTCCTAAAGATTGTAACAAAGTTCAGATAGCCAAAGAAAAGGAAAAAGTATATATTTATGATCCCATGCTCAGAATATGGATTGTGAGAAATTAAAAAAGATATAGGAAAAAATTCTCATTATCAGCAAACCCAAAGAAGGAATGGGGAAGTACTGTATCAGGGTGAAGAGGAGGGAGGATTAAATTGTATGTTTCCAAGGGAACTTTAGGTTTAGGTCTGATATTTTAAAGGTAACAGAGACATTGAAATAGACCAATTTAAAATAATCGTATAAAGTTTTCAGGAACTACAAAGCTCAGGTGATCTGAGGCTTGGAATAGTCACTTAAAGACTATCAAAGGGGCATTTCACCTGTGCCCAAAGTTAAGAAGTTTAAATAAAATGGAGGTCCACTTCTGGGGAAAATGTTGCATTAATAATAGTAGGGCATAATATAATAGCAATGATTGAAATCACCGTGTGCTCATATTTATATAATAGTATATCATTTTGTAAGTGCATTAATTAATATTTTATCTTGTTTAACAACCTAACAGAGAGAAGATGATGAATCCCAGCTTCCATTTTATTTGTTTCTTATTCATCATGGAAAATGGTCTTCGAGTTGGGAAGATATTAACAAACAAGGTTAAAAGATGTGAGGCCCAAGATAAATGAAGAAATAAACAAATGGCCTGTGGACACATCAAACTACACTAATCTCCAAGACTAAAATAATAAAAGTTCATAGTCTAAAATAATTTATGTCTGTTGTGGTTAATTACTGAGTGAAAATTATTTGGGTATAGGAAACCAATTTTTTGAAAAGAAGTTTTCAAAAAAAAAATGTAAAGGCTGGATTGCCATGACTAAAAACTGATTACCAGAAAAATTCTACAACAAATAATTAAATATCCAGATTCTGGGGTGCCTGGGTAGCTTAGTGGCTTAAGCCTTGGACTCTTGACTTTGGTCAGGTCATGATCTCAGGGTCATAAGATCAAGCCCAGGGTCAGGCTTCATGCTGAATGTGGAATCAGCTTGAGGTTCTCTTACTCCGCTCCTCCCCCTGCATGATCTCTCTCTAAATAAATAAAATCTTAAAAAAAAATAAATATCCAGATTGTAAATATTTAGAAAAAGGCAAATTGCTGGAAATTAGCACCAGTTCCTCAAAGAATCAATATCCATTTTGGATAGCACTGCTAGTTAGGAAAATAATAGTAACATAGTGTTCCTTGACTTTAGCATAAGACCTGGTGTTTTAGTTGGCCAGAAGCATAATGTGTGCCAAGAATGTGATGTGATTACTGACAAAGTGAAACCATTCTTGGGCTGTGCGAATAGAACCATCCTATATAGAGTACACTGAATCTATGTGGTCTCTGCAGTCAAAAGTGTAAAAGATTTTATGTATCTCTAATACACACAGCCATTACCTGGTGATAGACTAAAGTTAAAAGAGGGTTACCCAATTCATATTCACGGCAAGTAACAGTTTCATTTATGGAATGCTTCATTCATTTCAAAGTTGTGGTTTAACTTCCTAACCCATTAAGGACACTTTGATCTTAACTTGGGGATATTAACTTTGGAAGACAATGAAAATATGTCTTAGACCATTAGGCTTTCACCTATAATCTTGAGATCTCTTGAGTTTATCCAAGAAGTCTCACTATACTAGTCATCAACTTGTAGGTCGGTGTCCCAACGTGAAAGGTGCTTTGTCAGATTAACACGCCTCAAATGCTTTTGGTCAAATAGAATCAGTTATATGAATAATATGACTTTTAAAACCTTACTGCTAAAAATGATTATCTCACTTCTAAAAGGAAAGCACTAGTGTCATGTTAAATAGCTCCATGGGACTTCCTGTGGACAGAAACACCAATACATTTAACTGCATTATTCCTTTGCCAACGACAACATGATGACACTCATATGCAACCAAAGATTTTCAGTGTTGGATTTTAAGGTTTACCTCCTCAGATCATTTGAAATCCAAATGAAGTCTTACCTCGGCTTCCCTAAGTTTTGTAAAATTTGACTGTGCTCCAATATAGTAAGAAATGCCTTTCGATGCACCCTCCAGAGTCGCCCCCCGGATTAGAAGGATGAGCAGGACAACATAGGGGAAAATGGCTGTGAAATATACCACCTACAAAGAAAAACAACCAGAGGTGAGTAAGTTAAACTTGTAAGGCCCATTATATAATTGTATATGAACAAAGTCATTAACCAGTTAACATTAGTAGAATAAAGTATTAAAGATTTCATAGGTTCTTGATAAACCTGGCGATACCATTACCCAAACTGGCATCATTTTCTCTTTCTCTTCTCCCCACTCTCTGATGATCCCTTTTCAAAACACTCTGATGTATGAAGCAGTATTTCCTGAGTTCACATTGTAAATACACAGTACATCAGCCATGGTAACTGGGAATTGAGGTAGAGTGCTTTCCTAAATGTGTCTTTATAAATGTCTGAAGGGACTGAATATCACTTCTTGGTAAATTACTGCATTGAGGTGGGAAGGGAAATGATTTTATACCTGCGATAGTTAGTATATATTCAGTCCCCAAGGAGGAGGAACATAATCTCCTAGTAGATGTCCAAATCCCATGAAAGTTGATTAAAGTGAATACCGAACACTTAGAGCAACCATTAAGACAGTTTGATAACACACATTGCAGTGTACTTGGATCCTGGATAACCCACGGTTCCAGATGAGCAGATTGCCCTTGAGGCCGGCTTTTCATTAATGTGGACAATTTCTTTGATCCATAGATGTCCTATGTTTGATAATATGCCCAAGGAGACAATTTAAAGTCATCCAGAGATCAATAAAAATTAATCACCTAGGCAAATGGCCTTTAATGGATTATTTCAATATTAACGTCAAAAAGGAACCACAGGTTTCAAAAATGTGCAACTGAAACATTATTTTGGAAAGTTTCCACTGACTTTGTGAGGCCCACTATATTTCTTTGATCTAAACAGAGTGTCTCCATAATTCAGCATTAACTGAACATGCTAGATATTATATCCAGAATACAAAGATAGCAGCCACAGTTACTCCTGCCTTTCATCTTTAAGGGGACTTCAGTCTAGTAGTTACCCATAAATACTCATTTTCTGGGTAGCGTACAACTGTTCTCAGAGAAAATTTCATGTTGTTCCCTGAAATTGCCATGATTCTCTCAGGAAAGTTTAAAAAATAAAGCAATAAAGGGGGAAAACAGGTTTTCCAGAAGAGGACTTTTCACTGAAAAGAGGGTTCTGAGTCAATTCTGGCCAGCTTAAAGAGAATGACTGCATATTTGAATTTTTTTCCTCTCTCTCATTGAAGGAATCCTGACACTAAACCTATATAACGAGAATCTAGACTTCAAACCAAACACTGCAATATATAATTCCATCCAAGATTTTTATTTGTATAATAGGTGACACAATTTTAAACTAGGTACTCGAGCCTCTGAATGCTGTATTAGTAGCGGGGACCAACTTACAGAAGTACAGCTGACTCCTGAACAACACAGGCTTGAACTGTGTGGGTCCACGTAGACGAGGATTTTTTTTCTTCAGTAAATACAGTCCTGTAAATGTGTGTTCTATGATTTTCTTCATAACATTGCCTTTTCTCTAGCTTACTTTCTTATAAGAATAAGGCAGATTATATATATATATATATATAAACATACTAAAATAGGTGTTAATTGACTTTAGGTTATCAGAAAGTCTTCTGGTCATTGTGGGGGAGTCAAAAGTTATAGCTGGATTTTCAACTGCGGGGGCGGGTTGGCACCCCTCACCCCCACGTTATTCAAGGGTCAGCTATAATTGCACCAAGTTTTTGCTTGTTTTGTTGTGTTTCTACCAGGAGCAGAGATCTTATGTATTTTCCTACAGCTAGGCTGCCTACTTAGAAAGCTTTTCACACATTCAAATGTTCCCATTATAGAAAAAAAACATGCATTTGATTATGCTTGACATTGAACTGCAATGAAATTGGAAAAGAGCTACATCACTACCTAATGTGTTTTTCAAATTACCTTGCCAGAAGACTTGATTCCTTTAAATAGCGCTGCTCCAACTATGAGCCAAGCCAGAAGAAGACAAAGGGCTAAATACCACACAATTGTTCCAGTCTCATCCATTCCACTTGACCGCTGGAGCGCCACCTTACTGAAAACACACAAGCCCTTTTTATGAACACAGAATCGCTTGTCTTCATACATTGAAGTTTGTAATATCTATCAGGAGATGTTTCAGAAGTATTCTATCTTATTAATACATCAATTTCATGTGAATCTTTTATTTTTTTTAAAGATTCTATTTATTTATTTGTGGGGGGAGAGAGCATAAGAACAGGGAGGGGTCAGAGGGAGAAGCAGACTCCCCACTGAGCAGGGAGTCCAACGCAGGGCTCAATCCTGGGACTCCAGCTTCATGACCTGAGCCCAAAACAGTCACTTAACTGACTGAGCCACCCAGATGCCCCCCATGTGAGCCTTTTATTGATGCTATTGTAAGAGGGGCAAAAGCAGTTCAATGAAAAGCTAGGCTCTGAACTTTAGGGTTAACTGTAGCCAATCCAAAATTCCAAACCGTAGAATAGAAGATCTACTAATTCCTTTAGCTATGATTCGCCCCCTAGTATATCAAAGCTCTTTTATGTAAAAATAAAATAATAACCTTAGATCAGATTATTTCTTTTATTTGTTATAGTATTTTTCTCAAGGTAAAAAGATGAAGAAAATATCTAAAATTAAATCATTCATCATTCTTGTAGTTAGCATCAAACCTAAATGATCCCAATTTTATGCCTTTTTCAAAGGCTTTCTGTAAAAATCAATGATTTCTCTTAAGAACGTGCATGAATCTAGGATTTCAGTTCTTAGCTTAATGTTTGGGAACATTTTAAAATCCAGATTTTAGGGGCGCCTGGGTGGCTCAGGTCATGATCCCAGGGTCCTGGGATTGAGCCTCGAATCAGGCTCTCTGCTCAGCAGGGAGCCTGCTCCCCCCCCCACCTTCCTCTCTGTCTACTTGTAATCTCTGTCAAATAAATAAAATATTTTAAAATCCAAATTTTAAAACGGTCCCACAGAGCATGAACATTTAGATGAGGAAAGGCTCGTTACAACAATAATCAAGGTAGTTTGCTAAGAGTAAGATGTAGGTATAAGTCAGGAGAGTAGAGAATGATCAACGGAAGTTAATGCAAATAAATATAAGCCCGAATGTCCACTTTTTCATGGAATGACAATCATTAACAAAATGGATAATGAAGAATTGAAGCTTTATTTTTTCTTTTTTTAAAAGATTTTATTTGACAGAGAAAGAGATCCCAAGTAGGCAGAGAAAGAGGGAGAAAGGAGGCTCCCCACTAAGCAGAGAGCCCAGTGCAGGACTTGATCCCAGGACCCTGAGATCATGACCTGAGCCAAAGGCAGAGGCTTAACCACTGAGCCACCCAGGTGCCCCAGATTGTAGCTTTAAATAACAATTTTGCCCCCAATATTACTCATTACCCAACAGTTTATTATTCAAATTTTCTCATTATATTCTAAAATTTGAGTATTCCTTTCTTCAGAGCAATGCCCTAACTTATGCATGATAAGCACCGAACAAATCATTTCTGACAGTACTGTGCTCATTTGATAAACAATTTATAAATGACAATTGGTTGACTAGAAGCTGATCTTGCAAGTTACCACTACCCCTACAGGCTAGGTAAGCATTTGAGTCCTATCAAGTGTAGTTTGCTCTGATTCTCCTTTTTTTCTACTTATATGAGGTAAGGAATGAGCTGATCCATATTTCATTGTTATTTCCAAAAACTTTTAAACAACACCTGTTTAAGAAGTAGATCATCTAGCATACTTACTTCCAATATTGTTCGCTGGGAAGCTGTCCTGGCTGATAAATTTCACTTCCGTTGATGCAGTTTAAATTGTGGATGTCTGCCCAGCTTTTATTCACTTGGATGATCTCCCCCAGAATTGTACTGACATTACAATGAGTAACTAAATATTATAAAAAAAATACACACACAGACACATACTTAGTTTTAGACAAGTACTTTTCAGGGGAAAAAAGTGTTCATTTAAATATTTATTTATCATTTTAGAGAAAGAGAGAGCATGTGATCGGAGGGGCAGCGTCGAAGAAAGAGAGAGAAGCAGATGCCTCACTGAGTGTGTGGAGTCTGGTGCAGGGCTGGATCCCAGGACCCTGAGATCACGATCTGAGCTCCAATCAAGAGTCAGTTGCTCAACAGACTGATGAGCCACCCAGGCACCCCTCCTGAATGAAAGTTCTAATGATAAAATTATTAAGCCATTTAGATTGTTACTTGGTGATGGCAGAAGAGAAATCTTACAAGTGGAATAAGCCATGCACATTCAGCATCTTAAATCTCTGCTACTAAGCTGGAATGAATAAATATCTGCCCTTTTAAACTGTGGTTATATGTATAGTAATGACCGCTATAAAGTAACAATCATTTCAGACGGGACTTAGTGTTCTAAGGAATTTTTAGTATGTGGACTTATTTAACCTCTGTAGATAAATGACACCTTTAAATTCCTAAGAAGCCTTAAAACTTTATTACTTTATTCTCTGGTATACATAGGCAATCCCAGTGGTAACAGTCTACAACATCAATACTATGTAATTCCAAAGATCAGCCATTTAAGATGTGGATGACACATCCTGAAACACAATAGCACTATCATGGATAGCGCTTATCTCTACCACATCCCCACTTTCTTCCTCCTCTCCTGACTACTCTTGAGAATGGCTTGGCTTTACCAGCGGCCCTCAGAAATAACATATTGCATTAATTGACTTTCAAAGTTATCCATGCTTTATCCTGCTTTCATCAACAACCCATGGCTCACTTTAAACTTTGATCTTTAAGTAATCCGTACACCCAACATGTGGCTCGAACTCACAACCCCGAGATCAAGAGTTGCATGCTCTCCCGACCGACTGAGCCAGCTAGGCGCCTCACCTGTGGCTCACTTAAAATTGCCCCTAAATTTGTTGAAAAATCATGTAACCCTTGAAAAGATAGAATGATTCTCCATTCACAACATTTTTAAATAAATAAATGACGTTTACCTATAGGCGACCTGCTACAGTTCTCGTCTGCCCAATATGAGCAATTTTTCCATGGTAGTTCACTTTGGAAAGAAGCAAACATGTAGTAAAGACTATAGGCAATTATGACATTGTAATAGATCGTCACAAAAATAGATATCAGGACCATCGTAATTCCCACACCTAGAAAAGAGAACAATTGAAATCAAAAACAAACAAGTGCAATTTATTTTGCTAATTCATAAAAAAGATGCATCTCAATTTCCACAAAATCTATTTGAAAATGAGAAAGCAGGTTCAAGCAGCGTCTTTTCTTTTTTTCAGCGGGGGGTAGGGGAGTGGGGAGGAAGGAAGTTTTTTCCCAAATTTAAAATTATTTTGATGACTGGCTTTCTGAAACCATTTTTTTAATTAACTAGAAAATGGTACTAAGATCAAGGGCAGAAGACCTGTAGGGATCCGTCAAGTTCAAGTAATCACCCATGGCCATTACTCTCTTATTATGTCTGAAAGTTCTCGTCAGACTGGGTCCTGTTGTTAAAAAAAAAAAGCAAACACTATTCAAAGCTTGTATCCTATTGACCCACTGACCACTAATTACATCCTCCTCTATAAACCAATATTGTGGCAAGTAGAAGACAAAGGCTCAGAGTTAATGTACAAGATTTCTACAAGCATGTGTAAAGAAAAGTCAATAATTCAGTAACAATCTGAATTTAAGTTTGCCAAGTTTCTTGAATGTTGTGGTTTCAAGATGCAGTTTAGCATACTGAGTACAACCCGTGTGCTCAAGGCTCACTTTTGAGGTGGCTTCCTTAACATTCCCGCACAGTGTTCTATTCGCCTCACTCTCAATTTATTTTTGATGCTTTGTTGAAGACTTTACAAATAGTTGGCAGCCACTAGCTCACACCAAAATGATATTGAATCTTCAGACAGGAAGGCTGTTTGATGTTTAATAACAATCGAGGCACTTTGAAAAACTTCGCCAGTATCCTCTTCTATTAGGGAATAGCCCAGAAAACATGGTGACCTGCCCTTTAACTTTTCTGAATGAGGCATTTTAAAAGATACACAAATGCAAGAAGACAAAAGACTGCACATGGAGGAGGAAAAAAAGCCAGAGCCACAAAGTGAACACACAACTGGACTATAACTGTGTGCCCCGGGACCGTAAAAGGTGAATGTAGGACAGTAACGACACCCTTACAACCCCCCGTGGTATCCTTCCTAACACCTTCTGGATCTTCAGCCCGAGAGAAACAGAAATACGGATTAGCATTTGGTCTTTCATTTCTCCAGCAAACATTCAGAGAAACAACATCTGCCACTTTGCCTTTACCAGGTCCAAATACGAAACCTTTTCCCACCCCCCAGTGAGGACAGTTATAGACACCGAGAGATCGATAGGCACAATAAGAAAAACATTTGAATACCAACCTTGAAATAATGGGAGAATCCTCCAAACTGAAACTGGACCTAAGCTAGCAAATTGTCCCAGTGAACACTCGAGGAAGAACAGAGGTAAACCAGCCAGGGCCAGCATGATTGCATAAGGTATCAAGAAGGCACCTAAAAAATGCAAAACAGAACCAAAGGGCTATTAGGTCCCCAAACGTCGACGGCACATTGATAACCAGCCTAACATTTTGAAAGCATTCTGATATAGTGGAGTCAGAGGCCTAGGTTTAGGCCCCAGATTTACTAGTTTCTGTGAGAAAGTAGTTGCTTCTTGACATCTGGTTTTCTCATCTGTGAAATGGGATTCTAGCATTACCTAGAGAGGTTGCTATGGTTATTAAAAACAATAGCCTGTAAAATAGGAATCCATAGGCGGTGAATGATCACAGACTTTAGAGTCAGATATACCTAGGTTTCTATCCTGACTCCACCATTTACTAGTTATGTGACCTGGGGCAATTTACTTAACCTCTCTGGACGTTGGGTTCCTCCTAAATGGGGAGAGCAAGGCCAACTCTTCAGTCTGTGGTAAGGTTTCAGCTCTAGAGCCTCTGTGAAAACACTTGGCAAAATGGCAGGCACAGAGTATGTGTTCAAAGTTTATTTCCCTCCTTTTTCCTCTCCAAATAATAGTGTGTTTTTGTAAGACTTTGGGTGCAAATGCTAAATGTGATGATTCAGAGCGAAAGTTATTGCTGTGGCTAAGTGGAGTCTTCTCCAAATAGTCATTGTAAGGGTCTTTCCTCAATGTTAGTAAGAAATTTCCTGGCTTCGTTAAAAGATTCTGAAGTTTGGAGATGCATTCAAAGTTAACTTTCTGGGGCGCCTGGGTGGCTCAGTTGGTTAGGTGTCTGACTCTTGATTTCGGCTCAGGTCATGATCTTGGGGTCGTTGGATCAGCGTCAGGATGCACCTTCCGTGTGGGGTCTGCTCGCGATTCTGTCACTCTCTCTCCCTCTGCCCCTCCCCTGCATCAGCACGTGCACGCTTGCACGCTCTCTCTCTCTTTCTCTCTCTTAAGAAGTTAACTTTTGTTTTAAAAGCAAGAACCAATGCTCCTGCATTTAGATTATCCAGATCCCTTTTTGATGTTTTTAAAATTTTATTACTTTACTTTTTTTTCCACCCACTTTTGAGATATAATAAATTGCTCATTCGAACTTTGGCCAGATTGTAGGTAGAAGCAGAGACAGAATATTAAACTTATTGATCAAGTACTCGACAAGTCTTAACAAAGTTTAATAAGAAAAGGGGATCAATGGATTAAAAATGGGCTTTTGGATTA
This sequence comes from Mustela putorius furo, assembly GCF_011764305.1. Taxonomy (NCBI): domain Eukaryota; kingdom Metazoa; phylum Chordata; class Mammalia; order Carnivora; family Mustelidae; genus Mustela; species Mustela putorius. The sequence continues at coordinate 10,861,147 of NW_025422049.1, forward strand.
CATATATGTCATTGACCTATATGGCACTGTTGTCCTCATGTGTTTTTCATATTATGATATTGTAACATCATACTTGGGAATTACATTTTTCCCAACCCTCAAAATATATTCCATTAAAAATAGTGAGACAATAAAATACTTGTTATGTACAAGTCCCTAGTCACTAGAATGTAAAGACAAATATGTCTTCATAGATGTTGCAATGTACATACCATCATTGCTATGACTAATAGAAGTTTTAGTCTTAGCAATGATAAATATGAAGAAAAGTAATACAGACTATCCCTGTCTACAGCAGTAAGGGAAATGTTTCTAGCCCATTATAAATAGTTGTGTGTGTGTGTGTGTTTTAAAAAAAGGATTATTTTCCTGAGTGGTACTTTTTACGCATGATATTATTGTTTTTATTATCAGCCATAATTGGTAAACTGTGACATAATACCCTGGTCCCAAATTGTTGATACTGCTGTCTCAGACCCTGTGGTTGTATGAAGCTTCTCTTTCATAAACTAATAAAAGAATCTACAGATAAAAATGATTCCAGATTTTAGCCATAGTTATCAAAACCTAAGCAAATTTAAAAATCTGATCTATTGACATGTGGCAAATCTGAATTTCATGTTCCTCTCCTCCATTTGGACAGCAGAGAAAGAAGCAATCAAAAGAGCCTAGATTATGCATTCCCCAAATGATACGATCTTTAAAAAAACTGAGAATTGATGTGAGATATTAATTTTTAGAGGAAAAAGTGAGAGAGATAATAGCATACAATAGATAATAGCATTTGGGGAAAGGGGGCTACATTTCAATTTCTCTATTAAACCTAGTTTAATATAGTTACCAGAAGTTTATGGCCACCACTGGGCTGATGTATGATGACAAGTCACAGGAAATTTCTGAACCTGAATACTAGAGTCTACTCCTTTTCAGACTCCATAGTGAGAAACTATGGAGTCTGAAAATGAGTCTGAATGCTCTTCACTACAGGAGACCTTAGGACTTAGACACCTACAGGCCTGGGATTCCTAACTCATTTTTCCAGTTCAAACTTAGACGCAACCCATGACTAAACCATGTAGGCTCCGGAGAGGGGAATTTATTGCCACCAACACTTAAAGTGTTTGATAAACAGAGCTTCTTTCTTAAGTCTCCACGGGCCAATATGAATGTTCTAAGGCAACCAATTAACAAGGACTACAAGATTGAAACATCACCACAGAAAATCCTATTATACCAAGGAAAATAATTATAGTGGCACAGTTTCACTGGTTCCCAATTATGAAATCTAAGGGCATGTCACCTCTACACTTCTAATAGAACCTGTAATTACAAGTAAATAAAATATGGTGTAAGTGAAAAGTTGTTTCGACACTACTAGAGAATTGGGCAATTCATTTTGTTTCCCTTTGTGTGTCACCTCAGTTACTTTTTTTTCTCCTTGTTCTAATTGAGTCTTCCTTAATGATCTCTGAGGTATAAACAGTATCATTTTGCAGAAATTAACCACCTAGTCTTGAACTAAAGTCTGTTGCACATTCTAGAAGGATCCTTTATATACATGGTCAATCCAATTTGGAATACATGTAACTGAATATTGCAGCTTAAAATACTAATCCTTTACTTTTTTATCATCTTCTTCCACATTTGTATTTCCAAAATGCAATGCCTTACTCTACTTAAACCACCAGTTGTACTTGAGCTTCAAATTAGAATGAAAATCCCCAGCCTCTTGCTTAGATTCAGTCTTAAATTAAGCCAAACACAACTTGAGTCTGAAAAGATTATCACAGGAACATGTATAAATGAAGAAGAGCAAGTCATAATGGAAGACTACATTGGATCCTAAACCAGAGATGCAGAAGTGTTAAAAATACAACTTTTACCAAGTTTATGCCTGAAGATTTTTGCAAAGCCAGCTTCCTAACTTGACCTAGCAACTCATAGTCTAATGACCCAAACTCTCATGCACTTTCCTTCAGTTCTTAAACAGCCTCAGAAGCCACACATCATTTTAACTGGAAGGGAAAGAAGTTGGGGGTAGGGAATACCTCCGCCATTGTTGTAGGTCAGATAGGGGAATCTCCACACATTCCCCAATCCCACTGCATATCCAACCATAGATAGAAGATAATCCGATTTTTTGGACCAGTTACCACGGTCCTGATTCTCATCATTTTCACCAACATGGAAATTCTCAGAGGAAGCCGTCACTTTCTAGGAAAGAGAAAATATCAAGAGTTTGTCTGTCTGCTATTAAAAATCCACAGAAGTGTAATTTTACACACACATGTGGGTGTGCACACAAACATAGATGGGGGGAGAATGAACCCAAAAGCCTTAGCTGAGAGAGACACTTTCCAAAGGTTGAGGAGATTTCTGCTAATGGCTGTTTTTACTTTACAACATTTACCCCTTGAAATGAAAAACAAGACAAAACAAAACCAAAACTCAAAACCTCTTTAGGTGGCTATAATTACTACTTCTTTGGGTGAGATCATCCAAATTTTGGATGGTTACATGTGGTACCCAGCATGAAGGACAAACGAAGGTGGACAAATACGGCTTCAGATAAAGAAGACTTAAAAATGAATTAGGTAAAATCAACACTGTTGAGCCTGCAGGAGATCTTAGAGAAAAAGGCACCTTTGAAAAAAAGGCTTCTACTAAAACAAACAAAGATTTTATAGACTCCTTTTCCTATAGGCTGATAGTTTGGGATGTACCGAGTTAAGGTAAATTTCACTTCTCTCCCTATCCCTGGCTGGAAGCCACAGAATAATATTCAGAGACAAATTCCCCTGTCCCACCAGGTGGAGTAGCTCTCTCTCCACCTCAGAGGGAAGGGGTTCCCTCCCAACCTGTTAGCTGCTCTGGGGTATGGATGTTTCCTCAGGTCAAATAAGGACAATGCATTTTCTCATTTCCCTCCAGCATATGGACACTGTCTGGTGAGGGACAAAAACCAGGATCGTGTGGGCATACCCAAGGCAGAGGTTGAGATGACTGATCCTAAGTCTTCTGGTTACCTCGGTAAGAGTTGTTCTCTTTTCCCTCTACCCTATAGGGACGTCTCAGGCACACTTGAAAGCAATTGAAGAGAAAGGTGGAGAACCGGGAACAGCCACAGAAGGCAAAACCTGAGACGGCCTCCCCTGAAGTGTTCCCTTCCCAGGCCTCCCACCCTTCCCACAGTTTCCAGACCCCTACCTCCTTCCCTCTGCACTTGAAGAAGCTCGGGCACTTCAACTTGTCCATGGTTGACTCACTCCCTCAGCTTGCTCCGTCTCAGCTGGCAGTCTGGCTTAGCTCCACTGGTGGCAGGTGCACACTCCCCAGTCGCTACCTGCCTGAGTGAGCCACCTTGCCCAGGGGTGGGACCATTTATGGAGGAAGCTCTCCCCTCCCCCTTCAGGGCGCCCTGTCGTGTCAATTACCGGAAGGGACCAAAGTGAGGCTCTGGTTTTTCCCCAGGTAAGCTGGCATGTAGCAATCCCCTGTCCCGGCCCCGGGAAAGGGCTGGGCTGTTCAGGAGCTGAGCAGCCTGAGCCCAAGTGACTGACAGCCCTTGACTCAGAGCCCTGCAGGTGCCTTCGCAATCTCGCCTGCCTCCTTTCCCGGGTTCCCTGCTTCCTCCTAACCTTCTCTCTTCATCTGGTCTCTGTCCTGATGCTAAGTGCTGATCTCCACTGGCGCTGGGGGGGGGGGGGAGGCTGGGGCTGGGGGGTGGGGGTGTTGTGAAGGGCATGGTCTGTGGGGTGCGTTCTGTTCCCCCAGATACTCCTGAACAGACCCTATCGTCCTGGGCCCTGGGATTTTCCCAGTTTTGCCCCTCACTCCAAAGCACGTGATCCCCTGGGGCAAACGCAGCTCCCAGAGGGAAAGCTCCCGAATTGGGCACCTTGAAAAGCAGCCACCTGAGATAAGGTTACTCAGCTGGCTCTGCCTGAAAAGAGCAACTTTGAGACGCTGTCCCAGGGACCTTTCTCAGCCTTCAGGGACAGCGTTGCCCTTTACAGAGATTGCTTTGTGTAGTATTTCAAAGAGGGCAAACAAAAACAAATTATCCAGCGGGTTTATGGGAAATTCTAACCCTAACAAAGGACTCCACTTTGCAAGAATAAGGCCTAGAAAGTAAACTATGAGGAAACCTCTCGGCTTGGCCAGGGAGGAGCGAATTACTCTAATGCTGTTTACCAGGGCAGCACCTTTTTCTCAGAAAGCTCAAAGGATTTCATCTGATTCAGGTCAGAGAGGGTGGAATCGGGGCACACAGACGAACCAGCGGAGAGTCAAAACCTGTAGGCTGTGTGCAGCTCCTTTGTTCTCCATCTGACGACGTGAATTTCCCACTTGCAATGGAAATACACCCTGAGAAGTCTGGGGAGGTAAAGCAGAGGAAAACTCATGAGGAAAGTGGAAAGGTGGTCATGAGAAAGCACTAATGAATTTCACCTGGCTTTGTGTTGAACATAGCACAGGCTGGAATGAGTGTGTGCGTGTGTGCGCTTGCGCACGCGCGCATGTGCGCACGCATGCGCATCCATTAGTATTAGATACACACAATTAGGTGTGACCTAAAGGTTAAAATGAAGGAATTATTGGCCTGTCTCAGACCTAGAAGAGAGGAGAGGCGAAGGGACATATAACCCTCTTTGTAAAAGGATGAGCTGAAAAGCGAATCTAATGGCATGTGCCCAATTATCAAATAGAAATTAAAGGGACGCGCCAAGGGGTGCCGCAAACAAATGGTGACCGTGGGACTAGAAAGAAAATAGCAGTCTTAGGGATAAATAGATTATGGGGATATCAAGACAGAGGTAGGGGGGTGTAGAGGAAACAACAAACAATTCTCCCTGCCTGTTACACAGTCGAGAAACGTCTGGCAACTTGGAGAGCTTAGAGCATCAGGGGCATAACATTTAAAATAGAAGATATTTGAGAGAAAATATTGTTTTTTATTTGTTTGAGGGATATTTTCCCATTGTCGTGCATCTCTTGCCATTCTTTGCCTCAAACTCTTAAGCTTGCGTGCTGTTTTTCACCTCTGGGCCTTTGCTCATGCTATTTCTTCTGGAAATTCCCACTCTACTCATTTGGGTAACTACTTAGTCTTAGGTGTCACCTCCTCCAGGTCTTTCCACATGGTTGCACCCCAATTACAGCACACTGGGTTTGGATGCCTGTCCTCTATAGTCCTATGAGCCCCACACTCACGTTACATCGTGTGAAATTATTTGCTTATGATCCTCTAGACTGCCGGTTCTCCAAGGTAGGGCAGGGAAATGGTCCTAATCATTTCTGTATTCCCAACACCCCGAACAAAACCTGACCCACACAGGCACTCAGTAAATGCTTATTAGGAAATTTGACCCAGAGAGGCCATCTAACAACTCTGTGGTCCAGAAAGGGAAAGGACAACTGGTTTACCATCCACCCCCCCCCAAGAGATCATAAAATACCAGGACTGCATTTCCTTCTCTTTGCGTTCTGACTTATTAACTAACAAATTATATAATGGATTTTTTAAAATTTATATAAGACTCAAAAGAAATATACAAGTTGATTGTTTAGGGGCGCCTGGGTAGCTCTGCTGGTTAAGTGTCTACCTTCCACTCAGGTCATGATCTCAGAGTCCTGGGATCAACCCCTTCATGGGACTTCCTGCTCAGTGGAGATCCTGCTTCTTCTCCGCCGCTCCCTCTGCTTGTGCTCACTCTCTGTCTGTCAAATAAATCAATAAAATCTTGGAAAAAAAAACAACAAAAAAAAGTTGGGTGGGCATAAGAGTGAGGGAATGACATAAATCCAGTCACAAGGGTATGAATGAGCAGGATGTGGGAGAATATGAGAAGAGTCTGCTAATTGATAGGCTAATAAGAAATAAGGTTGGAGAGACAAAGTGTGGCCATTTATGTGCCTCGAAATCTAGGCCTTGGTCTAGCAGGCAATAGTGAAATGATTGTTAACTTGGGAATAACACATAGTACACTCTACTTCAGTTGTGCAAAAACACCTCAAAATTATAATTAACGATCTCCATGCACTGAGTTGTGCAATGCTGGACTTTTAACTGTGGGTCAGCTCTTCCAGGACACCCACACCACAGCCATGAATCTGCTTAGCTGTAAAAAAGAAAAAGAAACACGGACGGTAATTTAAAAATTTATTTAGTATGTGGCCAGCAACTAAAGATCATCTTATAACTGTGATTTGGACAGGAAAAAAGTTAAGAACCGATCCAATAGTTATCTCCCACATTCTTTGCCCTTAGTACTAAGAATCCATTTATGTTATTATTTGTGGAAGTCCCTCCGATATTTTTAGTCACAAAAATAAAGGAGACTCATTACCTAAAGCTTTCTTCCAGCTATTTGGATATGAAAAGTTTGCACTAATCAGAAGTCCTTTGAACAATCTCACAAACCCAGTGTCTTACTGAGCAACGGCACAGCTCTGTAGCCTTCTCCCAGAAGAACCCCATTAAATTTCACCAGCTGAAAGACTTAAGAAATGCAACCATACTAGTCTATCAACAGGAAAAAGAAATAAATATGTATTTTTAAAATCCTATCATAGTAAATGTGTGTATGTGAATTATCCTTTCCAGGCCTATCATTTCAGGGGCTCCTGGGTGGAACAGCTGGTTAAGCATATGACTCTTGGTTTCAGCTCATGGGGTCATCTCAGGGTTGTGACATCGATTCCCACATTGGGCTCTGTTCAGTCTACTTAACACTCTCTCTCCCTCCGACCGTCCCAACCATGCTTTCACTCTTTTTCTAAAATAAATAAATAAATAAATAAATAAATCTTTAAAAAAAACATTTAAAGTCTATCATTTCAGACATTGAACACTTGATTAAAAAATTAGACTCTCGGGGCACCTGGGTGGGTCAGTCAGTTGAGTGTCTGCCTTTGGTTCAAGTCATGATCCCAGGGTCCTGGGATTGAGTCCTGCATCGGTCTCCTTGCTCAGTCTGCTTCTCCCTCTCCCTCTGCCCTGCTCATGCTTTCACTCTTTCTCTCTCATACTCTCTCAAATAAATAAATCTTTAAAAAATTTTAAAAATTAGACTCTACCCATAGTCAAAACAAATTAATAAGTAATTAACAAATTATTTCTTTAAAAAAAGATTCTTTCAATTCTAGGAAACAAGACTTGGGAAAGACGGATTTCATAGATGTCCTTTCTGACAGCTGTGGAGGTAATGATTCTCTAGTTGGAACAACTAGTGAAGGGGCAGAAAATACACACTTCTTCTTACAGAATACTGGAGGGTGCCATGCCAGAGAAACTTGAAAGAAAAAGATAGCTCTTGGTGAATAATTTCATGTGGGTGCTTTCTAAACAGGAAAAGTTCATCTGTCAAATTTCATAATTTTTTTAAGTAGACTCCACATTCAACATGGAGCCCGACTCAGGGCTCAAACTCAAAAACCCTGAGATTAAGACCTGAACTGAGGTCAAGAGTTAGTCATCCTACTGACTGAGCCACCAGGCACCCCAAATTTCATAATTTCTATATTCACTATGGCATACCATACACCTTTTCTTAAGTATTAAGTGTAGAAATCATAGGTGTACAGCTTGATGAATTTTCACAAACATGGCACTCCCAGGCATCTAGTTCAAGTTCAAGAAACAATAGTACCAGAACCTCAGAAGACCCCTCCTTAACCTCCTCAAGGTTACCCACGATCTTGAATATTTAACCCCATCAATTTGTTCGGACAGTTTTTGAACTTCATATAAATGGATACTATTGCACATACCCTTTTATGTCCCATTTCTTTGGGCTCAACAATATGTTCTGGAGCTCTAACCGTAGTGTAGCCTAGACCCATAGTTCATCAATAGATGAACTATGGTCATTCTGCATGGTATTCCAATATATGACTGTACCACAATTTATTGATCTATTTTGCTGATGGACATTTGGGCTGCTTTCAGATGGGGGCCATTTTGAAGAGCGTGGCTCTGAACTTTCCTGTAACAGGGTCTTCTGTGTGTATTTCTGTTAGGTGTAGACCTAGTGTGGATATTCTGGGTCACAGGATATAGCTTATTTGTCCTTAGCAGATGTTGCCAAACACTATTCCAAAGTGATTTTCCAATCTGCATTCCCTCTAGCACTACCATATCGACTTTAAAGGCCACGTAGAATAGAATGGTTTTGTGGAAGAAGGAGAAGGAAGATGGAAGGAAGTGGGCACGTGATGGGAAAAGAGGAGAAATACGTCCTGGGCCAGGTACTGTGTTAAGTGAGCAACATTTCAGATCTCATCTGATTCTCAGAGAACCACTTTGAGGTAGAAACACCCATTTTACAACCACAGAAACAGAGGCCCCGAGAAGCTAAATGACTTAAATGACTATTAACTGACAGGTCTGATATTTGAACCCAGACTATCTGACTCTCCAGTTGATTATCCCAAACCACCTTATTGTAAGGACATGAGCACAAAATGTCGGAAAATGCTTTATCTGTGGAATTCCTGCCACAGAGGACTTGGAGAAAGGATGAATTGGAACAATTAGGCATCATTTGATCCTCTGTCCGTTAGAACAGTCCACCGAAACAAAACCTTTAAATCTCATCTTTGGGAAGATTGAAGAAGCTTTTCCATATCGCCTCCCTGAAGGAGAAGTCATGATGTAGATATTATGATTCCCAGCTGAGTCTCACACTATCAGTTTGCAAGGGTCACCATCGAGAGATTCGGATTCAACCGATTCATAGTAAGGCTGCTGTGTAGTGTTCAGTGTTCAGGGTGGGGGCTGGATTTCAGTAGCTAGAGCTTAGAAGCAAAGAAAGATGTGCAATGTTCTTTCTCTAACAACAAACACAGAAGACTTGGAGCCTGTGGGACCAAACCCCATGCAATGCAGCTTTATTTTTTTTTAAACATCTTTAAACAAACGAGTACTTTTTAAAAAGATATTTATTTGAGAGAGAGTGAGTGAGCACGTGAGAGAGAGAGAGAGGCCATGAGTAGGGTGAGGGCAGAGGGAGATGGAGTAGCAGTCCCCCCCCATGAGCAGGGGGCCTGATACAGGGCTGGATCTCAGGACAGTGGGATCATGACCAAGCCTGAAGGCAGATGATTAACCTACTGAGCAACCCAGAAGCCCCTAACCAAACCAATCCTTAATACAAGAGATACCTGAATCAAACCAGGCAATAGAGCTAGTGTGACTTTTTTTGGTATTTATTTATTTATTTATTTATTGCATGTGAATAAACAAATCAAGAATTTTCTCTCCTAGTATATACAAGACCTTTCTTCACTACATCAGCATCATTCTTTCCAGCACCCTGAATCCATTGGCCATGTAGCCACTAGAGGTTCTCTTTAAATTGTTAGCAACAATGAATAAACATTTTAATTTGACCTACTTATCTGATACTATTGTAATGATGCATTAAAGGAAAAAAAAATTTAGGCTTCACTCTTGATACATTGGTATTTCTCCTTTGGAAAGCATTGCTGTAAGGCATGCTAACTCTCAGTTTGCATTTATAATAATAAACTGTATCAAAACTATATCAGAACTAGCTCTTAGGCATTCAGGCCCTTTAGAGATCCAGGTGCCCAGTCTTTTACTTTCCCACCTAAGGAAATCAATCATTCACTTCGTATGAGCCACAGAATCATTGCTTTTGTTAACTTGATAAATATAAGTAAGCATTAAAAAAACATGTCATTGTGGGACCTATCTGAACTCTACGTACTAAAATCCTTTAAGAAGATATACAATCAATTAAAAAATAGTTATGCTAATACTATCTCTCTTCATGTGCAGGATTTTTCAATATTTTATTCTAATTAAGAAAGATCAAATTGGGACTTGTTACATCTTCTAAGGAACGGGAAGAAGAAGTACCATGAGCAGCACAGATCATGTGTATAAAATACAGCATTCATTTTTATCTTGCCTGGCTGAGGTCCTCTAATGTGAAAGTGATGTGTGGTTGGATGTCTAATATATGAGCCATAGAAATCAATTCTTTTCCTCCTTCACCAATACAGTGATGTTCTAGCTTCTTTTGCTAAAAATTGACATCCAGAGGGCTTGGTGAGACTGTCTTCATCTATGGACTTTCTTTTATTGATGAATGTCATAGCAATTAATTTGTCTTTTATGACCATCAAACAACACCATCACTAACAACAATAACGTTACCACCTCCAAGAATAATAATAACCACCACAACAGTAATAATATCAGCTACCCTTTGTTTGAGTAGCTGCCATATGCCATGTACTTCATGTACATTCTCTTCAATCCTTCCAACAACCCGACCAAATAGCTACTATTATTATCCCCATTTTTAGAGATTAATAAACAGGCATAGAGGGGCAAAATAACTTGTCCTGGGGTCATAAGGTTGGAAAATCTAGGGGCAGACATCCAAACCCAGTTCTATTAACAAAATCTCCATCTTACCTCAGCCTTTCTGGATTATTCTATAACTTCTTTCCCTCTTCCCAACATTCCACCCTTCTGCTGTTTACTTCTATTATTTCTTCCTTTACCCCTTATCATAGCTAACCCAATTCTTCATACAAATTATATTCCCATTCTTGGCCGTTTCCCTCTTTTGGTTCGTCCCCTCTCAATCAGTCTCTCTCTAAAACACAAACGTGGGTTAATAAGTATTCATCATCAGTCTGAACAAATAACACCTTAACACCTGCCAGATATCTCACTTCTCCAAGCTGGGGATCTCTTTTGGGAGACTGCTGAAGAGAGAAGGGGTGACTCAGTGTATAAGTCAATTGGATCAGTTCCATAGGTTTCCTACAATCAGAGATCAGTTCATAAGACCAAGACCAAGACCTCTGCCATTACCCGTGGGAGGAAAGGCTTATAAATTATAAAATAGAGTCCAGCACTATAATCTTTTTTCTTATAGTTACGGGAGTACAGCCACCAGTCACTGGTGGTCAGGATTTCAGGCTCCCCAAGACCCAGTGTTATTGGGATACTGTTGTTTTCAGGGTAAAGAGTGGTGACACACCTGTTTTGTAATTACACAACATCAGCTAATTCCTTAGTGGGTTACAACTGACTCATTTGTTTAGATCTTTTGTGTCTAGAAAAGAAGAGAGCTATATGATTAAAACTTAGTGGGAAATATTACTGAAAAGTGCAGGAAAAATGAAAACACTACTTCTTACATACTACCTTTCTGTAAAGTCATTCTACCAATGGGAGTGGCTCATTCCAATGCGGCATACCAAGTGAACTAGGTGCAATGAGTTTTAGTCTTATTTTCCTAAATAGTTAACAGAAAAAACACTTAGGTTGCTGTTGCATAACTTCATGATGCAAAAAAAAAAATCTGTGGGGCTAGAAAAATGGCGACATTTCCTGATGATATAGGTACTAAATCCTATTACCTATTCTTTTTTTTTCTTTTCCTATTACCTATTCTGACTAGCATGTCCTTTAGGAAATAGAAAAAATAATCCTACAGATATCCAGTTTATTGAACGGTGTTGTGTACACATGTAATTTTTTTTATGATTACTGATTTTAATGACGGTGTGTTGAGTCTCCATTTCCTGAACCTTAAAAATACCTCAGGAGTAAAACTGTCACTATAGACGACATGATATTATGTATTAAAAAAAAAAACCCTAGAGACTCTCCCGCCCCGAGAATTGTTGAAACTAAAATAATAATAATAATAATTCAATAAAGGTGCAGGATAAAAAAAAATCAAGATACAAAAATCTGTTACTTTTCTATATAATCATGACAAACTATCAGAAAGAGAAATTAAGAAAAAATTCCTAGCTACAATTGCATCAAAAAGAATAAAATAGGGGCGCCTGGATGGCTCAGTGGGTTAAAGCCTCTGCCTTCAGCTCAGTTCATGATCCCAGGGTCCTGGGATCGAGCCCCACATCAGGCTCTCCACTCGGCAAGGAGACTGCTTCCCTTCCTCTCTCTCTGCCTGCCTCTCTGCCTACTTGTGTTCTCTGTCTGTCAAATAAATAAAAATTTTAAAAAATCTTAAAAATTTTTTTTAAAAAAGAATAAAATACCAAGGGATAAATTTAATCAGGGATATAAAAATTCTATATATTGAACACTATAAGATGTTGATAAAATAAATTGAAGAAAACACACATAAATGAAAAGATATTTCATGTTTATGGATTGGAAGAATGGACATTGTCAAAATGTCCATGCTACCCAAAGCAATCTACAGATTTAATGCAAATCCTATCAAATTTACCATGGCATATTTTCACAGAAATAGAACAAACAGTCCTAAAATTTGAAGGGAAGCACAAGAGACCCTGAACTGCCAAAGTTACCCTGAGAATGAAAAACAAAGCCAGAGGCACCATAATCCCTGATTTCAAACCATATTACAAAGCTATAGTAATCAAAATAGTGTGGTATTGGTATAAAAAAATGCAAAGATCAAAAGAACAGAATACAAAGTCCAGGAATAAACCCATGCATAAATGGTCAATTGATTTACAATGAAGGAGGCAAGAATATACAATGGGGAAAGGGCAGTCCTTTCCATAAATGGTGTTGAGAAAACTGGACAACCACATGCAAAAGAATGAAACTCTTACATCATACACAAAAATTTAGTCAAAATAGATTGAAGGCTTGAATGTAAGATCTGCAACCAGAAAACTCTGAGAAGAAAATATTAGTAAGCTCCTTGATGTCAGTCTTGGTGATGATATTTTAAATATCAAATAACATCAAGAAGCAAAAGAAACAAAAGTAAAAATAAACAAGTAGGATTACATGAGACTATAAAGCTCATGCACAAGGGCGCCTGGGTGGCTCAGTCCATTAAGGGTCTGTCTTCAGCGCAGGTCGTGATCCCAGGTCTTGGGATCGAGTCCCACCTCTCTGAGCAGAGAGCCTGCTTCTTCCTCTCCCTCCGCCTCCTACTCCTCCTGCTTATGCGCTCTCTCCTTCTCTCTGTGTCAAACAAATAAATAAAATCTTTAAAAATGAAATAAAATAAAATAATAAAAAGCTCATGCACAGCAAAGGAAACCATCAACAAAACCAAAAGGGAATTTACCGACTGGAAGAAGATATTTGCAAATTGTACATGTGTTAAGGAGTTAAAATCCAAAATATATAAAGAACTGATACAACTCAATAACCAACCAACCAACTGACAATCCAATTTAAAAGTGGGCAGAATATCTAAATAGACATTTTTCCGTAGAAGACCTACAGATGGCCAACAGACACATGATTAGATGCTAAGCATGACTAATCAGGAAAATGCAAATCAAAATCACAAGATACCGCCTCACACCTGTTAGAATGGCTATCCTCAAAAAGATCAGAAGTAAGTGTTGGAGAGGATGTGGAGAAAAGTGAACTCTGTGTACTATTGGTGGAAATGTAAATTTGTGCCTCTTTGGAAAACAGTATGGAGTTTACTCAAAAAATAAAAATAAAAACAGAACTACCATATGATCCAGCAATTTCACTCCTGGATATTTATCCAAAGAGATGGAAAACACTAACTCAAAAAGATCTGTACCCCCATGTTCATTGTGGCATTACTAGTAATAGCCAAGCTTTGGAATCAATGTGAGTGTTCATTGACAGATAAATGGATAAAGAAAATGTAGTATTGGAGGGCCTGGGTGGGCCAGTCATTTAAGTTTCTGACTCTTGTTCTCAGCTTAGGCCATCATCTCAGGGTTGTGAGATCGAGCCCCGTGTCAGGTTCCATACTCAGCACAGAGTCTGCGTGAGATTCTTTCTCCCTATATAAGACCTCATGAACTCATTTATACGTGGGATCTGAAAAGCTCACAGATACAGAGAATAGATTGGTGGCTGCTAGAAGTGGGGGATAGAGAGGCTAGGCAAAAGGGGTGAAGGGGATCAAGAGGTACAAATGTCCAGTTACACAATTAATAATTCATGAGGACATAATACATAGCACAGTGAATATAGTTAATCATACTGCATTGCATATTTGAACATTGCTAAAGGAATAAATCTTAAAAGTTCTTATTACAGGAAAAAAATCTATTTAAACTATGTATGTTGACATACTAACTAGCCTTAGTGTTGTCATCACTTGGGAATATATACAAATATCGAGTTGTTCAACTGTACGCCTGAAACTCGTATCTTATATACTAATTATACCTCAAAGAAAAAAAAAACAGGGGCACCTGGGTAGCTCAATTGGTTAAGCTGCTGATTTCAGCTCAGGTCATGATCTCGGGGTCCTGGGACCGAACCCTGCATTGGGCTCCCTGCTCCACGAGGAGCCTGCTTCTCCCACTCCCTCTGCCTGCCACTCCCCTTGCTTGTGCTTTCCCTCTCTATGTCAAATAAATTTTTAAAAAATCTTAACAACAACAACAACAAAAAAAAACAAGTGAAGGACATATGAGGAAAAGCTCTCCAACACCTCAAGCATTGCTTTCTGATCACCTTCAGGTATGAAAAAGTCCAAAGTGTTCCAACCCATTTTCAAACCCCAATTCACTGCCTGTTTCCTCTTCACCTTCTTTCTCTCCTTAGTAACAGCCAGACTTCGGCGTAAGGGACTTGGAGCGGTAAGAAAATACAAGTGGCTCTTATTCCTCCCCTCTCTTTGCAGAGTCCCTTTCTCCTCTGCAGCACTGGAGGTGGGAAGAGCTTCTGGGATAATCTGCATTCAGCCGTCATCGCTTCCTTGACGATGAATGTCTGGCCATCCCTGCCCTCTTCCAGGGGGTATCCAAACCCCAGGTGCGTATGACATCTTCTGGAACCGTATGGTTGTGTGGTGGTCCTTGCACTCTCCTCTGACCTCCAGTTGCCACCTCTTCTAAGGCAACATCTGCAGTATGCTTTGGAGCCTCTGACTATGGGGAAACCTTCACCCAGTGGCAGCCCTCTTGGGTAGTATCCTGGTGAGATGACTCCAGCCCACCTGCTTTTGGAGGCATTGGCTTGACCAGTAGGAAACCCATACACACTTTCTATGTCAAACTGAGAGTTCAGGCTACTCCTGACAGCTCCTTCTCTTTGCCCTGCCTTCTCTCTTTGATTATTTTCTCCTGCTACTCAAAGAAGCGGAAGGGACAGATCAAATGGTCCACTAGATAAGTGGAGGTTAAAGGAAAAAAGATGACAGGCAGGTGTCCTCTTTTTGCCATACTTGCAATTTCTGGGCAGTAATTCTCTTGGAGTCTTCTCCACCCTACCCTGTCATTGGAACACGTCTCCTCTTCCCCTTTAAGAAGAAAGAGGACCTGTGGTAGTAATCATTTCACAATATCTACAAATATTAAATCATATTGCACACGAAATAAACATAGTGTTATATTTCAATTATATCTCGATGAAAAAGAAATCTATCTTTTTAAAGATCTAATTTATTTGACAGAGAGAGAGAGAGAATGGGGGGCGGTGAGGGGCAGAGGGAGAAGCAGGTTTCTTGCTGAGCACTTGAGCCCGATGAGGGACTCAATCCCAGGGCCCTGGGATCATGACCTGAGGCAAAGGCAGAGGCTTCACCGATTGAGCCACCCAGGCACCCCAGTGAAAAAGAAATCTATAGAAAGTGAGGAAAACGATAATACTTTACACATAGAGCTTTTTACATCTAACTCCTCATATGATTCTCCTAACAATGCTATGAAATAGGTAGCAAATATATCATTCATTGTCTCCATTTGACGAAAGAATCTAAAACACAAGAAGCATATGGTTCCCTCAAGATGTATTTTCGAAGGTCCCTGCGTGAGTGAGAGATCCAGGAACAAACCCTGGTTCCCTGATTCCCAGGCCCGTAGCACGGGCGGGAGCCAGACTCTAACACCAACCTCAGGGGCTCGGCCTTATAGTTGCAGCTGGACTGACAAGGAGACCCTGAGGACCTCTTCCACGAATTCTCCCCGGGCAGGGTTGGTCCAACACAGAGCAGCCTTATTCAGAACCTCATCCCACCAATGAAAGCCAAGTTCCGGTAAAGGCGGGGTTATTTGGTGCATACCCTCTGCTAGGGGCTCATTATGCATGGCTTACCCACAGCCCCCCTTTCTGGAGGGCAGTAAGGAGTGGAAGAAAATGAAGAATCAATTGCATATACAGATTTGAGCACTTGGATGAGAGGAGTCGCTGGAGACAGTTTCGCAGGGGACTTAGGATAAGCCTTGACTGCAAGGATTAGAGCTTATGTGACAAGATAACTGTAATCGGACAAAAATGAACACAAAGCAGCTCAAATACAAGTCTGACTCCGGCAAAAGATTTTGCATTGGGGAGGGAGATTCCACGGCTCCATTCCATGGAATTACCAGACTGCAAAATTCACAGAGGGACCTTGTCTTGTTCACCAGGGTATCTTCCCAGTGTTTTGAAGGAAGCCTGGAACACAATGGGCTCAACTCAGTAGTTATTGCTCGTTGAGCCCAAGCATGGAGATCCTTGAACCTGGATTCTGTGCTGTAGGGAAGAAGGAGCCTTCAGAGTTAGCATCAAGAACAAAACCACCTGAGCATTTTCCAAAGTACCTTTAGAATTATTTTGAGGCTTATTTTGTATCCAGACTTCATCACCCCACACCCTTTTCCTACCCAAGGATATCTCAAAGTAAATGCGAGCAAACCAGCAGTCTCCTCCCATGAAATAAGGCCAAAGAATGACCCAAGTCATGTTCAATCTTATTTCTTTGGCTGTCATCAGCATAGAATTTATGATAATATTTGCGTTATTTCTTGTGGGTTGAAGATCCAGGCTCACATTTATCTGCATAGTGGATAGCACGCTACATCTGTATAAACTTCTGAAAAGCGATGTGGAAACGTGTCAAAAATTTGAAGAATGTCCATAACCCTTGACCTGGTATTTCTTCATTCTAGCAATGGAGCTTAAGGAAATGAAGATACAAACAAAAATTTAGCATAATCAAACACAACTAATAACACCCAGAGTAACTAAGCATTCATGAATGTTTAAGTAAATTTTATGTTATTCAACCAAGAAAATTTCTGTTGTAGAATAATGACATAAAAATATGAATATATACCCAGAGAGATTGGAAAAAGTCTGGAAAAAATTAGCTAAAATAGTAGAAGGAGATTCCTCGAGGCAGTGAGAGGATTAATAATTATTAATATTATTAATTAATTCTCATGCATATTTTTATAATCAAAGAAAAGCTACTACTTTCTGAGTTTATTTCATAATCTATCTTTGCTTTTTATCTTCTCATACCTACTGCAGAGGCAAAAAAAAAAAAAAGAAAAAGAAAAAGGGAAGTAACAATAAATTCAATGCAACTTTGGAACATACCAATAGGTACTTAAGGACTATACCTGGGTACCCGAATCCCGTTCCCAGAGTTATCCTGCAGATTCCTCCCTTCCCCTCATGTTTCTGCCCCAGGATGTCCATCCATGCAAGCAACAACAGGAATTTTTTTTACAAAAGAAGAACAAAAACGTAAACAAAAACTACAGGTCAATTCAGATGGTCCTCTGTTTTCTGATGTCCCAGGATGCGGAGAGAGTGGTATGTGTCACTCCGAGCCCAAGAAGCTTTTTGAATTCTAGCCTAAACCTCCATCCTTCTGCTTCCTGTCCTTAAAGTTGGTCTAAACATTTTTAAAAAGGAAGTAAATTGAAGTTTTGGCAATGTTTTCTCTAATTCCTCCCAACTTCGTGGTAATGAGTATTAGGAAATAGGGCTACTATAGCCCAAATAGGCAGTTCCCTGCTGGCTAACTTTCTGCTGACATCATCAGAGTAATACCTGGGCAGCAGTGGGGAGGCTGGCTCTTCTCTGAACTTCATGTCCCATGTCCCCCAGTCTTTCCTCTTTCCTTCTCCATTGCTTTCATCCTCAGCCCCAGGTCTACTGCCCACACACGCTCAGTCAGCCAATGGCCAGAGCGTGGCAATTTCAGGGGATAAACCATACATAGATTAGGTAAATTGCAGGTACACAGGCTTATTATTTAAATTAGCAAAGCACAGCTTACTTGTTAATTAGGCCTTAAAGAGGCTGTTGTTCTAGATTTTTCTCCAAGGCTTGGACAGCTCGCACATTTGGCCATCTTCTTCCCTGACAGACCAGCAGGCCGACCCCTCAGGGATGGGTAAAACCACGCCTTCTTCAGGATCTCCAAAATGGGACAGCATATAGTATTTATTTTACCTGCTGATTATAAAAGTAGTATTTTTGTTCAAAAAATCATGAAATAAGACAAGTATAAAGGAAAACAAAAGTTATCTGTAGTACCTCCATCCAGGAATAACCACTATTACTCCATCATATGCCTTATACATAGATATATTTGTATATATGTACATATAAACAAAATCAGATCAGTTTGATATTATACAAAAAAGTTTTAGGTCCCATGTGCTGCACCTAGTATTACATTTTGAGCATGTTTTATGTGAACATCTCTTAAATGACTCCATAGTGTCCTATCACCTGGACATGGCAATTTACTCGACCTGTTCTGTTTTTGTTTTTGTTTTTTCACTTGACCTGTTCTTGATTATTTATAATTTTTCAAGTTTTTGTTGTTATAAATGATGTTTGGATAGGCATCCACATCAATAAATTGTTAAGGATTATTTCCTCAAGATAGATTTTTTTTAGACTTCTAGATTCCTAGAGGTGTGATTAGAAATCAGAAGGAATGATTGTTTCAAGCTTCAAGACGTATTTCTAAATTATCATCCAAAACTGTGCTGATTCACATTATCCCCAGAAGTATATCAGAGAACCTTGGTACTTCTTGGTACATGAAAACATTGGGTCAGTATTTCCAGTATAGTTCGGGAACTCTGACCCAGTCCCAGATACACAAGGGTCTTAACTTATTTATTTGCATCCCACATTTACTGCAATTTACTACCTAAAAACAGAAAGATTTTCTATGGATCTCCATACCTTTTAATAGATAATGACTTTTTGATATGGCCATGAAGTACAGTTAGTGGTTTTGTTATCTGCTATCTCTTAGTCACATTTTTCTGCAAATTCCATTTACCTCTGAACTCTCACCAGAATGTAGTAAAAACTACAGGAACAACGTCCATGCGAAAATCTTTACCAGCTGCCAGCGTGTTCTCAGAAGGCCAGAAGAGTTCACCAAATAAACTTAAAATGCAATTCCCTAATATTCTGTGTATTAAGGTCCATTCACTTCAGTCAGTTCCTGTAAAAGTTATGTGGGAGAAAACGAACATTTCTTTGAGTGGTAACATTTGCCAGGGAGTGTGTTTCTCATCTCCCATGCATTATCTCATTTAGACATCACAAGGCTCTTAGGGTACGTTCACAGTAGGCTGTTTTACTGATAAGAAAACTGAGGCTTTGAGAAGCTCATTGACTCTCCTCCAACCACTAGGAAATGGCAGAATCACTGATGACACCCTGGTCCATTTCACACCATGGCTGGGGCTCTCTGCACTTCACCACACGATGTTCTGAGAGGTTAAGTTGAAACCGAGGTATCACCTCTTATGCTCAGTAACCTTCATCCTCCCCCTAATATCTCATACTACGTTTGGTTCCACTTCCAGGCAGAACCTTCTACCATGAACTATTGCGACCACAGGAATATTCTGAAGATGAATCAATAAGCGATTGCAGGGCAGATTAGCAGTCTGAACATGGTCATTCGACAGCACAACACAGCTATGCCAAGTACATGTCGTTAGAGCCACTGTACAAGGAAATGACTTATACCCAGTGGCTCCAATTTTAATGTTATCTAATTAGTCTATCTGTAGATGTTCACGTTCTTATTTTATACTGCTGGGAAAGGATATGTATCGTCAGACACCCTTACTGTAACTCTTGCTGACGTCTGAAAGTTCCACACAAATATCTGGGGATAGAATTTGAGTCTCTGTATGCCAAGGATTGAGTTACTAAACACGAGATCGTAACTAATCCAATGTATGAATCAACTTCTTTCAGAGCATCTCCCTCCCTCCTCTTCCCTTAAAAGGAATGGCTGGCTTTGCAAAGGTCTGTTTCTTGTTTCTTTGAGTAAATGATTAACCACTCGCATGAGAATCCTATAAACCTTTGGGAAACAGTCTTTGAGACAATTCTTTTTGTCCACTGGAGCCATGTTGAATACATTCAAGCTGTTGGAATTTACAAGATAGCAGCCTAGTCACAGAACCGGTATTGTCCCAGATAAGCTCATGCAACAAGCCTTGTAAGGTGATTTGCGATTTATCGCTCTCCAAGTCGGAGTTTCTCAACCTCAACACTGTTGACAATTGGGGCCAGATGATTCTCGTCTGTTGGGAGGCATTTCTGCTCATTAAAGCATGTGCAGCAGCATCCCTGGCCTCTACCTGGTAGATGCCAGAAGCAAGCCCCCAACCCATGTCATAACCATCAAAGATTTCTTTAGACGCTGTAAAGGGGGAGGAGAGCCGTGGACAGAATCTCCCGTAGCTGAGAACTACTGCTCTCAGGAAAGTGTTTGTAACTTCTTTGCAGTGAGGTTGACTCTGGGCTTCTAGTTTCCACTCGAAGCTTGCGGTTAGGGTAAAGAAGAGAGAAATGGCTTTTGAGAGGAAGATCTCTGAGCTCGGCAGAGGCAGCTAAGATGGTAGGGGATGTATGAATAAATACAATATTAACCTCTCCCCTACTGGATCGTTTGAAAAGAAGAATCAAGAAAGGTATTGTTTGAACGATGAGATAGCACATATTTACATGAAATAGACTGGAATAGTTAAGAATTTTGTGTGTAGACTGAAATAGATCTTTCTGCGAATTCCAGCCCTGACACTTCATGGCTAAGTGACTTTGGACAGTTTCTTTCAGTTTCCTCATTTGTAAAATGGGGACAATACTAGAGCATTTGTTTCACTGGGTTGTTGTGATGATTCAATAATAGAATGTACATAAAGGGCTCATCAGGGCAAAGGAAGAAAAGCACCTCAAAAAGGTAACTCCCTTTATGTAAACAGCAAAGAAAAACTCTTGGAAAGTTGTTTAGCTAGTTTTTTCCCACCTTGATGTTTTTGATTTTAGAAACACAAAAGATAATGTGGAACTATATCTATTTGTATGAGCTAATCCTTAAAAACTTTCCTGAACAACTTTGCTAATAATAGTACCGTCTAAATGGAATTTAACTTTCCTATTTGTAATAGGAAAGCGATTCCCTGAATTTTAAATTCATGCATGGTTATCAAAAATTAGGCTAGGACAATGGTGGGAACCACTGTAGCTGCCCACAGAATCTGACTCTCATATGCACCCATGCACCCGGAACTAGAGAGCTCCAGCCACTCTGGAACCATTACAAGGATTATTCAAATCTTGTAAGAGACAGACTAGCTGGATTTTGGCCAATAAAATCATGTTAGACCTGTTTGGTTCATGGGTGACTGAATTGGCCTATGACAAAACATACAATTAGGAAGCCAAAACTTTGACCTTTTCTGTATCACTAGGAAAAATCCACCACCTGAACCAAAAACATGGAGGCCAGAGCTCAGGTATCTCCCCCCTTAAATCACAGTAGATTTAATATTGAAGGTTCAATAACAGAGTAGGCCATTATGCACTTGAAAGGTAGATAAGGAAGGATGTTGATTTCCCTGTGCATCGAGATTGAGCAGTCAAAGTTTTCTTTCTTCAAGGCACCAAGTCTAAGATCCCTGGAGGGCCATAAGAAAAATGGGGAAAATGTTCCAGTTTTGTCCCAGCCTCTCTAAATTGCCCTTATGTTTCAGCGTTGATATTAACTCAGCCAAGTACGTCGGTGCTTCGAGAAGGAGTAGTGTCGTACTGACAGAGTTTATCTACAGTGAGCCTTCGACCACGGGCTCCTGCACAGACCTTGAAACCAAGCAGCTCTTGCTGATTGATGTAATGACTACAACTAAGGAGAATCTGAGATATTTCTCTAGCATTTGCCTCTCTTGCCAGCTTGGCTTAAATCCACTTCAAGGCATAGTATAGATTTCTTTGGTTTGTTCCAGATTTGGACTAAGCCCTCACGATGCCCATATGTTTCTTTCTACATTACTCCCACCTCCAAGAAATAAAAGTCCAAAGCATAAGACTGAAATCATCAATGATCCCACCCACCAGTAATGTAGTGTTTTGGTACATAAATAATTTCAAACACTTTCCTACGGAGATGTGAACTTTAGAATGATTTGATAATTATCTAGCTAAATTCCAGTGACCAGATGAAACAAGGTCCTCTACTCTTCTGCCATCTTGCATGAAACCAGAGGTGTGTATTTTAAACAAAGGATCACTTGATATATTTTTTAACAAGTGTTTTTCCTTACCTAACGTCTTACATGTGAATAGGTATATACATATATATGTACACATAATAGAAGTACTATATATATATACAACATACTTATAAAGAAATGAACAAATTTTAAGTATAGAGTTGGACGATTTTTCACAAAGTGAACATGCCCCATGTAATCATCATTCAGGTCAAGAAATAAAATATTACTGGGTTCCCTGGGCTTTGTGTTTTCTTCCAGACGTACTGGCTATGCCAAAAGCAAAACCCTATCCTGACTTCGTTCACCTTCAAATGACACTTTATGTTTCTGAACTTCAAATGGAATGGTAGTTATGCAGTTGTTTTTGTGTCTAGCTTCCTTTGTCTCTCGTTATATTTATAAGATTCATCCAAGTGGCTGCATATGACAGTAATCACGCTCCCTTATTATGGTACAGAAGTCCATTGTGTGAATATACAAGGCATTTATTCATTCTATACTTGATGACCACAGGGATGTTTCCAGTGCTTGGCTATTATGAACACTACTGCTAAGAATCTTCTTGTACGTGTCTTTGGTACCTTTATGGTCACATTTCTCTTATATCTAATTAAATGCAGAATTGCTAGATTATAGGCTACCATAGGTTTAGTAGAGAATGTCAAACCATTTTCCAAAGAGGTTGTGTCAGTTTGCAATCCCACCAGCAGGTCATGGGCATCCCAATTGCTTTATATCCTCACGAAAACTTGTTATTACCTATCATTTCCATTTTAGCCACTCAAGTGAATATGCTTTTATGTCACAATCTGTTTAACCCTTTTGCCTATTGGGTTGTTTATCTCTACTGATGTGTAGAACTTCTTTAGACATTCTGGTTACACAGTCTTGTTTGGTTGTATGTATTGTTAACATCTTCTGCTTATCTGCAGCTTGTTTTTTCACTATCAATAAAGCTTTTGAGTAACACGTGTTTTTTTTTTAATATCCAATTTTATAGCATTGTCTTTTAGTAATTGTGTTTTTTTGTTTTATTTAAGAAATCTTTGTCCGAAGACAATAAGATATTCTCTTGTGTGTTTCTTCTGGAAGATTTATCATTTTATCTTTCACATTTAAATCGATAATCCATCTAGAATTGATGTTATGTGTGGTGTAATACTGGGGGAGATTTCCTTTTTTCCTATTTGCTTCCCAGCAGACCATGAATCCAGCACCATTTATTGAAAAGGTCATCTTTCCCTGCCATGCTACAGGGCAACCAAATAATCCTGTATGTGTAGGTTGGTTTCTGAACTCCCTGTCCATTGTTTTAGTTCTCTCATTTTATGCCAATATCATACTATATTAATTATTGTAAATTTATCTTAAGTCTTGTTATCAGACACGGATGTCCTCCATCTTTACTCTTCCTGTCTTGATTATTCTTGGCCCTTTCCATTTCCATAGGAACTTTAAAATAAGCATGTTGAGTGCCTGGGTGGCTCAGTGGGTTAAAGCCTCTGCCTTCAGCTCAGGTCATGATATCCTGGTCCTGAGATCGAGCACTGCATCTGGCTCCCTGCTCAGCAGGAAGCCTGCTTCGGCCTCTGTCCTTTCCTCTACTCATTCTCTCTCTCTCTCAAATAAATAAATAAAATCCTTAAAAATAAATAAATAAAATAAAATGTGCATGTCAATTTCCACAAAACACCTGCTATAGTTATACTTGAGACTAACTGTAGAACTTATGGATCAGTTATAAAAATTTATATTTTTATAATAGTGTGTAATTCTATAAATGCATGGTATATACATACCTCAATGTACTTAGGTCTTTTTATTATCCCACAGTAATTTTTTATAGTTTACTATGTATTGACCTGGTGTATATTTCATTTGATATTTTCTAGGTATTTAATATTTTTATGGTATTTTAATATGCCTTTTAAAAATTTCATCTTCTATAATTATTTCAGACATGGAAATGCAATTTTACATTTGATCTTGTGGCCAAAAACATTAATAATTTACTTAGTCATTGCAATAGCTTGCTTATAGATTCTTTTGCATTTTCTACACACACAGTCTTTCATCCGTGAATAATGAGATTTATTTTTTCCTTTCTAATCCTTAAACTACTTTTTCCTTGTCTTCTTGCATTTGCTAAGACTTCTGGTACAATAATAAATGAGTATTTTTGTCTCATCCCCAATCTTGCTGTGTATTGAGGGGGAGAGCCTGTCATATTTTATCATTAGACATGTCTCCTATAGGCTTTTGATAAACACTTCTTATCAGATGAGTGAAATTTCTCACCTCTTCCTAGTTTACTACAAGTTTTTTTAAAGATTTTATTTATTTACTTGAGAAATAGAGAGCTCATGGAAGAGAGCAGTAGTGGAGGGAAAGGCAGAGGAAGAGGGAGAAGCAGACTCCCCACTGAGCAAGGAGCCTGATGTGGGGCTTGATCCCAGGACCCCAAGATCATGACCTGAGCCTAAAGCAGACGCTTAACCAACTGAGCCACACAGGCACCCCACGTTTTTTTTTTTTTTTTAATTTTGAATGAACTTTTCACAGATGTGTTTTTATGCATCTACTGAGATAAAATGTGAATTTCTCCTTGATTCTGTTAAAGTAAATTACATTCACTGATTGGTATTTCTGAAACAACTTAACCCATCTGAGACATATTACCTCTTGTAATATAACACTGAATTTTATTTGATAGTATGTTAGGATCTTCCATTACACGAAATTTTAACATGTTGCAATTATCTAACCGTCTCAATAAATATGGGTCTATTATATCAATTTTCATGATTGAATTCATTCCCATATTGATCCACAATCATGAAGTTGTTTTCAAAATGTTGGCATCATAAACAGCATTGCACTGAATACCCTTGGGCATACATATTTCACTTGTATCTGTTTCCCAAAGTACTAAGTAACATTGTCTTTTTGGTTTCACTTGAACTCAACAGTAGCTTTGTAAGTATCAACTGCCAGGAATCAGAATCCAGATTTCCTGGTTCCAGAAGCTCCCCAATATTGAGTTTGCTCCTAATAGCTCTGGCTGAAGACTGATATCTACTCAAAGGACATAGGGCCTAGGAAGTGAAAAATCTAAACACTGCAGTGCTAAAATTAAAGACAACCTGGGAAAATACTTTATGGAACAATCGAATGTGGTTTCAGGAAAACCGAAATTGATCATCAGAAAAGCAAGGCAAATGAAGTCAGAAACACTGGATTCATATACCAATTACCAGCTATGTAATCTCAGGCAAATTAGTCCTTGCTATAACCCTGAGTTTCTTCACCAATAAAGTAGAAATATATTAACATTAGAGGATTGTTAAGAGGAGAAAATGAGCAGCCCGTACTACTGCATTTTTATAGAGCTGACATTCAGCGAATGACAGTTCCTTTAGTTTCTCTGTAGTTAAGAGACTGCTAAGAAGAAGAAGAAGAAGAAGAAGAAGAAGAAGAAGAAGAAGACGACAACAGAAAAAAAAAAGAATTGAGAAAGGATTTTCTAGTTTTTCTTTGGGGAGGCTCAAAGAAAAAGAATGTCCTTTCCTACATCAAGATCTTCCCTTTAGCTTTAATACATGTAAACACATAGAAGTACTCATCCTTGAAAACTGCTTGGAGTAAAAAGGATCTATACGATTAATGACATCGTTTATTTGCATGGTCACCAAAATGTCCATGTAAATATCTTCTCCATATGACTTTGTATCTTGTCATGTGAGGTTAAAAAGCCAGCCTAAAGTCCTAATTTAGAGATGACTAATTAGGATCAAAGTAGGTGCTTCTTAGTTATGAAATGATTGAGTCACACTCTCAGTCTACACCTTTTGGTCTGAGGGCGGTGGCATAAAATTAGCAGAAAGCGCTTGGGGTATGATGCATTGGTTAGTTATTGAAACTTACTGGCACTGATGCCAGGGAGAACTTACCCTTAATGGCAACCATAAGTCTGTAGGACAATGTCTTGTGTGCTCATCTCTTTGTGTTTCCATTTTCCTGGTCCTGGTTTTTCCTTTGGCGCTACAAAACTTAGTGTAAATTTTATTTATGTGACAGTCTTTCTCAACTATTTAAAGTCAGTGTTCATTTTTCAGTCTGCTTTTCAATCAATATCATTATGTAAATCCAATTTACAGAAGAACAACCATCTTCAAACACAGGTAGAACCTACTTTCAAGTATTAATTCATGATATCTGGTCCTATAAGATGAAACCACTCCCACCTTTATCAAATAATCCAAATCAATATTCCTGTAAAATAAGCAGCCAGTTAAAAAAAAAATTTAAAAAGTCAGGTGGCTCCTGGGTGGCTCAGTGGGTTAAGCCTCTGCCTTCAGCTCAGGTCATGATCTCAGGGTCCTGGGATCAAGCCTGACGTCGGGGTCTCTGCTCACCTAGGGAGTCTGCTTCTCCCTCTATTCTCTCTCTCTCAAAAAAAAAAAAATCTTAAAAAACATGGTAAAAATCAACCTTTGCTAATCTTTTTGTATAGCATCAACATTTGAATGTCTACAATTCTTAAATTTCTTAATAAGTGCTGACTCATCAAAATGTTGGGTTGATGATTAAAGGAAAGGAAAGGAGACATTGTAAGTATCTTCCCTTTTCTTTTTGTTTATTTTTGCTACAGAGCAAAGAGCCTTCCAGGATGTAGGAAAACTACCATTGATGCCGGAAATGGCTCTAAATGGCTTTGGAAATGGCGCTTCTCAAAGCCAAAAATGTTAGCACTCTAAGAGAACTTTCAGATCACTGGTTCAACCCTCTTATTTTACAGATGAGGAAACCTCATTACAGAAGGGAGAAATTATTTGTTTTAAGGTCTTTAAACCAACTTACTGCTGTTTGCCTGTTTTTTTTTTTTTTTTTAAGTTCTTGTTGAAATTCCGGACAGTTAGCCTAGTGTCATATGAATTGCAGGTGTACAATAGAGTGATTCAGTACTTTCATACATCACACAGTGCTCATCACAGCAAGTGCCTTCTACTCCCCATCACGGATTCCACCCATCCCCCCACCCAACCTTCCTCCTGCAACTCTGAGTCCACTCTCTAGAGTCAAGAGTCTGTTTGTTGGCCTGCTTCCCTCTTTTCTTTCCCCTTGCTCATCTATTTTGTTTCTTAAATTTCACACATGAGTGAAATCACACGGCACCTGTCTCCCTCTGGCTGACCAGCTTCACCCTGCATAATACTCCCCGGCTCCACGCATGTTGCAGCAAATGGCAAGATGTCATTCCTCTCCATGGCTGAGTGATATTCCACAATATATATACACTGCATCTTCTCCATCCATTCATTGGTCGATGGACACCTGAGCTGCCTTCACAATCCGACCACTGTAGACACTGTTGCCATAAACCTCGGGATGCATGGATCCCCCTGAATTAGCATTTTTGCTAGAACATGGGGAAGTTTCATTTTTAAGTTTCTGAGGAAGCTCTGTACCATTCTCCAGGGTGGTTGTTCCGATCTGCACTCCCACCAACAGTGCAAGAGGCTCCCCCTCTCCACATCCTCACCAACACCTGCTGCCTCCTGCCACCTTTCATTATTGTTTTTTGCCATTCTGACAAGTGTGAGGCTTAACTACTCTCTGTTGAAGGGAAAAGAAGAACTGTTGTGAGATCCATAAAAATTGGAGGGTTTTATATCTCAGCAAACACACACATGCCTGACTTGACTTGGCCAGTCCAGCTTTGGGTGACAAATATATAGTGGACATGTTTCCTAGGAAACATGACCAAAGAGACCATATTTACCATACTGAGCAAATAAAGTAGCTCGGACTTAAAGACTTCTGTGCTCAGAACTGCAGGAAAGACAATGTGTGAACTTGAAAATCATCAGTTAGGCCTGACTACAATGTTAACTCGGACATACTTCTCATTGCAAGGCTGCTTGGGCTATGAAAAAACACCTCCCCAAAGAATAAATAATTTATAGGTGTGTTGGTTCTTCGCCTTTGGTCTCACCTTCCCAAATCCATTAAAACCCTTCTCTGCCCTTTGGGGTTGCACCAGCAGTGGCCATGTTCATTTTTAACCCTTGCCCCTGCTTGTTATTCCCCATCCCCTTCCACAGATCCCAGCTCTCCTTGGCCTGAAGAGCAGAGCCTCCCTCTGTGGCTCATCTCTAAGTACCTCACTGTTTCTTGTTGGTTCCCTTAAACTGCTCGCAGCCCTACGAAGAGTCCCTTCATTCCAATTTACTCAGAATCCAAGCTACATGTATGTCCCATCTCCTGCCAAAATCCTGGCCGATACACAAACATCTCTATGTCTTCCTCACTCAATAGCTCAAATTGCATTGAGGTCTTATGCAGCATCCCATAGGAAGGAAGAAACGGGCATACTGTAGCCCCAAACAAAGAGTTGGTTTCTCAAGATTCCTTCTTTGGAATCATTAGGTATCCTTATTTGCATATTTCACCTTTAGTATATTGCCGTTGGCAGAAAATAAATATCGAATATTTGCTTTCTAGAAATAGGAAATTTGTAAACAACTGAGAGCAACAGTTCTGCACATTGTAACAACAGGTTTCCATTTTAATAAGGCCTGAATGCAACACAACAATCTCAATGTCTTGTCAAAACTCATGAAAACAGAATGCATCTGTGTAGCCACTTCTTGAAGAACTATTTTTATTTTTTATTTTTTAAAAGATTTTATTTGTTTGTCTATTTGCCAGCGAGGGAGAGAAACGGAGAGAGTAAGCACAAGCAGAGGGAGAAGCAGGCTCCCCGCCAAGCAAGGAGCCCGATGTGGGACTCAATCCTAGGACCCCGAGATCATGACCTGAGCCAAAGGGAGACACTTAACCGACTGAGCCACCCAGGTGGCCCTGAGGAACCATTTTTAGGCAGGAGCTGGCAAGACATTTTTTATGAAAAATACCCATAGTATTCCATCAAGGTGGTCCGGCTTCTCTGGGAACTTTGGAGTATCCCTGTGGTGCTTTAGTCTCATGGAGAGATAGGGAGAGACCTGAGGGTGAACCCAAAGTTAATCGAGGCCAAGGAGAGGATAATTTGCTCCTTTCGGGGCACTAGGAGCTTACTGTGGCTGTTTTTCCATGAGAATTAGGGCAACAGCTACACACACATATAAACACACACTGAGTTCCAATAGGGATTCTCTACACTTTCCTTCTCTACTTTGAAGGAACTTGTCCCCTTCTTTAGCAATATGTCTCAAAAACAAAAAACAAAAAACAAAAAACCTCTTGTCCCAGAATTATAGAAAGTTTGGTTTGAGTATTAAATATTATGGCTTCTACCTACCTAGCTGATGCATACACAGCCCCCTAAAATTATTCCTGATACCCTCAATATCTTGTAATTGCTCCAAATTGTCATCATGGAACTTTTCACTAAACCCTTGTAGTAGGCACCTAACAAATCCTCTTTCACTGATGTTCCATTACTCTCAAAATTTAATTCAAATTCATTTACATGGCATACAAGGCCCCTCATTATCTAGACCCTTGGAACCTATTTAAAATCTTCTCACAGTCCTCCAATTTAAATTCTGGAGTCCAGCTAAACACAGTGCTCTCATGCTTCTGGGCTTTGGTTCTTACTATGTTTTTCCTGTTCTCCTCATCCCCTTTGATTTAACTGTTATGTTCAGGCATAAACTTAGATATCACCTCCTCCAGGAAGCCTTCCCTAGTACCCCAAGTTTAAGTTAGAGTTTAATATGCTTCCATGGTATCCTACAATTTCTCTTTTTCACTGCTTATCATAGCCTAATATAAACATATATTTTTTCAGTCTTCCCCCCCTAAACTAGAAGTTCCTCAGGACTAAGAATTATATCTAACTATGTTATGATTGGATCCCAGACACCTGACACAATTCATGGTACAAGGAAAGTGCATAATATGTGTTTATTCAATGAAAGATAACACCGGCTTTCCTGTGGCTTTTTACCTATACATCCTCCCTCTGGAATCACATAGTTCCATTCTTAGATGAATGGGTGGTAAGTGAAGGGGAGTCTTCTTTGAAAAGAAGTCTTGCCCCAGCTCTAAGTCATCTTTGTTCCCTCTAAATGGCAAGGTCACTTTAAGCCACCGCATAGTGGGTCCTTGATGGCTTTAGATTAGATTAATGTGAGAGATACACTTCTGAGTGCATGTGTAACCCAGGGAATTCATTCCTTCATTTGTTTAGCAAATATTTATTTATTGTTTTATATGTAAGGCACTGTCCTAGGCGTTGAAAGTAGGGCACGGTTAATAAGACAGACAGCAGTCTTTGCCCTCATGTAGCTTATATTCTAGGTGGGATGAGATGGAAATAAACAAAACGAGTAAACTCTGTTAGTCATTAGAATGTGATCAGTGCTAGGGAAATAAATAGAGCAAGAGAGAGGATGAGGGAAAGTCAAGAGGGGTTGAAATGTTAAGAGACAGAATGAGCTTGGTAGATATTGTAATGCTCCAAGCAGAGAGAAGAGCAAGTGCAAATGTCCTTGGAGAACAGCGTAGAGACCAGCAGGGCCGGGGCACAGTGAGCAAGGAAAGGGAGTAGAGAAGATATAATCAAAGAAGTCGTGAGGTGGAAAGTGCGGTGAAGCAGGTAAGGCGTTGTAGACCATTGGAAAGGTTTCAACTTTTACTTTAAGTGAGACAGAGAGCTTCCGGGGGGTTGCAAGAAGTGACATGGCCTGATTTAATGTTTTAAAAAGACCACTCCAGAAGCTGTATGTAAAACAGACTACAGTGGAACAGACCCATTAAAAGCCTATTGGAATACATGCCCTCCACAATACCCACCACCAGGCTGGCCCAACCTCCCACCCCCACCCCTTCAAAATCCTCAGGTTATTTTTCAGAGTCCATAGTCTCTCATGGTTCACCTCCCCTTGCAATTTCCCCCAATTCCCTTCTCCTCTCTAACTCCACATGTCCTCCATGCTATTTGTTATGCTCCACAAGTAAGTGAAACCATATGACAATTGACTCTCTCTGCTTGACTTACTTCATTCGGCATAATCTCTTCCAGTCCTGTCCATGTTGCTACAAAAGTTGGGTATTCATCCTTTCTGATGGAGGCATAATACTCCGTAGTGTATACGGACCACATCTTCCTTATCTATTCGTCCGTTGAAGGGCATCTTGGTTCTTGGTTGTGGTGCATAAACAGTGAATTCTAGTACACTGAGAAGTAATTAAAAAAATAAAAAAAAATTTTAAAAAGCCTATTGGAAGAATTCAGCCAAGAGATGGTACAGCAGGGAGGTAGAAGGGAGCGGGCAGCAGTGGAGACAGCAAGAAGTAGTTAGATTCTGGATATATTTGAAGGAAAAGAGTCAATATGATTTTAAATAGATTGGATAGGAACTGTGAGTGAAAGAAATGGGTCAGAGCTTAATAACTAAAAAGATGAAGCTGCTAATCATTGAGAGGGGAGAAACTGTGGGAAATGCTGAGCCAGGGAGTTTTCGATGTGTTGACTTTTTTGATGCCTACTGTACATCTAAGTCAGAGGTCTGGATGGGATGCCTGGGTGGTTCAGCTGAAGCTGCCTTCAGCTTAGGTCATGATCCCAGGGTCCAGGGATCAAGTCCCACAGCAGACTCCTTGCTCAGCGGGGAGTCTGCTTCTCCCTCTGCCTGCCGCTCCCCCTGTTAGTTTTTTCTCTCTCTCTGACAAATAAATAAAAATCTTTTTTTTTTTTTTTAAGTTGGAAGCCTGGAGTTGGCCAGCTGACATTTGAGTTTCGTGGAGAGGTCTGAGATAGAGATATATGCAGGAACTGTCAACAGATAAATGAGATTTCAAGCTATAACGTGGGATGAGATCATCAGAAGAGGAAAAGTAGAGGAGAGAGAAGAGGAGGACTGAGCCACGGAGAGGTATCATGTCCCTTCAGTGTTGAGAGGTAGGATAGATGAGGAAGCACCAATAAAGATAATGAAGTAGGAAGAAAGAGTGGTGTTCTAGAAGCCAAGGAAATAGAGTTTTGCAAAGAGGAGGTTGTAATCAACTGAGCAAATGCTGCTGATGGTCAATAAAATGAAGACTGAGAAATGACCATTGGATTTAGACCGCGGAGGGAATATTTTACTGGGAATATTGACAGGAGGAATTTCAGTTCGTGGTGACAACAAAAGCCCAATAAGGACTGGGTTAAAAGAGGATGGGACTAGAAGAAGTGGAAAGATTGGAACTGAAGTAGTGACAGATTAAGGAGGCTTCTCAGGACTTCAGGTGACAGATAGGTTTGCAAGGTTCAGCACGTAAAAATGTAGAACACCCAGTTAAGTTAGAATTTCTGAGAAACAGGTCATCTTAGATAAATCTCAGATAAAATTCCAGATAGACTGTTCTTCATATAAATATGTTTGGTGCAATCTTTGGTATATACTTTTACTAAAAATTATTCTTTGTTTATATACAATTCAAATTTAACGGGCATCTTGTATTTTATCTAGCTACTCTAAGTACAAATACTTCTAGCCTGATTGATGTGAATTTAAAATGTCCAGCACTTCCAAACATGTCTGGATCTCTGAAATACTCCTGGCTTCCTGGGCCAATTCAGAGAACAAGGTAGCTAGTGAGGTAATGTCAAGGTCTGGCATGTCTAACTCCGAGGACAGAAAAAAGTCAATTAATATTCTTTTTCACCAGGCCCCCTAAAAAAAGTTTAAGTAAATAACATTACCCAAAGCTGCTATTTGGCAAGAAACTTAAGTGTACTCAATCATCCTGAGATGATCTCTAGTCATTTAGAAAAGGATAAACAAGATAGTCTTTCCTACACCAAGCCTTTCACCAAAATGAAGACAGGGATGGTAGAGTAGAGTGGAAGAACATTTACATTCTATGATGAAAGACTGAAGATTATTTAGGTTAATAAAGGGATACGGGCACCAAGTGATTTATCTCAATATCACATAGGTGGTAAGTATTGCAAAGATCAGCAGACATAACAAAGTTGCCTTGAGCAGCTACCATGGGTTGGCCATACAAAGCTAAGAGGCATATAAGACTGTGTAAGACTCATACCCCCTTCAAAGAGTTGAAAAGGAGCAGAAAGTTGAAAAATCTCAATAGTTCATACTATCTCTTTGACCTTGCTTCCCACCTTTCTCGCTCCAATCCAGCCCACTGGGATGGCCTGCTCCACTTCTAGGTCTTTGTTCTTGGCTGTTTCTTCTGCCTGTCATGTTCATTCTTTTTATATCACTGTGGCACACTCCCTCACCACCTCCGAGACTTTGCTCAATTAGTACCTTCCAGAGAGGATATCTATAACCACATGATAGAAAATAACATCTATCATTCTCTGTCTGTACTCTGCTTCATTTTCCCCCACAATGCTTATCACCTTATGAAATTCTATCCATTTGCATGTCGAATTATTGATCACCTGTATCCTCCAATTTGAATGCTAACAATATCAAGTAGATCCTTGGTCTGTTTTCTTTCTTACTGTGTCACCAGCACCCACAATGGTGCCTAACACCAAGTAAGAGATTGTTATTTGTTGAATGAATGATAATGTCTAGCTTTTCTAGAAAGTGTGCTAGGCAGTTTAGATATATGAGCTCATTTAGCTTAATCTTCACTAAAATCTTATGAAATAGGTAGAATTCTTCTCATTTTCTTTTTTAAGATTTTACTTATTTATTAGAGAGAGAGAGAGGGAGAGAGAGATTGTGCTGGCAGGAGCAGAGAGAGATGGACATAGAGTCTCCATGCTGAGTGCAGAGCCCGAAGCGGGGCTCAATCTCAGGACCCTGAGATCATGACCTGAACCTATTATGTTACATGGCAAAGTATTAAGGGATATAGAAAGAATTAAGGTTGCTAATCAGTTTGCCTTAAATGGGAGAGATTATCCCGGATTATCTTATTGGGCCCACTGTAATCAAGAGGGTCCTTAAAAGTGGAAGAAAGAGTCAGAATGAAAGGCAAAGTGATATGTTGTGAAAAGGACTCAACTCGCCATTGCTGTTTTACAGATGGAAAAAAAGGGGGGCCAGAAGCCAAAGAATATGGCCATCCTCTGGAAGCTGGAAAGGCAAGGGTTCGGATTCTTTCTCAGAAGCTACAGATAGATTGGAGACCCACCAGCACCTCGATCTTAGCCCAGAGATACCTGTGCCACACTTCTGACTTCCGGAATTGTGAAACAGTAAATACATTTGTGTTGTTGTAAGTCACATTTAGTGGCAATTTGTTATTGCAGCAAGAGAAAACAAATATGCTGAGTTACCTAAGATCAACTAGTTGTGAGAGAGGCATGTTTTAAATCCAGCTCAGACTCATACATTCTGCACTGTTTCAGGCAGCACAAAATGCTATGGGAGTTCAGTGAAAATAGAGATCACTTGTAACCAGGGAATGAGGACAGTTTTCATGACAAAGTTAGAATTTGAACCAGGCCTTGAAGGATTGATAGGGCTTCAAATGGCAAATATACAATCTAATGTCCATTCAGCAAGGAATGAATGAACAAATGGTGGTGTATTCATACAGTGGAATACTACTCAGCAATAAAAGAAGAACCAATAACTGTACATCAAATAACATGCATAAATCTAATAGACAATTTTGAAAAAGAAAGAAACCAGGT
Organism: Mustela putorius furo; assembly: GCF_011764305.1. NCBI lineage: Eukaryota > Metazoa > Chordata > Mammalia > Carnivora > Mustelidae > Mustela > Mustela putorius. Next base: position 10,896,014 of record NW_025422049.1, read on the forward strand.
AAAACATAGTACTCACCATATGGTTGTAATTATATGAGGTCCAAGAACGAGCAAAACTATATTGTTAGAAATCCAAAAGTGGTTTTTGGGAGGGAGGAAAACTAGGAAAGGATACAAAAGAGCTTTCTAGAGCAATAAAAAATGGGGTAGTTTTTTTTTTTTTTTGGTAGTAGTTAGAAAGATGTCTAGAATTTTTTAAATGCATGAAATGGAGCACTTTAAATTTCTTTAATTTCTTGTGTGTTAATTATACCTTTTTTTCTTAAGAAGGGGGTGGTTAGTAAGAGAAACAAGATATGAGGCTCAAATTTAGAAAAAAAAAATCACACAGTTGGCTTAGAGAAGTTCTCAATCCCAGTTGCACATTAGAAACTTCTGGGAAGCTCTTACCCATACATATGCCAGCACCAACCCAGAGAGTCCTATTTAATTGGTTTGTGATGAACCCCAAGCATCAGTATTCTTATAAGTTTCCCAGACACTTCTTATATGAAGTCAGATTTGAGAACCAGGAGCTGAGAGCATAGATATTGTAAGACAGATGAACCGTGAATGTTTTGGAATGCAAGTGAAGGAGTTTTCATTCACTTACATGGGATATGCAAACACAATAAAAGTTTTTGAACAGGAGGGGGGGAAATCAGAGCTGTGCCCTAAGAACATTGATCTCACATCTGTGCCCTCTGGAGAACAGACCTGGAGGTGGAGAGGTGACATCAAAGATTGGCCCAATGACCCAGGCAACAAGCAGTGTAAGACCAGAGGTATTTTGGGAGAGGCAATGAAAGAGAGAAAGAAAATTTAAGCATGATTATGGATCAAAAGATGGAAGTCAATGGAAGGAAAGGAGAACAGGTTTGTTTTGTCTCATTTTTACATGTTTGTGTTTGTGGTGTCTGTGGTATATCCAAGTAGGAATGTCTACTAGATAATGAAAGACTTGGAGCTAGAGTTTAAGAGAGAGATCTAGGATAGAGACATGGATGTTAGAATCACTCAAGTCAGTGACATCCATTAATTGTGAAAGTATATGGAAAGAAGAGGAAAGGAAAGACTAAGCCCTCAGGAATGCCCACTTCAGAGCTCACAAGGGATAACAGCAAATAAAGAATGATAATTAGAATAACTGATGATAAGGAAGCCAAGGGAGGGGATTAATGATGTAAAATGCTGCAAAGACACCGATAACTAGATTAACCTATTGAATTTGAAATTGAGGAAGTCATTGACAAAGTTGCTTTATTAGAATTGGGTGGAAGTAGAATGAAGACTAGAAGTTGTTGAAAGGTATGCAGCATTCAAAACCGGCCCTCACAGACACCTCAGCCTCCCTGTCTGCTTCTGGAATGCCTTGGATCCTTTCCTCCATCGGGTCATGAAAGCTTCCAAGGTGTGTCTTCGAACCCACAGGACAGAGACATGAACATCAAATGAAAAGAGCAAATTCCATCAGTGGTAAATTATTTTGGTTCAAATCCTGACTCTGCCACTTCTTAGCTGCAGGGTGGATATTTCCCTATTAGAAACAATGCTGTGGGGGCATGACATCAGCAACATGGCAGCAAAGGACGTTTTACTCAGGCGCCTGCCAGCCCAGCAGCCCCAGGCAGCTCCCATGACACCAGCTTCCCGGCAGGCTCCCATGAATCAAGAAACCCTCTCACCCTGGTTCCTGCCCACTCCAGGAGCAACAAGCAACTCCCATGGCTCCAGGGAGCCTCCCCCATAGAGCTCCCTGCAAGCTAATGGGAACAGATTTCCATCTTACCCTGGCACCTGCCGATTCCAAAAGCCCCAGGTGGCTCTTGCGACACCAAACTCCCGGCAAGCTTCCAGGAACCCACAGCCCCATTACCCCTCCCTCAAGTCCAGGCAGCGCAGCACGGGAGCCCACCTTCTTCATGGGAGAAGAATAAAGTGAGTGCCCAATTTCACTGCAGACCCCAGACTCAACTCACCCAAAGTCCTCCATGACTCCTTGCAGGATCCTGCTAAGGGCTCTCCTCGCAATGGCACTTGCAAGGTCCAGCACCCTCAGGTGGCTCCTGAAATCCCAAATGATGTCCTTGGAACCAGGTTTCTGGTGCGTTCCAGTGAACCCAGATCTGAACTCAATCTGTACCTGCCTACTCTAGTGGCCCCAAGAACCTACCATGGCCCCAGGCAGCTTCTACCCAAAACTCCCTATAGATTCCTAGAAACCTGGGCTCCTATCTCACCCTGGTTCAAGGAACCACTTGTGTCTGTTTGGCACCTCTGGGCAACTTGTATGACAGAGCTCCTTACAGGCTCCTGGGAACACAAGCCCTTGTGTCTACCCAGGGCCTTCCAGCTCCCAAGGCCCCAGTTGGTTCCCATGGCCCTAAGCAGTTCCTGCAGTCCCAGATTCTCGGCAGGCTCCCACAGATCCCTATCTCTGGGTTACCCCAGTGTCTTCCAGCTCCAGTGGCCCCAGGGGGCTCCCCTGGCTCAAGGGGGCTTCAACAGCTCCAGGCTCTCAGAAGTCCCCTATGTGCAGGCTCCCAACACACCAACAGTCCCAAGCAGCTCAGGAACCACAGCTGGCTCCCGGAACTTCAAGCACCTTCCTTAGGTCCAGGCTACTAGAACGTTCCCACGTGCCTAGGTACCTCATGCACTCTAGCACCTGTTGCCTCCCACAGCCCCAGGCAGCACCGGTGGCCAATACTTCTGGCTCACCCCAACATCAGCTAGCTCTCACCACCTCTAGCAACTCCTGGCAGGCTCCAGTAAACCCTGGCTCCCAGGACATCCCAGGATTGGTCAGACCCCGCAGCCCTAGGTGAATCTTAGGTTCTCACCCTCTCAATACCCATGAACACAGGCTTCCAGGGGGAATCTCTGAATCCTGGCCCAGCATCAGGCTGCCCAAGGACTCCAAGAGCAAGCCACTCATGGACAGTACCAGACTGCCCACCAGAATCACTGGACCAGCTGACTGGTAAAAACCATTGCTTGCCAAAGCCAGTCTGTAGAGACTGGAAGAGGTGCACATGCCCTCAAATGCATAGACACCAATGAAAGTCCACAAAGTTCCTAATCAAGTAAACATGACACCACAAACACACACATGCACACACACATGCACAAAAATACACCTCTAATGAATGACGCTGAAGAAACAAAAATCTATAAACTGTCTTATAAAATATTCAGAAAAATCATCTTAAAGTAATTCAGTGAACTACAAAAACACAGATAAACAACTACATAAAATTAGGAAAACAATGAATGAACAGAACAAGTTCAAAACAGAAATAGAAACCACTAAACAACTGAACTGAAATCTAAACATCTAATAAGACTTAAACAGATTTGGTGCCTAGGTGGCTCAGTCAGTTAAGCATCTGCCTTTGGTTCAGGTCATGACCCCAGGGTCCTACATCCTTGCTCAGCAGGGAGCCTGCTTCTCCTCCCTCTGCCCCTCCTCCTGCTTGCACATGCTCTCTCTCTCTCTCTTTCGTGAGTGCATGCGTGTACACATGCTCTCTCAAATAAATAAAGTCTTAAAAAAAAGCTTAAACAAATTCAACTGAGTAGAAGAACTTGTGAACTAAGAACATAGGTCATTTGATTCATTTAGTCACAAGAGGAAGGAATAACAAACAAACAGTAAAAAAAAAAAAAAAAAAGCCTTCATGGATTATGGGATACCATAAGTGGAATAAATCCATGCATTATTGAAATCTCAGAAGAAGGAGGAGGAGGAAGGGGAGGAGGAGGAGAAAGAGGAAAGGAAGATGGGGAGAAAGGAACAGAGAGCTTATTTAAAGAAAGAGTGGCTGAGGGTACTGATAAAATATTGGTTAAAGAACAGACAAGTGACATTAACGACCTAGCTGAGGGTAGCATGAATCCTCATTAAAACACATTAGCATAGCCTTTACTTCAATAAAATGGGAATTCTTGAGTGAGAACACAGTAAATGGTGGCTACCTAGATTTGGAGATCAGCCAAACAGTATGGAATAAACCAAAGAGGATAGAAAATTATAGGGATTAGCAAAGTACTGTTGAAATGGTTCTCCATGGAGTCCACCTGAGGAGAGAGATGGAATAGAGCAGACCAGGGTGAAGGATAGAATAAATAGGATTAACGTGATCTTAGACCATGATGAGAACAACAGGAAATATGCAGATTTAATTTATTCAGTAGGTGGGAAGGATTGAATGTGGGGCAAAGATCATAGTGAATTCTGGTTTCTAAATGGAAAGATTTTCCTCCTGTGGATTCTATTAAATGTGAGTTCTAAAATTTCCTAATTATCCTATTTTACCTTATGAGGAAGAATAACTTCAAATAATGAAAAAAAAATGAATGTGCCTTCAGCCTTAGTGACTTTCTTTCAGGTTCTCAAATGTGCTGTGGTCCCTCGAACCAGAGGACCTTTGCATATCCTCTGCTCTCTGCCTCAGTCAGTATCAGCCTCCCTCACCTGGTTAACTTATATTCATCTCTTAATTCTTGGTTAAGTATAACTTTCCCTGGGAAGAGTTTCTTGACCTTTCAGGTAAGAACATGTTTTCATAGTGCTTATGTAGCTTTTTTTCCTGGGGCTATTACAGTTGCAATTTTAAATTCATTTGCCTGATTATTTGATTATTATCTGGCATAAAGAAAATATACAATAGACATTTAGTGAGTAAATTAATGAGTGGATACTATCTTTGAAAAAATATATATGAGCTGTAACAAATCAACTTGCCTAAGTTCCTTTTACCAACAGAAAAGACATTCTTATATAGTAATTATACTGTTCAAATTACCTCCCTAGAATCCCCTTTTGAGAAACTCCTTCTGAGCTTAGGATGTCTACTTTCAATTTATTCATTCTTTGAGGATAGAATTGAGTTTGGGCAAGAGTGAAAGTTATTAGTTATCATCTGTGCCTTACTGAAGCCCAGAGTAATACTAAACAAGAGGATAATACCATTTGGGTCCCAAACTAAACCCTGTTCTTAAAACGAAACGTGATATTCTTATGTGGCTTATCACCTGTTTTTGAAGACAATTAGCAAAGGAGTTACACACATGATTAAACATTCCAACATGGCTGCTTAAGTTCCTGTAACACCGGATTTGAACAATCCTGAATATTACATCTGATGCACTTCTCTGCTTCATTTGGAACCCAGGAGCTACATGCACAGTGAACATTTAGCATATAGAACAGAATGTATCTTGATGCATTTGGAAATCAATAGTCCCTTCTGTATTATCATGGCCAATATCATCATTCCTGACCCCTGTATTTTTTAAGTTACTCTAACTTAGAGGCAATGATGACATTAAAATCATAGTCACAAAGCATGGTTCTGCTTCTGCCCATTCTGCAGAAACGGCAACCCTTAACCCCCTTCAGACAGCTTCCGAATATATCAGGGACTACACGGGGAGTATCTCCAATGTACTGTTTAGTTAGCCCATGGCGTTCACAATACCCTTCCCTCTTCTCTCCTGGCTTGCTCTAACTCTTCTTGACCAGGTATTCTTTACCAGCAATGCCACAAAGTCACAGCTATGCTGCTGACGTCAGCCAAGGGGTTACAGATGCTGATGCCTGACAGGCACTGCTTCTGGCTCCAGGGTTTACCCAGATCTCCAACAAGCCTGCTGCTGTCCACGTTAGAGGGTGCTGATATCCACAACAAGGGCGCTGTTCCTGTTGCTGAAACCATGGGCATGGTCCTCTGTCTCTTCAGGAGCCACTGGCGCCACCTGACACAAAGACTGGAACGAAAACAGCCCTTTCAGATTATACAACGGCACTGCAGCCTCTCAGGCTAAGTCCCAGGCAGGAGTCCAGAGGGGCTGGACCAGAAGACATGACAGGGCCTATCCTGAGTTCGGAAGACTCTCTCCGTCTCAAAGGTGGCCCACAGTTTTTTTAATCAAGCAAGTGTGTCTCTGGTTTCTTCTCAGTTGAAGTGCATTCAGACTTTTGGAGGTGATGGATATGTTTAAATAGATATGTGAGTTGTGGTAATTTTTCCGCTAGTGTATACTCAACTCCAAACTCGTCAAGTCATATACCTTAAGTATCGACAAATTGTCATATGTCAATATTGCATCAATAAAGCAGGTTGGAAAATAAAATAAATAAAAATAAAGTCCATTCTCTCTCAGAGTTCCTTTCAAATAAACCTTTTGGTGGGCTTGTTCCACCAGTCCCACTGACCTGCCCAGACATACATGAATTATCAGGAAACAAAACAAAACAAAACAATGTAAGGTAAAGCAAATATTTTTAATCCATATCTAGACTCACATAATGGCATCAAAAAATTATAGTGGCCAAATGGAAGAAGAGAATATATCTAATTAGTGAAATATAGTGAACAAAATGTCTTTTCAACATAAAACTTTAGTTTGAGGATGAAGGTCATAACATACAGCCTGCCTAACTACTATTAGGCTCTGGAACTGAAAGAATAATTGGTAGATTATTTATACATGATAAAATCAGGGCAACAAAACAAATGAAAGTCCACTTATATAAATCCACTAAAACTCTCTTTCACTTGTACTCAGCTTTTATCTATTTAATAATATTCATTGTAAAAGAATATACATAGTATCCATTAAATTTGTTATCCTGAAGAAACTTTGTTATAGTTGTGCTTACATAAAATCTACAGAAACCACTGTTAATAAAAACTACTATTTATCTAGTCAGCACACACTATTTGTGAAGTGCTATGTGTGTGCATAATTTTATTTCTGTTTTACCAATCTTTGAGATAGGGTCTATGACCACGCCCAGGTAACAGATTATGACACTGGAGCTTAGAAAAAATAATTAACCTTCACAGGGACAAAAGAAACCAGGAATCAAGTGCAGACAGTCCAAACACAGAGCCTCTGCTTACAACGACCTCCTCTCAAAGTTGCTGGCTACTACGGAAAGGTGACTAGCCCTCACCCTGAGAAGCTAGGAATTGATGATGTCCAGACTCCCCCTGGGCCTATTGTGGTAGATTATCTTATTGCAGAATCATGCTCCCAACTGGAGACAACTATAAAAGACATATCACAAAATTATTTGAGGGCATCTGAGGGGCATCGAGACCATTGAAACTTGAGGGACCAAGATCTCAGCAAAGGAAAGCACAGAGAAGTGAACCAATACTCTACAAGAGACTTTTCCTTTTAGGCTATTGGCCTATTGAAGGTATACGGTAAGAGACTGGTAAGGCACAGGTTTGTAGCTAAGAAGCAGAGAAATCCACAAAGCTTTTGGCAAACCTGCAGGATTGGAAGAAAACAAACAAACAAACAAACAACAGAGCTTGGGGCTGTCAAGGGAACCAAAACTTGAAGGACGAACATTCCAGATGGAAGAAAGGCAAAGAAAAGGAAGCCCCACATTGTGCCTTTTTCCATCTCAAGGATTTGCTGAAATCATTGTCTGTGTGGGGCAGTGGGCTGGGTAAGTGGAAAGTTGCTGAAAAGTGAGACCAAATTTTCAAGCCATTTCTTAGTTCTGCCTTCTCATGCAGCAGGATGTTTCTTAGGGAAACATGGCTGCTCTCAGATGAGCTTCGCAGGGAGCTAAACTCGAGGTCTGGGGCAAAATAGAGGTAGACTGAGACTGAAAAAAGAAATCCTACAATAAGATTCAGGCCCCAATTGGATCAAGGTGAACTATCTTTAAAGAGCCTGCACACTAGAGAGTCGGGTGAGCTCACTTTAGAGGAAGCTATCATCATCCAGAGGCTTTCCAGTTTATCATAGGCAATGCCAAAGCAATTTTTCACATATAGCATCCAGCAACCTCTGAAACATAATGGTCCAGCATTCCATTAGGTGGTGAAGAAATAATTCCTTCCTAAAAGACAAAAATTCAGGAAAAGGTGAAGGGGAGTAGAAGGATTTATATCTTGGTAAATATAAATTAACATTGACTATACAGAAAGCTAATAATAAAATCTTGTGTGATCAAAAATATATGTAGGGTTAAGATGCTTTACAACAACACAAAATACTAAAGAGTATCAATTAACTTCAACTACTGTCAGGTCACAAGATTATCAAGGAAGGGTTATTATCAAGGAGTGGGGAGCCTGCTTGAGATTCTCTATCTCCCTCTCCCTCTGCCCCCCAAAAAATAAATAAATAAAACTGATGTTCAAGTCTTTTTTTTTTAATAAAATTTTTTATAAACATATATTTTTATCCCCAGGGGTACAGGTCTGTGAATCACCAGGTTTACACACTTCACAGCACTCACCAAAGCACATACCCTCCCCAATGTCCATAATCCCACCCCCTTCTCTGAACCCCCCTCCCCCCAGCAACCCTCAGTTTGTTTTGTGAGATTAAGAGTCACTTATGGTTTGTCTCCCTCCCAATCCCATCTTGTTTCATTGATTCTTCTCCTACCCACTTAAGCCCCCATGTTGCATCACCACTTCGTCATATCAGGGAGATCATATGATAGTTGTCTTTCTCTGCTTGACTTCTTTCGCTAAGCATGATACGCTCTAGTTCCATCCATGTTGTCACAAATGGCAAGATTTCATTTCTTTTGATGGCTGCATAGTATTCCATTGTGTATATATACCACATCTTCTTGATCCATTCATCTGTTGATGGACATCTAGGTTCTTTCCATAGTTGGCTATGGTGGACATTGCTGCTATAAACATTCGGGTGCACGTGCCCCTTTGGATCACTATGTTTGTATCTTTAGGGTAAATACCCAATAGTGCAATTGCTGGGTCATAGGGCAGTTCTATTTTCAACATTTTGAGGAACCTCCATGCTGTTTTCCAGAGTGGCTGCACCAGCTTGCATTCCCACCAACAGTATAGGAGGGTTCCCCTTTCTCTGCATCCTCGCCAGCATCTGTCGTTTCCTGACTTGTTGATTTTAGCCATTCTGACTGGTGTGAGGTGATATCTCATTGTGGTTTTGATTTGTATTTCCCTGATGCCGAGTGATATGGACCACTTTTTCATGTGTCTGTTGGCCATCTGGATGTCTTCTTTGCAGAAATGTCTGTTCATGTCCTCTGCCCATTTCTTGATTGGATTATTTGTTCTTTGGGTGTTGAGTTTGCTAAGTTCTTTATAGATTCTGGACACTAGTCCCTTATCTGATATGTCGTTTGCAAATATCTTCTCCCATTCTGTCAGTTGTCTTTTGATTTTGTTAACTGTTTCCTTTGCTGTGCAAAAGCTTTTGATCTTGATGAAATCCCAATAGTTCATTTTTGCCCTTGCTTCCCTTGCCTTTTGCGTTGTTCCTAGGAAGATATTGCTGCGGCTGAGGTCGAAGAGGTTGCTGCCTGTGTTCTCCTCAAGGATTTTGATGGATTCCTTTCGCACATTGAGGTCCTTCATCCATTTTGAGTCTATTTTTGTGTGTGGTGTAAGGAAATGGTCCAATTTCATTATTCTGCATGTGGCTGTCCAATTTTCCCAGCACCATTTATTGAAGAGGCTGTCTTTTTTCCATTGGACATTCTTTCCTGCTTTGTCGAAGATTAGTTAACCATAGAGTTGAGGGTCTATTTCTGGGCTCTCTATTCTATTCCATTGGTCTATGTGTCTGTTTTTGTGCCAGTACCATGCTGTCTTGATGACAGCTTTGTAATAGAGCTTGAAGTCCGGAATTGTGATGCCACCAACGTTGGCTTTCTTTTTCAATATCCCTTTGGCTATTCGAGGTCTTTTCTGGTTCCATATAAATTTTAGCATTATTTGTTCCATTTCTTTGAAAAAGATGGATGGTACTTTGATAGGAATTGCATTAAATGTGTAGATTGCTTTAGGTAGCATAGACATATTCACAATATTTATTCTTCCAATCCAGGAGCATGGAACATTTTTCCATTTCTTTGTGTCTTCCTCAATTTCTTTCATGAGTACTTTATAGTTTTCTGAGTATAGATTCTGTGTCTCTTTGGTTAGGTTTATTCCTAGGTATCTTATGGTTTTGGGTGCAATTGTAAATGGGATTGACTCCTTAATTTCTCTTTCTTCTGTCTTGCTGTTGGTGTAGAGAAATGCAACTGATTTCTGTGCATTGATTTTATATCCTGACACTTTACTGAATTCCTGTATAAGTTCTAGCAGTTTTGGAGTGGAGTCTTATGGGTTTTCCACATATAGTATCATATCATCTGCAAAGAGTGATAATTTGACTTCTTTGCCGATTTGGATGCCTTTAATTTCCTTTTGTTGTCTGATTGCTGAGGCTAAGACCTCTAGTACTATGTTGAATAGCACTGGTGATAATGGACATCCCTGCCGTGTTCCTGACCTTAGCGGAAAAGCTTTCAGTTTTTCTCCATTGAGAATGATATTTGCGGTGGGTTTTTCATAGATGGCTTTGATGATATTGAGGTATGTGCCCTCTATCCCTACACTTTGAAGAGTTTTGATCAGGAAGGGATGTTGTACTTTGTCAAATGCTTTTTCAGCATCTATTGAGAGTATCATATGGTTCTTGTTCTTTCTTTTATTGATGTGTTGTATCACATTGACTGATTTGCGGATGTTGAACCAACCTTGCAGCCCTGGAATAAATCCCACTTGGTCGTGGTGAATAATCTTTTTAATGTACTGTCGAATCCTATTGGCTAGTATTTTGTTGAGTATTTTCGCATCTGTGTTCATCAAGGATATTGGTCTATAGCTCTCTTTTTTGGTGGGATCCTTGTCTGGTTTTGGGATCAAGGTGATGCTGGCCTCATAAAATGAGTTTGGAAGTTTTACTTCCATTTCTATTTTTTGGAACAGTTTCAGAAGAATAGGAATTAGTTCTTCCTTAAATGTTTGGTAGAATTCCCCCGGGAAGCCGTCTGGCCCTGGGCATTTGTTTGTTTGGAGATTTTTAATGACTGTTTCAATCTCCTTACTGGTTCTGGGTCTGTTCAGGCTTTCTATTTCTTCCTGGTTCAGTTGTGGTAGTTTATATGTTTCTAGGAATGCATCCATTTCTTCCAGATTGTCAAATTTATTGGCGTAGAGTTGCTCATAGTATGTTCTTATAATAGTTTGTATTTCTTTGGTGTTAGTTGTGATCTCTCCTCTTTCATTCATGATTTTATTTATTTGGGTCCTTTCTCTTTTCTTTTTGATAAGTCGGGCCAGGGGTTTATCAATTTTATTAATTCTTTCAAAGAACCAGCTCCTAGTTTCGTTGATTTGTTCTATTGTTTTTTTGGTTTCTATTTCATTGATTTCTGCTCTGATCTTTATGATTTCTCTTCTCCTGCTGGGCTTAGGGTTTCTTTCTTGTTCTTTCTCCAGCTCCTTTAGGTGTAGGGTTAGGTTGTGTACCTGAGACCTTTCTTGTTTCTTGAGAAAGGCTTGTACCGCTATATATTTTCCTCTCAGGACTGTCTTTGTTGTGTCCCACAGATTTTGAACCGTTGTATTTTTATTATCATTTGTTTCCATGATTTTTTTCAATTCTTCTTTAATTTCCCGGTTGACCCATTCATTCTTTAGAAGGATGCTGTTTAGTCTCCATGTATTTGGGTTCTTTTCAAACTTCTTTTTGTGGTTGAGTTCTAGCTTTAGAGCATTGTGGTCTGAAAATATGCAGGGAATGATCCCAATCTTTTGATACCGATTGAGTCCTGATTTAGGACCGAGGATGTGATCGATTCTGGAGAATGTTCCATGTGCACTAGAGAAGAATGTGTATTCTGTTGCTTTGGGATGAAATGTTCTTAATATGTCTGTGATGTCCATCTGGTCCAGTGTGTCGTTTAAGGCCTTTATTTCCTTGCTGATCTTTTGCTTGGATGATCTGTCCATTTCAGTGAGGGGAGTGTTAAAGTCCCCTACTATTATTGTATTATTGTTGATGTGTTTCTTTGATTTTGTTATTAATTGGTGTATATAGTTGGCTGCTCCCACGTTGGGGGCATAGATATTTAAAATTGTTAAGTCTTTTTGTTGGACAGACTCTTTGAGTATGATATAGTGTCCTTCCTCATCTCTTATTATAGTCTTTGGCTTAAAATCTAATTGATCTGATATAAGGATTGCCACTCCTGCTTTCTTCTGATGTCCATTAGCATGGTCAATTCTTTTCCACCCCCTCACTTTAAATCTGGAGGTGTCTTCGGGCTTAAAATGAGTTTCTTGGAGGCAACATATAGATGGGTTTTGTTTTTTTATCCATTCTGATACCCTGTGTCTTTTGACAGGGGCATTTAGCCCATTAACATTCAGGGTAACTATTGAGAGATATGAATTTAGGGCCATTGTATTGCCTGTAAGGTGACTGTTACTGTATATGGTCTCTGTTCCTTTCTGATCTACCACTTGTAGGCTCTCTCTTTGCTTAGAGGACCCCTTTCAAGATTTCCTGTAGAGCTGGTTTGGTGTATGTAAATTCTTTCAGTTTTTGTTTGTCCTGGAAGCTTTTAATCTCTCCTTCTATTTTCAATGATAGCCTAGCTGGATATAGTATTCTTGGCTGCATGTTTTTCTCCTTTAGTGCTCTGAAAATATCATGCCAGCTCTTTCTGGCCTGCCAGGTCTCTGTGGATAAGTCAGCTGCCAATCTAATATTTTTACCATTGTATGTTACAGACTTCTTTTCCCAGGCTGCTTTCAGGATTTTCTCTTTGTCACTGAGACTTGTAAATTTTACTATTAGGTGACGGGGTGTGGGCCTATTCTTATTGATTTTGAGGGGCGTTCTCTGAACCTCCTGAATTTTGATGCTCGTTCCCTTTGCCATATTGGGGAAATTCTCCCCAATAATTCTCTCCAGTATACCTTCTGCTCCTCTCTCTCTTTCTTCTTCTTCTGGAATCCCAATTATTCTAATGTTGTTTCGTCTTATGGTGTCACTTATCTCTCGAATTCTCCCCTCGTGGTCCAGTAGCTGTTTGTCCCTCTTTTGCTCAGCTTCTTTATTCTCTGTCATTTGGTCTTCTATATCACTAATTCTTTCTTCTGCCTCATTTATCCTAGCAGTGAGAGCCTCCATTTTTGATTGCACCTCATTAATAGCTTTTTTGATTTCAACTTGGTTAGATTTTATTTCTTTTATTTCTCCAGAAAGGGCTTTTATATCTCTCGAGATGGTTTCTCTAATATCTTCCATGCCTTTTTCGAGCCCGGCTAGAACCTTGAGAATTGTCATTCTGAACTCTAGATCTGACATATTACCAATGTCTGTATTGATTAGGTCCTTAGCCTTTGGTACTGCCTCTTGTTCTTTTTTTTGTGTGTTGAATTTTTCCATCTTGTCATTTTGTCCAGATAAGAGTATATGAAGGGGTAAGTAAAATACTAAAAGGGTGGCAACAGCCCCAGGAAAATATGCTTTTACCAAATTAGAAGAGATCCCAAATCATGAGGGAGGAGAAAGGGGATAAAAAGAGGTTCAAAAAGGAAGAAAGAAAAAAAAAGAACAAAGAAAAAAAAAAGAAAAGAATTTAAAAAAAAAAAACACCTAAGAAAAATATAAAAAAGAAAAAATATATATATTAGATAAACTAGTAAAAAATCATTAAAAAAGAAAAAGGTAACAGTTAAAAAAAATTTTACCCAAAGGCGAGAAAACAAAACAAAAAATGAAAAAGAAAAAAATTAAATTAACTGCAAGACTAAAAAAAATCACAGGGAAAAAGCCATGAGTTCCGTGCTTGCCTTTCTCCTCCTCTGGAATTCTGCTGCTCTCCTTGGTATTGAAACCGCACTCCTTGGTAGGTGAACTTGGTCTCGGCTGGATTTCTTGTTGATCTTCTGGGAGAGGGGCCTGTTGTAGTGATTCTCAAGTGTCTGCTCCTTACACCGCCCTTACCCGGGGCCCAGTGTGAGTAATCCGCTCCGGTTTGCTTTCAGGAGCTTTTGTTCCCTGAGCGCTTCCCGTAGAGTTCCGGAGGACGGGAATACAAATGGCGGCCTCCTGGTCTCCGGCCCGGAAGAGCCAGAGAGCCCAGGGCCGCACTCCTCAGTGCGCCCTCAGAGAACAGCGCCCAGGTACTCCCGTCTGCCTCACCTCCGGCCGCGCTCCGAGCTCACCAAGCCTGTGACCGGTTCAAGGTCACCCCGAGCTGCGAGCTTACTGTTGGCTCTGTCTCTGTAGCTGGCTTTCCCGTTCCAATACCCAAAAGCTCTGCGACACTCAGACACCCCCGATCCTTCTGTGACCCTGCGGGACCTGAGGCCACACTGACCCCGTGTGGGCTTTGCCCCAGGTAGCCTCTGGAGCGATGTCCCTCAGCGGAACAGACTTTTAAAAGTCCTGATTTTGTGCTCCATTGATCCGCCGCTTGCCGGGAGCCGGCCCCTCCCCCCGGGTCTATCTTCCCGTCGCTTTGGATTCACTTCTCCGCCGGTCCTACCTTTCAGAAAGTGGTTGTTTTTCTGTTTCCAGAATTGCTGTTCTTCTTCTCTTCGATCTGCCGATGGATTTTCAGGTGTTTGCAATCTTTAGATAAGCTATCTAGCTGATATCTGGCTAGCTGAAATAGTCTCAGCCTGCTACTTCTCTGCCATCTTGACTCCTCCCCCGTTCAAGTCTTTTATACTCTTACATTTTTTTGTCTACTTCTTTTGTTGTTTATTGAGTAAATTGTTTCCATTACGAAAGTAGTTCCCTGTATTTCTTTAGTTCCTCCAGATTTCTCTTCTATACATCCTGAAGCAATGAGTATAAATCAGGACAACTCTTGAAAACTGATTGGCAGTATTTACTAAACTTGAGCATAATACCCACCTTATGACCCACCAGTTTTGCTTTTAAGTATTTACCCAATAAAAATGTGTACAAATGTGCAACCAAATACAAGGTAGATATATATTCATAGTTGCTTATTCAGAGAGCCCCAAATTAGAAATAATTCAAAATCCAGCCACAATAAAGTGGATAAATTATTCGTGGTGTACTTAAACAATGAAAAACTATTCAGCAATGAAAAGTCACAAACTGCTATAGAAAACAACCATGTTTCTAAATCTCCTAGATGTAATATTTTAGACGTACATCGTTATCAAAGACGTAATATTGTTATCAAAGGAGCTAGACACAAAAGAATACATATTCTATGATTTTATTTATATAAAGTTTAAAAAGTTTATGAATGTAATCTAAAATGATGGATGTTCAAACTGATTAAATTTGGAAGAAATGACTTGAAAAGGGTATGAGAGAGGCTTCAGGGCTCTGGAAATGTTTTGTGTGTTGATTTGGATGGTGATTACCTAAGTGTGTTTATGTTGTAAAAATCCACCCAGCTGTAGATCTGTGCACTTTTTTGTATGTTTGTTATACTTTGATATAAAAGTTTGAGGAAAAGAAAAACAAACCTTATCTCGAGCCCCGAGTGCTCTCCTGAGCTCTAGATATCTCTGCTAGGATGTTTCTTGGGGAATTCTTAACACATTCAAACTGTACCCATCATCCTTCTGTTGTTCTTTCAAATATTTTCCTCCTACTTCCTTCTTTCAGATCTTTTCCTGCCTGAGTGAATGACATCCTTCTCAATTCATTTACCTAAGACAGAAACCTGGGAATCTGTTAACTCTCCTCTCTCACAACACCCCACATTGTGACATTCAATTTCTCAACAAATTCTTATTTCTAGAACCTCTCCAGAGTCTTTTGTCCATCCCCATTTTGTTCTTTGCCCTACATTAAATTTCCAGCATTTCTCTTGTAGACTCTCTCCAAAGCCTTCTGAATGGATTTCTGGGCCTCCAATCATGTTATCTCACTAATTCACTCTCCACACAGCCTAAGTGACATTTCTAGAACCCAAATCTGCTCGTGCCATTTTCTTACTTAAAATCCTTCAATAACTCTCCATTGCTTTCAGCACAATGTTAAAAAACCTTAGCATTGCCTAAAACATACGACCTGCTCACTGCCTTTTTAGCCTCAACCTACAAGACTCTTCATGACCCCTCCCACCAAGTTCAGAATTCTCAAGCTACTTTCTCATAGAAACTTTTCTCTTTAGTTAGAGTGAACTCTTATATGATCCCCAAATTCACTCTTCTCTCTTCCTTAGTCATTGCCTTTCAGGTTGCTCTTCAGTTAGACTGGAACACCAACCCCTTTCAAAAACACACCATTCTCCTCTTTTTTTTTAAACTTTTTAATGAACATATAATGTATTATTTGTTTCAGGGATACAGGTCTGTGATTCATCAGTCTTACATAATTCACAGCACTCACCATAGCACATATTCTCTCCAATGTCCATCACCCAGCCACCCCATCCCTCCTATCCACTCCACTCCAGGAACCCTCAGTTTGTTTCCTGAGATTAATGTATCAAAAACTCAGCTCTTCCCAAAAGCCTTTCTTTCTTCCCAGTCTGGATTAGGTGCCCATCTACTGGACTCCATAGTCCCTGCCACATTTGCCATACCATATTTATACCTAGGTTAATATGTCTGTCTTTCACCAGACTGAGTTCATGGAGACCATATGCAAATTTTATCTTACAGATCAGTTACACTGAGCATCTAGGCCAGTGTCTGGTACATGACAGGTGCTGGAAAAATATTTGTTGTGTTTCTGCTACCCCCAAGCATCTACCATGTAAATCTCTTTCCTAAGGTCCATGCTTTTTACTTTTAATTTTTCTGAGCATCTAGGTTGGAGACATTGTGCTATGCTTTTATAGACATGTTGTTAATCCCCTCAATGACACTATGAGGTCAATTTTATTGTTGAGCCCATTTTATAGTTAGTGAACTGATAGTCAGAAATGTTATGAAGCATTCTTAACCAAAAAAAATTTAATCTGATTAAACTTATAGCTCTATTTATGAACTTCAGAAACTACAGAGAACAAAGGGATGTGTTAAACTATACCTTAAAGATAAAATCAGCAGAACCCAGACTGGGAATATTCCAAAGAATAAAAAAAAAATCAGTTTCTTCAGTAGATAAATTTCAATGAAAAGAAAGAAAAAAAGAGAGAGAGAAAGAAAGAAAGAAAGAAACGGGAAGGAAAGGCACCTGGGTGGCTCAGTCGGTTAAGCATCTGCCTTTGGATCAGGTCATGATCCCAGAACCAGGTTCCTGGCTAAGGCTCCCAGCTTCTCTCTCTGCTGCTCTCCCCTGCTCATGCTCTCTTTCTCTCTCCTTCTCTCTCTCTGTCTAAAATAAATAAATAAAATCTTAAAGAAAAAGAAATTTTTTAAAAAACTGGAAAGGAGAACCATAGATTAGATAGACATAGAAAATATATCAAACAATCATAAAATGTGGGTCTCATATATGATATTTATTATATAATTCTAAGTTTGAATGATTGTTGGGTGTGTGATGATACTAGGAAATTCTTGTAATTTTCCAGTATGCTAATTTTTTAGGTGTGATAACTATGATTGCATTTCTAAAAATTCGTATCCCTTAGAAAATCATACTGAAATATTTGCAGATGAAATGGAATGATGTCTGGATTTTGATTCAAAACAATAGGGGAGGGAGACAGTGGGTGGAGGTATTGATAATACAATATTAACCCATGTTTGATCATTATCAAAGCTGAATAATGGGTACATGGGAGATCATAATATAACTATCTTGACTTTTGGATGTGTTTGAAATCCTCCAAGATAAATTGTTTAAACAAAAATAACTAAATGCAATTTAATACAGACTCTAGCTCCTCAGCAAACACATTTTATTATCTCTACTTTTAGCCATTTAATGCCTTTAGGATACATTTCTTCTATCTAAATCAAAGTTTATAGATCTCAGGTGCTAATGAATTACTTTCGGCTCTACAGGTCTAACAACTTGTCAATGAACTCAGAATTTCATCCCAACTCATATCAAATCTTGGGTCTTTAGCAGAGAAGTTTTGATCTTACAAGTATTCATGTAAATTATTTTAGTGAGTGAGCTGTGCACTTCTTCAGCAGCAGGTGAACAAAGTGTTTAGATAAGAATTTCTACTGATATACATTTATGGAATCAGTGAAGAGTCAGATTTGACTGGGGGATAATGATAATTAAGACATTATCCTCATTCCTCTGCCAGCTTATAATATAGGAATGAAAACAAGAAATATACACAAATCATCAGAAAACAAATAGACCAGATATTTGTATATACTACAAAGTGATCAATACCATAAATCTAGTTATCATCCAACACAATAAAATTGAACCTCTACCCGTGTCACCCACCTTCCCGACTCCATTTCCTTCTGGTAAACAGCAATTTATTTTCTGTATGAGTTTGGTTTTGTTTAGTTTTTTTTTTTTCATTTGTCTTATTTTTAGATCCCACATTTAAGTGAAATCATACAGTATTTGCCTTTCTTTATCTGACTTACTTCACTTAGTGTAATACCCTCAAGGTCCATCTGTGTTGTCACAAATGGGAAGATCTCATTCTTTTTTTATGGCTGTGTATTATTCTATATGGATATTTATGTCCATAAATATATCTCATTTTCTTTATCCATTCATCCATTAATTTCACATTGTATTCATATCTTGACTACTGTACATAATGCTGTAATGAATATATGGGTGACAATATCTTTTTGAATTACTGTTTTTGTATTACTCAGATAAATACCCAGAATAAAATATCTGGATCATACCATAGTTCTACTTTTAATTTTTGAGGAGACCCCATAATATTTTCTGTAGTAGTTGCACCAAATTACATTTCCACCAACAGTGTGAAAGAACTCCCTTTTCTACACTTTTTTTCCCAGCACTCATTATTTCTTGTTGTTTTGATAATAACCATTTTACCTGATATAGGATAATAACAGCTTATTGTGGTTTTAATTTGTATTTCCCTAATAATTAATGGTGTGAACATTTTTTTGAACATCTTTTCATGCATCTGTCTGTTGGCCATCTATATGTCTTTGGAAAAGTATCTGTTCAGATCTTCCACTTATTTTTAAATTAGGTTGGTTTTAGTGTTGATGAGTTGTATGAGTCTTTTATATATTTTGGATATTAACCCCTTATTGGATATATGATTTGCAAACATCTTCTCTCATTCAGTAGGTTGCCTTTTGGTTTTGCTGAGGATTTCTTTAGCTGTGCAGAAGTTTTTTTATAGTTTGATGCAGTCCCATTTGCTTATTTTTGCTTCTGTTTCCTTGCCATTGGAGTTAAATCCCCCACCCCCCCGCCACTGCCAAAAAAATCTCTAAAAACAATGTCAAGGACCTTACTGCCTATGTTTTGTTTCTTCATTTATTTTGAATTAATTGCCATATACAGTTCAAGAGAGTAGGCTAGTTTCATTATTTTGCATGAGGCTGTCCTGTTTTCCACCACCATTTCTTTAAAGTTTTATTTAAAATCCAGTTAGTTAACATTCAGTGTAATATTAGTTTCAGGTGCACAATTTAGTGATTCAACACTTCCATACAACACCCAGTGCTCATCACAAGGGCCCTCCTAAATCCCCATCGCCTATTTCATCCATTGCCCATCCCCCAACTATCAGTTTGTTTTCTATACCTAAGGGTGGGTTTCTTGGTTTACCTTGCTCTCTCCTCTACCCCTTTTGCTTGTTTGTTTTGCTTCTTAAATTCCACATATGAGTGAGATCATATGGTATTTGTCTTTCTCTGACTGACTTATTTTACTTAGTTTAATACACTCTAGCTCCATCCATGTTGTTGCAGATGGCAAGATTTCATTCATTTTTATGGTCCATCACCATTTACTGAAGACACTATCCTTTCCCCATTGTGTATTCTTAGTTTTATGGTAAATTAATTGACCATATTTCTTTCTTTCTAGGCTCTCTATTTTATTTCTAAAGCTCTCTGGCTTTATTTCTGGGCTCTCTATTCTGTTCCATTGATCTATGTGTCTGCTCTGTGCTGACACCATACTGTTTTCATTTCTATAGCTTTGTAGTCTAGACTGAAATCATGGAGCATGATAGCTCCATGTTCGTTTTTCCTTCTCAAGGTGGTTTTGACTATTTGAGACCTTTTGTGGCTTGATGCACATTTTGGAATTATTAGTTCTAGTTCTGTAAAAAATGTCATTGATATTTTGATAGGGATTGCATTTAATATGAACATTGCTTTGGGTAGTATGGACGTTTTAACAACATTAATTCTTCTAATCTATGAGCACAGACTTTCGTTCCCTTTATTTGTGTCTTCTTCAATTTTTTTATTGTGTTTTACTGTTTTCCATGTACAGGTCTTTCATCTCTTTGGTTATTTTTATTCCTACGCTTTTATTTTTTTGTGATACCATTGTAAATGGGATTGTTATTTTAATTTCTCTTTCTGATAGTTTATTATTAGTGTACTGAATTGCAACAGAGTTCTGGATATTGATTTTGTATCCTGAAACTTTACTAAATTCATCTATTGGGGTGCCTCGGAGGCTGAGTTGGTTGAGCATCTGCCTTTGGCTCAGGTTATGATCCCAAGGTGGGATCAAGCCCCATGTCGGGCTCCCTGCTCAGTGGGGAGCCTGTTTCTCCCTCTTCCTCTGCCTGCCGCTCTGCTGCTTGTGTGCTTGCTCTCTCTCTCTCTCTATCAAATAGGTGAATAAAACTTTAAATTCATTCATTCATGCATGCATTTCTTGTTCTAAAAGTTTTACAATGGAGTCTTTAGGTTTTTGTATATATAGTATCATATCATCTGAAATAGCAACAATTTTACTTCTTTCTTATTTGGATGAGTTTTTTCTCACTAGACCACACTCCACCTCTCCTATCCATATGTAGCTGTAGATTTGTGTGTTCGTAAGAGCAGATGAGTTGACGATCTTTCTACACCACCATCTTGAAAAGTCCTCTCCAGGGAGGACTACTATTTGCATTTTGATTAGAGAACTGTAGTTAAGAAGTGAAAAAGAAGATAGGAACGGTAAGTAATGACTGATCATACCACCCCAAACCACCTGGGAGAACTCTTCTAACGTATTTCAAGCTTTAGTAGATATGAAATCAGTGTCCCTCTTCCTCTTCTGCCTCTACTGTGATAGAGCAAAAGGGCAGAAATGTTAAACCTTGATATCTTAAGACTAAATATCCACAACACATGGATTTTTCTTTTAACCCCATTTACTTCTCAAGAGAACAGTCCTTGTTTTAAGCACTCTTTACCATCAGAGTACCCTGGGAAAACTCTGGTGCCGGAAAAATAAATCCAGCCTACTTACTGGTCACCAGCTCAGCATTCCAGCTTTAGTGTTTTGGGCTGGGGTCTAAGAACAAATAAATCTGCCCTCCTATTGCTATAATTTCAAGGCCCAGATCAACCCCAGACGGTCTATGCAGAGACAGTAAGGGCAGGCATTCTGGAATCAAATGAGATCATGTATTGAAATATGGTTCAAAAAGCATAAATTACATTACAAAGTAATTCATTTCTATTATGGACAAACAGATTCTTCTAGGTAACACTGAAGATGGGCTTCAGCACATATTCATGTTAGATATATTTTAAGTCAAGCCAAGAGAGAATTTATATGAACGGGTATGTACTTAAGTTTTCATAATACATTCTTGTTACAGAATCATGGGAAATCAAAGACCAGCTCATTATTACTCAAGCATGGCCTGTGGACCAGGAACATTGACATCACCTTGGCTCTTGTTATAAATGCAGAATTACAGTCCCCACTATAGATCTACTATATTAAAGTTCCAGAAGATCTGCTCAGCCTAGTAGATACCTTTAGAGACCATCTGCTGTAGTGTTTACCAAACTTTAATTTGTACATGGACTACCCGGGTACTTCTAAAAATTCAGTTACTGATTCCCAGTAGATCTGGGGTAGACACTGGCATCTCTCCTAGGGATGCTCTTAAACATTCAAGAAGGTCTTTTATGTCAGATAACACTGTAAAGTAAAAGCACGTTCGAGTTGCTGCCTCTCTGAGAAGTACCTTTTTTTTTTTTTTTAAACGCTGGAATAAGTTTGCTGTTGGGATGTGCTTGAAAGAAAACACCCAGGAAAACTTCCAATGACCATTATTGGTTTTTTTTTTCAGCGTTTTTTTTAAAATTGTTTTTATTTTTAAATATCTTATTTAGTTATTTGACAGAGAGAAAATGCACAAGCAGGGTAAGCAGCAGAAGGAGAGAGAGAAGCAGACTCCCCACCGAGCAGAGAGCTGGATACAGGGCTCCATTCCAGGACTCCAGGCTCATGACCGGAACTGAAGGCAGACAGTTAACTGACTGAGCCACCTAGGGGCCCCCTTCCCAATGACCATTCTTTATGACTAAATTTGAACTGACAAATGGGCTGATAGGTATAATTTGGGGCCCCTTTAAAATACTCCAAGTAAAATTCAAATCAAAAGCACCATGATAATCACTTTATACCTGTCAGAATAGCTAAAATCAAAAAGAGAAGAAATAACAAGTGTTGATGAGGATGTGGAGAAAAATGAATCCTTGTGCACTGTTGGTGGGAATGTAAATTGGCACAGCCACTGTGAAAAATGGTACAAAAGTTCCTCAAAAAATTAGAAATAGAAATACCTTGTGATCCAATAATTCCACTACTGGGTATCTACATCTGAAAAACAAAAACACGAACTTGAAAAGATATATGAACCCCTATATTTGTTGCAGTATCATTTACAATAGCCAAGATAAGGACACAACCTAAGTGTCCATCGATAGAAGATGTGGTGTATATACAATGGAATATTACATAGTCATAAAAAAGGATGTGATTCTGCTATTTGTGACAACTTGGATGGACCTAGAGGGTATGAAGTTAAGTGAAATAAGTCAGACTGGGAAAGAAAAATACCATATGTTTTCACTTACATGTGGAATCTAAAAAACAAGACAAACAAAAAAGGCAGAATCAGACTTCTCAATACAGACAACAAACTGATGGTTGCCAGAAGGGAGGGGGTGGGTATGGGTGCAATGGGTGAAGGGGAGTGGAAGATGCAGGCTTCCAGCTATGGAATGAATAAGTCACAGGGATGAACGCTACAACATAGGAAATATAGCCAATGACATTGTAATCATGTTGTATGGTGACTGATGGCAACTACACTTGTGATGAGGAGACCATAATGTATAGACTTGTCAATTGCTGTGTTGTATACCTGAAACTAATGTAACATTGTATGTCAACTACACTCAAAATTTTTTTTAGTTAAATTTTTTTTATTAAAACTTGTAAATAACCCTAGTAGTGTATAATTCTCTGTCCATTCAGTTTATTTACTCATAGTTTTACCAGTAGAAATAACAGAACCCAAAGGGGGGGGAATCTGATTTGGGTGCTTAGACAGACAAAACTGTAATTAGCTGACAGACCACTGGCTGGAGCTCAAACCCTTAACATTGTCATGCTTTTTTAGAATATTCTAACTATACTCTTTTAATTTCCTTTATCATGAATGTTCTTGGAAGAGTTTCAAAAATATTAAGAGCCGTGCATACCAAGGCAAAGCACAATATGCAATATGGATAAAATGCTGACAGCAGGAGAAACTTGAGACCTAACCTTTCAAAATTTAGAATTAAGTTGTCCCCTCACCCAAGGTGGCCAAACTGTCACTCTGGGTAGATCAGAGGCCAATAGCAAAATAAGACCTCGCTATAATACAAAAATCCCTGTAAGAAGTAAGAGAAGCTTGGGTTTTACTGATATTGTAAAACTAAGACTATCAATTTCCCTAAATGTCTCCAAACAAATGAAACAGTCTTCAGCAAGTGATGTCAAATCATGGGCTATGTAGATTTTTGCCATCTACCAAAGCAACACATCTTAGTAGCCAGCATAGGCAGAGAACTAAAGATTTTACCATTTCCAAGATAAATCTATTTTATTTTGTGCTGCTAGTGATGTTACATTCTAAACTTACATACCATGGCTCATAGCGAAATGAGACTAACCAAATCCTCTAAAATTGGCTGTTGCAGAGATCTAAGAGAATAGATCACCCTTGTGAATGTTAGTTCATGACACTTTCTAAAAGTTAAACATCTCAGTGGGCTTTAAAAAATTGTGATTTATGCAAATGGGTATGAGGTTTCTGGAGTGGTGGTGATGAAAACGCTCTAAATTTTACTGGGGTGCTGGTCTCACAATTCTTGAATATACTAAAATCTATTGGATGGTATGCTTAAATAGGTGAATTATATGATATGTGACTTATTTCTCAATACAGTCATTATTTATAAAATATTGTTATGCAAACATCTCCAATAATTCATCTATATACACAGTGTCACAATTTCAAAATTCCTAAAAAAGATAATCTTTCTTAAGCCCCATTTTGAAGGTAGTTGAGGATAAAAAAATATTATGTCTTATCCCTTAGTGCAGAGATAATTAAAATATGTTGAAATTAACTTCGAGAAAACTCATTAGAATATAAAATCTACATAAGAACAGATCCACTAAGATTTATATTCCCAGAAATAAGTCACAAGGTTTGAAGCGGTTCAGCTGAAACTAGCCCATAAATCAGAGCTTTTTGTCAGAATTTTGGAAGTTATTTTTATGGATCATAGAACATTAAAATTTAGAGGGGCCTTAAAGAAAGTCTAATCCAATGCTCTCATTTTCCAATGAGAAAAATGTAGAGGGGAAGAAAGAAAAGTGACTCATTAAAAGAGACACAAAAAATTCATGTGTAGAATAATCCTAGAACTTCCTGATGTTGATCTGAAGCTCCTGCTAGGGAGTTGAATCCCAGCAACACAGAACATGGAAGCTTCCGATATCGTACAGTCATGAAATCAAACCACAGATAGAGCTCCTTCCCATGACTCCCATCTTAACTCATGCTATTGTTCTCTTCCTTACAATTCTCTAGACCCTAAGAGATCCATTCTGTTCTTCTCACTACCTTAGAACTTTTTGCACTTGCTGTTCCTTGGTCTAGAATGCTGTTTTTTGTTTTTGTTTCAAGTTTTGATTTAAATTCAAGTTAGTTAACATACAGTGCAATATTGGTTTTAGGAGTAGAATTTAGTGATTCATCACTTACATACAACACCCAGTGCTCATTACAAGAAGTGCCCTCCTTAATGTCCATCACCCATTTAGCCCGTCCTTCCACCCACCTTCCCTCCAGCAGCCCTTAGTTTGTTCTCTATAGTTAAGAGTCTCTTACAGTTTGCCTTCCTCTTTTTCCCCATGTCCATCTGTTCTTTTTTTCTTAAATTCCACATAAGAGCAAAATCATATAGTATTTGTCTTGCTCTGATAGACTTATTTTGCTAAGCATAATACTCTCTAGCTCCATCCACATCATTGCAAATGGCGAGATTTCATTCTTTTGATGGCTGAGTAATATTTCATTGTGCATGTGTGATGTGTGTGTGTGTGTGTGTGTGTGTGTGTACCACCTCTTTATCCATTCATCAGTGGATGGATATTTGGACTCTTTCTATAATTTGGCTATTGTTGAAGATGCTGCTGTAAGCATTGGGATGCATGTGTCCCCTATCTATCAGTATTTTTGTATCTTTTGGGTAAATACCTAGTAGTGCAACTCCTGGGTCCTAGCATAGTCTTATTTTTAACTTTTTGAGGAATCTCCATACTGTTTTCCAGAATGGCTGCCCCAGCTTGCATTCCCACCAACAGTGTAGGAGGGCTCCCCTTTCTTCCCAACTTTACCAACATCGGTTGTTTCCTGTGTTTCTTTGAGCCATTCTGACTGGTGGGAGGTGGTATCTCATTGTATCTCATTGTAGTTTTGATTTGTAATTTCCTGATGCCAAGTGATGCTGAGAATCTTTTCATGTGTCTGTTGGCCATCTGGATGTCTTCTTCAGAAAAATGTCTATTCATGTCTTCTGCCCATTTCTTAACTAGATTATTTGTTTTGGGGGATGGAGTTTTATAAGCTCTATAGATTCTGGATATTAACCCTTTATCAGATATGCCACTTGCAAATATCTTCTCCTGTTCCATAGGCTGTGTGTTAGTTTTGCTGATGGTTTCCTTTGCTGGGCAGAAGCTTTTTATCTTGATGAAGTCCCAGTAGTTCATTTTTGCTTTTGTTTCCTTTGCTTCCAGAGACGTGTCTAGTAAGAAGTTGCTACAGCTGAGGTCAAAGAGGTTGCTGCCTGTGTTGTCCTTTAAGACTTTAGAATGCTCTTTCTCCACATAAATCTTTGCATGACTGGCTCTCACCTATCTCACAGATCTGTTTAAGTGACAATTCTTTATTTTTTTTTAAAGATTTATTTATCTATGAGAGTGAAAGCGCGTGAACACGGGGGCAAGGGGAGGGGCAGAGGGAAAGAGAGAGAAAGAATCTCAAGCCCACTCCCTGCTGAGCACAGAGCACGGAGCCCAGGGCAGGGTTCAATCTCACGACCCGGAGATCACGACCTGAGCGGAAACGAAGAGTTGGACGCTTAACCGACTGCGTCACCCAGACGCCCCTAAGTGACAATTCTTTAGAGAGCAGTTTCTTAAATACCCTATTTAAAGTAACCATCTTCCACCACCACCAGCCAATCTTCCTCCGTCAAGCATTGACCTATTTCTTTTCATGGTTCTTGTCATCATTGTCAGGTTACATTTGTTTGTGTTTTTAAAAATTAATGTTGCTCTCTCTCGCCAGACTATAGCTTTATCAGAGCAGAGTTCCTGACACAAATCAGCTGCTTAATATATACATGTCAAAGGAACAAATAAATTTTGAAGTACTTCCTGAGAGGGCTCTTTATTGCCTGATGTCTGAATTCTGAAATGCCCTATTTCCATTTCCCAGGAACCAGGAATAGCCTCGCCAGAATGTGAGTCGTGAGTACCAGAGCTAGATCAAGTTGCCTTACCTGAACTATCCTGAAATAAAAGATTCAGAGAGGTAAGCCAAAAAGTCCTTAGAGAATCAAGCATGATACACAGTGACAAGTCCCAAGGCCAGGAACAGCATCAAAAATGGGAAACAAAGTCATGAGTCAGGAACGGAATGGCAGGTCAATCCAGAAAGAGGCATGGTGGTTCGCCTGCAGATGCTGAAAATGGGTCTTAACTTTATTGGTTTGTGAGTGTATGATGTATGAGTGGGTATGATTGATTGAAGCTATAGGGTCAGGACTAAAAGGAACCACAGTTTTTTTTTTTTTAAAGATTTTATTTATCTGAGAGAGAATGGGAGAGAGAGAGCATGAGCAGGGGTGGGGGAGGGGCAGAGGGAGAGGGAGAAGCGGACCCTTCGCTGAGCAGGGATCCCTGGATCCCAGGACACTGAGATCATGACCTGAGCCCAAGGCAGACGCTTCACTGAGTGAGCCACCCAGGCACCCCTGAACCATAATTTTAAAAGGTTAACTTGCTGCCCTCCCCATTCCCTCCGTGGATTAATAGTGCTTCTGTTAAAGTTAAGGACAGTAGTTAGGGTCACTTAACCTTTGGCAGCAGTTTGACAATAGAAGCTGCAGAAGGAGAGACACCATACTGTATTCATCACTGACTGTGGCACTGTGCTATCTATGCATATATTAAATGCTGAGTAAATATTTGCTAATTGAATAAATAATTGCATGAATGAACTGTTGTTCATCAGGGGCAACCAAGGCAGTACTTTAAATCCTGCACGGGGAAGATACAAATTATAAATTGACTCAATCTTTGGAATGATTTTTCCTTCTTTAAAGGTCAAGTTATGCTCTGTAGTATATTTGGACGCTGCTTACTCGCTGTGACTCACTCCTTGGCCTGTGCCATCTTTGGGCGTCTGCCCTCCTTTTCCATGTGAGACTCTTTCAATCTTTCTATCCAGTTTTTTAAGAGGGTGTGGAACTTCCTCCCTCGAAAGTATGTTGCTTCCTGGAGAAGGCATAGAGAGAACTGTATAAATTATCCATAGACTTAACTAAGCTATGAAAGTAAATACTAGTTGTCCTGAAGCACAGTGAATACCATATTTGAAAAAACATATAGCCCTAGAAAGACCTGTCTGTATTAGAATGATGAATATTCTTTTCTCTCTCTCTCTTTCTGTGCCTCTCTGTCTTTGTCTCTCTCTACATGGTTCTCTCTCTCTCTCTCTTTTGAAACTCTTGAAGAGAAATATCTAGCAACAAATTACTTGGAAGTCAGGATAGAGCTCAGTTGTTTTTACTTAAGACAGATCAGGTGCAATTCTCGACTTTTTCTTTCTCCAAACAAGTTCTTGAAATACATTCAAAAGGACTGACTGTTTACATTCTTTACAGACCTGGCTTGAACAGCCCCTCCAGGTCTTAAGAGCCATGAAAAGGACCAGTCCCCTGGTACAAATCAGGGAGAGAAGTAAGCTAGCATGTGACAAAGGACAAGGAGAGATAATATTCAGCTACTATGAGAAAGTTTCACATGTATTATCTCACTTCATCTTCATAAATAGTGCCACAGGAACTACTATTCTTTCCATCTTACAGAGGAGAATCTGATCTTCACAGAAATTCATGTGGGACTCCAGTTTCCAGCCAAGGCAGAATAGCAAGCATGGGATTGACCTTCCCACTTAAAACAACCACAGAGTCAAAACAGACAAAATACCTGGAGACACAGTTTCCAGGACACTGGATATTAGTCAAGGAAGGACGGTCATAACTGAGATGGAGAACAAATAAGGGGAACCCTATGATTGTCCCAACTTACTATCTTAAGATACATCTTGAGCTATGGCATAGAGAGGCAGAACCAAGGCAAAGACAGTGGACTCCCTCGGTTTAAACAGATGCAGCTCTAAGTCTGGGGAGAGTAATGCAACCAAAGGTCATCCGCCAGACGACCAGAAAGGACAGAGCTGCTCAGAGAAGCCTGGAGATCTACAGAGCACTCCCTCTCATATACGGCAGAGTAGCTATTGATAGATGTGTGTGAGGAAAATAACCAAGGCTGGGAAAGAGCCATCTGAAAAAAAGAAACTGTTTGCTGCTCACGCAGGGCTGGAAATAGTACCTATCCCCATCACCCAGACTGGAAAAACTCATAATTCATGAGCACTGGGCAGAGTACACAGAAGGGTCATTCCTCAGTAGTGGGAAAGAAGTAACCCTAGACTGAACACTGATCCAGAACCACCTAACAAATCACTAAACAAGACCTAAAAGGATAAAAATATTTCCAAGTGAGTTAACTGCATCACAGAACAAGGCCCAGGAATATTTATAGAAACACGAACTATCTAGCAGCCATCAAGGTGAAATCACAATGTCTGGCATCAAATCAAAGATTAACAAGCATGCCAAGAGGCAGGAAACATGAGCCATTAATGAGGCAAAAGAATCCAGTGAAAGCAACCCAGAAGTGACACAAATGTTAGAATTAGCAGAGAAGGACATTAGAACGTTTTTATAACTGAAGTGGATATGCTCAAAATGCTAAGTAGGGACACAGATGATAGTTTTCAAAGAGCCACGTGAAACGTCAAGAGATTAAAAACGCCAATGTGTGACATGAAAAGCACACAGGATGGGATTAGCAAAATGGTACATTGCAGAAGAAAGATGAGGGAATTAAAGGCATAACAATAAAAACTATCCAAAAGGAAACACGAAGAATAAAAACAAGAAAAAAAAATAAAGAAACAGAGCTATGGGGCAGTTTAATTGGTCTAATATACATGCTTGGAATCACAAAAAGAGGGGAGAGGTGTGAGTGGCAGAAAACCTGACACTTCAAGAAAGAAAAATTGGCTGAAAACATGCCGAATTTGATGAAAAGTATAAATTCACAAGTACCAAAAATTTCACTGAACTCCAAGCACAAGAAAAATGAAGAAAAACGACATCAAGGCACATTATGACCAAATTGCCTAAGAGCCGTGATGGTGAGAAACATCTTAAAAACAGCCAGAGAAAAAAGGAACTGTTATATACAGAGTAACAAAGGTAAAGATGACAGTGGATTTGTCCCGGGAAACAAAACAAAAAAGAAATTGTGTGACAATATCTTCAAAGTATTGAAAGAACAAAAAGTCTGTGCACCCAGAATCCTACACCTGGCAAAAATATCTTTGAAAAAGGAAGACAAATGAAGACACTCTCAGACATTCAAAAGCCGAAATGATTCATCACCAGGAGCCCCTGACTTTGAGAAGTGTTAAGGGGCCTCCTGCAGGCCGAAGGAAAAGCATGCCTGATGGAAATTTGAATCTATGCAAAAGAATGAAGTGACCAGAAATGGTAGCTACATGGGAAGAAAGAAGGAGATGTGTTCAAGGTAATTGACTGTTTAAGCGAAACTAACAACAATGTGTTGAGGGGTTTAAGACATCCCTAAAAGTAAAATGCACAGCACCAATAACAAAAAGGCCAGAAGAGGACAAATGGAGGGAGACTGATGTAAGATTTTTTTCTGAATATAGGTAAAATAGCATAATATTCTAGAAGGCAGACCGTGGTAAATCAATGATATAAGCCAGAAATCTGAAACAACCATTAAAATAACAAAACAAAGAGTTAATAAGCCCCCCAAAAAGGAGATAGAAATGAACCATAAAAATGTACTCAATCAAAAGAGAAAGGCAGAAAAGGAGGAAAAGGGGAACAAAGAACAGACAGGACAGAGAACAAAGACGATGACAGACTCAAATCCGAGCCTATCAACAATAAGGACATTAACTGTAAATCATCTAACACTCGATTGAAGGGCAGACATCGTCAGACTGGATTTAAAAAGCGAGATCCAACTATGTGCCACTTAGAAGAAATGCACCTTCGGTTTAAAAACAAAAACAGTTTAAAAGGATCAAAATAAGAGTCCGTGCTAACACGCTGTTCAAAAGGAAACCGCGGTGGCCGTATTGCTCTTAGGCGAAACACATAACAGAACAAAGAGCTTCATTTATTTACTGAAGGTCACATACCTTACAATATTCTACCCGGGATTCAAGCCCTGATCTGTCTTATTTCAGACGCTGCTCTTAGCATCACATTATACCAGGGCTTTTTGTTAACTGTTTCTTGGCAACTTGTAATTGAACACCACCAGGAAAAGACTTGCACACATACACACACAAGCAGGTCCAAAGAACACCTGGGTGGGGGGTTAGAGGAAGGACTTCCTCCCTAATCCTTCCTGCTGCTGATTACCTGTATAAGCATATAGGCACGAGTGCATTGTTGAACCTCTTTGGGCCATGGGGATCTCTCCCACCAAATCAGGATCTTGGATTGTATCTTTCCCAAGGATATGTGTGTAGCCATTGCCACAGCCAGAACTTGACCTGGTCTGAGACCTACCTTCTAATCGCCCATGGCTTGGTACCAGATAGCAACAAGACACAGGAGACTGTACGTAACATAAGAGGTTCACAGGAATTCAGAACACTGGGCAGTGGGGTGGGAACTTAGCGAAGTGCTGGAGGCCTGCAGGGGTCTGGAGATGTCATTGGAAAAGGCAAAGTTTATTTTCTTGGAAAGGGTCCTGCTAAGGTTGTACTGGGGCAATGCTAAATTCTGCTGTTCAGCAGGCCTTCTCCAGCCCAGATGATGACGCATTTCAAGTTCATTTCCTGACTCAAAGCCAGTCTCGGACTTGGATCAATGATCTCCCAACCCCCTTCAGTCCCAACAGGCATTTGAGAATGAAGTTGAGGATGTTGCAATATCCACAGAGAAAATCCGGTTCCACATTGAATAACAGTCTTAAAATATGTCACTTTGCATCTGACTTGGGCTATCTGAGCCTTTTCTGGATATGTGTGCAACAGACACCAGGCACATTCATTCAACGGAACAGGTCTGCCTTAGGCACAGACACAGAGATAACATTTTCAAGGTTTTTCCACAGAAAGGGCTGTTCAAACATAATATTTTGAAAAATCATTAGCCCTGCCTAGTGGATTCAGGTTCCTGTTCCAGGAACCGTTTTTATTATGTCGAACAGTACACACTTTTGTTTCTTAGTTCTGGGGAACAATCCACAATAGCTTTCTCTAAGGCGAGTTTACCCTGTGCACATGGCTGCCTCTAGGTTTCTGGAGCTGCTTCTCAAAGTACCTATTGTTACCTGTTCCTGCTCCTGGGTTTCTCGTCGTCCAACTCTCCTGGAAAAAAGAAAAGGTAGCTGCATCTATTGTTTTTACCAGTTTTTCCTAGTATAACTGGGGCATAGAGAGGGAGGAGGAGAAATAGAAGATACATTGAGCCACAGCTGCAAATCTTAGTAACCCAGAAACACAGCCCAGCCAGAGACTCTGGAATTTACCTGGCCCAGTTTTCCTCATTGTAGAGAGGAATGCCCAGAGAGGACTTGTTTGGAGTCCCCCAGTGAGTTTTTAGTTGAGCTAGGACTAGAAATCAGATTTCCCAGCATATCCAAAGTATATATTGACTTTCATCAGTTCAGCCTGACCAAGGATACTTCATTTGTGAATTATCCATTAGTGACTGATTCAGTGCTGCTGTTTTCTACAGGCTGGGACAAGCTTGGGCAATCAGACAGCTCTGCATGCATGGATGTTCACAACACAGACGCCACAATTATAAGCGACCCATACTTTGCCATGAAGTTTATTAAGACTAGAGGATGAGCAGGGAGATCTCGAAGTGTGAATATCGGTTGGTCCACACAGACCCTATTTTGAAGAAATAAAGAGGGTCAATTTTGAGAAGATGCCCATACCTCCATGAAAGGTGGCACCACATTTTTCAAAAGAAAAGCCGTGTTTGGGTCTGGTCACACTTCCCTTTCCATAATTTTCAGTTGATGTGTCCACTCTGCAAAAGAACAGGTGAAATTAATTAGGAAAAGGATGCAGAAGAAAAGTCTTACTTGGCGATTTCTAAGCTCTGGATAACTACACACACACACACACACACACACACACACGAATACATGTGTGAGTATTTGCAACTCACATAAAGTGAGAAATCAGAACCCAAATAAGGTCTACAGAACACAGCCATTTACATAAATTGAAAAATACATGCACAGAAAGTGAGATTCTGCATTTTACAAAAACAAAGCAATACCTCTCCAATGCATTAGAATGGCTGCCTATGGTCAGGAAAGGATGACCGAAGTGGAAAAAGGAGGGAAAAATGGAATGAAGACATACATACATAATACATACATGCATACATATGTAATGCGTACCTACGAGAGCAGAATCATGCAGGGATTAGTGGCTATAACTGGGGTAGATGATGGAGTCAGTCCTTGGACTTCAAAGTCCAGCAAAACACAAGAACCTCTTTCTGACTCTCACTCTGGGAAAGCGATCCAGGGAGGAGTATTTGATTTTTCACTTTGTACAAAACCGATGATAGGTTTCGGAGACAAAATGGAAATACTTGTAGAGTAGGTGTATCTGTAGAATTTTGGACCTGTTAGTTGTCTAGATTATATGTGAGCATGACTCCAATGTCGATCACCAGTACACAAGCAAATGATAGTTTTCTTAAAATTTAGAAAGCTCAGTCTTTAACCAGCTACATATGTGTACTTAATTTGATTGGGGAAGGAGGTTAGAAGTTTTTCTTGGTTTTGCCAGTTCATGCTTTAACTAATTTTAGTCAAATTTGGTCATCTGGGTCATTGTTTTCATTTTGGTTTTTTTCTTTCAGTTGAGTGCTTGGCCACACTTCTGGTCCATATTGCATTAATAATGTGTTTCATTTTGAAGTTGTTAAATAGAGAACACATTTCCATTACAAGAATGTAATGGTGTAAATTTCCATTCTGGGTCTTGAAACACATCAGAAAGTGTCTCATCATACTTTGCGAATTAAAAAAGTAAACAGATTCTTAGTGTAGACAGTCCTTTCCCTTTCCCATAGGGAAATGCAGCAGTGTATTTCTTTTTCTTTTTCTAATAAGCAATGCAGTCTTATTGGTTACCATTTGAATTCTCTTCGGTTCAGAGAGGACAGAGTCAAAACAGGACAAGAAGGCATGATCTATCCCAGCTGCATCTGCGCTTTTAATTAGATTTCTTATGGACTTGAAGACAAGAAAGTGGACAAGAAATGGAAGTATACATTGTGATAGAGTTGTTGTTAAGCATTAGTGTTTTGATGTCAAAAACTCTGGCCCAATTGCAACTCTACCCCTGGATGATTCTGGGAAAATTTCCTAACCTCTCTGAGCCCCTGTACCAGTTGGATAGAGATTATAATTGTGCCTTTTTCACAAGGTGGCTAGAAGGATAGAGACGTTTACATAAAGCACAGGAAAGCACTCAACATACGAAAGCTCTTGCTAATGGCGTAGTAGTGATATTAGCAGCCGTAGTCGTTAAAGTCAGTGATATTATAAAATCTCTGCCATAAACCAACAAACAACGTCAAACATTCAACCTCGTAAATTGTAAGATTGCTTTATTGCAAGGCTAAATGTGATGACTATAGGTGATTCGAGACAGCTAAGAGGCCTCCATTTTTAAGAGTCCAGCTGCACCAGTAAAATTCATCCGGCTCCTGGACAAAGTTTGATATATCTTAGTGAAAGTTGTCCCCTCCATTTCAAGACATTAACTCGTCTTTCAATGCTTCTATGCCAACCTCAGAAAACTAACCCACTCCTAAGTGGGAATGGAGCAGGGTGGGCTATGGGAGTCAATTACCAATTGAATTATATTCCTGGGGATCATGAGATTTGGCCATGGTAATAGGAAAAGTAAAATGTTTTCTATACATTAACTGTTTTATCTTCATACTGTGTACCTAGTTTATTGAATGTGGTTAATATTTAAGTGTTTTGGAGCACCTGGGTGGCTCAGTACGTTAAGCCTCTGCCTTTGGCTCAGGTCATGGTCTCAGGGTCCCGGGATCAAGCCCCACATCGAGCCCTGCTCAGTGGATAGCCTGCTTCCCCCCCTCTCTCTGCCTGTCTCTCTGCCTACTTGTGATCTCTGTCTGTCAAATAAATAGATCAAATCTTAAAAAATATATTTAAGTTTTTCTGTCTATCCATACATAGCTATTCTATCCACATATGCCAGTGTTGTATTTGGCTTATTGCTTTTAAGAGGGCAAAGACCTTTCTGTTACTTTTGATTTCTATAGGTCATCACTGACAGGCCTTAAGTGATGCTGGCAACACTTTTCAGTGCAGTTGGGAGGGCTGTTAATAAATAAGATTGTTCCTTTCTCACAGTCATGGTCAGAGGCCATAGTTTAAAAGAGATCTGTAGCTTTCTGATGCTTATAGGTAATTTGGAGTAAGACTTTCTTATCCCCCAGCCACCCACACCAGATTTGTCAAGTTCGTGAAGATATTTTTCATCGCCTTGGCTGATTACATGGGTCAAAAACAGAAGAGAAACAAAATCAACCTGATGTTATAACAGGGAGACCCCTGTGGACCTCCAGAGACACAAAGCAGCCTAATAGGCATGGTCCATGCTTTAAAGGTACGATAACTCGATCTCAGTTGCTCCCAAGGTCTCTAGGCAAACTAAATGCCCTTCTGCAGAGGAGATCGCTCCAGGGCAAAACGGAGTTCTCTTTCCAATGACTACCACCTCTCAGGGCAATTCAAATACACAGCAGTGTAACATCTTTGCATTTAAAGGACCCACTGCATGTGTGGGTGCATAGCAACGTGACCGATCAGTGTCAAATTGAAGTCGCCCCATTATTAGCAAATGAGCAAGCACTGACAGAGATAAGTGGCCCATTTGTCAAGGTCTGCATTGGCTTGTGTAAACTTTTGTGGCTCTCCCAGCTTGCTAGCTACTGCTTAGTCTCAATTCCGCTGATGCTTCCAACTCCTCCTTCTAGACTCATCTTGGGAACTGGTGAGTATCTGAGTATCTGAGCCACAGGGTGTCAAAGCTGAGTCCTAGGGTCTTCATTTAACAACTGTGAGTTCTGAAGGTCAAGGTGTGGTCTCGAGGTGTGGAGACACATGTTTCACTTGAGGCTTGCGGAAGCATTCCCCTGGACTTACAGACCCAACCCGTATGTTTCTTATATGCTTTTGGGCTTACACTAAAAGAAATGTATTGGTTGACTATGTAGCTTTAATGAGTTGTGGGACTTTAAAGTCAATACACACAGTCACACACATACACACACACACACACACACACACACACATACACACTCACACACTCTCCTTCACACACACTTTCTCTCACACATAAACACACACACTCCACTCTCCCTCTTTCTCTCTCTCTTTCTGTCACACACACACACACACACACACACACACCACTAATTTAGAATCCATCTACAATACCAATTTGCTTTTTGGTTAAATGGACCTCTCTTGATTAGGTGAGGAGGGAGACATGTTTTCCTTTTATCGTTTGAAAGGCTTTTTCCCAAAGAATTTACAAACTCTCATTAATCTGAAATATTTCCCTCCCCTCCGGCACACCGCCATGGTAAAGAACAAAACCCAATTCTCTGTAACTCACAGGCTGTCAACACAAAACTAAGTTCCACGAGCCTATAACACGGACACATACATTATCTGTATCTGGTATTTATTAAGTGAAAACTGAAATGCTTGGTGTTTGATTCACTGAAAAACCTTCACCTATCCCCCTCTTCTCCTTGTCTCTCCCTCATTCTGGGTTGAATTAGCGATGAAGTAATACACCCCTGTACAATTTCATGTGTAAAAATGTATAACCTCTACACATCCAAATTAAAATGAAAGTATTCAACATTGTAGGCACTACTAAATCATCAACCATATACACATACACGTCTTCTTGACAATTTCCTATTTCCTGTAAGTTCATAATATAACGCCGCTCAACCTGATTCCTTGCTATAAACTCAGCATTGTCTCTGATCATGACTGAATGTACATTATTGGGGATGAAAAGCTGAGATAAACACAAGGGATGATATAATTTCCATCTGTAGCTATGAGCTGGGAGGTCTGAGTGTAATTTTATTTGTGACGATAAGCACTCACGTTGCAATTACACTGAACAATGGACCAGAAATATGGACAGGTGTCAAGATCACCATGAAAAAAAAAAGGGTCTGTTTTTTTGTGTTGGTGTTACTGAGAGGAAGGAAGGAAGGAAGGAAGGGGAAAGGCAAGGAGGGAGGGAGGAAACTGCATTTCATTCATCTGGCATTTATTATCTATTGGCTTATTTTAGTTGTTTACCTTCTCTTTTTTCCTTGAGAATTTAATGGAATAGATAAGTGCAGGGGAAAAAATTGAACAAAAAATAGGAAACCTACTACTACAATAGGAAATTTTAACATTTTTGTCTTTTGGGCCTTATACTTAAATAAAATAAATCAAGCCTTACAGATAAAATGGATGTGTTCTTTGACCCAACCCAAATCCTGTTTCACTCCTTCCATCCATAGACACACACTCTCTAGGGGCCACCAACAACATGAGTTTAATGGGCGTCCTTCCTTTGCTTTTTCATTAGAATCCATTTATATGCATATATATGTATTTACAAACATTATCGAGCACGGTCTTGATTTAAACATTTGCACAAATTGTATACACGACATATTCTGCTACCTACTTTTCTCACACAACGCAATGAGAAACATCTAGCTCTATCATGTATCAACTATTTTATGAGATTCTATTGCTGGGGAAACAAATCTTATTTTTTTTCTTATATTTCATTTTCTACTGATGGTTATTTAGGCAACTCTGATTTTTCTATATAGAATGTTCCACTGGAATGTAAGCACCATTTAGCACGGGGATTCATGTCTGCTTTGTTCAGTGATAGAACCCCAGCACACAGAACATTCCAGGTGTATAGCAGGCACTCAATAAACATGTGTCCAATGAACGACTCAATGAATGTTATTGTACATGCTTCCTTGAATGCATGGATAAGAGCCTATCTTGGGTGTATACCTTGATACAATACAATACCTATACTTGCTAGCAGTCAGGTGTAAGCAATTTGAGTTTCATTAGGTATTGCACCTTAATGACTCTCCAAATAGGTTATGCCCATTTACACTTCCAAAAGTATTCCCTGTTCCTTGCGTTATTACCAGCCTTTGGCATTATCAAATATTTTATTGATTTTTGGCAATTCTGATGTCAGCTATATGTAGAAGAATGAAACTCGACCATTCTCTTACCATACACAAAGATAAACTGATGAATTACAGTTTCTTACTAAGGTTTGAAATTTGCGTGGTTTTTAAAAAAGATTTTATTTATTTATCTGAGTCAGAGAGAAAGAGAGAGAGCACAAGCAGGGGCAAGGGCCAGACGGAGAGGGAGAAGCAGGCTCCCTGCTGAGCAGGGAGCCCAATGCTGGGCTCGACCCCAGGATCCTGAGATTATGTCCTGAGCCAAAGGCAGATGCTTAACTCACTGAGCCACCCAGGCACTCTACATGGTTTTTGTTTTGGGTTTTGATTTTTTTTTTTTATTAGCACTATGGTGGAGCATCTTTTCATGTTTATTGGTCACTTACATTTTCTTTTTCTAAAATTAAAAAAATTAAAATCAATTTTCCAGCTTTATTGAGATATTAGAGACATATCACAGAAGTAATTTGAGGTATACAATGTGATGATTTGATACACATAGTTATTGGGAAAGGATTACCACAGTAAAGTTAGTTAACACCTCTATCCCTTACATAATTGCCATTTTTGTTGAAGATAACATTTAAGATCTACTCTCTTAACAACCTTGAAGTGTATGATACATTACCATTAACTATGGTCACCATGCTGCACATTAGATCCACAGAACTTATTCATCTTATAACAGAGAGTTTGTACCCTTTGATCAACATCTCTCCATTTCCCCAACCCCACCCTGCCCTTGGCAACCATCATTCTACTTTCTATTTCTATGAGTTCAGCTTTTTTAGAATCGACACTGTAAGTGAGAACATACAGTACTTGTCTTTCTTTTTCTGACTTATTTCACTTAGTAGAACCCCCTTGAGGTCCATCCATGTTGTCACAGATAGCAGGAATGCCCTCTTGTTTGATAGCTGTATTGTATTCCAGTGTGTACGTGCGTGTGTGTGTGTATGTGTGCGCGTGTGTGCGTGTGTATCACATTTTCTTATCCACTTATTTCTTATCCACTTATCCAACGATGAACACTTGGGCTGTTTCCATGTCTTCACTATTATAAATAATGATGCAATAAACATGGGGGAGGTCTACAGATATATTCTAATTTCCTTCAAATATATATCCAGAAGTAGGGTTGCTGGATCACAGGGAAGTTCTACTTTTAATTTTTTGAGGAACCTCCATATTGTTTTCCATAGCGGCTTCAATTCCCTTTCCCACCAACCATATACAAGAGTTCTTTTATCTCCACATCTTTCTCAATGTTTATTAACTCTTATCATCTTGATGAAAACCATTCTAACAGGTGTACAGTGATATCTCACTGTAGTTTTCTTTTTCTACTTGCCCATTTTGGAACTGCTTTGCTCAGGTCTCCCAAGAGAACTTTATGGTTTCATTATGATGACTGTATCCAGAGTTCCTGCAATAAACTTAACCTCAGCTCAAAACTGGGAGTCCCATTCCAATCTGAGCCCGTATTTGAAGTTTCAAAGTGATTCCCAGAACTAAGTGCTGTTTATTAGGGTCCTCCTAGAGGGAAGCCTTCCTTAGGCGGTAAAGATGGGGTGAGGCCTGTAAGCCTAAAATTGTGCTGCTCAGGCTTGAACCGCTATCACAGATGCTCAGGTCATTATCTCACCTGAACCGGGTTTTAGAAAAATTGTGAAGTGGGAAACTTTTGTCCTCCACTCACATACCTCTATTTTCAGGGCCTCTTCACCCTTCAGGCCCCTAGTACTCTTACGCTGTTTCAAATCTGTCTTAAGAAAGAGAGAACCAATGTGATTAACTCAATCACACTGATAGAGATATAGGCCCACAGTGACCCCATCACTCTTCGTGTGTTCATTCAGTCACTCATTCATTCATTCATTCATTCAACTTATTAAGTACCTACTCTATAAGGCACCGTGCTAGGCTCCTTAGAATCCCCTCTCACAAAGAAATCTATTCATACCAGCCTATTAAAATCTTACCCATAGTTCAAGGTTATTTGGAATACTTTCCTAACCTTCCTGACTACAAGTTTCTTCTGAAAGCCCAAACACCTCTCTTTTCTCTGATCTGTAACCTTTGGTGGGCTCTCTGTAGTCCCCTCCTCAAAATTCCAGCACAGGAACCATCACAAACAAAGTTGCAGCAGCAGATACAGGAGTTGGATGGTTGTGAGACAGTGAGCAGACCATGTGAGTTGGAGCACCAGCTTTCTGGAAAAGAATAAGGTAGAATGTTGGCAAGGGATTCCCATCCATGTCTCCTGTGGGGCTTTGAACAAAGCTGTGAAGATCAGTAGTTTTCCAACTCCAGGAAGAGGGAATGACCGAGGCTTGTGGTTCAGAAATCAATGGGGCATGACTGAAGAAGAACAAATAATCCTGTTTGGCTGGGCAGAAAATGTGCACCTGAGAGCGAGTAACACAACATGAGCTTAGAGAATAGATGGCGATTCTATTGTGGAGATCTTTAAAAACATGACTGGGGATTTGGAGGCTAAATTAGGTGGAACCATTTGGGGACATAGCAAAAAACATGTCCCCTTGTGACCCCTCGTGACCTAAGACATCAGTGGTGTCTGTGGCAACAGGGAAGGATTTGAGTGGTGGCAGTATAAAGTTAATGTAAACAAGGATAAAATCTGTGCACCTGGTGTCATTAGATACACATTAACATGAGATCTAGGGAACACTCCTTGCAACTTAAACAAGGTGGTTTTGTGGCCAATAGGAGGAAGTATTTCTTGACACAGCAGGAAGTATGCATAGGGGGCCTATTACTGCAGTGGGAGACACAGAGAAAAAGAAAATAAATAGAGATTCGTGATTTATAGGTCTATAGCAGCTAGCTAGTTTCTGAAGAAATCCCCGAGGGAGAGCAGAATGGACTACCTCAAAATACAGCATTTTGGCATATGATTTTGAATTAAAGGTACTGAAGAAACAGCCATTGCAGGAAGGACACTCTGATTCTTCTTTGTTCTCCTGAAAGAAGGAAGTAAGTCTCCCTGGAGAAGGTATTCTCCCTGTACTTCCCCATACCTTATACTTTTCCAGTGATAAGGACACGGGCTTATCTGTATCACCAGAGACAGGGAATTCAAGACCCAGGAGGCTTGGTGAACAAACATTGTTAGTTCCTCACTAATTTATTACCCCAAGCCCAAACTTCTTTGACTTGTCAATTCTTCACAAATTGATTCTTTTCTAAAATGTAGAAAATCTGGCTGCTTCAGTCAGTTCTTTGAGGCCTATCCTTTTCTGGGCTCCCATAAGTACAAAATTCGGCTCGTTTTTCTCCTGTTCGTCTGTCTTGTGTCGATGTCATTATTGGACCCGCCAGAGAACCCTGAGCTCACTAGTCTGTGAGGCTAGTGTGAATGGCGGTATTATAGGGCCTATGCTTCCTGTCCCACACTATGGTTTTCCTCTTTATGGCAAGTGACACAAAGGACAGAGACAAAGGAACACCATGACCATCTTGGGCGGAAAGGGGTCAATAAGAAAGAAGAGTACTCATAACCCATCTTTACCAGAGTTGCTCTACCCAAGAAAGTAGTTCACATGTACATTTTCTCCCACTAATTTGAATTTAGAAAAAGGAGAAAGTAGTCTTGCCACTCTTGCTTCCAACAGATGCTGCAGGTGAAGATCTGAGAGACTGAGGTGGCAAGAATTTTTATCTTCTGCCAGAACTTGTTAGAGGTCCAAGTATCTCTCAAATGCAGCAGCTCCCTCATGAGCAATACAGAGCCAGTGAAGAGCCTCACATTGGACACCAAATTGTAAAGGAGAAAAACCTCTTCCCTTCTCTCCTCCTGGGTTCTTTGGCCTTAGGTACTCTCTTAATAATATAAAAGAATAGAAAATAGACTTTGAACAGCAATGAGCCCACATTGAACAAAAATTCCCCTGCTTCAAATCCAGCTGCATCTCCTCAGTAAATTTCAAACTAATCCCAACTCCTCCACCTTCCCCCCAGAGAATCCCTTAGAGAATCCCCAGCTGCAGAGAGATTTGCCATTTTACTTCAATTTACTCCTACAAGATTTTCTCCAGCCTCCTCTCCAGGCCTGGACTATACAAGTAACTCGTGTCGACGCTGAAAAGCCAGGAATCAAATTTAGCAGAAGCACCTAGGACTGACAGTAAGGTTCCTTTGGCTCTGTCAACTAGAGGTCATTCAAAGCAAGGCCGTTTAGGGACGTCTCCTGGACCCCCGACCACAAAGAGTTCACGGTGCCCGGACAGCAACCGATCTTTTAAATCATAAAACCCTTTGACCTCCACAGTCAGAAGATCCTACCCAATTTCAAGAGAAATTACAAAGATGAGTGGCCATTCACAAACCAACTTCCAGAGACCCGAGTTGGCTGCCAATGAGTTGGCTGACAACAGGTAACAGAGAAGCCAGATAGCTCAGTAGAGAAAAAAGGACACAGATGACCAGAATTTCCATCAATCCCTCCTACAAGTAATCATGAAATGAATCTGCTGGAAGCCCAAGTTCTGGGGCTGACTAGAAACCACAGGAGAAGCTCTCCTCCCTCAGGTGAGTTAGTCTAAGGTTGAATTGTGCACTCAAAAGGAAGA
Source organism: Mustela putorius furo (assembly GCF_011764305.1). NCBI lineage: Eukaryota > Metazoa > Chordata > Mammalia > Carnivora > Mustelidae > Mustela > Mustela putorius. Next base: position 10,938,501 of record NW_025422049.1, read on the forward strand.
GGAGAACATCCGAAGGCCTTTATTGAATTCTTTCTGCAGACTTTTCAAAGACAGATTGTACTAAACCCTGAAGCTCCAGAACATAGAAATCTTTGAATTTCTACCCTAGTAGCAGCACATTTTCTCCCCGATAGAAAAGGTAAATTCAAAATAATGGGGCTGGACAAACTCTCAAGGTGCTAAGTGTTATAATGGAAATAGTGGGCGCCTGGGTGGCTCAGTGGGTTAAGCCTCTGCCTTTCACTCAGGTCATGATCTCAGGGTCCTAGGATTGAGCCCCACATTTGGGCTCTCTGCTCAGTGGGGAGCCTGCTTCCCTCTCTCTCTCTCTGCCTGCCTCTCTGCCTACTTGTGATCTCTCTATCTCTCTCTCTCTCTGTCAAATAAATAAATAAAATCTTTAAAAAAATTGGAAACAGCTACCCAATTCTTTGAAGACACCTTATAGGAATGCAAAAGAGGCAGGAGTGGGGGAAGTGTTCAAATCAACAACTCTTGATTTGCAATTTGAATCTTTAGAGAAACACAAGCAGCACTGTCAGAGGAGCTCAACGTCCACTTAGATCCTTTTTTATAGGCCTCCAGAAATTTACAGATATTGTGAAAATCACAACGTTAGAAGTGCAGTCATTCTTCACTTAACAAACAGAAGGTAAAATTTTAACAGTAATTGCCCTAAACATTTGATAAGATGTAAATATACCCCAAAATTCTGAGGAAAAACTGATTCTTCCTGGGTCCCTTGAAGATGTAAATCTCACTGTGTCTTTGAAATGTAAACACCACAGGGGGTAACTAAAACACTGCCCACAGTCACTTGAAACTGTAGGGGGAAAAAAGGGAGAAGGAGGCGCTTCTTTTTAAAGATTTTATTTATTTATTTGACAGACAAGTAGGCAGAGAGGCAGGTGGGCGGGGGAAGCAGGCTCCCTGCTGAGCAGAAAGCCCAAAGTGGGGCTCCATCCCAGGACCCTGGGATCATGACCTGAGCCAAAGGCAGAGGCTTAACCCACTGAGCCACCCAGGCACCCCTGAAGGAGGCTTTTTAAAACACAAATTAGCAAGACAGTAAACAACCTGTGTTGGAGAGGATGTGGAGAAAGGGGAACCCTCTTACACTGTTGGTGGGAATGCAAGTTGGTGCAGCCACTTTGGAGAACAGTGTGGAGATTCCTTAAGAAATTAAAAATAGAGCTTCCCTATGACCCTGCAATTGCACTACTGGGTATTTCCCCCAAAGATACAGATGGAGTGAAAAGAAGGGCCATCTGTACCCCAATGTTTATAGCAGCAATGGCCATGGTCGCCAAACTGTGGAAAGAGCCAAGATGCCCTTCAACGAACAAATGGATAAGGAAGATGTGGTCCATATACACTATGGAGTATTATGCCTCCATCAGAAAGGATGAATACCCAACTTTTGTAGCAACATGGATGGGACTGGAAGAGATTATGCTGAGTGAAATAAGTCAAGTAGAGAGAGTCAATTATCCTATGGTTTCACTTATTTGTGGAGCATAACAAATAGCATGGAGGACATGGGGAGTTAGAGAGGAGAAGGGAGTTGGGGGAAATTGGAAGGGGACGTGAACCCTGAGAGACTATGGACTCTAAAAAACAATCTGAGGGTTTTGAAGGGGCGGGGGGTGGGAGGTTGGGAGAGCCAGGTGGTGGGTATTATGGAGGGCATGGAGCACTGGGTGTGGTACATAAACGATGAATTCTGTTACACTGAAAAGAAATTTAAAAAAAATAAAACACAAATTGCTACAAAGTCTCCCTTGCCCAAATCTAGTCCAAATCCTCCATAAGGTTATCTGATAAGGACAAATACAAATCTTTAAACTCTTTGCCGAAAAGACTAGTTAAAAGCTTTAACCATATGAGCTGATAACTTTACCTTGTTCCATCTGCCAGAGACACAATAATTTACAACTTAGTAAGTTTTGTATTGTACCTGAGTCATGACTAAAGTTTTAGAATGGACGCTATAGGGTCTGATGGTGTATATCATTCACATCATATATATCATACTATATATGATATTTTTCTACCTCCAGATGGTATTACCTAAATTAACTTGTAAAGAGTTCTATTTAATTAGCTTAAAGACAAATCGGTGCTTTAATCAAGTATTTCTAAATCTCAAATGTAATAGAAACTAACCCAAATGTTTTTCAACTTTATGTGATCTAGAATGATTTTTCGTGAATGAAATCTAGTTTAAGTCTGTTGGTTTTAATTAATATGGGCATGCTGTTAGAGTTATCAGCATTGAGTCAAATAAGGTCATGTTATCTCTGTTATAAAATTTGTCAGCAGGAAAGAACAAAATAACAACTAGCTGTTTTAATGTTTCATTAAATTTTCATGTGGGATCTAAGTATAACTGATAAGAACAAACGAGTTGAATAGATGGAAGTAGGATAGTCTTTAAGTGAAATTTTTAGCAGTAATAGCTTTATGATATGTTAACTTAATTTCCCAAATCTCTTTAGTAACATAAGCCCTTAGTGTTTTGCTAAGTTAAGGCAAATGATGGAAATTCATTAAATAGCTAGATCATTTTCAAATAAGATAAAATACAGAAACATTGATTATCAAACATAAGTATATCCAATTTTGGTTTCTTATCACAGACAAACTAAAGGTATTTGGATCTATCAGTAAACATGTCTGATGCAGTATTAAAAATATATATATATATGAGAAAGCATGAGCTTCCAGAAATTACAAAAATACATTAATAATTCTCCCATCTAAACAACATTGGTATAACAGTTCACAGTTGCTTACCTAGTTTTCACTAGAAACTAAGTTTTCTAGGGGATAAAATTCCTAATATATTTTATTGAAACTACTAGAAATAAGTGAAACAATTCTGTATATAAGAAAAATAGGATGCATTTTTGGCTAAGAAAAGGTACTTGGTATGGAAATGGGTTTTTTAAATTTAAATTTAATTAATTTGTGATACCTGGGTAGTTCAGTTGTTTAAGTGGTGCCTTCAGCTCGGGTCATGATCTCAGAGTCCTGAGATTGTGCCCTACATCGGGTTCCCTGCTCAGTGGAGAACCCCCTTCTCCCTCTCCCTCTGCTGCTCCCCCTGCTTGTGCTCTCTCACTTGCTCTCTCTCTCTCAAATTAAAAAAAATAAAAACTAAAAATAAATAAATTCAATTAAATAATGTGTAGTGTATTATTAGTTTCAGAGGTAGAGTTCAGTGACTCATCAGTCTTATATGATACCCAGTGTTCATTACATCACGTGCCTTCCTTAATGTCCATCACCCCTACCCCTGTCCTCTCCACAGAGATATATTTTGAAGGGGAGAGAAAGTAAATTTTGTCCTAAAGTAAAGCTGGTTATTTCAAATTGGAAATAAAGATAAAAGACAAACCATGGACATAGAAATCTGGTGGGGGAGAGAAAGAGAGATTGGGAATTTTACCTTGTGTAATCAAGCTGGCTAAAAATCGAACGGTTATATAAGAGTTTTAAAAATAAGTTTTATTTTTTTTTTTTTAAAAAAATAAGTTTTAATGTTAATAGTGTATGCATGTAAAACTGAAACTTAATTTTCTTCATCTGCTAAAGTTTTCTTAGACTATTGATCTGCTCCTGATAAGAGATTGTGTAAGACTTTTCTTTACCTTTTAAATAATCTACTTAGAAAACAAAGTTTCTCTGTTTTATCAAAAACAATTTCCTGTGCTTCATGTTCTCTTTGTTAGGTCTTTGATTACTAGAAAAATGAGGGTTTTTTTATTAAAAGAGATAATGTCTTTTATAAGTATGTAACTTTCTGTATTTGCCTGCAAAGTCTTTGTCACTTAGGCTAAATAAATTAATATGAATTGTTTCACAGTGACCTCTGATCCTGTCTAATAAAGTTTTAAAACACTTTTGATATTTTTGACAAACTTCTTAAAATCAAATTCTAACTTTGGGATTTTGCAGAGGGTCCTTGAATCATCTCAAATGATTTCTTCTCTCTCCTTATAAAAAGGGAGATGTTAAACACATTAGGCATATTTGATATATTAAACTACAAGGGAAACATTGTCAAGTAAGAAGTAATACTAAGCCTACTTTATGTGGTATTTGTATAGGTATATGTCATAAATGTTCCAGAAATTTGTGAAATTCCTAGAAATAGGATGCCCTGGTATAACGTTATTGTTTATACTTCCAGTTATTATCTTGAAATGTGTGTCACAGAAATAACTAAATTCCCTTGTCAATTGCACTGTAATGAGGTCTAATTGGATCTTTCACCATGCTGTTTTTAATTCTTATATCATTTACAGAACGTTTGTTTTATTTCGATGCTTTTGCAAAACAATTCCTATAAACCTGCTTCATCTTCACAGAAATTAATGGAAAGGACTTCGAGAAATACGACAGAATACAGGTTTCTGATAACTTTAAGCTAATCAAACTGAACTGGTAAGAATTTCCAGACCTAGTGGAAAAAGTAGATTTAATTAGAACAAATAGTAATTACATGGAACTAAATGAACTGAGGAGGATTATAATTTTTATGAATTTTTGTTTGAAATATTGCTTTTCAAAAATGTTTCATTGTTCCAGATTTAAGGAAAACTTTTTTCCTTTTTTCTTTAGCTATCTATAGTTTACAACAACTTGGTAAATTACACCTTTGTAAGCAGAATTGAAACAATTACTTTTTTCCCCTACCACATGCCTCCAGAATTTGAAAACTCTTAGTAGGTATTCTTATTTTTATGACAGTATAGTTATTTGCATAAATTTAGTGAGAATCTGTTCTCACAATGAGCACAACTGGAAACATTGGTTATATTAACTAAGGCTTTGACTGGAATGTCGTATTTGAAAGAGATATACCTAAACTCAGATATGACCAGATAGCTTTTTTTTTTAAGATTTTATTTATTTATTTAACAGAGAGAGAAAGAGAGAGAGACAGATCACAAGTAGGCAGAGGCACAGAGAGGGGGAAACGGGCTCCCAGCCAAGCAGGGAGCCCGATGTGGGGCTCAATCCCAGGACCCTGAGATCATGATTTGAACTGAAGGCAGAGGCTTAACCCACTGAGCCACCAAGGTGCCCCATGACCAGATAGCTTTAAGGAACTAATGCTGACTTTATGGATCCAATAAAACCCCTTGGAAAAATCAGCCTAGTACTTTGCTTATAGAGTTCCCAGGTGAGTAAAGGAGGTCATTTCCTGGCAGGCACAGGAAACTCAGGATATTTAGGGGTCTCAAGAAGAGAGAAATTGACCCATATTTATAGGAATTGCATTTGAATTGTGATGGTGAGTCCTTTGCTTGGCTTCTAGCCTCAAGAGGCTTTAAGAGTTCAATATGGGATTCCTTACGAAAAGTTCCCACAAAGCAGATTTAAAAGAGCCTACATGGTCAATCACTATTCATGCTGCACTTATGTAAATAATCAGACCTAGTTTATTAAACCTATACTGAATTTGCAAATAAGTAAGTCTCATTGTGGTTATTGTTGATGTAGACATGGGGAGTGATTTGGTTTTGTTTTCTACCATAAACTAACTGCATCCATCCTGAGTTCTTTTAGTTTCTCCAATGTTTGGCTGTAACTCCCAAACTAATGTTTCCAATGTTTCCCATTTCTCTGATTTGGAATCACTGAGAACTAAAACTGCCCCTTTCCAGAAGCCACACAAGCTAAAGCGGGACTAGGTATAAACTCCAGAGAAATCACCGCAACAGCTCACATATGGGTAATCTTCATGCCTGTTGCTATGCAGCAGCCACTCAGGAAGATTACCTGAGACATTCACACTGCAAACCAGGAAAAACCTGTCACATTGCCACTTCCTCCCCTCAGTCCATCTAAAAATGCTTCTAGCTGGACATCTAGAAATCTCCTCGACTGGCTACCTTCAGAAATCAGAAACTAGAATTATAGTCTGCCCCAATCTTTAACCATTGTTTTTCTTTTGTTTCCATAGAAACGCCTCTTACTATATACCTGATTGTTTGCACAATATAGGCCTAACTTTGGGAGCCCACTTGTATCACTGCATCCTAAATAAATTTAAAGGAATTGACCTATTGTTAGTAACAAGAGACTGGCTCAATAATAAGGAGCAATCTACCAACTCAACTTGTAGATAATGAAATTTCTCTGGGAAATTTCAAGAGCAGGACTGAGGGAGACTGGAATATGCTACCCCAAAATATACCACTTTGACATACTGATTATTTTGAATTAAAGTTACTTGAGAAATAGCCCATGCAACAAAGATATTCTGACCTTCCTTTGTCCTTCTGAAAGCAGGAAATAAATTTCCCATGTGAATTTATCCTCCTTCTACCAGGAGGGTGGAAGACATCCTTATCAACGGAGATAAGGAATTCAAGACCAAGAAGTCTGTGTAAACAAACCTTGTTACTTTCTCACTAATTTACTACAACAAGCCAAATCTTATTTATGTCTCAATTCTTCACAAACGTATTCTTTCTTTGTCTCTAAAGTATAAAATGTGGTTGCTTTGGTCACTCTTTTGAGCCTCACATCTCGGGGCTTCCAGAGTATAAAATCAATTTTGTTTTTCTCCTGTTAATCTGTTTTATGTCAACTTAATGAAGGGAAGAAGGGGAAAGTTTTCCTTTCCCACAGCATAAGGCAGACAATTATATTTTTCCATAAGATCCATGACATCAACAGGTAAGTCCACAAAAAAATGGGATATAAGGAGACCTTGAGCTGAGAAAGGGTTAAGAGGACTTGGAAGCAGATGAAAATTTTAAAAAATCAAGGAATCAGTAGTCAGTTGCAACTTGACACAGACAAGAATGGATCCAGAAATAAACTGTCACTATAAGATCGGGAAACTAGCAACAGGAGAAAGCAAAGGAGCACATTAATCAATCTAGTAAGTCCCAACATTGACAATAGAATCAGTGGGCAATGTAGCAGGGAATAAGCAAGAGTTTAAAAAAAAAAAAAAACACAGAAAATTTGAGGAAGTCACTTCATAGTGCTACTTCCAGTAAGAGTCTTAGAACTAATAATATTGTAGTTCTCCCCTTTCTTAGACAAAGAATATAAAAACCTTTAAAAATGTAAATTAGTCACAAAGCACAACGTGTTTCTCTTCAAGGGAGTGCGGGGAAGAAGAGAGGGCTAAGTCTCAGATATTTGTTTGTCTGTGAATGCAGATACATGAACTACTTTTTTTTCTCCCTCAAAGACTGTTTTCCTGGATTAGTAACCATCTGTCACTTTCAGAGCAATGATTCTAACGTACATTAAGAAAGAATGAGTTAGCAGAGGGAGGATTTCTGTGAAAGGTCTAGGAAAAGGAACCAAAAGAGGGATCTCCAATGCCATCCAGTGTAGGCATAGCCTGAATCAGAAGACTCAAGTATTTGGGTCCTTATTGTCAGTCCTACTCCTACAAAGGTGATAGAAGTAACAGATTTCTGGCGAGATGCTACAAAACCACTACAATTATTCAGCTAACCCCTCTTACTCTGTTCTATGTTCAAAAACTAGGTTATCAGAGAAGCCATGTCAAGCTATCTACCTAAATAGCAACTCTCCAAAAGGGTACTCTCTAGGCTGGGGTTTTTTTTTTTCTTTATAGCACTTTTCATTAGCACTTGTTTACTCTCTCTAACTGATAGAACAGAAATTCTATGAGGGCAAGAATTTCTGTCTGTTTTGTCCACTATTAAATCTCGAGCACCTTAAACAGTGCCTGTAACACTAAGAGATACTTAATAAATATCTCTTAAGGGTATAAATGAGTGAATGAATGCCATCAGGAAAGAGTGAATATTATCTAATAGTTCTTATAATCAGTGGCAGAATAGGAAAATAGAAGGTCTATGGGTGGACATATGGTGGCAATTATTGTGTCCTACCACTCGAAATCAGTAGATCCCAATCTTCTTCCTGCCAGAATACACTTAACAGATGACAAATATATCTCATAGGCAATACCCAGCTTCCTACCTATTAGTTCATCCATTTCTCATCTACTCAAGAAAATATATCAAGGGGCGCCTGGGTGGCTCAGTGGGTTAAAGCCTCTGTCTTCGGCTCAGGTCATGATCCCAGGGTCCTGGGATCAAGCCCCATATCGGGCTCTCTGCTCCATGGAGAGCCTGCTTCCTCCTGTCTCTCTGCCTGCCTCTCTGCCTACTTGTCATCTCTGTCTATCAAATAAAATCTTAAAAAAAAAAAAGAAAATATATCAAAATACAAGTGAGGGAGGTACAACAAAAGAAATAAATAAAAAAATAAAAAGGAAACATAGAAAGGGAGAAAATACTTGCAGACTCTATACCTGATAAGGGGTTGATATCCAGAACATATAAAGAACACCTACAACTCAATTACAACAATAACAATAAAATCCAATTTTAAAATGGACAAATGAGTTAAATAGACAGTGTTCCAAAGAAAATATTCAAATGGACAACAAGCATATGAAAAAAAAAAGCTCACCATCATTAATCATCAAGAAAATGAAAATTAAACCACAATGCAATATCACCTCACACCCATGAGGAAAGCTACTATTAAAAAAAAAAAAAGAAAATAGCCAGTGTCAGCAAGGATGTTGAGAGGTTGGAACATTTATACACTGTTGGTGGGATTGTATATCGGTGCAGATCCTACGGAAAACAGTATGGAAGTTTATTTAAAAATTAAAAATAGAACTATCATATGATCCAGAGATCCCATTTCTGGATATATATTAAAAAAATTGAAAATAGTTCTTTGAAGAGATTTTTGCACACCATGTTCATTGCATCATTATCTGCAATGACGGAAAGGTGGAAGTAATGCAAATGTCCTTCAACAGATGAGTGAATAATGACAATGTGGTATGTGTAACATATAACATATGTTACAACATGGAGACTTAAGGACATTATGCTAAGTGAAATGAACCAATCACAAAAAGACAAATACTGCATGATTCCACTTAATATAGGTATCTAAAGTAGTCACTCTCTTAGAAACTATAGGTAGAATGGTGGTTTCCAGGGCCTAGGGATAGGGGGAATGAGTAGTTAGTTGTTCCTCAATGGATACTGTTTCCATTTTGTACCATAAAAAAGTTCCAGGAATCTGTTGCCCAACAGTGTGTACATAGTTAACACTGGTGTACTGTTAAAAAATGGTTCTGATGGTAAATATGTTATGTGTTTCTAGAACAGTCAACAAAAAAAAAACAAGCGAGGGAAAGTATGTCATTAATGGAGCAGTGTTGAACCTGTTGTAAATTAGCTTTTAAGAAAACCATTTCCCTATTATCTCATTTATATGTGGGATGTAAAACACAAAACAAAACAAAACAAAAAAGCAAGCTCATAGATCCAGAGAACAGACTGGTGATTGCCAGAAGGGGAAGGAGGGAGTGAAGGAGGTGAAGTGGATCAAAAAGGTACAAGTGTCCAGTTATTAAATAAGTAAGTCATAAGGATGTAATATAGAGCATGGTGGATATAGTCACTAATGCTAATATTGGATATTTAAAAGTTGTTAAGAGAGTAGCTCTTCAAAGTCTTCAACACAGGGCAAAAAAGAAAAAAATTAACTATGGGTGTTAATGGACATTAACTAAACTTATAATGCTGATCATTTTACAACATGAGATCATTATGTTGGGCACATGAGACTAAACAGTGTTATATGTCAATTATTTTTCAATAAAAAAAAAAAGATAGGTCCACATGCCCCATTCCACTCCACACATTGGCAGCCTCTGGTCTTATCTTTTTTTTTCCTTTTTAGGCCAAGGATCTCTAGTTGCTTACTCAGATCAGTAATATAAGCTTTAAATCAGGAATAACATCCATGGGGAGCTTTAGGGAGATGGATTCTGAAGCCACTTCTCTTATAAAAGGAAGGGGAAAAAAGTGAAACTATAGAAAGTGGAAAGAGTGGGAGTTATCAAGCTCTAGCCATAGAAAAACTTCCCATAATCCAGGGTTTTCTATATCCAGGGCTTTCTGTGGAATATAGGCAGATTTTTTAACCTAACCATAGTGATCTTTGCCAAAAATTTTTCCCGAAGAGAAAGAAATCACTCCAAACTTCACAGATTTAACCATATTCAATAATAAGTGATTAGAGTCAACATCTCACAATTGCCTCTAACACTAGTGTTTTACCTTGGTTTAAAATACACAACCAGAGGATTGCTGGAGGGGAGGGGTGGAGTGATGGGGTAACTGGGTGATGGGCCTTAAGGAGGGCACTTGATATGATAAGCACTGGGTGTTATAAGCAACTGATGAATCACTAAATTCTACCTTTGAAACTAATTTAAAAAAATAACCAACCAGCTCAGTCAGATGAGAGTTATATACAACATTTCTGGAAACAGAGGGGAAAATCACTTAATAAGATAGTAGACATTTAGCATGTTCCTCTTTTGTTTTTTATAATAAACCTTTGGAGTCATAGGTAGTGGTGATTGGCACTGCCTAATTTTGTTTGGTCTGCAATTTTCTTTCCAGAGATGAAATCCCTAGTGAAATTGAATTTCTGACATTGTAATAAAATGTCTTTACTAGGACCATTAGATGAGAATTTTTTTTAATCGCCTTCTTAAAACTCATGACATTTTACTTTGGGTTTTATATGTATTTTTAAAAACCTTTTAAAGACCTCTCTTGAATTTGGGGATTGAGCATCTAAGAAACAGTGCTTTCCTAAGAACCTAGATGTCCATCAACAGATGAATGGATCAAGAAGATGTGGTATATATACACAATGGAATACTATGCAGCCATCAAAAGAAATGAAATCTTGCCATTTGCAACAACATGGATGGAACTAGAGCGTATCATGCTTAGCGAAATAAGTCAAGCAGAGAAAGACAACTATCATATGATCTCCCTGATATGAGGAAGTGGTGATGCAACATGGAGGCTTAAGTGGGTAGAAGAATAAATGAAACAAGATGGGATTGGGAGGGAGACAAACCATAAGTGACTCTTAATCTCACAACAAACTGAGGGTTGCCGGGGGGAGGGGGTTTGGGAGAAGGGGGTGGGATTATGGACATTGGGGAGGGTATGTGATTTGGTGAGTGCTGTGAAGTGTGTAAACCTGGTGATTCACAGACCTGTACCCCTGGGGATAAAAATATATGTTTATAAAAAATAAAAAATTAAAAAAAAAAAAAAAAAAAAAAAAAAAAATGAAAACCTGTTCTTGGCAAGATTTCTGCAACCTTTTCTGTGTCCATCAGGAATCTTCTATAATAAAGTTCTAATGTATAATGATAGCAAATCACTTTCCATATTTCTAATCTGATTTGGCATAAGTACCATGACAATTCATGGTGGACATGCTCCTGGAAAATACAAAGAAGCCTGATTAAGAATTCTGGAAGATGTGGCTTACTCGGGGCACACCAGTCTAACACTTGCCTCACTCCCTTGCCCCTGTAGCAGTTATGCACCTATGGGGTGATCATTATTTCCTGAATTCTAGGATTTAAGGACTGAGTTATTGTTTGACATATGCCTAAAGTTCCCTAAACCAAGGCTACCTCTGGGTATAGATACAAACAAATGGAAGAACATTCAGGCATTAACTAGGTATTTTCACATTTGCTCAATAGCTCTCAAAGAGCCACTCATCCCTGCCAGCTATATTCCAAGTTGGCATCTCTGAGGCTAATTCGAGAATCCGTGTAGAAAGTCTTAAGCTAGACCCTTCATGTCTAGGAAGCCAAATTTAATGTCCATAGCAGTGGTAACTCCAAAATCAGGCCCCAAAACACCCACATAATTCTAATTAGATTTTGTCAAAAAGACATCACAACTAGAAATACATACATATGCCCTCACTTAAGGGCACAAAGTTGTTGTAGCACAAAGTCCCTCATTTGGTGTGAGATACTCAAGCATTGAGAGGCGATTCAGTGTAGTGATGATGAGCCCAGTACTTTGTACTCATGGCAACTTGAGCCTCCTGCTGCAGGTGTAACTGTGGGAAATGGACATGACCTCTCTGAGCCACACTGTTCCCGCTGTATAAAAATGGGAGGCAATAATAGCTATCTGATGAAATTGTAAAGATTTCAAATGAAGTATGCAAAGGTCCACAAAGAAGAGCTAATGCATGGTAGAAGCTTAATAAATGGTAACCTCCAAGCCATTTTGAAATGGCAGTGTGGCAAACATTTTGGGAAGAAAACCAGAGTGGGAAGAAATCATCTTGCCTTACTTATTTATACTGGGTAATACTTTATCATGGTTTCAAGTTAAACAGACTTACTGCGATAACTGTGGCTATTAAAATGCAATCTTTTCAAGTAATTGGTTACAAGAAAGACTGTGTTTCACTCCTTAGGCAAATACAAGGCTCTTATAAAAATCTTTATTTTACACCAACAGATGACTTAGCAGCACGGATTTCTTTAAAGTTCAGTTCAGAAGAATTAACATCTGAACTACCTACATAACACGCTATTGGAAAACACCCACTAAAGCAATAAAATTGGGCGATTTTCTATTTTGTGATGGGTTTAAGATATTTTCACATATTCCATCTACTTTCCTTGTTTCGGGTTTGACCTTCCCTTGAAAGAAGATAGTGTGAACCATCCTTAGTGGGACTGCCTAAAGGAGTGGTACTAGAATTTCAGTTACAAAACGCTAGAGTCAGATGGGGGTATCTTGAAATACCCAGAAGTAGAAAGAACCATAGAGTTCTTTAAGAGCTCTCAGATGGAGTCAGAGGCAGGCAAGATTGCTAAATCCGAAGGACTGAGAACTCGGGAAAATGCCAAGGATCGGCAGCCAGGAAAAGATTGAAATAAAATAGGAGAACTTTGTTAGTGAACTGAGGGAAAATTTGACCATGACCATAAAAAGTAAAACCTACTTAAAATGGGATAATTGATGAGATTCGCTAACTTAAAGAAATAACACTGCGGTAGATACCTTCAGAAAAGTTTCCACTTAGGGCGCCTGTGTGGCTCAGTCAGTTAAGTTTCTCTCTTGAGCTCAGGCCATGGTCTTGGGGTCCTGAGATTGAGCCCTGCATTGGGCTCCCTGCTCAGTGGGATGTCTGCTTGTCCCACTCTGTCAGCCCCAACTCCTGTTCATTCTCTCTCTTTCTCTCTCTCAAATAAATGAATAAATAAAATCTTCAAAAAAAAAAAGAAAAGAAAGAAGGAAGGAAGGAAGAAAGAAAAGAAAGAAATTTTTCCACTCTGAGACCATAGAAGAACCTTGGCCAGAATACCCACCTAGCCATGTGGTTAACTCAACTAAAGTGGGCTAATATAAGATTTGATTTTTGCTAACCAATAAACAATTTTCTTAAGTTGTTATTCATTGAGCACATGTTAAATGACAGCAAACTGATACATATTACCCCATTTGGTCCTTACAACAACCTATGGGGTAGTTAATATTATTAGCAGTACTTTAGAAATAAGGCAGATAAGGATCAGAGAAGTTAAATAACTTGTCCAGGGTCAATGGGCACTAAGTGATGAGTCAGGATTTGAGCCCTGGTTTGTTTGATTTCAAAACCCATGCTTTTAACTATTATGTATAGTCAGTTTTCCTTTGAATCGCAGACTGAAAGCATAGCCCAAGGTGAGCTGTCTTACAAGTATGTATCATTAACCATAGCAGGATCTGAATGTGGGTGGCCCAGAGCAAATCCATCACCACCCAAAGGAAAAAACATAGCAATTAAGGCAAGGTCCTGATGATGGCCTTCTTGGAGATACGTCTTTTTGGCTGCCAAATTTCACAACATAATGCAAACACTAAATTGTCATTTAAAGATCTATTTAATTGGTAATTTTGGAATAGCTACCACCCAGCATCAATTAAAAGCTGAGTGGGGAAAAACATAGTTATTAAAGTTTATATGGATTTCTGTGAAGACATTGGGCTTTCTGAATTTTTTTATCATTTTGTTTTGTTTTGTTTTTTCATTACTTAGTGTTCTTTTAGGAGTAGATGAAACATATCTCTCCCTGGTCTTACAATCAGGAATAGTGGCTTTTTTTTTCAGGAAAGACATTTTGTTCATTTGTTTTGTTTTATTGCAAGTAGGTGATGGAGGTGCACTGTGAACCAAACATCTCAATGTCTTTCAATCCAGACTATGCATTAGAAATACCTGGGAAGATCTTTTAAAACACTAATATTTGAACCCTTTCCCCCCCAAATCTTGATATAGTCTGCTTCATTTGGGCCTGGAAATCAACATTTTAGGTCTCCCCGAGTGATTCTAATGCAGAGCCAGAGTTGAGAAACACCAATACAGCTGATCAAATTTAGACTTTCATTCTTTGAAAAAATGTTCAGAAAGCTTAAAGTCAAAACTGTGATCTACTCATAGAAGCAAGGATTCTGAGGTATGCATTATTTTTATTAATCTTATTCCTGGCTCTGTTTTATGTCTCACCCTTGCTTTCCCTTTTTCTTCCTCACCTACTAACTAGAAGTTTTTTTAAGTCTCAATATTCTGTTTCAATGCAAACTATATATTTCAGAATGTGTTCATGTATACAATTAAGATACTGTAGTGAATATTATGTTCACAAGTTCTTTTTTATCGTGGTATAACTGATATACCATATTATATTAGTTTCATGTGTGCAACATAGTGACCCAACATTTATAGACATTGTGAAGTGATCACTGCAGTAAGTCTCATTACCGACAACACCATAAAAAGTCAATGTAATATTTACTGTATTTGCCATGCTGTATGTTATATTTCTATGACTTATTATGTCATAACTGGAAGTTTGTACTTTTCGATCCCCTTTACCCATCTCATCCCTCCAACTCCCTTCCCCCCTGGCAACCACCAATCTGTTCTCTGTATTTACAAGTTTGGGATTTGTTTTGTTTTGCTTGATTGTTTTGTTTTTTAGATTACACATGTAATTGAAATCATGCTCTATTTGTCTTTGACTTATTTCACTTGGCATAATACCCTCAAGTTCCATCCACGTTGTTGCAAATGCTAAGATTTCATTATTTTTATGGCTAGGAAATATTCCATTATATATATATATATATATATCACATCTTTTTTTATCCATTTATCTGTCAATGAGAACTTAGATTGTTTCCATATCTTGGCTATTGTAAATAATGCTGCAATGAACATAAAGGAGCATATATCTTTTCAAATTAATGTTTATGTTTTCTTCAGATAGATATCCAGTAGTGGATTTGCTAGTCTGTGGAAGTTCTATTTTTAATTTTGGGGGAAACTCCAGGCTGTTTTCAATTGGCTTCAATTTTCAATTTCAATTTCAATTCAAATTTTGATTTGATTTTCAATTTCAATTGGCTGCACCAATTTATATTCCCATCAATAGTGTAAAAGTTTTTCCATTTCTCTATATCCTCGACAAAACTTGTTATTTCTTGTCTTTTTCACAGCCATTCTGACTGGTGTGAGGTGATATCTTACTGTGGTTTTCATTAACATTTCCCTGAAAATTAGTGATGTGAAGCATCTTTTCATGTGCCTGTTAGCCATCTTCTTTGGAAAAATGTCTGTGCAGATCTTCTGCCCATTTCTTATTTGGATTGTTAGGGAGTTTGTTTGCTATTGAAATATCTCCTCCCATTTATTCATTCATGATTTCCTTCCCTGGGCAGATGCTTTTTAGTTTGATGTAGTTCTGTGTGTTTATTTTTGGTTTTGTTTTCCTTGACTTTGGAGTCAGATCCCCAAAAAAAGCAGCAATAAGACCTATGTCAATGAGCTTAATACCCATGGTTTCTTCTAGTTTTATGAGTTCAGGTTTTACATTCTAGTCTTTAATCCATTTTGAGTTAATTTTTATATATGGTGGAAGATGGGTGTTCAGTTTTGTTCTTTTGTGCACAGCTGTCCAGTTTTCCCAGCACCATTTGCTGAAAAAACCATCCTTTTCCCATTGTATATTCTTGCCTCTTTTGTCATAAAGTAATTGTTCATGTATGCATGGGGCTTATTTCTGGGTTATTTACTCTGTTCTATTAATCTATATGTCTGTTTTTATGCCAATACCATACTGTTTTGATTACTATAGCGTGTAATATAGTTTGAAAGTAGGGAGTGTGACACCCCTGACTTTGTTATTCTTACCCATGATTTCTTTTGGAAATTTGGTGTCTTTTGCAGTTCCATACAAATTTTCAAATTATTTGTCCCAGTTCTGTGAAGCATATCATTGGAATTTTCATAGGGATTGCATTGAATATGTAGATTACTTTAGGTAGTATGGACATTTTAACAATATACATTCTTCCAATCCATGGGGATGGAACATATTTCGATTTATTTGTGTCTTCTTCAATTTCTTTCTTCAATATCTTATAGTTTTCAGTGTACAGGCTTTTCACTTCCTTGGTTAAATTTATTCCTAGGTCTTATATTCTTTTTGACAGAATTGTAAATGGGATTATTATCTTAATTTCTCTTTCTGATAGTCTGTTATTAATGTATAAAAATGCAACAGATTTTTGTGTATTGATTTGTACCCTACAACCTTACTAAATTTGTTTTACTTTGTGTGTGTGAGTACGCAGTTTTTGGTGGAGTCTTTAGGGTTTTATATATAGCATCATGTGATCTGCAAACACTGAACTTTTACTTCCTCATTTCTTATTTAGATGCTTTTTATTTCTTTTTCTTGTCTAATTGCTATGGCTAAGACTTCCAGTGCTATGTTGAACAAAAGTGGCAAGAGTAGATATCCTTGTCATGTTCCTGATCTTGGAGTAAAAGATTTCAGCTTTTCAACATTGAGTATGATATTAGCTACAGGCTTTTATATATGGCCTACGTTATGTTGAGGTACATTTTCTCTGTAGCCACTTTGTTGAGAGTTCTTTTAAAGATTTTATTTATTCACTTGAGAGTGAGAAAGAGAAAAACAGTGAGCACAAGCAGAGGGTGGGGAGAGGCAGAGGGAGAGAGAGAGGCAGACTCCCCACTGAGCTGAGATACTGACTTGGGGCTTGATCCCAGGACCTCAGGATCATGACTGAGCTGAAGGCAGACACTTAACCACTTGAGACCATAACCTGAGCCAAAGGCAGATAATTAACCATCTGAGCCACCCAAGCACCCCTAGAACTTTTATCATAAATGGATGTTACATTTTATCAAATGTTTTTCTGCATCTATTGAGATGATCATATGATTTTTATTCTATATTTTATTAATGGGCTATATCACACTGATTGATTTGCAGACACTAAACCACCCATGAATCCCTGGAATAAATCTCATGTGATCATGGTATATGATTCTCTTAATTTATTGTTGAATTCAGTTTGCTAATATTTTGCAAAGGATTTTTGCATCCATATTCACTAGGAATATTGACTCTATAATCTTTCCTTGTCTTTTTCTCTTCTACTCTTTCTTTCTTTTTTTGGGGGGGGGTATCCTTGTCTGGCTTTTGTATCAAGGTAACGCTGGCCTCATAAAATGAGCTTTGAAGCATTCCCTCCTATTCACCTTTATGGGAGATATTGAGAAGGATAGCTATTAATTCTTTGAATGTTTGGTAGAATTTGCCAGTGAAACCATCTGGTCCCAGACTTTTCTTTGTTGGAAGGTTTTTGATTACTATTCAATCTCCTTAATAGTTACATTTTTTAAATGATTCAGTCTTGGAAGATTATAAGTTTCTAGGAATTTATCCATTTCTTCTAGGTTGTCCAATTTGTTGGTATATAATTTTCATAGTAGTCTTATGATCATTTGTATTTCTGTGGTGTCAGTTTTAACTTCTTTCATTTCAAAACCACAATGAGATGTCACCTAATACCCTTCAGAATGATTAGTATCAAAAAGACAAGAAATAACATGAGTTAGAGAGGATGTGGAGAAAAGGAACTTTCATGCACTGTTGATAGAAACATAAACTAGTGGTGCAGCCACTATGGAAAACAGTACAGAGGTTCCTAAAAAAAAAAAAAATTAGAAATAAGAATACCATACAATTCAGTAATTCCTTTGTTGAGTATTTACCCAAGAAAATAAAAATATTTCTGATTTTATTTATATCAGCTCCCCTTTCTTTTTTTGTTGGTGAGTCTAACTAAAGATTTCTTAATTTTGTTTATGTTTTCAAAGAACCAGCTCTTAGTTTCATGGATCTTTTCTATTGTCTGATAATTTCTATTTCAAATTATTTCAGCTGTGATATTATTTTTATCCTCCTACTAACTTTGGGCTTTTTAAAATTCTTTTTTCTAGTTCCTTTATGTGTAATGTTAAATTGTTTGAGATTTCTCTTGTTTCTTGAGATTGGGTTATGCTATGAAGTTCATTGCTATGAACTTTCATCTACTAACCTCTTTGGTGCATCCTACAGATATTTGTATGTTATATATTCTGCTTTCGTTTGTCTCTAGGTACTTTTTTTCTACTTTAATTTATTCTATGGCCCAGTAGCTGTTCAGTAACATTTTGTTTAGTCTCCACATATTTGTTTGATTTCCAGTTTCATACCATTGTAATCAGAAAAGATGATTGGTATGTTTTCAATCTTCTTGAATTTATTAAGATTTTTTGTGGCCTAAAATGTGATCTATGCAGGAAAATGTTCTATATGCAATTGTGCTGCTGTTGGATGGACTGCTGAAATTCATCTTATAAGGTATAATTCAAATCCAAACTTTCCCTATTGATTTTCTGTCTAGATGATCTACCCATTGATGTAAATGGAGTGCTAATGTCTCCTACCATTATTATATTTCTGCCAGTTTCTCCCTTTAGGCCTGTTAATATTTGCTTTGTACATTTTGGTAGTCCTATGGTGGGTGCATAAATATTTATAAATGTTTTATCTTTTTGTTAGAATGACACCTTTATCATTATATAGTGTTCCTCTTTGTTTTCTATTAGAGATTTTGTTTAAAGTCTATTTTTGTCTCATATGACAATACCTACAGCAGCTTTCTTTTTGTTTCTATTTGCATGGAATATCTTTTTCCATTCCTTCACTTTCACTCTATGTTCTTACTTCTGAAGTGAGTCTCCTGTAGGGAGAGTATAAATAAATGGGTCCCTTTTATTAAATCCATTCAGCCACTCTATGTCTCTTGATTGAAGAATTTAGTCCATTTACATTTAAATTTTTGATAAGTATGTACTTATTGACATTTTGTCAAAACTGTTTTCTGGCTCCTGTTATAGTTCTTTGTTCCTTTCTTCTCCTTCTCTCTTCCCGTGAAATGTGATGATTTTCTCTAGTGTTATGTTTAGATTCCTTTCTCATTTTCTTTTTTGTATCTACTCTAAGTTTTTGCTTTGTAGTGAACATGAGACACACGTTTATCATACTATGTATATAATAGTCTATTTTAAGTTAATAGTAATTTAAATTTGAACACATACCTAAACTCTACATTTTTAGTTCCCCCAGGTTTGTATTTGATGTCATACTTTACATCTCTTTTTAAATGTATCCATTAACAAATTGTTGAAGTTTGGGTTAATTTTACTACTTTTGTCTTTTAGCCTTCATAGTAGCTTTATAAGTGATTAATCCACTACCTTTACTATATATTTATTTCTTCTAGTAAGATTCTTACTTTCATATATTTTCTTAATTAGTGCCATTTCTTTTCAACTTAAAGAGGTCCCTTAACATTTCTCATAAGGAAGGGCACCTGGGTGGCTCAGTGGGTTAAAGCCTCTGCCTTTGGCTCAGGTCATGATCCCAGGGTCCTGGGACCAAGCCCCATGTCGGGCTCTCTGCCTGGTGGGGAACCTGCTTACCCACCCCCTCTGCCTGCCTCTCTGCCTACTTGTGATCTCTGTCAAATAAATAAATAAATAAATCTTTAAAAAAATCATTTCTCATAAGGGCAGTTTAGTAGTGATGAACCTGTTTAGCCTTTGTTTGTCTGGAATTCTTTATCTCTCCTTCAATTCTGAATAATAACTTTGCTAGGTAGAGTATTCTTGCTTGGAACTTTTTTTCTGTCTAGTATTTTAAATATGTCATATCACTCTCTCTGGCTTGTAGAGTTTCTGCTGAAAAATCTGCTGATAGCTTTATGGGGGTTCCCTTGTATGCAATAAATTGTTTTTCTCTTACTGCTTTTAAGACTCTCTTTATCTTTGACTTTTGACATTTTAATTAATGTGTCTTGGTGTGGATCTCTTTGGGTTCATCTGATTTGGAACTCTGGGCTTTCTGTACCCAGATGTCTGTTTCCTCCTCTAGGTTAAGAAAGCTTTCAGTCATTGTTTCTTCAAATAAATGTACTGCCTGTTTCTCTCTATTCTCCTTCTGGGACCCCTACAATGTGAGTGTTACTCCATTTGATGTTGTCTCATAGGTCCCTTAAGTTTTCTTCACTTTTGAAAATTCTTTTTTTTTCCTGCTCTGAGTAAGTTCCATTGCTTTGTCTTCCAGTTCATTGATTCGTTCTTCTGCTTCATCCAGTAAGCTGTTACACCCTTCTAGTGTATTTTCAATTTAGTTGTTGTATTCTTCAGCTCTGCGACTTCTGTTTGTTACTTTCTTATATTTTCTATCTGTTGAAGTTCTTATGTGTTCATCCATTCTTCTCCCAAGTTCAGTGAGCATCTTTATGACTCTTTGAACTCTATATCAGGTAGATTATTTATTTCCATTCATTAAGGTCTTTTTCTGAGGTTTTGTCTTGTTCTTTCATTTGGAACTTATGTCTCTGTTTCATCATTTTGTTTGATGTTCTGTTTCTATGTATTAGGTGAAAATCCTGTGTTGAAGGAATGACATTGTATAAGTGATTAATCTTATTGTTTAGCCTTGCCCTTGCTCTTGGAGGTCCCTTGAACCTTTGTGATTGCCTAAGTTGCCTGATTTACTCTCGATATGGCCCTGTTGTTGAAGGTGTGTCAAGACCTGTCAGTGTTACAAGGGGGGGAATTTCATTTAGCCTGTAGTTTCAGGCTGAATGGAAGCCAGACCCTCAGGCAACAGCTTTTAAAGTAGGCAAATACACAGTCCTGTGGGGTCACAGCTGTAATCTTTGCTGGCTTCCAAACCAGATCTGGAGGTATCCCTTGTACACAGTTGTAAAAACTGAGGTTCCAGACAAATGGATAAGTTTCTTTCTGGGAAGTTCTCAAACTGCAGCAAGGCCAAGGAGGTGAACAGGGATATTGTCCTCCTGGTTCCATTCCCTAGAAGCACCTCTTTAGTCTCTACGTGTGTGAGAAACCTGAAGCCTCTCCCTCAAGCTGAGTAAATAGGACTTTTTCACAGGAAGACTGGGGTTATGTTTCAGTCTGCTGTCTGTGAAATGCCCTGGGGGTGATGGCCTGCCAAGAACTGTCTTTCCAATTGTTGCATTCCCATGGAATGATGTTTGCAAGTTATGAAATATACTTTAAGGAAGCTATCATGTTCATTCTCAGTTTGTGCAAAATTTTAAGGATATAAAGATCCACCTCTCCCCTTTGCACTATTGATGCTCCAGGTAATGAAAATCTAAATAAATCTAAAAATGATTGACTCAATTCAGTATTGATTCATTTTTCTGTTCTTTAATAACACATAAAGAGCCATGTAGATTGTCAAATATGTCATGGTGTATTGGACTAAACACTGGATTCAAGAAAGGAAATCTGGGGTTATTTAACTCTTCCTACTAACTACATAGCTCCATGATCTTTGACAAGTTCATTAACATCTCTGGGTTTCTGGGGTGTTTTTTCACCGTACAAAAGCACTTGGAAAGCGGTGAGAATTTGGATTAAATTCCTTTTCCCTCTACAAGCTCTGAAAATCTGTAAGTATCAGAACTCATTTTGCTATTTTGAATGTTTGATCTTTTTTAAATTATAATTAGTGGAATCAGATAATCTGTAATGACAACCTTATAGCTATTTGTCTTTTCATCCAATAACATACATGATTGCATTTTTAAGTGCCTTGTAAAAATTCAAACCAAGTGCTTATTATATTGAATCAATAAATCATTCATAAAAGATTTCATATTAAAAAATGTATCCAAGTACTGAAAAGACAACAGGTATCACTGAGATATACAGACCTAGTAACATAAGGAAGCAATGAATACCTCCTATAGTTAAGACAACTCTTAAGCTAGGTGGCCTTAGTAGGAGATTTCTTGATGAGAAAAATCCACAGCAGTGTTTTGAAAGGACAAGCCCTGGTCAGATAATAGGATAGGGTGATTATTTGAAGTAAATTCATCCCCTCCTTTTTACCCTCATTGATATCATCCTAGTTGAAGTCACTATCATTTGTTGCCTTAACTAATTGAGTGGGTCCCTCCTTATACATTTGCCCACAAACAAATCATCCCCCATTTATGATTCAGAATTATATTTTAAACAATAAAATATCGAATTATGCAGCTTTGTTGCTTGAGACTCTTAAATGGCTTCCCTCTGCACTTGGAAAATTTTCAGAAAAAAATCTGGGGGTGCATGGGTGGCTTGCTCAGTTAAGTGTCTGCCTTCTGCTTCATGATCCAGGATCCTGGGATGGAGCCTCATGTCAGGCTCCCTGCTCAGTAGGGAGTCTGCTTCTCCCTCTCCCTCTCCCTCTGCCCCTATCCCTGCTTATGCTCTCTCTCTCTCTCTCTCAAATACATAAATAAAATCTTTTAAAAAAAGAAGAAGAAGAAGAAAGAAAGAAAGAAAAACAAAAATTTCCATATCCTAGGAGGACCTGCATGACCCCACTTTTGCCTACCTCTCTGCCTTAATTTCACAGCATGTTCTTCTCTCTTGCTCTCTGCATTCCAATCATACTGACCTTTTCGTGCCTCAGATTTGCCATAATTCATTCTGTTACACAGTCATTACACATGCTGTTCCTGCTTTATGGAATGATACCCTTTCTTTCTTATATCTAGTGAACACCCGTTCTTCAGATCTTAAGTTGAATTCAAGGAAAAGAAATTCAAGGAAAGCCTTCCCCAATTCGGTTGATTTCTTCTCTTATGTGCTCATAGGACAACAAAGCACTCTTTCCTTATAGTATGTCCTACTGTTTATAACTATACATTTGTTTGACTAAATCTGTCTTTCTCATTTGACAGCAACTTCTTGGAAGGCTAAACCAGATCCACCTTCTTCACTATTCTACATCTTGCATGTAACGCATAGTAGGCAACCAATATATTTATGGTATAATTTGAGTGAATAAATTAATGGATTGCTTTAAAGACAAGGACTGGGTCTTATTCCCCAGTGCTTAACAAAGTGCTCAACATTTAGTCTATATTCAATAAATGTTTGTTAGAATACCAATGGTCCTGAAATCAAAGGAAGTTGGATTATTTTCCTAGTTATATAATTGTCAAGCACCACCATAAATGTGTTTCTAGAAACCTCTTTATTGATTTTGTTGGGGTGAGTGAAAGATGGCTTATCAGAGCACGTCTTACAGACAGACTGTGAAGTCTAGGAGTTGAGCAAGAAATTCTCATCCCCAAAAGTCTGCTCCCATTTCCCTTCCTAACCCACAACCTGATTTTAACTATGAGCAGCAGCACAGAAATATTTACACTACAAGGCAAAAGAAAAAAAAGAGAATAAGATTGTGATGATGTGTTTTTCCATTCAGAAGCTTAGAGATGACATGCTACTTACTTATAAATTCCTTTTTAATGTATTCTTTTTTCATGTAAAAGTCAAAAGGCTGGTTTATGAGTTTATATCCATTTGAGAGATCACATCATTGAATCCATTTGCCCAAGCCCCCCAGGTTCTTTGCAATACCTTCTTGGAGATGCAAGTTTCTTTGTCAATTGAAAACAAAACAAAACAAAAAAAAGATACAGACAATTTTGGAAGACCAGAATTGCCAGTCTGTTGAGTTATCTTTATATGTGAACTCAATTACATTTGGATCATTAAAACTGATCGCAACAAAATTAATTCACACTAGAGATAATATTCACCTTTAACTTAATGCTTACGCTATTTCAGAAACTGAGTTGTGTTTCGCAATTATCGTCTCTAATCCTTACAACAATCTTATGGGGTAGATATATTTTATTTAACTTCATGCTTACAAATAGTAAACCTGAAGGGTATAGATGCTAAAGTACTTTCTGAGTCACAATTTGAATGGGTTCTCTAGCTATAAACACACACACACACACACACAAAAACCACTGTTACTGCCAGTTTGCTTATTGGGCATGTGTTTATTTCTTTTTAGTAATTTGACTCCTATCTCACCCTCCTCCCCTCCCAATCCATAAAACAGTGTTTATTTTTGCCTCTCATTGTCACTACTTAGATAACCTATCTCCCATGTGAATAACTATACCAAAGAATTATTCTGAACCACTCAGAGACGTGATCTCATCATGGATGGCTTTTAATTTCATGTTTTTGTCCTAAAAAGGCAGTAGATTATATGTAATATTCATGTCTCTTTCACAGTAAACATTTTAAAAAAGAAAGAGAATAGTGTGGTTCAAAGAAAAGAACTCATGTCTGGGATTCTAGCTCCCAGTCCTCCACAAACTAGGTGTATCATCTTGGGCAAACCACTTAACTTAGCAGCTTCTCAATTTCAGATTTGAACAAGTCACAGATAGGTATGTGGAAATAGAAATACATTTCAGGTCCCCTGAAAGGGACCCAGGTACCCCTAGGCCTCCTGAGACCACAGTTTGAGAACCGGTGTTTCACAGCTATAAAGTGGCACAAGGAAAAATACGTTAGCAAGTGGCTTTGAATGTGATTGTATCTTAACTACAGTATTTTCCCCAAAAAAAGTCTATTATTTCCTACCTCCGTCCTTACCTCCCACTGGCCCCATTATTAACAACACTAACACTGGCCCACCGCACTTACTAAGAATACTTCAAAAGTTTTTACCCACAGCACAATTGGCCCTCTGAGATGACCTGGTAGAAAGCAGGAGAGCAAGATCCCTAAACAAAGGCTCCAAACCAGTGTTAATGAAGGCTGTTGATCAACACGCAAAAATAGAAAAAGAGCTACACAGTTAGCCAGAGATCAGAAAAGCCTGGAGTTTGGGGGGTGGGGGAGGGTGGGAAGGAATGGAACACAAACTAGCACTTAACGCTAGTACTATAATTTGTTTTGTGAATGTGAGCTCATAACGACCACAAGAGAGAGGTATTATTATCCTAATTTTTTTATTTATTTAAGAGAGCAGAAGAGTGAGTGTGAGCAGGGGGAGGGGCACAGAGAGAGGGACAAGTTGACTCCCTGTTGAGCAGGGAACCAGTTGCCAGACTGGATCCCAGGACCCTGGGATCATGACCTGAGCCAAGGACATATTTAATCCACTGAGCCACCCAGGCATCCCACTATTTCCTCATTTTAATAAGAAGAAAACTAATATTTACCATGCAAATGTGTTTTAAGGATTAAAGATAATATATGTGAAGCATTCAACAAATATTAGCTATTCTGTGTTAGGGGTGAGAAAGAGGCAGGAGAGGACAAATGACTGTGTACCTAAGATGACATTCTAGCAAGTGGAGGACCAATGACCTGCACCACCACTGGGATCTGCCAGACTTGCCCATTGCCACGCCGTAAAGCTACAAGACACCAACATGCCTGGCGCTTCAACATTTTTATACCCAGCACCTGCCCTGGAGTAGTTCCCCATGGAAATATGAATGCAAACGGAACAGGTAGACCAGCAAGCTTAATAATGCAGTGACCTCAGATTGACAGCGCTTGAGTGTCCTCGGCAGAAGAGAATTTTAAGCCCAGCACAGAGAGAATGACCTGGATCTGGAGAGGAATTAAGGGCGGCATCAAGCAAAAGCATAGAGGCAGGAATTAGGCAAAGGCTTGTCCTTCCTGGCCACAGTGGCAGGTTTCTGACCATTTTCAATCATATCCAGTGTATCTCGAGAGTCTTGTTTCACTGATGATCACAGTCCTCGACAAGAGGACATGTCATTGCCTACGGAGCAGCTCACCCCTGTAGTCTCAGTTCCGCCTCTTGTGAGTTAGGAAATCCTGCTGGAGTTACTTCTTCTGTAAGCCTCAGTCTCTTCGCTGGTAAAATATGCACTATCACACCCCATTTCAAGACATTGAACAGAGCATCAAATGACACAAACTATGAGGTGTGATGTAAACATCAGGAAGTGTCACCAGGATGGTTTGGTTTTTTTGTTTTTGTTTTTATAAAAAACAAAAACAAAAACAAAAAACCACAACTATCTGCTCCCATCAGCTCTTCAAAAGGAGGGAAATCTACAAACCCTCAGAAAAGGTACTACAAAGCCCTGGGGGTTGAAGGGAAACACACACACACACACACACATCCCTCTGCTCTTTTCAAAATGTACCACCACTTTCAGGAGAGACTTGAAAGGCAACTTTTGTGAAATAAACTGACCGGCTAGTAAGAGTCTACTCCAGGCTGTGCCAAAGAACTCATGGTCTCACTTAAATTACCGCATTTTGTTCTTTTCAACAAAAACCCCACATAGTTCGTCTTAAAGTGCACATCTCACTTCTACTACATTGCGAGAATCTGACTTGGTACAGGGTTTGTTTGTTTATTAAGATTTATTTGACAGAAAGAGCACAAGCAAGGGGAGGCAGAGGGCAAGGGAGAGAGAGAAACTCTCCAGAAAAGTCCCCACTGATTCGGGGCTCGATCTCAGGACCCAAAGATCATGACCTGAGCTGAAATCAAGAGACCTGCGCATAACTGGCTGAGCCGCCCAGGTGCCCCAACTTGGTACAGTTTTGTTTTTTGTTTTAAGATTTTATTTATTTATTTGACAGAGATCACAAGTAGGCAGAGAAGCAGGCAGAGAGAGAGGAGGAAGCAGGCTTCCTCTGAGCAGAGAGCCCGATGCGGGGCTCGATCCCAGGACTCTAGGATCATGACCTGAGCTGAAGGCAGAGGCTTTAACCCACTGAGCCACCCAGGCGCCCCCTTGGTACAATTTTTAAACACTGATGAATATTGTTTGCAGCCTCTCAGATTCACTCTCATCTAGTTATCAAGCATCTTCTCTACTTCCACTCCTAAACTTCAGCTTCAAATCTAAATAATGTTTTAAGGAAAGCATACTGTGTATATTTGAACTAACTGAAGAAAAAAATGTCAGAGCATGTGCTATATGGTAAAATATAGAAAACAGCAGAAAGAAAGAACAAAAGGAGAAAGAAAAACAATGAAAAGAAAAAAAAGAAGAGAAAAGAAAGGCAGGCAGGAAGAGAAGAAGTAGAAAGGAAGAAAAGAAGATAAACCATTTAAACAACAACAAAACTTAAAGATTTAAACTTACCTATTAGAAAACAGAAGTGTTCACATTGGGTTAAAAATCAAAATCAAAATCAGAAGCATCTGGGTGGCTCAGTTAAGCATCAGCTCTTGATTTCAGCTCAGGTCATGATCATGGCGTCACGAGATTTTGGCACAGGTCATGCTCTCAGGGTTGTGAGATTCTCTTTCTCCCTCTCCCTCTACCTCTCCCCCAACTTGTGCGCTCTCTCTTTCTCTAAAATAAATAAATTGGGGTGCCTGGGTGGCTCAGATGGCTAAGCAGTTGCCTTCAGCTCAGGGCATGATCCCAGGGTCCTGGAACCAAGCCCCACACAGGGCTCCCTGCTCAGCACAGAGTCTGCTTCTCCCTCTCCCTCTGCCTGCCACTCTGCCTACATGTGCTCTCTATCTCTCCGTCAAACAAATCAATAAAACCTTTTTAATAAATAAATAAATAAAATGTTTAAAAAATCAGACAGTGGCCAAAAATACAAATAATTATTAGATAAAAGCACATTCTAGGGGCGCCTGGGTGGCTCAATGTAACCATTAAGCCTCTGCCTTTGGCTCAGCTCATGATCTCAAGGTCCTGGGATCAAGCTCTCTGCTCAGCAGGGAGCTTGCTTCCCCCTCTTTCTCTGCCTGCTGCTCTGCCTACTTGTGATCTCTCTCTCTCTCTATCTCTCTCTCTCTGTCAAATAAATAAACTAAATCTTTTATTTAAAAAAAGCACACTGGACTCAACTGAATGATGATGCAGGAAAGGATTATGTAATTTGCCCAGGGCCACAATCAGTAAATGGTAAAGTCAGATTTTTAAATCCTGTTTGCCAATGGATGGCAGCTACACCTGTGGTGAGCACAGCATAGAGTACAGGCGTGTCAAATCACTTTGTTGTACCCCTGAAACTAGTATAACACTGTGTGTCACCTATACTTCAATTAAAAAAGTAAATTAAAAAAATCATGTCTGTCAAATGCATAAGGATAAATAAAATAAATAAGAACAATAACAAGGTGATTTATTAGATATTGAACATTGCGCCTTACACAATAAAAGTGC
This sequence comes from Mustela putorius furo, assembly GCF_011764305.1. NCBI lineage: Eukaryota > Metazoa > Chordata > Mammalia > Carnivora > Mustelidae > Mustela > Mustela putorius. The sequence goes on from NW_025422049.1 coordinate 10,966,805, forward strand.
AACTTCTGGGGCCCCTGGGTGGCTCAGTGGGTTAAAGCCTCTGCCTTCGGCTCAGGTTATGATCCCAAGGCCCTGGGATCAAGCCCCATGTACCGCTCTCTGCTCAGCAGGGAGCCTGCTTCCCTTCCTCTCTCTCTGCCTGCCTCTCTGCCTACTTGTGATCTCTGTCTGTTAAATGAATAAATAAAATATTTTTTTTTAAAAGTGCAGCTTCCTTCTGATTGGACAGTGATAATTTCCCCAAAGCACGAAACATACAGATCCCATTCTGTGACCACAATTCAGTAAAAGCAGAAGTCAACCAAAAAATTCCAGAAGATTGAATTATGAAAATAAGAAATGTACATCTAAGTAACTTACAGCTCCAAGACGAAAATTAAAGATACTATAATAATACTGATAACTTTGAAAAATAATTACCAGCGATTTAGAAATCCAGAGATTGTGAAAACAATATGTCAAAAGTATGGAATATTCCCATAGCTGTCCTCAATAATTCATAGCTATAAATATTCTTCTTATTAAATATGAAGAATGAAAGCATACATTACTTAAACTATAACTCAAAAAGCTAGCAAAGGATAAAACAGATCCAAGGAAAACATAAATAAAGAATTAGTAAAGATTAAATCAGAAACTTATGACTTAGGGACCAGAAGAAATAACAAACACCACAAGAGATAGTTCTGTGAAAATGCAATAAAATATATAAAGTTCTGGCTGGTCTGGCCAAGTGAAGTACAGAGAAGTACAGAACCTCATATATGAGGTAAAGAATGCCAAAGGTAATGTGAACATAGGGGTGGAAACAATTAAAAATGAAAAGATAAAACATCTAGAAAAATTCAATAATAAATGCACAAATTCTACCAAAAACATTAAAAAGAATTTCATAAGTATAAATAAATTTAAATGTATACTTTATACTTTGTTCAGGGGCAGGAAACATAAACCCTTAAAATAATCTATACCTTTAACATATCCCAATAAAATTACTAGAAGGATATTTTTGGAACCAGCTAAGCTGCTTCTCAAGGTCAAACACAAACACACACACACACACACACACACACACACAAGCACACAAGGATAGCCAGAATACCCAAGATAATCCTCACCAGAGTGATCACCAGCCTTAGCAGAGTTTTTCAAATGTGTTACGAAGTTCCGGTAATTAAAACATTTTCACACCATGAGAGAAGAGACAGACACAGTCTTGAAACCTGAGAGAGTCCCAAAATAGATGTTAATGACTTGGGAATTTAGTACGGGATGTGATATTTAAAGTCAGTGGTAAGTGGTGGAGTATCGACTATTTTGGGACAACAGACTAGCTGGTGGGGGAGCCTATCTTCAACAGAACCTAATCCTATGTGTTTACTCGGCTTTGACAGCATAACTGGTGACTGTGACTTCTCCCACCCCACAGCACTGGGTTGTCACAAGTCACCAAAAATGCACTGTAAGCTAGACATTGTGTGGCATGGTCAAGGAAAGTGTAGGAAGAGCCATGCCTAAGACATTACCCTGATTTCACTCGGACAGTAGGGGTTGTGACTAAATGTTTGCATTAGTCAGGATTGTCCTGAGAAACAGAACCAATGGGAGATCTATATCCATATATGTATCTATATCTCTAATAATTACATGATATATATCATATGTATGATGTAATCCAATAATATATATTAGATATAATCTAATAATGTACATCTATTGGATATAGATATATATCTAGTATATCTGTGACATCTAATATATATCAGAAGTTGTCTCATGCTAGCATAGAGGCCAAGAAGTCCCATGATCTGCCATCTGCAAGCTGGATACCCAGGAAAAGGTGTGGTGTGATTCAGAGTCTGAAGTCAGAGAACCAGGAGAGCCAATGGTTTAAGTCTCAATCTGAGTCCACAGGCCCAAGAACTGGGAACAAGTGATGATACAGGAAAGGAGAAGATGGATTTTCCAGCTCATCCATAATAATCATAATGAGCAAATTTCCCCCTCTCTCCTCCTTTTTGTTCTATTCTGGTCCTCAACTGATTGGCTGGGGCCCACCCATCATGGTGGTGAGAGACAGGGTGAGGTGAGGGGGATCCCCTTTATAAAGTCTATCAACTCAAGTACTAATCTTTCCCAGAAACAGCGTTACAGACACACTCAGAAATAATGTTTTTCCAGCTATCGGGGCATTCCTTTGCCCAATCAAGTTGACACATAAAATTAACCATGACAACGGCAGGCTAAAGCCTTTGGATAGGATGGCTCTACGTCCCTTGTAGCACTGAGCACAGGGCTGGGCATGGCCTATGAAATTCATAATGGGATTACATCTAAACTGAAGTTTAATCTCATCACTTCACCCAACACAAACATGAAAACAATTGCATCTATGTCCAAAACTAGTTAGGAAAACTTGATTAAAAGCAGTGCCTGACTATTGGAATTCTTCATTTATCAAGCCCCACAAAACCTATTACATATGTGAGTACACCCTTCTTTTCAGGAGAGAACTGTGACAATAGGGTTTAGATGTTTGAGGGGTATCAGGAAGGCTTGGATTAGAGAATTGTTTCACTCTCTTCCAACCTCATCTTTATCCCATTTTCACCAATACCTTTGTGACTTGGGTTCCGTGCATGAGTTTCTGGGAGAAAGAGTACAGGTGATAACAGACTTTAACTACTCCAACGACCATTACAGTTCTTCATCACTGAGTTGATAAACAGTACTATCCATGGCCATCCATTTACTCAGCTAGACAGCAGAGGCTCACTTAAGTCACAATGTAACCATGTTAATAACATCATACAGAGTTTCAAGTTGTAAGTAGGGGATCACATGGCATTTGATTAAAAAGTTGGTGAGAAAGAAAAAGGAAAACTGGTTTCTCCCTGTCTTCTTTAGGACTTTCTTAATATCCCTTCTTTAGAAGCTCCAGACTACTGTGCTACCCTCCATGTCCCCTCCCAAGCACTGGACCAAAGTGAACTATTTGTGGTTCTCCTAATAAAACAGAGCAGCTGGCCTTAATCCAGTTAATCAGGAACCATGTATATTATGGAACAAAATCACACTGAAGTGTGACTAGTTCCCCCAGAGGTATACTCATTTTCCAAATATATGTCTCCCACCCCTGATTCAGGTAGAAAGACCAATTAAAGTAACAATGCAGTGGGAAGAAGGAGACAGAATCCAGGGCAGGAGAGCAACCACAGGCAGGCTGCCCTTCCCTGAGTAGTCTTAGAGCCTGTTCTAAACTGTCTTGCTCTTCACAGCTGAACCTGAATCATTCCTAAACGTTCTTAGATTTTTTTAAGTCCCCCCCCCCAACCCAGTGAGTAAATAACATCAGGATTCCAGCCTCCAAGTAGAAGGTCAAGGATTGGAGTCCTCTTGTTTCCACATTTCTTTTGTGACAGTTGGGTATTTCAAAGTCTGGGCTCACCTGTCTTTGTGCTAAGAGCTGCCGCACTAGTGTTAGCCATTCTCTTTTTTATTTCTAATTTTTTTAAATGTCTTTGGCCCCAGAAAGTTGATTTCCTATGGCCCAGGTTTCCAAGGATCATATTTATACATTTGATAAATGGGCAGTGCTAGTAAACCTAAAGCAAACAAATATTAAGAACAGAACGCATGCAATGCAGAAAAGCAAGCTGAACGAATTCCTTTCTTCTTGTCTGGATGGGATGAAAAAAAGAAAAGTGATGATATTTTGGTCTTACCAGCATTTCATTTCTTTGGAAAGGGAAGCAGGGGTCAAAGAAGGAGAAAACCACACTTTCTGTCTGTCAGGCAACTTGTGACTTTACTGATGTGCTGTCCCCAGATGTCTGATGGCCTAGCCTCTTTGCTGTTGCAATATCTCATAACGTGTTGGCCTCACTCAGTGACTACTATGAAAAAGATGGGATGACTGGGACCGTGCAGAGAGCACACCATCAATCAAAAGTCGTTTTTGACTGGAAAAGAATAGGTTTCCAAATCTCTGGGAAACACATCTCGATAGGACATGAATAATTCATTTATTCTTAAAAACCATCTTGTACTTCCCTAAAATGTAGTTTATCTTGTCCTGGATATCTCCAAAAGCCAGCATACTTCTGATCAACTTTTCTGATCATGGTAACTTTGTTCTTCTACTTAGCCGAGTCCAGTGAAGCTTTTTCTTTTTTTCCCTCCAGTCAGTTCCTACAGGATTCAAATACAGCTCAAAAAAAAAAAAAAATCTTCCCTGAGGAATCATTTTCTTGTTTTAGGAATCATTTTTTTTTTAAATGAAGAACTTGAGCAGGAAGAAAGACTGACACTATTTTAGTAAAACTCATAAAATGAAACAAAGTCCTACTGCCCAAGATTAACAAGCTCAGGTGAACAGAAAGTTTCAAATACACTCTGATGAACCAAAAATCAGCATCTTTGAACTGTAAAGCATTGGAATTGATTCTGAAATATAAAATGATGATCCCTCTCGCCAAAATTTATCCCATTAATAAATTCCCACAATATATAGTTTAGTACAGTCTAGATTATACTGGTGTACTAAAATATGTTATATTAATATAACATAATATAGTAGAATGTAGAATAATATAATATAGTACATTGTAATATAATGTAGATTACCTCTAAACAAGTTTCTCCTCTCTCTATCCCTCTACATACACACAGACACAGACACACACACACACACACACACACCCCTGTATGATACTGAAAATTCATATTCAAAGACACATGTTATTTCTTACTGAGTTTGAGAAAGCTTAATATCACAATATTTACAACAAAAGTAGTTTCAGATCACAGTGGGCATTCAGGATTTTCTTTGCCATTTCTGAAGGTAAATATTTCTTTCTAACTTTTTAAAGTGTAAACTTTGTGTCCTCCTGTCCATGAATGTTCTCAAGCACAGGTAGGATATTTTAGTGAAGAGTTTCTTTTTTATTCCAGAAATTGCCTCTTTTCTGATTCTAACTTAATCTGGATAGATTTATGTGAAAGTCAGGTAAGCAGACATCCCGAAGCTAGAGCTATTTCAAGAAAAGAACAGTGAGAAAACAGATTTAACAATTGAGTCAATAATCACAGAGATGCAAAAGTTGACGAAATAAGGCTGAGGAAAGTTCTAGTGTATTCTGAATTCTTTTCAAGACCTCCTTGTATCATACAGCAATACTCTAACATGATGGGTTTTTCTTGAATGCAACATTGCATTTATTGTCAACAGTGTTGATTCCCAAAAACACATGAAGCCCATCAGAATGAGAAGAAACATGGTCAACGATAAAGCAAACATTTTGTCTCCATACTGAGCTAGACTTGCATTAAGAAAAAGTCCCATTTGATTTAGCTGTGAATCAGACTCAATAGTCCATAGCAACCTAATCAAAGGCAAGAGACCTTGCTAAGAATTCAACCAAGATGGGTTATTTGCTATGTTGGACCACTGAGACAAAATCTGAGATAGTGGGGCTCCAGGTTCCCACAACCATAGTATTTATTCTGTCTTCTTTGCTTCTGGAACAGCATTTCTCAAGCTGAAGTTTAGTGGCATTCCGCTTAAGAAATATTCCTCAAAAGATGTGTTCTCTGGTCACCCCTGGTTGCTCTTTTCCGTGTTCTAGTCCCCATTGAAAGTTCACCGTGCATACCAGCATATTTAAATTTCTAAGAATTCTTCCAGTAAAGAAACTTGTTTAGCCTAATATTTGCCAAACCTATTTTACCACAGAAGTCAATATTTTTTTCCTTGTGATGCCAACTTACATCTCTTGGAATTATTATTTTAAGAAAGACCTCCATAATGGATGTTGTGATGCATTCCAGATTCCACTTAAGGACTGAAGGCTTATTCCACACCTTCTAGGAATGCTGGCTGAGTGTACTCTCCTGCCAGTCCTCTCCAGAAATGTCATTAGCTAAAGAGAACTGCATCTCCCAAGTTCATAATTCCTTCCCAGGGACCACGTGCATTCAGGACTGGTCAAGGCACAAGTAGAAAGCCTTGACAGCTCATCACAATGCGGACAACTCTAAAGGAAAACCCCAGTTTCTAAGCTCACCTTAGCATTGTCTGAGACCTTTGTTGAGACTGTTTCACAGCTCAGATTCCCTTTGTGACCACTTTTGGTTTCTTCCCTTCTTTTCTTATTTCCTTTCCTTCTTTTCTCTTCCCTTGCATAGTTGTTGATCCTGAGAACACTGCTTAATAAACTTCTCTATTGCAGGGTATACTTTTGGAAGAGCCCAACCTACAAAACATTTCAGGACACTTAGGTCTAACGAAGACTATTGATGGAAGGAGAGAGGGAATGCATTTTTCGTGTAGAAAAAAAAACATTCCAGACTTGGGAAGAAGATATCTAGAAACCAGAGAGTGAATGATGAACCCCACTTATTTTATTTTAATCAGCATGGGATTGGAGTGCCCACTGAGGAGTGCTAGGCTATATGAGGAATCCATAAACACCGCTGGTTCCCCAGCATTTCTTGATTCTAAACCAGGAATGTAGAAGCTGTGACAAAGGCCAAATCAATGTCAAACTTCTATATTTCTCTAATAAAAGTTATGTCTTGAAACTATAAAAAATTAATGCCTTTCTTCTCTAGTCACTCCTGGCTTAATAATCTTGGCTCCAGCTCAACTAAAGTAATGAGCGTATATATGAAATTTATGTATAAATTTACATTTGTATTGGGATATATGTATTTAAGAATACTATCTATCTATCTACCTATCTAAAATATGATTTATTAAGTATCAGGCCTACATCAGATATAATTCTTGCCACCAGGAGAGCTATAATATTGTTGAAAACAGAACTAGAAAGTATAAAGCATTATGCTTTTTGGTTAAGATCAGCAGTTTCTGAATGGGGTGTCATAATCAGCTGCAATGTGTGTCACAAATAATTTAATACTAACAAAAATGAGTCAACATATGAAAATTACTCTTTAACAAATAAGAGCAATTTTTGAGGTAATTGCTTTAATAATACCACTCATTGAATCCAATATGCTTCCTTGAGTGGAAGAGAAAGAGAAAGTTATTATTAGTTTATCAGAAACTGTCCATAATCCTCACTAAATCCATGGAAGTTTGTCTTACAAGTGAATCCATCAATCATATGTGACACCTGGGGGAGGACCTCTGGTTTAGATCATAAATGCAATGAATTTTCATAGATTGGGAAAGTCAGTTTGGACTAGAGACATATAGGAAGGCTACTGAAATGATCTTTACTCTGTTAAGAATCTAGCAGACCCGAAGCGGCTAGCCATGGCCATAAACTTGTATAACTTGTAGAAAATCTGGATCTGTAGGCTTGAAATATGGAGTGCTTTGGTTTAACACCACTAAATTTTAGAACAGGTTTCTTCTATATAAAATAAGATATTTAGCAAAACTTTTCATGTTGCCTTGCAATTGACAAGGAAACTTCAAAGATGGGGAAAAGAATCTCTAAATATTTACACATTCTTAAGTGACCCAACAACGGCTGGGTCCAAAACCTCTCACAGACACTTACAAAAAGTAAATGAATTGACCATGAAACCATTATCCACTGCCCCAGATCTCTACTTCTTGGCCAATCCATAGAAGAACAGGGGAATGGGAGACGAGAGTGGATTAGTAGGATTGTCAATACTGACAGCTTACAAAACTTTTCCCTTTTTTTCTCTGTGTAGGAAAAACTGAGAATTACTCCCTCCCAAAGTCAAATGGAAGGAAGAGCCAAGAGAATAAGTGCTCCCTGGGAGAAAACAAAGCTGTTACCTCATTTCCAAGCTGGATACTTGCCGAGCTAAGAACTACAGTCCCATCTCTGCATCCATAAGAATGAAGTGGACCTTGATGAGGGATTCTTGGGAGAGTATGATATATTTCTCTACAAGTTGAAATATATACATGAACACATAGGTGTTGCCTGCTTAATTTCTAGAGATTTCTGAAGGTGAAGGTTTTTCAAGAGTAGCTTGCAGCATAAGAGTAAGAAAACACCGTGATATATTTTTCAAGGGAAGAGACTAGCTCCTGGTGCTTGAAGTCCTGGAGGAGAACTTCAGTAGTACCCATGGCCCAGCCTAAGGAAAACAGAGATTACAGAAGGGGACAGAAAGCCAAGGAATGTAATACCCTGACAAAGAAGGAAAGGGTATTGACCATAATAAGCAAGGTCTTTTACAAGAGGCTTCTCTTCAGGGGCGCCTGGGTGACTCAGAGGGTTAAGACTCTGCCTTCGGCTCAGGTCATGATCTCAGACTCTTGGGATCGAGCCCCACATTGGGTTCTCTGATCAGCAGGGAGCCTGCTTCCTCCTCCCCTCTCTCTACCTGCCTCTCTGCCTACTTGTGATCTCTATCAAATAAATAAATAAAATCTTTAAAAGAGGCTTCTCTTCAGTAAAAGAAGGTAAAATGAGGCTGGACAAGGCCTCCACCACACACAAGAAAATGGTACCAACCATCTAGGTAAAAATGAGGGCCACTGGTAGAAGTTGGAACCAGTTAAAGCCAGAGAAAATCCAGAAAGGCCTCTTTATCAATAGATGACCAGTTGTATAAGAAAAGGGTGTCTGGTTGGCTCAGTCAGAAGAGCATGCCACTCTAGAGGTTGTGAGTTCAAGCCCCATGTTGGGTGTAAATGTTACTTAAAAAAAATAAAACTTAAGAAGAAGAAAGAGGAAGAAAAGGAGGAGGAGGAGAAGAAGAATCCTGTTATCTCTCTTATTTCCCTTCTTAAATCCAATGCTAGAGGAGTTTAGACTTTACAAAGGAACAGGATCCCAACTCCTCTCTAGCCCGGCATTTCTGTCCAACCACACTATACCCACACGTCTTCTCTAAGTCCTCCAAACATAAGGTTAACCAGCAATGGATGAGGGAAGAATTTTATAGCAGACACAAGAGCGCAGGGTTAAACTGAACTTAGCGGGGCTGTTGATTTTTTAAAAGTACCTCAGAAGTTATGTAAGATTCCCAGAAAATTATAAAGAAAAAAGAAAGGAAGTGTCCTCAGAATAGAATGAAATCAAGGATAGGAAAATCACCAAACCATTTCACATTAGCCTCCACTGTGCAACTACCCAAACAAGTTATGAGTATGCTCTATGGTGGTTAGCATGGTGCAAACATGCATGAAATGCACAATACGGGCTACCCAGATGGTGCAGTCCAATAAGCATTGGACTTCTGGTTCGGCTCAGGTCATGATCCCTGCATCATAAGATAAGAGCCCCACATCAGTCTCCCTACTCAGTGCAGAGGCTGCTTAAGATTCTCTCTCTCCATTTCCCTCTGCCCCTCAACCCCCATACTCACATGCATTCTTGTTCTCTCTCTCTCTCTAAAATAAATAAATAAATCTTTAAAAGAGAGAGAGAAATGCACAATATCTATGGTTTTGTTGATAAAGAAGAGAGGTTTTATATGCATAGAAGAATGAAACTTGACCACTCTCTTACACCATACACAAAGATAAACTTGAAATAGATAAAAGACCTCAATGGGAGGCAGGAATCTATCAAAATCCTAGAGAAGAACATAGGCTGTAACCTCTTGGACATCAGCCACAGCAACTTCTTTCAAGATATGTCTCCAAAGGCAAAGGAAACGAAAGAGAGAATGAACTTTTGGGACTTCATCAAGATAAAAAGTTTCTGGGGGCACCTGAATGGCTCAGTGGGTTAAAGCCTCTGCCTTCAGCTCAGGTCGTGATCCCAAGGTGCTGGGATCGAGCCCCACATCGGGATCTCTGCTCAGCGGGCAGCCTGCTTCCTCCTTTCTCTGCCTGCCTCTCTGCCTGCTTGTGATATCTGTCTGTCATATAAATAAATAAAATCTTTAAAAAAAAAAAAAGATAAAATAACTTCTGCACAGCAAAGGAAACAGTCAACAAAACAAAGAGGCAACCCACAGAATGGGAGAGGATATTTGCAAATGACACTACAGACAAAGGGCTGATATCCAAAATCTATAAAGAACTCCTCAAATTCAACACACAAAGCTGATAATCACATCAAAAAATGGGCAGAAGACATGGACACATCTCCAAAGAAGACATACAAATGGCCAACAGATACATGAAAAAATGTTCATCATCACTAGCCATCAGGGAGATTCATATCAAAACCACATTGAGACACCACCTTACACCAGTCAGAATGGCCAAAATCAATAAGACAGGGGCGCCTGGGTGGCTCAGTGGGTTAAGCCTCTGCCTTCGGCTCAGATCATGATCCTAGGGTCCTGGGATCGAGTGCTGCGTAGGGCTCTCTGCTCAGCAGGGAGCCTGCTTCCTCCTCTCCCTCTCTCTCTGCCTGCCTCTCTGCCTACTTGTGATCTTTATCTGTCAAGTAAATAAATAAAATCTTTTTTAAAAAATCAGCAAGACATGAAGGACCACAATGTGAGAAAGGAATCCATCAAAGTCCTTGAGGAGAACACAGCAGCAACCTCTTTGACCTCAGCCACAGCAACATCTTCCTAGGAACATCGCCAAAGGCAAGGGAAGCAAGGACAAAAATGAACTATTGGGATTTCATCAAGATCAAAACTTTTGCACAGCAAAGGAAACAGCTAACAAAATCAAAAGACAACTGACAGAATGGGAGAAGATATTTGCAAACGACATATCAGATGAAGGACTAGTGTCCAAAATCTATAAAGAACTTAGCAAACTCAACACCCAAAGAACAAATAATCCAATCAAGAAATGGGCAGGGGCACCTGGGTGGCTCAGTGGGTTAAAGCCTCTGCCTTCAGCTCAGATCATGATCCCACGGTCCTGGGATTGAGCCCCACATCGGGCTCTCTGCTCAGCGGGGAGCCTGCTTCCTCCTCTCTCTCTCTGCCTGCTTCTCTGCCTACTTGTGATCTCTGTCTGTCAAATAAATAAATAAAATCTTTAAAAAAAAAAAAAAGAAAGAAAGAAATGGGCAGAGGACATGAACAGACATTTCTGCAAAGAAGACATCCAGATGGCCAACAGACACATGAAAAAGTGCTCCATATCACTCAGCATCAGGGAAATACAAATCAAAACCACAATGAGATATCACCTCACACCAGTCAGAATGGTTAAAATCAACAAGTCAGGAAATGACAGATGCTGGCGAGGATGTGGAGAAAGGGGAACCCTCCTACACTGTTGGTGGGAATGCAAGCTGGTGCAACCACTCTGGAAAACAGCATGGAGGTTCCTCAAAATGTTAAAAATAGAACTGCCCTATGACCCAGCAATTGCACTACTGGGTATTTACCCTAAAGATACAAACGTAGTGATCCAAAGGGGCACGTGCACCTGAATGTTTATAGCAACAATGTCCACAATAGCCAAACTATGGAAAGAACCTAGATGTCCATCAGCAGATGAATGGATCAAGAAGATGTGGTATATATACACAATGGAATACTATGCAGCCATCAAAGAAATGAAATCTTGCCATTTGCGACAACATGGTTGGAACTAGAGCGTATCATGCTTAGCGAAATAAGTCAAGCGGAGAAAGACAACTATCATATGATCTCCCTGATATGAGAAAGTGGTTATGCAACATGGGGGCTTAAGTGGGTAGGAGAAGAATCAATGAAACAAGATGGGATTGGGAGGGAGACAAACCATAAGTGACTCTTAATCTCACAAAACAAACTGAGGGTTGCTGGGGGGAGGGGGGTTGGGAGAAGGGGAATGGGGTTATGGACATTGGGGAGGGTATGTGCTTTGGTGAGTGCTGTGAAGTGTGTAAACTGGCGATTCACAGACCTGTACCCCTGGGGATAAAAATATATGTTTATAAAAAAATTAAAAATTTAAAAAAATCAAAAAGACAGTAAACAACAAGTGTTGGAGAGGATGGGGAGAAAGGGGAGCCCTCTTACACTGTTGGTGTGAATGCAAATGGGTACAACCACTTTGAAAACCAGTGTGGAGATTCCTTCAAAAATTCAAAATAGAGCTTCGCTATGACCCTGCAATTGCACTACTGGGTATTTACCCTAAAGATACAGATGTAGTGAAAAGAAGGGCCATCTGTACCCCAATGTTCATAGCAGCAATGGCCACAGTTGGCAAACTGGAAAGAACAAAGATGCCCTTCAATGGATGAATGGATAAAGAAGATATGGTCCATATATACAATGGAGTATTATGCCTTCATTAGAAAGGATGAATACCCAATTTTTATATCAACATGGACAGGACTAGAAGAGATTATGCTGAGTGAAATAAGTCAAGCAGAGAGAGTCAGGTATCATATGGTTTCACTTACTTGTGGAGCATAAGGAATAACATGGAGGACATTGGGAGATGGAGAGGAGAAGGGAGATGGAGTAAATTGTAGGGGGAGACAAACCATGAAAGACTGTGGACTCTGAGAAACAAACTGAGGATTTTGGAGGGGAGGGGATGGGAGGTTGGGTGAGCCTGGTGGTGGGTATTATGGAGGTATTATGGAGGGCATGTATTGCATGGAGCACTGGGTGTGGTGCATAAATAATGAATTTTGGGACACTGAAAAAAAATTTAATTTAATTTAATTTAAAAAAAAAAGAAGAAGAGAGGGCTTAGCTGGAAGTAGGGCCCAGGACAGACTGTACTAGTAAGAGGTAATGCTTCCCGGTAAGATGTTTTGTTCCAGTAGAAAAGGAAGAAGAGGATGGGGTACGAAATGGGTAGAGAGAAATAGAGGAGAGAATGAAAAAATATACAGTACAATGTAAATTGTGGAGACGGGATAGGATGTGTTAAGGGGAATGCCACAGAATGGAGGCGTTAATGAGGGGAATGAAAACCACAGAAGAAAGTCAAATGAAGGAAGAGAATGGACATAAAGAGTGCATAGAGGCAGCACGCCATCTGATAACTTGTATACGCTTCAGTAAAATTGCAGATGAGCATATGTCTAATGAAAGCAAACAAAATTTTATATGAAAAGAGGGCAAAGGCCCTATACGAACCCCGTGGAATGTTGTCCCTGGGAATTTTGGGGTTTCCATATTGAGAACTAAACAGATGGAACACCTGAGTGGCTCAGTCGGTTAAACATCTGCCCTGCTCAGCAGGGAGCCTGCTTCTCCCTCAGACTGCTATTCCCCTTGCTTGTGCTGGCTCGCTCTCTCCTCTCTTTCTGATAAATAAATAAATAAATAAAATCCTTAAAAAAAAAAAAATAGAACAGAGTAGGTCTGCTTACCCGGGCAGGGGCAGAAGGGACAAGAATGGAAATCCCCCTCAAAGTTGCATATACTCAATGGCGTACAAGTTCCACCTCAAAATGGAGTTTATCCTATAGACAGATCACTACGAGGACTCAAAGTTACAAAGATGTACATGCAAAATACAGAAAAGAACATGAGAGTGCAATTCATACATGATCTTGTGCAAAAAGAAAAGAAAGATGGCGAAGACACAGACAGTAGGCCAATGAGAGAGAAAGACAAGAAAGAGGTGGTATGAACGCCTGATTTGATGAAGGGATGTGTCTCACAGTTTTGGTTCCATTCCCCTTGCTGAGGACTTTCATGCTGCCGGGCTTTATGGGTATTGCCTGCTTCTCATCTGTTCGGTTTCCTGTATAGAGAACTGTTTCTCTAAGAATGGATGCCGGGGTTTGTGCACATAAACTGGAATCTCATAGCGAAGTTTACTGGGGTCCTAAATCACATAATCAGACCCTGGACCTCTGGCTCTGTCTATGCATGCCAACTCTCAATATCTGAAAATAGCCAAATATTCAACTGTTTTGCATTCTTCACCCAAATGCTTCATGTAGATACAGAATACATGCTTTATTGAGCACCAGATCCCCACGCTGAGTCAGAGTGAGGAAACGAAATAGAAAATGTGATATTTGAGGAACTCAAAAGATACCTCAGTGAGCCTAGGACAATGCTAGGCTTTCTACTCCTGTGGGATTCTGGAAGTGGTATCCTATACCTGCTTCTCTTAGGAATGAGATAACATTGGTCATCTCTTAGCTCAGAAGCTAACACAAGCCAAATGACCATTTACCCAGCTCTCTCTCTGACCCTAAATATCACTTGAACCTCAAGGCCTATAGGGAAGTCTAAACCTTGGTTTTTTATCCTCTAGCTCTTTGCTATATAACCTGTGATTCAAGAACCAATAGCACAGTTACCTCTGCAGTGTCTCTAAGAAATGCAGAATCCCAAGCTTCTACCTCACACCCATTGAATCAGAATCGGCATTTTGATAAGATCCCCAGGTGATTCATCCGTATGCTCAACAACATAGGTTGTCAAACCTCACAGAATCAGAATCACTCCCAGATATTCAGTCTTGGATTGCTGTGGGTGCAGGCATTTTTTAAAAATATTTTTGGGGCACCTGGGTGGCTCAGTCGGTTAAGCGTCCAACTCTTAATGTCAGCTCAAGTCATGATCTCAGGGTTCTGAGATCAAGCCTTGCATCAGGCTCTGTACTCGGTGTGACGTCTGCTTGAGATTCTCTCTCCTTCTACTTCTGACCTGCCCCCTCATGCACAGACTCTCTCCCTCTCTAAAATAAATAAATTTATAAAAAAATATATTTTCAAAAGCTTCGCAGCTGATTCTAAGGTGCCTCCAGTGTTGAAAATCACTGCATGTTCCTGCTCACATTACTCTGCGTTCTACACTTTGGGTGGCAACTCCGGGTGAAAAAGACCCTTTGCTCAGAAGGAAGCAAATGTGTCTTTGCTGTTGCTTGCATTCATTCAAAAATTACAGAGCAATTACTCTGTTCAAGGCACCATGTAGCTGCAGAGAATATCACCATAAACGAGAGTGACTCTGCATCTGCTGTCATGGGCTTGGCATTCTAATGGGAGGGAAGGGGGAAATTCCTAGGCTGTCAAATACAGGGTGAGGATGAGTCTTTTGGTAGAACTACCCTGTGATTAGAAAAGAAACAAAGGTCACGAAACAATTACAGGGTCAACCTTTCCTCCAGATAAAATATTTGAAAGTGAAACACCCAAATTAGTACATCCTCTGTTGTACCCAGCTCTCAGAGATGAAATTAAGATTACTGTCCTTAAAAAAGAGGATGTGGGCCAGAACATTCTGCAGTGCTTTCTGAAGCTGAATTTACCACCCTCCCCCGAAGTGTGTTCTGAGTGTTTCAGGACAAAAAGAGATAGCAACGGACAATCAGGATATTTACCACTCAAGAGACATGCAAGAATTACAGTCAAACTTCTGGGCAGTCTTCCCCCTGCTTTATCCTACTAATCACCAGATTGGCCATTGTGACTGCAATTGGCCAGTTCAGTTGACATATCCAAGTATCCGGTCTGTCAGTGGTCAAATAGAATTCCAAACAGAATTAACAGTGGATTTATTTAACTCCATGTTGTAGATGAGATTATGAGCTTAAAAAAATAGTAGAATTCAAGTTACAAATAACCCAACTGCCACCCCAATATTCACAATTAAGCTGGCATACCTCTGAGATATTGTGAGTTTGGTTCCAGATCAGTACAAGAAAGCAAGTCAAACACATTTTTTGATTTTCCAGGGCATATAAAAGTTATGTTTACACCATACTATAGTCGATGAAGTGTGCAACAGCATTATGTCGTGGGGGGGGGGGGAATGTAAATACCTTAATTAAAAAATGCTCTTTTGCTAAAAAATGCTAAACACCATGTGAGCCATCAGTGAGTTGGAATCACTGATCACAGATCACCACAATAAATATAAAAATGACAAAGTTTGAAATACAGTGAGAATTACCCAAATGTGACACAGAAACATAGAGTAAGCAAATGCGGTTGGAAAAATGGCACCAATAGACACCCTTAAGACAGGGTTGCCACAGGGGCGCCTGGGTGGCTCAGTGGGTTAAGCCGCTGCCTTCGGCTCAGGTCATGATCTCAGGGTCTTGGGATCGAGTCCCCGCTGAGCAGAGAGCCTGCTTCTTCCTCTCTCTCTGCCTGCCTCTCTGCCTACTTGTGATCTCTGTCTGTCAAATAAATAAATAAAATCTTAAAAAAAAAAAAAAGACAGGGTTGCCACAAACCTTCAATTTGTAAAAATCACAGTATCTGCTAAGCACAATAAAATGAGATATACCTGCAATGGTTAAAATCAAGGGCTTTAAAAGTAGAAAAAGGCAGATTCCAATTCTGGTCCTGCAAGAGAGCAGCTCTGTGGCCTTGGGCTCTTGGAGTCTTTGTTCATCTCTAAAGTAGGAATAATCATAGTATTTACCTCCCAGAGGTGCTATGAGGCGTAAAGGAGCTCATATATGTAAAGCTCGTAGCCCTATCTAGAAAAGAGTAATGCTCCTTATTAAATGTTGCTGTGGTAGTTCTTTACAAATTCTCTGAATACATGAGTTCCAGCCAATACTCAGCATCCCTTGTCGAAGATGTAATGGTCATATTTTTCCTCATAGAGCTTCAATGCATTACTAAACATATTTCTGTCTATAGTGAAACATGTGAAATGTTTCACTAGCATCATTAGACAAGACGACTGGAGAGAACTCCATTCAAACTCTTTTTAAACTTCGTCTTTGGTTTTGGTGTTCTGTATAGCTCAGCGATCAATGATCATGTCACCCATGAGTCCCTGCTGAGAAACAATACTTCCTGGGTCTGGGGAGGTCATTAGTACCACATTTAGATCTTTATTTAAGTCATTATTCCTGTCCCATGATGTATAGATTTCAATTTAAGAGCATTTGGCTACTAAAGTCCTTTGCTTAAATTAGCAAAGGATTGATTTAAAATACTAATAAAAGTAAATGTTATCATAATGAGCATCACAGTACTTATATAACAGCCTGAATCCTACATCCATAGAAACTTAGGATGAGAAACTGATTATGATCACAAATAAGTAGATATCAGCCATAGGTCAGACTTCCTTCCCTTTTTTTTTTTTTTTTTTTTTTGGTCTTGTGACCAGAATAGTTTCATACAAAAAAAGTAATTATTTTTTCTTATCTTCGTGTTCCTTCTGCTATATTAATTAAGATTTGACATGTCCCCGTATACTGTTTACAGCAAAACGAGATGCGTGAACTGATTCAAATCAAGCAGATGACTTTTCACCCAAATCCCATGCCAAAGACAAACTGAGCTTATGAGAGTTTAGAGACATGAGTTTATTTACGCTTTACTCTTTTCTTTTCACTTGCAAGTATCTGGGTATAAATTTCATTTTACACATTTTGTGGTTATTAGAAACATAAAGAATTTAGAGAGTTTATTTGAGTTGGTGCAGTAGAAACTTTATGTAAGTTGCCTTGTTTTTAAAAAAATTATGGGAGGGGATATCAGCATAAATGTGGCTATATCTGCACGTATTTTACAATCCTATGATGTTTCAAATAATCTTTGCAATAGCCCAACACAAAATATTCAGTTACCAAAAAAGAGATCAAAAAAGGCACGAGTTTGGGACTATGGACCCCTAAATTTTAACCCCAGCTATAAATAAGACTGTTTTAGAAAAGGGAGTCAATTCATAGTTCTTGCTCTCTAATGTTTTCCCACAAAGGAAAAATGAGAATAAGAAATTGGCTGGAATTATCTTATTAACACTTCTGCTTCGCATATTGTATATGTGCATTCGGGTGGTCAAAAGCAAGTATCTTGAAACTTAATGAAATCATCCAAGATCTGTGCCTTCAAATGGTTTACCATCTAAGGTTGGGCAACTGAGAGAGGTCAGTTATAGTAATTAGGGAACCAGTGACAACCCAACTTGTCCCACTCTGTCTTTTTCTGAAGCAGAGTGAATATGTGATGCAAAGTTAACTTGGCTATAGAATGTTCCTATAACTCCTGGAAGTCTTCTCCCACCTCCATTCTAGATAAGCCATCATCATCAATAACATTGTCATTTTCGCCATATTCACAGTAGAACTCCAAGGATTATTATTCACATCTCAAAAGATGTACTTCTTCCGTGGCCCCAGCAGCTTTCTTAGACCAGTGCTCCTCAAAAGCTGATGTAATAAAAATCACCTGGGAATCCTGTTAAAAACACATATTTCTGGACCCCCACCCCCAAGGGTTTTGATTCAGGAGGTGTGGGGTGGAGCCCAAGGTGATGCATTTCTCACAAGTTCCCAGGTGGCGCTGATGATTCCGTTTCAGGGACCACAAACTGGGTAGCACCGATCTAAAATTTCCTTCACTTTCTATCGTTCTCTCTCCTTCTGTCCTATCTCGGGTGAAGTCCATAAATTTCCCCCTTGTCAAGTAAAGCCTATCACTTTCGTTTCATTCTCATTTCTCTATCAATTATCTGCTGTATTAGCTAAGATTCACTTCAGCTTCAAGTGATAGAAAACCCAAAATGGTAGTGCTTTAAACAAGAGAGAAGATTCCACTAAGATACACATAAGCAGCCCGGGTCTAGTAGGTTATCAGCTCCATGAGCATCAGGTCCTAAATTCCTTCTATCTGGTTGTTCTTCCATTCCCAACATATTGCTTCCCCCTCAAAGTCTCATAGGCCAAGAACTATAGCTCTAGCCATTAAGTCTACATTCCAGTCAATGGGGGGAGAAAAAGATAGAAGGCTTACTCCTTCCTTTTAAGAACACTTTCTGGGGGCACCTGGGTGGCTCAGTGGGTTAAAGCCTCTGCCTTCGGCTGGGTCATGATAGCGGGGTCTTGGGATCAAGCCCCGCATCGGGCTCTCTGCTCAGCGGGGAGCCTGCTTCCTCCTCTCTCTCTGCCTGCCTCTGCCTACTTGTGATCTCTCTCTGTGTGAAATAAATTAAAAAAAAAAAAAAACACTTTCTGGAGGGTTGCCTGGGTGGCTCAATCAGGCAAGCATCTGTCTCTTGGTTTTGGCTCAGGCCATGATCCAGGGATCCTGGGATCAAGCCCTGCCAGGCTCCCATCCCTCTGCCTCCGCCTCCCTCCCCCCCCCCCGCCCAACTCATGCCTTCTCTTGCTCACTCTCTCTCAAATAAATAAACAAAATCTTAAAAAAAAAAAAACTAAGAAAACATGATAAATAAGTAGCTATCAAGAAGAGTGTCTAACATCAGAAATGTTGTATTTTGAATGCAACTGTAAAGAGGCTTTCTTCTAAGAGGGACATTTTGACTCACATGTGTCATAATAATTCTTGTTGTGAGGTGTATGTGGAGAGAGGTCCTCCAAAATAAGTGTGCCTAGCCATAAATATCTCACACAATATGTGTGACATTAGATAATAAAGTCTTTCAAAGTACAACAGAATTATTTGGCACACATAGCAAATTATCTTGTTTAACTTGTTTTTCAGCTCTCTAGTATTAACTGTACTTGTCAATTCGCTTATATTTTTAATGTATTACAGTCATTGCATCTTTGTATCTAGGCATTCTTTCACTTAACTTTGACCCCACATAATTGCACATAATTGCTGCACCAAATAATAATAATAGAAGAATAGAAGAATAAGGAGGAGGAGGGGGGAGGGGGAGGAGGGGGAAGAAGGGAGGAGGGGAAGAGA
The DNA here is from genome assembly GCF_011764305.1 of Mustela putorius furo. Taxonomy (NCBI): domain Eukaryota; kingdom Metazoa; phylum Chordata; class Mammalia; order Carnivora; family Mustelidae; genus Mustela; species Mustela putorius. Next base: position 10,986,271 of record NW_025422049.1, read on the forward strand.
GGAAGAGAAGAAAGGGCAAGGGAGGAATTTTGTTGGAAATTGGATTTTCTTCTCAAAACTTTCCAATGCCAGTGAGAGAAATAATATGAGAAAGACAGAATGTATGCACCTGTAAGCCTATGGTTTTATAGTAAACCCAAATTGTTTTGAAGCCCCGTGGCTGCAGAGGTGAGAGACCCTGTAAATCTGTCAAGCTAAATGGACCCAAACCATGACTCAAAAGGAATTTATGATCTCCGGCACCTACTTGTTTTAATTAGAAACCTTGCTCTCTGACCATCTCTGATCTCTGCATGTCTAACTTCTGACACTTAAGCTGGCCCTTATCATGGAATTTAGCATTCATTGGCCTTTTGTTCTCTGTCTTGATTTGGGCTCCTCCCTGCTTCATGGATTTATATCAACCATGATTTCACCCCTGGAGTCAAGTTCTTGACTTTGTACTTTTACCACATCTCCACTCCTTTTTCCATCTCAGCATGGACACCATCTAACAATATTGGGTTCCTCAACTTCAAGTTCAATTGTACTCAACCCTGGATGCACATTAGAATCACACAGAAAGACTGAAATACTACCGATGCCTGGGCCCTCACCCCAGTACTCTGATGTTAAGGGGGTCTAAGATGAGGCCAGGGACTGAGAGTTGTAAAAGCTCTCCATGTGACTCTGATCAGAAGCCAGGCTTGAAAATTACCATTCTAGCTTCTTCTTCTGTTGAAAATAACTATAAACTCTACCTAGGGAACCACTGTATTACCCTCTCCTGGCACCATACCACCCAGCCTTCAGTGGTCCCACAGAACTCAGTAAATGCAGGTGCCAGCAACAAACATAATCCAGGTTTCCGTGTTTAATTTTAAAAATTATTTAAAATCACTTAATTAGAGGCACCTGGGTGGCCCAGTTGGTTGGGTGACTGCCTTTGGCTCAGGTCATGATCCTGGAGTCCCAGGTTGAGTCCTGCGTTGGGCTCCCCGCTCAGCGGGGAGTCTGCTTCTCTTCCCTCTCATGTTATCTCTCTCTCAGATAAATAAAATCTTATTTAAAAAACCATAATCCATTTGTTCAAAAAATATTTGACAAGTGTCAAATACCATACATGGTATGAATGAAATACTATGGGAATACAGAAGAGGAGGCAATTTTCTCTCTGAAAAAGTCCTGGAAGTCTTCCTGAAGCACAGTTGAGTAAATGGAAGTGTAAATGGAAGTTTACTGGGAAAGCAAGAGAAGCTAATGGGTTTCCAAGCCGAAGGGACAATCTAAGCAAAAACCCAAAAGAAATTCTGTATAAATATACATGGATAGTTTAAATTTTTCATTAAAGAATAACATGGGAGTGCCTGGATGGCTTGGTCAGTTAACTGTCTTGAGTCTTGATTTCAGCTCAGGTCATAATCTCAGGGTCATGAGGTCAAGCCCCACATCAGGAGTTTGCTTGCCCTCAGCCCTCTACCTCTAACTTCTCTCTCTCTCTCTCAAATAAATGAATAAATAAAATCTTTAAAAATATATAATATAAAGAATAGAATGTATTCTAAGAATAGTCTAAGACTTTGGGAGTATCTTACATACCTTTTTAAAGAAAACGGAAGCAACATCCAGTGACTCCAAAGTGCTCTATTATTTTTGGAAACAAGACTAAATCACCTTGATCATCCTGCAAAAGAGAGGAGCTAATAAAACTATAATAAGAAAGATGAGGATTATCCTATGACATTTAATTTTAATATCATTTCATCTTGTTTGCAAATTCTGCCTTTTGACCAATGCAAACAACTATAACACACTTTAGGTTGGTTTGTCTTTCTGTATGACTGGCTGTTAACCACATTGATGCATTTCTTCTTGGTTCTTCCTTCTCAGATATGAGCTCTTTATACTTGGGATTAACTACCTCCAGCATTCTTTTGAAGTTACAGTCTTCCATGTTTAAGGTACAGAGAGCCCCAGGACTTTGACATGGCTGAACATTCAAAATGTTTGCTTTGTCGTGAACTGCCTCAACAGTTTTGTATTGTACTGGTCAGTTGGTTCTGGAAACATGTGTCACAAGCAGTTATGTTGTCTTGTTACTTGGTCTTAATCTCTGCAAACCCCATGCAACACATTCTTACAAAATGGCCCAGGGCCCACCACTCAAAAGACATCTGAGACCACAATGAATTTCATACCTTATTAACTTCCACATTTCTTCTTCAAAATCAAAATACCTGCCAAACTTTTCCTGTTTTTTTTCTTCATCTTCCCACTAGGCCTAGTAGTATATTAAATTTTAAAATCCCAAGCTGAAAATTGGAAAGAGAGCCTATTACAACAGAGAAATCTCTTTGACAAGCCCTTTGTGTTAGGTTAGCGAAAGATGAGCTAGATGAGGGAGAAGAGGAACTCCTTCCGTGGACCCTGGGTTACAATATGCTTGAGCAGAAATAATACATAGGCTGATATCCAAACACAGTTATTATTCAGAAAGATCTTTTACTGGCACAAAGTGTTAATGACCAAAAAATATCAGAAGAGAAAAGCTGACAGAGTATTACAGGAATTAGGACACGTGTGGGGAAATATGACAACCCAAGATTAATTAGACCAGCTTTTAAAGCTGTCCAACTATGCCCTAGCTTTCAAAGACATTAAAGGGTACGATGAAACCGAGTGCCTTCAGTCTCTTCTTCCTAAACGTCTACCTGACCTTCACTTTCTTTTTATTACACTCCAGTTCCTCAGGAAATTTCAATAGTTAACTGTCATTGAACCTATTTCAACAGAATTATTAATAGCTGACTTCATTGGTGGTATGCCTGTAATAAGGTGTGTTCAAAGATGTCCCCAAAGTGTAACAAAGGCTGTGTTTCCTTTCCTACTTACAGTTATTTGAATGGTAACTAAAGAAAGGGGATATCCCAAACACCACAATAAACTTTAAACACTCTCAACCAACGCCTATGTAGAATTTCTAGTATAATAGGGTAATAGCCCAAATTCTTCATGTAAGAATTAATCTGTTCTTTTAATCTTCCTTACAGGATTTAGCAGTCTGTTTCAAAAATTTTTTAAATATGAAATTCCAACCTTTTCAGGGCCAACTTTAATTACACTGGTTTATTTAGGCTACCAGAGTTTTCAGTGCTGAGAAAGGTATAAGCAAGTATATTTACCAATAAATACAATAAACTAATAAAAAATAATTTTTAAAAAACTTGCTTTACATAGAGTTTTATAATTCCATAAAGTTTAATAAACATGATTTCCTTTGGACTACCCAGCAATCCTGTAAGTTGGCCAAGGCCTGTACTTTTGTCCCTTTTATAGAGGTAACTAAGCCCAGAGACATTAACGACTCCCTAGATCTGAGACTCTATTATTTGTACTGCAGGTCCATGTGCTTCTGATGATCATGAAATCTTAAAAAATATTAAATTAGATCATTCACATAAGAATTTTAGCAAAATGCCAAATGCATAGTATGTACTCAATAAAACCTGCTGTCAATTACATGTACTACTTATACCCTTTATTACTAACTTAATGACCTTGTCACTAAGATTCAAAAACTGGTGTTTCAGGACAAGTTGAAGGGAAATACAAAAGCTTATTAAGGGTCTGACAGAGCAGTGCCCAATATCTGTTTGGCGATCAGATTATTTACTTGAGTGTGTGCAAATCCTTACTCTTACTCTTTAAGAAAAAAAAAAAAAATTCATGCCCCAATCAGTCATGTCGTCAAGTCTAAGTCTTTCCTCAGTCATATGATTTCTAGGAATTGACCTTAGGAGAAAAAAAAATCCAAAATACAAGAAAATTTGTCTATTCAATAACACTCATCACATTTTTTATGAAAGCAAAATGTTAGGAGGAAGCTAAATATATACGAGAAATGAGCTGTTGTGATGGCAATAAGATATTATTAAAAGGAATGTACACATAGGGAAATTATTACTATATTATAATTCTAATAAAAGCTCTCTATGAAATTGTACTCCCAGTATATTCTCATTTAGACATAATAAGATACATAGACAAAGAAGGAAGTATGCCAGAATATTAAGGATGGTACCATAGCTTTCAATTTTTATACTTTTTTAATATCACAAATTTCTGCCAAAACACAGTGGAAAATAAATACCAGCTCTTAAATAAATAAGGCTGGTAGTCATCCTGTTTCCTGTTACATAAAAGACTTTGCCTGTTGTATATCCATAACACAAATATCTGTGTGAGCGATTCTCCTGGTTCTGTGATATTCGATATGACTGTTGACCCAGGTAATCTCTTTGAGCTGTATTGAGGAGCAACCAGGTTCAATGTAAAATATGTTCCAGTCTGAGTGTTGCAAAGAGAGACACATTGGCTAACTTTTTAAGATCTTTTTAATCTCACTATCTAGTGATGTTCAGATCTGCATCTACTATCTGAATTTTAGGGCCATTGTGCTAAGCACACAGATGGTCTCTCAGTTGTCTGCCTTCTCAATTGCTCCCAATCAAGATCTGCTTCCACTAAAGCCAAAAGCAAAGCTGCTAAATGGCTGTTTACCCTATTGGGATAAGAGGAGAAAGAAGCTGTGATCATGTCCTGTGCACACCAGTGCTCCTCAGTTAGCGCTGTCTGACTCCAGAGTCAGTAAATTGAATGGAACCAAACAGAGGCATTGGAGGAAATTGCCTTCAGCTGATATTTTACATTGCTCTGTCTTGTCTTCAAGGTCTGTGAATAAGGTTAATTCAAATCTTAAGGCCAAGTTCAGGAGGGTGCCAGTTCATCAAAAATTTCCCAGAGAAACCTGGGCAAACAAAAACCAGCACAGTTCAATCCGGATTACTGTCAAGCCACATTCCGCACCTCCTCAGCATTGATTTCCTTAAAGCATGAGAAAGAAACTCCTTACCTATGTTCTTGCTGGATCTTTTGGAGAAAAGATATTGGCCTCTGAGGAATGCACTGGTCGCACTTGTGAAGGCATAGTGTGGTAGGAAGAGAATTGGGTGTTTAGATTTAGCTGGGACAGCTCAATAAAGTTTATAAAGAGATCATTGGAACTCAAGCAAAGGGAGGAGTGGCTAACAAAAGAAATGGGACAGAGAATGGGGCAAAATAGCATATAGAATGGCTTAACACTTGTTGGCAGAGCAGCTGGAAGATTCCAGAGAATATCGCTACTCAGGAACTTGAGTGTGTTCAGCCATTCTAACTTACTCTGTCTAGCATGGCTGAAAGAGGACTAGAGTTCTAGGCTAGGTTGCAAATGGAGAGTAAATAAAACGGGAGAACAAGGATGAGAAACGGAGCTTCTCAGTCTCCCAAGCAGAGAAGGACACTGACGGCAAGCAGATGGGAATTGGGTCATTCAGATTACCTGACAGATTTTTCTTCAAGGATGGCTCAGGGCTGGTTACACTCCCTAGCATATCTCCTCCACCTTCATATAGCTGACCCCTCAAGGGCCCTTACTTTACCTATAGCAAAATAGTTTTGTTGTATTTGCTCCAACTGGCCGGTCTGTGATGTTGTTCATGACTCAGCCCTATGGAAAGAAGTCAACACCTTAAAAGAATCTTCTGGCGGTTGCAGGGTGAGTGAACATGGAGCAGGCTGGCAGCTGGGACACTCTGCAAATTAGCAGGGATCAGAAGCTAGGAGGTACAGAACCTTAGATCTCATTCTGCACAGAATATTTTTTAAAAGAATTTGGGGGTGTCTGGGTGGCACAGTGGGTTAAAGCCTCTGCCTTCGGCTCGGGTCATGATCCCAGGGTCCTGGGATCAAGCCCCGCATTGGGCTCTCTGCTCAGCAGGGCGCCTGCTTCCTCCTCTCTCTCTCTCTGCCTGCCTCTCTGCCTACTTGTGATCACTGCCTCTCAAATAAATAAATAAAATCTTTTTTAAAAAATAAAAATAAAAGATTTTGTTTATTTGTCAGAGAGAGCACAAGCATGGGGAGCAGCAGGTAGAGGGAGAAGCAGCGTCCCCACTGAGCAAGGAGCCTGATATGGGACTCGATCCCAGCACCCTGGGATCATGACCTGAACTGAAGGCAGACACTTAACCTACTGAGCCACCCAGGCGCCCCCGCACAGAATATTTAGAGCATTTTTTTCCTCTGAAATAGTTGCTCTCGTTCAGTAACCACACCAAATTTTAAAGATTTTATTTATTTATTTGACAGAGAGAGAGAGATCACAAGTAGGCAGAGAGGCAGACAGAGTGAGAGAGGAGGAAGCAGGCTCCCCGCTGAACAGACAGCCTGATCGGGACTCAATCCCAGGACCCTGAGATCATGACCTGAGCCAAAGACAGAGGCTTTAACCCACTGAGCCACCCAGGTGCCCACACACCAAATTTTAAAAGACATCAACCCTCTGTTACTTCTCCCTACAAAAGTGTGATGCTATCAGGAGCAACTCCTATAGTAGATGCATTCTCAGCACACTAAAAAAATTTAAAAAATAAAAAATAAAAAAAGCAAAGCCTGCATAAATAGCACAAATATTCATAGAAATTAGTCTTATTAAACGTAAAACTGTGATTGATACTTCTTCCAGTATTAGACTCTTCTCTTTTGAGAAACAGCAGTATGTGCTCTGCTTCTAATAGGCAGTGCCATTCGGACAATCACTCGACTTTGCCAGGTGTCAGTTTCCCCACTGGTAAAGTGAGGGGATGGGAGGGGATGAGGTATGGTTATATGAATGAGCATGTGGATGTGAAATAGCAAAATGACATTCTGATTCTTCTTTTATGCAGATTGGTGACATTACTAAAAAAAAAAAAAAAAACTTGAGAGCTTTGAGTCAATGGCTCTTGCTTTCAAGTACATAACCTATGGAAGGAGATCGTTATCCATGGTCTGACCCTTGACCCATCTCTGGACACTTCCAAACATGGACTCTATGTTCAGCCAGATAGATCTAACTATAGGACACAGACACAGTGTCCTCATGAGAGGGGTCTATCCTAAAATTTATGGCTTAAAGGAGCAGAGGGAAATATGGGATTCCTATGGACAGGATCACTCCCTAGGGAAAGGCAGAAGAAAGAGGGTCTGGGCTACCTATGCCCGATTTCTCCTGGATGGTTTAGCTGGAATGAAGGTGGGGTCAGTTACAATAAAGGTGGGTTTTCAGCAACATGGCTTCTGTTTGCCCATGTGCCTCGATTTTTTGGTTCTTAAACACCTATTTCTATGTCCAATTGTCCCTATATTTAGAGCTATAAATCCCTGTGAGTAAAGGGAACTGTTTGCCAAGCCAGAGAGTAAGAAGAAAGGAGAAGAGCATAAAAATCATGATGGCTTTTTTGGTTCCAGGGCCCGCACTGAATAGGGAGGATACATTCCAGCAGTCTTGCCCGGGAGATAATCTGCATTAGTGACTGGGCAATGACGTAGGGAGATCTGTGGTCACAAAGCAGTTCAGCTCTGAGTCCGTTTTCAGTCCAGGCTTTATACATTTTTTCTAGTGAGTCAAGTGACTCTTTTATCAGCACCCTTCTGTTGGAGAAGGCATCTAGAATACTCCTGGCTTTGGTCATGCTTAGTTCCCGAAGGGACTTTGAAGATTGCCTCACTCAATATTCTCAGTTGTCATAATTAGGTATCCACTTGTTAATCACTGTTTTCTCTAGCACCAAATGCAGTGCCTGGCACAGAGTAAGTGCTCAAGATTTGGTGGAGTTACAAGTGAGGAAACTGACTTTCCGGAATGAGTAGGTACAAGAGTAGCTCAGGACAGAACCAGCACCAGAACCCAGGCCATCAGCCACCCAATCTTTCCACATCGGCTTGCTAGTTAAGCAATTAAACTTAAGACAAGGAACCATTCTTGCTTTAAAATAAAGAATGAAATGATTCCTTTTAAAATTGTTCATGTTATTTTAAAAAATCCGTGTAAGCATGATGACTTAGAAGGCAGTCCATAGTTTGGATAGGGGCAGATATCCAAAGATAATGCTTGTTATGCCAGCCTAATAGTTAGGAATCTGGTTCTCAAGGCAGGCTGCCTACATGCAAATCTGGGTTGGGCCACAAAACCAGTCCTGCGACCTTGTGCCAATTACTTAACCACTCTGACTGAATTTCTCCACCCGTAAATGGACAAAAGTACCTACTGCATAGGGTTGGTGCAAGGATTAAAATAATGAACACATGTAAAGTGCCTAGAACTATGTATGGTACATAATCCGTGTAAGTCATCATTGTTATTATTGTTCTTGCTATTAGAGTTCATAACTCAGTCTATAGGACTTTAGCAAATTCACATTTATTCCTCCTGTCTGAAATTTGAGGAGTACAGTGACTTCAGTGAGCCTCCTCATACTCATTTCCGACTGAAACGTTGGCAATGACACTTCTGTACTGATGTTACAGGGTCTCCTATGCTAGTCAAGGCATAGCAAACAGCCTCTCATTCGATTATTTGTATGAATGTGGTCTTGGAAAGTGAAACAACATAAGTAGAGTTTGCCTGGTTGATAAAAAATCCCATGTCTTTGGTCTTCTTAATTGGCAACCGGGGAAACTCTAAACTCTAAAGGGGAAGGAGATTGACTGCCTCATCTTCTGGCTTGATGTTTGAGGCAGGGGATTTGTCTGGACATCCACATTGTGACAGTCAACCACACCCAAATGCAAGAAGAGCTGAAGTAATTTTTGCAGCTTCCCAGCGTGGACCCCAGGTAGATGAAAATGTAGCATTCCTTTGCCTGATTAGTAGATAGGAAAAAGTGAGAAAATTCTAGGCAATGGAGAGATTACAGCAGGGTTTAGGGCACAGGCTTATAAAATAATGGGAAATGAGAACCACTGGGGGCCATGATGTATTTACCTACCTGACTCTGGTATCTGAATGGCTGAAGCCTAAATGAAAGAAACCTTCAGTGAAGTCAATCTCATCTTTCTTACGGCCAATACAAAGATTACTTCTACCGGATTCTCAGATAGACTTTTAGACAATACCAGATGTGGTTATCATGGCTGAAATGTAGGAAACAAGGTGACTTTGTTCCACCCAAGAATCCCTTGAGTGCATGTACATTTCAACACCTGATTGTGCTGCTGTATCATCACTGTGTTGAGAAGTAATCACTTCCTGGAAGGATGTATGGCTCACATCTCATATCGTTGTAGCTATGACAAAGTTTCCTGCTTAAGTCCAGCTACTCTTCTCCGAAATAAAAACAGAAACTTCTCAGAGGATGATCAACCATGGGGTAACTACACTTTGCTGATGACATCACTGCCTTTACAAAGATGTAAAACAACAACTAGGAAATGCTGTGCCTTTTTCCCAGGCAACTGTTCTAAACTCTGTTCTCTAAGATCCTTCTCTCAGCAGGCAGAGAGGCTACTGAGCCTGGTGATAAGAATAGACCTGGAGGAACTTGGTTCAAGTCTTGGTTCTTTTGTTTGACTTTAACCAGATAATTTACTTCGTTTTCTGCCTGACTCTCCTTAAAATGAAAGAGTTGTTTTGGATAATTGCTGAGGTCACTTCTAGTGTTTTATAAAATGGCTGATTGCTATTTGATCATTGTAACTACATTTATGGGTGTCTAAAGTTTTTAAAAGGACATTAAGATAGTGAAGTCTTCAGATCTCTGGACTAGCCAGTGGGGGAAGAAATTTGGTTGTAATTGTACCTCTTCAGCAGCATTCAAAAATCACTACATCCAGAAAGCTACTTAAATGGAAAGACAACACAGTGTAATGGAAAGCATATGGATTTAGAGCTAACTTACCTGGCTTTGGATCTTGGCTCATTCATTGAACATCTACTAATTTTTTAAAAAGAATCAACAACAATGATAATAATACTTGGAAATCAAATTTGCTAAAGCGTAAGAAAACAGGGGCACCTAGGTGGCTCAGTGGGTTAAAGCCTCTGCCTTCGGCTCAGTTCATGATCCCAGAGTCCTGGAATTGAGCCCTGCATCGGGCTCTGTGCCTGGCAGGGAGCTTGCTTCCCTTTCTCTTTCTCTTTGTCTGCCTTTCAGCATACTTGGGATCTCTGTCTGTCAAATAAATAAAATAAAAAATCTTTTTTTAAAAAAATGGAAATAAAACAGAGACTTCTGCTTTTGTTTGTGATGGAATAACTAGTACCGAACATGCCCTCCTGCTATTAAAAAAAAAAAAAACTACAGGGGTGCCTGGGTGGTGCAGTCAGTTAAGCGTCTGTCTCTCTGCTGTTGGTTCTGATTACAGATTATGATCTCAGTGTCTTGAGATGGAGCCCTGCCTCAGGCTCCGCACTCAGTGCTGAGTCTACTTGAAATTCTCTCTCCTCCTTCTGCCCCTCCCACTTATATGCTCTGTTGTTCTCTCTCTCCCCCAAAAATAAATGAATAAATTTTTTAAAAATTAAAAAGCTGTAAAGCTGGGCATAATATAAAGCAATTATTTTAGGCATTGGACATTGGCAGTGCAGTACTTTAATCACTGAGAAAAGAAAAACATCCAAGGTGAGCCCCAAATTCATGTCCGTTCTCTGCCTTGAGACAATTTCCAGAACAAGACAGGGGGATAGAAACATCAAGCAGAGAGTAATTGTCCTGCTGAACTAAGGGAATAAATATTGGAGATTAGGGAAGGATAACAGAGAGGAGGGAGCTGTGCAGTTGGGTTCATAGGGTGATGCTGTTGGGTTTTCTCAGAGGTTTTTCACTAAGAGTTAGGCTATACCTGCACAGGGTAAAACTGTGCAAGACCTAGCAGCAAGAGTCTGGTATGGGGTCAAAAGGGGAACAGAGATCCTAGAGAAAGCACAATGCCCAGAAACATTGGAATTCCACTAGTTCCAGAATGGAGTGGAGTAGAGTGGAGATTCCTCAATAAAATCCCCAGCATTCAGCTAAAACAACAGAAGGGCCACGTATTAGCAAAAGGACCATGCTACAGGGTAAGAGCTACTCTAGACCCACCCTAAAAAAGCTTATAACCAAACCTCCGCAAAGCAAGGAAAACTGCCAGTAAAGTTTTTAAAAAGCAACATACATAATTGATTCCTTAGAATGTATCATCCAAAATGTCTAGCAAGAAATCCGAATGTTTTTCAACAAGCAAAGAAGAAAATATGACACTAAGTTGAAAAAAAAAAAAGCCATCAATATGAAGAGATCCCAAGTTAGTCCCGATTTTGGAATTAACAGACAAGAATGTTAAAGCTGCTGTTAAAAATATATTTAAAGATATAAGGAAGATATGCTTTGAATAAAAGAACAGGTGCACTATGGGAACAGAATAAGTCTTATCAGAGAAATGAAAACAATGTAGAAAAAACAAATTAAGTTTCTAATAATTTTAAGTAAAGGATCTGAAACAATTCATTAGAAGAGCTTAAAAAAACAAACTGGTGTTAGTAGAGGAAGGGATCGGGAAGTCTGAAGACAAATTCATGGAAATTATCCAATCTGAAAAACAGAGAAAAAAAAATATTGAAAAGCATTTAAATGCCTCAGTGATTTGTGAGATAATATAATTCAAACATACATGTGGAAAGAGAGAGAGGATGAGACAGAAAGATTTCTTTTGAAGAAATAATGTTCAAACTTTATTAAATTTGGTGAAAAACAACACTTCCAGGAACTCAGCAAAACCCAGAAAGCTAATAATAATGAAAACCACACTCAAGCACACCATAGTCAAATAGCTAAAAATCAAAGATAGAAATTCTTAAGAGCAGCTGGAGAATAATGATATATTGCCCACAAGAGAATAGCAGCATATTATAAGGTCAATTCATAGTAAAACTAAATGTATTTCCATACACTAAAAATAAACAACTATAAAATAAATTTTATATGTAACTCCATTTAATCTGCATAAAACAGGTTGAAATCAAGTTTCCAAAAAATGTACTTGATCTGTACACTGAAAATTATAAAACATTTATCAAAGTAATAAAAATTCAAATAAATGAAAAGATATGCCATGCTCATGATTGGAAGACATATTGATCTATAGATTCAATGCATTTTGAGTCAAAAGTTCAGCAAACTTCTTTGTGTAATGGACAAGCTTATGCTAACAATACAAAAGTACAAAGAATCTAAAATAGTCAAAGCAATCTTCAAAAGGAAAAGCAAAGTTGAAAGGCTTATATCACTTCATATAAAGTCTTATTGTAAAAGCTACAGTAATCAGGACGTGCGGTACTGGTGAGAAGATATCCAAGTAAGATCAATGGAATAGAGTCCAAAAATAGATTTATTCATGCATGCTCAATTGCATCTTCACAATGGTTTCAAAGTAATTCAATGTGGACATGATAGTCTTCTCAACATATGGAACTGGATCAACTAGATATCCAAGTGGGGGAAAAAATAAATCTTTACCTCACACCATAAACACAAATTAACTTGAAATGGATCATATACCTGAACATAAAAGGTAAAGTTGTAAAATTTCTAGAAGAACATATATAGGAAAATCTTTGTAACCTTGATTTGTCAAGACACACTCATAGTAGAAACAATGCTAAGTTAGACTTCATGAAAATGAAAATGAAGAACATCTGCTTTTAAAAATACAGCAACCAAGAAAATAAAACTTCAAGTCTTAGGTTAGAAAAAATATTCACTGTATGTATTCTGTAAACCAGAATATACAAAGGACTCTTCTAACTCAAGATTAAGAAGACAAACAACCTAATAAAAGGAGGGCATGTGAAAGACTTTGAACACTTTACAAAAGAAAATATATGGAAGACCAATGAACTCATGAAAAGATGCTTGAAATCTTTAGTCTTTTAGAAAACGTAAATTAAAGCCCAAATCAAATAACTCACTAGAATGGCCACTAAATAGCCCACATTCAAGCACACTAGAATAGCTAAAATTAAAATAAATATTGGGGCGCCTGGGTGGCTCAGTGGGTTAAAGCCTCTGCCTTCAGCTCAGGTCATGATCCCAGGGTTCTGGGATCAAGCCCTGCATTGGGCTCTCTGCTCAGTGGGGTGCCTGCATCCCTTCCTGTCTCTCTGCCTGCCTCTCTGCCTACTTGTGATCTCTGTCTGCCAAATAAATAAATAAAATCTTTTTTTTTAAGTAAGTAAATAAATAAATATTAAAGGGGCACCTGGATGGCTCAGTCAGTTGAGCATCCAACTCTTGATCTGGGCACATCATGATCTCTGGGTGGTGAGATCGAGCCCCACATCAGGCTCCACATTGGGCATGGAGCCTACTTAAGATTCTCTCTCCCTCTCCCTTTGCCCCTTCCCCCCACTCACACACATGTTTTCTCTCTAGCAAAAAAATAATTAATTAAATAGTTAATTAATTAATATTAAATGTTGGTGAGACTGTGGATTTGGAACTCTCATACACTGTAGGTAGACATGTAAAATAGCACATCTTCAAAAAAAGAGTTTTTGCAGTTTCTTATTGAGTTAAATATACATCGGCCCTGTCATCCTAGCAATTCCATATCTAGGGTCACCACAAGATTTTCACTTGTTTGTAACAGTTTTATTTATAATATCTAAAACCTGGAAACAACCCAAATGTTGATCAACAGAGAATTGATATATTGAGATATATTCTATAAAGAAATATAAATTAGAAAGCAATACAAAATAAACAGTAAATTAAAATGAGCAGAAATTTAAAACAAATTACTGATATTTGAAGTAGCACAGATGAATTTCCAGACTCCAGATTAAATAAAACAATACTGTATGATTTCACATGTAAAAAGTTCTAGAAAAAGTTTAACTATTCTATAATGATAAAGACAGCTTAGTGGCTGCCAGAAGGTAGGGGTTTCAATGAAGATTCTGACTTCAAAGGGTTGGGAGGGAACTTTCTGGGAGGATGTTCCATTTCCTATCTAAATAGGAGTAATGTCACTCAAGTGTACATATTTGCCAAAAGCATTGAACTGTATGCTTAAAATGGGTACATTTTATTTGATGTAAACTTTACTTCAATAAAGTTCATATAAGAGAGAAAGGGTATTCTAAATTTGAGAAGTATGTACTCTCCTCTCTTCCCTGGAGCATCTCCAGCACACTTTGAGGCTGACAAGTGATAGCTTTATTTGTAAACAAATGTCAGCTTTTACCTTGATGCCAAAGATGAAACATTATACCCTTCAGGTACTTGACAGATAGGGTGACTCCACATCAGTCAGAAAAGGAGCAAAGGATACTGAAGAAGCAGGAGAAAAAGAAAAAACGAGCAGGGTGGGGTAATAAACATTTGCAGAGGGGATTTAAGCATTTCCAGTCAAGATCACAGACCTGGAAGGGGTTACGCCTGTGCCTAATCCATTAAGAGGATAATCTGAGGGCGGGGACAGGTAGAAGACAATCCGGAGGAAGCAGCTAGCCCTGGTGCAGACTTGGCCATGAAACGCCTTGTATATAGCATCTGGAGTCACCCCACCAAATGCGTGCTCCATAACTGGCCCTGCGGCCAGCTGAATTTGTATAAACCCTTTAAAGAGGTTCCTGAAGTGCCAGGAATCCCTCACTTCATGCCCGTGGAGGAGTTCGTACCTCAAGGAGAGAAGTAAATAAGGCTGAATTTACCGACTCAGAGCTTGAGTTGAACCCCACTGATAACTCTGGCCTCACGAGGAGAGAGGGCTGCTATTTGAACATAATGTTCAGAAACAAACATTGCAGAATGTCGTCCCCTCTTGACCAATGACTCCTGCTTTGACCGAGTGTAAATTACAAACCTTTTCTTTGGAGCATCTCCCAGCCCCAACAAATAAAGGGCCAGTTACCCTTGGATCCTTTCAGCTTCCAGTTTATCTTATCTTGTAAATGACGCTTTCTCTTCCTTCCCAGATCCCTGCTGCACTCTCTAGTTAGTTCTTTCTTTATTCTCAACAGCTACATGAGATGAAAAGAAAGATATTAAAATCCTATTGGCCATGTATTAGCGGTTCCTTTATAGTGTCTCCAGGGATATTGGAAGTGCTACTGAAATATGATAGGAAAAGATGCTGAAATGTCTGGTTCAAGTGAGGTCTGGGGATTTTCTGATTTTCTGTGACACTCAAACTCCCCAGCCCCTTCATACGATTCTATATACAATTGGCAATTTCACTGAACGCGTTCTTGGCACGTTCTTTCTGGTGAAGCAACTAGGGATGATGTTTAACAGTGTAACAGTGGGGTAAGTTCAGCCATGGGGAAGACCATGAGCTGGAGCCAGAGCTATACTCCTGACTGCCACTCTGCCATTCATACCAGCTATGCAACCTAAAATATGTCAGTTCATGTCTCTGAATCTCAGTTTTGTCCTCTCTGGAGGGAAATGATACTTAGTTCAAAGGGATGTTATGATGAATAAATGAAGTAATGTCCAATGTGTGAAACAGTGCATCTCATGGGGTAAGCACTTGGCATGGTGGCCTATTGTTATTTATTGTGAGTTCTTATCCTTCTTGACTTCTTGGGAACATTTTATCATATTACTCTATTTTTTCTGATCCTATCCACTTCCTGAAATTCCAGACTCCCCTCCCTCATCTAAGCCACTTATCATGGGGCACCTGGGTGGCTCAGAGCTTGAGATGAAGCGTCGTTAAGCGTCTGCTTTCTGCTCAGGTTGTGATCGCAGAGTCCTGGGATCAAGCCCCTCATTGGACTCTCCACTCAGCGGGGAGGCTGCTTCTCCCTTTCCTTCTGCCCCTCCCCCCCCACTCATGTGAGCTCGCTCGTGCTCTCTCTCTCTCTCTCTCTCAAATAAATAAATAAAATATTTTTCTTAAAAAAAATCACTTATCATGGGGCCTTGCACATAAATAAGCCTTAAGCCAATGGTACTCACTACCAAATTTCAGTATTATTAAAATTAGATCTCTGAACATGTGGTACAAAACAGACATTAGGTTATTAGCAACTTAGAGACACCTCATGGGACCATGTTTTGCCAAGTAAGAATTTTGAGATCTCAAATATTTCCATGAGGACTGAGTCAAAGGTTCTGAATCTTATTTCAGAATCTCAGCCTAAAAGTAGAGTTTCTCTGAGCCTGGACTGCATAACTGAGCTTTGATGAATGGTCAGCAAGAGAAACATTCTATCTTTGCCTTTTATCTCAAAGCAAGATTCCATGTTAATCCCTGTTGATCTCTCTCACTGTGCCTCATTCATGTTCTCTGACATCTTACTCTGTGTCTCACCTAGTCATGTCTTGATCTACTCCTTTGATCTCAAGGATATCCCTTCACACCTTATTCTTGACATCTGTCTTCTTCCTCCATCAACAGATACAACTCTGTTACATCAAATTGTATTTTCCATCTTTGATAAATTGCTCTTATCTAACCGTTTTCCTGCCCGAATCTTACTATGCCCAGTTCAGGTCTCTTGTGGATTCTGGATCATGCTAAGTGCTGGAGAGATTATGGCAAATGAAATGTCTAAGAAGTCTTTGTCCACGAAAAGTTTACAATTTCTTTAGGGAAATGGAACCAACATGACAAAAGAATTCCATAGACAAGAACGGATTCAGCACCTTCTGTGTATAGGATACTTTACCAGCCCGCTCCACTGTGAGGAGAAAGAAAGGACCAAACAACAAAAGCAAAGCAACATCATTTACATAGTGTCAAATCCAGAGCAATACTATTGATTCAGAGTGCAGGAAATATCACCAAGAATGACTGATCAGGGAATACCTCCTGGAGGAAGTGGAGTCTGATTAGAATTTGAAAGAGGGTACAGTTTGGGGAAATAGCAAAAAGGAGGCAGGCATGTTGGGCATTCCAGACTAGGGAGAAGAATGAACAAAGGTGTGGTGTCAGGAATGTTGTAAATTGTTTGGAGACAATGAGGGCTCTGTTGAACAGCTGCTGAGAGGGAAGATTTTACATGGCTTTGAATGTGTATCTAAGGAGCATTTGGGATCCTATGTCTGTGTTTCACAGAGCCCTAGGGCTCTTCAGAAGAGGTCTCTCATTTAAAAATTCAATTGGTACAGGTTGGGGAAAGGGAAGGTGACAAGTGGGGAAGCTAAGTGGGCAGAGATTTAGGCCCTCCATTTCCATGGAAAACTGACCCCATGTTTTCCATTCAATATATTGAGAGATCATGTAAGATTTTATTTTGAAGAAAGTCTTCTACTGCTTAAAAAATTGAAAACCTCTGTTGTAGATAATAAAAATCAATGAAGAGTTTTGAGCATACAATATTAGAAAAGGACTCTGGAAGAGTTTATCTCATCTGGTATGTAACCAAAGCAGAAATCCTACTTAAACATCTCAGACAATGTAAAAACTATTCCTGTGACAGAAAAACCACAACTTTGCATGACTTTTCATCCCACTATTGGATAGCTCTAATTTAGGAGATCGTAATATGGAATCCACAAATCCCTTAGAGGGTTCATGAACACTGATGGGAAAAATATATGCATCTCTTTATTTTCCCTAAGCACCACTTGAACCTGGCCCTTTCTTCCATTATGAATGTAGGCAACAAACCTTAGTAGTGTGATTATTAATAACCAAAAAAACTCAGATGTTTCCAAACCACTTTAAAATCATTGCGGATATCTTCAATATTTTAAGACTTTAAGAATTACGGTTCCTTTTTTTAAAAGGATTTTATTTATTTATTAGTGATAGAAAGTGCCCACAAGCAGGGGAGGGGGCAAAGAGAGAGGGAGAAGCAGACTCCCTGTTGAGCAGGGAGCTCGATTCAGGACTCTATCCCAGAACCCTGGGATCATGAGCTGAGCCAAAGGCAGACACTTAGCCCACTGAGCCACCCAGGTGCCCAAGAATTACATTGCAATATAATTAATTTCCTGTGTAATTTTATACATTTTATTTTCCACACTTAAAAGCATAATTCTGAGAAGAGTTCATAGGCTTTGCCAGATTTCCAAAAAGGTCTGAGGCACAAGACAATGTTATGAAACTACATTATATTTATGAATATAAACATATTCATAGAAAACATAGCTGTTTTCTGATGATCCAGAATTTTCTCCCTCTCATGTTTTCCCATTGTTCCCGCATTTCTCCTCTACAGCTGTATGGAATAAGTCCAATGCTAGTCCACATGACAGTCTACCAGATATTGAAGTCAGCTATCATGTGTCAATAAGCTTTTCCTCTCAAGGTAATCATCCCACATTTCTCATTTGGCCCTCAGAAGATATGCTAGTGGGTCCCTTTGTCATTCTGGCTTCACAACATGCTTCACATGACCCATCTTCTTCATGTCTTCCCCTTAAAGCATGGTGGTTTTACCTAAGCAAACATCTTAACAGGCAAGTGTTTTGGGGGGGGGGTGCAGAGGAAGAGGGAGAGAAAGAATCTCTCACATCCAACGCAGAGGCAAACGTGGGACTTGATCTCACAACCCTGAGATCATGACCTGAGCTAAAATCAAGAGTCAGGCACTGAGCCACCCAGGTGTCCCTAGACAGACAGGTGTTAAAGGCAGGACTCGAAGTCTTTCTCAATAATCTCAGTACTTCTTAATCTTCCCTCCTCCTCCCCACCCACCCCCATTATAATGAGTCCATGAACTGAGATACAACCAGATGTGGCCACTTATTCTTCCCATGTAAATCGATTTCAGACAGTATACCGAAGTGGTTAAGTGGATCTGTGTAGGTCTGCTTTTACATCCTATTTCTTCTGTGTATTAACTGGGTAACTTGGGGAAACCATTTGATCTCTCGAATTCCATTTTCCCATCCATAAAATGGGTGAAACAATAGTACTTATTGCATAAATGTGTATTAATTAATGACATCATGCATACAAAGTGTCTGGTGTATGTGTGCTAATGTCAATCAAAATAAGAGAAACCACCCTCCTCCTTATGTCAGCTGAGCCCTGGGCAGCTCCTTCTAATCTCCATGCACCATAGTTTCACTTCCTCTTTCTGGATCCATAATTTAAATGTGTTCCCCACTAACTCATGCTTTTCTCATTACATGGGTTGGCAAAGACCCACTTCCTCTTAAGAGGCGCAGTCTCCTGAATCCCTATAAGAATTAAAAAAAAAAAAAATAAGCCTCTAAGACTGAAAGTGATTTCTAATAAGGTTTCTGTTGAAATGTGCTCTCAGTGGTTATTCCCGTCAAGAGTTTAGGGCTATCTCCCAAATGATTAACTTCCTCTTATCTTGTCAGTATGATGTCACCTTTTAAAATCTACTTACTGAACCTGTTTATCAGACTACCTCTCCCTTCCCATAGAAAGATCCTGACAAAGTTATCGGAAGGACAATAGAGGAAGAAGCAGGAGGAGATACTCCCTTAGAAACATGGGGGAGGTAAGAAAAGCTACACAAAAGTATTTTCAGCTGTATCACTTCAGGTTACAAGTTTCCTAAATTTGAATTCCCCCATACAGAACACTACACCATTTCATTTATGGAAAACTTCTTTCAGACTTAATCACATGTTCTCTTGGTATCGGGTCCCAGGGTCTCCATGGAAATCCTGTGATCCATAGGGTTATCCTCACTGGGCTTTTGTTATTTTCACATATAGGGTTTTCTCTTCCAAACAGAACTATCACAATCATTTTATTCTCTGCTAGGTTGCGTATCTTCTGCAATGCCTGATACTGAGGGCCTCCTCCATGTTTAGCAAAGTTTTGAATAGTCCCTATAATCAAACAACCTATAACTGAATGTCCCCTCTGGGCTAAGGCTTGGTTAGGTGTTGAGGGGAGGGTATGAAAGTCCCTAACCTCCCCAATGCATCCAGCTTCATTAGGGAAAGAAACAAGGCAAATAACATATTAAAAATAAGTATTATAGGGCGCCTGGGTGGCTCAGTGGGTTAAGCCGCTGCCTTCGGCTCAGGTCATGATCTCAGGGTCCTGGGATCGAGTCCCGCATCGGGCTCTCTGCTCAGCAGGGAGCCTGTTTCCCGCTCTCTCTCTCTCTGCCTGCCTCTCCGACTACTTGTGATTTCTCTCTGTTAAATAAATAAATAAATAAATAAATAAATCTTAAAACAAAACAAAACAAAAAACCTTTAAAAAAAATAAGTATTATACATATTGCAGGCAGTCTCCTTTCCAACCTGAGTTATTCCTATGGGTTTTCTCTTCAAGTCATAAACATAAGTCAAATTCTAATTAAAGTGAAGATCTTTATATCCCTTTCTACCAAAAATGCTTTCTCTCACTCACTCTCTTATGAGCTGTCCCAACCTCATGTGCTGTCCAGCTCTTTCCCTCTCCCCCTCCCTCCCCCTCCTCCTCCCTTTCTTTCCCCCTCCCTGTCCCTCTCTTTCTCTCTCTCTCACACACACAGGCATGGGCCCTCACCTTTGATCCTCCTCTGTCCCCTAACCTCAACTTACCCAAATAACAAGTAGCTCTGATAGAGCATAAAAGAAGTCTATGGTGTGTACCAAATTGTCCTCATTTTCTTACCACCCCTATTGAAACACACATCACCCTTAGTGCATAAAATCCAGTGAGCTAGTAGGAAGACAGTAAATTGCAGGATTTGTTTTTTTATAATATTTTATTTATTTATTTGACAGGCAGAGATCGTAAGTATGCAGAGAGGCAGGTAGAGAGAGAGAAGGGGAAGCAGGCTCCCCACTGAGCAGAGAGCCTGATGTAGGGCTCAATCCCAGGACCCTGAGATCATGACCTGAGCCGAAGGCAGAAGCTTTAACCCACTGAGCCACCCAGGCACCCCAAATTGCAGGATTTAAAATTTTACTTCTAGAGGACACCGGACTGGGTCAGTCAATGGAGTGTGGGACTCTTGATCTCTGGTCATGAGTTCAAGCCCCACATTGGGCTTGGAGCACAGTTGAAAAAAAATTTAAATGGGGGCACCTGGATGGTGCAGTGGGTTAAGCGTGGACTCTAGGTTTCAGTTAAGGTCGTGATCTCAGAGTCATGGGCTTGGGTCACATGGGCTCCCCTGCTCAGCACAGAGTCTGCTTGAGACACTCTCTCCATTTCCCTCTGCCCCTCCCTGAAGTGCCCTCACTCTCTCTCCCAAAAATAAATAAATCTTTTTTTAAAATTTTGAAAATGATAAATAAAACTTCACTTCCACATTTTAAGAGCCACTTGTCCTTTTAAATAGCCTTATTAATTCAAACAAATGAATCTGATACTTCTGGAGAATAATTCTTAGAGCCTTTCAAATCCCATCATCAAGAGGCTTCCTCCTCAGGCAGGCCCATTCCAATCCCCCTCTTAGGATGTGTCTTATTTGAGAATTATTGGCCAATAATGTTCAGTCTTCTCTATGGGTTGCATCATTAAACACAGTGCAAGATTGTGATGGTGTAGGCATTTATCCATAAAACTTTGGACCCACTGGATGCTAAATAAATGGTTTTAAAATATAGATTAAGTGACATGAGATATTATATATAAACAAAATAAGCCTTTAGCAAACGCAAGTAACAGCACACGTAAGCAGAAGATTGAAGGACGAGGGGTCTCGAAAGTTGTATGTTACCCGGTAAGGTTCAGGAGGCATTGGGAATATTCCTTCTAGTCACCCAGTGATGACTTCTTGAGAAAGGTAGGCCTCTCAGGAACTGCAGACTTACAGACTGAAGAGCCCTGGGAACATTCCAGGCATATGGTGCAGCTTGGGAAGAAGGCTCAGGGGTGAAAGTAACATATTTGGGTTTGAAAAAAAAAAAAGAAGCAGCATTTTGCCAAACATGTTTTTCCCCTCAGTGTTCAAAGTAAAAAAAGGAAATGCAATCCATATGGTTTGGATTCATTTCTGCTCAATTATGAAGGGCTTCAAGACATTTTCTAACCTCTTAAGTTTTTAGACCCTTTTTCTCCCTGAAGAACAGGAAGTTTTAATTTTCCTAGCTTAAGGGAACTTGAAAACTAAACGATTTATGTTGGACTTAAATATGAGAGTTCATGAGTTTAAATTCAGACAGACTTCGTAGAATCCAAAGTCCAAACTGTTGCCAGAGATGTTTTCTCTACTCAGAACCCTCGGTGTGATATCTTTCAGAGCAACTCTGTTTTGGTTTTTGTCTTTAAATGAAGGAAAACATACTTCAACATTTAAAAAAAAAAAAATGGGGGTGTGGGGGCACCGGGGTGGCTCAGTGGGTTGGCTCAGTAGGTTAACAGTCTGCCTTCAGATCAGGTCATGATCTCAGGGTCCTGGGATCAAGGCCCACATCATGCTCTCTGCTCAGCAGGGAGCCTGCTCCCCCTCTCTCTGCCCACTGCTCCCCCTGCTTGTGTTCTCTTTCTCTGTCAAATAAATAAATAAAATCTTTGGGGAAAAAGAAGAAGAAAATACAGGGGTTTCAGAATTTATGACTGGGTTACTGATGGCTCCAGCCCAGTTGTACATCTGAACAAATTACCTCCATATGCTAGCATAGCCCTGGTTTTTTTCATTTCTTACATCTGCAGGGGGGGAAAAAAAGCTCAGAATATGTTAGTAAACAAGCATACCATTTGATTTTAAGCCTTATGTGATCACTTTGATCCAAGAGAACTCTTCCACACAGAAATAGCATTTTTTACTGACTTCCCTCCAACATGTCTCAATTTTAAAATTTTTATTTTGTTCACCGCTAAGAATTGCTGTTATACATTGAAATACACAGCTCATTATTTCTGTTATAAATTCTACAAAGGGCATTATTTTAGGAAGGTCATAAAGAGGGAGAAATCAAAGTGGAGACTCAGATCAGGGATAGGACCACAAAGACAACATTCAGTTTGTTTTGTTTTTGCCACAATACACAACCCTAGATCTTGAGCTTCATCTGATCTCTAAGCAGATATTTGGCTTCCTAATTTGTTCCTATATCTATTTGTTCCTATATCTCCTCAATTTCCATTCTGTTATAATCCACACTGAAAAGTGTGGAACCTGCTGTCAGGACCATGATTACAACCTTGGGACATCATAACCACAGGAAACATGATGGCCTATTCCTTCTGTGTGAAAGGTTATCACTGTCAAAACTATACTTTTATATTCTTCACTGGGTTCTCAGACACTCCCAAGTTCAAACAAAGAACTTTAACTTCAAGTTTCAAGCCCCTTGAATTGGTGCGATGCATTCCTCCCAAAACAGACCATTTTTTCCCTTTCCCACTAGAGTAGCTGGGTCCAACTGTTCTTTCTGTCTGGTATCATTCTACTTGTATCATTCTACTTGTCTAGAAATAGGCAGGAGGAGTGCTTAGATGTAGGCCTCCTTACACCCAGACAGTCTCTATCATAATTAAGTCAGCTGCCACTGTTCACCATGAGTGCTCTCTGCTTACATTGACCAACGGGACTGTTTTCTTAGAACTGTCATAGCTCTACCTTTTCAGTGAGCCTAGGATTGTGGGGGAGGGGGGTGGGGATGGGCAGGACAGTGTGGAGTCTGGTTGTGGTCAAAGAGAGAATGACCAATATCAAAAGAAAGGTAACTAGGGGCGCCTGGGTGGCTCAGTCGGTTAAGCATCTGACTCTTGATTTCAGCTCAGGTCATGATCTCAGCGTCCTGGGATTGGGCTCTGTGTCGGGCTCCCTGCTGAGCATGGAGCTGCTTGACTCTATCTCTCCCTCTCCTTTGTCCCCCCTGCCCTGCCCTGAATCTCTCTAAACAAATAAAAGAAAAGTAACTAGATCCAGTTGGCTTAGCACTGAACTAAGGTGAGTTGTAATAACATCTCAAATGAATAGAAGTACACAAAGCACTGTTAAACTTTGGTTTAATTCATTTAATTCTAGAAACAACCTTGAGAGGTAGTTCCTGTTTTTATCTCCAATTTAACAATGAGGAAATGGAAGCTCAGAGTGGGGCAGTTGCCTGCTCAGGTTGCCCTGTTGGTAAGGTATAGATGTGGGAATCAGATCCAGTGTTCTTTGTTTTTTCTACAAGACACCTGCAGTGACGATTGGTTCCAGGTGTTTTGAGGGGTGACACAGTAAAAAACAACAACAACAACAACAACAACAAAAAACCCCTTTATTCCTTTTTCCACTCCCTTCCTTCAGGACATGTCCTCTTTTGCTGAATGTAAGGCTTTCCTTCCCTTAGTGAAATATTTCACATTTTAAAGACTTTTTCAAGCTTTTGGAACCAACACATCCCAAGAGTTGAGCATTTGTCTATCCCATATTCATTTGCAGGTAGAATTTAGCTTAAGAGAGTCTTGTTGCCCATGAGGAAGATAAATGAGGGGTAGCAACCACAAACCCTGAAAAGCACTACTGAATATGCCATTTTAGGAGTCCTTATAGTATATTTCAATGAGAAATAATTACAGAAAAAGAAATGTACAAGGGGATATTTGGAACCTCATATCTTTTATTTTCAGTTCCCAGAACTACAGAACACCATCTTCATGCTTGGCCTCAGTGGAGCTCTTAAGAGGAGGGAAGGGGGCAAAAAAAACTTTGGATAGGATTCTCAAGGATGATCTAGTTCAATCCATTCTTGTAAAATAGGTGAGAGAATGTGGTGTAATGGTTAAACCACAGGCTATCTACAATCAGATCCAAGTTTAAGTCCAGTCTCTAGCACTTCGGAGCTTCATGGTCTTGAACAAATTATTTAACTTCTGGGTTTCTTCACCTATAAAACATGGATCATAATAGTAACTATCTCATAGGATGCTTTGAGTATTAAATATTATGTGTATATGTGTATGTATATTTATATATATGATGAAATAAAGTCGTCCTAGTTGAGCTTGAATAGAGATAGGGGCCAAGGATCACCCAGGATCAATACCTGACATATGTGACTGGTACAAAGGAGAAGACCTGGGGGAAACGATGAATTTAGGAAACATTGGAAGGTATAAAGCAGAGAAAATGAGTTTTTTGTTTTTTGTTTTTGCTTCAGCATTGCTGAGGGTATTATTCCAATCTGCTGTTTATTTATAGAATCCTGAATAATGAAGAAACTTGACAGGACATTTAAATCCAACCTTTCTCAAGATAGGACCACACCCAGCCCAGCCCAGAAGCCTGAGGACAGTTGAACAACTGGTTATTTTGTTGCAACTCTGAGGTCAGAAAGAGCCCTTTAAGTTAGGAAATATAATAATTATTCACTTAAACAACATTCCTGAATACCTACTATGTGTGTAGTGTTGAGGGAACAATGTGTAGGGGGAGAAAGGGTCAGTCACAGTTCCAACACTCAAGAAACTCACATACAGGTTGCTGAGATAGACATAGAAACAGATATTTACAACGCAACAAGGAAGTACTATAACACAGGTATGTACACAAAAGAGAACAAGTAATAATGGATGATAAGCTAGGGAAGGATTCACTGAGAAGGTGAGATTTGAGTTAATCTTAGAGGATGGAGAAAAGTTCAACTAGAGTTCAGAAGCAGGTAGGCAGAAAGGGACCGTGATGCACAGAACAAAGCCAAAAACAGCACACTTGTGGATCTCCAAGTATTTCAGAAGGGTTAGAGGTCAGAGTGGAAGATGGGGGTAGGGAACTGTAGGCGGTAAAGCCAAAGAGCTAGACAGGAGGCAAATCATAAAAATTTCTTTTTTCTTTTGAAGCATGCCAAAAGGGTTAGACATGATCCTGAAGATACCAAAGAGTTTCAAATGCAGGGGGTACATAATCAAATTTGTGTCTTAGATCAGTCACTCTGGTTACAGTGTGGAGAATGGATTGTAAACAGTGAAAGACAGAGCCAGGGAAACCAGTTAGGAAGATGTTGCAATAATGTGGGTGTGAGATGATGGCGATCTGGATTGAGGTACTAGCCGTGGACGCGTAGAGCAGCATAAAGCACCACCCAGGTGCAAAGGCTTCTTATCTTATCGCAAGGGCAGAAAGGGGGTAGAGAAGTAGTCTCAGGAAGTGCACCAGTAAACTCTCAAAGCCCTCACTGTAGGTGTGAGTGCAAATCACGTTTGTTTTGTCTTAACTTCCCCTGAGTAGCCAGAACAAGCGTCAGCCATTTTGGTTTATCCAACATGATTAATAGTGTATTTCTTCCCTGAAGTACACACACCCCAGGTCACAGAACTCAAAAGCAAAATAAGACAGGATTAAGGCAGCAGGGGTTGTCACTCTTGACATAATGCAAGCCATTGTGTTGGGTTCCTCACCAACATGGCTTAAACTAGAGGTGCCGAGACTCTCATAGTCTTCCCTTGGGAATCTCCTTTCACTCCCCTACTGTTGCCATCGAGAGAAAAGGAGGTTAAGGCAAACCAAAGCTCCAGTATTTCCAGAGTGCCTCCTGGGTACCCCACCCTACATCAGTGCAGGCAGAAGTTAAGGGGCTGATGAGGGTGTGGGTGGAGGGTACAGGAGCCTAAAACAGACTCCTCACCCTCAGGAAGCTCACACTCTAGCTGGGAAGGCATACCTGAGATACAACCAAGTACCCCTATAACAACAGAATGAAAAACTAGATGTCAACAGGAAGTGTCCCAGTAACCTCCGGGAAGACTGAGCTCAGAGTGGGCTGACAAATTCAAGGAAAACTTTGGGGATGGGGGAGAGATCATTCTTTCCAATACTTCTTGCTACCCCTGGGCTGAGTGGTTCTCTAGCTGTGGACAGCACACTGGGCTTGCACTCCAAAGAGCTTAGTTCAAGATTTAGCTCTGCCACTTACTACCAGTGTAAACATTCATCACAAGCTTTCCGAATCTCAATTTCCTTATACATGTACGAAAGGCAAAAAATTATCTATCCCATTCAGTCTGCAGGATTGTTATAAAAGTTATATGAGCTAATACACATGAAGGCAATTTACAGAGTGTAAACACTAGGGAAATATACATCCTATTGTGGTTCATGGAAAAAGCAAATGCTCCGTTCTGCCATTTACTACCTGTGCAACCTTCAGGTAGCCACAGCTTTCCCCTGACATTCTCTCTAGGGCTGTAAAGATGAAAAAGCTTACCAAAACCCATCCATCCACTCATCTATAAATGTTTATTGATCTTTTACTCTCTACAAGGCACTGAGCTAAAAGCTCAGTATGAACAGATTGCCCCATTTTCAAGGAACTGCCAATCTAGTTGGAGATACAGGCTGGGAAACATATAAACATAATAAAATAATACTCGTTTTTATGAGGGTATATACACACAGAATGCAGCAAAGCTTGGAAAAGTAAGCCCTAACAATAACTAAAGGGAGTGAGAGAAAGAATCACAATGTGTAAGTTCTCACCAAGGCTTCTCAAAAGAGAAAGGATTTGGGGTGCCTGGGTGGCTCATTGCGTTAAGCCTCTGCCTTCAGCTCAGGTCATGATCTCAGGGTCATGGGATCGAGCCCCGCATCCGGCTCTCTGCTCGGTGGGGAGCCTGCTTCTCCTTCTCTCTGCCTGCCTCTCTGCCTACTTGTGATCTCTCTGTCAAATAAATAAATAAAATCTTTAGAAAGAGAGAGAGAGAGAGAATGAGAGAGAAAGGATTTGCCCAGAGGCCAAGAGGTGGGGAAGGAGAGCTCACCCAGCTGCAGTGTATAGGATAAGAAGAGCCTGGGCCAAAGATGAAATTCCAAAATTCAAGAGATAGACAGAAGTAAAAGAGACCCTAAAGTAGACTGAGAAAAAGGTAGAACACAAAGAAGAGCAGTATCATGACATCCCAGGAAGGGGGAATGGTCAAGAGTCAAGGAAGATGAAATTGTTACACTGTACACTTGAAGCTAAAATAACACTATGTGTTGATTATACTTGAATTAATCAATTAATTAATTATTAATTTTTTGAAGAGTCAAAAAAAGTGAGACTTGAAAAATATCCTCTGAATTTTGCAGCAAGGGGGTCATTTGTGACCTTGACAAAATCTTGTTAGTGAAATGGTTGTTCTGGGTTCCATGTTGAAAAGGGTTAGAAAGTTAGTGGGGACTGAGGAAGTGGGAGTTGCAGGTGGAGTATACTGTTTTTCTACAAATTTTGTCCATAAAAATAGCTAAAGATAGGCAGTCACACATAGGGATGTAGGATTCAGAGAAGTATTGGCTTATTGTTTTGGGTTTTAGAGGTCACAGAGACTTATACATAATATCTTAAAGGCAAATATCAAAGGAAGAGAGGGCCATTGAGAATATAGGGGAAATAAAAGATACTTGATAGATTGAGTTCACAGGAGGCAAGGGTATAAATAAGAAAGCAGGAAGAACGGGGGCACCTGGGTGGCTCAGTGGGTTAAGCATCTGCCTTGGGCTCTGGTCATGATCCTAGGATCCTGGGATCAAGACCCACACAGGGCTCTCTGCTCAGTGGGGAGTCTGCATCTTCCTCTCCCCCTGCCCCACCCCTGCCTCTGCCCCTGCCCATGCTTGCGCTCACTCTTTCTGTCAAATGAATCAATAAAACCTTTAAAAAAGAAGAATGCAGGAAGAAAGATTTATTTTTGACAGAACAGATATCTCTTCACCTGACATCAGCTGGAGGCAGGTGAAGTTGAGGGCAGACTTAATTGTTTTTGCCGCCCCCGCCAATGCACGTGTTGCTCTGTCTGTTCCAGATGCTCTTTTCCGCTTATCATGAGGCTAGATCCTTACTCACCTCTCAGACTTATACTCAACTGTCACTTCCGCAAGGAAGCCTTCTACTCAGCAGATACAAGACTTGATCCCCCTGTTGTATGGTTGCATAGCACTCTTTCCTTCTCCCTCCTGGCACTTTTGACAGTTCAAAAAATGCATTCATTAATGTGACCATTTGAACATCTGTTTCACCAACCAGACTGGTGCTTCCATGAGGAAAGAAGTCAAGTCTTTTTTTTTTTTTTTTGCTCACTTTATTATCTCCAGTATGTAGTACATGGTGCTGAGCATAGAGTAGGTATTTAATGAATACATATTAAGACATCTTAAATATATACATTTAATTAACTAGGTGCTGACAAAATAGGAAATCCCTATTTTGTTTCCTATAAAGGAACGTCAGTCTAGCAGAGAAGATATGCCCCATCTCCAAGTGATTCCAAGACAGAGATAGCTAGCACTTGGTTCAAATAACACTTCCTCCATGAAATGGAACACTCAGCTTCCCCAGAATCAATCGCAACTTCCTCTTACCTTTCTTTGCACTTTTCTCGTACTGATATTCTAGTACAATCTTCAGTTTGCAATCTATTAGCTTAGTTCCCCAATTGTCCTGTCCATTCTGTGCATTTCTCTTCTGTTAAAATCAATGCAGAGTCCGTGTCAGGTGCCTTCACTGAGAATCCTAATACATGCGATCATTTTCATTGAAATGTGGAACCATTTGACTCAGTTATTTCACAACTAGGTTTTCTCTGTTTTTTTTTTTATTTTTAATTAAATGCACTTTGGGGACACATTTGATATAAATTTGTTTAAGATTTTGGTATTTATTTACCTATTTATTTGAGAGAGAGAGCAGGAGGAGGGGCAAACAGGGAGCAAAGAGGAAAGAATTCCAAGTAGATTCTGTGCTCAGTGTGGGGCTCGATCTCATGACCCTGAGATCAAGACCTGAGCAGAAACCAAGAGTTGGAGCCACCCAGGCACCCTGAAAAAATAAATAAATAAATAAATAAATAAAGTAAAAAATAAAAAATGTGTTTTTCTGGCCCTTACCTTTGCTGATCCAATGGTATACTCAATTTTCTCTGGATATTTAGGCATTTCACCAGCTCACTTTTCTTCAACAACAGGCTGGCTGGCTGACATACGTACAATGGCTTAAGGTTATGCTGGTGTCATGACAGAGTTGATTATTTCTTTTCTCTTTTCTTTAAAATAAAGATACCACTTGACCCCAAAGCACAAAAGCAGCTAGTCTTTCCTGTGTGGGGTTTCTTTTGCTGGTTCAAATGAGTTACAACTTCCCATAATGGCACAAATTCTAGCATATTTTGAGGCAATTAGAAAAAGCAACAAAGAAGCATCTAGGAATCCTGAAAGGTCTCTCCAAAGCCTTAGGATCCAAAAAAGGCATTTATCATGCTTCTGGGAAATATTTTAGGGTATTTTGGGAAGTACTGGGCTAGAAATGGGGAATTTGCAACCCCTGCTTGGGGAGCTTAAGTATAACATGGTATTCAGCACCTCCTGTCTTTGGCAAAACCATGACAGAACTTTGTCATTGCCAACAATTTCCTTAGAGTCTTCAAGTCAACTTTTGTGGGTGTCATAATGCTATTTAGTAGGATACGGTCCGGTCTGGTGTGTAAAATACAATCAGTGGCGCCTAGGAGGTAGTATCTGTACTTTCACCCAAATTGCCAGAAAATGGTATAGAACATGATAATTGATTAGAGGTGATAACTTAGAGCTGATAAAGTCAGGAACGTCTAATTTCATCTAAATTATGTAAAAAAAAAAAAAAAAAGCTCCTCCCCTTACATTCTGCTTTTTGAACCTGATGAAGAAAGAGCATGGGCTTTGAAGTCAGACACACATGGGATCAAATTCTAGTTCCACCACTTAGAGCCACCTTCAGGTCTCCTTAATCCTTAGCTTCTTTATCAGCCAAATGGGAATCGTGCCACCTTCCTCCTGGGATTTTTTTGTAAGGATTAAGTAAAATAACATATGAAAAGTCCCTGGAACACTGTGTCTGGCTCATAAGACACACTCTTGAAATATTACTGTTCTTTTCATTTCTTTTAAATAACAGAGATGTCATTTAAAGCTTTATTTTCCATCTACTTTTATACCAAAATGAATTTTATCTTGGGAGCAGCTGATTTTGTTCTTTTGCTAGGAAATGAATGCTCTCTTGGAAAATGGGCTCACATTTCATAGGGCAGAATCTAATGCATATGAGATTGCATTCTTGAAAATCATCAGATGAAAACTTCTATCTCTTAGAAGAGCAAACAGACCATAGACAAGACCCAGATTTGGGACATATAGAAATACAAGCTACTTCTGTTGTTTTGTCAGTATGTTATCAGAAAATAGCACAGAAAAATACTTGAGGAGTCTAGCAACACGGCCCAGAGAGTTATATGGTAAAAGGGATCTCCTTGTATTTAAGAGACAAAACCCAAAGCAAAGAGAGAGAGAGACCAACCAAGAAACAGATTCTTAACTCTAGAGAACATACTGATGGTTATAGGAGGGGAAATGGGGGTACTAGCCCAGTACTTCCCAAAATACCTAATGGGAATTAAGGAGGGCACTTGTCCTGATGAGCACAGGGTGATGTTTGGAAGTTGTTGAATCACTGTATCGTACACATGAAACTAACAGAACACTGTATGTTAACTAACTGGAATTAAAATTTTTTTAAAATTTGGGATTATTTACATTAAAGAATCAACTATCAAGTTTGGTGGGGGGAAGGATCTCCTCACGCTTGAGTGATCCTCTGGGAAAGAACAGAGGACTGAACACCAAATGAGGTTTGGGAGAAATTGGCTAATGCTTTATAAAATGGAGATGTAATATTTTTCTTACAATTTTCTAAGCATTATTCTTTGCAAAGAATAGTAAAATCATCTGATGGTATTTGGGTGTCGGTTTCTAATATACTCTCAATATTTTACATTTCAAATTCTGAAGCTGGTTGAAAATAAATATGATCACAATCTGAAATTTTCTATATGGACTTTTCTTGCTGCTCACCTTGATTTAGTTTACAGTTTTAGAAATGTGTATTTTTTTAAAGATTTTATTTATTTATTTGAGAAAGAGACAGTGAGAGAGCATGAAAGGGGAGAAGGTCAGAGGGAGAAGCAGACTCCCCGTGGAGCTGGGAACCCAATGTGGGACTCGATCCCTGGACTCTAGGACCATGACCTGAGCTGAAGGCAGTTGCTTAACCAACCTAACCCAGGAGCCCAGAAACATGTATTTTTTTAAATAGGAAGATAGTGCCATGGCTGACTTTTTTAGTCTTTTATTATGCCTTGTGCTTTTATTTACATTTTCTTTCTTTTTTTAGTAATTAAGAAGAAAAAGGAGATGAGATATTTATTGGGAAAAGTTATATTAAGAATACTTTACCAATTCTGATATCCCCTTTCTACAAGGTGATCTTAGTCTACGAGGGAACCTTTTCAGAATCCTTTACTTATGCTGCCAGTGGGGAGATGAGAGAGCACACTTGACTGGTAAATTTAGAAGAATAACTGGGCATAATTGACTTGATTTCCCCTATTTCTCCTCTGGAAGGTAAGCCTTCCTACGGATAGTATAAGTTCTCTACACTGCACATGGAACTTGAACTCACAACCCCGAGATCAAGAGTTGCATGCTCCAACGACTGAGCCAGCCAGGCGCCCCATCCAGTCCTGTCTGAGACTGAACAAATATATTAGCCTAATTCTGGAGATCAGCGAGCAGATCCACTTGGACAGCAGCCCTAAAGACAAATGTTCACATTGGACCTTTTCTATAATAAAGGTGATATCTGGGTGCCTGTATTATAGTCTCTGTTTTGTTTCACAAAAAATTTCTATAACCTGGCATAGGAAAGAGTTGGAATTTATTGGATGTCTTTTCTCCCTTTCCCTGGAAAGCACATCATGTAAGAAGAAGGATTTTTCTAAATATTAACAAATAATGCTAACCAAAAGTCCTATAGGTCTGAAGTAGCATGTTACATTTTTAATATCTGCTCTTTTAGCATGTGTTGCAATAGCATATCTCCTAATTATCTCCACATTTGTTGGCAGAAAATTGGGATTTGAAACTTGAAATTTCCTCACAATGACTAATGTTAACCCTTTACTTAGTGAATTATGGGAAGAAAGCCAAATCACTGAAATAGCTGAGGAAAGGTTAGTATACAAGAAAAATTAATGTTCACAATTTGGAAAGAGTCTGGGATAGCATATGATATCTGGCATCCAAAATCAATTCTCCATTTCATGATTAAAGGAACATTTTTGAACCATAACCAAACACAAATGCAGTGTTAAATAGAATTCAGATGGTCACCTTTCAACCTTGAAGAAAGTGAAAAAGGCAGTGTTACAATTTTTTGAATTACTGGGGAAATAAAGACAATCAACAAGATGGAGATGCTTAAAAATGTTTTGTGATTTCTTTAGCATTGGGCATTGAACTAGTTAACAGCCACCATTCAGTATTTTACAAAGGCCAAAGACCAAGTTCCTAGAGCTCCATATTCTGGTATTGCCATGAGAGGTATACTTGATTTTGTTTCTTGGACTGTATACTGTGGATAGGACCTAAGAGAGGTGACTAGAAAATACAATGCCTGTCTCTAATAAGCATGGAAGAACGAAAATGATCAGATTAATATTGTCTCCTTAAAGTAGCACTTCGTGTATTTTTTTCACTGATGCTGTTGTTCAACAAAGGCTACTCGGACTCCTCTTTGCACTTGATGAACAACCACGGCCAAGTACACAAATCTTGAGTACACAAATCAATTAATTTTATGTATGTGTACATCCATGTAACCAGAACCAGCTCAGGAATCTCCTCTGTGCTCATGACCAGTCATTACTCTCTCCAGAAAGAAACCATTTTTCTAAGTAGCATAAACACAGACTAGTTTTGACAAGTTTTGAACTTTATATAAATGGAAGCATATATTATGTATTCCTGGGTACTCAGGCTTGTTTCGCTCAGCATTGTGTGTGTGTGTGTGTGTGTGTGTTTATCATAACAATTGATTTATTTTATTCCTGTCTCACATCGTGTTTTATCTTTATTTTACAAATCAGCTCCCCCTTCCCTGCCCCTTTCCTTATCTTTTGATGATTTGAGCAGTTCATTCACCACCCGTCCCCCTTGCTGATTTGGAAACTACAGTATTCCCCACCGCTACTGGTAGTTAGCTTCCTTTTTCTGTCACTTTCTCTACTGTTATGGGAAAATGAGTTTCCAGCTATTTTTCCTTCAGTAAGTTTCTCTTGGCTTATGGTTTTCCCCCTCCATCTCAATGAGACTCAGAATGCTTTTAGGTTTTACCTCTAAGTATCCAGCTGCTAGATTCTGCTAAGATAGTTTTGCATTTTCAATTTCAGAGTGTTGTAGGTTTTGTTTCCCTTCAAGTATTTCTCTCCCACTATAAGAGTCTTTGTCCTCGTGGTCAGCTTCCCCCACCCACAAGGCACACATGCTCAGCATTGTTCTTAAAGCAATCCACATTATTTGTTTATTGTGTATGTTTATTGTTATATAATATTGCATTGTATGAATATTCCACAGTTTCTGTATGCATTGTACTCCTGAAGGATGTTTGGATTGTTTCTAATATGGAACTATTATGAACAACACCACTATGCATATTATTGTACACATTTTCTTATGGGCATAGCATTTCTTATATCCAAAAGTGGTATTGTCAAGTCATATAAAAGTATTTAGCTTGCAAAAAAAACAAAACAAAACAAAACAAAACTACCAACCCAGAAGCACTAAAGCTGGGTCTTTTTTTAAAGATTTTATTTATTTATTTGAGAGAGAGGGAGATCACAGTAGGCAGAGAGGCAGGCATAGAGAGAAGGGGAAGTAGGCTCCCTGCTGAGCAGAGAGCCTGATGCAGGGCTCCACCCCAGGACCCTGAGATCATGACCTGAGCTGAGGGCAGAGGCTTAACCCACTGAACCACCCAGGCACCTCTAAAGCAGGGTCTTGAGCAGATATTTGTATACCCATATTCATAGCAACATTATTTATAAGAGCTGACGGATGGAAGCAACTGCAATGTTCATTGACAGATGAGTGGATAAACCAAATATTATATATACACACAATGGCGTATTAGACATCCTTAAAAAGAAATTCTGACATGAAACAACATGCATGGACCTTAAAAATATTATGATAAATGAAATAAGCCAATCACAAAAGACAATACTGTATTGTCCCACTTCTATGAAGTAACTAGAGTACTCAACTTCATAGAGACAGAACATAGAATGTTAATTGCCAGGGGCTGGCAAGAGGGAGGTATAGAAAGTTGTTGTTTAAGGGTACGGAATTTCAGTTTTGTCAGATGGAAAGAGTTCTGGGATGGATGGTGGAGACAGGTGAGACAGGTGCACAGCAACATGAATGTGTTTAATATCACTGAAGCGTGCATCTAAACATGATTAAAATTTTTGTGAAGATTTTATTTATTTGAGAGAGAGAGAGAGCATGAGCATAGGGAGGTTAAGGAGGAAGGGCAGAGGGAAAGGGAGAAACAGACCGCCCCCATAAACAGAGAGCCCAAGGTAGGGCTCAATCCCAGGACCCCTGGATCATGACCTGAGCCAAAGACAGACGCCTAACCAACTGGACCACCCAGGCACCCCTAAAATTTTTTTAGATGCTATCAAATTCCTTTCAGATGTAATTGTAGTTTATACTTCCATCTGCAAAATAGGAGAGTTCTAATTGTTCCATGTTCTCACCAAGAGTTGGTATTATTCATCCATTTAATTTTAACTATGATAGAAAGTGTGTACTAGTATTTCCTTATGGTTTTATTTTGCATTTTACTACTGAATAATGATGGTGAGCATCCCTGAATATTATTTATCGGTTATCCAGATACTTTCTTTTGTCAAGTGACTGTTCGGCTCTTTTGCCCAAGTATTTTTGCTGGTTTGTCTTTTTCTTTTTTTTAATTTTGATTTGTAGGAGCTCTTTCTATATTCTAGACATATACTGTTTGTCAGATTAGTGTGTTACAAATATCTACTCCATACTGTAGCTTGGCTTTTCACTCACATAAAGCATATTCTTTTGCGTTTCCTAAACAGGAAAATTTTCATATAATACAAGGTGAGGGGATTTGATCACCAGAAAAAAAAATTTCATCTTTAAAGCTGAGATAATGACAATGATGATGATAAGGATATAACACCTCCCCAAGTCTAATCACGCTAATATAAGGACTGTCTGCAAGGTCAGCACAGAGATAAGGAAGGAAGTTATTACAAGTAGTAGACTCAGAAATTGCCTTAGCAGGAGCTAATCTTTCATGTGTAACTGGTTTATATATCTTGGCTTCCTCCTTGGAGCTGAGAGGGACCTTAAAGGGGCATAACTGTGTCAAACAGTAATAAATTTGATGAAGAGTAGCAACCTAGCCATGTGTAACCATTTGGAATTAAAACTATTCAAGGTCATGAAATAACTTCTATGTGGGGTATATGGGCCTGCATATGCCAAAGGAAAAGGGAGAAGTAGAAACTGTCCCTTAAGACAATCCAAAAGGACAAGTTCTAGAAACGATTTGGATCAATGGCAGACCACTGAACTATGTATATGGTTTCCCAAAAGGATAACATTCATTTGGATGTATGTCTCATTACATTTTGGTCATAAGTACCGTTGGGTAGATATCCACTGGGACCCTTGGACATGGGTGAATGAACAGTCACTGCCTTTGTGAGGAGCATTACCTCACCTCTTACCCACCCCACCCACTCAAAAGATATTGCAATATGTCAAACCAGAAATGGAGTCAAACGACATCCTGATCCTAAAATGAACTTGGGCATAGCCCTAGCTTCCGAAATGTCACAGTTATTGACTGTTCAAGCTTCCAAGAGCCACCATGGAAGTTCATAGGTTGATCTAAGTTTAGACTTGAGTTAATACACAGAACTATCTTCCCTGTTTCTTTTTCTTCTTCTTCTCCTTCTCCTCCTCCTCCTCCTCCTCCCCCTCCTTCTTCTTCTTCACTTTCATTCATTTAGTAAGGGAATTCATCAAATAAAATAGACTGTAATTGTTGTGTATTGTATAGAGAAATGGGCCTGTTCAGGCCAAATGCAAAAACAAGTCTCTGGGAAAAGCCAAGGAGCCCTTGTGAGCAAGACAAAGCCTATACAAGTATTCTTATTATGTGCAAATATAAACATAGTTTTGAGCACTTGTTTTCCAGCTCCTGGGATAAGTTCTTCATATTAATTATCTCATACTACCCTTACAACATGATGAGTCAGACACTGTGATCATTTCCAATTTGTAGTTGAAAGAACTGAAATATATGGAGGTTAAGTAACTTACCTGAGTAAGTAACATGGATAGCATATGCTAGAAACAGAACTTAAACCTGATCTGTCTGACCTCAGAACTACAATACTCCATTGCTTCCACCACGAGAACCTACCCAACAGGAATCCTCTAAGGGGCTTGAATGCCGACTAGTTTTTTCAGTCGAATGTGCTAGTCCCATGTATACTGGCCAGAGTTTTTCTGTATTGGCCACTCAATCCACTCTAGTTAGTTTTTTTTTTATTAAATTGATTTATTTATTTTCAGAAAAACAGTATTCATTATTTTTTTCACCACACCCAGTGCTCCATGCAATCCGTGCCCTCTATAATACCCACCACCTGGTACCCCAACCTCCCACCCCCCTGCCACTTCAATCCTCTCAGATTGTTTTTCAGCTAGTTTTAAGGAGAAAGAGATTTCGTAAGATAGTTCGGGTGCCCCCATAGAGTCTCTGGGAGTGCCAGGAACCAAGCTTGGATGCCAAACAGCCGGGAGCAATGATTTAGTGATGAGAAAGCCCAACCATGCCTCAGGGTGGTTACAGCGGAAGGACTACTGCTGCAGTCTCCTGTTTTGCTTGAGCCTGAGCCACAAACTCTGCCACTGCTGTTTCAGAAAGAACCAGATGCTTCCGATCTCTGCTTGACACAACATCTGTCTCCTCAAACGCAATTTCTGCCCAACCAGGTCGTATGCCAGCCCTCTAGCTGCAAGGCGATCTGAAAAATGGAATTTTAGCTTCTCAGGCACCAAGTACAGAAAGACAAGCTCACCGGGAGATAATACACATGTTGAGTGACTTAACCTAGGATATCACTGATGTGTGTAACGGAGAGTTTCACTTTGGCTTTCTTCCGGACAGTAACCTTTTCGTACGTGATCGGTTAATGACTACATGGGTATTTCGGGTCAGGAAGATTGACCGATAATTTTAAACAGAAATGCTGACCTTCCTTAAATAAATCCACATCGAGGAACTGAACTGCCTAAACACAAACCCAGACCAACGAGTTATATTCTGAATCCCTATCTCTCTATCTCCAGATCTATATCTAGGTATATACTACTTCTACCCAGTAGCCAGGGAAAAATAAAAAAGAAAGAAAGAAAAAGCAAGAAAACCGGAAGCTATCCCCAATTTATTGCTCCTTTCTGCCTTCATCTTAGCTAATCAGATTCCAGGACCTGTAATCTCTACCTCCTAAATCTTTCTCAAAATATCTCTCCTTTCCATCATTGCCGTTTCTGCATCGGAGTTCATGTGAAAATTACACCATCTCTCACGACATCGTCTGCTCCCCTGTGGCTGCAGTGCTCTTTATTCTGTAGTCCGACATGAAAACTCACCCTTCAAAGCCCAATTTAGGAGTTATCTTCCTTTACACCTTCCCTAAGTGATCAGATCCCCAAGTTCTCCAGTCATACTTTCCATATAACATCAATAACATTCTTTTTTGTTGGTGCTGTTCCTGAGTCCATCTCTCTCAACTAGACACCAGGTTATGGGTGGGCGAAAATCTTCTTCTTATTCTTGTCTCTATCTATGGCACCTAGACTTCCACCATATACATAACAGACGGGAACTGTCTACTGCATTGATCAAAGTCCAGACAGGGGATACAAGCTTACCCATACTCTGATTTTGATTTCCCATTCACAGCAGGGTTGTATTACTAGCCCATTTTCACGGCTGTCATTATTAGATTCAACCCATTTATTGTACTATTTTTAAATGTGGTAAAATGCACACAACCTAAAATTTACCACCTCTACCACTGGTAAGTATACAATTTGGTAGTTGCTAAGTATATCCATGTTCTCATGCAACCGACCTTCAGAAGTTTTCATCTTGCAAAACTGAAACTCTATGCTCATTAAAAAACAATTTCCCATTCCTCCCTCCCTGCAGCCCCTGGCCACCACCGTTCTATTTTCTGTTTCTGTGAATGTGACCACTCCAGATACCTCATACAGGTGGAACCATTGAGAATTCATCTTTTTGTGACTCCACTGCTTTGTTTTAAACTCTTAAATGTGGGGTGCTTGGGTGGCTCAGTCGGTTAAGCATCTGCCATTGGCTCAGGTCATGATCCCGGGTCCTGGGATGGAGTCCTGCATGGGGCTCACACACACACACACACACACACACACACACACACTTTCTTTCTCTTTCAAATAAATAAACAAAATCGTTTTTAAAAATTAAAAGAAAAAACTTCTAAAATGTTACATGACTGATTGGCATCAGAGCAGGAAAACTTTGAAGCGGAAGTGTTCTTATTTTAATAATTTCTTCATTCACAAAGGGGTTCATCCTATGAGGACATCTCCAAATGTATTAGAATTCTCTGTTTCCTATATTTGAGGAGATAATGTGCATTTCCTTTGTACGTTTTCAGATCCCTTGGAGAAAAGACGAGATAGCCGTTGGCATTGCCTAGAAGAAGAAATTCCAGTTGAGGGCTGTAAGCTTTTCAGTGTTTGCTCTACAGTAAGAAAACACAAACAAGTGTCAGAAAAGACAGTAAGCAAATTAAAGAAATACCGGAAACACAACGGCAACTGATCTAGGGAGAATGGTATCTGTTTCATTCACTCTTGACAAATGATTGAGTTAACTAAAAGTTAAACATAGGATTTGCCTAAAGTTGTCCTAAGGGAAAAGAATTAACAAAGGGAAATTTTTGATGTTGAAATTTTCAGAATTTAATGCCGTGAATGACTAGCTGTATATACTATCAAACCATCGAAATTAACATGACAAATTCCAGCCATCTCCCAATTGTTGTCTATTTTTTTTTGTATTGTTTAAGTTTCATCTTGGTCACAATAAAATCCAAAGTCCTTATAATGGTCTGCAAGGCTCTATGTGAACTGGCTTCTATTAGTGAAAATCTTAATTCTCTGTTCAGCCTTCAACAGCCATAGTGAATTACACACTGTTTCTTACACACTCGAAGCAGACCTCAGGGCCTGTCCCTCTATCTGGAAAGCTTAACCCCAAGACATTCTCTTGGCTTTGCCTTTTTACTTCATTTTGGTCTCTACTCAGTGTCCCTTCCTCAAAGAGGCTTCCCTTGGTCATCTTTTATAAAATAGTATTGCACCTCCGTCATTTCTATCTCCTTACTTGGTTCTTTTTTCTTTTGTTCTTCAGAGAAGCTATCATTATCTGGTACTTTTCAATATTCTTTGTTGTCAACCCCTACTCAAATGAAAAACCTATGAGGTTCACTGATTTCATCTAATTTGCTTATGCTTGTATCTCTAGGATCTTGTGCAGTGCTTGACATAGAGTGGATATCAAATATATACTTTTTAAAATTACTTTTATTTTTGAACCGATATATACTTTTTTAAATTATTTCTTTTTGAACTGATATATATATGTGTGTGTATATATATATGTGTGTGTGTAATTTTGTATTTTTTTGTGTGTGTATATATATATATATATATATATATATATAGTAAGATTTTATTTTTAAGTAATCATCTCACACCCAATGTGGGGCTCAACTCACAACCCCAAGATCAAGAGTTGCTTGCTCTACCGACTGAGCCAGCCCAGCACCCCATTGTGCTGAGCCATACTTAAAAGTCTCATTTTCCAGGTCATTATGTGACAGGTGGAAGCACAGTCTCCACACTACAGGTGAATAAAAATTAGATTCTGTGCTCTAATTTGCTGTAAACACAAAATCTCTGTCGCCCCCTCCTTATCTGAATGCACGTCTTCTCCAAGTATGGTTTCCAAGCCAACAACATCAGCATCATTTGGGAACTACTAACAGGTTCCCAAATGAATCAGAAATTCTGGGGGCAAGGCCCAACAATCTGTATTTTAACGAGCTCTCTGGGTGATGTTTAAAGAACCGTCAGCCTGAGTCTTTTTCCACAAGTGAAATCTCTATGTGTACGCTAGAAAGGAGTCTTCCTAAAGGTAAAAATGAAGATGTGTACGTGAATAAAACCTAAGTCCATAAAAGGCAAGAATTGAAAGATAACTGTTGTTTTGTCTGGATTTTGTTTTGTTTGGTATTAGCAAAGATGCGGGGTTGTTTCCTTATTAGGTCTGGGTCAGTATAGCTTGATGTGGATGCCATTTAAGATGATCCTTCTATCTTCCTCCTCACAATGAACCTAAGTATCTACTATTAAGTCTGAAATTGAGTATTTCTCTTCATAAAACCCTCTTGATTCTAATTTATTTTTACTTTTTCAGAAACATTAAACACACCTCAAGGATCTATACCTATGTTCAGGATGATGACATGTGAGCTCAGTGGTCACCATTTCCAAAACTATATGTTGCCACGTGGTAGCCATTGAGCATTAAGGCCAAGATCTCACTGGACAAAACTGGGAACAGAAAGGACAGACATCTGGAATGGAGGTGGGTGGGCTATCGACAGTGGTGACCATTACATTAGGGAAAAGTGCCAACCATTCTTGAAGTCTCTCTTCGGTTATGACTTTTTCCCCAGCATTGTTAGTACATTTAAATCAAATAATATTTGCAAGAACTTAGAAAACTATAAAGTGATAAAACAGTAGCTAATCATTAATTGGATACCTTTGTTTGCTGGGCACTATGCAAAGCACTTTACATATATTGTTACAATCTCTCAGCAATCCTTCAAGGTAGGTATTGTTATCTTCATTTTATGAATGAGGTTAGGTAACCTGCCAAGGCCATATAATGAATAACTAGTACAGATGAAATATAAACCAAGATCCATCGTATTAAAAATCACATGCCGCTAACCACTACACTCATTGACTTGGTGTCACTTTCATCACATCCATAACTATATCTCCATGTATGTATTTAAATATCAAATGAGGCACATTCTTATTGTAGAAATTAAAGCACAAAAAAGAATTTAAAATGAAGCATGAAATTCCCCTGTGCTATTATCCAACGGCAATCCCAAATTTATTCATATTTGAAATGAGCAAATTCCTGTGTTTGCTTCAACAGGAATATTTTCCTACTGAAAGGTAAGGAGAAATGTTCTAAAAATATCTGTCAATTTTAATAGCTCCTGTATTAAAAAAGGAAAGCGATCTGTTTTAATTACAATAAATGGAATAGTTATTACATTTCTTAAAAATGATTTGGCAAAGTGCACTTCAATTTTTAAAGCAAATATTTACACCATTAAGATACGACCAACTCAACTTGTTACTTGCAAAAAAAAAAGCTTCAGTTAGTTGAGCTGTCAGTGTGGACACAGCCCAATATCTCTGTCTTCCCAGGCAGCTATGATTCCTCCTCTGTCAGCTCTGCCGTGTGATAAACTAGTCAGAAGCCTGGCAATCCGATTTACTTCATTCTCCAGCAGGACAGGTATATTTATTTAACAACTTCTTGATGGTAGCCCAAATGCATATATATTTTTTAGGCGCTGAAAAAAAAGGGCATTTGATTCTAGAACTGTCTTTCTAAAAATATTTTATTTATTTATTTGAGAGAGGGAGAGAGAGAGAGCATGAGTAGGGTGGGGCAGAGAGGGAGAAGCAGACTCTGTGCTGAGCAGGGAACTCCACTTGGGGCTCAATCCCAGGACTCTGGGATCATGACCTGAGCCACAGGCAGACACTTAACCAACTGAGCCACCAAGTGGCACCCCTCTACAATTGTCTTTAATGAATGCTGGCTTGATCTTAAGTCAAAGGACTCTCACTATCTCCAAGTACCACTCCATGCCCACTACACTGATGCTGC
Organism: Mustela putorius furo; assembly: GCF_011764305.1. Taxonomy (NCBI): domain Eukaryota; kingdom Metazoa; phylum Chordata; class Mammalia; order Carnivora; family Mustelidae; genus Mustela; species Mustela putorius. The sequence continues at coordinate 11,028,837 of NW_025422049.1, forward strand.
CCACTAAGACTCGCAATAACATAGCAGAGAATGAATTGGGAGAGACATTGTCTTCTTTCTTCTCTACTCTTTTGAGCAATTCCTGCTCAGTAAGTTCCAAGATGGGTCAGCGATATTTAGTTACTCTTCACTGTTTTTCTCTGCCAATTAGAAGAGAAGGATAGCACGCTGCCACCGTCAACACTTGACTACAGTAAATTAATGCCTCAGCCCACAACGATTGGGACCTGTGCCTTCACTCTTTCCACTCAGCTTTAGTGCCCAACTTCCCAAAAGTTGGCTCCAAGAAACAATGGGTTCTCACTGAGTCATCCTGTTGCATTGTTACTCCATGCTTCTCGATGATCCCATTTTGATCCTTCTTTGTCCAGAGGCAATAGAACTCTGACTCATTCCTGGGGGAGTTGATATTCTAGCTGATGATCAACTGAGCACCTATTCACCTGTCTGTGACATTTGCTATGGCTACATCAGGACCACTCTATTCAGCGTGAAGAAAGACACTGCCAGACCCCTAGGATAGAAACCTCTCAGCCTGAGTGTTAGTAAGACAGTTGGTAGCCTGATCTTACAGTGCTTCCCACCAAGATTTCTGCAGTTAAATACAGAATTGTTAGATTCCAAGAGCATGGATGGAAGTCAGGCAGAGGCACTCCACCAACATGGGGATCATGAAGATACCAAAGATCCCTTTGGTATCTCCCCACGCCCACCTATTGCATTGCGAAAGTGTTTTGTATCCACCTTGGAGAATCCAGATGCAAACATTAATTGAAATTTCCCATAGATACACATATGTAATGTGTTACAATAGAATGGATAGAATAAGATGATACTTGAGAAACGACTTGGAATCTGTAAAAAATGTTAACCATATTTCCACAAGGTAGAGCTGAAGGGAACAGAGATGACTTCTGCATAATCAGACATACACAGGCACATCGAAGATGAGAAGAAAGAAAGAAAAAAAAAGCAAAACAAAACTTTCAAAACCAAAGCAAGGCTTTCTTGAGCCCTTCTGTTAGCCGATCAGGTAGGCGTCATGGAAATTACATAAAGGCTAGTGGAGCTTGCCATTCAAGGTTAAGGGAAAGGTGCCATATGTATTCAAGTGCTGGCTCATCTATGAACACCTGCCATACTTCTACTTTTATACGATGTACACTACAAGACAAGGCAAGGCATTGAAAAGTTCCAATGTCAGTGGTCAGGACATTAGCCCTGAGAAGGTGAACTCTCTCTATTGCTATGTCTTGACATAATAGGATCGCAAAAGGAAAAGGTGGAAAAATCTCTTGTTTCAAAAAGACACTCTACTTACATCCAGGACAGGTCTAACAAGGTGCCTCATTAATACCATAAGTGAAAATACCTGTGAGTACATAGGAACTTTATTGTTCAACGTTACCCAGGCTTGGTTGTCTGCCAGTATTAGCAAAAGGATGTATAGGTGTGGTCAGGAAAGTCAGGAAAAGATAGCGAGGGCTAAGAGGAGGAGAAAACCAGCAGTCACAAAAGAATAATCATTTGTCCCACTACTGACTTGGAGAGGAAAGAAAACTCCTGAGTAGACATAGTCTGTGAGATGCGTGGCATTGGGCAAGGTGGTAAGCCCTCTGAGCCTCAGTTTCCCATGAAAAAAGAAGAGCTTCCTTCACTCTATCCAAAGAGTACTGTGATCTGAATCATTTATGGTCCCCTGTGAAAACATTCTGCCTGGAAGTGTAAGGTACTTTTGTTCTTTCTGGAATCCATGAAGTTGTACTTCCGACTATTTCTGTAACTACAAAGGAAGGAAGTGGATCAGTCTCATGTAGACCTTCCCTGCTCCCCACACCAGCCACAACAAACACAAAAATGCCAACCGAACTATGCCTGGGGTGGAAGTGGTTACTAGATACACAAACCACATTTGTAGAGGCACGCGATGCCTACGTTTGGTTCTATCACCTTCTGTTCACATGCTATCTTTACTTTTTTGTGCTGTCTTCCTGTCATGATTGAGAGCAGTCTAAAGGTGAATGGAGGGATGCCTGTGTGAATCAGTCAGTTAAGGGTCTGCCTTTGGCTCAGGTCAGGTTCCCAGGGTCCTGGGATCGAGTCCCTCACCTAGCTCCTAGCTCAGCATGGAGCCTGCCTCTCCCTTTGCCTGCCTCTCCCCCTGCTTGTGCTTATGTTCTCTCTCTATCAATCTGACAAATAAATAAACAAAATCTTTAAAAGAAAGAAAGAAAGGTGACTGGGAAGTAACTCGAGGTTTGAGGGTCATTTACCTGGAAAGCGTGGACACAAGAGAAAGCCCGAGAGAAAAATTAGAAGAGGGAAATACAACCCCTAAGAAAGAAACATTTCTTTTAATTTTATTTATTTATTTGAGAGAGAGACAGAGTGAGAAAGCATGAGAGGGGAGGTCAGAGGGAGAAGCAGACTCCCCATGGAGCTGGGAGCCCGATGTGGGACTCGATCCCAGGACCCCGGAATCACAACCCGAGCAGAAGGTTGCTCAACCAACTGAGCCACCCAGGCGCCCCAGAAAGAAACATTTTCACAATGATATGAACTAGAGTCCATCCAGACCCCCGCTTCTACCCTCTGGACCCACTTCTCCTTTCCTAACATCCTAACATCTATTCCTAACACACCCTCTTGACATCTGTGCGGACCCAGACAGGGAATCCGGAAAGCCTACCTGCAGACATGCAGAGGAGTCCCAGGGCAAACTGCTCACATGACTGACACAGTTTTCTTTCTCTCTCAAAAATTAATAAGGAAATACATGGTTGCAAGTGACAGAGGCCGTTGTGTTAATAAAATTGTGTTTTAAGTAAATGATTGACAACCGTCTGCCACATAAGAATTGTGGGTAACCAATGACTTGTGATGCCTCTCCCAGATGCAGTGCATTAGGAGATGGTCATTGAAAGCTGTGACCAGCCTGCAGCCTTCCTGCGTGTACCACATATTTTCACACGATAACATATGCTTCAGTGTCTCCAATATACACGTGAGCAGCTTGAGGTCAGGATGCACATTATCCATCCTTGTCTTCAGTGACCTAACATGGAGGTGTATACAAAGTAGGTAGCCAATCAGTATTGATTTCATCCTCCATCTACAGGGGAGTTGAACAATAGAAGCTAGAAAAAACTGTGTCTGGAGACTTTGCTCTGTGGGAGTTTGCTTGATGACATCCCCTTGACTATCTTCTGAGGCCAACCAGAGAACGCTGACAACGGGAAAACAATTGTAAATGTACTAGAAACAAAATCATTTTCTTTGAAAGAAATGCCTTTTCTGTAAAAATTTCTCCATTTGGGGAGATGAGGAACATTCTTCTATAGAAGCTGGAGCTACCGCACATTATAATCGTAGCCTCCCAGTTGTGTGGGTGGCTTTTATTATTCTACCCTGAAGAGCAGCTATTACATGAATAGGCCTAAAACGGAGTCTAGAATTTTCTTAAGAGTAATAAGATTGTAACTGCTGGACAAAATTAGCTAATTTTGTTTTTAGGGAAACCTAGTGCAGTTCCACGGAAGAGCTTTCTCTAGGTCCTCAGCAGGATGTCTATTTAAGATAATGTCTAAGATATTTTCCATCAATGAAAGTATAAACTGATTCCATAATTATCAGTTAAATTTCTCTTAGGAGTAGTTATAACTCTGAAGGTTAAAAAAAAAAAAACACCCTCTATTTCAAAAAATGCTTTCCTTTTCCACTGTGGAAATACTTTTAGTGCTAACCATCATGTTTCAGAAAGAAAGGATTTTTTAGAAGCATTTTGACACATGTAACAATATAAATACTTCTCATTAATTTAACACAAATTGTTTACCACAGCTGGAGATCATGGGCAAAAACAAAGAAGAAACTCCCTTGGTGATTTCCCATCACATTTCAGTTAGTCTGTATCCATCTTGAGACACTAAGGGCAGGGATGGAAAGAGGGGATGGTTTAGTGTGAAAACTGGTGACATTAAGAGGAGAATTTCGATCAAAACAGACACCCATATGAGCTAAGAACTGGTGTTAAACTGTTACATGTGGATTGTCTCATTGGGAAGTCTGGGAGAGAGTCCTGAACAGACCTACTTCTATGAGCCCAAACTCTTCAGAGGTGAAAATGGACACTAACCAACTCAACAGGGTACGTGTTCTCCAAACCCAAGCTGGGAGAATCATCTATCTGATATTGACTGAATTCATGTGCTAGATAACAACTGTTTCATTTTTTTCGAGGGGAACTGACAGGGATTAATGAAGATTATGTTTTTCAGCCACCCGTTCTTTATATGTATGTGTGTGTATTATCTTGATTTGTATTTTTTTATTTTTTATTTTTTTAATTTATATTTCAGTTAACACACAGTGCAATATTGATTGGTTTCTGAAGTGGAATTCAGTGAGTCATCACTTACATACAACCTCCAGTGCTCATCACAAGTGCCCTCTTTAATACCCATCACCTATCTAGCCCATCCATCCCCGCAACAACCTTCAATTTGTTCTCTATTGTTAGGAGTCTCAAGATTTGTTTCCCTCTCTCCTTCCCCTGGACCTTTCCATATGTTCATCTGTTTTCTTAAATTCCACATATGAGTGAAATCATATGGTATTTGTCTTTCTCCAACTGACTTGTTTCATTTAGCATAATACACTCTAGCTCCATCCATGTCTTTGCAAATGGCAAGATTTCATTCTTTTTGATGACTGAGTAATATCCCATACTGAGTGCGTGTCTGTGTATGTGTGTGTGTGTGTGCACGCACACAACTTCTTCTTTACCCATTCATCAGTCGATGGACATTTGGGCTCTCTCCAAAGCTTGGTTATTGCTGATAATGTGATAAATATCGAGGTGCATGTACCCCTTCAAATCTGTATTTTTGTATCCTTTGGGTAAATAGTGCAATTGCTGGATTGTAGAGTAGTTCTATTTGCAACTTTTTGAGGAACCTCCATACTGTTCTCCAGAGTAGCCCCCAGTTCTTCAGATAAGGGAACACCAATATATCATAACATGCAACCAATTGAGCTAATTTGACATTTCCTAGGAACTATCTCTTTCCTTCTAACATTTGAGCACCTACTGTAGGTAGGCACTATGGTAAGCCCTCTTTCCCCATATAAGTGACAGTGAAAAAACATGGGGAGGAAGTGAGAGAAGAGGAGAAGGAGGAATATATACAATTCCAGCTTGTAGGACTGCCGGAAAAAAAAACACAAGATGCCATTTAAATTTAAATTTCAGGTGAACAAAGGGTATTTTACTGCTAAGTATGTCCCGTGTAATATTTGGGACATGTGTGTATGTTTGTTTACTAAATCTGACAACCCAAAGAATAGGTTCGTATATCTAAACCCTTCAATAGAAGCATGGAAAAATACAGTGAGAGTACTCAGAAGGGAACATCAAACTCTCCAGTGTACTGTCCATCCAGAAAGAATGATCTGTTTTCTTGCAAGCAGAAGTGGAAGGACCACAAGGATGGAGGAAAGGCATGGAGAGGATTAAAGGTGAGTCCACATGTCAAAGCAGCCACCAGCCTAGAATCAGTAAGGCAAGAGCTCCAGAACACATAAGCTTGTGTCAATAGATGCCAATGAAATACCTTCAAAAATAAGAGATCAAGAAGGGATATAGACACTTGAGAACAGATACAAAAATCTTGTTTTGGTGTACTATATTTGTACTGTGTTGGTGCTAGTGGGGTTGCGGAGGTTCAGGGGACAGGTAAAAATTCATTACACAGCAAACCAATTAGATTAGCCTCAAAAAGTCATTGCTTAAACTGGTACCATTGTTTTGTTTTGTTTTTTTCCTCTTAAGGAATGTCAGAAGACCGGGCATCACTGACTAGAACAAAATGGGAGACCTGATCTTTTCTATGGTCATATATAAGGAATTGAAGAAGAATTCCAGGTGCCCTAGCTAAAGATCTGGATTAAAACCCTGGTTCCACCATCATACAATGTCCACAGCTGTATGCTTTTGTATTATAAAACATAAGTCATATGTTCTTGAGAAAGTCACACATCTCTCTGAATTTCAGTTTCCCTGGCTGTAAAATATGACTAGTAATCATGACGATGACATGGGATATGTATATGGAAGCTCTTACTAACAAGTCTTAATATAGTGTAAATTTCAATGAATATTGATGACCTTCCTTGATGCTCCCCCGTTTCACCCATACCATCATATGGCTGGGACAAGACACCCTCCAGGAGAAAATATTGGAATAACACTTCAGCAAAGCGGACCACATTACGAAACAACAGACCTCACCCCTCAAGAGCAGGGTTCTCCATATCAACAGAAGGAGGCGTGCCAACTTGACAAATTCCAATATGGAGAAAACTTCCTTCCTGAAAGTATGGCAGGAGAAACTACTCCTTAGAGAACTGGTTATGGAACTTTCAAGTACTTATGACTAAACTTTTTCTGTCTCTTAAAGAAGCACCATTTAGCGTAACTATGACCAGGCGGCTTACCAGTAGAGAGCGGTTGGTTTCCAGTACCAGGTTAATCAGTCCACCAGGAGGCAACCCAGGCTTCTCCCATGAGGGCCCTCTCCAACACATGAATCATTGAGAGCAAAGACTACTAAAGAACCAACTTCCCACTGGGCACATTTTTTAATGTTTGACTTGTATTAACCGCTTATCATTTTACATTTGAGGAAAATTAAGGCTCAGAGAGGTCAAATAACTTACATTAAGTTTGCACAGAGATGGGATATAAATCTAGGCAGTATGGCTCCAGGGTCCACACTCAGTGTCTGCACCGTACTGCCCACGCTACTCTACCCATTCTATACCTGAGCACTCCGCTAGGTGGGCAGCCTGCTTAGCATGGAAAAGGAAAATATGCTTCTCACTCACAGAGACTTTATAACGTTGTTTTTGTTTTTTTAAAGATGCTTTTATTTATTCATAATTTAATTTTTTAAAAATGCAAAAGAAACAGACTACGCCATACATCCAGGCACGATTAAATGCCAAAGTGAGTGGTTCAGGCAGCAGGCGTGGTAGAAGTTCGGAGGAAATGAGGAAGAACTTCACAGAAGAGGCTGATCTTAAAGGAACAATGTTTTATGCCTGATCGACATTTCTAAAATGGCTCTCCTCTCACAGTTTGGCTCTCTTAATGATTGATGCCATTTACTGAACCGTTGATTGAACAACCCGGATGAGCATCGTCGCCGGAATGATCAATTTGCTGTAATGAAGCCTGCGTCTCTCATCCGAACGATACATTTCCATTCTTCTCCAAGGTCCTGGCACATGTTTACAAAGCTCGTGCTTTCTATTGTTTGATTTTACTTTAACAAGCTTTGTCTGGGACTTTTCTTGGCTCACAATCAATACCATCCTCCCAATAACTTCAAAGATCTATACACCCGGATAAATCTTGGCAATCTATATATTTCATGACAAAGTTTTATGTACCGTGTTTTTCTTAATAAATTTGTATATGGTGGTTGTAATTCAATTTGTACTTTGTGAAAGCAAAGAAAGGATTTCTGCTCAACGCTGCCTACCTACCTATGCCATAGTCAAATGACAGTTGCTTAGCTGCCATCTTGTGGCAAACAACACACACTGTAAAAAAAAAAAAAAATTTTCAACATTTCTGAGTAAAGAGTCAAAATTTCTATTTTAATGTCCTCTTAATGGATGGTTTTGGATCCCTCTCACCTGTCTTTCTGGAAAGCAATCTTACTAATTTTTTCTGGTCTGATATTTGTAAGATGCCCGTTATTTCAATATTTATACTTCAGTAGTTCTTTTATGATATCAATTATGCCTTACATGACAAAAAAAAAAAAAAAAAGGTGTTCCACAGGTTGGATGAATGTCTATAAACGCACAAGAATTTAATATTGCCCTATTTTGAGACAAATTTTAAAGTAGTTGAATGGGACACACACACACATACACACGCACAGAATTTTTTTTCAATCTCTGCACTGTACGTCATTCTGAAATACCACCCGTTAGAGACAGTAAAATGAAGTCTACCTTTACATTTGATTTCCAGTTAGCTCACTCAATCTTCCTAAAGGTGATCAGTTCACCTTTCGAACCTTATTTGTGTTGAGAACAGCTTGGCACCCACCTTGGACACAATTGGATTTGCCTTTGGATATACTTATTTATTCCAGCCTTTAACTTAAGACTTCCGTGTTTAGGCTTCATGTGTAACTTTAGCTAGAGATTGTATGAAGAAGAATGTTTCAGAATCAACTTTGCTTTGCTGTGTTGCTGTGCAATCAAGGAAGGCAATATAAGCATAGTAATTAAGTGTACCGTGTGTGGACTTCGGCTGACCTGGGTTTGTATCCTGAATTCCAGCTTTCCCCTTTAACAGCTGTTTGACCTTGAGTAAGTCATTTCACATTTTCGTGCCTTAACATGCACAGATTTAATATGGGGATCATAATGACATCTTCCAAATAGGGTTGTTGAGAGGATTAAATGTGTTAACACACGCACACATTCTTTCAATGGTACCAAACACAGTAAATATTCAAAAAATAAGAGCTTACATGACTTACTATTTTTTTATTGTTCTACATTGTATATCGTTAAACAACATTATTACTGTTTATACCTTTTTTTTCTCCCTAATGCTAGATCACTCTGCTGATGTCTGAATCTAAGGGTTCAAACATCTTGCTCTTTTGATTGGTTTAGCAAATATTTATTGAGTCCTTAACACGTGCTATACATAATTCCAGGTACTGAAGCTATGAAAACTGCCTTTTTCAGGATGGACAACGTCTCCTTCTCATGTATCTCACAAGTGAGAAGATATTGGATGGTAAACGGATTCACAAAGAGCATAATTTCAGAAAAAACAGGACAGAGCAATGTAATAAAGAGCAACAGAAAATGTAAAGGCCCAAAAGCAGTAGTCCAAATTGTCTACAAAGTCAGAGGAATTAAAACTTAGTGAGAGGGAACAAAGTTAGAGAAGCAGGTAGGAACCAGGTAAGAGGGCTATGCAGGGCACTGTAAGGACTTTAGAAGTTACCCTAAGTACAGTGGGACTCCATCAGATGGTTTTAAAGCAGGAAGTTACAAGATCAATATATGTTTGCTTAAAAAATTCTATTCCATCAATTTAAATCTTGTCTTCAGAGAATGAAGCAGATGTGTAGATAGAAACAAATTTGAGGGGCATCTGGGTGGCTCAGTTGGTTAAGTGTCTGCCTTCAACTCCGGTCATGATCCAAGGATCTCAGGGTCCTGGGATGGAGTCCTATCTTGGACTCCTTGCTCAGCAGGGACCCTGCTTCTCCCTTTCCCTCTGGCCCTCTACCTGCTTGTGCTGTTTCTCTGTCTCTCTCTCAAATAAATAAATAAAATCTTTGGGTGAAAAAAAAAAAAAAAAGAAACAAGTGTGAGAGATAGGAAGAAAATCCCTTCATTGGGATGGGTTGCATTTACCCCCATGGGTTCCATGAGATACTTCTGTATAACAAACTCTCCCTTTGTTTGTTAAGACATTTCTGATCATTTTCTGCTGATTTCTAACTAACTAAAACCCTTCTACCTACTTCACTGTTCTACCTCTAAGTTGCAAAATCCTTTCTCTCTGTCTTTCTCAGAACACTGAGCTCACCTTTATTTCCCTTACAATCATCTGCCCAGAGGGGAAAAAAACAAACAAACAAAAATCTTTGGTCTTCTAATACCCAAATTCACAGCATCTGATTCTACCGTGTCTTGACGATGCTCCCGTGTATCATCTTGTCTTTTACTGTGACAGAACTAGGAGCCAAAAAATTAACAAAAATAGGACACACTGGGGTGCTGCAGACTGTGGGAAACTAATTAAATGTCAAGTAATGGGAATGGATCCTGCCAGACAGAAGAAACATGGTCTTGAAAGAAGTACAATAAGAGTCATGTGGCAGGGGGCGCCTGGGTGGCTCAGTTGATGAAGCATCTGCTTTCAGCTCAGGGCATGATCCCAGGGTCCTGGGATTAAGCCCTGCATCGGGCTCCCTGCTCAGCAGAGAGCTTGCTTCTTCCTAACCCTCTGCCTGCCGCTCCCTCTGCTTGTGCTCACTCTCTCTCTCTCTCTCAGTCAAATAAATAAATAAAATCTTTAAAAAAATAAAAGAGTCATATGGCATGGACAAGCTGTTGACATAGTGATTGCAGTGGACAAAAGAATTTCCCAACGAGTGTACACAGCATAAGCGCAAAGAGTTTCAGAGCACAACGTTCAAAGACAGGCAGCACCAACGAAACCCCGGTAGCTGGTAAGCGGGCTTCAGTCATAGGAATGTAGCTTGGAGTTAAAATAGGCAAAAACACGGCAGGGTCCCAATCCCTCACACCTTAGTGGCCTATCGGTACAGAAAAGTCGCAAAGACCATCTAGAGACCCAGTCACTTGAACGAGGACCAAAAGATGGAGAAGTACTAGGATCGAGTTCGCCTTGATATTGAAGCCCTCCTGTCTCCTGATGCATCTCCGTGCATTTGTCCTAAAGAAGGAGGCGTGGATGAATATGCAACCGGTAGGGGTTAGAGATCAAAGACCCCAGAGGTAGGACACCCTATATTGCCTTCATTTATGGATTACCCATCGGTGCAGAGACTGGCTTAAAGTGGTTAAGCACTCAGCTGACGTGTCTCTTCTCCTTGGGAAAGGTCAGATTGTTGAGATGCAGGCCTATTCTCGAACAACTCAACTGAGACAAAAAAAAAAAAATAGCTTCTCAGAGGCACTAAACACTTCCTGTTTGATAATGGTTTTGGTCTCAAGTCATGGAAACACATGCCTTTAGAGCAAAGCGAGAGAGAAGGCCTGTGTGCACAGGGAAGCAAGCAGGTCACTGAGCACATTGCTGGCCCAACCGCTAACTGTATAATAAAGCAGTTCAGCGTCATCTCCCTGGGAAATTGCATTTTTACACCCTTATCTTCCCAATCTAAAGAGACCCCGGGTGAAGGGAAACAAATACATGTCCTCCCAGAAAAAGCAAAAGGCTGATGCGAGCTTGCGAGGCCCAAATTCAAGTTTATGCTTACCTCCTTTCAAATTGCTGCTGCTCCAGTCAAGCAAGGGAACTTCGTGATCTTTAGTGGAGCTTTCCAGCTTCAGATGAAAAGAAAGATGTATGTTTCAAATGAGTCATTGCCTTTCTGGACCAGAGAAAATCTTGCTGATCTTAAGATGGTTGGGCTTCTTTCCTGGGTCTTTGAGAAAGGGATTGAAATGTGCAATGAAATGTTGTTTTTATTTTCAGTTATGCCTCATGCGAAACCGTTGATAGTGTTGAAACAAATATCACCAAACTCAGAACAGAATCTAGAGCCTCCATTACCCTGCCATTGGAGAGAGTCACACAGAGACGATGAATTCCCTAAACCACATGAGCTAAAATGCTGAACGTTTCCCACCATTTTTTTTTTTTTAGGATTTTATTTATTTGTCAGGGAGAAAGGGAGCATAATCAGAGGGGAAAGCAGGCAGAGCAGGCAAAGAGAGAAGCAGATTCCCTGCTAGGCAAAGAGTCCGATATGGGGCTGGATCCCAGGAGACTAGGATCATGACCTGAGCTAAAGGCAGCCGTTTAACTGACTGAGGCACCCAGACATCCCCAGGGCCAACGCTTTCAAAGAATCATCACTTTGCGGGTCTTCCATTAAAAAGCCTTGTTCATTGCATCAGGTTGCTTCCTTGATCTTAGTGTCTTATTTCTAGTGCACTTACTCAAAAATCACCAGTAATGGAAAAATGGATGTTGAATGCTTCTAGAAAGATGGCACACAGCCTTGGAAATTAGGGCCAATCCAAATGCATGGACTTTGCTTGGAGATCCTATTACATACTCCATCTCCCATTCCACTGTGACATTGTTCCAAACCTCTTCTGCCTTTGTCGGGGCCCCTCATCAGGGCCAGCTACATAATCTGTGGGGCCCAGTGCAAAATGAAAATGCAGGGCCCCTTGTGCAGAAAAGAAAGATGAAGCATTTTTCTTTCTTCTGCAGTCTCTGTCTCAATTCGTCCTGGTGTTCTTTGAATTACTATATAATGCTACATACTTCTGCAGTATGGGGATACTCCTGGGACAAATTTAGACCCTCAGAGTTACCCATGCCCCTGACCCACCACTTAAGCAATGGGATGTGCACACCTGACCCACCCTCCTCTTGCTCATACCTAGGCCTCTGTCCAGAGGGTGACAACTGCAACCAGGTGTGGGCAGGGGAGTGGACAGCCAAGAATCAATCCCGGGGAGGTAGGGAGGCAATGGGAGGTAAAACCATGCATGGGCTGAAGCATGCCCAATCCAGTGGTCCAAGACTAGAGCAAATGCTCCACTTTTGCCATCAGGCTTCACAGAAAAACACAAATTCAAAGGCAAAATGATTCAGAACTCCAAGACGACAGTCATGGATTATTAAATCCCAAGTGGGGAGCCCCCTTCTGAGTGACTGCATAGGTCACTCTCCCCTGACATTGGGCCCTGCCCCTAATGCCCCTGTACCCCACCACAAAGGAGGTAGAGACTTAGAGGCGTGGATGTCTTTTCCTTCCTGATCTTCCATCTACAAACATAGAAATATCCTATACTCATGCTTTTTTTTTTTTTTCATCATGTCGTCAAGGGAGATAGGCTTCCTACCTGTCAAAGCTAATGCATTCGGGTGTGCTCCGTATCCCCAATCCCAGTATTGTTTCCTCTGATACTTTCCTCTCTCCAGTGTATTGACTCTCTCCTGATCTTCAACACCTGCCTCTTTGTTGGCTCTTTCCTTCAAGTTATAAGTATATTCAGATCTTTACCACATCTTAAAAACCCTCCGCTGATGCTGAGTAGCCCTCTAACTCTCCCATTTCCTTAATGATCCGCACAGCCAAGACTCTTGAAATAGTTATCTATCTTCAAACTGTATCCTGAATCCGACCTCCTTTAACCACCTTCATTACTCCTCTAGGTCAAACCAGAATCATCTCCTGAACTATTGCAATGCCTCACTAAATAGTCCATCTGCTTTCCACTCTTGCCCTTCTAGAATGCATTCTCCACAAAGTGGCCATGGTGATCTTTCACAACATAAGACGAACCCTATCATTCCTCCACTTCAAGCCCACAGCAGAAAACATCTATGGGGTACTTTTTGCATACACAGGGTTTTCATTATTACATAGTCTCATTTATCAGTCCTTTCCTTTGTGGTTTCTTCCATTAATTTATATTCAGAATGTTCCTTCTAAGCTGAAGTTAAATAAATATTCACCTTTATTTTTTTCTGGTCTTTAAAACATCTCTTCTTCTCATATGTAAATATTTTATAAATTTGATGTAAGAAAGATAATGGAGGGAATAAATTTATTTTCCAAATATTTAAGTTTTCTGAGTAATCCTTCTCTTCCTCCTCTCTCTCCACTAAGTTGGGTTTTTTTTTCTAAAGATTTATTTATTTCAGAGAGAGAGAGACAGACAGAGAGCGCATGTGCAAGCAAGAGAGGGGATGAGGGGCAGAGGGAGAGAATCTTCAGCAGACTCCTTGCCGAGCATATGGGGCTCAATCTCAAGTCCCTGAGGTCAGGATCTGAGCTGAAATCTAAAGTCAGAAGTTCAACCGACTGAGCCACCCAGGTGCCCCTCCCCCAACTATGTAGGGTCATATCAGTCACATTCTAAATTCTTTATAAAGTCAAGTTGCTGGTGGTGATCGCAGCGGTGATGACGGTGGCTGTTTTTCTGTTGGGCAGTTTCGTTCCATAGATCCAGATACCGACTCTTGAACGAGCTCCACATTTTCTTGGCAGTTGCAGTTTGGAGGGAAGCAGGAGATGGAGTGAGAATATGCAATGGGACAGGCTGTCTCTAATTACTCTTCCTTTTCCAAATTTGCTTGGCTCGTCTCACTGTTTATTCCTCCAGCTGATCCTTAGACTCTCCCCATAATATCCCAATATAAATTCTTCAGGAGGTTGACATAAAAGTTACATTGGACTCATAAATCATTTAGCAAATAATTTAACAATTTAAAACTATTCAATGTGGCTGTCCAGAATTAAGATCTGCCTCTACATTTGTCTTCTTTCATGGTGCTCCATTTTTTTTGCTTTTCTTTACAGAAATCCCAAGTCTTTTGTGCTGAGTTTATTTCTAGGTTTGTTGGGTTTGGTTTTGTTTTGGTTTTTCTCCTGTATCCTGGAAAATGAACTTTCTTTTTTCTTTAAGATTTTATTTAATTATTTGACAAAGAGAGAGAGAGATCACAAGTAGGCAGAGAGGCAGGCAGAGAGAGAGGGGGAAGCAGGCTCCCTGCTGAGCAGAGAGCCCGATGCGGGGCTCAATCCCAAGACCCTGAGATCATGACCTGAGCCAAAGGCAGAGGTTTTATTTAACCCACTGAGCCACCCAGGCACCCTGAAAAAAAACCTTCTTGATCATATTGTCTAATGAGGTTTTATAATTTAAATACAAGCTGTTGGCTTTGTATTTATATATGTCCATCTTATTCTTAATCATTTTTATTTATCAATTTTTGAATTGAACTCCATAGGATTTTTCAGGGAACAATCATGCAGTCTTCCAGTAATGAAAACACACTCTTTATTGTCAATAGCTGTAGTTATTATTCGTGTTTCATGATTGTATGGTTCTTACGAGATCTTCCATAATCTAATAATAATAGTAACATTAATAACAACAAATGGTAATAATAACAACAGCAGCAGCAGAGATAGGGGCATTCTTATATTATTTGGCATTAGTGATTTTAATATTTTGCCTTCAGAATCACTACGGTCAAGTATTCTGGCCTCATCATTTACTATTCCCACACCAACACATTTTCATCATAAGCCAACCAGTCTATTTAGCTAAGGACAGCAATAGATAGTATGTATGTTTCTGAAACAATTAACTTTTTAATTGATATATATTATACATAACATAAAATTCACATTTTATGGGGAAATTCAGTTATTTTTAGTATGTTCACAAAGCCATGTAATGATGAACACTAACTCCAAAATATTTTCATCGCCCTCCTAAGAAATCCCAGACATGGGGTGCCTGGGTAGCTCAGTTCATTGAGTCCCCGACTCTTGGTTTTGGCTCAGGTCATGATGTCAAGTGGGTGAGTTTGAGAGTTCAAGCCCCATTTCGGGTTCCACACTCAGCAGGAAGTCTGCTGCTCTCTCTATCTCCCTCTGCTCCCCCCACCCCCGCTCATGCTCACTCTCTCTAAAATAAATACGTCTTTTAAAAAAAGAGAGATATCTCATACACATTGGCAGTCTCTCCCAATTCCCCCCTTATCCCATCCAAGCAAACACTGATCCAGTCTCTGTCTCTATGGGTTTTCCTCTTCTGGACAATTTGTATAAGTGCAATCAGACACTATGTTTGTTTCCATTTCATTTGGTATGTTTACAAAGTTCATCAATATTATAGAATGTATCAGTACTGCATGTATTTTTATTGCTGAATAATAATAATAAAACTCTAGTTTTACCAAGTTTTGTTTATTTATTCATCCATTTTTATTAAAGAGTTTATTTATTTACTTGAGAAAGAGAGTGAGAGAAAGCATGAGAGGGGAGAAGGTCAGAGGGAGAAGCAGACTCCCCATGGAGCTGGAAGCCTGATGTGAGACTCAATCCTGGGACTCCAGGATTATGACCTAAGATGAAGGCAGTTGCTTAACTGACTGAACCACCCAGGTGCCCCATATTTATTCATCCATTGATGGATATTTGGGTTGGTGATTATGAGCAGTGTTGCTATCAACATTCATGCACAAGTTTTTGTAAGACTATGTATTTTCAATTCTCTTGGGTGTATGTGTAGGACTGGAATTGCTGGGTCCTATATTAACTCTATATTTCACTTTTGAGGATGTGACAGCAGCTCATAGCAGCTACACCGTTTTCTATGTGCAAGCATTCCCAAATTCAGGAGTGATTCAGCAAAGTATAAGCATTCCAGTTTCTCTGTATCATTGCCAACACCTGTTACGGTTTTTCACTACAGACACATCCTAGACACTACAGATACATCCTAGGATGTGTGAAATGGTGTCTCATTTTGCTTTTGTATTTCCCTAATAATGAATGATATTGAACACCGGGTGGTGGGCTTCATGACCAACAGCATATGGGGAAATGTCGATTAATTATCTCACCCACTTTTTAATTGAATTGTCTTTTTGCAGTTCAGTTTTAAATACATACTCCAGATACATGTCTCTTATCACATATATAATCTGGAAATATGTTTTCCGGTCCTGTGGGTTGTCTTTTCACTTTCTTGATCCTATTCTCTGCATCACGAAATAAAAACTGTTCTTTCTTTTTTAATTTTAAAGAAGTCCAACTTATCAATTTTTTGTTGTTGTCCCTTATGTTCATGATGTTGTGTCTTAGAATCCATTGCTGTATCAAAGGTCATGAAGTTTTATGTCTAAGGTTTTTCTCTAAGAGTTTTATAGCTTGGGCCTTTATATTTAAATGTTGGATTCATTTTGAGTACATTTCTGTGTATAGCATGATATAGGGGTCCAAGGTCATTGTTTCACATGTAGATATTGTTGTTCTAGAGCCATTTGTTGAAACAATTATCCTTTGCCCACGAAATTGTCTTGGCAGCCTCCTAGAAAATCAGTATTAACATGAGGACTTGTTTCTATACTCTCAATTCTATTCCAATGTTATATAGGTCTTTTACTATCTAGTACTACACTACTTCGGTTATCCTGGCCATGCATTACATTTCAAAATGGGGAACTGTGACATCTCCCACCTGGTTCTTCTTCTTAATGTTATTTGGGCTATTCTGGATTCCTAAAATTTCCATACACATTTTAGAATCAGTTTACCAATGTCTGCAAAAACAGTAGGTATGATTTCAGGAAGGTTGTATTAATTAAATCATTAAATTAATTTGAGAAGATGTGCCATTTTGACAATATTAAATCCTTCAATCCATGAGCATGATATATCTTTCCATCTATTTAAGTCCTCCTTAATTTCTTTCAGTGATGCTTTGTATTTGTCAGTTACAAGTCTTGCACCAACTTGGATAATTTATTTATAAAACTTTATTCTTTCTGATGCTATCATAAATGGAGTCTCCTTAGTTTCATTTTCAGGTTGTTAATTGCTATCATAGAGAAATATAATTGATTTTTGTATGATTATCTTGGGTCCTGCAATCTTGCTAAAATTTTGTTGTTTGTAGTGGTCTTGGTTTAATTAGAGACTTAATGAGTTCCTAAAGATTTTATAAGATCATGGTCTCTATAAGTAGAGATAGATTTCCTCCTTTCTTTACAATCTGGATTCTTTTACTTTCTTTTTCTCAGCCAATTTTTCTAGCTAGAACCACCAGTAAAATAAAGGTGGTAAGAATGGACATCCTGAGGGAGGAGTCAAGATGGCGGAGAAGTAGCAGGCTGAGACTACATCAGGTAGCAGGAGATCAGCTAGAGAGCTTATCTAAACATTGCAAACACCTACAAATCCAACAGGAGATCAAAGAGAAGAGAAACAGCAATTCTAGAAAGAGAAAATCAACCACTTTCTGAAAGGTAGGACTGGTGGAGAAGTGAATCCAAAGCATCGGGAAGATAGACTGCGGCGGGGGGGGGGGGTGCCGGCTCCCGGCAAGAGGCGGAGCAACAGAGCACAAAATCAGGACTTTTAAAAGTCTGTTCCACTGAGGGACATCACTCCAGAAGCTAAACTGGCGTGAAGCCCACACAGGGTCTACGTGGCCCGACGTCCTGCAGGGTCACAGAAGGATCAGGGTGTCTGAGTGTCGCAGAGCTTGCAGGTATTAGAATGGAGAAGTGGGCTACAGAGACAGAGCCGAGGAGTGAGCTCTCAGCTCGGGGTTACCTTGAACCGGCTGCAGTCTGGGTGAGCTCAGAGCACAGACGGAGGCGAGGGAGACAGGAGTGATTGGGCACTATTCTCTGAGGCGCACTGAGGAGTGGGGCCCCTAGCCCTCGGCTCCTCCCAGACTGGGAGGCCGCCATTTTCATTCCCGTCCTCCAGAACTCTATGGAAAGCATTCAGGGAACAAAAGCTCCCGAAAGCAAACGCGAGCGGATTACTCAGCCCGGCCCCTGGTTAAGGCAGTGCAATTCCGTCGGGGGCAAAGACACTTGAGAATTACTACAACAGGCCCCTCCCCCAGAAGATCAACAAGCAATCCAGCCAGGACCAAGTTCACCTACCAAGGAGTGCAGGTTCAATACCAAGGAGAGCAGCGGAATTCCAGAGGAGGAGAAAGCAAAGCACTGAACTCATGGCTTTCTCCCGATGATTCTTTAGTCTTGCAGTTAATTTAATTTTTTTTTCAATTTTTTTCTTCTTCTGCTAAATTTTTTAACCTTTATCCTATTCTTTTTTAACGTTTCTTAACTAGTTTATCTAATACATATATTTTTTTATTTTTTATATTTTTTTCTTTATTTGTTTTCTTTTTTTAATTGTTTATTTTTTTTCTGAACCTCTTTTTATCCCCTTTCTCCCCCCCATGAATTGGGGGTCTCTTCTGATTTGGTTAAAGCATATTTTCCTGGGGTCTTTGCCACCCTTTTAGTATTTTACTTGCTCCTTCATATACTCTTATCTGGACAAAATGACAAGGTGGAAAAATTCACCGCAGAAAAAAAGAACAAGAGGCAGTTCGGAAGGCTAGGGACCTAATCAATACAGACATTGGTAATATGTCAGATCTAGAGTTCAGAATGACAATTCTCGAAGTTCTAGCCAGGCTCGATAAAGGCATGGAAGATATTAGAGAAACCCTCTTGGGATATATAAAAGCCCTTTCTGGAGAAATAAAAGAACTAAAATCTAACCAAGTTGAAATCAAAAAAGCTATTAATGAGGTGCAATCAAAAATGGAGGCTCTCACTGCTAGGAATAATGAGGCAGAAGAAAGAATTAGTGATATAGAAGACCAAATGACAGAGAATAAAGAAGCTGAGAAAAAGAGGGAGAACAGCTACTGGACCACGAGGGGAGAATTCGAGAGATAAGTGACACCATAAGACGAAACAAGATTAGAATAATTGGGATTCCAGGAGAAGAAGAAAGAGAGAGGAGAGCAGAAGGTATATTGGAGAGAATTATTGGAAAGAATTTCCCTAATATGGCAAAGGGAACAAGCAGCAAAATCCAGGAGGTGCAGAGAACCCCCCTCAAAATCAATAAGAATAGGTCCACACCCTGTCACCTAATAGTAAAATTTATAAGTCTTAGTGACAAAGAGAAAATCCTGAAAGCAGCCCGGGAAAAGAAGTCTGTAACATACAATGGTAAAAATATTAGATTGGCAGCAGACTTATCCATAGAGACCTGGCAGGCCAGAAAGAGCTGGCATGATATATTCAGAGCACTAAACGAGAAAAACATGCAGCCAAGAATGCTATATCCAGCTAGGCTATCACTGAAAATAGAAGGAGAGATAAAAAGCTTCCAGGACAAACAAAAACTGAAAGAATTTGCAAACACCAAACGAGCTCTATGGGAAATATTGAAAGCGGTCCTCTAAGCAAAGAGAGAGCCTAAAAGTAGTAGAACAGAAAGTAACAGAGACAATACACAGGAACAGTCACCTTCCAGGCAATACAATGGCACTAAATTCATATCTCTCAATAGTTACCCTGAATGTTAATGGGCTAAATGCCCCCAATCAAAAGACACAGAGTATCAGAATGGATAAAAAAACAAAACCCATCTATATGTTGCCTACTAGAAACTCATTTTAGACCCGAAGACACCTCGAGATTTAAAGTGAGAGGGTGGAAAACAATTTACCATGCTAATGGACATCAGAAGAAAGCAGGGGTGGCAATCCTTATATCAGATCAATTAGATTTGAAGCCAAAGACTATAATAAGAGATGAGGAAGGACACTATATCATACTCAAAGGATCTGTCCAACAAGAAGATCTAACAATTTTAAATATCTATGCCCCTAACGTGGGAGCAGCCAACTATATAAACCAATTAATAACAAAATCAAAGAAACACATCAACAATAATACAATAATAATAGGGGACTTTACCACTCCCCTCACTGAAATGGACAGATCATCCAAGCAAAAGATCAACAAGGAAATAAAGGCCTTAAATGACACACTGGACCAGATGGACATCACAGACATATTAAGAACATTCCATCCCAAAGCAAAAGAATACACATTCTTCTCTAGTGCACATGGAACTTTCTCCAGAATAAATCACATCCTGGGTCCTAATTCAGGTCTCAACCGGTATCAAAAGATTGGGATCACACCCTGCATATTTTCAGACCACAATACTCTGAAGCTAGAACTCAATCACAAGAGGAAATTTGGAAAGAACCCAAATACATGAAGACTAAACAGCATCCTTCTAAAGAATGAATGGGCCAACCCGGAAATTAAAGAAGAATTGAAAAAATTTATGGAAATAAATGATAATGAAAACACAACAGTTCAAAATCTGTGGGACACAACAAAGGCTGTCCTGAGAGGAAAATATGTAGTGGTACAGCCTTTCTCAAGAAACAAGAAAGGTCTCAGGTACACAACCTAGCCCTACACCTAAAGGAGCTGGAGAAAGAACAAAAAAGAAAACCTAAACCCAGCAGGAGAAGAGAAATCATAAAGATCAGAGCAGAAACCAATGAAATAGAAACAAACAAAAAAAAACAATAGAACAAACCAAAGAAACTAAGATCCGGTTCTTTGAAAGAATAAATAAGATTGATAAACCCCTGGCCAGACTTATCAAAAACAAAAGAGAAAGGACCCAAATAAAATCATGAATGAAAGAGGAGAGATCACAACTAACACCAAAGAAATACAGACAATTATAAGAACATAATATGAGCAACTCTACGCCAACAAATTTGACAATCTGGAAGAAATGGATGCATTCCTAGAGACATATGAACTACCAAAACTGAACCAGGAAGAAATAGAAAACCTGAACAGACCCATATCCAGTGAGGAGATTGAAACAGTCATCAAAAATCTCCAAACAAACAAAAGCCCAGGGCCAGACGGCTTCCTGGGGGAATTCTACCAAACATTTAAAGAAGAACTAATTCCTATTCTCCTGAAACTGTTCCAAGAAATAGAAATGGAAGTAAAACTTCCAAACTCATTTTATGAGGCCAGCATCACCTTGATCCCAAAACCAGACAAGGATCCCACCAAAAAAGAGAGCTATAGACCAATATCCTTGATGAACACAAATGCGAAAATTCTCACCAAAATACTAACCAATAGGATTCAACAGTACATTAAAAGGATTATTCACCATGACCAAGTGGGATTTATTCCAGGGCTACAAGTTTGGTTCAACATCCACAAATCAATCAATGTGATACAACACATTAATAAAAGAAAGAACAAGAACCATATGATACTCTCAATAGATGATGAAAAGGCATTTGACAAAGTACAGCATCCCTTCCTGATCAAAACTCTTCAAAGTGTAGGGATAGAGGGCACATACCTCAATATTATCAAAGCCATCTATGAAAAAACCACCACAAATATTCTCAATGGAGAAAAGCTGAAAGCTTTTCCGCTAAGGTCAGGAACACGGCAGGGATGTCCATTATCACCACTGCTATTCAACATAGTACTAGAAGTCTTAGCTTCAGCAATCAGACAACAAAAGGAAATTAAAGGCAACCAAATCAACAAAGAAGAAGTCAAACTATCACTCTTTGCAGATGATATGATACTATATGCGGAAAACCCAAAAGACTCCACTCCAAAACTGCTAGAACGTGTAAAGAATTCAGTAACGTGTCAGGATATAAAATCAATGCACAGAAACCAGTTGCATTTCTCTACACCAACAACAAGACAGAAGAAAGAGAAATTAAGGAGTCAATCCCATTTACCATTGCACCCAAAACCATAAGATATCTAGGAATAAACCTAACCAAAGAGGCAAAGAATCTATACTCAGAAAACTATAAAGTACTCATGAAAGAAATTGAAGAAGACACAAAAAATGGAAAAAATGTTCCACGCTCCTGGATTGGAAGAACAAATATTGTGAAAATGTCTATGCTACCTAAAGCAATCTACACATTTAATGCAATTCCTATCAAAATACCACCCTTTTTTTTTTTTCAAAGAAATGGAACAAATAATCCTAAAATGCATATGGAACCAGAAAAGACCTCGAATAGCCAAAGGAATATTGAAAAAGAAAGCCAACGTTGGTGGCATCACAATTCCAGACTTCAAGTTCTATTACAAAGCTGTCATCATCAAGACAGCATGGTACTGGCACAAAAACAGACACATAGATCAATGGAACAGAATAGAGAGCCCAGAAATAGACCCTCAACTCTATGGTCAACTCATCTTTGACAAAGCAGGAAAGAATGTCCAATGGAAAAAAGACAGCCTCTTCAATAAATGGTGTTGGGAAAATTGGACAGCCACATGCAGAAAAATGAAAT
The DNA here is from genome assembly GCF_011764305.1 of Mustela putorius furo. Taxonomy (NCBI): domain Eukaryota; kingdom Metazoa; phylum Chordata; class Mammalia; order Carnivora; family Mustelidae; genus Mustela; species Mustela putorius. The sequence goes on from NW_025422049.1 coordinate 11,051,313, forward strand.
CAGATCATTTCCTTACACCACACATGAAAACAGACTCAAAATGGATGAAGGACCTCAATGTGAGAAAGGAATCCATCAAAATCCTTGAGGAGAACACAGGCAGCAACCTCTTCGACCTCAGCCACAGCAACATCTTCCTAGGTACATCGCCAAAGGCAAGGGAATCAAGGACAAAAATGAACTATTGGGATTTCATCAAAATCAAAAGCTTTTGCACAGCAAAGAAAAGAGTTAACAAAACCAAAAGACAACTGACAGAATGGGAGAAGATATTTGCAAATGACATATCAGATAAAGGACTAGTGTCCAAAATCTATAGTGAACTTAGCAAACTCAACACCCAAAGAACAAATAATCCAATCAAGAAATGGACAGAGGACATGAACAGACATTTCTGCAAAGAAGACATCCAGATGGCCAACAGACACATGAAAAAGTGCTCCATATCACTCAGCATCAGGGAAATACAAATCAAAACCACAATGAGATATCACCTCACACCAGTCAGAATGGTTAAAATCAACAAGTCAGGAAATGACAGATGCTGGCGAGGATGTGGAGAAAGGGGAACCCTCCTACACTGTTGGTGAGAATGCAAGCTGGTGCAACCACTCTGGAAAACAGCATGGAGGTTCCTCAAAATGTTGAAAATAGAACTGCCCTATGACCCAGCAATTGCACTACTGGGTATTTACCCTAAAGATACAAACGTAGTGATCCAAAGGGGCACGTGCACCCGAATGTTTATAGCAGCAATGTCCACAATAGCCAAACTATGGAAAGAACCTAGATGTCCATCAACAGATGAATGGATCAAGAAGATGTGGTATATATACACAATGGAATACTATGCAGCCATCAAAAGAAATGAAATCTTGCCATTTGCGACCATGTGGATGGAACTAGAGTATCATGCTTAGCGAAATAAGTCAGTCAGAGAAAGACAACTATTATATGATCTCCCTGATATGAGGAAGTGGTGATGCAACATGGGGGGCTAAGAGGGTAGGAAAAGAATAAATGAAAGAAGATGGGATTGGGAGGGAGACAAACCATAAGTGACTCTTAATCTCACAAAACAAACTGAGGGTTGCTGGGGGGAGGGGGGTTGGGAGAGGGGAGTGGGGTTATAGACATTGGGGAGGGTATGTGCTATGAGTGCTGTGAAGTCTGTAAACCTGGCGATTCACAGACCTGTACCCCTGTGGATAAAAATTCATAATATGTTTATTTTTAAAAATAAATAAATAAAAATTTTAAATTAAAAAAAAAAAGGAATGGACATCCTTGGGTTACCTGAGTGGCTCAGCACATTAATCCTCTGCCTTTGGCTCAGGTTATGATCTCAGGGTCCTGGGATTGAGCCCCTCATTGGGCTCTCTGCTCAGCAGGGAGCCTGCTTCCCCCCTCTCTCTGCCTGTCTCTCCTCTTGGCTCTCTGCCTACTCGTGATCTCTCTCTCTCTCTCTCTGTCCAATAAATAAATAAAATCTTAATAAAAAAAAAAGAGTGGACATCCTTGTCTTGTTCTTGATATTAGGGGCAACCATCTCAGTCTCTTATCATTAAGTAAGATGTTAGCTGTGGGAATTTTGTAATTTCCCTCTATCAGGTTCAGGGAGTATACAAGTGCCCGTGTATTCCTAGTTTTTTTTCATGAAAAGTTGTAAGTTTTGTCAAATGCTTTTTCTGTATCTATTGAGATGCTCATTACATTTTTATCTTTTGTTCTATTATGTGGCATGCTCCATTGATCTGGGAATATTAAACCAATCATCTAGTCACTAGATTGATGTGTAAGCCTCATATAATTATTAAATTGTGTCATATTATATATAACCATATAATACATAACCATATATAATATGAAATATATATAATCCTTGTATGTTTCTAGATCCAGTTTGCTAGTATATTATTGACGATTTTCGTGTCTCTATTCATAAGGGATATTAGTCTGTATTTTTGTTTCATGTGATTTTGCTATCTGGGTAGTACTGGATTTATAGAATGAGTTGACACATACTCTCCATTCTTCTATTTTTGAAAGAGTTTGTGAAGGATTAGTGTTAACTCTTCCTTAAACATTTGGTAGGAATCACCAGTGAAGCCATCTGGTTCTGGGCTTTCTTTAGTGGAAATTTTTGGATTTCCAGTTCAGTTACTTTATTTGCTATAGGTGTATGCACATTTTCTATTTCTTCTTGTGTTAGTTTCAATAGTTTGTGTCAAAGAAAATGTATATTTAATTGAAGTTACCTAATTTCTTGGCTGAAAATTGTTTAGAATTCCCTTATAATCTTTTTTATTTCTGAAAGGTCAGTGGGAAATTTCCCATTTCATTCTTGGTTTGAGTAATTCGAGTACTTTTATTTTTCTTAGTCAGTATATCTAAAGTTTTGTCAGTATTTTTGATCTTTCAATCAAGTGTTGGTTTCTTCTATTTTCTTTCTTGTTTTTTATTCTCTATTTCCTTTATTTCTATTCATAACCATCCTTCTGTTTATTTTGGATTTAGCCTGTTCTTCTTTTTCTAGCTTCCAAAGGTGAATGCTTAGGTTGGGTTACTGATTTAGGTAAGTTTCCCTCTAAGCTTTACTTTAGCAAAGTCTCATATGTTTTGGTATATTGTTTTTAATTTTTAATTTACTTCAAAGTAATTTCAAATTTCCCTAGTGCTTTCTACTGCGATGGACTGGTTACTGAGAAGTATGTTGTTTAATTTTTACATATTTGTGAACATCCCAAACCTCCTTTTGTTATTGATTCATAATTTCACTCCAGTGTGATTAGAGAACATTGTATTATATCAAAAATTGAAGTTTATTGTGGTTTGCTGCTATTTGTTGGTGGTGGTATGTTTACATATTTACTGACATTTCTAAACTAATTCTGCAAAATCTGATTTTCTTTTATCATGTGTGACCACTGAAGACTCTGGTTAGCTCAGGAGTCCACTGATGATTGGACAAGGATTTCATTAAACATTTGGTCCAGTAAGTCATGTCATATTTGCCAGGGACTCTGTGTGCATGTTGAGGAACAATATCAACACTCCATCAGGCAGTTTCGAATTCTGCTTTAGCTTTTGTTCCCTGCTTAGACAGAACCTCGAGATCAGCCAGAGTTGAAAGCTTAATGGCTTCACAAGTCTTTCCCGAGCATGTGCACAGCTGCACACAGCCTTGGGCATGCATACAGCCTTCTAAATTTCCAGGATTGTGTCAAAGCTTTTCAAAGACCCTATCGATCTCCTTCCCCAGCTTTCTTTTTTAAACCTTATGGTTTGTCTATTGTTTGCCTCAACCGTTATCCACAACCTCAGGCAGCTGCAAAGTTAATTACTTCCCTGTAATTGGTTTCAGCAATTACCCCAGAGGAAAAGGCTTTTCATACAGGGTTAGCTCTGGGTCAGGTCAAGTAAAGATAATTCTTGAAACTGGGGTTATCCTTGGAACTGTCAGACAAGCCACACAATAGCAATTTGCTGAAAAGGGAGTTTTGAAGAGTTCCAACCCCAGTTCAACTCCTCAATGACTGTTAACACTGTTGGTTTTCACCATGATACGGGCTTTGGGATTTCAAAGCTAATGAGGAAGATTGGACGAGGGGCATAAGAGTAGGGCATGTTAATATGCCATGTTAACAGGCTATTGCAGGGTAATACATTTCCAGAAACTGCCCATATCATAAACGTGCACCCCAATAATTTTAACAAACTAAACACATCCATGTAACTAGCCCCCAGATCAAGAATCATAATATTACATGGGGCCCAAAAGCACCAATCATGCATCGTCACCCTACAGATGATAACTACCATTCTGACTTCTAACGCCATAGGTTATTTTACTTTATATTAATAGCATACTTTTCTGTATCTTGTTTCTTTCACACGACATTCTGTTAAGTTCCTTCATATTGTCTGTGGCTGTTGCCAAACTTCTCCAAAAATGGTGGTACAATGTATACTCTCAGCAGAAAAATATGAGAGTTCCAGTTGCCCTAAATTCTTGGAAAAACTTTTTTCTGTCTCTTTCATCTTACACATTCTGCTGGGTGTGACACAATATCATTTAATTTGCATTTCTTCTAATGACTAATACACTTGAGGAACTTTCCACTTATTTTTTGACCCTTTAATTATATTCTATTGGGAAATGCTTGTTTGAAGTATTTTGTACATTTTTAGTTTGAGTTGAATGTCATCATTCCTATTGATTTCTACTTTATATATTCTGAATACAAATACTTTTAAGACAAATGCTTTTAAGACTTTTAAGACAAATGCATAAATTGTAAAATATTACAAATATTGTCTTTCATGTTGGCTTGTTTTTTCACCTTTTCAGTTGTGTTTTTTGATTTAAAAAAACTTCCCAATTAAAATGGAACTCAATTTTCTTACTTGTCATTATTTTCTGTTACACATTAGAAGTTTTTGTGACTTGTATAAGAAATCTTTGAAAACTCCAAGGTCACAAAAACTTTATGCCTTCATCTACAGAAAATTATTTTATAACCTCTTACTATTAGAACTGAAACCTATCCGCAATTGATATTTGATATTCATGCATGATATAAAGAAGAAATCAAAATACAGGGGGCTGCTGGGTAGCTCAATGTGTTAAATGTCTGACTCTTCATTTCAGCTCAGATCATGATCTTAGGGTCCTGAGCTTGAGCCCCATGTCAAGCTCTGCACTCAGCAGGGAGTCTTCTTGAAATTCTATTTCTGCCCCATTCTTGCTCTCTTTCTAAAATAAATAAATCTTTAAAAATAAGGAAATCAAAAAACACTATTTCCAAATGGACTTCAAATTTATCCAGTAAGATCTGTTAAAGAATGAAAATTTTGAATCTTTTGAAAAGATATTTTCCTGAGACCACAGATGCAAAAATCCTCAACAAAATATTGGCCTACTGAATTTAACTAGTACATTAAGACGATCACACACCATGACCCAGTGGGATTGATTCCAAGGAGATAAGAATGGTTCAATATTCACAAATTAATCAATGTGATACACCACATTAATAAAATGAAATATAAAAATCATATAATCACCTCAACAGATACAGAAAAATCATTTGACAAAATTCAACATCTGTTTATGATAAAAAAACTCAACAAGATGGTTATAAGAGGGAACATACCTCAACACAATAAAGGCTTATATGACAAGCCCCCAGCTAATATCATACTCAGCAGTAAAAAGCTGAAACCTTTTCCTCGAAGACAGGGAAAAAGACAAGGATCCCCTCTTTTATCCAACATAGTTCTGGAAGTTCTAACCACAGCAATTAGGCAAGAAAAGGAAATAAAATGCTTCCAAATGGAAAAGAAAGGAGTAAAACTGTCACTATATGCAGATGACGGGACACTATATAAGGACAACCTTAAAGGCTCGACCAAAAAGTTGTTAGAGCTAAAAAAATAATTCAATAAAGTTATGGGACCCAAAATAAATAAACAACAATCTGTTGTGTTTTTATACATTAATAAACTACCAGAAAGAGAAATCAAGAAAGCGATCCCATTTACAATTGCATCAAAAAGAATAAAATACTAAAAAAAAAAAAAAAGAATAAAAATTTTGCACTTCTTATGCTTTCAGCTGCCCCACCCCTGTTCAGCCAGTTCCGTTAGAACTCCAAGTAAGCCAAGAAAGAAACTGGGCCCTCAAGTAGCTCTCGAAAAAGCCAGAATGTTGGGAGTACATTTCACTATTCTCTTCATCCCCCTGCCATTCTTTGAAGGAGAAGCCAAAAACCAAGCTGAGGTACACCAGCCAAGCAGTGCTGTGGGGGTGGGGAATAATTGTCCATTTCACTGCAGCTGTTTCAACTCTGCATTCACCTAAGGTAATACAATTTTCCTAGCTGCTTTCTGGAGTTTTCATAAAGGTATTTTGGTTCATGTGTTGTGGTTAAGTTGAGGCCTCTGTAAGAAAACAAAGGCAGGGATGTCTTATTCTCCCATCTTGTTGGTATTACCATTATGTTGGTGCTTTTTTAAAGATTTTGTTTATTTGAGAGAGAGAGAGAGGACAAAGCAGGGGAGAGGAACAGGGGGAGGGAGAAGCAGGGTCCTGCTGAGCACCCAACCGAACGTGGGGCTCAACCCTAGGACATGACCCTAGCAGAAGGCAGACACTTAACTGACTGAGCCACCCAGTCACCCCCATGTTGGTGTTTTTATTAGTCTGTATTAAAGGTATAACTAATTTAGGGTGAAATTACACCAATATGAGTGTCTTTTATACTCTAAAAATAGAGAATACCTTTCCATTTATCAATAATTTTTTGTAGTCATCATTAATATTTTAAAGTTGTCCTAGAAAGTTCATGCATGGGATGCCAGGGTGGCTCAGTTGGTTAAGCAACTGCCTTTGGCCCAGGTCATGATTTTGGAGTCCCAGGATCACATCCCACATCAGGCTCCCTGCTCAGCAGGGACTCTGCTTCTCCCTCCACCCTCCCCCATCTCATGCTCTCTCTCTCATTCTCTTTTTCTCAAATAAATAAATAAAATCTGTAAAAATAAATGCATAAATAAAGTTCATGCATTCTTTTTAAATTAATTCTTAGACATTTAATTTTTATTGCCATTGTCTATTGTAAATGATATTTGTTTTCCATTGTACATTTTAGCTGGTTGTTCTTTGTTTTACTTCATCAGAAGTTTATAAACTTTTGTGTACTGATTTATTGTCCAGCACCTTACTCAATTCTCTAATTGTATATTGTATTGGTTAAATTTCAGCAATTTCCAGGTACTCATTTTTTTTTCATTTTTTTTTCCAGAGAACTCTGAGCAGCATTATGAACATTGGAACTCAAGTTTTTCTAAAACTATTAAGTTTTTTAATTTTTTTAAAGATTTTATTTATTTATTTGACAGAGACAGTGAGCAAGGGAACACAAGCGGGGGAGGGTGTGGGAGAGGGAGAAGCAGGCTTTCCAACCACCAGGGGGCCCGATGCGGGGCTTGATCCCAGGACCATGGAGTCATGACCTGACCCGAAGGCAGACACTTAAAGACTGAGCCACCCAGGCACCCCAAACTATTAACTTTTTTTTTTCCTACTCAGCGTTTATTTTCATTTGAAGATAGGGGAAATCATATATAAATCACGGACAATACAAGTTCTTCTTGTCTGGCAATTGTCCACATAAATCTGTTACACTTTAAGTATAGATACAGATTTTTTTTTTAATAGAAAGACAGGGCGAGATGGCAGTTAATTAGCAACCGATAACTATAAACTACAGTAGATACAAAGTTTTGTCATATAAATTAATTGCCATTACAAAAAGGCAACTGCTTTAGCTAAGAAGGTACAAAAATGGGTAACTTCCATAAATATAACAAGAAACTAAGTGGAGAAATACATAACAGACTGTTTTTCCTACATAATATTTGAATATGCAAATAGTTTGCATAATCAAACTATTAACTTTTTTAATAAGAACATTTAGTATCTATTCTTCCATCAAATTTCAAGTATATAATATAGTATTATTTTAAATTTTTATTTTATCTCCAGTCAGTTAACATACAGTGTAATATTAGTTTCAGTTGTACAATATAATGATTTAAAACTTCCATATACAACCCTGTGCTCATCCTGGCAAGTGCTCTCCTTAACCCCCATCACCGATTTTCCCCATCCCCCCACCCACCTCCTCTCTGGTAACCATCAGTGTGTTCTGTGTAGTTAAGAGTCTGTCACTTGCTTTGTCTGTCTCTCTCTTATTTTTTCCCTTTGTTTGTTTTCTTTCTTGAATTCCACATATGAGTGAAATGATGTGATATTTTTCTTTGTTTGACCAGTTTATTTCATTTGGCATTATATTCTCTAGTTCCACCCATGTCATTGCAAATGGTGAAATTTCATTCTTTTTTATAACCAAATAATATTCCATCATATCACATCTTCTTTATCCAGTCATCAATTGACAGACACTTGGGCTGCTTTCATATCTTGGCTATTGTAAATAATGCTGCTATAAACAATAAGGGTGTATCTCTTTGATACATGTGCTCTTTCTTTGGGTATACCCAGTAACATGATTGCTGGATCATATATAGTTCTATTTTTAATTTTTTGAGGAAACTCCATACCGTTTTCCACAGTGGCTGCACCAGTTTGCATTTCCACTAACAGTTTAAGAGAGTTTCTTTTTCTCCACATCCTCGCCAACACCTGCTGTTTCTTGTATTGTTGATTTTAGCCATTCTGACAGGTGTGACATGAAGTCTCGTAGTTTTGATTTACATTTCCCTGATGATAAGTGTTGATGAGCACATTTTCATGTGTCTGTTGGCCATCCATATGTCTGTGTTCTGGGAAATGTCTATTCATGTCTTCTGCCCATTTTTTTCAAGTAGGCTCCACACCCAGCGTGGAGGCCAACAGAGGGCTTGAACTAACAAAGCTGAAATAGAGACCTGAGCTCAGATCAAGAGTTGGACGCTTAACTGACTGAGCCACTCGGGCACCCGTCTTCTGCATTTTTTAATCGGATTATTCATTTGGGGGGTGTTGTGTTTTATACATTTTTTATATAATTTAGATACTAACCATTTGTCACATATGCTATTTGCAAATATCTTCTCCCATTCTGTGGGTTACCTTTTAGTTTTGTTGATTGTTTCCTTAACTGTGCGGAAGCTTTTTATTTTGGTGAATTCCTAATAGTTTCTTTTTGCTTTTGTTTGCCTTGCCTCAGGAGACAATCTAGCAAGTTGCTGTTGTCAGGGTCAAAGAGGTTACGGCCTGTGTTCTCTTCTAGGATTTTTATGTCTTCAGGTCTCACATTTAGGTCTTTAATATAATATAGTATTATTATCTATAGAATATAGATAAGATCTCTAGGTCTTTAATATAATATAATATTTAATTAGATATTCATTTAAGTCTTTAATATAGTATTTTTAACTATAATCTTAGATTAGATCCCTAGAACTTAATCAATCTTTATTTGAAAGTTTATACCCTTTAACCAATGTATGACCATTTCTCCCACTCCCCAGCCCCTGGCAATCACAATTCCTCCCTATTTCTATGAGTCTGACTTTTTTTTAGATTCCACATTTAAATAGATCATACAATATTTGCCTTTCTCTCTCTGGCTTATTTCACTTAACATGACAGGTGTTAATTAATTTGATTGTGAACCATTTCACAATATATGCATATATCAAATCATTATGTTGCAAACTTTAAGTATACACATTGGTATCTTGTCAGTTTTTAAAAAAGCAGAGAGAAAAAACATTCCAAAGCTATTAAGTACTCCCATTTATTTTTTCCTATGTTCTATATTACTTGTTTCCTTAGGTTGTTGGTTCTTAGTTTTTGTTGAATTTGGTTCCTTTTTTCATGCTGTTTCTTTTTCTCAAAGGTTTAGTCACTTCTTAATTGTCTGTTTATATTTGTAGATGCAACTCTAAATTAAATTAAAATAATTGCTAGAGTGTATTTCCCCGGGCTAACTGAGAACCCTTGTCCTCTTGTTCTATTAATACAAATTTCAATTGTAAGAGTCAGCATTTCAATAGTCGCAATGTGGAGAGGAAAAGGTTTATGCATCTGGCAGGTTTTCCTAAGGAATGTAAGAGTAGTTTTCTTTCTACATGGGGTTTTCCCATCCACTTGGATCTTAAACATTACCTAGAGTAACCCTTCTTCTCTGAAATCCACACTTATTCTGAGTTTTTCGCATCTCAATGCCCTCTTTAAAGAACTGTATTCATGGCATTAGCCTGTAAGCAAATTCCTGAATCATTCCTCCTAAAAGCCGGGACTGGCACAGGTGTTCTACTCTAAAATTAACTAATTGATCCATTACCCATGAACTCTTTTTTTTTCCTAACCTAAACTTCCTTTGATCTTGGGGATATTTGGAGTTCTAAGGAGAATCAACTTTTGTATGTTTGCTTATCCACCTCTTTGGGGTGGCTGGATGTGAAGCTTCAATGTACTACACCACTTCTCTATTTCCATCCAGTTTATACTTTCCAAATATTCCTCTCTAGTGATAAGATATCATCTTATCATAGATATGATAATCATATCTATGATTATCATAGATATCATAGATATCATCTAGATGATAACATATCTCCCGGGTTTCTAGGGGCAATCAACTTGATTTGGTTTTCCACTTTTCACTGCATTGTATATGAGAATAAAGAGTCTATAAATGGCTGGGTTCAAGAAATACACTAGAACTGAAAATCTTTTCATCTACCTCACCATCTGATCGTCATTAGAGTACTTTAGAAAACAGACTTATGGTTAGTGTTGATCTCAGTAGAAACAGATTTCAGCATATTCTACAAATCACCTAAATTTATTTTATTTTTTAGGTTGATTGATTGATTTTTTTTTTACGATTTTATTTATTTGTCTCAGAGAGAGAGAAAGAGCACAGGTAGAGGGAGCGGCAGGCAGAGGAAGAAGCAGGCTCTCCAGTGAGCAGGAAGCCTGAAGCAGCACTTGATCCCAGGACCATGGGATCATAACCTGAGCCAAAGGCAGATGTTTAACTGACTGAGCCACCCAGGCATCCCTAGATTTTATTTATTTGCTTGAGAGAAAGAGAACACAGAGAGAGAAAGCGTGCATGCACACATGCACAAACTTGGGGGAGGGGCAGAGAGAAAAGCAGGCTCTCTGCTGATCAGGAAGCCCCTTACAGGGTTGGATCCCAGGGCCCTGAGATCATGACCTGAGCCAAAGGCAGAGACTTAACCCACTGAACCACACAGGTGCCCCTATTTTAATCCAGAATGAGGTGAAAGTAGTTTCTTGTCCATGGTGGTCACCACCAAAAACATAGTTAAAGAATATTTGTTAAAAGCAGTGGCCACTCATGTTCATGTTTGCTGAAAAAAACATAAGTTATAGGATGGGATAAGCCAAAGTTTAATGCAGATAAATTTGAGAAAAGCTTTATATTTGCATATTTCAAGTAATATGCACTTTCCTGAACTTTTAGTCTGAATATAAATTCATGTATATTTTGTGGTGGTCAATGTGACAAATTATTCCAAAAAAGAAAAATAATAATGATAACAATAATAACAACAACAACCTAATCTCTTTGGTATGTCAATTCCATTCTTAAAAATGATTATAAAAACTAATCAAAGGAATATGTAAAAATGGAACTACAAATATGTCAATCATAGTATTATTTATTAAAGTAAAAAAATGAAGAGAATATTGATTTAATAGACACTTATTTTGTTTTTTTCTTTAACTTAGTAAACTTCAGTTTTTATAGCAATTTCATATTCACAGCAAAATTAATCAGAACATAAAAAGAGTTCCTGGATTAGAAACAGTGCTCTGTAGAATACCACAATCATGGGTAAGACATTCTATAAGTCTATGGATGAGAGTTTTGGTGGAAACATTTCATGCAAGGAAGGAAAATCCATATCCATAGTGTCTATTCCAGTAAGAACAAAACATTGCCCTTCCATCATGGAATCCGTCCAATATAATCAATCTGCTGCCAGATAAATGGCTGATTACCCCCAAGGAATGATGCCATATCAAGACTCATCATTGGTCTCTGCTGGTGGCAGATTAGACACTCAACAGTGGCCTTAGCCAGGATGTCTTTGGTGAGCAAAAGTACATGTTGCTAAACCTATGGATAATCTTCATCCCTGCCACTGTGGCTACCTTTATTTATGAGCCCATTGGGTAATGGCAGGGGTGGCTAAAGAAAGAGGCCAACTGGTATCCACAGAAAGGATCAGCTTATCTATTTGATTATTAAAATTCTCCTCTGTTGAGTTCATCCTTTGGTGAACAATCATATGGGACTCAAATATTTTCACATTTTCTGCACTTTCAGAGAGTTCTATCCATCTATCTCTTTCCCAAATTGTCTTATCACCAATTTTCCAATCGTGTTCCCTCCAGGGCCCTGACCATTTAGTTAAACCACCGGACACAGACAATAAATTGGTATACAGTTATACATCTGGTCATCTCTTCTTCTGGCAAAGGGAACAACCAAGTGTACTAGAAGTTCTCCCCAGTGAGAAGATTTCCCTTCACCACTATCTTTCAGGAATGTCCCAGGGAGGGGTCACAGTGGTATAGCTGTCCACTTTTGGGTGGTACCTGAATATTGTACAGAACCTTTTGCCAGTCAGGCCCAAACCTTCTGTTCCTCTGTCAACTGACCCTAGGGAATGCCCCATAAAGTCATGGGTACAGGATGGAAGAGAGAAGGTTGTGTAACAGGAATGTGGATCCGTGACATTTGGACCACTTGTTCATGTACCTTACTTACACCCTCAGGGCCTGATTGGGTCTGGTCAGGTCTACAACCATTTTATTTCGTGAGGGAATGCTGTTAGGCACATCCAACTTTATGGTTGAGTAGGTCAGATAACACTGAGTTTATGATGGGCAGCTCAGATCATACAGTAACCATTGTGACTAATGGCTAAATGTTTGATCCCTACTAAGGCCCAGTGTCAGGCCAGGAGCAGTTTCTCAGAAGGGGCAAAGGTATATGCAGAGAGTGGCTGGGCTTCGCTCCCAAGTCCTAATGGCCTGTGTGGCGTGTTGATTTGGCTGGCTCAGATGACTGGTGTGGTGGGGCAGCTAGCACAGCAGCCCAGACCTGGTGCAGAGCCTGGTCTTATTCTGAGCATCCCTCAAAACAAGCAGCTTTTCAGGTCACTGAGTAAGTGAAATATATATTTACACTTACTCAGTGATATATATATAAGAAATATATTGCCTCCAAAATCAGATGAGGCCTGCTAGAAATTGTGCCTCATCTTGGTTGTAGGAGGGGTGGAATGCAATGACTTCTCTTTTATCTTAGAAGGTATGTTTCTGCATACCTCATACCACTGAACCCCTATAAATGTCACTGAAAGTAAAGGCCCCTGAACTTTGGTTGGATTTATTTATCATGCTCTGACAGGCAAAAGTCTTACAAATAAGTCTAAAGTAGTTGCTAGCAACTCAAAGCAAACTGTTTCTGGTGCTCTTTACTAAAAGGTATAGAGAAAAAAGTACTTTCCAGATTAATAGTCGCATGCCAGGCACTAGGAGATGTGTTAATTTGCTCAAGAAATAAAACCACATCTGGTAGCTGCATTTGGAGTCACCTCCTTGTTAAGATTTAATAATCTGCTGTTATTCTCCAAGATCCCTCTCTCTTTTGTGGAGACCAAACATGGGAGTTGAAGGGGGACATGTTGGGAATAACCACCCCTGTTCCTTTCAAGTCCTTGATGGTGGCATTAAGCTCTTCGATACCCCAAGAATGCAGTATTGTTTTTAGTTTGCTATTTTCCTAGGTAAAGTGATTCTAGTGCTTTCCACTTCGTCTTTCCCAACATAATAGCCCTCACCCCATATATCGGGGAACCAGTATGAGGATTCTGCCAGCTTCTGAGCATATCTGTTCAAAGCATGCATTCTGGAACTGGAGAAATGACCACAGGCTGGGTTTGGTGACACACTGAGCCCATTGCAAAATAGACTGGAGCTAAAAAACGAGAACACCTCCATTGGTCACCTGACCTCCATAAGTCCCTACACTGTCTGGCAGACCCCAGTGACTTTAGGTCTTTGTGAAACAAGTGTCAATTTAGAGCCAATGTCTGGTAGTCATTACTTCGTTTTCTCCAACGCACAGTTACCTGGTAAAAGACCATAACTACTTTCAGGAAAGGCTCAGAGAAGACTGACAGTATATTTTTGTAATAGTATTCAGAGATCCTCCCTCAAGGAACATGGCCTTCCTTTCTTTCTGGGCTGGGTCTGAAACTGACTTAAAACCAGGAATTAACTGGGGGATGGGGGGTGTTGAGTGGGCCGTGACTCTGTTCTTTTGATTCAGGTTAGACGTTTGTTCTCTTGAATTAGAACTCTTCTGCTCATGCAGATCAAGAATTTACTAAGCTGCCTACGTATTTCACTTCAGACCATTCGAATTGCTGCTTTGACTCTGCCATAGGTTATGTTAACTATGCCCACACCTGGCCCCTGCCTCCCCAGAATCCAAATGCTGCATTTCAGTTTCCTAGCTGAAAAATGTAGTCTCCACTGTAAATTCTGGCCTAACAAGAAGAATGAACACAGAGTTCTTCAAGAATTCCAGGGCTGCCCTTACAGATCTATTTCTTCCTCTACTGGTAAAAGATGTGTCTTCTGGATGCTCCCACAGTGGGTGAGTAGGTCTAAAATGACAAATCCACATTAAAACTCCAATGTCCCTAAGCCTTTCAATCCTTTCCTCTACATTGAACCAAGACATGTCTGGCATTTCTTTCTTTTTTTTTAATTTGATTTTATTTTTTATTTTTTATTTTTTCATTGTTTATGCACCACACCCAGTGCTCCATGCAATACGTGCCCTCCTAAGGTACTCACTTTGGTTTACCTTTTGGTCCGAGCTTCAGCCAACCAACCAACCAAAGAGCCTCTTGTTTGTTTCAGCCTCTTCTAATTCCCTAAGCTGTAACATTAAATGCCAAATCTGATCCGTGAGCAATACCAATTAATTTGGCCTGATCCAACTTTATGTTTCTTCCATCACTATCCCACCCCCTTAATACTTATTCCCCCACATTTTCCCCAGATTTCTGTCTGTATCAGTTAGAAAACGCAAGTAGCTCTTTTGGAGTGTAGTATATATCTCTTCACGGGTCAGACTTTCGGGGCCTCACCTTTAGGGGCCTGCTGGAACTTGAAACTAGTTATAAATCAAAAAGCAAAGCCAGTGATGGTGTAGGTCCTGAGGAGACTCCGAATTCTTTTACATGACAACTACCTCAGGAGAGACCATTAGCATTTTCTCAGGCAATGCAGGATTAATCCCCTCCAGTGGGATTAGAATAGCTCACTGGAGGTGGTAAGGCCTTTTTCACTGGCAAGGAATACTCCTCAGAATTTAGGGACTCATTTTTCTCAGCTTCATTGGGGTCTGCCCACACATCCCCATTTCAACTTATAGGACCCTGTTCTTTCCCAGTCAATACCCTTTCTTTAACCGCAGACACCAGCTGACCTGGGAGTTCAATTTGCATTGTAGTTCAGCCCATTGTAAAAAGAGATTCTGCATTTGATTTTAGACTATCTCAATCCTGAGGCTAAAAGAGGTAAGGACTTCCTTCAAGGCACACACAAAAGCTTACGCCTGATTTAATCAGGACTTGAATTGGAAATTCGAATCTCTGAGCTCATCCTTTTTTTTCCTCAACATTAGGAGCAACTAGTCAATCTCTTTACTACTAGAAATAGAATCATTTTAAAACTAATCAGATTAGAGGGGCGCTTGGGTGGGTTCAGTGGGTTAAAGCCTCTGCCTTCAGGCTCAGGTCATGTTCTCCGGGTCCTGAGATGAAGTCCCAGATCATTCTCTTCTCAGCAGGGAGTCTGCTTCCCCCTCTCTCTCTGCCTGCCTCTCTGCCTGCTTGTGATCTCTGTCTGTCAAATAAATAAATATAATGTTTAAAGAAAAAAAATTAATCAGATTAGAAAGCCAGTTCAGAAAACTCATCCTTAAAATTCTGTTCCTCTAGAAGCCCTCTCAGGACCAAAATCTATAATAGTCTGCCGGGGCTGCCGTAATAAAATATTATAGACTTGGTGGCTTAAACAACAGAAATCTATTTTTTTCATTGTTCTGGAGGTGGTAAGTCCAAGATCAAGGTGCCAGCATGGTTAAGTTCTGATGAGAACTCTCTTCCTGGCTTGTAGACATCTGTCTTTCTACTCTGTGTGTTCACAGGACCTTTTCATGTGGGGAGAGAAAGAGGTATCTACCTCTTCCTAGAAAGCACCCAGTCCTATTGGGTTAGACTCCATCCCTATGACTCCATTTAACCTTAAATATCTCCTAAAAGCTCTATCTCCAAATACAATCACACTTCATTTCAACATATGAATTTTAGGGAGACACAATTCAGTACAGAACAATAGATATTAACATACCCAGAGAGACCATTTCAAATTATTATCCACAAATATTTTGAGTTGTTAAAACCTCAAGAAGCACTGTTAATTTTTTTGTTATGGGAATGATCACTTCAGTGGTAATGAATGTAAAGTAATCAGGGATCCATTATTCAAAGAGAAAGTTAGAATTGTGAACTTGGGAGTTTGGCAATGATCTGATGGTTCCAAATTTTCAGGCAAATGGAGTTATGTCAACTGTATGTCATTAGTGTATTGAGCTTGGAGATTTGGGGGAAAAGAGAATTGGCAAAGGGGCCTTTCGAGAAAAAAGATATTTAGTACCAGACCTTTTCTTCTAAGAAGTTCAAAGTTATTATGGTGTATCTTATGCACTGAGGTGTCATTTTGTAGTGTCATCAATCAAGAAGCAACATCAGCCCTCTCCTATTCCCTCTCCCAACCAGGAATACTTGTTTTTACTGAGAAGGAGTTTGAACTATGACCCAGCCACACAGAAGAGCTTCATTTAAGAAAGGAGAGGACTGGCTCCTGGTACAACATGTTCTTTCTGCTAGATTTCTGCTGATCCCTCCTTCTCCATGGAGATGCCCAAACTAATGAAGATGCGTTTGAGACCTTGTCCACCATGGCAGGTATCAGGTATAGGTGAGTGTAAGTAACACTGGGGAGAGAGGCTTCCTTTTTCTTTCTCCTCCACTCTGTCTGATATGTTATGCACAGATTACTTAGAAACTCCTTGAAGAGGACAGGAGTCCATCTGTTCTCACATGCACCAACTGATAAATAATACAGCAACAACTACTGCAGAAAATGGGCCAGTGATCTTATCAGATTTTCCAATATTTTCCCCTACTAGGCAACAATAACCAGGTATAATCTCTTGTATTGCTTAAAGCTCTGAGGATCTGGGACTTATCATAGGAAAAAAGGACCCAAAGGGGGAGAAAAAATATTTTCTAGTAAACCAAATAGGAGTTTGGAGTCACAATATTTTATTTTTTAAATTTATTTTTTATTGAGATACAATTGACATATAACATTATGTTAATTTTGTATTTCTCAGAATATTTTAAATAGTAAAGGAAATGTACCACGGAGTGATGAAGGCTATATCCAATAGATAATGATATGTTGCCTAATAATGGGTCCGTGATTAAAGGAGCAAGACTGATGTAAAACGAAGGTCAAGCAAAGCTTTATTTCGCACCAAGCATCAAGAATCAAACCGAACGTTCAGGGACGCACCTCCTACAAGAGAGGGCAACTTTCTCTGTTTCACAGACTAGCTTTTAAGGGCAAAGGCCATGTGGTTGGGCTTGGCCACGCACAGGTGGCCAATGAGATTGTAACACACAGAGGAAATTCCATAGTCATGCTAGGTCACACATAAGTGACCAACTGAATTACAATTTACCCTATAGTAGACATTTGACCTAGCCTATCACCTTGGTTAGAATTGACGCCTAGGGGGCGCCTGGGTGGCTCAGTGGGTTAAATAAAACCTCTGCCTTTGGCTCAGGTCATGGTCTCAGGGTCCTGGGATTGAGCCCTGCATCGGGCTCTCTGCTCAGCAGGGAGCCTGCTTCCCCCTCTCTCTCTGCCTGCCTCTCCACCTACTTGTGATCTCTCTCTATCAAATAAATAAATAAATAAAAATCTTAAAAAAAAAAAAAAAGAATTGGTGCCCAAAAGGCTCCCAAAGAGTGGGGCCCATACTCCTTGGTAGCTAGGGAGACAGTATGCAACCCCCCACTAATCAGATGTCTCCACCTGGCCTGACCCACCCTTGTATCTGGGCTTTGTTACCTGGGGCTGGTTTCCGGGACTTGTTTTTAAATAAGTCCCCTGGGGGAAGGGGAGCAGGGACAGTTTAAGGGTTAAACAACAAGGTTATTCTTTAACCTTGATGGAAGCCTCTGGCTAAATACATCCTTACAATAATAGATGAAAAGAGAGAGAAATATGGATACCAATAGAGAGATAAAAATAAATAGTACATATGCATGTATATGTGATACAATAAATTAATATATTATAATAATATATACCAAGTACGTATATATCTGTGTCTATGTGTATAGCTGTAATCTTAACCCATGCTACTAACAGTGATTATCTCTATGGCTAATTTTTAACCTATATAGGTAGATTTTTCAATAATGAAAAACACTGATTATTAGCAAGAAATACATGCCAATTATTTCTCATTTTTAAAAGAATTCTCTCATCCCAGAAGAATTTTCTTTCTGAGGTTGTTAACCCTTCATAGGTATGTTTGTGCAAGTAAGCATGAACGTGTAGAAGGCTAGTCAACTCAGCTATATGCCACTGACCTTTTGCAGGGAAAGTGATTATTTTTAGTGATGGCATGTGAGTTTCTGTTATTTTATATGAGTCATTATTACTGATACAGTTTAGTAATTAACAAAAAATTAAATTCTACACTTTCCTCAATACCTCAGCCCTTTCTTGTTTCAGTCAACACATGTGGTTACTTCAACTTGTCAGTATCGGATTTTTCTTTTGTTGATATGTGAGACCACCAAACAGTTTCCCACTCTGGGGTCCTTATGGGGTAAAAAGAAAAAAAGTTAAAATACAGTGTGCTTTCCCTCAGAATGTCTCTCATTTAGATATAGACCTCAAAAGAGCAGGAAAAAAGGGGAATTTTTCCAAGACATTCTGTTCAGTAGGATTAATTTAGGGACACAAAATATAGAAAGAATTAATACTTCCCGTCCCATAATAAAAATGCAGAACCTTCTGCAAATTGCAAGAGACTAATTTCTCTGGGAATCCCATATAATATCATTTCACAGAGCTTAATTTTTTTTGTTGCTCAAAAGAAATGTTTGAGGTGACTGTTTTGCTTTATGTATAGGGTAAAGGGGTCAGCAGGGGGTAGCAGTTACTTCATGCAATTCTGTACAACATGGAGCACAAGAAAAGGGCAGTGGAGAATAAGGGAGAAAGCCCCATACATCTGCCTCCTCTCCTTTTCTCCACAGGTGCAAATATGCCACCTTCCCACAGTTCTTGGACTGCTGTGGTCAGGGATGTGCAAATAATGAGGTTTGGAGACCATCTCTGAAATATCTGCTTGGTAGTTTAGGATCCATATTTAAACCACTAAATACTGCTGTTGGGATTACTCAGATCAGCTGTCAGAGCCAAATTTCGAGATTTGTAGGGACTCATTTGAGCCTCAGTGTCCTCATTTGTAAAATGAGAATGACCGAGTCTTTGTGGGAATAAAATGGGAAAATTCATAAAAAATATGTATCATAGTATATAGCATATAATGCTCACCTAATAGGAGCTATTGTAATTATTAATAGCCTCTTGGGCATTGCACAGGTGAGGTACATAAAGGAGGGCCCATAGAAAAAGGAAGGGGATCAGATAAAACCTGGAGATAGAACCAAATGAGAAGAATAATTTCATTTGCTGTCTGAGAAACTTACCTGAAATTTACATTTGCAAAGAGAAAAGAGGACATTTATACCTTTGGACATTTCTACAGTCAGAGTTCCCATGTTCACACTGCACCTTTTTGAATGAAATTTCTTCTTAGTCCCAGAAAAGTCTAAACCTCAGAGAACCACTTCAGGCTCAATACTGGCCACTTCCTATAGAAGTGGAAGACAGGCTTAACATCCCAAGAACTAGAAAATTCTCTTTATTGAGGGAGCTGCCAGGGGAGCAAGAGGGGTTGTATTATAATTAGTATAGTAAATACTATTGTGGTAAAGGAATCGACATGAGCTCAATGATGAAGGCTGAGTAGGAGTTCATCAGTTAAATGAAGGACCCTTGGGGTGGGAATGACTGGAGGGGTGTTCAGGAAGACAGAGTTGTGGGAACAAAAGCAGATGGCATGAAAGAACATTGGGCCTTAAAAAAGCAGTAAGTCCTTTTGGGATGCTTGAACACAGAGTGTAAGAGGGAGATGGCAGAGAGAGAAAAAGCCGGGGAGGCTGGGAAGGATCAGATCTCTTATGATCTTGCTGATAGACAATCTGGACTTCCTTTTCATAATTAATAAGAAATTATGGTTGAAGACTCAAGAGACAGAGACTTAGAAGAGTGCATGAAGAAACCAGATAAGGAATGATGGGGACCGAGATTAAAAAGTATCAGTAGCGACTGTAAGGACGATACAGATACAACAGAAGGTGAGAATCTATACTTGGGAGTAGTTAAAATAAAATTTTTAAAAAAGAGAAGTACAAGGCACCTAGGTGGCTCAGTCAGTGAAGTATCCAGCTCTTGATTTCAGCTCAGGTCATGATCTGAGGGTTGTGAGATTGAGACCCGCATCAGACTCCATGCTCAGTGTGGAGTCTGCTTGGGATTTTCTCCCTCTCCCTCTGGCCCTCCTCCCCACTCTCTCCTTCTCAAATAAATAAATATTTTTTAAAACAAAAAGTAAGTACACATCATCTTCCAATTAAAGATTTTATTTATATGTAATGTGTAATGTAATGTTTTACAAAATTATTTAAAATATGAAGTTAGAGTTGGTTACACATTTAGCTATTTATTTTGTTGATAATCATAGATTACATGAAAGTAGGCATTTCCCAGAAAGTGGGGTGAGAGAACGCTTTAATCTATAGCCCTGGAACCTGGCAGACACATGAAGTCTTTGAAACTCTGTGTCTACATCAGAGGTCAGCGTTGGTCTAGAAAGGTGCTAGACAACCTGGTATAATGTGGGGCTGGTACTGAATGAAATGTCTAACTTCTAAAATTAGGACTCATACTCTTAAGTAAACTGTAGGTAACTCCGTCAGTTTCAGGTACTTCTCTGACAGGAGTTCTAATAGTGTGGAAAAGGAGATTCATGGACCAGCGACTGATTTAAGAGAGTGTCACACAATCCTATAAAATCCGGAAGAAACAGAAGCCATAGGTGTATGTTCAGACCACCCCATGGCCTCTACCTTCAAAGACACATCGCACTGCCCTGACAGGTAGGTTTTTGTGTATGACACCAAACTTATCATTTGCTAGATCTCTTTGTCTCCCTGGGTATCAAAACTCCATTCTGGCATAACTTTTTCCCATGTCTGATAAAGGTTGATTACAAACTAATGAGTTAAAGAAGCCCTCCAGATATTTTGGGAAGCCACCCAGAACCAAAGCATCAATAATAAAAGACAAGTCAACTTCCTATATATCAAAGCACCAAAAGGTCAAGGATGTAAAAAGTGACCTTTACATTTTATAACACGACACGGTGTTTAGTTATTATCTTCAAAAAATTGTCAGAGAACATAGAAATCTTCAAACAATAATTAAAATGGATAGAAAGTTCTAAAGAGCATATATTCAGAGTTTAGTGAAGACTCAAATATTTGTTAATCTCAAATCTATGTTATTATATATTCTACTTCCTCTAACCATAAAAGTAAGATAAATGCAGGAGTACAGGTGATCTGATCTACATTCCTAGCTCTACTCAATATGTAGCTATATGTTAAATATCAACCTGTGCTCAAATAAAATGTAAATATTTATTATTTATAGTATTTTTAAAGTAAAAGGCATATGTTTAGAGACTGAATAATCTACTGTAGTGTACTTCACTTAGAAATGCTCATGTTTCTTAGCATGATGTCTTGTAACTAATGCGATGAGTTAAAAAAAAAAAAAACTGGCTTCGGTTCAAGAGGAAAGCCTGATGAAAATGAATATAAAAACCACCAACAACAACAACCAACTTCAGCGTCTGTCAGGGAGAAATCTGAAACCCCAAATCACCAGTCACAATTTGCTATTACTTATCATTGGAGAGAACTCCTGAGTGACTTTGAGGTCATGGTTCTGTCCTCCCAATGACACTATTGTTACCCAGAAACTGAAGGAAACAGGCCATTCCTGAAAGTCACTGGGTGACACTTGAGGTCCATTTGGCTTCCTGTTCTGGGAGAGTGAGAAGAGATTACATGAAGGGAGAAACTTACTCCTTGACTAAAGGCATTTTGAACGATCATTCAGGGGGCCCTCGAACCAAGTAGCCGTGTTGCGAACACGCATTCCACTCTGGTGTTTAAGACACAAAGGTCTCCATTTCTCTAAGGGAGCTGTTTTTTCGGCATGACACACTCTCTCGCTTGCCTTGGAGCCAAGTAATTGGAACCCTAAACACACGGCGGAGCTTCTGTTGGAACCGGTTACCAACAAAACAATACAGAAAGGGATTAATGCAGCTGTTGGTGAATCCCAGGAGGATGGCAAAAGGAAGTGCCAGGTCAATGACTGCTATAACTTCACAGCTATTAATGACACCCATCCAGGCCAGAGCATCCAGGAAGGTCAGAACGTGGAAGGGGAGCCAACAGATGATGAACGCGAGGACAACAGCAGCTGCCATCTTCAGGACCTGGTCACGAGTTATTCTGTTCTTCCCATAGCTATTGGTCTTCAGTAAGTGTTTTCTGATTCCGAAATAGCATGTGGCTATGAATATTAAAGGGATAATAAAACCAAGGATATTTTTCATTAAGGCAATCCCAGCTGACCATTGGGCATATTTCTCTGGGGGGAAGGCCATAATGCAGGCGTTCACTCCCAAATACTCAATGGTTCGGACATCTCGGAAATAGAATGTTGGCAATGAGGACAGACAGGCCATACACCAAACAAGGGGAACAATATAAGACGCTTGCCAGGGATTTCTCCTCTGAGACAGAAAGGGATAGATGACAGACTGGTACCTATCAACGCTCATGCAGGTGATAAAAAAAATGCTTGCAAACATGTTCAGGGTCAGGAAAGAACCAAACACTTTGCACATCACAGGTCCAAAGAGCCAGTCATATCTGTAAGAGTAATAGGTGGCCCAGAGAGGAAGAGTGGCCAATAGCAGCAAGTCAGCCACAGCCAGGTTGAAGATGTAAATGCTGGACACCTTTTTGGGACCCTTTTGACAACAGAACAGCGTAACCACAATAGTATTGACAAGAAATCCAATCACAAAAATAATATAGTAGAGGATAGGAATTGCATCTAAATGCTTATCTGATGGCTTATGTGAACAGTTAAAGGTTGACTCATTGCCGATGAAGTTCACGAGTCCGAAGTGAAGGCTGTTGGTAATGTTTTTGCTGATGGTGGCAAGGCTGACGTTGTTCTTCATACTGCAAGCTCGGTGGTTCCCACTTCTTATGCCTTCTGTGAAAATTAAAAAAAAAAAAAAAATGGAACTCCCAGTAAACATACAGAGTGTAGGACATTATGAAATCATTAGCATTTTGAAAGTTTGTTGAAAGCAAAAAAAAAAAAAAAAAAAAAAAAGGAAAAGGTGAGTGATTATAGGAAAACACTGGGAAGCACAGCCATGCCTTGTGAAATAAGAGAGGATTTTGCTTCTTGAAGAAGAAAAGGGAATCTCCTCAACAGTACCAAGCAGGTAAGACCTATCAGCCTCAGGGACTGAAAATGCTAGACAAAACTCTCTCTTGCCCACTGTTTCTATCATATTTTCAGAAGCCTTCAAGAAAATCAATAGTTCAAAAGTTTAGTGTGGGTAAGAAATAGGGGAAACAAATGAGAAGGAGTCAAGAAAGAAGAAAAGTTACTATTTCAAAAACACCTAAGCACATCTCTCAGGCTGCATACTTTCTAGAAACCACATTGCTGTCCGTTGTTGCATAGAGAAATGCCTTATTTCAAGTAACTAATTATGTACAAATCATTACAGCTATGGAAAATATAAGTAACATAAGCTATGGAAAAAATAAGTAAGTGCACAAAAGACTGCAAGAGAATATGCAAAAAGAACATATTAACTTGGGGGGGTAGGGCTGGTTTTTTTACTAATTTAATCCAAATTCCTTTACTTCTACTTTTCCATTGTTTCCACAATAATAATATCATTAGCAGGGAGCTCTGGAGTAGGTACATATTTCTAAAAGCCCCGTGTTCGCATTTTAATAGAGACCACTAGTTTTCGATCTAGATGTTTAATCTGCTTAAAAGGAAATCCATTTTCTTTTTCAATTAGGAAAAGAACAAGGGGAAAAAAATAGCCAAATCTGATTTAGAGTCAAGCAGAAATCGTTTTGATTGCTCAGTGAAATAAGAATTGAACGTCAATGATGAATCATGAGCTAATTGTATCATTTTTGTTTGCTATCATTTCACTTTTAACACAACAAAATAGGAACAGTGTTGTATGGCTCTCAAATGTCATAATCAGGGCGCAGGTTTTTGTGATACTGGGTTTGGTTTGGTTTGGTTTTTAGGAGCAGCATTACTTTAAGACAAAAGAAAATTAGCTGGAAATAAACACAGTAAAGGGAAGACTATTACTTTTGATAGTTTCAAAATACATAGAAACGACTCAATGAACAGCACAATCACCAAAGAATCTCCTAGTAAACAGCAAAGTTATCATTTTTGTCTAAAGTGCATTCTCTCATCATCTTGACCTAACAAAGTATCATGAAAGAATCTCAAATAAACCCGCTCGAAGACTTACTGGTCGTTGGAGTTTAAAACTTAGTTATCATAAATCAGCTTGCCCAGTTCCTAAGCGCACTCCTGTAAGAGAAACAGCAGTGAAAGAATTTAGGAGTTTTACAAAATACAGTGTTAAAATACAGGGAAAAAGGGAAAGTTCATCCATAAAAAAGCACTTTCACTTAATGTATGTTCTACTCTCCAAATACAGTACATAGAAATTGTGCAGACCTACCTTAAAAATTCAGGCTGAAGAATGCTTTTAATTCTGTGCTTATTCGTTCCCTTAGACTCGGGGACGTAATAGCACTAGATCTCTGGTTTCCTTCTTATATGTTCGGTCTGTCCACTGGGAGCCTTCAACCTACATAATTCTAGGGCTGACTTATGAACACTTGCCAGCTTTCCAGAGAGGTTTTTTTTTTTTTTTTTTGGCTGCAAAACATTAATCTGAAATTCTCACTGTCTCCAATCATAACAGCTCATTCAAATAAATCTCAAACAAAAAAATGAAGTTTCCACAAATGTGTTAGAGAATTTTGAAATCAGTGGCTTACTTTAAAAGAAGAATATAATTATTTGCAGAATTTTCTCTTTCTTTTTCCCTGATACTGACATTCTAAGGCGAGTTAAGGAGTGGAGAATAGAAAATTTATTCTAGTAGAAGCGACCTTTATCCACCAATGTCTGTTATCACCTTCATTACTTTTTGAGATTTTTACCTCTATTCGTTAAAGTACAGTAGCGACTTTACTCGAAGTCTGAACTTTCTAAAACTTCTCCCTTGCTTCAAGCAATTTTTGTTGGCTGGTTGCTGGAGAGGTGGTAATAGGAGGCATATAATTTTCATGTCTTCGAAAAGAGGTATTAGCAAATAGTGCCTCCTTTCATAGGTCCCTGTCCTGTTTGAGATTTAAACACAAAGCCCACAAAGGTGAAGAAGGATCAGGCAACCACCACGGCTCAGATCACTGTTGGTTTTTCTTTCTTTCTTTCTTTCTTTCTTTTTTTTTTTTTTTTGGTGAGGATGACCAACCTTACAGACCAGTCCCATAGGAGCAAGTGTGACAAAAGAAAGAAAGATCAGAACTGGGGACAGCAGTGAGACTAACAGCCAACAATAAACTCTAAGTGCCAAACACTATGCTGAGTGTTCAGTAATTTCAGAAAGAGCCAATGAAATGTACTGGCCTGTACCAATGAAATGTACTGGCCTGTACATGGCCTTCAGGATATAAATGCCAGACCACAAGCTCAGCTGTACCCACTTCCTTAGCCTGTGACCTTGGCCAAGATCCTTTCCTTCTCCATGTCTGTTTTTCTCATCTGAGAAATGGGGATGATGTTAATTACCTACATCACAGAGTTTTGAAAATTAAATGAGCTAATACATTGAAGGTGCCTGCAACCATGCTTCCCGTATGGTAGATGCCATTATAAATTCTTGCTATTACTTCCATTATCCAAATCGGGAAGATAGGGCTCACTGAGGTTAAATGACTTCCCTGAGGTCACCTAGCTATTAAATGAAGGACATCTGAATTTTTTTTTAAGATTTTATTTATTTGACAAACAGAGATCACAAGTAGGCAGGAAGGCAGGCAGAGAGAGAAAGAGGAGGAAGCAGGCTCCCTGCTGAGCAGAGAGCCCGATGCGGGACTCTATCCCAGGACCCTGAGATCATGACCTGAGCCAAAGGCCGAGGCTTAACCCACTGAGCCACCCAGGCGCCCTAGGGCATCTGAATTTTAACGGACTCAATCTCATGACAGAGTCCATGCTCTTAACCTCCATGTTAATGGAATAAGCCCTCGCTGGCCCTTTCCTCTTGTTCTTTGTCCTGGCAAACAGAAAGCATGTGACATTTACAAAAGGCCCCAGCCGATCATTCACACGCTGTCACAAAAACACTAAAGGAGGGGGAAAGAGTTTGAAGGATTGTTATATGGGAGAACAGATTTTCCTTAATTTCATTCCCCATATTGCAGTCAGTCCTGTGGCACGTGGGACCAGAAAAATACAGTAGGATTCGAAGGTTTGCACACCACCACACTTGGTGATTCTTTCGGTTAGACTGAGTTTGCACGTTGAGGAAATGCTCCTAAGATACATACATACCACTGTGTCACATTTAAAAATATTTTTTTCTTATGCTCTGGACAGACTCAGGTGGAGGTTCTGTCCAGATGATGGAGCGCTGATGTCTGGGAAACGAAGGAGCGGGCACATATGGTTATCGGCAGGAGAGATGCAACAGGAACTGGTTTCACTCTTTGTTTAAGCCTAGTTTCTCCCTCCATTTCTAATGTTTGTTTTTGCCACATACAGGGGAATTTTCCAGGCCAGAGCCCCCTGAGTGGTCACCGTGGGTCGGGTCAGATTCCCACCCTGCTCTATTTCTAGCCCCCTCTCGAGCCGGTTGCAAAGAAACAGCCAGGAGGTAAGCTATAAACGTTTGAGAACAAACTGCAGGCTCGCCTCTGGGAGACCTAGCCTTGAACACCCCCGAGGAGCAGGGGACCTTGTCTAGAGCTTTTGTCCTTCATTACAGTAAGTTCTGACGTAAATAAAGTTTAAAGAGGCACACATTTCCCAGAAGATTAAAAGAACATTTACTCGGCTTCCTCATAATTTTAGAAGCAAAAATTTTCACAACTCAAAGAAAAACTTTGTAACTGCAGGGAACGAAGGGGAAAAGTTTTTTTTTTTTTTAAAGAAATAACAATAATATTGACACCACTTGAAGCAAGAAATACAGCATATTATTGATTCGGCAAAGAACTCTGAGTTAAGCCAACAACGTAAATACACTTGTGAGTCAAATAAATGTCAGTCATAGGAAAGCCGTACAATGCAAAAAAATTCACTCTCCTGGGGACAGGGGGTAATTTTTCTGCTGGAAGATTGACTTTAAAAGCCCCAGGTCATTTGAATAAATTATGCAGCTCTTCAGGGCAAGTGCGGCTTGGCTAGCAGAATTAAACAATGGTAAATCACTTTAATTTTTTTCTAGTGAATACCTATTATTTATCATGAGATTACTTAACAGTAAAATTTAAACGACCAGGTTTTTAAAAGGACTTTCTCCTCTGCTAGAAGGACACAGAGTTCAGAAAAAAAAAAATCTGATTTGTCCCTCTCACGCCCACTCATACACACAGATGAGGCTTTGAAGGAGAACAGGAATTACTAAGTGCTAAAGTCAGGATATAATGCCCTGGTTCTATAGGTGAGGATTAGAAGTGCAGATTATGGAATAATTAAATGTGTGGGGACCATCTTTTTCAGCTTAAGTTTTTTAAGGTCATTTATAATCCCCCACCCCAGCCACCTGAGTCCCTATCCAGACCAATAGCATTTCCATTTCTACCAAGTTCTATAACCATGCGTGTGTGCATGAGCCACACGCACACACGCATGCATACACACAGAAAGATACCCACATACAGACTTAACACCAATCTTTTTCAATTCACTTACCCATAAGGGAGCTTTATTTTAATTGTCACTGTATTTTTTACAGACCTGAATATCCCTGAAAGGAGGATAGTTAAGAAGATTGCTCATTATTGATATGTCTTTCCAGATTCTCTTTGTGCCTCTCTTTAGTTTCCAATACAATGAGAACAATAACATCAGGATGAAAGCAAGTGAAAAAGAGCTAACAGATTATTCATTTTGCAGAAACCAGCCTAAAAATTCAGCAAAATGGCCAATATGAGTAATTGTTTGCATCCAATTCTCTGCTTAGGCATCATATAGAGAGTAACTGAGAGGGATATAAATCAGTTAATAAGGTGGAATCCATGTGGTGAAATGAATAGATGTCTAATTCAGTACATTCCTGAGACCAGTTGTTTCCAGCTGAATCTGGTCCCAAGAACATAAGGAGAAGGAAGAGTTCCAATTTCCCTTTGCCCCAAAGGCATCTGCAGGCCTGAGCATCACGTTCAAACCAGGATCTCACAGAGGCACCTGAGTTCTACCACATAGCATCTCAATGCTGTGTAACCCAACTGATAGAAAAATTAAAAATTGATAATTGTCTTTATTTTTAGTTTACATTCACTTAACTGATCTGGCATTTCCCCCTACTTATCTGACTGATTCAATTGATTAGGTAGGGTGTTATAATATACTATACAAAATATGCCACTTTGGTATAAGGATTATTTTAAGCTAGAGAAAATTGAGCAGAAGCAGACAGAAGAAAAACTGTCTGTCCTCCTTCTATTTGCCTGAAAGCAGGATATGAATTTGTAAATATGTCTCTCTTTCCTTTACCCTAAAGGACAGAACTCTTTTTAAAAAAACTATTAGTTTTTTTTTTTAGGACTTTATTTATTTATTTGATAGAGGCAAAGAGAGATCACAAGTAGGCAGAGAGGCAGGCAGAGAGAGAGGGGGATGCAGACTCCCCACTGAGCAGAGAGCCCAATGTGGGGCTTGATCCCAGGACCCTGAGATCATGACCTGAGCCAAAGGCAGAGGATTAACCCTCTGAGCCACCCAGGCATCCCAAGGACAGAACTTTTTTTTTTTAAAGATTTTATTTATTTATTTGACAAAGAGAAATCACAAGTAGGCAGAGAGGCAGGCAGAGAGAGAGAGAGAGGAGGGAGCAGCCTCCCTGCCAAACAGAGAGCCCGATGCGGGGCTCGATCCCAGGACCCTGAGATCATGACCCGAGCCGAAGGCAGAGGCTTAACCCACTGAACCACCCAGGCGCCCCAAGGACAGAACTCTTAATGACTAACAGCTCTAGACTATCAACAGCCCAAAGATGGACACCAAAAAGAATCTACATAACAAATCTTACTAAAAATTCCTAACTTCTATTCATTTTCTCCATATGTTTACCTTCTTACAGCTTGCCACTTTAAAAGCCTAAACCCCTTTTCTTTTGTCCCTTCACTATAAATTTGTTGTTCTTTTGTTAAGATGCTATACAAGCCCAAGTTCTGCCCACCACTTTGAGTTACTCATCACTGAGTTTTCCACGTGTATGCCTAATGCACATGTTAGTAAACTCGGGCTGTATTTAATCTGTCTTTTGTCAATAAATTTCACACTTCCAGCTACAGGACCTAAGTGGGTAAAGGAATTTGGCCCTTTCTTACAATTAGCTTGATTAAATTATCCAAAATGGCCAATTAATTAAATACACCAAACTGGCCACTTGTCTTAGCAATATTTAAGCATCACTGTTAGGTAATGAGGATGTTTGGGGAGAGATGTTGTCAGATTGGCTCTCATTAGTCTTGAAGTCCAGAACAAGAACTTTTTCAAACATCCCAGGCTTTCAGAGATTGAGTCACACCAACAAAATTCTCACAAATCTGGGGGCACCTGGGTGGCTCAGTTGGTTAAACATCTGACTCTTGATTTACACTCAGGTCATGATCTCAGGGTCATGAGATCAAGCCTTGAATCAGGTTCTGTGCTCAGCACAGAGTCTGCTTGATTCTCTCCCTCTTCCTTTGTCCCTCCCCCAACTCATGTTCTTTCTCTCTGTTCTATAAATAAATAAATAAATAAAATCTTTTAGAAAATTCTCACAAATCTGATATACCACCTTGACTGCTACTGTATTATTTTATAATAAGGATATACCACTTTTCAATGACTATAAAGCTGTGTTCCTTATTTAAAGCATCCTCTCTATCTCCTTCCCAATACCAATAGAAGAAATCTGGCTTGGTGATTATACAATCAGACCAGGAAAACTGGTAACTGGGAGCATATTCCACTTCAGCTCTGGGAAATCCTATAGCAGGTATAACCATTCTAGAAGCCAGACTGATGAGTCCTCCAAATCATTCTCTCCACTGGTTTTGCCTGTTTGAGCCTTAATTTCTTGTTGCCATCCAATTTTATTGATACTTTATTTTACTGATGAAGCTATAGTCAAGTCCCTGCTCCAGGCAGCATAGAAGCTTTTGTATGATTAATTCAAATAAGACAAACTCTCAAAGTTGGAGAATGGGGGTGGGGAAAAGCAACACCTCATTGTTTGTGTCTACAATGAAGAGAGAGGGAAGGGGCCAAAAGAACATCTCTCAAAAACTACCCATAAATTCAGAGAAAATAAAAAAACAAATGATTATTTGGCTTTGATTGAGAGACTCATCTACTCAACCTCTCCCTGAGACCCCTAAAAGGACAGAAAAATAACAATACATTGTACAGCTTTGTTTATTTATTTACTTCTTTATTTGTTTTACAGAGAGAGAGAGGGAGCATGTGCACAAGTAGGGGGAGGAGCACACGGGGAGAGAGAGAGAGAGAATCTGAAGCTGACTCTACACTGAGCGTGGACCCTAATGCAGGGCTCAACCCCACGACCCTGAGTTCATGACCTGAGCTGAAACCAAAAGTCAGAGGCTCAACCAATTGAGCCACCCAGGTGCCCCTGTACAGCTTTGAATATAATTTGCTTTGGAGGTACAAAACAATGGAAGATTAGAAGATAGAGCAAATGTCAGGAAGTCAAGTGACAAGAAGTTCTTGAAGGATTATAGGGTTTTTACTCCAAGAAAACGAAAAACAGGACACTTATCACTGGGAATTCTGAGACTGCTTGAGATTTTAGGTATTTATCCTACTAATATTTGGATTCATGGTGTTCAATACAGATTTGTAAAATCTGCAACCAAAAGAAGAATTCTTAGTGTAAATAATTTCCAGCGTAGCCCCACAGGAAAGAGTTCATGTTCAGATATCTGGAAGTTGATACAATTTCATACAATTATGTTGTATCTTACTTCACCATTAACACTCTTGTTTCATATTGGTCCTAGTTTATATTGGTCACACAATCAAAATTATTCATCTTTTTCAAAAGTCAAGATATAATTCACATACCATAAATGTACCCATTTAAAATGTACAATTCAATGGTCTTCAGCATATTCACAAAGCTGTGCAACTATCACCACTATATAAGTCCAGAACCGTTTCATTACCTCTAAAAGAAACCTACTACCCATTGTCAACCTCTCTCCTTTCCCCTTCTTTCAGCCTCTATTCTCCTCTTATTTTAAGCTTAAAAGATGAACTATAGGGACACCTGGGTGGTTCAATGGGTTAAACATTTGCCTTCACCTCTGGTCATGATCCCAGGGTCCCAGGATCAAGCCCCACATCAGGCTCCCTGCTCAGTGGAGAGCCTGCTTCTCCTTCTCCCTCTGCTGCTCCCCCTGCTTGTGCTCACTCACTCTCTCTCTCTGTCTCTCTTTCTGTCAAATAAATAAATAAAATATTTTTTAAAAAGATAAACTGTAGCCTAGAAATTCCAGAAGACATTTTCTAGAGAAAAAGATAACAAATCAAAACACAAATGAATGAACTTTAAGAACAACCTTGCATACTATTTTCATTGTGCTTTAGTTATTTTCAATGGCATGAGTCTTGGCCCCACAGATTGCAGTAAACTGAACACTCATTCAGTGAACATTTAGTCCTGTTAGTGTAAGTCTACTTCCCCCTGACTTTATGCATTCTTGTTGAGCTATTTGTGCTAAACTCCCAGTCAGGTTTCTTTGGCGTTAATGCAAAAAAATAAATGTCATGTAAATAGCCTCTAGCGTTGATTCTATCTGAAGGTCCCCAACCTCTTTGTGAAGAGAAGCCACTTTTCCCCAGACACGAAGTCCCCAGGGGTTGTGAGGGAGGTGCTGACATCAAAGACTGTGAATAAAGTAGGGAGGGGGAACCAGGCACGATGCTGGGCACTCAACAAACGTACCCTATAAACCTCTCAACAATCCCGAGAGACAGTTCTCATCCTTATTTCATAAATAAGGAGAGGAGAAATTCGGACCCTGAAGCAGACAGAGGTTAAATAACTCGCCCGAAATCAACCAGCTCATGAAGTATGGAACTTGGGCTCAAAGCCCAGCCACGATGTTCACTATGCCATTCTGGTGAATATGAGGCACAAGATGAATTAATTTCCCCAATTCAAGGGGGACTTCTAAGCATTCTGGGAATTTCTGGGTTAAAGGCAATCAGAAAAACGCTCTTAAAAAAATTAGCCGGATAACTCGGGAAATGGGAATAATTGATAAATATAATATACTCAGAGCAAATCTCACAGGTAAAATGTTGTAAAGACAAGATTTTTCTTTTTAAGATTTTATTTATTTATTTGACAGACAGATCACAAGTAGACAGAGAGGGAGGAGGAAGTGGGCTCCTTGCTGAGCAGAGAGCCTGATGCGGGGCTTGATCCCAGGACCCTGAGATCATGACCTGAGCTGAAGGCAGAGGCTTTAACCCACTGAGCCACCCAGGCGCCCCTCTTTACTGACTCTTAACTCAAAAATGAATGCCTGTAGCTAAGATGGAGTCAATAAGGTGAAAAGAGCTTGAATTGCAACAGTTTAGGGCTTTGTTTACATAACTTAATTGGCTGTACAAATCTTTTTGGAGTACTGGGAAAGCTTTCTAAAGAAATCTAAAACTGTAAACGTATATGAAATAAAATGAAAATGAGTACATAACTGGTCCCATACTTTCAAAATAAATATATTTTTTCTATCAGATTGTAAATTTCTATTTTTTTCCCCTTAAAATTTTGCCAAATACTCTGAGAAGCTCCAGGAGCTCCTCTGTTAGACATAGGATGAATAATAGAGTTGGTTAAAAATGTGAGTTCTATTACATATCCAGCTAGCTAACCTACCCATAATGTTTTCCCACTGTTCAGACAGCAAACTCTAGGCAGCATAGAACAGTAGAGGTGACAGGTGAGGAAGATCGAGCTCATTGCTCTGGTTGTTAAAAAGTAAATCCTTGAGAATCATTCATTGATTTGGGGCCAGTAGGTTAATTATGGCTGTTCTGTGCTTCTTTGGAGATTAAAGCATGGAAGCTAGAGAAGTGAATGGTCCTCCTTTCTCCAGGACAGAAGTACATGGAAAATGAAAGAATGGCAGGATCATCCCCTTTATCAGCCATTTGGACCAAACACCATCAGTACTGGAAAAGTTGGATTTGACACTTTACAAAGCTAGCCCTCGGGGTGCTCATGTAGGATACAGCTGACATTATCCACACCATTTCTAGAGGTTGAACTTTGCTGAGACACACGTTTTTTCAATAACACTTTCTTGGGCCCTACCATGAACCAGGACTTGTGCCAGGTGTTGAAAATACAGAGATAATTAAAATGTCCCTGCTAGTTTCCAGGAGATTCTAGTCTCATTTATTTCAAAGAAATAAACTCTTTATAACAATTTTTCTTTCTTTGACTTTGCGAATATGAGCAAGCCTTAGGGGGAGTTCTTAGTTAGGATAAGGAGAGGGAAGTGAAAGGAGAATCTTGCAGAGTTTACTGTAGACTGGTAGCTGTTGGAGGACTCATACTGGCAATATATTGTCCATTTGCCAGTTTCTCTCTCTTTCTCTCTCTCCCCCCCACCCCATCTATCACATCCCCTTCCTTCTCACAGCTCCTCCTCTCCCCACTCTCATTTCTCCTCCAGCAATTCAGCTTTGCATTTTGTCCTTGTTACCGTTTTTGTAACTTGCGTTGGACAGACTGCAATGAAAAATATATTTTTCCACATGTTACATATTCAAAGTAATAGGCATGCCATGGCCATCGCTGGTCTCAAGGACCAGACGGTTCAGATGATGAGATAAACAACACAGGGATCATGTGGACAGATCAAGGCAATAATGTGGCTGATTGTCACAGAGGCTGACCTAGAAGGAACAGTACCATCATGCTACAGGTTTATAGGAACTTAGGTTATTGTACCACTCCAAAGGGACCTAAACATCCAACCACTGATGGCTCTATATCCACCAGCTAAAAATAAAATAAAGAAGATTTTGAAATATGCAATGCCAAACATACTGTTAATGGTTTTGAAGACCTATCTATTCTTGCCCATATTTAATCATAGAGCACAGCAGTTCAAAATGCAAGCCCTGGAGTCAGATGCACCTAAATGGGTCCCTGTTCTTCTATTTACCAGCTGTGTGACCTTAGATAAGTTACATCACATCTGAGTTCCAGCTTCTTTGTCTGGGCTATTGTAAGGATTAAATGAGACAATGCATAATAAAGCATTTAGTACGGTAACTGGAATATAGTACATTCAATGAATAGTTTCCATTTGGATCAAACCACCGTGATTACTTGTCAAAAGCAAGTAAGCCAGGGGTGCCTGGGTGGCTCGGTTGGTTAAGAGTCTGCCTTCAGCACAGCTCATGATCTCAGGGTCCTAGGATCGAGCCCCACACTGGGCTCTCTACTCAGCAGGGAGTCTGCTTCTCCCTCTTCCTCTCCCTCTGTACTCTCTCTCTCAAATAAATAAAATCTTTTTTTAAAAAAATGGTAAGTAAGCCAAATAAATAAACCAGTTATGCACTAGACTATTCTGTCGTTGCTTTATACCAAAAGATAGATGTAGTTTGGCATAAGATACACAGCAGCATAAATAAAATATTTTCTGGAGTGATTCATGTTCACATTTCTACAAACATGAAATAGGAAGAAAAGCAGTGCCTCCTCACAGGTAATTGCAGATTGTGGGAAATAACATATATAGAAAGTACACAGAGCAGGCACTAAGTAAGTGGTAGCATTTAAGCACGTTGTTGCTGTTATTGCTGTTATTGTAATGACGCTGAAAACGAATGATGACAAGTATTATTAATTAAACATAATCAATATTATTAACAATTACCTAAAACTGCCTAAACAGCTCTAAACCCACTCTTTGCCTTCTAAACGAAGTTATGAACTCAAGTGTGGCTTAGCAATGACCAACAAAGAATACAGAATGAAAGACACAGCTTACGTAGACAATCTGTAAACATCAAATAATGTCACTCCACTGTTCAAACGTCTCCAGTGTCTTCTCCTTTTTTAACAGGACTTACAAGGTCTTCCATGATATAAACTCCATCCCTCTCCCAGCCCACATACACACCAGCATTGCCACTACTCCGAAGACCTCAGTTCCTACCTCTTTCTTCCAGTTTGCTGCACTGCAGTCACACCAGCTTCCTTGGTAAGCCTCCTACTCCCCACACACACTCAGCCCTCAAGGCCTTCACAAATGCTATCCCTGACTGACGAATTCTCTTGCCCCAGATAGTCATGTGACCTACTCTCTCACTTCTTTTTAGACCTCTGCTCAAATGTCATCTTGTTAACGAGGCTTTCCCATCCTTTCCTAACAAAAAGACCCCCCCATATCCTACTCTATCTTACATCATAGCCATTATCACCATCTGATAATGGTGATATCAGACACAGACACAGATACACACACACACACACACACACACACAATCACATTGTGTTTACTGACTTTCTTCTCAGACCAGAAAGTAATCTCTATTAACAGACGCTTTGCCTCTGGTTCATTGATGTGTCTTTAGGTCTCGAGGCCAAATATGACACAAAATAAGAGCTCAATAAATATTTGTTCAATGAACAACTGTCACTTAAACAAATTTGTCCTTTAATTGAAAGTGTTTTTTGTTAGTTTGAAACAAAGGACCCTCTGATGGAAAATTCTCATATCAGTTACACCTAGATTTCTGACAACTCTCAGTTCAAACCTGTACCCCGAGTATGGATTTTATGAACTGGTGTGGATCTAAAATTTTCTTTCCTGTTTGTTATCATTGTTGTTGTTCCTAGGCTCAGAATAATACCACCTGTTATGACAAAACATTTGTTATCATTGGGATTTGATATATTAACATTTCAAAGTCTATTTGAAGTCATGTAATTGAAATGCAATCTGCAGATCTCTTCTGCTAACTAAATTCATCAGCTGTAGGGCACAGAGCTTTATTTGTGCTATTTAAATTTTAGAAAATCTCATACCAAGTACAATATTCAAACTAGATTTTTATTATTTAACTACCAATAAAAGAAGTGAAACCTAATACTATGAACTCTTCAGCAAAATTCCTAATCGTTTTTGCTAAGGAAATTGCTATTTACATCCCAGGGCAGAATTCAACCAAACCTTTTCTAAACTACAATACACATTTCAATTGAAGGTGAATATACAAAGGAAGTTCCTCCATCAACTCACTTATTCATTCATTAAAAAACCATTTCTCGGGCATCTATTGTTATGTATTAGACACTGTACCAAGCTCTAGAGTGTGATACAAAAATGACTG
This sequence comes from Mustela putorius furo, assembly GCF_011764305.1. NCBI lineage: Eukaryota > Metazoa > Chordata > Mammalia > Carnivora > Mustelidae > Mustela > Mustela putorius. The sequence goes on from NW_025422049.1 coordinate 11,087,914, forward strand.
AGAAGCTCTCAGCCCTTAGAAGCAAGTCTAAATTGATCGAGGGAGATTAATATAAATATCAGCATTCAACATGCATACAAAGTGTGGAAGGAACATTAAGTCTGTTTAGGCAAAAGTTTCAAACAGGGAGTAACCATGAGGCAGATCATGAAGGACTGGTAGGTTAATCAGGCAGAAAAAAAGAAAAACTTTAAACAGAAGGACACAAAGGTGGGGAGGTACAAAATGAGATGGACTTTTGAGGGAATGAGAAGACATTTGGCAAAACAGGGTTTAGGCCATTGTTTGTCAAACTGAGATCTGATTATCAACTCCATGGCTCATTGAGAACTCAAATTCCTAAAGGCCACTGCCAGAATTCAAGATATGGTCCAAGGACCTGAAGTCTTTAGTGAGCTTCTGACCTGATTCTGGTACACACTAAATGTAAGTAGCTGGTGTATGGCAGGGAGAGAATGGAAAGTAAGTGTAGAGAACAATAAAAATGTATGTCAGGGCTCCTGGGTGGCTCAGTCGGTTAAGCGTCCAACTCTTGATTTAGGCTCCAGTCATGGTCTCAGCGTCATGAGATCAAGTCCCCTGCTGGGTGTGGAGTCTGCTTAGGATTCTTTCTCTCCCTCTGCCCCACCCCACCACCCTCCCCCGGTCACACTCTCTCTAAATATCTATATCTACTATATATCTCAACGCATTGTTAAAAAAGGTCTTTATAACCCCACTTTGGAGTTTTCATTTAATCTGTTCATTTTTAAAAGATTTTATTTTTTACTAAACTCTACACCCAACATGGGGCTCGAACTCACAACCCCAAGATCAACAGTTGGATGCTCCACTCCCTGAGCCATCCAGGTGACCCTAATCTGCTCATAATGAGGAACTTTTGGGCAGAAAACTGGCACAATTAGGTCTCTTTTTAAAAAGAAATGTTTGGCCAACAATGAGCAGGATGAGTAGGTGTGAAGGAACTTAGGGCTAATCATCCCATTAGAATGTTTGGTATAAAAGTTCACACTCTATGCTCATCAACCTTAAATAAGACTTGAAATGCATCATAAAAGAAGAACTTGAAAAAAAAAAAACTATGGTCATGGCATATACAGAATCTGTTGTTTGGTTTGAAGGAAAAGTTGGTTAGGTGAATAATCCACTTATTATTATTTCCCAAAAACATCTGATATTTTCTCCTATTACATTGCAATCTATAGAAAAGCAGTGTTTTATCTGTGGAAATAAACTGATTTTAGTTTGCATCTAGATGGATTCTGGGAACACTGTTGATCAAATCTCTTCATAATTTTTCTGAATTACCTCAAGTTTACCATATTCCTAACCAAATGTCTATTTGTAACTAACTTTCATTCCTCCTGAATTTCTGAAGCTTCAGGTTTCCTATCTGTGTGAAGATACCTCTGTGAAGTGTGAGAGAAACAGTTTACTTTTCCCCTCCAGGCTGATCCAGTTCTACCAGCTAAAGTTCTCAGACTTCACATATGAGGTTCCTTTTAAAGAGTATTGTTCAGGGCAATGTTATTCAATAAAAGAGGTAACCGTAGTGGTTACTTCTATTCACACACACGTGTGTAAACATTTTATTATAGTAATTAATTAAGACATTAATTCTCCTGCTAATAATAACTATGTTAATAGCAGCTACCATTTCTTCAGTATTTACTATGTGTTAGGAACTGTATTAAGAAAGCATGTTACAAGCCCCATTATCTCTCATTTACCCCTCATAACAACACTTTGAGGTAGGAACTATAAGTCCCACCTTACAAGAACTGAAACAGTTTAGCCAATGTCACTCAGCTGATATATGACAAACACAAGATCAACATTCATAAATGTTTGCCTCAAGAAAATGACATTCTTGACTCCCTTGCTCTACCATCTTGGTTCAGTTTAACTGTATCTAGTTTTCTTCATGGAAATGTTGAAGTCACCATGCTTCTATTCCATTGCTCTAAGACATCAAAAGATCCTATGATTATGACTTACAAAGGTTCAGGGAATTAGGGATTTCCCTTGAGACTATTTTAGCTTATTATGAGTTATTTTCCATAAATAAATGCAAATTTCAATGTCCTATAAGTATCATAAATTGCTTCACATATGTGTTCTTTTTCTAGGGACACCCTATGTCAAAAGCGAAAGCCTGATCCTCTTCCCTTTAAACTGCTAATAAGATGGAGAGTTCTTTAAGGGAAACAGTCCACACTGATAGCATTTCAGATTCAGAATATTAGGTAAAGGCATAGTAGATTTTGGATGATATTCTTAGCTATAGGGATTTTGAGCATCCAGTTCTCCTCATCATCATAATAATAGTAAAAATACTTTACCTTAGGGGTGTCTAGGTGACTCAGTCAGTTGGTTGTCCAACTCTTGATTTTGGCTCAGGTCATGGTCTCAGGGTCTGAGAGATCAAGTAGCCCCACTGAGGTCCCCACTCAGCAGGGAGTCTGACTGAGATTCTCTCTCTCCCTCTCCCTTGGGCCCTCCCCTCCCCTCTTACACATGCTCATTCTCTCTCTCTAAAATAAATAAATATTTTTTTAAAAATTAGTTTACATTAATGTTTACCAACTTTTGTCACATCTGTTATCTTATTCAATCCTTACAAAAACAAAATGGGTTATTATCTCAATTGTTACATGGAAATTAATACTCAAGAGCAGTTAACTCTTATGGCTAGTAAGGCTCCTGTCCCTACTCCAGTTTTCAACCAGCCTCTTTGGTATTTCTGCACAGTGTAATTTTTTACAAAGAATATGATAGACAATTCACATGGAGGGAAATAATAATAGCTGTTATTCCTTAAATCAGTCCCCAAGTCAGTTTTTTTCACAAGCCACATATGTGACTATCAAAAAAAACTTACATAGTAGGTATCATTATACTCATTTTTCAGCTGCAATACCAAAGCTAGTAACTGGCAGACCTGAAATTTAAAACTAGATCTGTTTGGCTCCAAAGTCCATGGTCTTTCCACTAAGTGAAAAGAGTAAATGAACACCAAAAAAAGTGTTCATACTTTCAAAATCAAATAAATTCCAATTAAAACAATCTTGGATTTCCATTTTTCAACTTAATAAAATAGTCAAAAAATAACTTTGAACTGATGAGATTTTATTAATCAATGGTGGGATTAATAATAGTCAATATGGTCATACTTAGTAAAACTCAATTATTCCACTCTTAATCATGTGTCCCAGAAAAACAATTTATTAGAAATAAGAAGATACATGAAGAAGGCCATTGTAGCATAATGTACAAAAATTGGAAGCTGCTAATAGTTTTTCAATATGATATTACTACTACAGCATCAGTATAATGAAATGTGATTACTGAGAAGCTATGTAGGAAATAGAAAAATGTTTAAGTATTTAGTTAAAATAGCATAACCCAAAATTGGGTCTACTGGAGAGCCACCTGAAAAAATAATACTAAATCAAGTTGGATCCTTAATTCCCAATTTATACCAAGATAAATTCCACATGAATCAAAAATTTAAACATGAGAAGCAAAAATATAAAAACAGTAATGAAAGGCATTTCTAAGCATAATGCAAAATCCAGAGGCCATCAAATGAAAAGCTAATAAATTTAACTACCTAAATGTTTCTAAAACTCTGCATAGCACTGAGTGATGTATGGGATTGTTAACTCACTATATTATACACTTGAAACTAATATAACACTGTAAAAAAAATAGACTAATGGAAGAATTTTTAAAATAAATAAAACAAAATTCTGCATAGAAAGAAAATACAGTTAAGAAGTCAAAAAAGAAAATTGCTGTGAAAAATGGATATATGCAATACACACGACAAAACACTAATTTCCTTAACATATAAAGAGTTCCTACAAATCAATAAGAAAGAGATAAACAAACCAATAGAAACATGGGATGGGGCGCCAAGGTATCTCAGTTGTTTAAGCAACTGCCTTCGGCTCAGGTCATGATCCTAGAGTCCTGGGATTGAGTCCCACATCAGGCTCCCGGCTTGACGGGGAGTCTGTTTCTCCCTCTGACCTCTGCCCTCTCATGTTATTCTGTCTCTCTCTCTATCAAATAAATAAATAAAATCTTTAAAAAAAAAAAAAAGAAAAGAAAAGAAAAAAAACATGGGGCAAAGACATGACCAGAGAATTCACAGAAAAGGGAAGACTAAATGGCAGATGAAAATATAGTCAAATTCACTCCTTATTAAGGATGCCAAACCAAAACTATGAGGAGATACCATTTCTCAAATATACTATTTAAGATTTTTATTTTTTTAATTTTTTTATTATTTTTTAAAAGATTTTATTTATTTATTTGATAGACAGAGATCACAAGTAGGCAGAGAGGCAGGCAGAGAGAGAGGGGAAACCAGGCTCCCCGCTGAGCAGAGCCCGATGCGGGGCTCAATCCCAGGACCCTGAGATCATGACCTGAGCCAAAGGTAGAGGCTTAACCCACTGAGCCACCCAGGTACCTCTAAGATTTTTTTTAAATCATTGCAATAATAATATGTACATTAGTCAGAACATACCTAATTGGTCACTCACATACATTGATAGTGAGAGCCTAAACTATACCTTATGCACCAAGAACTTATCCGGTGAGTTTATTGACATATATGCGCAAAGAAGTACAAGGGTACTTATTATAGTATTGTTTATAACAAAAAACATTGAAGAAACCTAAGCACTCATCTATATGGGGAATGTTAAATGATAAGATATTCATATAATGAAATGTTATGCACCAACTAAGAAGAACAGAGGTGCTATATGTTGCAATGTGAAATAATTTCCAAGATAAATAATTAACTGAAAAATACATGATACAGATATTTTTTTAAGAGAGGGGATGAGAGAGAGAGAAAAGGGGAGATGGAGAGAGAAAATCTTAAGCAGTTCTCATTCCCAGTACAGAGCCCAACATGGGGCTTGATCTCAATACCTGAGATTATGACCTGAGCCAAAAGTCAAGAGTCAGACATTTAACTGACTGAGCCACCCAGGCACCCAGTACAAGTCTCTGGTCTGGCATGTAGGGACTTGGAAATTTTCACTTCATCCTAACAACAAGTAAAAAGCTGAACAAACTGAAAAAATCAAATTTTCTTAGATCTGTTAGAGAAGTGAGGGAAAAATACTGCCTCCAAAATTGCAGCAGCAGACAGACAATATAGAGAATCATGACTTCCTGGAGCAAATATGCACAAGCAGAAATCCCCAAGGTCAGGGAGAGGGGACACCTGGGTGGCTCAGTCATTAAGCATCTGCCTGTGGCTTAGGTCATGATCCCAGGGTCCTGGGATTGAGCCCCACATCAGGCTCTCTGCTCAGTGGGGAGCCTGCTTCTCCTTCTCCCACCCACCCCCCGCTTGTGTTCCTGCTTTTGCTGTCTCTCTCTGTGTCAAATAAATAAATAAAATTAAAATCTTTAAAAAAAAAAAAAAGGAAAAGGAAAAGGAAAAAGAAATCCCCAAGGGAACGAGTACCCAGGGCAGGAAAATTTAAACTATAAGTGACAAATTGCTAGAGGCTCAGTATGGATATGTCTGATAGTTAAAAACTCCAGAGAGAATCAAGTCATAGGGAGGGCTCCACTAGAAGTTCTACCAGGTTCTCACAGTGAATGTCAAAGAAAAATCCCTTTGTGCGCCCCTCAGTGGGAGGGAAAATGAAATACACCAAAGTATTTTGTTGTCGTTTTTAATGGGGCCTGGCCTCAAAAGAAATTATTTTATCAGAGTCTAACCTCCTAGGGGTTTATCAGAGCATAACTGACCTAAAGGAAAGGAAATACTCAACTCCAGTCCCCTCTAGCCATCCTGTCCCACCTGAGGAGGATACAACAGAGAAAAGCTAATAATATTCACAGCCCAGGAGCAGTGACTCACTAAATGACTGATACCTAATCATAAAGCTATAGAATGCTTCTCTTTCCCCCACATCTTACCACCATATCACTAAAGATCCATTCATCAGAGTTTCATTTGCACAGTATATTGTGTCCAGCTTTCAAAGAAAAATTACAAAGCATACTAAAAGGCAAAAAACGTAGTTGAAGAAACAGAGCAAGCACCAGAACTAGGTTCAGTTATGGCAGGAAGTTTGGAATTATCAGACTGGGAATTGAAAGCAACTCTGATTAATATGCAAAGGGCTCTAATTCAAAATGTAGACAACACGTAAGAATAGATGGGCAATGTAAGCAGAAAGATGGAAATTCTAAGAAAGAACCAAAAAAGAAATGTGAGAGATCAACACTGTAACAAAAATGAAGAATGCCTTTGGTGGGCTTGTTAGTAGAGTGAACACAGCTGAGGAAATAATTTCTGAGCTCAAAGCCATGTCAATAGAAACCTCCAAAACTGAAAAGCAAAGAGAAAAAAAAAAACTGGGGGAAAAAAGTAAATAATATCCAAAAATAGTAGGGCAACTATAAAAGGTATAACTTATGCATAATGGGAATATCCTGAAGGAGAAGAGAGAAAGGAGCAAAGGAAATATTTGCAGAAATAAGAGTGAGAATTTTCTCTAAGTTAATGTCCAACACCAAAGCACAGAGCCAGGAAGCTCAGAAAACGCCAAGCAGGATAAATGCAAAGACAAACAAATACGAAAGAAAACACTATATTGAGTCATACCTTATTCATCCTTCAGAAAATCAAAGACAAAGAAAAAAATCTTGAAAGAAATTAGAGGGAAATCCCTTTAACAAATAGAGAAGCAAAAATAAGTAGTATGCCTGAATTCCCAGAGCCATGCAAACAAGAAGAGAGTGGAGTGAAATATTTCAAGTGTTCAGAGAAAACAAACCACCAACCAAGAATTCTGTGCCCTACAAAATTATCCTTCAAAAATGAGGGAGAAATAAGGACTTGCTCAGGTGAACAAAATGGAAGGAATTTCTTGTCAGAAAACCTGCCTTGCAAAAATGTTAAAAGTCCAAGAAGGAAAGTGATATGTCAGAAATGCAAATTTATATACTAAAGCAAAAGCACTGGAGAAGGGATAATTGATGCTAAAATAAAAACTTTTTCTTCTTAATTGATCTAATAGATAATAGCTTATTCAAGATAATAACAACAATGTATTAGATTATATATGTTTATGTATAAGCAAAATAAATGACAGCAATGATGTAAAGGAGAGGAGGGAGGAATTGAATTATTTTGTTATTACAAGGTACATGTACTATCCATGAAGTGGTATAATATGATTTGAAAGTGGATTTGGATTAGGTGTAAGTGTATATGACAAACTCTTGGATAACCACAAAAAAAGTAAAGAAGGAAGTGTAACTGGGACATCTGGATGACTTGATTGAGTATCTGCCTTCAGCTAAGGTCATGATCCCAGGGTCCCTAGCTCCAGTCCCACGATGGGCTCCATTCCCGGCTGGGAGCCTGCTTCTCCCTCTCCTTCTGCTCCTCCCCACTACTCTCTCTCTCTCTCTCCCATTAATTAATCAATTAATTAAAGGATTTTATTTATTTATTTGACACAGAGAGAGAGATCACAAGTAGGCAGAGAGGCAGGCAGAGAGAGGGAAGGAAGCTAACTCCCTGCTGAGCAGAGAGCCCCATGTGGGGCTTGATCCCAGGACCCTGAGATCATAACCTGAGCTGAAGGCAGAGACTTAACCCACTGAGCCACCCAGGTGCCCCTAATTAATTAATTTTTTAAAAAAGAATTATAACTGATATGTCAAGAAAGAAAAAAATGGAATAATTGAAAATACTTAATTTGAGCCACTCAGACAGAAAAAAAGTGGAAGACAAAAACAAAAACAAGGAACAAAGGCAACTAACAGAAAACAAAAACAAATATGGCAGAAATTAATCCAGCCATATTAACAGATTGCATACCATGTAATTTATCTATTTAAGTGCACAATTCAGTGTTTGGGGGTATGTTATATGGTTATTTTTTAAGTTTAGTAAAATATTTATAACATAAAATTTTACATTTAAAAAATACATGTATTCTGCTACAATTATTATAAAAGGTAGATTTTTTGTTTTAAAAATAAAAATAACAAGTAGATATTTATACTAAAAATGCTTTAAAAAGTGTAGAATGTCTCTAAAACAAATCGCAACAATAGTTGCCTCTAAAAAGTGTCACTTGGGGATTAAGTGAGAAGAATGTAAGGGAAAATAATTTCTCATATATTCTCATGTATTCTCCTGTGCTGTTTTCATGGTTTATCATGTTAATATATCATCTACTCACAAAACAAAAAAAATTTAGGAAAAAAAAGTATCCAGTGTGTTACATAATTGGCATTTTTTGACTGCTTTAGCTTTTTACTCTAATGCCCAAATCACTAATCACTCAAGGTTCTCTTTCCCACTTGGAACACTGATGAAACTTCAGAATCCTTTCTAAGAAGTGCTTCATGCTTTTACTACCACTGAACGAAAGCAAATCCCACTGAAAAATATAATTGAAATTATGTAAAGAGACGTACCCACTGAAAATACGTTGCATTAGAGATCTCTCTATATACAAGTCTTTCCGGGCGACTTGGCTATTACATTAAACAGTGTATCTTTTAAATAGTACTTTCCCAGAAAATATAATTAAAACAAAGATGAATAAATATGCTAAATATGAACCATGTTGCTACAGTTTTCTGATTGTATGTTTACACTTCCTTGCCAGATTAAAGACAAGAAAAACAGCATTTAAGGACTTATATACTTACCCATATGTGGAATATTCCAAACTATGTACCATTTCGACATATCCTGGCAGGTTATCTAACATATGCTGCAACATTTTTAAAGCAATCCAACTGCCAAGTCTCACAGTGTGGGATCCAGATGTGGAAGGTATTTGGAAGCGTGATTTGCTTCTAGGCAAACCCAGGATCAGTCCATGTGAAAGAATTCCAACCTCCTCACCCCTAGAGTGTGGGTTAGTAACCATGACTGGTACACATTGTTGGTGGCTCTGGAACAAGAATGATCTATCTCGCATTTGCCACCAGCCAAAAACTTGCAGCGAGCCTTTCTTGGCAGGAAGTCATTTTCAGTCTAAGCGAAATGCTCAAGTCCATGGCATTTATCAAAGCCAGTAGCAGTTAGAGCTTTGCAGTCTCCAACGTGCACGTGCGTGTCCAAAGGCGCACATACACACTCACGTTCCCTTGCTCTAAACCCCTACCCCCCTTAGGAGAAGCAGAGAAGGAATGCTTTTCTCAGATGTCGCGGGCTAGACTTAAAATTTCCTTGACATGATTTTCACAGAAAAACCTGCCAGTATTATACCCAGAAGGAAAAGGCCTATAGCATAATTCAACAATGGGTGTGGCTTCAGTTTTCTCATCTGTAAAATGAAATAACTTTATTGGACAGTCTCTTTGAGCCTATCTAGTTCAAACATTCCTAAATAATAAGAATTATTTAGAATAAATAACTTCACAAAACATAGGAGCGATATTCAATCCCCCTTAACAGTACATGTACCTTGAGGCTGGGATGCAAGGCCAGACTGGGTCAACTCCTGTTTCTTGAGGTCTCTTTCAACTCCAAGATTCTATTGGCCCTTGAGGTGTCAGTTTTGTAGACCAGTACACGTGCGGTTTTTTTAGAACACTGAAAACAATTCATTCAAACTGAACACTTCAGCCCTCGCTCTAGTCAACAAAACATGAAGAGAAATTAGGTATTTATATTAACAGAAGGGAACACTGAAGCTCTCTGCTGACAGAAATGTGTCTGTGCATTCCCAATAAAAACAAACAGAGCTTCGTCATGACATAATCGCAAAATTTCTATCCCTGCCTCATCCAGATCAGGAATTACCTGGAATTACCTGGAAAACTTTGGCATCCTTCAGAGTCAGATGTATACTAGACATCCCAGGGCCACTCACACCCAGAAAGTAATATAAAAGAATACAGAGAACAAACAGTTTGTCTGATGCGATCAAAATTCACAAATAGTCTTTATTTGAGAGGTGACAAAATGCTTTTCTTTAAATTTTTATTTGTTTCTTTGAGAGGGAGAGAGAGAGCGTGTGTGCACAGGAGGCGGAACAGAGGGAGAATGAAAAGCAGACTCCGCACTGAGCGTGGTGCTGGAGGCAGAGCTCCATCCCACGACCCTGCTAGCATGACGCAAGCTGAAATCAAGAGTGGATGGCTTAACCTACTGAGCTACCCAGTGCCCCACAAAAAAAATAGCTTTAAAGGAAGAATGATGAGGTTCAGCTTCCAAATCTACCACTTATTAACTGCATTGGCCTGGATAAGGTATCTAACCTATGTTTCAATTTCCTCATAAATTCACTGGAGATATGAATACCTCATTCTTAGGATGAATGTTCTTACAATACTGAAGGAACTCAAGAAGTAGTAGCTATTGTAACAATCAATGCGTCCTTCTGGACTCAAGATCACAACTCTGGATTCTACTCAAGACTCTCTCTCCCCCCATCTCCTTCTGTCTTTCCTTCCCCCATCCTCCACCCTCACCCCATTTGAATTTTTGCAACCTACTCAGTTTAGGGAATATTTAGGGAATATTTTGTAAATCACAGCTACTTTGCTAAATCATGAAGCCTACCCTCTCTAGCCAGTCCATCACCCCAGACTGACACTAAGAGAGAAGTTCAGAATGTCTACTATACCGTTTCTTCCATCTGAGATGAGTGTATGTTATTTTATTTTTTTATTTTAATTCCAGTATAGCTTGTTGTTTTATTTTCAGTCAATATTCTGATCGCTGGTCCCCAAACAATGTAAAAATCTTTTAGAACACAGACATTTCTGGAAGAAACCTAAGATTTATCCTAATAAGTTAGTCTATCTGCTACAACAATAGAAACCAGATCTGATGCCTAGGACAAAGATTAAAACTTACAAATTGTGAGAAAACATCTGCCTTTCCTCCAGCATCAAATCTTTGTGGCAAAAGAGGTATTTATAAACCGGAGTTCTATAGTTTTATTTGGAATTGTAGACTTTGGTTTGGGAAAGTTGGAAGGATGTTAAGTGGTGAGTTTTGCAAGTGCAAGCTTCATACAGAGGAGAAAACAATCCACTTCTAAAATCTTGCCCTCTTGCAAAAAATCTCTGTATTCATTCTAGAAATCAATAGAGCAAAGCCTGATTTTTAGAAGTAAGCTAAAAACAATGACAGGATTATTCAAATGTACATGATGCCAAAACTATCTGACAACGACACCTCTCTCTTAGGGACTCTTGCCGTTGTTTTATAAAGAGAACACTGAAATGTTTGTGGGGAGTTTCTACAGTAGTTGACAGGGGGCTAGGTAACACCAGCCATACCTAGAATGCCACGAAAGATGGATAATCTGTAGCCAGAAGATGTTTAAATATGTTCTGAGAACAATTCCATTTTAGGATATATATGTTGTAAATATTTTATTCTTGATCTGTCACTGACCATTGGCAGACTACCTCTTTTTTTTTTCATGTTTATAGCAATTTTAGTTTATTTTCTCTTTTGAGTAGAGTTGACACACAACCTTAAGTTAGTTTCAAGTGTACAACTTAGTGATTTGACGAGTTTATACTTTATGCTCTGTTCACCACAAGTGTAGCTCCCATCTGTTGCATTGCATCATTGTAACAATATCATTGACTATATTCCTTATGCTGTGCCTACTGTCCCCATGATTTGTTCATTACCTAACTGGATGACTGTGTCTACCACTTCTCTTCACCCATTTACCCAACCCCCTGCCCCATCCCCTCTGGCAACCCTCAGTTTTTCCTCTGTATTTATAGGTCTGATTCTGATTTTTGTTTGTTTATTCATTTATTTTGTTTTTTAGATTCCACTTATGAGTGGAATCATATGGTATTTGTGTTTCTCATTCTGACTTATTTCACTTGGCATAATACCCTCCATCTCCAGCCATATTGCCTCGAATTGTATGATGTCATCCTTTTTATGGCTATCTAATATTCCACTATAGTTATATACCATTCATCTGTTGAGGACCACCAATAGAACTTTTGAAAGAAGCTTTGCTCGAAGCTTTGCTCGTCGAGTTATTGTGTTGAAATTATGGTTGGAGTCCAACTTACCTTTTGCCCTTGTTTTTAAATTCTAGGATATATTTGCCTAATCCGTGGTTACAAAGATCTTTTCTGTTTTCTTATATAAATGTTACAAATTTACCTTTTACTTTTAGGTCTATATTCCATTTTATGTTAGCTTTAGTGTGTGTTAAGCAGTAAGGATAGCAGTAAATTTCTTCCTAACAGATCTCCAGCTGGCACAATACAATTTGTTACAAAGTCTGTCCATTTCTCATTGTTTACGAGCATATTTATATAAAATCAACTGAATCAAAGACTTTGTTCAATTTCTAAAGTCTGTATAAGATATTTTTATAGTAAGCATTGTAGCTTGGAGATCTAAGTTCTCCAGTGTTGTTCTTTTTCAAAACTGTTCTGGGTATCATGGGGTCTTGGCATTTCTATATGAGATTTATAATCAACTTGTTAATTCCTATAAAAAAAAGTCTCTTGATTTTGTTTCTGTTGAATTTATAGGTAAATTTTAAGACAGCTGACACCTCAACAAAATTAACTCTACCATATATGAATACAGTATATTGTTCCATTCCTTTAGGGTTTTTTAAAAACAATTTTTCCATTGCTATTTTCAGTGTAGGGATCTAGGACATGTTTTGCTGAATTTATCTTATATATATCATGTTTTTATGCCACTGTAAATGGTTATTTGAAATTTCATTTTTCAATTGTTTATTTCTAGTATAGAGAAATACAATTGATTTTTCTCTATTGGCCTTATATTCAACATTCTTGTTAAATTTTCTTAGGATTTCAGTAGTGTGTGTGTGTGTGTGTGTGTGTGTGTGTGTGTGTGTATTCTGTGAGAGTTTCTATGTATTCAATCTTCTTTCTGTAAATAATGAATATACTTGTTTTTAATTTTATGTCCTATGTTTTTCTGGCCTTATTGCAACATACTTGCCTTGCTTCCCAATCCCAGGGAAAAAGCATTCAGTCTTTCAAGATTAGGCATGATGTTAGCTAAAGGGGTTGGGGGGGTTTCTTTTGTTTTGTTTGTTTTGCCTTATTTTGTTTGAAATGCTTTTTATCTTGTAGAAGAAGATCCCTTCTATTCCCAAAGAACAGAGTGTATTTATCATGAATTTTGTGAAATGCTTATTCTGCACCTTTTCTGAGCATAATGAGTTTTTACTCTTTGATTAGTTTCATATGGTAGACTGAATTTTTTTTTTATTCTGGTAAACTGTACAATTTTTTTAACTGTACGATTTAGTGAAATTAAGCATATTCATATCGTTGCTCAACCATCATGACCATCCACATTCAAAACTTCTTCATCTTCACAAGCTAAAATTCTGTACCCATTAAGCATTAAATGCCCACTCTTCCTCTACATAAACCCTAACAACCATTATTCTTCACATCTCTATGAATTTAATCAAATTCATATGCAGGAACCTCATATGCAGAATCATAAAATATTTATCTTTTTGCTTGGCTTGTTTCACATAACATAATGCCTTCAAGGTTCAATCCATTTTGTAGCATTTGTCAAAATTTCCTTCCCTTTTTAAAGCTGAATAATATTCCATTATATGTATATACCACATTTTGTTTATCCATTCATCCATTGGTAAACATTTCCATCATTTCCACCTTCTGGCTACTGTGAATAATGTTACTATGAGCATACATATACAAATATCTATTTGAATTTCTGCTTTCAAATTTTTGGGGCATATACCCAGAAGTGAAATTGCTTGATTGTATGGTAATTTTATTTTTAATTTTTTTTTTTTGAGGAATAACCACAATGCTATTTTCCACAATGGCTGCACCATTTCACACTCCCATCAATGCATAAGCATTATTTTCTATTTTTATGACAATAGCCACCTTAATGGGTGAGAAGTGGTGTCTCATTGCTTTGATTTGCATTTCCCTGGTGATTAGTGATGCTGAGCATTTTTTCATGGACTTCTTTGGCAATCCACATATCTTTAGAGAAATGACTGCTCAAGTCCTTTCCCACTTTTATGAGACTGAGTGCTACCTACTGCACTAACGAGGCACCTTTTTCCCACTTTTAAATTGGGTTGTTTGATTTTCTGTTGCTTAGTTGTAAGACTTCTTTATAGGGACATTAACCCCTTATCAGACATATAATTTGCAAATACTTTCTCCCATTCCATGAGTTGTTTTTTCACTCTATTGATAATGTCCTTTGATGCACAAAAGTCTTCATTTTGATGAAATCCAATTTATCTATGTGTTGTTCTGTTACCTGTGCTTCTGGTGTCATATCCAAGAAATCACTGCCAAATTCAATGTCATGAAGCATTTCCCTATGATTTCTTAGGAGAGTTATATAATTGTACCTGTTAAATTTAGTTCTCCAATCCATTGTGAATTAATTTTTGTATATGGCATAAGGTAAGAGTCCAAGTTCCTGTTTTTCACATGGGTAACCAATTTTCCCATCAGCGTTGTTAAAACAATTGTCCTTTCCCTATTGAGTGGTCTTGAAATTTTTGTCAAAACCATTTGCTTTTATTTCTAGGCTTTTTAGTCTATTCCATTGGTCTGTATTCTGTATTTTATACTAGTATCACACTGTTTTGGTTACTGGGACCATGTTATATAGTTCAAAATCAGAAAATATGAGACTTCCAACTTGTTCTCTTTTAAGATTATTTTGACTATTTGGGTCCCCTTGAGATTCTTCATAAATTCCAAGACGGATTTTTTCATTTTCACACACGAAAAAATTCTTGCAATTCTGATAGGGATTGCATTGAATCTGTAGAGCACTTCAGGTACTAATGAAGTCTTAACGATATGAAGTCTTCCTATCTATGAACATAGGATGTCTTTCCACTTATTGGTTCCTTCTTTAATTTCTTTCAGCAAAATTTTATACATTTCAGCAAACAAGACTTTCACCTCCTTAAGTTCATTCTTAAGGATTTGATTTTTTTTATGCTTTTGTAAATGAAATTGTTATTACATTTCCCCTGCGGGTTACTCATTGAGTGTTAATGTATAGAAATGACACTGATTTTTTGCATATTGAATCCTCAATTTCTCTGAAATTGTTTATTAGTTCTAAGGTATTTTTGTATGTGGACTCATTAGGGTTTTCTACATATAAGATCATGTCATCTGTAAACAGATACAATTTGACTTCTTCATTTCTAATTTGGATGCCTTTTATTTTCTTTCTTTTGCCTCTGGCTAGAACTTCGAATACAATGTTGACAAGAAATTGTGGAAGCAAGCATCCTTGCCTTATTCTTGATTTAGAGGAAATCTTTTAGTCTTTCACCATTGAGTTTGACATCAGCTGTGGGTTTTTTTATATATGGCTTTTATTATGTGGAGATATATTTTCTCTATTCCTAGTTTGTTGAGCTTTTTAAAATTATAAAGTGATGTTGAATTTTGTCAAATGCTTTTTCTGCATTGATTGAGATTATCATGTGGGGTTTTCTTTCCTTCCTTCTGTTAATGTGGTGTATCACATTCATTGATTTTTCAATACTGAACCATACTTGCATCCTAGAAATACCACTTGGTCATGTTATGTAATCCTTTATTTTTTTTTTAGAGTGGGGGGAACAGGGAGAGGGAGGGAGAGAATCTCATGCAGGCTCCACATCCAGCACGGAGCCTTATACAGTGCTTAATCTCATGACCCTGAGATCATGACCTGAGATGAAATCACGACTTGGAAGTTAAGTGACTGAGCCACCCAGGCGCTCCAGGGAGAGAACCCCATGTTGTATAATCCTAAACGTGCTGTTGAATTTGCTTTGCTAATATTTTGTTAACGATTTTAGCATCAACATTCATAAGGGATATTGATCTGTAGTTTTTCTTGTAGTGTATTTGGCTGGCTCTAACATCATCATAATACTGGCATCATAGAATAAGTTCAGAAGTGTTCCCTTGTCTTCAAATTTTTGGAAAGTTTTGAGAAGGATTTTGGTGTTAATTCTTCCTTAAATATTTGGTGGAATTCACTAGTGAAGCTACTAGTCCAGGGTTTTCTTTTGGAACACTTGATTCCTGATCCATCTCTTTACTAGTTATAGACCTATTCATATTTTTATTTCTTTATGAGTTAGTCTTGGTAGGTTGCAATGATGTCCAATGAAATGTGTCCGTTTCATTTACATCATCCAATTTGTTGGCATGCATTTATTTGTTCATAGTACTTTCTTATCCTTTTTATTTCTGTAAAAATCAATAGTTATCTTCTCACTTACTGATTTTAGTTAATTGGAGTCTTCTCTCTTTTATTCTGTCATTTTAGCTAAAAGTTTGCCAATATTGTTAATCTTTTCTAAGAACCAACTCTTGGCTTTATTTATTTTTATGTTGTTTTCTCGTTCGTTATTTTATCTGCACTCTAAATTTTATTATTTCCTTCCTTTTATAGCTTTGGGTTTAGGCTACTGATTTAAGAACTTTATTCTTTTTTTAATGTTAGCATTTACAGTTATAAATTTTTTTCTG
The DNA here is from genome assembly GCF_011764305.1 of Mustela putorius furo. Lineage (NCBI taxonomy): Eukaryota > Metazoa > Chordata > Mammalia > Carnivora > Mustelidae > Mustela > Mustela putorius. The sequence goes on from NW_025422049.1 coordinate 11,104,453, forward strand.
GAAACTGCTTTCTCTATATCTCATGAGTTTGGGTATGTTGTATTCTCATTTTCATCTTTCTCAATATATGTTCTAATTTAACTTGTGATTTTTTTCTTCAACCCTTTGGTTGTTTAAAAGTTAAATTGATTATTTTTCCAATGAAAAACTAACATAGAATTGCTGGGGGCAAATTCCACTTGACTATGACACGTTATCCTTACATACAGCTAGATTCTATTTGATAATATCCTATAAGAATTTTTGCACCTATATTCATGAGATATATCATTCTGAGCCTTCACTTATTCTAATGTCTTTGGGGTTTTTTTTGTTATTTTTATGTCTTTTCAATTGAGGTATAATCAATTACAAGTATACATATTTAAATTATTTAAAATAGTACATTTTCATATATCTATATAATTGTGAAACCATCACCACAATCACAGCAGTGAATATATCTGTTACCTGAAAATGTTTCCATGTTCACTTCTGTGATTCCCACCTTCATGCATTTCCCTGGTCTCTCTTATCCTCAAGCTACTGCTGATCTGTTTTCTATTACTATAGATTAATTTGCATTGTTATAATTTTATACAAATATATTGACAAAATACGTACTTTTGTCTGGCTTCTTTTACTCCATATGCATATTTATTCATCCATATTACTGTATATATTGATAATGCATTTCTTTTATGATCAAATAATATTCCATTGTATTGGTATACCACAATCTGTATGACCATTCCCTGTTCATGGACAATTGGGTTGTTTCCAGCTTCTATCAAAAATAACACTTTTGGGCGCCTGGGTGGCTCAGTGGGTTAGGCCACTGCCTTCAGCTCAGGTCATGATCTCAGGGTCCTGGGATCGAGTCCCATATGGGTCTCTCTGCTCAGCAGGGAGCCTGCTTCCCTCTCTCTGCCTGCTTCTCTGTCTACTTGTGATCTCTCTCTCTGTGAAATAAATAAATAAAATCTTAAAAAAAAAAAAATAACACTTTTATGGTGTGCCTGAGTGGCTCAGTCAGTTGAGCATCTGCCTTCGGCTCAGGTCATGATCTCCAGGTCCTAGGATCAAGCCCTTCATCCAGCTTCCTGCTTAGTGGGGAGTCTACTTCTCTCTCTCCCTCTGCTGCTCCCCACCATTCATTCTCTCTCTCTCAAATAAGTAAATAAAATCTTTTAAAAAAATAACACTGTTGTGGACATTCATGTACATGTTTTTGTGTGGATATATGCTTTGCTGTTTTTCCTGGACTGGAATGGCTGGATAAGAAGTATATGTATAATTACCTTTTTAAGAAACTGCCAAACAATTTTCAAAAGTGGTTACGTTATTTTCCATTTCTACAGACACTCCTTGAACATTCTAGTTTCTCTGCATCTTCACCACTTAGTACTGTCAACCATGCTAATACAGTGCAGTGATAATTCATTTGGGCTTTAATGTGCATTTTCCCTATGAATAATGAATAATGAAGTTGAGCACCTTTTTATGTGGTTGCCATTTGTGTATCTTCTTTACTAATGTGTCTGCTCAAATGTTTGATTTTTTTTAATTAGATTGCTCATTTTCATATTACTGTGTTTTGATAGTTCTTTACATATTCTGAATTCAAGTATTCTGCCAAAGACTCCAGGAGACCACCAATGAGGATCTTGAGAGTTTGTTTTCTGTATAGCTCCCTCTTCTCCAGTACTCTGCTTTGCAAATTAGTCAGATCAGCATCCCCAAACTCATCTCTGTCTCTTCAACTCAGCAAGATGCCCTGCTCTATTTGGGAGTCCCCCACCCCCCACACAGAGTGCAAAAAGTACATTCAGATAGAAGGGCTCACCTTTGTTTTCCCTCTTTCCAGGCTAACTGTCCAATACTGCATATTTCTCAGTATATGAAAATGATTAATTCCTATATTTTCTCTAGTCTTCTAGTTGTTTACAGAGGCAGGACAAGTCTGGCACCAGAGTCAGTGTCATCATCAGAAGTGTACATTTGTTCTACCTATTTTCTTGTGTTCCTTTTCTCTATTACCACTTCATCTTCAAGGTAAAAGTTTTAACTACAACTTCAATCTTCTGTACATTCCAGCATTTCCATTAGTCCATGGGGTCTATGTATGATACCCAAATAATTTCATCCTTATCCCTTTGCATCTTCCTTCCTCACCCCATCCCCTTTAGAATTATTTTCCCACTTTTCTGTATAAATACACTTTCCCAATACATTCATATGTACAATATAAGAGTTTGCTGCAACTGTACAATTAGAACTCAGGTGTCTCTTCTTTTTTTTTTTTTTAAAGATTTTATTTATTTTGAGAGAGGGGGTTAGGAAAGGGGCAGAGGGACACATGGAAAGAGAATCTCAAGCAGACTCCCTACTGAGCACGGATCATTACACGGGGCTGATCTCATGACCCTGAGATCACGACCTGAGCCAAAACCAAGTCAGCCACTTAACTGACTGAACCACCCAGGCACCCCAGCTATCTCTTCTTTTCCCCTTTGCCCCACTTTTTATCTTAAGTGAGTGATTTAAATCTCACAACTTTTATTCTGGCTTCAACTGATAATCTTCTCTACAATTCATTATACTTTATAATTCTGGACTTTCAGTTATTCCTAATCTTCTCATGAAATATTTCCTTATGTGTATATTGTCTACTGCTGTTTTTCAAGATGTCTCCTTTTGAAGAATGTTCTCCTCACTTGAAATTCCACATCACTTGCTGATATCTCTTATTTTGAGACAGTCGTCTTAGACATGTTCAGCAAGTAAAGCAAAAAAAAAAAAAAACTGTATTTATCATTTCTAAGTTCCCTTTCTCAATGGGTAAGTACTTCACTTACCTTCTGCTTATAAAGTCTCAGTGGATTCCCTGATGAATGGTGACATTGACAACAATATGCACTCTACTGGTGGAAACCAGAAATAACAAACAGAAAGGAAATAACTTCTTTAGCCTCATTTCTTAGATCATGGCCTAACTCATAGTAAGCACTCAACAAATGTTCTCAACTTGTTTTTTTATTATTGCTAGCAATATGCTAATCCATAATGTTTCCCCTGTTACTTATTTTTATTTCTGATCCACTCTTATGCATAGCCATGGAAAAAGTCAAACAGATCTGCATTTGAAGTTTGAGCTGGTAATTGGTTTCTCTCACTGAGCGTTAAAATGGGATTAAAAGATGCATTGTAAGATGTTTGTGTGTCTAGTACAAAGCTCAACACATGGGAGGCACTGAAGAAATGTTTGTCAAAATTTTTTAATATAAGTTTTCCCCAGAAAAAGTCTATTTTTCTTCTATCTTGCCTTCCATCTTTTCTTCAGAGTAAGTAAACAGAAATTCCACTGGGTAGTCCTCATTCTTTCTTCCCCACAATTTCAACTTCTTCAGTGCTTCATCTTTCTTTCTTTGCATCTTCAACATTAAGTAGATGAATAAGGGATGGGGAAACTAAATCAATACTCATGATTTCATTTATTTTCACAATTGCTACTGTAGTGTATGCAGTAAAGGGAAAATAAACAAAATAATCTGGGGTATGAAGAAATGGCAAAAAGTTTGATGTAGTTGAAGCAAGGATGCAAGGAATGGGGAAGTAAGTGGTTTTAAAATGTCTGTAGCAATATAAGGGGATCAAATTCCAAGTGGTTTCTTATTCCAAGCTATTTTGTATGTTTAACCCACAGGAGAGCATTCCCCAAAATGTGTTTCAGCTAACACTAACGTGAGAGGGCTTTAATAAACATCTTGTGGAAAAAATGCTATATCAAAGGGCAAGAGAAGGACTTCTCAGAGCCTTGAATATAATAATATATGAATCTCTTAGAAGAAAACATACTGTGCAGAATTCCTAAAGTTATTCAACCTCAGAATTCTTAACTTCAGGTGGATTGTGCAGTACTGTCCTTTATCAGAACAACAGACCTTCCATGGAAGGGAATGACACAGATCGATTTTAAGAAGATAACCATGCCGTGGTGAGGTTGACTTGTAGGGAGGGAGTTTGATCGGCAACGGGGGCTATTATAACAGCCTGGACTGGTAATAGCCTGAACTAAAGTAATGGCCCAAGTGTAGAACAGCCCATGATCCTTCAAAAGTGGTAGAAGTGTAAGACAACTGAAGAGAAAGTGTTAAAATATTTCCAGGTTTTCAGTTTGAACCAACAGATCAATAGTGGTATCATAAAGAAGAATAAGAAAGAAAGGAAAAATGGTTGAGTGGGGAAAGATAAATGATGAGCAACTCACAAAACTGTATTTACAACCCCAACACGTATTCCCAGTCCAGACTCATATTTTATTTATTTATTTGATAGAGATCACAAGTAGGCAGAGAGAGAGGAGGAAGCAGGATCCCCGCAGAGCAAGAGAGCCCTATGTGGGGCTTGATCCCAGGACCCTGGGATCATGACCAGAGCCAAAGGCAGAGGCTTTAACCCACTGAGCCACCCAGGTACCCCCAGATTCATATTTTCCACTGTCCTTCTGATAATCAACCTTAACTATGTTATAAACCAACTTCATCCACATAAGGAATAATCTATTCCTTCAGGGGTTCTCCATATTCAGGACATTATCTTACTTACTTAACCAACTTCATCCAAATAGAGAATATTCTATTTTTTCAGGGGTCCTGGATACATTCTACTTTCTTATGTTTCTGGGGGATGTTCTTTCCTGGAATATGAAGTAACAGACTCTGATTGCTCTAGGAAGTCCTAGATCCTAGATACCTTTTGGAAGAAGTCCGCCTCTCTTGGTGACTGTACAACATGGATCCATGTTACCTTCTAGTCATCACAGAACTTCTTACAAAAAATTTCTCAGTACAGCATGATTCTTAAACATGAGTTGAAATCGCATTGGAGCCATTTGTGGGCCTGTGTGCACCATCTTGGAAGATATGTCTCACTAATCAAAGTTATTCTATCTTTCTGAGCCTGGGGTTCCTTGGAAATCAGCAAGTTATACTCTCCTGATGAGATTAAAAGATCTCTCTGTCCATGCAAGGACTTTTACGTGGGCAGATTCCCTGAGTCCCACAACCAATATCTGTGCATCATGAGCTCTGGAATACCCTCTGAGAAAATGGATCTTCTCTTGGGAAGTTCAGGTGCTCTTGGAAGTTCCATGGATGGACCAAAAGAGCCTTGAAATTCCAAGAATAACTTACAAAAATTAAAATATGTGTAGGTAATGTATAATTTTCTCAGAAGAATATCCATAGCTTTCATCAAATTCTCACCAGGGACCATGATCCTTATAAGACTGATATTTATGGAAGCTGGGTAGCTAAGAGCTTCTCTCTATCCTGAAAGATCACATCCTAGGTCAAACTAAAATACTTTCCAAGTAACACTTGAGAAATCTTAGCTAAGAGATTACAGATTTGGGTCATTCTTGAGTGTGAGGTACAAGAGGTACACTACAAAGACCCCAAATTTTATTTTCAGTTAACAACTCATTGATATTTTCTTTTTTTTTAAGATTTTATTTATTTATTTGACAGAGAGAGATCACAAGTAGGCAGAAAGGCAGGCAGAGAGAGAGAGGAGGAAGCAGACACCCTGCTGAGCAGAGAGCCTGATGTGGGACTCGATCCCAGGACCCTGAGATCATGACCTGAGCTGAAGGCAGCGGCTTAACCCATTGAGCCACCCAGGCGCCCTCATTGATATTTTCTTAAACAGAAATCAGAACCAGAAATCAGAACTTTCCAGATACTATTTCAAGGCATTATTTTATGTCTTTAGATCCTTTTCATCTAAAATCGGTGTCTGGTAAGCTTCATATCACAATGTCCTCTGACTGCTCTCCTGAAATTGAGGTTTTCCCTCACCCCTTATTACTAGTGCAGTGCTATGCCAAATCAAGTACTCAATGAATATTTGCTGAATGATGATTAGCAGTTTATAAACTTCTTACCATTTTCCTGTTATTTTAGATTGTTTACCTTCTTGCCCTGGTGAGTCTCACCATTTTCCCACCCTAAAATATTTTCGAACATGATATGCTTCTATAGCTGTCTTACTATAGAAGCACCATATACATTTGTCATCTGGATTCGTGGATCCACCCATGGGTCAATTATGGGAAGTTAGAATTTCAAAAAGGCTATGTATAATTCTCAGTGGCTTTGTTGTGCCCCCTAGAGGCTCGTGTTTCCCAACAACACATCCTACTGAAAACACCCTCAGTTTTCCCAAGTAAGTTTCTTGTTCACGTACCACATTATTCCAAAGTCTTGAGATTTAGTTTCCCTTTTGAGATATTATAGGAATTAGAAACATGAACTACGTTCTTACTTTTGCCATGTGTGAATACCAAGTAGTCACCCCATTACTCACTAATAAGAGCTGTGCTTTACCTTATGCCTCTTTCTAGGCCCTCTTAGGCTCAAAACCAGATTAAGACCTTTGTTTTGGAAGGCAGGCATCATTTTTGATAGCTGTTCAGACGACTTCCTGTCTTTTTTTTAAAATGATTTCCCAATCAGCTCTGTCTTCCCTCATAAAGATAATTCCTAAATGCTCAGCTAAAAATAGAGTAATGCCATCCTCTCGACTACTCTGAGGTGAATTTCTATTTGGTTCATAGTAGGGTATCATTATTACTAGTAGTAGTAGTAGTAATCTCATCACATAATACAACACTTGAAATGTTTCTAAGTATCAAGAGACTATTTGTGAGTGAGAGGAGAGCAAGCCAGGAGGGCAGCTCCCCAACCAGAGGCCTAGCCTGGAAGTGTCATGGTCTTTGAGCTTCAGTTTACAATGACTCAGATTCCCAAGCATTCCACACATGACATATATTTCTTTTCCTCTCTGAAATAAACAATGTATGTTTCAAAGTGAGATCCTCTAGCCCCCACACTCAGCTTTGAAGGATATAGTAATCAAATGTTGATAAAAGACAGAAAGAACTAGGGGAATTGTTTGTTTCCATATAAATAATTGCTTCTCTGAAAACAACTAGAAATTTTCATGGCTTTGTTTTGTCTCCTCTCTGCCTCCTGTAGCAGGAACGGGAATAAAAGCCAAAATCTTTGAGTGTAGTCGTTGGCTGACTGGACGACATGCCAACAGCACACGCGCCCCGATTATCGAGGGTGAAGAGATGGGGTGCTCGTGATCATCTGTGCTAGGCTCCCCATTTTCCACCTGAGAACATTAAAACCTGGAGGTACAAAAATAGAAGCTGTTTTTGAGAGACCGAAATAGAACTGATTTTTACTCATTTCTAATTGTTGCTAATATCCAAGGTATTGAAACAAAATTATACCCATGAAATAAGTTTCATTTTAGGCACCAGTCCTGTTTTCCCAGACTGGCTCTGAATGAGTATCATCTATGAAGTGTGACATTTAGTTTGGAGGATTCAAATGAGAAACGTTTGTCACTTATGGGACGCCTGGGTGGCTCAGTTGGTTAAGATGCTAAAAAGGGAGTGATACAATCACAGAGATTTTATTTGTGAGTGAGGAGGCTATTTATTAAAACAATATCCAAGAGGGAAGGAACAATTCTGTGATTATATAACTGAGTGGGGTTAATTGTAGAAGAGAAGCAATAATCCTACTTTAATGCAATGTCTAAAATAAACTACTGCTTTAAGGTTTTAGCATTAGAATCACTCAAAAGTGCAAGTCTTTTTCATGAATGTTTCTTTATTAATAACCAAAATCATAATAGCCAATATTTACTGAGTGTTTACAATAAGGTAAGTAGTGAGCTAAGTGCTCTACATGAATTATTTCTTTTAATTTTTCCAACAGTCCTGTGAGATATGCGTGATCTACATTTTGCATGTTTCCTCAAATCATCAAAGGCTAGGATTTAAAATAGAGTAGTACTGGGGCGCCTGGATGGCTCTGTCAGCTAAACGACTAACTCTTGATTTCGACTCAGGTCATGATCTCAGGGTTGTGAGATCAAGCCCCACTTTGGGCTCTGTGCTGGGCAGGGAGTCTGCTTCAGATTCAGATTTAAAAGACTAAAAATAAACAAAATTAAGTAGAGTGGTATTAATAGGTTTGACTCTAATACTTTGACACATTACCACTCAGTTTTGCAGGATCACTAATCTGGAAAATCTCAATATTTGTGAGTATTTCTAACAATAAAGGTTTATTATGTGCCAGGAATTATCTTAAATACTTCACATTCATTATATTTTATTGTCTTCACTATTTTCTGAGGAAATAAATGTTCTTATCCCAGTGTCACAGAAAAAGAAATTCTAGTAGAAGACAAGAACAACATTAAACCCAAATGGGCTTGACACCTAAAGACCTCTTCCGAACCACTACACTTTGTCTTTAGATATGAGTTTGTGGCTATTAGAAAGGGGAGGGGGAGGTGACAAAATCACATTGCTGATTGCCTGTCTTTCAAAGGATCTGGATCTTTACAAAAGAGACAAAGAACATCCTATAGCCAAGGACAAAAACCAAAAGCATGGCCCAAACATACACAAACAGTATCAACAAACTAAATCTGTGTGAGCTAAAGCTAAAAACCATGTTAAAGACCAAAAAGAGGGTCTTTAATTTGTTTAGCTACCTGTGAGACAAAAGGAAAAAAAATCAGCAAGGTGACTGCTTAGAGCAAATGGTGTAATATTACTAAATGACCAAAAGTAAGCAACATGACTCCACTTTTCTTCTTCCTTTTCCATGAAAGAGAAAAGCCTTCAACCTGAAAGAGAGAAATGTGGTTGGAAAGGGCATTCTGACATACATAATAAGAAGACTCTGCTACCTTGAATTAGGTAAAACGGAGGCACCTGGCTGGCTCAATCAGAGGGTGTGTGACTCCTGATCTCAGGGTTGTGAGTTCAAGCCCCACCTTGCATGTAGAGGTTACTTAATTAAAAAAATAAAAATATATATAAACATAAATTTAGTAAAATGTATGGATTCAAAAGATTCCATTTCAATGTGACAAAAATCTTATGGATATAAACATAGGACTATTCTGGAAATCTCTCAAGTTGATTGAACAAGCACACATGTACCAGGCACGCCGCTGAAATCTCTTTGGCAAGACATAAGATGAATAAAACAGTCTTCTCTCTAGGGCTCATAATCTGAGATATTCTCAGAATGACAAAGCAATGTGTAACATATAACAGGTTAAAATTGCTAGTGTTGAGTCAGGGGAGAAAGATCAATTCCTCCCATAAAATCTCAAGAGGGCTTATTGTGACTGTCTTATTTAATCTGGACTTTGCAAATGAATAAGACTTCAACAAGGACAAACGGGGTGGAAAGATACGCTAAGTTGATGAGAATGCCCCCAGCTATGTCATTGGAGTATTGGAGTGGAACAGCGTGGGGTTTACTCAGGGAAGTGTAAATGGTATGGTTCTGGAGAAATCAAGATAAATGACCCAGTTTATACAGGTCACTAAGATAGCAAAATAGGGATTTATCTTTTATTCATCACTATACAGCCAGCATGGTGCCTGGTAAAGATGAGTACCCAATAAATAAAATAAAGGACAAGAAATACGAATTTGAATATAGACGAGCATCGCCTCAATGCTCAAAACTGGAGAAAAGTTGAATTGCAGAATAGTTAATAAGAGATCGATTTTCAAACACTCCAAAGAAAAAAAAAGTTGTATTCATGAGGCCCTCATGAATTCATGATTCATGGATTCATCAGCAGCTAATCCCACTAGAATGTCCTCACTTTTTATTTTCTAACTTTTTTCTTTTGAAAAATTACAGGTCTAGAAAAGTTGGAAGAATAAATTCAATGAACATACATTTATACTTCACTTTGCTTCTCCAAATGTTAATATTTCACCACATTTGCACTAGCACTCTCTCCCTCCCCCTTTGCCTTTCCCTTCCATTCCTCCTCCCCCTCCTCCCCTCTTCCCTTCTCTCTCCATTAATCCCTTTTATTCATGGTTTTACCTTCCATGGTTTCAATCAACAGCAGGCCAGAAGCAGATGGTCCTCCTTCCAACATACAATCTGAAAGTCAATAGCAACCTAACTATGTAACAAGGTCTATCATTCCCCTCACTTCTCATCATATAGGCATTTCTCACCTTACATCATTCCAGGAAGGAAAAGGTGAGTAGAGTATGATAAGATATTCTGAGAGACAGACCACGTTCACATAGCTTTTGTTACAGTTTGTTGTTATAATTCTTCTATTTTATTATTAGTTACTATTATTTATCTCTCACTGTGTCCAATGTATAAATTAAACTTTATCATAGGTATGTAAAACATAGAAACACAGTTAAACATAGTATAAAACATAGGTTAAAATAAAACAGTATAAAGGGCTCCTGGGTGGCTCAGTTGGTTAAGCATCTGCCTTTAGCTCAGGTCATGATCCTGGAGTCCTGGGATCAAGTCCTGCATCAGGCTCCCAGCTACATGGGGAGTCTGCTTCTCCCTCTGACCTTCTCCCCTCTTAGGCTCTCTTTCTCTCTCTCTCTCAAATAAATAAATAAAATCTTTTGAAAATTTTATTAAAAAATAAAACAGTATAAAAACAGTTCAGTACTGGGCACCTGGGTGGCTCAGTGGGTTGAGCCGCTGCCTTCGGCTCGGGTCATGGTCTCAAGGTCCTGGGATTGAGTCCCGCATCAGGCTCTCTGCTCAGCAGGGAGTCTGCTTCCTTCCCTTCCCCTCTCTCTGCCTGCCTCTCTGTCTACTGTGATCTCTGTCTGTCAAATAAATAAATAAATAAAATCTTTAAAAAACAAACAAACAAACAAAACAAACAGTTCAGTACTAGTTTCAGTTTAAGACATCCACTGGAAGGGGGGGTGTCTTGGAAAGTATCCCCCAGAGATAAGGGAGGACTACTGTATATACACGAAGATCTGCGTGTGTGTACATATATACACACAAATATCATTTATATATATGTAAAGTTTTCTCCCTTTTCTGAACCATATGAAAGTAAATTTCAGATATCACTTCCTTTTAAAATAAGGCTGCCAAACTAGTAATAACAGATATAATGTATCTGGGCTTTCAAAAACATCTGGCAAAATATTTCTTCTTTGATTGTTTTGAAAGGTTTTTTGCAAAATACTTCTGATTAGCTTCATGAATTAAATGGGAAAATATGAGTCAAATGATATGACCAGGTGAGTTTAGTTAGTTAAATTAACATGCTGAAGCCTATAGATGAATGGATCAATTTCACCCTGGAGGGAGGTCACTAGCACTGTGCTACAAGGTTCTATACTTACTGCAGTTGAAGTAAACATTTTATCTCTCACTGAGGGTTTATCCCTCGATAATATCTAATTCAACTCTTCCCAGCTGTAGTTCAGACAAATCACATTTAGGATTTTTAAATATGTTTATTCTTGCCCACCCCCAGAGATTCTGACTTAGTATGACTGGGGAAGGGCTCCATATATCTGTGGCAAGACATCTATAACTGAGAATCATTGATTTAAGGTAACCTTCCTCATTCGATTAAATCTCTAGCTATCCCTACTTCGTTGCAGATCATTTAGATCTAAAAACCTCCAGACACTTATAATACAAAAAATTGCCTGAGGACAGTGTACATCCACCTGAATGAAATAATTTGCCAATTTCAGGTCATCTTATTCAACCTGCAGCTACAGTTTCAGTTAAGACTAAGAAAATTCATAGTTGTAACTTCTAGACAAGATAGAGGCCCTTTTTTAAATATATTCTAATGGTTGAGCTCTTAGTCCTGGAATGTGGCTAAATTGGTCCTCAAAACAAAAATTATAATGTATAAGCTCTTCCTCTGAGTTTTAGTATCAGATATTTAAAAGAGACCTATATTTTATAATAAGCATCCCATTTTCAAGGCTTTTAGGCATTTTACTTTCTACATATAAGAAGAAAATTTGTTTGAGTTTTTTCTTTTTTTTTTTTCAAGTAAGCTTTAAACACTTATGGTGGGGCTTGAACTTACAACCCTGAGATCCAGAGTTGCAAAGCTCCACCGACTGAGCCAGCCAGGAACCCCTAGAATAAAATATGTTAGTAGAGGATGAGAGACTAAGGAGGGACATCATGGACTCAGAGTCGAGATTTGTCTCCTAAATAAGAAATACAATTTAGGGCTTTTGTCTTCTCCTAAGGACCATGCTGTTTTAAAGATCTGACTACAGTTTGAAAATCCTTTAATCTCTATGCACTCTTCATAAATTATAAGATAATAATCAGATGACTTCAATGTTGTGGTGGGTGGGGGGTTATCAAGACCTTGCACATGGACTCTATGGACTGGGAGGTTGATTTCCCTATAAATCCGTCATCTAGGGCTTGCTGTGTAAATCAGAATGGGCAAGAAAAAAAGAACTTCTCAATTTAATACTTTTAAAAGACAGTTTATGGAATAAATCTGGAACAAACTGCACATTTATCTGTATGCATCAGGTCAGTATTGTTGGATTACAACTTGTTTTTCCCTGCCAGGGTAAAGAAAAGTAGACCACAGTGGGAATAAATTGTGTAAATAAAATAAAAACCAAAATCTTAAACCTATTATGCTATTGAGAAAGGGAAGTTATGTTAACAAAAATATGTAAAAGGTAGTTTTCATTCACAGATAACTTTCTAATTTTGTTTATAAAAACCTAAGAAAACTATCACCCCAACTTCTGAAGCCTGATAATAACTAACACCTACCAAATGCTTGATATTTGCCAGGTGCTCTTATAATTACTTTGGATCTGGGATTTTTAACCTTGACTATAAATTAGAATCATCTGGGGAGCTATAAAATTCCAGATGACCAGGCCTTGATGGAAACCAATTAAATTAGAATATTGGAGGGTGATGTCAGTCTAAGCATTAATCCTTTTTTTAAGTTCACCAGGTGATTGCAATATGTAGCTGAGGTTGAGAACCAGTGTTTCTGATACGTCAACTTATTTATTCTTTGCAACAGACTCTTGATGTGGGGTCCTTCTTATTATCATCACTCTCACTCCCACCGTTTCTAAATTATAAGTGAGAAGACTCTGACAGAAAAATGTGAAGTTAATGTCCCAAGGCCATCAGCTTCAAAGTGTCAGAACTGGGATTTGAATTTAGGCAGTGTGACTCTATTATGCTATTATTGTATCATTGCCACCCAAATTAAAAACCACAGAGTAACCCAGTTTGTCAACCTTCCAAGTACCAACCATAAATGTTGTTTCAGGAACACTTACATAATACTAATTTGTTTGGTGATAAGTTAAATGTAGAGAAAATAATGTCTGCTGAGAAAATTCCTATTTGTCAACATCATAACACGACTGAACTGTCTGGTTTCTAAAGCATGTCCCCATTGCCACCCAGCAGTGTCGGGCCCTCACTCTTTAATACAGTCCCATATCTAGTGCTGTAGAGTTCCTATTTTTAAAACACTGCGGAAAAGTTGTATTTATAGAAGAATGAAGCAAGATGCAGGCTTCTAGACATTCTATGTGATAGCCTTCAATTAAGTGAATCCAGATGAAAGCTCACTGTTCAGCCAATGTTATTTTAGTCCCATGCAGAATTCTCTTCACTGTAGTATTTAAAGATTCCGCATTTATGTGCTAACATACTAGGTCTTGTTTTTTTTTTCATTGCAAGCTGCTTCAAAATTTGTGAGGCAGGATTATAAATAAATGAGCAGACATGCTGCTTATGTGTCAATGACTCGGGTGAAGGCCTACATGGATTATTATGAATTACATGAATTTCGAAGGTATATCTAAAATGCGGCATCACAGAACCTGTACTAAAAACAACAAAGATTTCAGAAATATGCTGAAGCAAATAAGACTAAAATTTAACGGAAGTATATTTAGTATCTTGCACTGGTTTGAACAAAAATACAAGACAAAGTATAACACTTAGAGTCAAGGAACCCTATATTTGGACAGAACAGGCTGTTACTAAGTTCCTTCTTATATTGAAACGACACCACATCTTGTAACTTCTACCAACGGTCTTGGCTTTTCTACTCAAGCACACAGAGAAGTGCCAGATGACTTGGCAAGACTCTGCAAATCATACTGAATGACAACAAATCTTTGAATATTTGAATATTATATTGCTTTCAGGAAAGCAATATAACACAGTAATTAAGAACCTGAGATCAGGGTTCCTGGGTGGCTCAGTTGGTTAAGTGACTGCCTTTGTTTTGCTCAGGTCATTCCTGGAGTCCTGGGATCAAGTCTTGCATCAGGGTCCTTGCTCAGCAGGAAGTCAATTTCTCTCTCTGACCTTTCCCCCTCTCATGATCCCATTCTCTCTCTCTCAAATACTTAAATAAAAATTTTTTAAAAGACCCTGAGATCAGGCAGGTCTCAGTAGAATAACCAACCATCCCAGTTTGCCCATGAACGAAAGATTTCCTGGGATACAATACTTTTGGCACATTGGATGTGGTCAATCCCCATTAAAAAGCACAGACACCAAAAGCTCAAGTCAGCTTCCCCAGCTAGTAATATTCTTTGAATATTATCATACATGGATGCCTGGAGGATAACATGACCCTGAGGAAGACAGAAGCCTCAGGATTGGAACCCTCTCAGGCTCCACCTTATCCCTCTCTTCCTTTGACTGGTTCTGACTTGTATCCTTTTGCCCTAACACAACTGTAATCATAAGTATGGTATTTGTGTGAGTTCTTTGAGTCATTCTGGTGAATTATTAAAGCGAAAATGGTCATGGGAACCCCCAAATTTGTAGGCCTCAGGATTCCTGAACTTGTGGCTAGTGTCTGAAGTCAGGGCAATCTTTGGGCACTGTTCGCTCAATTCATACAGGTCTGTTTATTCTTTATACACCCTGTAATAGAGTTTCAAAATACAACATTGACAAAAAAAAGGGGGGGAAATTGGCAAATTCACAAATCTCATTGTGGAATAGCTTGAATACTATAATACATCTCTCAAAATAGCTCAATGGAATGAGCAGGAAAAAAATCTATAAAGATATAGAAAACCTAAAAAACACACTTAACAAATTTGACCTAATATAAAGATTTTATGTGAAAAGAAATTATTTTTTTAATTTATTTTTTATTTTCAGTATAACAGTATTCATTATTTTTGCACCACACCCAGTGCTCCATGCAATCCGTGCCCTCTATAATACCCACCACCTGGTACCCCGACCTCCCACCCCCCACCCCTTCAAAACCCTCAGATTGTTTTTCAGAGTCCATAGTCTCTCATGGTTCACCTCCCCTTCCAATTTCCCCCAACTCCCTTCTCAAGAAATTAATTTATACTGCATAAAAACTACAGTAGAATATGCAGTTGACCCTTGAACAACATGGATTTAAACTGCATGGGTTCATTTATGCATGGATTTTTTACAATACAGTACTGCAAATGTATTTTCTCTTCCTTATAACTTTCTTAATAACATCTTTTTTCTCTAGCTTACTTTATCATAAGAACAGAGTGTGCAATACATATAACATAGAAAATACGTGTTAATCAACTGTTTCTGTTATCAGTAAGGCTTCCAGCCAACAGTAGGCTAGAAATTGGAAACTCAAAAGTTATACACAGACTTTTTTACTGTGTGGGGGGTTGGCACCCCTATTCCCTACACTGCTTGAGGGCCAAATGTACATAGTTTTTAACTACACATGGACTGTTTTCTGAGATTGAACAAATGTGATTGTAAAATGAACCTCAGCAAATGTAAAATGCTTGAAATCATTCAGAATATATTCTTCGAACATGGTGCAATTAGAGTAAAAACAATAAAAAATTTAATTAGAATACTACCAAGTGTTTGGAAATTAAGGAACATGCTTCTAAATATCTCATGGGTCAAGAAAGAGTCAGAATGGAAATTAGAAAATATTTAAGTGGAAGGATAATAAAAATATGAGATAAAGTTTGAGGTATGCAGCTAAAGCAGTGTTTAGAAAGAAATATATAGCTTTATTTTTTTAAGATTTTATTTTTAAGTAATCTCTACACCCAACACAGTACTCAGACCCACGACCCTGAGATCAAGAGTCACATGCTCCACCAACCCAGCCAGCCAGTCTCCCCAGAAACGTACAGCTTTAAATGTGTACATTAGAAAAGAAGAAAGACTGAACTTTACTAATCTAAGCTACCATCTCAAGATAGTAGCAAAAGCACTAAATTAACCATAAAAGAAAATAGAAGGAAATAAATAATAAAGATAAGAACAGAGATGAATAAAATAGAAAAAGTATATGTGAGAGAGGAAATCAACAAAATCTAAAGTTCAATCTTTAAAGGAATAATAGATTTATATACTTTAGGCTGAGCAAGGGGGAAAAAAAAGAAACAACAAATGACCCATGTCACAAAAGAAATGGGAGAAACTAATACAGAAACCAAACATTAAAAGCCTAAGGGAACACTTCTACAGAATTCCAGCATGGGGGGGATAATAATATAACTGGTAAAACAAAAACAAAAACAAAATACGTTCTTTTAAAAAACAGTCATTTAGTCTCTTAATTGTATTAAGGGTAGGTAACAAATGAAGAAGCATTCATTCTAGAAGATCTACCAAATATCCATGAGAACACTGGGTCTGTGGCCCTTGAGCCACAACCCACTTCCTTCCTCCCCCTTCCCAGATCTGCCTGGCAGACGCTCTACACAGAGAAGGTGTGGCAAAGAAGATGGGGCTCTGTCCCCACAGAGCTCCCAGTCAAGGGCTTACTGTATGCCCCCAGGAGAAGCAGGCCACCAACAATTCTCACCTTCTCCAACTCTAAGTTGAATAAGCTAAATCTGGTAAGTGTAGCTGAGAGGTTGGGGGCTCCCACACTCCAAGCAGCCCCCAATCATGGGCAGATACTCAAACCCAGGCATGGCAGGCCAATAATACTGGATTAGGGTAGAAAGACAATATTGTTAACATATCCATACTACCCAAAGTGAACTAACAGCAGGTTCAACATAATCCCTATCAAAACCCCAATAGCTGAGGGTGCCTGGAGGGCTCAGTTCATTAAACATCTGTCTTCAGCTCAGGTCATGATCCCAGGGGCCTGGGATGGAGCCCCGCATCCGGCTCCCAGCTCAGGTTCTCTATCTACTGCCCCCCCCTGCTTGTGCTTTCTCTCTTCTGTCAAAAAATGAATAAAATCTCTAAAAATATATAAAAATGGAAAAGATGATCCTCAAATTCATATGGAATTCCAAGGGACCCTGAAAAACCAAGATAATATTGAAAAAGGTGAATAAAGTCTGAGGACCTACACTTCTAAAATTAAAAGCTAACTACAAAGCTATAGTAAGCAAAACTGTATGGTACTGGCATAAGAATAGACATGCAGCCAAATGGAATTAGAATTGGGTTGCAGAAATAAACCTGTAGATCTATGGCCAATTAGCTTTTGACGAGGTGGCCATATCCACTTAACGGGGAAAGAACAGTCTCTTTACAATTGGATGTCCACATGCAAAAGAATCATTTTAGATACCTATCTCATACCATATATAAAAATTAACTCAAGTGTACATGAAAAACTGAAACCATAAGTCTTAGAAGCAACCATGGGGGTAAAAATTTGTGACCTTGGACTGGGCAAGGAATTTTTAGATATGACCTCAAATACATGAGTAACCAAAAAAAAAAAAAAATAGATAAACTGGGCTTCATTGAAATTAAAACTTTTCACTATCAAAGGATATTATAGAGAAAGTGGGAAGACAAACATACAGAATGGGAAAATATATGCAAATCATATCTCTGAAAAAGGATTATCAGAATCCATAATAAACTTTTACAATTAGACCACAAAAAAAAACAAATGAAAATGGAAAAAAAAAAACTTAGACATTTCCCCAGAGAGGACATTCGAATGGTTAAGAAAGGATGCTCAGTAGATTTGGTCATTAGAGAAATGCAAATCAAAACCAAAATGAGATCCCACTTCACACCCATTAGGATGACTACAATAAAAATTACAAAAACTAACAGGTATTGGCAAGGATATGGAGAAATTGGAACCTTTACACATTACTGGTAGGGATGTAAGATTGTGCAACCACTGTGGAAAAGTTTGGTGGTTCTTCAAAAATCTAAACATTGAATTATCACATGACCTAATAATGCCACTACTAGGTATATACCCAAAAGAATTGAAATTAGGGACTCAAACAAATGTTTATAGGTCAATGTTCATAGCAGTATTATTCACAATAGCCAAAAGATGGAAACAACCCGAGTATTCAACAACAGATGAATAGATAAACAAAATATGGTATTCTTATAGTTCAACAATATTTTTCAGTCATAAAGGAAAGAAGAAAGTTCTAATACATGTTTCAATATGGATGAGCCTTGAAAATACAAACATTTTTGAAAGAAATATAAAAAGACCTAAATAACTAAAAAGACATTCTATAATAATGGACTGGAATGCTTAATACTGTTAAGATGACAACACTACCCAAATTCATCTATAGTGTCAATAAATCCCTATCAAAATCCTACCTCCCTTCCTTGCTGAAATTAAAAAGCTGATCCTAAAGTTCAAATAGAAATTCTAGGGCTCAAAATAGCCAAAAATATCTTGGAAAAGAAGAACAAAGCTGGAGTACTTACAATTTCTGATGTCAAAACTTAATACAAAGCTATAGTAATCAAGACAGTATGGCACTGGCATTAAAGATAAATGTTAAGCCAATGAAACGGAACCGAAAGTCGAGAAATAAACCCTTACTTTTATGGTCGATTGGTTTTTTGACAAGGGTGCCAAAATATCCCAATGATGAATCATCTTTCAACAAATGATGCTGGTCCAACTGGATGTCCTATGCAAAATAATGAGCCATATACAAACAGTAATTAGCAACTGATCAAAGCTATAGATGTAAAGAGATGAAACTATAAAATTCTTACCAGAGGGGCACCTGAGTGGCGTCAGTTAAGCATCTTCCTTCAGCTCAGGTCATGATCTTGGGGTCCTGGGATTGAGCCCCATGTCTGGCTCCCTGTTCAACAGGGAGGGTCTGCTTCCCTCTCTCCCACTGTCCCCCCAACTCATGCTTTCTCTCT
This sequence comes from Mustela putorius furo, assembly GCF_011764305.1. Taxonomy (NCBI): domain Eukaryota; kingdom Metazoa; phylum Chordata; class Mammalia; order Carnivora; family Mustelidae; genus Mustela; species Mustela putorius. The sequence continues at coordinate 11,123,466 of NW_025422049.1, forward strand.
TCTCTCAAATAAATAAAATTTTTTAAAAATTCTTACCAGAAAACGTAGATATAAATTGTCATAACTGTGCATTGGGCAAAGATTTTCCAAATATGACACCAAAAGCTTGAGCAAAGGAAAAATAAATTGAACACATAAAATTCAACAAAAAGGTAAAGAACTCAACTAAAAATTGTCAAAAGATCTGAAGAGACATTTCTCCAAAGAAGGTATACAAATGATCAATAAGCAGATGAAAAGGTAATCCATATCATTAACCATCTGGAGAATGTGAATCATTATACACAATGAGATACCATTTTACCTGCAGAGTAATGACTATAAACAAAAAGACGTAATACTAAGTTCCTGCAAGTATGTGGAGAAATTGGAAACCCAATACACTCCTAATTGCATTGTAAAATGGTGCAGCCCCTTAATACCACTTAAAACTTAACATCAGTAAGGTAAATAAATGTCACAATATCTCTAAGTCAAGGATGTTAGAGTACTAACACACAGTAAGTCCACTGTTCTTTTTCATTGTTTTTGTTGTCAAGAATCTCTAGCTATGGGGTGCCTGGGTGGCTCAGTGGGTTAAAGCCTCTGCTTTCGGCTAGGGTCATGATCCCAGGGTCCTGGGATTGAGCCCCACATCCGGCTCTCTGTTCAGCAGGGAGCCTGCTTCCTTCCTCTCTCTCTGTCTGCCTCTCTGCCTACTTGTGATCTCTGTCAAATAAATAAATAAAATCTTTAAAAAAAAAAAAAAAGAATCTCCAGCTATGCCTTTTATCTGCTCTTTATTTATCTCCACTGCTATTGTTCTGCAAATCCTCCTTTCCTCTTGGTATTGCTTAAAAAAGACTGAGGTAGGAATTTCAGTTCCAGTTCTGCCACTCTCTAACTTTAGACTAATTGTATAATCCCTCTGAATCTCACTTTGTTTATAAGAAAAATAAAAATAAAGCACTTCCTTTATCTATCATAGGCTTATTTTGAAAATCAAATATGAATGTACGTGACAATGTCACACATTCTAAACCAACAGACAAACTTAAGTCATTACTAGATGTGAGAAATGTGCTAGCAATAATGTAGAACTGAAGCATATTTTTGTCAGAAGTTGTAGTGATTGCATAAAAATGTGTGTTCTCTGTTATTGTTAGGTTAATGGGTAATTTTCTTAAATGAAAGCACGTTTTGCATTTTTACATATGCAGTCCTGAACTAATTTTTTTTTCTCCTGCTTGTGGATCACAGAGCTTTGATAGACAAGTGAGTTACCATTCTTGATCTATAGAATACATTAGCAAGTAAAAGTGAATTTTTTTCCCAAATGTTTAAAAATGTATCTATTATCCTTCTGAAACGTGCTTCCTTCAGCTTCTTCACAGTGTAAAATTCTACTGAGTCTTCCTGCCCATTCTCTCCGATACCATATGTCCTATTTCAGTGTTACCAAAACATGTAAATTCAAAGTTTTCAAAGACAGCAGAAGCACTCCTGTTGAAAGCATCAGAACAAAAGAAGAAAAATGAACTGTCCTTGAGAAAAACTGTCCCCCACCATATTCTCTGCCAGTGTCACCATGACTTGGTGGTTTCACTGTCAAAATTCAAGGATTATACTGGCATGTAATTATAATGACCTAAACAGCAAAGCATTGAAAAGAAGCTATTGAGATTCAGAGGTAATCTGAGGTTTCCAAGGGCAGCTTGCCTCAATGTCATTTCCGTTTCAAGTTTTAAGGGAATCTGCCTGAAGGATTATCTTAGGAGGAGTTAAAGAGGAAGAAAGATCCAAGTATACCCCTTTTCTTTCCAATTTACAATCAATGATCTGACTTAGCAGAGATAAACAGAAAGAGGTGGCAGTTCAAGATCTCTGTTTATAGGGACATGCTGTCACAAAGGGCTTTTTAAGTACAGAAAAGACTAATTTTAATATATATGTGAACCTTGAAGAACAAATAAAGAAGAGAGGACAAATATCAACAGGACCTAAGGGTCGGGATGAGTCTCTTTTCTCTTTTTTCTTTTTTTTTTTTATGATTTTATTTGAGAAACAGAATGAGCAAGAGAGAGAGCACATGAGCAGGGGCAGGGGCAGAGGGAGAAGCAGGCTCCCTGCAGGGAGCCCAATGTGGGGCTAGATCCCAGGAGCCTGGGATCATGACCTGAGCCGAAAGAAGATGCTTAACTGGCCGAGGGACCTGGACCACCCAGGGATGAGTGTCTTAAAGCACAAACCAGAAGATTGATACAATTGACATTTAAGGGAATGTGTTTCAACAAAAATCTTATAAATAGAGAAAAACAACCAATAGACCGAGAAAGGATATTTGAAATACCTGTCTGAAAAATTAGCAAACAGAGTATATGCAGAGCATGTACAAATGAATCAGAAAAAAATCAAACAACCAAAGGAAAAGCAGTCGAAAATTAGAGGCAGGCAATTTAAATAGATGAATATTCAAAATAAAATAAACATATGAAAACATACTCAATTTCACTACCAGGGAAATACATGGTTCATGAAAAGTTCATGTTATGGAGCGATGTATGTATGCACTTTTCTCTGCATGTCCTTTGTTATTATTTGCCCCTGTATATTTTTGTTTATCCTTTATTATTTTAGTAACAGCTTTATTGAGATATAATTCACGTACAATCAAATACACTATATTAAAGTGTGCAATGCAGGGACGCCTGGGTGGCTCAGTTGGTTAAGTGGCTGCCTTCTGCTCAGGTCATGATCCCAGCATCCTGGGATCGAGTCCCACATCGGGCTCCTTGCTCGGTGGGGAACCTGCTTCTCCCTCTGCCTCTGCTGCCACTCTGCCTGCTTGTGCGCGCTCTTGCTCGCTCTCTCTCTCTCTCTCTGTGGCAAATAAATAAATAAAATCTTTAAAATTAATTAATTGATTGATTAATTTTTTAAAAGTGGGCAATGCAGGAAGTTTTAATATGCTAACAGAGTTGTGCAAACATCATCACTATCTAATTTCAGAATATTTTTAGCACCCCAGACAGAAATCCCACACCCACTAGTAGTCAGACCCTATCTTTCTGCCACCCTCGACCCATGGCAACCACTGAACTACTTACTTTCTGTACAAATTTGCCTATTCTGGGCATCGCATATAAATAAAATCACACATTATGTAACCTTTTATATCTGACTTTTTCACATAGCAAAGTGTATTCAATTTTGTAGCATGTATCATTACTTCATTCCTTTTTATTACCAACTGATATTTGATTTATGGATGTGCCACATTTTACTGATCTGCTTATCAGTTGATGGACATTTGGCTAGTTTCCAATATTAAAAAATTATCTTTGATTTTTTTTAAATTAATGTCCCTGGATTAAACGCTGCTCTCAGTGACCAAGTTCTGAGTCAGGTCAAATAAAAATAAACTCTGTAAAAAAAAATAATAATAATTAAATAAATAAGAAATAAAAAATAAACTCTGGGACTGGTGTTTTCAGAGATCTTCCAGGCAGGTCAAATAATTACAGTCAACACCACAGAAATAAAAAGTATCATAAGGACTAGTATGAATAATTATACATCAACAAATTGGGTAACCTAGAAGAAATGGATAAATTCCTAGAAACATACAACACACCAAAATGAATTACAAAGTAGAAAACTAATGGAAAAATAATGAATAAAGAGATTAAATCAGTAATTAAATATTTCCCAGCAAAGAAAAATCCAAGACCTGATTCCTTCAGTGATGAATTCTATCTACCAAATATATATCAATCCCTCTCAAACTCTTCCCCAAACTGAAGATTAAGAAACACTCCCAGACTTATTTTACAAGGCCAGAATTACCCTCACACCAAAGCCAGAGAAGTATACTGTAAAGAAATAAAATTATTGATCAATAAACCTGATGGACACAGATGCAAAAATTCTCCACAAAAACACTAGCAAACTGAATTCAATAGCACATTAAAAGGATCATACACCATGATCACGTGAAATTTATCCGAGGGTTGCAAGAATGATTCAATATATACACATCAATAAATATGATACGTCATATTAACAGAACAAAAGTAAAAGTTATATGATCATCTCAAAAGACACAGAAAAAATTACTTGACAAAATTCAACATCCTTCCATGATAAAATGTCTCAAATTAGGTATAGGAAGAAATGTACCTCAACAAAATAAAGGCATATATGAGACGCTCATAGCTAACATCATATTCAAAAGCAGAAAGCTTTTCCTATAAGATCAAGAATGAGATCAGGGTGCCCATTTTCACCACTTCTCCTCAATATAGTACTGGAAAGCCCTAGCCACAGCAGTTAGGCAAGAAAAAAAAAAAATACATCCAAATCAGAAAGGAAGAAGTAAAATTATCTCTGTTTTCAGGTGACATAATCTTCTCCATAGAAATGCAAAAGAGTCCCCTAAAAATATTTAAAATTAATAAAGGAATTCAGTGACGTTCAGGATAGAAATCAAATTACAAAAATTAGTAGCAGTTCTATATATTAACAACAAACTATCTGAAAAACAAATTAAGAAAATTCCATTTATAATAGCACCAAAAAGAATAAAATACTTAGGAATACATTTAACCAAGGAGGAAAAAGATTTGCACACTGAAACTATAAAACATTAGTGAAAGAAATTGCAGAAGATACAAATAAATAGAAAAAATATTCCACATTCATGCATTGGAAGAGTTAATATTGTTAAAACGTCCATTCTACCCAAACTGATCCATAGATTCACCACAATCCCTATCAAAATTCTAATGGTATTTCTCACAGAGATAGAAAAAGCAATCCCAAAATTCATGTGGAACCATAAAAGATCCGAAGTTGCCAGAGCAATTTTGAGAAAGAACAAAACTGGAGGTCTTACACTTGCTGATTTCAAATTATACTACAAAGCTACAGTAATCAGAACAATATGAAAATAGACATATGGACATAAAATAAAACATATGGCATAAAAATAGATACATGGACCAGTGGAACAAAATAGAAAGCCCAGAAATATACTAATGTATATACCATCAACTAATCTATGACAAGGGCACAAGAATATATGATAGGAAAAGCGTAATTTCTTCAACAAATGGTGTTGAACTCACTGAATATCTACATGAAAAATAATGAAAATGGACCCTTATCTACACCATACATACACACAAAAAACTCTAAAATTGATTAAAGATTTAAATGTAAGCCCAGAAGCCTAAAAGAAAACCCAGTGAAAAAGGTTCTCAACATTGGTCTTGGCAATAATTTTTTTGGATTTGACACCAAAAACATAAGCAACAAAAGTGAAAATAAGCAGGACCACATCAAACTTAAAGCTTGAAAAACAGCAAAGGAAACTATCCTCATCATGAAAAGGCAACTTCTAAACAGGAGAAAACATTTGCAAACCATATATGCGACAAGAGATTAAAATCCAAAATATGCACCAATTCAATACAACTCAACAGCCAAAAAAACAAACCACCAGATAAAAGTAGGCAAAAAACCTGAATAGACATTTTTCCAAAGGAGACATACAAATGGCCATCAGGTATATGAAAAGATGATCAATATCACTAATTATCAGGGAAATGCAAATAAAAACCACAGTGAGGTATTACCTCATAGCTCTTAGGACAGCAGTTATCAAAATGTCAAGAGATAAAAAGTATTGACAAGCATGTCACACCCCATTGGTGTGAATGTTTATTAGTGAAATTATTATAGAAAACTGTATTGAGGTTCCTTAAAAAATTAAAAGCAGAACTACCATATGATCCAGCAATCCCCCTTCTGAGTATAGAGGAAATATCTGCACTCCTAGGTTTATTGCAGCGTTACTTACAGTAGCCAAGATATATAAACAACTTGTCTGTTGACAGATTAATGGATAAATAAAACGTGGTATATTTTCTTTATATACAACATTTCTTAAGTACCACATTTTCCTTATCCATTAATCTGTCAATGGACACTTAAGGTGCTTGTAGATAGTTTATATATATAAATGTATATATATAATGTATATGATATATAACAATATATACATATATATAACGGAATATTATTCAGTCTTAAATAAGAAAGAAATTCTGCTATTTACAACAATATGGATTAACATTGAGGTCATTATATTAAGTGAAATAACCTAGAGACAGAAAAACAAATATCACACAACCTCATTTATATATGAAGTTTTTTTTTTTTAATTGAACTCATAGTAACAGAGTAGAATAGTGGTTACCAGAGACTGGAGGGTGGATGAGGGGAAATACTGACCAAAGTACACAAACTCTCACTTGTAAGATGACTAAGTTCTGGAAATCTAATATACAGCATGGTGAATATAGCCAATGATGTGTTTCACTCTTGAAATTTGCTAAGGAGTAGATCTCAAGTGTCCTTAGAACAAAAAATGATAGCTCTGTGACATGATACATATATTAATCAGCTTTATTGTGATGATTATTTCACAAGTATACATACTCCAAAATATCACATTGTGCACCTTAAATATGCACAATTTTTGTTAATCATACTTCAATAAAGCTGGATGAGTAAATTTCGTAAAATGAGAAGAAAAGACATATATAAGGCAGACTTCATTAAAATCCACATTACTGGGCCAAAATTCAGTCTCAGTAACAGGTTCTCTCTGTTGGTGGCTTAGGTCCATTCTAGCCTGGCACCCCTAGGTGACCTTGGCCTGCAAAGGTAAAATCCAAAGCTTTAGCTGATGTTATAAATGTAATTCCCATTCCCAATGAGATAAAGTGCTAAAGACTGAATGTTTGTGTTCCTCAAACATTCATATGTTGAAACCTAATCCCCAAGGTAATAGCATTGGAGATGGGGCCATTTCAGAAGTAAATAGATCATGAGTGCAGAGTCCTGGTGATTGGGATTAGTGTTCTTATAAGAAGATACATGGGAGAGCTTGCTTCCCCTCTCTCTGTTCCTCACCATGTGAAGATCTCAGAGGACAGCCAGCCACAAACCAGAAGTGGGCCCTCACCAAACACCAGATCTGCCAACACCTTCATTTTGGACTTCCCAGGCTGCAGAACTATGAAAAATAACTGTTGCAGAAGCCATTTTTGTTAGAGCAGCCCAAAATGATTAAGATAGAAAACTTTCATCGGTTCCGGAGTATAGCTCTTCCTCACTCTAAACACTTGACAAGAAAGTTTATTTGAAAGGAACACACTGTGAAAACTACCCAAACATATAAATCAGAACAACTCTCTGCACCATTGAGCAAGGACCACTCTGTAGAAATGGAAAACTCAGCATGGCCTAGCATTGATTATTATGGCATCATTTGGTGTCAAGTGACCAATTAAGAGCCAAACCTGTTCTGTACCCTGTACACTATCATCATACAGAACATGTAGCAGTAAGAATAGCCAGGCCTTGGCAAAATTGGGAGTGACGTTTGGAAATATGAATGCTGGGGTTGTGGTACTCTTTTGAGGTAGTTACCCTGTTCTGGCCTGCCAATGAAAGAAAACATTCCTTAGGGTAAGAGCTAGTTTTGCGTCAAAGGAAAAGCTATTCCTGATGTCAGTCTCACAGGTTCCAGGTGAGTAAAGAAAAGAACTCTGCTTCTCCTCATTTGAATTTTTATTGCATTTCCAGGCAAGAAGTATCCAAGACTCTGACATTTGAAAAAAGTTCTGGAGCCAGATCAGAAGTAAGAGCTCTTCTTCTTAGGGTTCCCTGAAAGAAGGGACATATTGTTGAACTGAATAATAATAGAAATGACATCTATGGAAACCTATGTACTTGCTACATGCTGATGCAAGTGACTTAGGTTCCAACAAACCTGTGAGATAAGTACTGTGTTACCTTCATATGACTAATAGAAATGATTCATGAAGAGATTAAATCAAATGTCCCAAGTCACAAAGCTCATAAAGATTAGAGTTGGGGATAGAATCCAGACAGATGGGCCTTAGAAATTGTGATAATTCACCATGACACTGTACTTATTTTCATAGAGCAAGCTATTCCATGACACTCAGGTTTTCTGGCTTCACCACACTCTATTTTTATTTCCCTTTTGTTACTCTAGGGTCATAAGTCAAGTCGTGCTTTGTTCTGCCAAACCAGGTTGAATCAGATGACTGAGAGGGGAATGGGATGGCGCTGCCTACACAAGGGCAGCAGCGATGATCAGTGAGAGATGCCAAGGAGAAACGAAAAAATCAGAAAGATTTTTAGGAAGTTCTCCTCTTTTTTCAGCAAATGTAGTGGTCCTGAAGAAGGATGGTTTTATTTATAGGATTTTTATCTCTACAGTCAGTGCCTTGAAACATCTCCTCTAAGAATCCAATATCTACCTGTTAAAATAGGCCTGATATATTTATTCAGACTAAGATTTTAGTGATGAACTTTTATACCATTTTTTAAAAGGGCCAAAGATGGGAAAGGCACAATACTACACTTAAAGAAATGAATCTTTGGAGTTCAGGTAAAGAAACTGTAACTGACCCCTCAGACCATACCTCTTAGGCACCAGACTGCAAGTCCTATGGGTGAGGCTATCTCTTAGTGCAGGAAACCCTGCAAATCTAGAAGAAAGGAAGGCTTCTGATGACATACACAATACTGTGAGTTACAAATGCTTCCACATGGTGGAACAAATCTTAATATTATGATCAAAAGGGACTTGTCCATTCAACAGAATTTATTAACCAAATGCATGCTTTTGCAAATACACATGTATTGATGGTCCAATTCATTGATTCATTGTTGATTATATAACCATACTGAAGAGCGTGGATTATCAGATATTGACCTAGACGTAAGTCATTAGTTCTGTGCCATAGGGCTTTGAAAATTGTTTGTCACAGACATTATTAATATGCTCTAATAAAGCCTCAGAGTCTCAGGTTTCCTTGAATAGTGTCCAATTCTGCTTTCTCTGAATATAATTTGTTGCAATATTTTCTATTATGATATGCACATCACAATTAACTGTGATAAGTTTTTAGAATGCGTGTGTTCAGGGATTCTCAGTAGCAATAATATTTTTGAAAACTCCAACAATGATTCTAATGAATGCCCCACAATTGGAAATAAGTTCATTATCATAAAATTTCATATGTACTCTTTATTTTATCAAGCATTACCATTTTGAGTTTATTTTGTATATGGTATTAAAAAACAGGTCCAGTTTCATTCTTTTAGCTGTCCAAATTTCCCAACACCATGTACTGAAGAGTGTCTGTTCCCCATTGTGTATCCATGTCTCCTTTGTCATAGAATAATTGGCCATATGAGCATGGGTTGATTTCTGGGCTTTGTTTCGTTGATCTATGTGTTTATTTATGTGTCAGCAGCATATGCTTTTGATTACTATAGCTTTATAGTGTAGTTTGAAATCTGTGGAGTTGTGATACCTTCAGTTTTATTCTTCTTTCTTGAGACTGCTGTGACTATAGGCGTCTTTTGTGGTTCCATTCACACTTTAAGATTATTTGTTCAAGTTCTGTGAAAAATGCTACTGGTATTTTGATGGGTATTGCATTGAATCTGTAGACTACTTTGGGCAGTATGGATATTTTGATTATATTAATTCTTCCAAACCATGGGAATGGTATACTTTCCCATGTATTTGTGCCTTCAATTTCTTTCATCAATGTTTTATGGTTTTCAGAATATAGATCTTTACTTCCTTAAATTTATTTCTAGGTATTTTATTCTTTCTGATGCAATTGTAAATGGGATTGTTTTCTTAATTTATCTTTCTTCTAGTATATTATTAGTATATAGAAACACAACAGATTTCTATATAGTAATTTAGTATCCTATAATTTTACCTAATTCGTTTATAGTGTGAATAGTTTTTTGGTGCAGTCTTTAGGGTTTTCTATTTTTAGTATTATATCATCTACAAATAGTGACAGTTTTAGTTCTTCCTTACCAATATGGATGCCTTTTATTTCTTTTTCTTACCAGATTGCTGTAGCTAGTAATATGTTCAATAAAAGTGGTGAGAGTGGGTATCATTGTCTTGTTTCTGATCTTCATTCTTCGTTTTCTAGTTCTTTTAGGTGTAAGTTTAGATTATTTATTTGAGATTTTTCTCGTTTCTTGAGGTAGGCTTCTATAGCTATAAGCTTCCTGCTTAAAATTGCTTTCACTGTGTCCCAAAGATTTTGGAATGTTGTGTGTCCATTTTCATTTGTCTCAAGGTGTTTTTCTATTATCTTTTTGATTTCTTTGTTGACCCATTGGTTGTTTAGTAGAATGTTGTTTAAGTCTCAATATGTTTGTGGTTTTTTCCAGTTTTTTTCCTTGTAATTGATTACTAGTTTCATAGCGTTGCGGTATGCACCATATCATGATGCTTAATATGGTTTAAATCTTCTTAAATTTATTGAGACTTATTTTGTGGCCAAACATGATCTATCCTGGAGAATGTTCCATGTGCACTTGAGAAGACTATGTATTCTGCTGTTTATAGAGAGAATGTTCTGTATACATCTGTTAGGTCCATCAGGTCTAATACATTATGCAAAGTCACTGTTTCTGTATTGATTTTCTGCCTGGATGGTCTATTCATTGATCTAAGTGGGGTGTAAAATCCCATACTATTTTTACATTCCTGGCAATTTCTCCCCTCATGTCTGTTAATATTTGCTTTACAGATTTACGTGCCCTATGTCATGCACATAGATATTTATAATTATTATGTCCTCTTGTTGGATTGATCCCTTTATCAACATGTAATGCCCTTCTTAGTCTTTTGTTATAGTCTTTGTTTTAAAATCCATTTTGTCCAATATAAGTATTTTTTTTAAGATTTTATTTATTTATTTGACACAGAGAGATAACAAGTAGGCAGAGAGGCAGGCAGAGAGAGAGAGGAGGAAGCAGGCTCCCTGCTGAGCAGAGAGCCTGATGCGGGACTCGATTCCAGGACCCTGAGATCATGACCTGAGCCGAAGGCAGCGGTTTAACCCACTGAGCCACCCAGGCGCCCCAATATAAGTATTTTTACCCCAGTTATTTTGTACTTCCATTTGTATGGAATATCTTCCTTAATCTCTTCACTTTCAGTCTGGATGTGTTTCTAGGTCTGAATTGAGTCTTTTATAGATAACATATAAATGGTCTTCCTAAATTCCATTTCGTCATCTTATGTCGTTTGATAGGAACATTTAGCCTACTTGCATTCAAAGTAATTATTGATAAATATGTACTTGTGGCCATTTTGTTCATTGTTTTCTGAATGTTTTTATAGTTTTTCTCTGTTCCTTTCTTCTCCTCTTGTTCTCTTCCCTTGTGATTTGATGGCTTTCTTTAGTACTATGCTTGGATCCCTTTATCCTTATTTTTTTGTTTATCTAGCATAGATTTTTGGTTTGTGGGTACCAAGGTGTTCATATGTAATACTCTATGTATATACCAGTCTCTTTTAAGTCAATGGTCGCTTAAGTTTAAATACACCGTAAAAGCACAACACCTTTACTCCCCCTTCCACATGTTATGTATTTGATGACATATTTTACATCTTTTTATTGTGGACATCCCTTAACTAATTACTGTAGGTATAACTGATTTTACTACATTTATCTTTTAACTTTCATACCAATTTTATAAACGATTGATGTTCTAACTTTATTATATGTGTGCTTTTACTAGTAAATTTTTTCCATAATATTCTTATTTCGATGTATGACCTTTTCTGCTTAAAGAAGTCCTGTTAACATTTCTTGTAAGGCTGGCTTAGATAATGAATTCCTTCAATTTCTGTTTGTGTGGGACATTCTTAATCTCTCCTTCAATTCTGAAAGATAACTTTCCCATGCAGAATATCTTTGGTTGTTTCAGCCCTTCAAACCTATCATGCCACTACCGTCTGTCTTGCAAAATTTCTGCTGAAAAATCAGCTGATGATTTCATGGGGTTTCCCTTGTATATAATTTTTTTTCCTTTTGCTGCTTTTAAGATTCTCTCTTTATCTTTAATTTGTGACATTTTAATTATCGTGTGTCTTAAAGTGGACCTCTTTGGGTTTATTCTTTTTGGAGTTATCTTTGCTTCCTGGACATGGCTATCTGTTTACTTCCCCAGGGTGGAGAAGCTTTCAGCTATTATTTCATCAAACAAGTTTTCTGCCCTTTTTCTCTCTCCTCCCTCTGGGATTTCTTTAATGCAAATGTTAATATGCTTGTTGTCCCAGAGGTCCCTTCACCCATCCTCAGTTTTTTTTTTTTCTTTTTTCATTTTGCTTTTCAGCTTGGGTGATTTCTATGATCCTATCTTCCAGATCACTGATCTAGTCTACTGCATCCTCAAATCTGCTGTTCCGTCCCTTTAGTATATTTTCCAGTTCAGTTGTATCTTTCAGCTCTGATTGTTTCTGTTTTATATTTTCTCTTTGTTGAAGTTCTCACGAGTTCATCCACTCTTCTCTTATGTCTAGTGAGCATCTTTATAACCATTACTTTTAAATCTTTATTAGGTAAATTGCTTATCTCTGTTTCATTTCATTCTTAGGTATTTTTTTAAATTTTTTATTTCTTTTCAGGGTAACAGTATTCATTGTTTTTGCACCACACCCAGGGCTCCATGCAATCCCTGCCCTCTCTAATACCCACCACCTGGTTCTCCCAACCCCCGCCCCTTCAAAACCCTCAGATTGTTTTTCAGAGTCCATAGTCTCTCATGGTTCACCTCCCCTTCCAATTTCCCTCAACTCCCTTCTCCTTTCCATCTCCCCTTGTCCTCCATGCTATTTGTTATGCTCCACAAATAAGTGAAACCATGTGATAATTGACTCTCTGCTTGACTTATTTCACTCAGCATAATCTCTTCCATTCCCATCCATGTTGCTACAAAAGTTGGGTATTCATCCTTTCTGATGGAGGCATAATACTCCATAGTGTATATGGACCACATCTTCCTTATCCATTCGTTCGTTGAAGGGCATCTTGGTTCTTTCCACAGTTTGGCGACCGTGGCCATTGCTGCTATAAACATTGGGGTACAGATGGCCCTTCTTTTCACTCCATCTGTATCTTTGAGGGAAATACCCAGTAGTGCAATTGCAGAGTCATAGGGAAGCTCTATTTTTAATTTCTTAAGGAATCTCCACACTGTTCTCCAAAGTGGCTGCACCAACTTGCATTCCCACCAACAGTGTAAGAGGGTTCACCTTTCTCCACATCCTCTCCAACACATGTTGTTTCCTGTCTTGCTAATTTTGGCCATTCTAACTGGTGTAAGGTGGTATCTCAATAAGGTTTTAATCTGAATCTCCCTGATGGCTAGTGATGATGAACATTTTTTCATGTGTCTGATAGCCATTTGTATGTCTTCATTGGAGAAGTGTCTGTTCATATCTCCTGCCCATTTTTTGATATGATTGTCTGTTTTGTGTGTGTTGAGTTTGAGGAGTTCTTTATAGATCCTGGATATCAACCTTTTGTCTGTACTGTCATTTGCAAATATCTTCTCCCATTCCGTGGGTTGGCTCTTTGTTTTGTTGACTGTTTCCTTTGCTGTGCAGAAGCTTTTGATCTTGATGAAGTCCCAAAAGTTCATTTTCGCTTTTGTTTCCTTTGCCTTTGGAGACATATCTTGAAAGAAGTTGCAGTGGCTGATATCGAAGAGGTTACTGCCTATGTTCTCCTCTAGGATTCTGATGGATTCCTGTCTCACATTGAGGGCTTTTATCCATTTTGAGTTTATCTTTGTGTACGGTGTAAGAGAATGGTCGAGTTTCATTCTTCTACATATAGCTGTCTAGTTTTCCCAGCACCATTTATTGAAGTAACTGTCTTTTTTCCACTGTATATTTTTTCCTGTTTTGTTGAAGATTATTTGCTCATAGAGTTGAGGGTCCATATCTGGGCTCTCTACTCTGTTGCACTGGTCTATGTGTCGTTCTTAGGTTTTATCTTGTTTTGAATTCTGACTATGTTTGGAACATAATCCTCTGTCTCTACATTTTATTTTACTTTCTGTGTTTGTTTCAATGTGTTAAGTAGGTAGGCTACATCTCCTGGTCTTGAAGGTGGTGGACTCACTTAGAAAGAACTATGTGGGGCCCAGTAGCATAATCCCCCATAGTCACCAGAACCAGGTGCTCCAGTTGTTTCCCCTGTGTGGTCTGCATGCACCTTCCTGTTGTGAGTGGGCCACTGCTACAGGCATGCTAGTTGGTGGGGCTGGCCTCCAATCCAGCTGGCTAAGAGCCCTGGCTATAGCTGCTACAGGCATGCTGGAGGGTGGGGCTAGCCCCTCACTACAGTGTGGCTGCCTGTGACTTCCTCAGGTGCACTGCTGGCTGGGGCTGCCTCTCCCTTTTCCCTGGAGCAGTAGTCGCTAATTTAGAAGGGTGTCAGGCCCAGCCAGGGTAGCCCAGAGTGTGATGGCACAGTAGTCACTTTAAGGGAATGCCAATCCTGACCAAGGTTACCCACCAGGCATGCAAGACAGGAACCACTTTGGAAGGAAACCTGCCAGGGCAAAACTCCTTCTGAAACTAATAACATACTATATGTTATTTAACATACTATATGTTAATTAATGGAATTTAAGTAAAATAAAGTTTAAAAAATAATAAAGTGTCCTAAGGGATTTAATAGTTCTCCAAAGACAATATAGAAAGGGCTGAAAAGAACATTTAAAAAACCCCTCAATATCTCTAGTCATTTGTGAAATACAAATCAAAACCACAAAAAGATACCACTTCACCCCTACTAGAATAGCTATAATTAAAAGGGAAAAAAAACAATAACAAGTGCTGATGAGGATGCAAAGCAAAGAGAATTCTTATACATTGTTGGTGGGAATATAAAATGTATAATTACTCTACAAGCTAGTTTGGTAATTTCTTAAAAGCTAAACATTCATATGTTCCAGCCACTCCACTCCTAGATATTTACCTGAAACATGAAAACTTACATTCACACACACAAAAAAATTACATGAATATTTATAACGTCTTTATTCATATTCACCAAAATTGAAAACATCCAAATGTCCTTCACATGGTGAATGGACTGACAGACTGGTATATCCAAACAATAGACTACTACTCACCAGTAAATAGTAGCAAATTACTGATCCATTCAAGAACAGGAATGAAAGTCAAATGTGCTATGCTAAGTGAAGGAAACTGGACTCATGATGCTACATGTTGTAACCCTTTATGTAACATTCTAGAAAAGAAAATACTATAGGGACACAGTGGTTAGTGTTGAGGGAAACGCTTGATTATGAATGAGCTCCACAAGGGAATTTGATGGGTGGGTTATAGAACTGTTCTATAGTTAGGTTGTGGTAGTAATAACATAACTCTATTTTACAATACTCACAGAACTTTACACAAAAAAGAGAAAACTTTACCATACATAATTTTAAAAAAAATTTTTAAAGGACACTTAGGGAATGTAACAACAAACTGTAAAATATCAACCTATTTTTGAATCCTGATTTAAGCAGTTGCACAAAAATCATGAGTCATCGGGGAAATTTGAATATATGCTGGATATTGCATGATATTAAGGAATTGGTGCTACTTTTAAAAGTGTAATTATGGTATTGTAGTTATGTTTTATTTTAGCTCTTATATTTAGAAATAAAATATATACAGATTAAATATTATATTAAAGATGTGCTTGAAAATAATGGAGGTATGGGTCATTGGCGTGGCTCAGTCAGTTAAGCATCTGCCTTCAGCTCAGATCATGATCTCAGGGTCCTGAGATCAAGTCCCGCGTCAGGCTCCTTGCTCAGTGGGCAGTCTGCTTCTCCCTTACCTCTACCCTCTGCTTGTGTGCGCTCTCTCTCTCTCTCTCAAATAAATAAATAAAATCTTTTTAAAAAATAATAATGGAGACATGGTGCGTGAGTGGGGTCCAAATGAAACAAGATTGATTTTAAGATGATTGTTAATGAAGCTTAGAATCAATACATGGGCATTTATTATAATAGCCCCTCTACTTTTGTATCTATTTGAATTGCTCCACAATAAACACTTTTTTTAGATTTTATTTATTTATTTTTGAGAGAGAGTGTGTGCAAGAGCTGGGAGGGGCAGAGGGAAAGAGAATCTCAAGCCAACTCTGTGCTGAGTGCAAAGCCTAACACCAGGCTTAATCTCATAACCCTGACCTGAGATCATGACCTGAGCTGAAATCAAGAGTCAGTTGCTTAATCAACTGAGCCACCCAGGAATCCTCATAGCAGAAATATTTTTAAAAATTTTGTTCAGCTTTTTAAGTATATGTTAATATGTTGAAAAGAGGGATAAAGATAGAAATTATTCTTGATAAAAAGATAAGCAGACTTACTTTTTTTTTAAATGAGAAACTGGGGCACCTGGGTGGCTCAGTGGGTTAAGCCTCTGCCTTCAGCTCAGGTCATGATCTCAGGGTCCTGGGATCAAGTCCCGTGTTGGGCTCCCTGCTCAGCGGGGAGCCTGCTTCCTCCTCTCTCTCTCTGCCTGCCTGCTCTTGATCTCTCTCTGTCACATAAATACATTTAAAAAAATTTTTTAAAAAAGAAACTTGAAAAAAAAATGAGAAACTGGGGCACATGGATGGCTCAGTCAGTTAAGCATCTGCCTTTGGCTCAGGTCATGATCCCAGGGTCCTGGGATCAAGCCCCACATCAGTCAGGTTCTCTGGTCAGTGGGGAATCTGTTTCTCTCTTTCCCTCTGCTACCCCCCTGCTTGTGCTCTCTTGCTCTCTGTCAGATTAACTAATTAACTAATTAATTAATAAGAGAACCAGTAGGAGCACTAGGTGGCTCAGTCCGCTAAGTGCCAGATGCTTGGTTTCAGCTCAGGTCATGATCCCCCAGTGCTGGCATTAAGCCCTGTATGGGGCTGCCGCTCAGTGCAGAGTCTGCTTCAGATTCTCCCTCCCTCTCCCTCTGCCCCGCCCCTGCCACCCTCTCAAACACATGCACTCATCCTCTCATACTATCTAAAATAATTTATTTTAATGAGAACCAGCAACTATATCCACATTTTGCTTGAGCTGATAATAGGTAAATAATCAACATAAGTCTTTTTGCTGTGAAAGGAAGAGAGAAAAATCTTCCAGTGGAGAAAGAAGAAAAAGCAAATTATTATTGTGTAATAACACCTTGTCAAACTTAATTTGATTGCCTGCCTACAGGAAGAGGAACTAGGTAGCTGGGGTACAGAGGTTATAGAGAAATTTTCACTGGACAGCCTCTTGTGCCCTTTCAACTTTGAAATATAAGAAAACATTATTTGTTCAAAATTAAATAAAATTTCAAAAATGAAAAACAAAAATAAGTCAGAGGCAGGAGGCATCACAATGAAATAAATTAAAGATGCTGGTATCCTCATCTTATATAGAATATAATAGAAAACTTTGTATTCTTAAAATTGACATTTAAGAATTATAGATACAGGGGCACCTGGGTGGCTCTGTCATTAAGTGTCTGCCTTCATTCAGCTCAGGTCATGATCCCAGGGTCCTAGGGTCAAGCCCCACATCAAGCTCCCGGCTCAGCAGGCAGTCTGCTTCTCCCTCCCCCTCTGCCCCTGATTTTGTTCCCTCTCTAGCTGTGTCTCTTTCTGTCAAATAAATAAATAAAATCTTTTTTTTTAAAAGAATTATGGATAGAAATATGGTATTATTGTGTTAAATAGGAATGAGGGCTCTTAACATAGTGATATAAAAAGCAAGAGGAAAAAAAGTACTCAAAAATATTAAACACATAATAGAAAACTAAGTTTTTTTTAAAAAAGGGGAAAGGAAACATTAACCAAAATAAAATTTCAGAAGCCAGGCTAATTGTAATATGAAAATTAAAGCACAAAGAAATTATTTAAACTTCTTTATTAAAGTCAAAGAAACATAAATTGGATCAAACCCATAAACCCAATAAAAGGATTTGTAAATGAGATACGCATTAAATAAAGGGAATTAGGACAAAACTGTATCTATATTTACATCTTTATCTGCATTTACATCTAAACCTATGTCTAGCTACAGTCATACATACATGAGAATAAACCAAAGATACTTAAACAAGCCAAATGAAGCCTTTGTCATGTACTAAATATTAAATATGTTTGGGTTATATAGAGGGTTTTCTCCTCTGCATCACTTTTATGGCTACTTATTTTAACACCAGCACCACACATATCATTGTAGCTTTGGGAATTTTGATTGGAATTGTATTAAATATATACATCTATATATTTTGGGACAGAATGGGCATCAGCACAATATTGTCTTCCCACCCAAAACATACAATCTGCATTTACTCATGTTTCTTTTAGGGTACATTCATAAAGTCTAATAGCTTTCTTTGTAAAACTTCCTGCACATTTCTTGCTACATTTATTGCTTTTGTGAATAGAATTTTTCCCATTATATGTGCTTATCTATTATTATAGGTACATAATAAAACCTAATTTTGCCCTATATTTTACAGCTGGAAATATTACTGAATTCTCTTTATTTTTCCAATAATTTTTCAGATGATTCTCTTGGTTTTACTAGGGAGCAATTTTACAACTATAAATAATGATAATTTTGTGTTCTTCCTTTTTAAATTTTTTTAAATATTTTATTTATTTATTTATTTGACAAAGAGAGAGATCACAAGTAGGCAGAGAGTCAGGCAGAGAGAAGGAGGGAAGCAGGCTACCTGCTGAGCAGAGAGCCTGATGAGGGGCTCAATTCCAGGACCCTGGGATCATGACCTGAGCCAAAGGCAGAGGTTTAACCCAATGAGCCACCCAGGTGTCCCCATTTTTAAATTCTTTAATTTAAATTCAATTAATTGACATATAGTGTATTATTAGTTTCAGAGGTAGAGTTCAGTGATTCATTAGTTGCAGACAACACCCAGTACTCATTCTATCCTGTGCCCTCCTCAATGTCCATCATCCAGTTACCCCATTCCCCCACCCACCTCCCCTCCAAGCAACCCTTAGTTTGTTCCCTATGACTAAGAGTCTTTTATGGTTTGTCTCCCTCTCTGATTTCTTTTTGTTTTATTGTGTTCTTCTTTCTGATATGTATACTTTTCTCTCCTTTTGTCACATTAGCTAAAACTTTCAGAATAATGAGAAAGAAATGAAAAGGGGGCACCTGGGTGGCTCAGTCGGTTAAGTGTCTGCCTTCAGCTCAGGTCATGATCCCAGGATCCTGGGATAGAGTCCCACATTGGGCTCCCTGCTCAGCAGAGAGCCTGCTTCTCCCTCTCCCTCTGCCTGCTGCTCTGCCTACTTGTGCTCTCTATCTCTTTGTCAAATAAATAAATAAAATCTTTTTAAAAAAATGAAATGATAATGATAACAGATTTTAGTGAAAATGCCTTTAATTTTTCACTATCAGATATAAAATTTGGTATTGACTAGAGAAAAATCTCATCATATTATGCAAATATACTTGCATCCCTAGCCTAGAGTGTAGGGTTTTTTGCTTCTTTAAATTCAGGATCAGATGTAAATTTTCAATTGACTATCTTTTTAATACATTTTTATATAATTGTGATAAATGTTATTAATGGATTTCCTAACTGAAATACCAGTGCCCTACATAAATACAGTCTCCTCAGTCACATGTGTTATTTTCTTGAAGTAACACTGGAAACCATTGGCTGTAAATCATTTGGGATTTTTCCATATGTGCTCATAAATAAGATTGGTATGTTGTTTAGTTCTGCTATCTTTGTTAGATTTCACTAACAGGGTTATGCTAACTTTGTAAGCATAAATTAAGAAGCTTTGAATCTTATTCTTAACCCTGAAAGTGCTTATTTAAGACAAGAATTATTTGTTCTATGGAAATTTAGGAGGGTTGGGGAAAACTGTAAACCTGTGTCCATCTTTTATGAACATAGTAACTTGACAGCTTTTCAGTACTCTCAATGTATTATTGGTTTGTTCATGTTTTTCCACTGTTATTGAGACAGTACTGAACATTTATATTTGCTTACAGCAGTTTTAAATTCACCAAGATTTTCAAATTGTAAAATCTTTTCAGAAATACTTATCTAGGGGTGCCTAGCTGGCTCAGCCAGTAGAACCTAGGACTCTTGATCTCAGGGTCATGAGTTTGAGTCCCATGATGGTAGTGGAGCCCACTTTAAAAAAATAAATAAAATCTTTTTAAAACTGCTTACTTATATTTATGTCCCAATGATAATTCCTAATCTTTAAAGGATTAAAGGATTTAAAGGATTTAAACTCTTTTTTCTTGATTTGTTCTGTTTAAACTTTGTATGAATGTATATGCTTATGTTTCCATACAAATGACTTTTGGATTTTTCTTAACAACACTCTGTTTCCTAATTTATAATTTATATAATATATATTATATAATTATATATATAATCTATATCATTTATAATCTTATTAACACCCTTTTTCCTACATTCCATACATGTGTTTTGTTGTTCTTCTCGCTTCATGAGTTGAGTGCTTTATTCATTTATTTTCTGTCCTCTTCTGACTGAATCATTTATAATTATGAATTTGAGTTTGTCTTTCATGTTTCCCATAAATTGTTACATGCTGAGTTCTCATTATTGATATTTTCTAACCACTATAATCTGTAACTGGAGTTACAATTTTCTCCATAATTTGAGGTTTAAATATAAATAAGCAGTTTTCATGTCTAATTTGTTGGTCAATGGAAGAGTAGAAAGGAAGGTGTAGTTATATAATTTATTGCATGATGAGCAGAGAATGTGGGGGGCATAAAATGTGCTTTTGAGAATGTGCAGAGGTTTTATTTGAAACCTACTATATCGTCTGACTTTGTAAATGTCCCATGGACATTTAAAACTTAGATTTAGGGGCACCTGGGTGGCTCAGTGGGTTAAAGCCTCTGCCTTCGGCTCAGGTCATGATCCCAGGGTCCTAGGATGGAGCCCCACATCGGGCTCTCTGCTCAGCAGGGAGCCTGCCCCCCCCCCGCCCCCTGCCTGCCTCTCTGCCTGCTTGTGAACTCTGTCAAATAAATAAATAAAACCTTTTTCAAAAAAACAACTTAGATTTAGTCCATGTGGCATATTAATTATATTATATCACATTACTACATATTGTGCACTGCATAACAGCACACAAACTGTAATATGGACTTTTACATATATTAATCAGAACCTTTTTATTTGTATTTTATTTTACTCTCTTCAATGTGCATCCAGGCTGGATGGCTAGGAAAATAAATTGTTGGCCACCAGTATGTAGTTAGAAATCAAAACCATCCAGGTAAAAGATGTGTATAGGGGCACTTGGTGGCTCAGTGGGTTGAGCGCATCTTCCTTCAGCTCAGGTTATGATCCCAGAGTCCTGGGGTTCCTGGGCTCCCTGCCTAGTGGGGATTCTGCTTCTCCCTCTCCCTCTGCCTCTCCTTCAGCTTGTGCTCACTCGCGTTCTCTCGCTCGCTCGCTCTCACTCACTCTCTCTCAAATAAATAAAATATTTTTTTAAAAATATGATGTGTATAAATATGGTTACTGCAACATTTGTTTATAATAGCAAAATACTGGAAACAACTTAAGTGCCAAGAGTAGGGAGAATGGTTTAATATGCTATATTCAAATTATCTGCTTAAATAAACCACAGCATTTCCAAACTGATAAACAAACTACAGCATAATACTCCATAGGGCTTATGAAGAATAAGGTAGATCTATGTGTACTAATATCAAAATACCTATGACATATTTGAGAGGAAAAGAGTAATTTGCCTAATTATATATTTTTAATGATACCATTTACGTGTACACATAGTAAACATAATATTGCAGATTTTCTATGGAGATATATATAAATATTGTTAAGGCTAATCACCAAATTAATAAATGTAATCTCACCTCTAAGAAGAGAAAACAGCATCAAATTTTAGAGCAAAGCCAAGGGGACTTCAGCCTTATCTTCCATGTTTGAATTTTGCCTCACTTGTATGATTAAAACTAATTTTTAATGTTAAATAACACATTGGTTAATAAATACTTTAAATTTCTTATTTTTAACTGAAGTATAGTTGACACATAAAATTACATTAGTTGTGGTTGTACAATATAGTGATTCAACAAGTCTATATATTATGAAATGCTCACCATGATAACTGTAGTCACCATCTGTCACCACACAAAGTTCTAACAGTATTATTAACTACATACCCTATGCTGTACTTTTCATTCCATAACTTATTTATTTTATAACTAGAAGTTTGTACCTGTTAAACCCCTTCAGGGGTGCCTGCTGGCTCAGTTAGTTAAGTGTCCAATTCTTGACCTCAGCTCAGGTCTTGATCTCAGGCTTGTGAGTTCAAGCCTCGCATTGGACTCCATGCTGGGCTGCCCATCTCCCCACAAACATACAGTGTAATATTAGTTTTGGGTGTAGGATTTAGTCATTCATCACTTTCACACAACACCCAGTGCTCATCACAAGTACCCTTCGTAATCCCCATCACCTATTTAACCCATGCCCCCCCACCTCCCCTCTGGTAAGCATTAGTTTGTTCTCTATAGTTGAGAGCCTGTTTCTTAATTTGTCTCTTTTTTTTCCCCTTTGTTTATTTGTTTCTTAAATTCCATATATGAGTGAAATCATATATTGTCTTTCTCTAACTTGTTTCCCTTAGCATAAAACCCTCTAGATCCATCCATGTTGTTCCAAATGGCAAGATATTATTTTTCATGGCTGAGTAATATTCCATTGCATGTGTGTGTGTGTGTGTGTGTGTGTGTGTGTGTGTATATATATATATATATATACAATATCTTCTTTATTCATTTATCTGTTGAAGACACTTAGTTTGCTTCTATATCTTGGCTCTTGTTAATAATGCTGCAATAAACATAGGGGTTCATATTTTTTTTTTCAAATATGTGTTTTTGTTTTCTTTCGGTATACACCCAGAAGTAGAATTACTAGATTGTATGGTATTTCTATTTTTAATTTTTTGAGAATACTCCATACTGTTCTCCATAGTGGCTATACCAATTTGCATTCCCACTAGCAGTGCTCTTGAGTTTCCTTTTCTCTACATTCTTGCCAACACTTGTTATTTTTTATCTGCTAGCCATTCTCACTGGTGTGAGATGACATCTCATTATGGTGTTATTTTGCATTTCTCTGATGATTAGTGATGTCAAACATCTTTTCATGTGTCTGTTGGCCATCTGTATGTCTTCTTTGGAAAAATGTCTACTCAGGTACTCTGCCCATTTTTTAATTGAATTGTTTGTTTTTCTGTGTGTATTGAGTTGTATGAGCTCTTTGTCTATTTTGGATATTAACCCCTTATTGAATATACTTCTAAAATTCTGTTGGTTGCCTTTTCATTGTGTTGATCACTTCCTTTGCTGTGCAGAAGTTTTTTAGTTTAGTATAGTCTCAACTGTTTAATTTAGCTTTTGTTACCCTTGCCTGAGGAGACAGATCCAAAAAAATATTGCTAAGACTGATGCATAAGAGTGTACTGCTTATGTATTCTTTTAGGATTTTTATGGTTTCAGTCTTACATTTAGACCTTTAATCTATTTTGAGTTTATTTGTATGTATGGTGTAAGAAAGTGGTCCAGTTTCATTCCTTTGCCTGTAGCTCTCCAGTTTCCCCAACACCATTCATTGAAGAGACTGTTTTTCCTCCATTGTATATTCTTGCCTCCATTGTTGTAGATTATGGTCAACAAAAAAATTTTTTTTTAATTTTGACAAAAATACAACACCTTTCATGATAACAATACTCATAAAACTAAAAATAGAAAATGTTTTCCTCAACCTGATAAAGGGCATCTATGAAAAGCCACAGCTAATGTCATACGTAAAGGTGAAAGAATTAAAACAGTCAAATAATTCAAATTAATACCAATGCTTTTGCTTACAAAATTAACATGATTTTAAAGTATGATACCCTATGTTTGTAAGGGCAAGGAATATACAGGGACTTCAATACCTTGCTGGGGAGTGGAAATCAATACAATCTTTCTCTTTTAATTGTGTCAGTTAAAATAATCACATAGTTTATCCCATCAATTCCATTTCTGGAATTACCCAAAGGAAACAATAATAGACATATCTAAAAATTTATGTACCTAGATATTTATTGCAGTTTTATTTATAATAATAAATTAAGAAACCACAAAATATCTAAACTTATAGATAAGTTAAGTAAAATATAGTACACTAATATAATGTAACTATATAGAGCCATTAGAAAATGTTTCTGAAGACTTTTTAATGACATATAAAAATATTCATGATGTCTTTAGTGAAAATTTAGGTTATGAAATAGCATGCATATTATTCCAATTTTATTTACATAAGAGAGAGGAGAAAAAGACTAGAGTGATGGTACTGATTGCCTTTAGAATTGTAAATTAATTTTATTTTACTCTGTTTGTTCTTCTATTTTCCAGATTGTCTAAAATGAACATGTATTAACTTCCCAGTGAAAACGAACATGTTAATTCTAAAAAGAAATTTCACCTAGAAGAACAAAAACAAAAAGTCTTGAAAATGTTCATACACTTTGACCCAACTGACCCAACAGTTTACCATCTAAGAATATGCCCCAATCAGAATTTAGGATCTGCTTATCTAATCAGAGTAGACCACAGTGATTTATATACAAGGTTGATTGTTACAGCATAGCTTATAATGGAAATTTAGGTCTAACAATTTATGGTCTAATAATTTAAGATCTAACCATTTAAGGTCTACATTTAAAGTCTAACAACACAGTATTGATTAGATTAATTAGCCGTGATCGTATAGTGGTTAGTACTCTGCGTTGTGATTAGATTAATTCTATTTTACCTTCTTTGTAAATCCCAAAGAATTGCTACAAGCCACGTTGTGGAAAATATTCAATGAAATTGAAAATGTTCCCTTCATATTAGGTGAAAAGTTAGGTTCTGAGCAATATATAGAGAACAAAACCATTATTGTAAAAAAAAAAAAAAAAAAAGCTGACATTCAATAAAGTTAGGTTGCTAACTACATATAAATGTGAATGTTTTCAAGCTAAAACCACAATGGATTGGAAATACAGGAGAAATAAATACCATCTTACTTCCAAGCCTGCCTGGCACATAAGAAGCACTCTGTCATCTTTGTCAAATCAGATTCTTTTCCATTCTTCTCCTCCCATCCCCATGTGCTACTCCTTATAGACATCTACTGTTGGAAGTTCCTCTTCTATATTTTTCAGAGGATTTAAGGCGGTGTTGGGGGCATTCCCTGAAGAAGTTTAACCTGTAAGGGACTCATTTATCATGGAATAAGGATTTCAGAGGGCAAATTAGGAAAGATTGGAGTGGGCTCAGCCATGGAAAGTAGGGGAACAAGTACAGTAGAGTGAAGAGAGAGCTGGATATTTGCATGTGGAACAATGGTGGAAGATAAGAATGAAATTCATGGTGGGATTGACTGATGTTAAGTTGTAAGTCTGAGCAGGATGAAGGTTGTCAAACACCTAACCAGGTTGGTATACTGTCATCTTTGAACAGCATTCAAATGGAATGTTGCAAAGTTCTGGGTTTTTTTCAAGGTTAAGCCATAACCCTCACTTGAAACCTAGTGGAACTGTAGAAATTGGAACATTTGAGAAAAATCCTGACAATAAGATTTTGAAACATAGGAAGATTTATAAGAGAAGATAGTGAGAAGAACTTCAAGGAAAGAATGATTGACTGTCAAAAAGTACAGAAGTTGACTTGAATTTGGGCTAAAACTAGGCCACAGAAATAAGGACAGCAAAACTAGTAATACAAATAAAAGTTCAGAACTCTAAAGAATAAGGTATCACATCTATAATTCCACTAAAACGGTGAATTTCCAAGATATTAAAGTCAGAAAGATGTGTTTTGTGTTGTTTTTATGATTTTTCAGTCTCTTTGAACCAAAGGCCTATCCAAAAGAGCAAATACAATTGTCAACCTTTTTCAGAGGTTTGAAATTATTTGTATTTTTAAGTGTGCTTAGTCTCATTTTTTCACTGAAGGTCAAACAAATAAAAGTCAGGCACTGACAAGGTTGAATTGTCCCATCTTGTAAGCAAACCTTTGCCTGGAATTTTACTCTGGCAAGCGAGGTCTTCTTTTGCAAAGTCCTGGGTCCCCTCTCTAAAGAAGAGAGGGTCATCCTGAGTATGTCTCTCCCACGGTCATTTATTTCCTCTCAAGCCAACTGGATGCTTCTCTGTCAGAGGGCTCTGTATTTCCATCCAAATGAATTATAAACACATTGGAGGGGTAAAGCAGATGTTGCTTTGTATAAATGCAGATGTTACTTAAAATCAGTGTGCTTATAATAATTATAACTTTCATCTGCATGCTCAAATTCTGGATTGCAATTATTGAAAGTCCCATCAGAGATCACTTTTTTCCTTTTATCATGGCCTTTCTACTTCTGCTGTTAATTTTACTATTTCCCATCGAAATAGACTTTTTTATGTGAACAAAGGCTAACTCTTTAATCTTCAGCTAACATAGTTTAGCGTCAACCTTGAAAATAATTACATACAGATTATATCATTATGGATACAGATTAGCCCTCAGTCCTCACACTTCCTGTATCTATCCTTTCCAAAGAGATTCATCTCCAATTCTTTCATGACTTTAGTATTTGTTCTTTGCACAACATAAAATGAGCCACCCCACCCTGACCTTCCTCTTCAGTCTGATCATGGCATCTACTGCATGGGCATCTTATGTCCCCACCAAAGGAAGCTACTTAAAGCTCCGCCAATATGATATCATCTCTCATGCCTCTAACTTTAAACCAACTATTTTCTCAACCACAAATGCTCTTTCCCCAGATCCTCACCTGACTAATCTATACTCTTTTACTGAAGGTTGGTCAAGGTACCTTCGGAAATCTCCCACCACCCTCTCTCTCTGTCCCCACCAAGTTGAGTTGGGTACCTCTAACTTGTATACCCCATGGGCTCCTATTGCATGTGTCATACTGCATTGGCATTTTTCAGACCCATCCAACTGAGATATTATTTACAGAAAATAAAATACACTTTTAAAATATACAGTTTGATGAGTTTTGACAAGTGCATATGTCTGTGTAATCAACACCTTGATCAAGATATAAAACATCTCCATCAGCAAAGAAAATCCACTCATGCTCATGTCCCCTTGCAGTTGATCCCACCCACATGGGCAGACACTAATCTTATTTATGTAAACATAGTTTTTATTATTCTAGAACTTAGTGTAAATGAAATCACATAGTATGTGCTTTATTTGATGTTGGCTTCTTTTTTTTAGCATGCTGTTTTTAAGACATCCATATTGTTGCATGACTGATGGTTCATTCCTTCCTATTGCTTCAGGCAGATACCATGTTTGTTTATCCATTTACTTACTGATGTAAATTTGGATGGTTCCCAGTGTGAGCCCATTATAAAAAACAGCTATCAACATTTGCACACAAATCTTTGTACAGATATATGTTTTCGTTTCTCTAGAATAAATAACTAGGAAGAGAATGGCTATGTCATATGGTAGATATATACTTGATTTTTATAAGAAACTGTCAAACCGTTTTACAAAATGAGTTCCATTATACATTTCCACCAGCAGAGTAGGAGTGCTTTATATCTGAAAGAATACTTGGTATGGTCAGATTTTTCATTTTTGCCATTCTAATTAGTGTGAAGGGTTATCTCATTGTGGTTATAATTTTCATTTCCTTGATGACTAACAGTGTACAACATCTTTTCATCTGCACGGGAATGTTTGGAGAATCAGCACATCGTCTCTGAAAAAAATCTGATTGGAATCAAAACTCCGTGTTTGAATTCCAGATCTGCCATTTGCAGTCATTTAATCTTGGGCCATTATTCAACGAGTCTGAGCCACAGTCAATTTATCTGTAAAATGGGGATAATGCTATCACACCAGTAAATAATGTATGTGAGGTGCCTCGTACAGTGCCTTTTATGTAGTAGATCTTCATAAATGGTAATTATGATTATTATTCTTTTTTTCTAAAATTTTACTTATTTATTAGACAGAGAGAGAGAGCACGCGAGCACAAGTAGGGGGAGCAGCAGGCAGAAGGATAAGGAGAAGGAGTCTCCCTGCCTGGGATCAGGACCTGAACTAAAGGCAGACCTTAACGACTGAGCCACCCAGGCATCCCTATGATTATTACTCTTGAAACTTGTTTAGAACCCTTAGTTTTCCTTCCCAGGAAACTATAAGCCTTGCCTATCCTCATGTTGTCGTAACTCGGGGACTTGTTCTAGATTCCCTCGTCCCTTGATTTCCTCTACAGTTTTCACACTTCGAATTTTTAGTGGTTTCCCCAGCTTGTGTCCCAGTGATTCACTAAAATGTAAGTTTCCTGAGGGAAGTAGTACACCTGTACTATATACCTCTGCATCCTCCCCAACTTGAATAGTGCGATAAGTGCTTGCCAAATGAAGAAAGGAAAAAATACCTACATCCTCCCTCTCTGCTCACTTCCACGCATTGATGCACACATTGGTTGATCTGCCTGACTTTCAGTTTTAATTTCTCTCAGAAGGCACGAGAAGCTTTCTTTTGCAATTGCTCATGGATAAGCCCTGTCTCGCCTCCACGCAGCCCTGAAACTCTAAATACTGCATGCTAGCCTAAATCAACCTTCTAGGTTTATGCTTCTCTGGAAGAAGGCAAGATCTGGAGCCAGAATTATCTGATCACCGAGTTCACAGCATCTTTTGCTCATTCCTATCACTGGGCAGCTGACCTAAATAGCTCCATCCACAAGCTGTAGTAAACTCATAAGCATAATTAACTCAAGTGCAATATAGAGTTGCAGTTAAAAAAAAAAAAAAGATATAGGCTGTAGCATAGGACAAACCTATGAAAGAGACCGAACTCTACCATTTATTTTCTATGTGACTTTTGGCAAGTTACTTAATCCCTAAACATCAAATGCTTCCTATTTAATGTAGGTAAAATAATTAGGTGATACATATAAATAGATTAGCATAGGTCCCAGGTCCTAAGTAAGCTTTCAGTGAAAGTAAGCTTTCAGTGAGGGTCAGGGATGATTTCTCCAAAGAAGAAATGTTTGGGTTGAGATTTGGAAGATGAGTAGGGGTTAGTCAAGAAAAGAGAGGAGGGAGACCACTACAGACAGGGGGAACAGAGGGTGCAACCATAAACTTGGGGTCTCTTCCCCAGTGTAGCCTTCTACTAGTGCAAAGTAATGTTCGACAACAGGTAGTTGTGTTGCCTATCCTAAAGGAGTTTTTTTCCAATTCAGATGAAAATAACCATAGTGTCTGACATGATATTTGTGAAGCACGCCCTAATCCAGTACCCCTGAATCAAACCAGTTAGAAGTATTAAACACGTGGGGTACCTGGCTGGCTCAGTCGGTGTAGCATGTAATTCTTGATCTTCAGGTCATGAGTTTGAGCCTCACAGTGGGCATAGAGATTACAAAAAAAAAAGGTGCTAGGCATTTACTAGCAATGTCATTGGAGTCCAGTTCCTTGAGAACACTTCAAGAGAGATGGACTTGGTAGTATTTTATTTTTTATAAACATTTTATTTATTTATTTGACACAGAAAGAGAGAAGGAGAGAGAGGGCACAAGCAGGGGGAGCAGCAGAGGCGAGGAAGAAGCAGGCACGCTGTCAAGCAGGGAGCTGGATAGGGGGCTCCATCCAAGGACCTTGGTGTCATGACCCAAGCCAAAGGCAGATGCTTAACCCACAGAGCTACCCAGGCGCCCCTTGACTTGGTAGTACTTTAAATTGCCTCTATTTCTTCTTAGTTCCAGCCTCTCTTGGCCAGAAACTCGCAGTCACTTCCTGAAAAATCCACACCTTCCATTTATATCAAAAATCTGTTACCAGCACAAACATATCTCACAACAGACACCTACTTTCTTGCCATCATGAGGCCAGAGCTCCTGGGATCTTAGTGATGTAGTCTCATACAGGAAGGTCAGAGTTTCCTCAATCGCATGTATGACCACAATATCTGTCTAGCACTCGAGCCCTCACATTTGCCAAATGGGCATATTCCACAGAACTAATTTCATGGCCAAGGTCCTTCACAACTATTTAGATACCAGCTGCTCATGAGAACCATTACCATGCCATAGGAAGGTCATTTTCTTCCAGTATTAGCTAGATTACAATGAAGTCATCATTTGAGAATGACATTTCTTTCCTCCTGTACAGCACTTTTTGGAGTCTCCATAAAATTAGATCTCTGAAGCATCTAACCTTGCCAATATCTGGAGAGATGGCAAGTGGAAAATGGTCTTCCACATGCGCTTTGGTAATGCGAGCGTCCTGTGGTGCCATTTGGCGCATGCAAAGTCCCGATTTTCTTCCAGAAGTTAATCAAAACATTCATGTACAACCTCCTGTTCCAAGCTGGAGTTCTGGCAAAAGAACCGAACCCCTGAAGATTTTACAGAGTTTTACTCTCTGTAGATGGGAAAACCTTGCTCGGAGAATACAACGTAAGTTGGCAAAATCAATTGGTGAACATGAGGGTAAATGAATACATGTATGGGTGGTGGATCAATGAATGGGAAAAAGGAAAAATAGTTAGGCTACAACTATAACCTAAAATGTTTAAGGCATCTGTAAATTCAAGCAGATTTTGAGCCCATACTATATCCAGGCACTAATACAAGCACTTTATATGTATTATCTTATTTCACCCTCACCACTACCAAATGAACTAAATGCTGGTACTAGTTATACAGCTAAGGAAACTGAGTCTCAGAAAGTAATTTCCTCAGTTACACAGATAATAACCAGCATATGATCTCAGGCATTTTGGTGATAGGCCTTCATTACTTCATCTCTAGTTCAAACCCCTCTCGTGCATAAGAGGAGGTAGTATATCTAAATATGACCACATGATAGGGTGAAAGAGGTACTTAAATTTGAGGGCAAATGTAGAAGCCAAGAAAAATTTTAAAGCATCAAATTATTCCTGTGAGAAACGGTCTTCAATGACGTTCAGAGGCTCAGACTTTGGGATCCTTAGAAACTTGGGTTCAAATTCCAGGTCTGGTACTAATTTGGCATTGCAACCTTGAGCAAATTAGCAAATCTCTCTATGCTTCGGTTTCCTAGACTGTAAAATGTGGGTAACATTAGAACCCACATTATGGGGGCGCCTGGGTGGCTCAGTCGGTTACATGTCTGCCTTCAGCTCAGGTCATGATCCTGGGTTCCTGGGATCCAGCCCTACATCGGGATCCCTGCTCAGGAGGAGCCTGCTTCTTCCCCTCCCTCTGCATCTCCCCCTGCTCTTGCTTTCTCTCTCTCTTTCTCTCAAATAAATAAGTACAATCTTAAAAACACACACACACATTATGTGGCCGTTGAGAAGATTAGATAACACAAATAAAGCCCATAATGCTGTGTCTAGGACATAGCAAGAACTCAATCATGTTAGCTATTACTATTATTATCATTAGTAGTAGTATCCTAATGGCCCAACTGTACAATAAAAGTGGAAATGGCAAATTATTTTGACATATCAAGGTATCTGTCATATTTGGCACGGTGTTGACATATCCTAAATGCAGGCCAAATGAAGATGAACTTGACTGCAAGGAGGCTAAAAAGCAAACTGATCCAGATCATCTAATGAGGATGGAAATATTTTCATTCCTAAGTAAACAGACAGTAACAGTATGTGCTAGTTCTGAAAACAAAACAAAACAAAAAAAAAAGTGGCAGATGAAAATTCAGCATATTTATCCAAAGCCCATTGATTTGTTAAGAAGCCATCATCCCTTGAAAGTCTATCTTCTCATCCCACAAGGACTATAAAAGCCTGATTCCCAAGAGGGCTGGGATGCAAAATGTCATCTGTAACAACACACTTAGAAGGTGGCTCCTCACCTATGAACCGTCGAAAACAAGGGCTCCTCACCTATGAACTGACGTAAACATGAACCATGTCCAGACAAGGGCTGCTCTATCCGTTCCCCAATCTTTACCGTGACTCTGACATTGAACTAAAGCACAGTTTGCTGCTTACATGGCAACTTTAGTTTGAGATTTTTGACACGTAACATCTCACAGGGAAAACTGCGGAGAATTTTTCTGCTTATATTGTTTCAGGTGCCACAGAAAATCAGCAAATTCACGACACACCAGGCAGTAAGGCAGCTTGTGTCAGGCAGGCAGCCAGAGACAGACAACAGGATCCAGAGCCAGAGACAGGAGTGGGTGGAGGGCAGGTCACGAGCAGATCAGGCGGCCTCTTAGGAGCAAGTGTGAGCATGATCGGGATAAGCAGTGAGTCACGGCAAAACAGGCAAATTGGAAGCCCTCCGGGGTCAAGCAAGTAGCCTCCTTCAGGAACAGAGGAAGGAGGGATGGGGTGGGGGGAGACTGGGAGAACGCGGGGGAAGGGGAGACGGGGGTAAATGCTGAAAACCAAAAGCAGAACAGGAACAAATTACAAATGGAGAATGCAGTCGCATTGCGTCAGAATCAAGTGGACTTTGGCAGCTAAGGCAGCCTGCCGTTCCAGCTTTAGCTGTGCTCCTTCCCCCCCTGCCACGTGAATCTGGCCTGGGGGTTTGCAGCGGAGGCCATGGACACAGCTGGCTAAGTGAAGAGCGTGGGGGTGAGGAGCTGAAAACAGTTCCTTGCAAAGAAAGAGCAGGTTTTGCTTCTAAAGGAAATTCGAAATGTGCTGAGAAGGTATTTGAATGTGAATGAGGTATCCGGGTATTTAAATGCCCCCAAAGAAAATCACTCAGTAGCAAGAATGCCTAAGCTTAAAAAGATTTCACAGAACACAAGCAGGCACTTCAGTAAATGAGTTAAGAAACCATATAGCTAAACATGCATGGCATTTTCGATTCATGCCTCATCTCCTACTCTTTGTAAAGGGCAGAGAGCCGTTTAACAACCCTCCAGTGTTCCAGGCAGCAAACAGGCTCTCAACTCTTAATGGCAAAGCTGCCAGAAGCCAGACATACCTGGGAAGAGATGAAAGGTTTCGTTTGTTCACCTTCAACATTACACTAGTTCCCACTCAGGACCTCTGAGCACATTACTGGAAATTTTTTAAACACACAGTTACTGGAGTGAAGAGGTTTCTGAAAACATACAAAGCATACATTCAACAAGAAAGTCCACCTGAAAAGCCTGTGAGGGCAAAACTGGATTGGAACATTACAGCATGCCTGTTCCCTTTACAAAGACCAAAGCAAGTTCAAAGACTCAGAAACGTTCTTGAAACTGATACAAGTGTTATGGCTAATTAGGTTTTATCTTGCATGCCAAATCCAACAGATTGGTAGTTGCTTCCTGAAACCCTGTCGGATACCTGATCAAATTAGTAATAACTACTGTGGCCTCGGGACGTAGCGGGGTGGAGAGGGGGACAGATATTCACCATTGTTTAAAAGCCTGCTTTGCTTTGAGTCTCATTCCTATCTTCTGTCCTAGAGGTGCAAACCTGTGGCTTGTACAGCTTGTATGCTGGGTTCTGGGTTCACGCCAAAAGACAGGATTTGGCCCTCACGGTATTTTTTAAAAATCCATTGCCAATATTGGAAAACGAGAGATTCCACGTTTGTTAGGAAGGATGTGAAGTTTCTTTTAAAAATGGAAATTTCTAGCAATTTTAAGCTTATCTTTCCAGACGGAAACTGTCACTGGAGCTGAGGAGAGGCTGGTTCCTGTAGATGGGGCGTGCTCTCTTCAACGTGCCTTCTTTCACTCTGTGAGATCTGTGTTTCTGACCCTCTACCTGTTCCTCTGCATTTCCTGTTGCTTAATCAAGCTCCTCCACATTAAAGAGGACTTCGAGGTTCACTGTTTCCTTTTCCACTTCAATTCTGCCATTAAACCAAGTCCCACTGCAAGATGGCCACCTCCACTTTGGTACCCCACTCTTCAGCAACAGAAATGTTCTACCTTCAAAAGATGTGGGTGGCACCTGGCTGGCTCAGTCAGTTAAGTGTCTGCCTTCAGCTCAGGTCATATCTCGGGGTCCTGGAATTGAGCCTAATGACAGGCTTCCTGCTCAATGGGGAGTCTGCTTCTCCCTCTACATGTCCCGCCCCCACTACTTCTGCTCTCTCTCAAATATATAAATAAATAATCTTCAAAAATAAAATAAAATTTTAATGCCAATATTCAACTCTTCTGTTTTCGTGTTTTGTTTTGTTTTACATAACCTCCTACTGGTACAGAAGTTTCTACCTTTCTTTTCAAGAAATGCCACCACCATTTCTCAGCCAGATGTTTAGTCCCTTGTCACCTTTCCCCTGTCTTCCATATCTATCAATCCCTTTCTGGTCTACTTTGTTCCCGTGGCCCATCCCGTCACTGCCTCTCTTGAAATTAGTTTCATGGGTTTTTTTGTCCCTTTGTCATTCTCTCAACCTGGCTCATCAAACCACATCCCTGAGTCCATCCAACCACGCAGCGTCTCCAGGGTGATGAATGCTGCTGGATAAAATCACACTACAAATTCATGATCTCCAGTCTCAGTGAACCTTACATCCCTAAGTATCACCCTCTCCTATTCCCCTGCAGTGGCTACTTCATAGCTGCCACTCCCCTTTGAGCCATAAAGACTGCTTCCTCTTGCCTCAATTTCCAAGGCAACTTTTGCTTTCTAGTCACGGAGAAAATCAAGGCTGTTGGATGGGAGCTTCCTCAGTTTGTTCCTTCTCCAATTACAGAATTACTCGAGTTTCATTCTGACCTCATGTCTCAGTGGGACAAATGTTCCTCCTCCATTTGAGTCTGATTCTTCCCACCCGTATGTCCATCTCCTTGACTTTAGCCATTCTCCTAGTCCTGAAGACCTGACTTTATCCCATCACTTCTACCCTTTCTCTCTCTTATCTTTGATAATTCTCTGTACCGACTTATTCTTTCCTTTCAAAATATGAATGTGCTTGAGTGACTTCCATCTAAAAACAATCCTCCCTCAACCTCAACTACCCTTCTGGCTGCAGTCCTATTTACTGCCACTGCTTTCCCACCAAATTGCTTGAAAAGCAATCCCTACTTCCTTGCTTTCCATCACTCCACCAGCACTGATTTTCAGTTTGTATCATTACCCTTCATTGAAACTTTTTTTAAAGGTCACCACTAACCTCCATACTTCCAAATCGAGTAAGCTTTTTTTTTTTTGCCTTTATTTTGTTTGATGTCTGAAGCATTTGCCCAGTGTTGACTGTTCCCCATGCCTCCAAACTCTCTCTCCTTGCCATCAGTGGTTTTGCTCCTACCTGTAGGGCCATGTCCTGTAACACTTTTGAAAGCACTGCTTTTGCTTCTCAACTAAATGTTGTTGTTCCCCAGGACACGGAACTCAGCTCTATGCCCTCGCCATATTATATATACTCTCCCTGTGATCTCATGCTCTTACGTAAACCTTCAACTAATACCTGTCAGCTGTGGCATCCAGTCCAGCCATCTCCCTCAAGCTTAAAACCCACACATCCGGGGCGCCTGGGTGGCTCAATGGGTTAAAGCCTCTGCCTTCAGCTCAGGTCATGATTCCAGGGTCCTGGGATCAAGCCCCGCATCGCGCTGTCTGCTCGGCAGGGAGCCTGCTTCCCTTCCTCTCTCTCTCTCTCTCTCTCTGCCTGTCTACTTGTAATCTCTGTCAAATAAATAAATAAAGTCTTTAAAAAAAAAAAAAAACCACACATCCAAGTATGTCCTGAATATTTCTATTTGGATCAACTAAAGGTCGTGCAAATTCCACATGTCTCATACTGAACTTCTCCCTCCCCTGATTTCCCTCTCCATTAATGACATCAATATCTACCTAGTCTTTCAAGCAAGAGATTTGTGAGTCTTGGGGTGCCTGGGTGGCTCAAAGGGTTAAGCTTCTGCCTTCGACTCAGGTCATGATCTCAAGGTCCTAGAATGAGCCCTGCATCAGGCTTTCTGCTCAGCAGGGAGCTGCTTCCCCTTCTCTCTCTGCCTGCCTCTCTGCCTACTTGTGATCTCTGTCTGTCAAATAAATAAATAAAATCTTTAAAAAAAAAAAAAGTCCATTCCCCTCTTCATCACCCAGTTCTTATAACTACAGATTTTAAATCTTTTTTTTTTTTAGAGATATATGTATTCATTTTAGAGAGAGAGAACATGAACAGGGAGATGGGCAGAGGAAAAGGAAACATATGCCAAACAGACTCCATGCCGAGCAAGGAATCTGGCACGGGGCTCAATCCCACCACCCTGAGGTCATGACCTGAGCCAAAACCAAGAGCCAGATGCTCAACTGACTGAGCCACCAAGCACCCCATAATTACAGATTTTAAATGGAAGCAGTGCAAAGGAGAAACAATGAAGAAGCCATCTTGGCAATAAGAGAAACAAGATTACCTTGTGAGGCCTGGTCATAGTTTGGCCCTAGGGAATCTATTCTCCCATAGACCTCCTATTTGAAATTGCTGAAATACAATCTGATCATATCACTTCCCTTCAATGACTCCCCATAGATTTGAGAATAAAGGTAAAGCACTAATTTAGAGCACAGGCCCTTCCCGAACCAATCCTTATCAACCTTGCTAGTCTCATTTCCTGCCTCTCCTCCGTGTGCCCTCTATGCATTAGCCACACTGAACTGCTTGCACTTTCCTGAATGTATTACACTATTTCATAGCTGTACTTTTAGTCATGCTGTTCCCTCTGCCTAGATTCAGCCCACATTTCTAATCCTTTTTCTTTTTTTTTTTTTTTTTCCGTCTGCTTAGCTAGCTCTTAACGTTTCCTTCAAGACTTAACTGAAACATAAATTTCTTCGGGAAGCTTTCCCTGACTCTTGAATAGGAGCAGAATTTGCCACCCCCAAAATATGCCTCCTCGGCATGAGGATTATTTTAGGCTGATTATTTTTAAGAAACGGCAGATACAGTAAAAAGCCCTGAAAACTGAGTAGAAGTTACCATTTTGTAAGAGAAATCGGCATTTACAAGGGAAATCTCCATTTGTAAGGGTGTCTTCCTGACTATACCAGAAAGAGGAAGATGGCTCTGAATCTCTAGAAACTGTTATCAACGAAGAAGACAAAGGCAACAACCTAAATCTGTGTAACAGCTATACCCTTGTTTACTGAGTCTTTCCTGGAAACCTCCCATAACTGCGCACCGACCCCCATCATCTTCTCTTGTCTTTAGCTGTATAAGGTGATGGCTTGGGCCATTTGGGAGAGTGGCTCAGTTTTCCTGGGTATGTCCCATTTATGCAGGAGATACACATGTTATTGAACTTCTGTTTTTCTCCTGTTAATCTTTTCATTACAGAGGGGTCTCAGCCAAGAATCTAGAAAGATAAGGGGAAAATTACTTTTCCTCCCCTACACACACACCTTTCCTGCACCCCCAGTATTCAGTGCATAACTTTATCAGAGCAATCATAGTACCTTCTCACACTGACGTGTCTATATCTATTTCCTTGTGTGATTTTTCTGTCAAGCAGTAAAGTCCCCAAAACAGGGATGGGTGGATGGATGGATGATTTACTTATTTATTTGTTTGTGTTTGTTCGTTTGTTATTTATTTATTTATTTATTTATTTATTTATTATTTCTGTCTCTCTAGTGTCCGGTACATTATTTAGTAGATAGTTCA
This sequence comes from Mustela putorius furo, assembly GCF_011764305.1. Lineage (NCBI taxonomy): Eukaryota > Metazoa > Chordata > Mammalia > Carnivora > Mustelidae > Mustela > Mustela putorius. The sequence goes on from NW_025422049.1 coordinate 11,161,036, forward strand.
TGCTAAATTAATATTTGATAAATAAAACATGAAGGAACAATGAATGGAAAGTTAATTAGGGAATAGAATAGACTAAAAAATGCTGCTAGGATTTCCTTTTTCACACTTTTTAACACTTCAAATTTATATTTTAATTAGGGGCTTTTATTTCAGTTACATACTTACAGGAGGTAACTGAGGATTTGTAAGGACTCATAACCTCTGGTCCCCTTTGTGTTACTCTGTCCTGTGTAAGTTAGACTGTGCTTTGTCTAACTGAAGTGCTGCCCAGAGAGATGCTGGTGGGTCCAGTTAGCGTAACTAGGGCTATGTTGTGTCACCAAGGAATTCTCTTTTACTTGCCAAACCTCTGCTGTCTTGCAAAGAATGTCTACGCGGACTGCGTCCCAGCCACAATGCCCCTGAGACTCTGCTGCCACCACTCAGTCTGCCTTGCCTCATCTTGCTCCTACTTGCTGCTGTCTACAGCTGCTGCTTTCATAAAGCCAACTGGGTCCTCAAGCTGGGTGAGAAAATTTGCCCAGAAGAGCAAAATAATTGTCAAATCACAGGCTTTGTGGATCAAAATTGCTTCTAACCTCACTGAAAGCCTCCTTTTGTGCCTAGAACAAATTTAAATAGTTGTACTCTTGCTCCCTCTACTACAAGCTCGCCCCATACTCCACCTTCAAAATCAACACCTTCTTGCCAATGAATAGCCTAATTCAGACCTCTCTTTCCTCTTCAACGAATGGGTCAGGAGGTACACTCGGCTCCCTGCCTGCCTGTTCCGAGACTGGCATGTCCTGTCCAGTTCAGCTATGGGCCCTCCATAGGACGAGAACGTGGAGTCTCTGGGGGGAGGGAGGAAGCTCAGCACTAGCATGCAGCCAGTAAGGGCTATGAGGACGGGGCCCTGGACGACTCCTCGGAGCCACCCCTTGGGACACAGGTGAGCCTCATCCACCCAGAGTAGGCACAAGCTACACATCCCCGGTCTGGTGACTCAGTCCTTCGAAGTATCTTGGGTTATCATTTCTGCATTACCTTGGATGTAGTACCTTCCTGTACTTATTTCTGTGCTTTTAACTGGAGGACAGGTAGTTTTAGAAGGTGTTGCTCTCTGACAAGAAAAAAAAAGAGTTAGCAATTCTGTTTCCCTAGTAGTCATATCTACTATTTCCATAAATCTCACTAACACTTTTGCCTGTACTTTAAAAAGTACAATTCTGGGGCACCTGGGTGCCTCACTGGGTTAAGCCTCTGCCTTTGGCTCAGGTCATGATCTCAAGGTCCTGGGATCGAGCCCTGCATCGGGCTCTTTGCTCAGCAGGGAGCCTGTTTCCCTCTCTCTCTGCCTACTTGTGATCTCTCTCTCCCTCTCTGTCAAATAAATAAACAAAATATTAAAGTAAATAAATAAATTAATTAATTAAAAAGTACAGTTCTGGGGCGCCTGGGTGGCTCAGTCGTTAAGCGTCTGCCTTCATTTCAGCTCAGGTCATGATTCCAGGGTCCTGGGATCAAGCCCCACAAAGGCTCCCTGCTCAGCAGAAAGTCTGCTTCTCCCACTCTCCCTCCCGCTGCCTATGTTCGCTCTCCCACTGTGCCTCTCTCTGTCAAATAAATGATAAATAAAATCTTTAAAAAAAAAAAGATAAAAATAAAAAATAAAAAGTACTGGGTGTCTGGGTGGCTCAGTGGGTTAAATAAAGCCTCTGCCTTCAGCTCAGGTCATGATCTCAGGGTCTTGGGATCAAGTCCCACGTTGGGCTCTCTGCTCGGCAGGGAGCCTGCTTACTCCTCTCTCTCTGCCTGCCTCTCTGCCTATTTGTGATCTCTCTCTGTCAAATAAATAAATAAAATCTTTTTTAAAAATAAATTTAAAAAAATAAAAAGTACAGTTCTTCCAGTATGTTCTTCCACCTAACTCCCCTTTGACAATCTTTGGTTAGACCACATTGTGTTGATGTTCTCTTAACTCCAGATTATTTAATGCCCTCAAGATGTCCAGAGTTGCATCTGAGCAAGACATCCCTGTTGACATAACTACATATTAATACTTTAAATGATCTTGTTAAACAAATCAAATTACTCTGGTAATCACGAACTCTTTCTTTTTGCATTTTCAAATCTCTTTTTCCAAACTTTTGAATTAATCTCTACTCAGATATTATACATTCCCATGAGTCTTCAAAATTCTCAAATATCACCCATCTCTTCCAAAGCCAGTCAATTACATTGAAGCCACAGGGAAACTTTTTTTTTTTAGGAGTCTCTGTAAATATTCTCTCAAATGTTCCTGAATATATTTAAATCTAGATAATTCAAACTGAAACATGCAGCCCATTAAAGTGCAGTGCTTTTCACATTAAATTTAGGCCATGACCAAATCATAAGCTTGTTAATTAGATTTTCTGTGATTTGATCAAGTTAGAGAGTTCAAATCTTAATGCTCACTAAATTGTCAGATTTTGTTCCCTTTTTAACAATTTGATTGATGTGAGAAATTTAAATCTGATCAGAAAAATTAGTTCTGAGAGCGCCTGGGTGGCTCTGTCAGTTAAGGGTCTGCCTTTGGCTCGGGTCATGATCTCAGGGTCCGGGGATGGAGTCCCTGCTTCAGGCTCCTTGCTCCTGCTTCTCCCTCTCCTCCCCAGCTCATGCTCTCTGTTGCTATCTCTGTCCCCCTCTCTCAAATAAACAAATAAAATCTTAAAAAAAAAAAAAAAAAGTAAAGGGACACCTAGGTGGCTCAGTGGGTTGGGCCTCTGCCTTCGGCTCAGGTCATGATCTCTAGGTCCTGGGACCAGGCCCTGCATCAGGCTCTCTGCTCAGCTGGGAGTCTGCTTCTGCCTGTCTCTCTGCCTGCCTCTTTGCCTACTTGTGATCTCTGTCTGTTAAATACATAAATAAAATCTTAAAAAAAAAAATAGGGGCACCTGCGTGGCTCAGTGGGTTAAAGCCTCTGCCTTCGGCTCAGGTCATGATCTCAGGGTCCAGGGATCGAGCCCCACATCAAGCTGTCTGCTCAGCAGGGAGCCTGCTTCCCCCTCTTTCTCTGCCTGCCTCTCTGCCTACATGTGATCTCTTTTTCTCTCTCTGTGTCAAATAAATAAATAAAATCTAAAAATAAAAAAAAAGTAGCCAGGGCACGCCTGGGTGGCTCAGTTGTTAGGTGTCTGCCTTCCGATTGGGTCCTGTGGGATAATTTTAAAATTTAATGGGAAACAGTATGATATTTGACATATATCAGTTGGCAGATGGAGTACTAGCTCAAGACATTTCACAATTTCAACATTAGATTTTACTGTGTTATTTTTGATGACATCATACATTTACTGTGCTTGGATTTTGGTAGTTCTTGTGATTAAAAAGCACATACTGGGGGTGTCTGGGTAGCTCAGTGGGTTAAGCCTCTGCCTTCAGCTCAGGTCATGATCTCAGGGTCCTGGGATCAAGACCCACATTGGGCTCTCTGCTCAGCAAGGAGCCTGCTTCCCCCTCTCTCTCTTCCTGCCTCTCTGCCTACTTGTGGTCTCTGCCTGTCAAATAAATAAATAATCTTAAAAAAAAAAAAGTAAAGAAAGAAAGAGTTCTGAAAACTCTCCATTTTATGTTTTCCATGCAATAAAAATCATGTGTCTCCTGTTTAAGCAGAAGTAACTAAAGTGGCTTCTGGAGTCATCTGACTCCCAAGTTTACCTAAGCAAAGAGAAGTGCTTTTCAAAGCTCCGGTTCCTGTAACTACGTCTTTGCATTGGCTGGGCTGTGTCACTGGGGAGTAAAGGCATCAGAGAGGGATGGTCCTGAGCTGTTCCACATCAACCCCTGGGTCTGTCTCAGGACTCCATCGGCACCTTGCTGCCTTTCCAAATGGCAAATGAAGATTAATAGGAGGACATTCGCACAGCCATGGCTTCCACTCCGCCTGCTTCTGCCGACAGATTATTTATTAATGCCTTCACCCAGTGGGTTTGCCATTAGGGCTGAGATGTGACAAGCGATCTCCTGCATGCAGATGACCAACTGCGGCTGAGTAACAAGTATCTTATAATATCTATATTCCTTTAAGAACTCACTAGGAAAAGACACCCCCCCCCACCTCAGCTTTTCATGTTAATAATAAGATGCTTTCTTGGGTAAGGAAACTTACACAATTTGAAAAACTGTGAGTCATTTAGTAATGCTTTATAAATGTTAGCTTCCAAGATTCAGTTGTATCAGAGAGAATACATATTTGAAGTAGAGTACTCTTGAACAGACCCAAAGTGAACAGTATATAATTTAACCCTTGGTCCGTTTCTGTGCTACAAAACACCAGAACTTGAATACTTGCCTAAATCATTAGTTAAAAGAGGCATTTCTCCCTAGTCCATTATTAACAAGAACTTCCAAAAAGGCACAGAGAGCATAACTGCTATCTTCATAATATCCCAGGAAGGAAGGCTAGAAACACTCTGAGAAGAGCAGAGCCTGAGCAAAGAAAACTAGGGCTTGGCACCAAACACAGCCACCAAATGTATGGCAGTGTTATTAGTCCCAGGAAAAAAGAAAAGGGTATGGTCATCTTAGAGGCTCTGAGTTTAGAGCAAATCATACTTTTCCCTCTACACTCCCACTTCCATGTACATCCAGGTGAGACTGAGCAGTTAAACACCAAGACCAATTCAAAGGAAAGGTGCTATCACCATCTGTACCCTATAGAAATACGGAGAAGGGCTCTAATGACTGGTAGCCTCACGGCCTTGGGAGGAGGCTTAGGAAGCTTCATCTGTCACAACTTCTAGACAATCCACATGTAGGGGGTCCACAGGCCTTGCTTTAAGTAGCACTGCCCCAGAGAATAATAAAACTATCATCATCATAGAATCCTAGAGCTGGAAGTTCCCCAGAGGCTATCAAATCATTTCCAACAGTCAGAGCCAGACAAAAAATGGTGTGGACCACCTCTGGGAGATAGTAAACTGCCTATCACTGAAGGCATTCCAGCGGAAACTCAATAACTCCTGAGCAGGAATATTGTGGTGAGATTTCAAACACCGCACGGGAAAGTTAAACTAGGTGATCTTTAGGACAATTTCAAGTCTGAGATTATATTATCTCTAGTGCTGGGAAAAGACAGAAATCCCATTCCCAGAAGTAGAAATAATACTGAGATAAGTTCCAACTTATCAGATCATGGGAGTGATGTTTAAAAAAACAGTTTAAATGCAAACTAAAACAATGCCAAATGTTCTGAGAAACAAAACTATGTACTCAGAGCTGGTGGAGAGAATCTAAAGGGCAGAGGTCGCTTGGTCTGACTCGAGGGGGCAACAGAAGATAAGCTACTATGGTTGAGTACTTCTGACCTACAGCTGACGAGCTTGCTATTAGGGTTTGATATTAGGCCTTTCCTGCTTTCATCATGGGGCAGAGGTTAGAAAACAGGATGGCAATGAGATAGAGAAGGAGAAGGAGTGAGAGCAGGGAAGAATAACATTGTATTCTTCAAGTATTCGAGTTTCTCAGAGGGGTGGGCACCATAAGGAGAAAAATGTCTGAAAAGGCTCCTGGGGAGATGATAACAACAACAACAACAACAGCAACAACAACAACAAAAGGTTGGGGGGCGCCTGGGTGGCTCAGTGGGTTAAGGCCTCTGCCTTCAGCTCAGGTCATGATCCCAGGGTCCTGGGATCGCGGGCTCTCTGCTCAGCAGGGAGCCTGCTTCCTCCTCTCTCTCTGCCTGCCTCTCTGCCTACTTGTGATCTCTGTCTGTCAAATAAATAAATTTTAAAAACCTTTAAAAAAAAAAAAGGGTTAGGAAACACTGCGTTATATCCAGGAGTGAGACTGTAGTCTATCTGTATATTCAACCTTATACGTACTGCCAAAGAGTTTTCCAGAACAGTTCTATTTTTTGAAGTATCAGAGACTGTTCTAATGTATCCCAGGGTTCAGGACAACCCACTCTGCTATACAGTTCACGGTATGCAGAACAAACAATATCATCTTACTGAATATTTGGATTGATAAGGTCCTGTCTCTCATCTTCCTTGGTCACCACCACAGTCTGTAATCAGCAGCTTCTCCTTCAGGTTCGCAAAGAAACTAATTCTGTCAAGAAGGATATAAAGAGCTCTAGGTGATTTCATCAATAAATAAATATCGAGTCATCCTAACTACAAATTCTTTTTTTTTAAGATTTTATTTACTTATTTGACAGAGAGAGAGAACAAGAGAGGGAACACAAGCAGGGGGAGTGGGAGAGGGAGAAGCAGACTCTCCCAATGCGGGGCTTGATGCGGGGCTCCATGCTGGTCTCCAACCCAGAACCCTTGGGATGGTGATCTGAGCTGAAGGCAGACGACTAAAGACTGAGCCGCCCAGGCGCCCCATAACTACAAATACTAACTCTGACTCTGTGCCCCAGTTATTAACAGCTATTCTAAGACTCCCTGTTGGGTTTGTTTGTTTGTTTTTGTCCACACTTTGAGACCTCTTTTGCTGACCCCATGCCTTCTATGTCAACAGCTTGCCTTGACTACACCTGTCACTGCCTATTCTGAAAATCACACTCCTAGAAGCTTAGCTAAGGAAAGAAAAAGAGAAGAGCATTCTCTGAAAGTGATGCTTTTTCCTACATTTTTTTTTAAAGTGCTATATTGACGTGGTTGTTTTTAATACTTGTGGTGCAGAGAAAATAGTCAATAAATGCGGTCTTTAAAAAAGCAAAAAAAAAAAAAAAAAAAACCACAAACAAACAAACAAACAAACCCCAAGCTGTACACTCTCCTACCAGTCAATACCATAGCCTCTCTCATACAACCCACCCTTTGGCTTCCTTCCCCTCAGGTTAGAAATAAGGCAGTCCTCTGTATCTCCCCCCTCCCCACTGGGCTTATTTTTATCATCTGAAGCTGGGTCTTCCCTCCAGCACCTGCCCCATTCCAGACATCTCAGGTTCTAGCCTCCACTAAGTATAGTTAAACCTATTTGTGTCCCAAGTTGTCTTAGTTAAAAGATCAAAGGCTCCCTGCACTTCCCGAGTCTCAGACCAGTCCTACGTGAAAAATACTGTCCCCTTACTGAATCATAATTTATATTCTTAATCTGCAGGCTGTGAATATTTCTTCTGGACCTTCCTATACTCCTTACATTCTGGACCTGCCTACCTTTAGGGAATCAAATGGTACCCTCTGATATCACAATTGTAAAATCCTTATTTAAAAAAAGAAGCTGGGGACGCCTGGGTGGCTCAGTGGGTTGAGGCCTCTGCCTTCAGCTCAGGTCACGGTCTCAGCATCCTGGGATTGAGCCCCTCATCTGGCTCTCTACTCAGCAGGGAGCCTGCTTCCTCCTCTCTCTCCCTGCCTGCCTCTCCACCTACTTGTGATCTCTCTCTCTGTCAAATAAATAAATAAAATCTTTAACAAAAAATAAATAAATAAAACAAAAAATAAAAATTAAAAATTAAAAAAGAAGCCATTTGGGCTCCTGGGTGGCTCAGTTGGTTAAAAAAAGAAGCCATCTTTGCTTTCCCATTGTATTTAGATGGCTACTAAACTCTGACAGACATTGAACTGAAACCACATTTCGGGGGGCAGTAACTGGAAAAACCAAATGTTCTTCACCACTGGCTGCCTCACTAAATCCAGGCCCAGAAGTGATAGTGGGGGCTGGGGGCAGTAGAAGGGGCGTCCGCAGCTCAGCCAGCCATCCAGAGAGCACTGCCATTGCTATCAGCTTAGCAGGACTCTAGTCACTGCACAGTCATTTAGAATGTCCCAGGGACTCAACAACATAGGAAGAAATGTAAACTTTGTTAGCTTCCATTATGTCCAAGGGCACAGATTAATCCTCTTAAACATATCTAGACTTCCAGAGGCTCTGGACCCAGTAGAAGGACAGTGATTCCCTGGAAAGAAAATATTGGCTCAGAGTGGGAAGAATGGAAAAAACAGGTTCACTTCTTTAAAAAGTTGCAATTATGTATTTTTCAACCGAGTAAAAATGAATCGTGATCTCCCTCTACTGACCAAAAGAGGAGTAGCCACCAGACCATCTTCTTGGGTTTCTTTTTTTTTCAACAGGGTGTTTTTAAATATAATATGTTCGTATTTATCCTTAGCAAGTAAACACACACACACACACACACACACACAAGCATATGTATATATCTCTGTTTCTTTATGACCGGACCGTAAGACTGTGCTTGGAGCAAGGATCAGAACACAAAGTATGGATGCCATAATTTGGATACCAGTTACACAGGGACTAATTGCTTTACAGGTAAGCATAGCAGCCTCATAAAATATTAAAATCTTGGGGACTGGAAAACTTCATGTTTGGTAAGCTGGTGTCTGAAAGAAGAGGAAATCTGATTTTCCTAAGGTCGGACTAAATGAATTTACATTGATGAGCAAGCTTCTATGAAATGCCAGGAATCAGATTATATTACAGATTTCTTCCTCATTTCTCCTATATCCACTAAGTCCTCTCTATTGAACAGTGTTTTTTTTCTCTCTATTGTTCTAAAAGTTATGATATTTTTAGTGTTCTGTGGTGTTTGCTCTTAACTTAAGAATCATACTCGTGGGCCAGCATGACCTTGATCCCAAAGCCAGACAAAGACCCCAACAAAAAAAGGGAATTACAGACCAATATCCCTGATAAACATGGAGGCAAAAATTCTCACCAAGATACTAGCTAATAGGGGCATCTATGTGGCTCAGTGGGTTAAAGCCTCTGCCTTCTGCTGGGGTCATGAGCTCAAGGTCCTGGGATCGAGCCCCGCATCCGGCTCCCTGCCTGCTCCCTGCCTGCTTCCCTTCTTCTCTCTCTGCCTGCCGCTCTGCCCACTTGTGATCTCTGTCTGTCAAATAAATAAATAATCTTTATTAAAAAAAAAAGATACTAGTTAATAGGATCCACCAGTATAATAAAAGGATTATTCACCATGACCAAGTGAGATTTATTCCTGGGCTGCAAGGCTGGTTCAACATCCACAAAACAATCAATATGACTCATCACATTAATGAAAGAAAGAACAAGAACCATAACATCCCCTAGATGTGGAAAAAGTATTTGATAAAATGCTACATCCATTCTTGATAAAAACTCTCTGCAGTGTAGAGATAGAAGGACTATATCTCAGTATAATAAAAGTCATATACAAAAAACCCACAATGAATATAATCCTCAATGGGGAAAGACTGAGAGCTTTTTCCTTAAGATCAGGAATACCACAGGGGTGTCCACTCTCACCACTATTCTTCAGCACAGTACTAGAAGTCTTAACATCAACAATCAGACCACAAAAAGAAATAAGTCATCCAAATTGGCAAAGAAGACGTCAAACTCTCACTTTTTGAAGATGGTATGACACTTTATATCGAAAACCCAGAAGACTTCATGCAAAAATTGCTAGAACTGATACAGGAATTCAGCAAAGTTGCAGGATATAAAATCAATGCACAGAAGTCAGTTGCATTTCTTTGCACTATCAATGAGGCAGAAGAAAGAGAAATCAAGGAATTGGTCCCATTTACAATTGCACCAAAAATCATAGGATACCTAGGAATAAACCTAACCAAAGCACAAAAGGATCTGTGCTCTGAAAACTATAGAACACTTATGAAAGAAATAGGGGAAGACATAAAGAAATGGAAAAACATTCCATGCCCATGGATTGGAAGAACAAATATTGTTAAAATGCCTTACCTACCCAAAGCAATCTACACATTCGATGTAATCCCTATCAAAATACCACGAACATTTTTCACAGAGCTGGAACAAACAATCCTAAAATTTATATGGAACCAGAAAAGACCCCGAATAGCCAGAGGAATGTTGAAAAAGAAAACTAAAGCTGGAAGCATCACAATTCTAAATTTCAAGCTGTATTACAAACCTGTAAACAAGAAAGAATGGTACTGGCACAAAAACAGTCACATAGATCCATGGAAGAAAATAGAGAACCAAGAAATGGACCCTCAACTCCATGATCAAGTAATCTACAAAGCAGGAAAGAATACCCAATGGAAAAAAGACAGTCTCTTTAACAAATGGTGTTGGGAAAATTGGACAGCCACATGAGGAAGAATGAAATGGGATGATTTCCTTATAGCATACACAAAAATAAACTCAAAATGGACAAGAGACCTAAATATGAGACAGGAATCTATCAAAATTCTGGAAGGGAACACAGGCAGCAACCTCTCTGACCTCAGCCACAGCAACTTCTTGCTAGACACTTCTCCAGAGACAAGGGAAAAAAGCAAAAATGAACTGCTGGGAATTCATCGAGATAAAAAGCTTTTGCACAGCAAAAGAAACCATCAACAAAACCAAAAGGCAACCTACAGAATGGGAGAAGATATCTGCAAATGTCTTATCAGATACAGGGCTAGGATCCAAGATCTATAAAGAATTTATCAAACTCAATACCCCCCCCCAAAAAAAAACCCACAAAAATCGAGGTCAAGAAATGGGCAGAAGACATGAACAGACATTTGTCCAAAGAAGACATCCAGATGGCCAACAGACACATGAAAAGATGCTCAACATCACTCAGCATCAGGAAAACACAAATCAAAACTACAATGAGATACCACCTCACACCTGTCAGAATGGCTAAAATTAACAACACAGGGAACAACAAACATTGGCGAGGATGCAGAGAAAGGGGAACATTCTTACACTGTTGGTGGGAATGTAAATTGGTACGGCTACTCTGGTAAAGAGTATGGAGGTTCCTCAAAAAGTTAAAAAAAACAAACAAACAAAAAAAAAAACCCTACACCCTATCAATTATACTAAATAGTGCTATTTAGTATTTATCCAAAAGATCCAAACATAGTGATTCAAAGGGGCACGTTCACCCCAATGTTTATAGCAGCAATGTGCACAATAGCCAAACTATGGAAAGAGCCCAGATGTCCATTGACAGATGAATAAATAAAGAAGATGTGGTATGTACACGTGTGTTTGTATACAATGGAATATTATTCAGTCATCAAAAAGAATGAAATCTTTCCATTTGCACTGAGGTGCATGGAGCTGGAGGGTATTATGTGAAGCAAAATAAGCCAGAGAAATGATTTCACTCATATGTGGAACATAAGAAACATAGGGGAAAGGAAGGAAAAATAAAATAAGATAAAAATTGAGAGGGAGGCAAACCATAAGAGATTCTTCACTATAGGAAACAAACTGAGGGTTGTTGTAGGGAGATGGGTTGGGGGTATGGGGTGATTGGGTGATGGGCATGAAGGAGGGGATCTGATGGAATGAGCACTGGGTGTTATATGCAACTGATGAGTCACCAAATTCTACCTCTGAAACTAACTAAATAAATAAATATCATACTCATGTATATTTACTTTTCTTAATTTCTTTTTTAAAATGATTTACTCATTTATTTGACAGAAAGAGAGAGCAAGAGAGCACAAGCAGGGGAGTAGCAGAGGCAGAGGGAGAAGCAGACTCCCCACTAAGCCCAACACAGGGTTCTATCCCAGGACCCTGGGATCATGAGCTGAGATGAAAGCAGATGCTTAACCACCTGAGACACCCAGGTATGCTACTTTTCTTAATTTCTTAAAGATATTAATATCTGTAGCTTCTTCCTAATAAAACTAGAAGTTTAGCACACTCTTAAATTAATTTGGTCACCTGTCATCCCCATTATATTAATATGGCCTATAATTTTAATTATGGATTTTGATGAATATATGTTCATTTTTTCTTCTCTTTAGTCCTGAAATTATTTTTATTTTATTTTTAAGACATCGAATACTTTGCAAAGAAATTTGGTCATCCAAAGTTGCCATATTTCCAGAACTATCTTTTAGATTTTTTTGGATTTTCATTTGAGTACTTCCATTCCAGTTTCAATTTGGGTTCTAGTTACTCAAAGACCATTTTTATTATTCCCTTACATTTGAATAACAATTTAGCTAGATAAAAAGTATAGGCTCAAAGTTCTTTTCCTCAATATTCAAAAAAAAATAATAGCTCCATTGCTTTCTTATGTCCAGAATACCATTGAAAAGTTAGGTATCAATCTAATCTTGATTCTTGATTGTTGATGTATTTTTCTTTCTGGCTCATTTGTAGGTTGGTTGATATTTTTTTCTTTCTTTCTATCTTTTTTTTTTTTAAGATTTATCTATTTGACAGGCAGAGTTCATAAGTAGGCAGAGAGGTAGCCAGGGGGCGGGTGGGAAGCAGGCTCCCCGCGGAGCAGAGAGCTGGATGTGGGGATCAATCCCAGGACCCTGGGATCATGACCTGAGCCGAAGGCAGAGGCTTTAACCCACTGAGCCATCCAGGTGCCCTTAGGTTGGTTGACTTTTTAAAAAAATCAGTACGCTTTACTTTTTAGAGCAGTTTTGTCTAAAAATTGAGCAGAATGTAGAGTTCTCATATACCCCAACACTTCCCCTCACCCACCCACCAATATGCATGCGCACACACACACACACACACACGCACATGCAGTTTCCCCTACTATGAATACATGTGTTATAAATGATGAGCAATATTGATACATGATAAATGTATCAATCAACATGTATGTTGATTCATGATTATTAACTAAAGTTCATAGTTTACATTAGGGTTCAATCTTGTCTTAAACATTCTATGGGTTTAGGTATATTATCCACCATTATAGTAACATACAAAATAGTTTCACTGCCCTAAAAATCTCCCATGCTCCACCAGTTCATCCCTCTTTCCCTCTTCCCATTGCCATCATCATCACTGTCACCATGATTATCAATATCATCATCCATACCAGCATTGCCATCGTCTTCATCACCATCACCATAAACATCATCTTCATCATCATTGCCATCACCTACATCATCTTCATCATCATTGCCATTACCTACATCATTGCCATCACCTACATCACCTACATAATTATGAACATTATAGGCATAATCAAAAGAATCTTCATAATAATCAAAACCATCATCTTTATCACCAGCAGCAGCAGTAGCAGGTCACCATCATTATTCACACAATCATCCTCACCATCATTGTCATGATCATCAACATCATTGTCATCAACCATGGTCATCCTCATCATCATCACCCTTCACCATCATCTTCATTATCATTGTCACCTTCTGTTATGGATTCACTTAAGCCCTCCAAATTCATATGTTGAAGGCCTAACCTCTAATGTGACTGTATTTGGAGATAGGGCCTTGAGAAGGTAAAGTTAAATGAGGTCATAAAGGTAGGGCTCTATTCCTATTGGAGTTGTGTCCTTCCAAGAGAGCTCACATTCTCTGCTCATACATACACCAAGAAAAGGTCATGTGAGGACACAATGAAAAGGTGTCCATCTGCAAGCTAAGGAGAGAGATCTCATCAGAAACCAACCCTGCCGGCACTTTCATTTTAGACCACCAGTGTCCAGAACTGTTAGTAAATAAATTTCTGCTGTTTAAGCTACCCAGTCTGTGGTATTTTGTTATGGCAGCACAAGCTGACTAATATACCATCACAACCATCTTTATCACCTAAAGCACCACAACTGTCACTTTCATCATCAGCACCATCACTATTTTTACCATCACCATAATCATAATCACCACCATCATCAATCACCCTTAGCATCATCTTCATTATCACCATCACCGTCATCACTGAATTATGACCATATGTATCATCTATGTTAATACCATTTTCATCATCATCTTCTGTGTTCTTACCACTTTCAACATCATCATTGTCAATCACCATCATCATATTTTTCATCATCACCATCCTCATCCTCACCATTATCAGCATAGTCATCACCATAAAATCAGCATTATCTTCATTTCCATAATGATCACCATCATCATCACCATTATCACCAATGTCATCGAAATCACCATCATTATCATCATCATCATTATCAACATCACCATCTTCATACTGATCATAAGATTCAACATCATCCGAATCTTATCATCAGCAAAATCATCAATATTATAATCTTTACCATAATCACCAACATTATTTTCCCCATATTTCTCACCACCAATGGCTACCATGGCCACCAATGTGTACATTCCCATTATTTCATCATCTTTATCATCCTCATTATCTTCACCATCCTTACCATCATCACCAAAAAATCACTATCATCAATAGCATCATCTCTATCACTATGATTATCACCATGTCCACCACCATCATCTTCAACATCATTGCTATTATCATTTCCTCATCACCATCATCATAAACTTAATCATCAATATGATCATCACCATCATCCTCACCATTAACATTACCATCATAACTGCTGTCATCATCTTCATCATCACCATTCTCATCACATTTATCAGCACTATTACCATCATCTACAATATCTTCATCTTTACCATCATTGCCATCATCACCAGCATAATGAACATCACCATTACCATTATAATCACTTTCACCATTTCCATATTCCTCACATAAGCATCAAAATTATCTTTCTGTTCAGCATTACCAACATTTTCATCATCTTTGCACTCATCCCCATCATCATAAGAGAATCTGAATCATTACCTTTATCTCACCATCATCATCAGCTTCTTTTTTATCTTCATCATCCCCATCATCATATTATCACTTGCACTATCCCCATAACCAAGACCATCACAATCATTGCTGTTATCATTGCAGTTGTCACAAATATCATCACAATAATCACTATCATCAACCTCACACTCATCAGTATAATCATCACTTTTATTATTACCACTACCATTTTCAGTCCTCATTACCATTAACTATACCATTATCATTACCACCAACACCATTATCAACATCATCATCGCCTTTCCTTTGGTGGACACGTAGTAACTGATTCGATACTGCCTTCAGAGGACCTGCACAGACAGTCTATTTGGAGAACAGAATATGAGAGCCTCTAAGTTGCACTGCTGGACCCTGACCAAGTGGTGGACGGAAGAATCAGGAGAAAGTAAGAAAACATGTTCATCCATCGGAAGACCTGTCAATATGGGAACATGGACAAAATGGAACAAGTCAGAAAGGGTAAAAGTGAAAAGACTGATGCAACAGTCTTTGATCTATCACCAAACGGAATGTGACAAATTCCTGAGAAAATGGCCAGATAAGTAGCACCAGTAGCACCAGTTTCCAACTCAGATTCCATAAATTTGTCCACTTTAAGCCATTTATCAAGTGTTCCCTAGCTTTCTGGGCTTTCCTGTTTATGTAACTCCTGCATTCTCTAGACTCTCTTTCTATCATCCCCTTCTAATATCCTGACTTCTGGCAATATTGACATACACTTTCCCTTCTTCTTTTGTCCCTTTCATAGGTTGTCCAGAATAAGGGTTATTCCCTTTAGCAAACAGTTCTAACTGAGCAAATAGCACAGTAGTTTTTTCAATTTCTTCATTTTTTCTTTGTCTTCTCTGGAGTTTAGCAAAACATAGAAGCAAGCTGCTGCTAAGATTTGAGTAATAGTCTGCCCTTGCCTTACCACAGCATTTTCCCTAATAAGAAGACACAGGTGGGGCGCCTGGGTGGCTCAGCGGGTTAAGCCGCTGCCTTCGGCTCAGGTCATGATCTCAGGGTCCTGGGATCGAGGCCCGCGTCGGGTTCTCTGCTCAGCAGAGAGCTTGCTTCCCCCCTCTCTCTCTGCCTGCCTCTCCATCTACTTGTAATTTCTCTCTGTCAAATAAATAAATAAAATCTTTAAAAAAAAAAAAAAAAAAGAAGACACAGGTGGTTAGGATCAGAGGGCGAATTTGATCTGTCCTTAGATCCAGGCCTACAAACATAGAGAAAACAGCTGCAAATCACTGATGAAATCAATGGGGGACTCACTTCCCCCCCTTCTTGCCACCACTGCAACTGCCACCAGCTTACCCTTAACGGAAAGGCTTCACCTGTGATCATTATCAACCCTTCTAGATGGGTTTCTAAAGTCCTTCGTTCTTTCAGATGTGTTGGGATGACAAAAAAAAAAAAAATCTTCCCTTGTCACTGTAACACTGGATATGATCTTCCAGACTCCAAAGTGTTTGCTAGAACACACAAACAGCTTTATGATAGCAGATCCTTCTGCTAGCAGGATTCCATGCAGCTGCCAACTGCAGAATTCTAGGAAGTAGCCAGTGCATGGCACCATGCACGTGGTTATAAACTGAAAACACTCTGCTTCTGGGTCCCAGGGGACAGATGACATGAGTAGCATCAGCTGGCAAGAAAGGAATGTGCATTACCTGGGTGTCTGGGGTAGCTCCTCACTGACATCCCCTTTTGTTGCTGATCCAACTAGGAAGGCCTGGGAGGTTTTTTAAATTTAATTTAATTTAATTTAATTTTTGATTTATTCATTTATTTGAGAGAGCGTGTGTGTGAGCAGTGGGGAGGGGCAAAGGTGGAGGGAGAGGGACAAGCAGACGCCAGGCTTAATTAACAGGGTTAATCCCACGACCCTGGGATCACGACCTGAGCCTATATCAAGAGTGAGACACTTAACTGACTGAGCCACCCAGGCACCCCAAGCCTGGGTGTTTTTTTTCCACATACACAAGAAAAATGTAAACTATATAGCACTTCGGTCTGCTTTCCCATATTAACGTTCATCAGCTTAACACCTTCTTTGCTTGCCTTGTTCCAAGTAACCGGTGAAACTGCTGTTCACGTCTACCCAGGTTCTCAATTTTTCTCAGATCATGTCCCTTTATCATATCTATTTTTCATTATTTTTTTTTAAGATTTTATTTATTTATTTGACAGAGAGTGAGACAGCAAGAGAGGGAACACAAGCAGAGGGAGAGGGAGAAGCAGGCTTCCTGAAGAGCAGGGAACCTGGTATGGAACTTGATCCCAGGACTCTGGGATCATGACCTGAGCTGAAGGCAGACACTCAATGACTGAGCCACCCAGGTGCCCTCATATCTGCTTTTCCAACTTCGTGGATGAGAAGGGGTAATTACCCTCAGAGGGGTAATCTGGGATAAGACCTCATGTGGACATAGGGCCAGGTCATGAGGCACAGAAACATTCATCTTCAAATAGCGGCTGCTGTATAGAGAACACAGTGCAGACAAAGTCAGCAGATTTCATCACTGATGAAGCCAACAGCCAGTGCACACACACCATGGATACCTTGAAGATATCTTGCCATCGTTTTTTCTTTTTTGGTATTCCAGATGCCTGTCACCTGAGTCCCTCCCACAAAACCCTCCAGTTTATACACCTGCATCTCCCCAGCCCAACCCCAGCATTAGCCTCCCGTGCTCTCTGCATACTCAGGGGAAAGTATGCAGGAAAAAGAGAGCACGCCAAAAGCCAGGGCTTCCACAGCTGCCAGTGAGCTCATAGTTGGCCATGGCCACTGCTGTCTGCCCTGACCCCCACCGCTCCATGGGTATCTGTGACTGGATCCTGCCACTACACAGGCATTTGCAGCTGGTCCCTGCAGCTGGATGTGCACCTGGCATGGGATCCAGCCACCACTGCTGTCTGCCTGGGTCCCTGGCCACCAGAACCGTAGGTGCCGCTGAAGACGGCAACCCTTGTAGCCTCTGCAAACCCCATGGTGCCATTCACCAGACACCTTGTAGCCTCTGCAGACCCCAAAGGACCATTCAGTTGTGGATGCTGTCCTCCACAGCATCCTGGGCCAAAGTAGCATCATACCCAATTAGACATGGTGATGTCACAAGCCCCTGCCCTAGGTGCTCCACACCAGCAGACCAGGGGTCACAGCAGAGGCCAGCATACCCCACCCAAAGACAAAAGGGGTCACTTATGGAAGTCAGCCCATAAAGTTCAGAAGAGGTAACTGCTTACTCAAATGCACAGACACCTATACAAAGCCCCAGGGATGACACAGGGTCAGGGAAACGTATCTCCACCAAAGGAACACAATAAACCTCCAGTAACTAATCCCCCCCACAACAAATGGAGATCCAGCAATTTCCCTGCAATGAGTTCAAAATAATTGTTCTAAAGATGCTCAAAGATGTATAAAATAACACAAATGAACAATTTGATATCAGGAAAACTACAGGAATAAAATGAGAAGTTCAATAAAGAGAAAACATAAAAAGGAAATTGAACTGAACTGAACTGAAGAATACAGTGACTGGACTGAAGAATTCAAAAGAGAGCTTCAACAACAGACTTGTAAAAGCAGAAGAATCATTGAGTTAGAAGACAAATCAATTGAACTTATCGAATTAGAGGAGCAAAAATAAGAAAGAATGAAAATGCAAGAAGAAAGACTATAGGACCATAAACAAAAATATTATACACATCACTGGAGTTCCCAGAAGGAGAAGAGTGAGAGAGAGGGGTAGAAAGCTTATTTAAAGAAATAATGGTTGGGCCACCTGGGTGGTTCAGTTGGTTAAGCATCTGCCTTCGGCCCAGGTCATGATTTCAGAGTCCTGGGATCAAGCCCAGTGTCAGGGTCACTGCTCAGTGCAAAGTATGCTTCTCTCCTTCTATTTTCCCTCTCCCTCTGCCCCTCCCCCACTCATCCTCCCTCTCTCTCTCTCTCTCTCTCTCTCTTTCTCGAATAAATACATACAATCTTTTTAAAAAAGAATGGCTGATATACCCAACATAAGAGCACCTAAATATATAAAACAAATATTAACAGACCTAAAGGGAAAAGTAGAGAGCAATATAATAATAGTAGGAGACTTTAATACCCTAGTTTCAATAAACAGTTCATCCAGACAGAAAATCAACAAGGAAGCAATGGCTTTGAAAGACATATTAGATGAGATGGACTTAACAGGCATATATAGACAATCCATCCAAAAGCAACAGGATACACAATATGCATTCTTCTCAAACAGACATGGAACATTCTCCAGGATAGATTATATGTTAGGCCACAAAACAAGTCATAATAAAGATAAGAAGATTGAAATTATATCAAGCATGTTTTCTGACCACAACGGTGTGGAACTAGAAATCAATTACAAGAAGAAAACTGGAAAATTCACAAGTATGTGGAGATTAAACCATGTGCTCTTAAACAACCAGTGCATCAAAGAAGAAATCAAGAGAAATCAAAAATATCTTGAGACAAATGAAAACGGAAATACAACCTACCAAAACTTACTGGATGCAACAAAAGCAGTTCTAGGAAAAAAGTTCATAGGGGCAAATGCCTACATCAAAAAAATAAGATAGATCTCAAATAAACAACCTAATTTTACACCTCAAGACCTGGGAAAAGAAGAGTGAATGGAGTCCAAAGTTAGGAGATGGAAGGAAATAACAAAGATCAGAGTGGAAATAAATGAAATAGAGACTAGAAACACAAGAGAAAAGTTCAATGAAACAAAGAGCCAGTTTCTTTAAAGATAAACAAAATTGACAAACCTTTAGCTAGACTCACCAAGAAAAAAAGAGACGACTCAAATAAATAAAATCAGAAATGAAAGAGATATTACAACTGATACCACAGATGTACAAAAGACCCTAAAAGACTACAATGGATAATAGTTATACCATAATTATACCAATAACTATACCAAAAAATTGGATAACCTAGAAGAAATGGATGAATTCATAGAAACATACAATCTACCAAGAGTAAATCACGAAGAAATAAAAAATCTGAACATACTGATGACTAATAAGGAGATTGAAATGGTGAAAGATAGGAACCCTATAAAGGCAGAAAGTAAAGTGTTCCTCCATTGGCCTACATACAGGGGTAGGTGCACATGTGGAAACACAGGGTAATGAACACTGTGTTTAGGAACAAACTGAGAGACATGGTAAATAAATGAAGTGTTGACCTGCATATGAAGAAAGACTTCCTCTATCTTAATAGGAATCCTGCTAAAACAGTTTAGAGAAAATCCCCCAGGCTGATGAAGTCCTTCATCCCCTACCTTTGATGTCTAAGTCCTTAGCCTGCCTTTAGCAAGAATTCTCATACTTTTGGGGCACCTGGCTGGCTCAGTCGGTAATCGATGTGAATCTTGATCTTGGGGTTGTAAACTCAAGCCCCACATTGGGTATAGAGATTACTTAAAAATAAAATCTTAAAAAAAAAAAAAAAAGAGTTCCCCTACCCTTGATACCTCCTCTTTCTAATTTTCCCCCTACTGATCCCCTCACTTGGCTATGAGGCTCCACTTGTCCTTGTTTTTACTTTTTTTTTTTTTTTAAGATTTTATTCATTTATTTGACAGAGAGACAAGGCAAGAGGGACTACAAGCAGGGGGAGTGTGAGAGGGAGAAGCAGGCTTCCCACCAAGCAGGAAGCCCAATGTGGGGCTCAATCCCAGGACCCTGGGCTCTGACCTGAGCCGAAGGCAGACGCCAACGCCTAACGACTGAGCCACCCAGGACCCCCTATTTGGGATGTTTAGAACATCCTTAGTCTTTGTTATATGTGGAGATGAGCCTGATCTCTCCCCACTATTGCAATAAGGAAGGCTTCTTTGGGATGATAGTTGAACAGAAGATGCTTGATTAGAGAGAGCAATTCATTCGTGCTGTGTTAATAGTATTTTTTCACTTGAGACTTTTCTGGTTCTTTGTATGACAAGGGATTTATGCTTGATTGTATCCTGGACGTGTGGGCATTATGTTCTGAGTATCTGGATGATACTTACATGTTATACTTCAGCTAACAGTTTAAATTTAGCCCTCGGGTCATGGCGTACTTTTGTGGGCTGTGTTTCGAATGACAATTTGTTTTTCAGGCCTTGAAAATCTACTCTGCTCTGCTTTATGTATGTGCTACTCAGAGGCCAACCTGAAAACCTAGGCAGGATTTCAATTTCTTATACAGGTTACTTGGGGGTTTTGCCCAGGATTCGATATATACTTAAAAATTCCTTTCTCCAACTCTTTTGTTGACTTTCTAGTTCGGAGGGGGAGAAACATCACCTCATCAAGCTTGCCCAGCTCTGTCTCCTAGATACCACCTCATTTGGAAGGGGAATGCTGCCTCCCAACTACTATTAATTTTTTTAAATACCAAGGAATTTAATGTTGAAAAGCTTTCACTCTGTACTTCTTCATTAAGAGAAAAGACATAGACATTCACTCGGCCTCTTAGCAAACCAAGAAATTCAGCTAAGATAGATTTTCGTTGAGTGGAATCTGAGCAGGAGGGCAGAAATGTGTAAGTAAGGAGAGTATCATGGGATCTGTGCTTTATTAGAACAGAGACCAGAAAGTTGATCCTCAGAATTAAAACCAATAAAGTATGATGGCAAGGAAAAGAAATGTGTTCCTGTTTCAGATTATACAACAAAATAAACTGAGCCATTAGTATATGTGATATTCATTCACAAGACCTCTCTCTTTTTTAAGATTTTGTTTATTTCAGAGTGAGCGAGTGAGAGGGAGAACTACTGGGGGAAGGAGCAGAAGGAGAGGGCAAAGCAGACTCCCTGCTGAGCAGAGAGCCCAATGTGGGGCTCCATCCCAGGACCCTGTGATCATGACCTGAGCCAAAGGCAGATGCTTAGCTGACTGAGCCACCCAGGTGCCACCACAAGATCTCTTTTTTTGCTGAGTAATATTCAATAAATAAACTAAATTTTTAAAAATAATGGAATGATTTTTTTTATACACATAGAAGAGTTATTTTTCCATATGGTGGCCTGGGTAAGTGCATTTTCCTTAGAAAATTCATTCCTAATTCACGGATATTGTATAGTTTTTGTGATAAGCTTTTTATTTTTATTTTTCTTAAGATTTTATTTATTTATTTAAGAGAGAGGGGGAGAGCACAAGCAGGGGGAGGGCCAGAGGGAGAGCAAGAAGCAGACTCCCTGCTGAGCAGGGAGCCAGATAAGGGTCTGGATCCCAGGACCCCAGGATACTGACCTGAACCAAAGGCAGATGCTTCCAACTGAGCCACCCAGGTGCCCCATGTAATAAGCTTTAAAAAACAATCTCAGAAAAAAAAAATTCAGTAAGAGAAAAAATTTACATTGTTTCATGATCATTAAGCAAAACATCAAAACATTCAGGAAGAAAGCACTTCCCTATACTATTAAAAAAAAAAAAGAATATGGGGCACCTGGGTGGCTCAATCAGTTAAGCAGCTGCCTTCGGCTCAGGTCATGATCCCGGGGTCTTGGGATCTAGCTCAGCTTTGGGCTCCCTGTTCTGCTGGTAGCCTGCTTCTCCCTCTATCTGCTGCTCCCCCTGCTTCTGCACTCCCTCCTCCCTCTCTCCCCCTCTGTCAAATAGATAAATACAATGTTTTAAAAAATTATTAAAAAAAAAAAAAGAATGTGTTCCCTAGGGCACCTGAGTAGCTCAGTCAGTTAAGCAGTTAAGCGTCTGAGGTTCTGGGATGCAGCCCCTGCTCGTGGAGATCCTGCTTCTTCTGCTCCCTCTACCCCTCCCCCATTCATGAGTGCAAACAGCCAGCGAGCTCTCTATCGCTCTATCTCAAATAAGTAAATAAAATCTTAAAAAAAGAATGTGTTTCCTATATTACCATAGTGAGACAAAAAGATATGCCCACATCCTAATCCCCAGAATCTGTAACTTTTGCTTTAAGTAGCAAAAGATGTGATTAAATGAAAGATTTTAAGAGGAGGTTCTTATTCTGGATTATCTGGGTGATCTCTGAATGCAATCACCTTGTGAAAGAAAGAGACACAGAAGGAGTTTACAGACACAAAGAGAGGAAGGCAATGTGAGGTTGGAACAGTGGGAGATGCTGCTGAGGAATGCCAATAGCCATAATTAGAAGCTGGAGGAGTCAAGGAAGAGATTGTCTCCTAGAGCCTCCAGAGGGAGTGTGGCCCTGCCAACACTTTGATTTTGAACTTCCATTCTCCAGAACTCTGAGAGATAACTTCTCATTGTTTTAAAACACCCAGTTTGGGGTGCCTGGGTGGCTCAGTTGTTAAGCGTCTGCCTCCAGCTCGGGTCATGATCCCAAGGTCCTGGGATGGAGCCCCACATCAGACTCCCTGCTCAGCAGGGAGCCTGCTCCTCCCTCTCCCATTCCCCCTGTTTGTGCTCCCTCTGTCATTGTGTCTCCCCCATCAAATAAATAAATCTTTAAAAAAAAAAAAAGACACCCAGTTTATGATAATTTGTTATGGCAGCTCTAGGAAACTAATAGTTATCCTTACACAACCTTGTTTTCTCTTTGCCTTCAACATGAGTTTCATGTTCCCCATGGAGTTTCCAATTATTGAGGTACTGTCTGAAGGAGGAGCATAAGATGGTGAGCTCACAAAGGAAAGCAGAAGAGCCAGCAGTCTTATGCTCCAACATTGTACCATATTTGGTTACAGCTATGCAATATATGCACATTAATGATTACTGAGGGCTTGAAGATGCCATAAACTTCAGTTCAAGTTTTGTCTTTGACCATTTGATTCTCTTCAAGGAGAATCAAGTCACGGGATTAAGAATGGATCCATGAAGTTTAGTTTTATACATTTATTTCTGCTTCATTCCTTTAAATTAGAGCAAATGATGATCTGGAGCAGAAGCTTTTCCTGCCTCAAAAGAGGTGGTGATGGAGGAGGAGGTCCTGGTACAAAGAGGACCACGGTGGTGATGATGGTTTATCATTTATTCCAGGTAAAGGAATTGGAAGACAAAGAACTCCCCCGGGTAGAAGTGGCACTGATAGAAATGATGGTGGGCATGGCTCTCTATCTGCCTGTAGAGACAGTAGAAGAGGTCCTGAAATCTATAAGTAACTTGACCGCCAGTGTTCCTGTAATAGAAATAATCTAATGTTAAAATGCTCGCACAGTAAAATAAGCAATAGACATTTGTGGGTTTTTTAGAGTTAATATACTACTTATTAATTTATCAATCTTCAAGGACTCAGTACATGCAAAAGACTGGTACAGATATTTAATATGCATTTTTAAACTCTACACAATTAGGGTCCTTCTGCTAACACTCTAATGCTAGAAGAGTTGACATCCTCATCAAAAGCTTTCTGAAATAATGAAAAATTAGATTTTATGATGAGTGTATGCAAAGAAGAAGTATTCTATCTGGCCTGGGCATGTTAGACTAGTTTGTTCAAATGTGGATAATATAAGGTTATGGTTTGATCCCCCTGGGAGCTAATTGGCTTTACACAAAGAGTCTGTCTCAGAATGCCAATGATCTAGCTATCTTATAACAACATAAGCAACATTCATTTGTATAGTAATATATGCTTATCAAAGTTTTTGTATCTATTATCTCTTTTGAGCCTTATTATAACCTTATAGTATAGGTGCTTATAGATGAGACTCCAAGACTCCAAAAGCCTAAGTGATTGGACAAAGGTCACAAATACAGTGTGAAACATGGTTAGGACTTGAATGCAGTTCTTTACACACCTAGTTTGGTTCCCTCTCTATTAAAGCAGACTACCTTCTCATGCCCACAAGTCATTTGTCACGAGCTGAAGACAGAACCCAGGTGAATGCCCTAATTTGGAGAGTGAAAAAAGGGAGTGTAACCAACTTCTTAGAGAAAAAAAAAAGTAAAGTAGGATAGGAAAAAAACCTGTCAACTATTACAGATACAGTAAAGCAAAGTGAGGATAAGAAAAGACCACCAGACTGGGTCACTTGGAGTTCACTGTAGAGTTTTTTTGTGAGTTTTCAGTAAAATGATAGAAACAGACCAAGGCAAGCAGCATTTGAGGATCCTCTATTTTAAGATACAATCTTCACATTCTGAATATTCCCTCCAAATATGAGCTGTCTTGAGGAGAGTACTTAATCAGTTGTAAAGTGTAGACCACCTAATAAAGATTTTAAGTATGAAAATTTTTCTCAAAGAGAAGGTAAGTGGGAATATAAAGTTGACAGGTTTTGAAATGAATGTAGTCAAGATTATAGAGGTCTACAAAAGCTTTGGGGATCATTCAATACTTAAACATTTTCTTCAGGACAGGAAATGTGGTCCTGATGGTTAATTTTACATGTCAACATGCCTGGACAATAGGGTGCCCAGATATCTGGCTGGGTGTTTCTATGAGGGTGTTATTAGATGAGATTAACATTTGAATTGGCAAATTGAGTAGCACAGATTGCTCTCCCTAATGGGGGCAGGCCTCATCTAATCAATTAAAGGCCTAAATGTAACAAAAGTGCTAGTCTTCCAATCAGTGAGAAAGAATTTTTACTGCCTAACTGCCTTTGAACTGGGACACTGGCACTTTTCCTGTATTCGGACTCAAAATCAAAACACTGGCTCTTCCCGGGTTTCAATCATGCTGGCCTTCCAACCAGAATACCATTGTTTTTCATGATTCTAAGACTTTTCTGATCAGATTAGATCTAAACCAATGGCTCTCCTATGCCTGCAGCTTGCCAACTCACCTTGTAGGTCTTACGACTTGGAGCTACCATAATCATGTGAGTCACTTCGTTACTCGTTATTATGTATATTATATTAAGTTATATGTTATGTATGTTATAAAGTACATACATATACATATTTATATAAAATATATGCATGTGTACATATAAATGTGTTATATATCATATATAAAACAGTCATATTTACATATGAATATGTCTATATGACATATAGACATGTATATATGTATGTATGATATATACATAAAATCTCTGTCCTGCTGGTTCTGTATCTCTAGAACCCAGAGTCATATAAAAATGGATGCAATTTTTCAAATTAGAATGATAAATTTTCTCTCAAAAGTAATTTTGTTTGTATAATATATTCTATCACAAAATATGTAGGGAAGCTTAGGAAACCAATGTTGTAAGGGCGCCTGGGTGGCTCAGTCATTAAGCATCTGCCTTCAGCTCAGGTCATCATCCTGGGTTCCTGGGATCAAGATCTGGCTCCCTGCTCAGCGGCTCCCTGCTCAGCGGGAAGCCTGCTTCTCTCTCTCTCTCACTCCCCCTGCTTATGTTTCCTCTCTCACCTTGTCTCTCTGTGTCAAATAAATAGATAAAATCTTCAAAAAATTTTTAAAAGAAAAGAAACTAACGTTTTAGTCTTTTCCACACATGGAAATGATTTGTCTTGAGAAATCAAATGTGTAGAGTTATTTAAACTAAAATTTTAACTTATGAGAAAGTCTGTTTCTGGTCATATTTTCCTTCTATTTAACTAGATACTTTTCAAATTAGAACTCATCTTGCAATGATACAATATATATGTAGTTTCATTACCTGCGTTTGATTTTTCTGGAATTCCGTTTTAAGCTCTTTGATCTTTTCTTCTGGCATCTTGTTTTGAGCTCGGGTTGAGGTGCTGACTTCATTCGTCTACAATGATCATCACCACAAATGCACACTTAATAATATAGCATCCAGAAACCTTTAAACAATATTATGTACTAAATAAATGGAACACCCTTCACTTCTTTAATTCCTGGGCCTTCACTTGTGACTATTCATGACAATTAAATCTCCTTCTCTGGGGATGGGCCTAGTGCTGCTGGTGGTAGTGGTGGTAATGATGAACTCTTCTTTCGAACCAAGGCAAACAAAAGCACTTTTACTCCCGAAAAAAATACTAGAAAATTTTTTTTTAATGTGTGAGCCACATTTTTCTTCATGTATCATGGGCATTTTTTTTTTGTTTTGCTATTCAAAACGAGATCTTAATAATTTCATCCTCAATGGGGAAAAACCAAGAGCTCTTCCTCTACAGTCAGGAACAAGACAGGGATGTTCACTCTCTCTGCTTTTATT
Source organism: Mustela putorius furo (assembly GCF_011764305.1). Lineage (NCBI taxonomy): Eukaryota > Metazoa > Chordata > Mammalia > Carnivora > Mustelidae > Mustela > Mustela putorius. Next base: position 11,187,672 of record NW_025422049.1, read on the forward strand.
CAACATAGCACTGGAAGTCCTAGCCACACAGTCAGACAACAAAAAGAAATAAAAGGCATCCAGATTGGTAAGGAAGAAGTAAAACTTTCATTATTTGTAGATGTCATGATACTCTCTATAGAAAATCCAAAAGACTCCACAAAAAAACTGCTAGAATTGATAAGCAAATTCAATAAAGTCACAGGATACAAGATCAATGTACAGAAATCTGTTGCACTTCTATATACCACTAATGAAGGAACAGAAAGAGAAATTAAGAAAACAATTCCATTTACAATTGCACCCAAAACCATAAGATACCAAGAAATAAACCTAACAAAAGAGGTGAAAAATCTGTACTCTGAAAACTACAGGACACTGATGAAAGAAATTGGGAAAGACACAAAGAAATGGAAAGACATTCCATCCTCATGGATTGAAAGAACAAATATTGTTAAAATGTATCTACTACCCAAAGCAATTTATAGATTTAATGTAATCCCTATCAAAATATCATCATTTTTCAAAGACCTAGACGAACAATCCTAAAATTTGTACAGAACTATAAAACGCCCCAAATAGCCAAAGCAATCATGAAAAAGAAAAGCAAAACTGGAGGTATCACAATTCTGGACTTATATTACAAAATGTAAGTATTATATTATATTATATTATATTACAAGTTATATTACAAAGCTGTAGTGATCAAAACAGCATGGTGCTGGCACAAAACAAACACATAGATCAATAGAACAGAATAGAAAACCCAGAAATGAACCCACAATTATATGGTTAATTAATCTTCAATGAAGGAGGCAAGGACATGCAAAGGGAAAAGAATAATATCTTTAACAAATGGTGCTGGGAAAACTGGACAGCAACATACAAAAGAATGAAACTGGACCACTTCTTTGCACCACATACAAATATAAATTCAAAATGGATTAAAGACCTAAATGTGAGACCTTGAAACTCTAGAAATCCTAGAAAAGAACACAGGCAGTAGCTTCTTGGACATTGGTCATAGCAACTTCTTTCTAGATAGGACTCTTGAGACAAGGGGAAGAAGAGCAAAAATAACTTACCCTGTTTTTTAATGTTACATACCATATATTTAAGTTAATAAATTAGAAAATGAAGTAAAAAATAAGGTGTCAGTTCAACTTCTTAAATATGTTTAATCTTGAAATGAGATCACACTTCTAGAACATTCAAGTTGATTCATATTAATACAAATTAGACTCTTTCTACTGTATCCTTAATTTCCTAGCATTTTGAAAGATGTGCTCCACCAATCAGACAGTAGAATGATACATATCATAAAGGTATTCTTGAGAGAGTAAATCAAAACACTTGTATAGGGGCACCTGGCTGGCTCAGTGGTTAAGCCTCTGCCTTTGGCTCAGGTCAGGATCCCAGGGTCCTGGGATGGAGCCCCACATTAGGCTCCCTGATCCATGGAGAGCCTGCTTCTCCCTCTCCCCCTCCCCGTTTGTGTTCCTTCTCTCACTGTCTCTCTCTCTGTCAAATAAATAAAATCTTTTTAAAAAATACACTTGTATAAAATGTTATGAGGGAATGTGAAAGATTAAAATCAGTAAGCCAGAGAGATCATCTAAATGATGGACATTCTTCTGCTGTGTTCTGCCATAGCTCCTGCCTCAGTCAAGCCTCAAAAGACCAAACAAACCTATTTAGTATGAACACTGGTTGGCCCAGCTAAAGAAGAAACACCAATATTTACATCCTATTTCCCCTTTGTTGCATTGTCACCTCAAGTCATTTTAGAAGGCTATACAACAATGCTACTCCTATTTCTAAAAGTGATATACTTTCTTGTCTGGAATTGTCTTTAGCTTAAATGGAACAATAATTACTTTCACTGTTATTTAATATTCATTCTCAGAGTATATTTCACCTTTAGAAATTACAAAAGGCATTCAGATCCAAGTCTGAAGGAAGAGTGGGTGAATAATCTGGATAATAATAATGGTTTAGGGTCAAACCTAAAATACTACTTAGTGATTGTTTTCTCCATTCATATCTGAGTCCTGGAAAATATCCCACAGTGACTAATCTTAATCTTTTCCAGTATCTTTAAATTTCAATCCCTCCCCAAAGAGGAGATCAATGATCTGATGCCTTATTTTTTTTTTTCAAGCAATCTCCACACCGAGCGTGGGGTTTGAGCTCTTGACCCTGAGATTAAGAGTTATATCCTCTACCAACTGAGCCAACCAGGCTGTGAGTTTGTTTGACTTCCCTACTATCCATGTTAAGATTTCTCTGAATCCAGGGGCACCTGGCTGGGTCAGTTGGAAGAGTATGGAAGTACAAGCCCTATGCTGGGTACAGATATTACGAAAAAAAAAATTAAGATTTCTCTGAATTCACACTCCTATCCCTCTCCTAAAATCAGCTTCTCTTTGTGTGCTTCTAAGCAAGATAATGTCCACAATTTTCTTCTGTAAATGGTTCACTGCTGCATTTACAGAGAGGCATGTGATTTCTGTTTCTTTTTTTTTTTTTTTTAAGATTTTATTTATTTATTTGACAGAAATCACAAGTAGTCGGAGAGGCAGGCAGAGAGAGAGAGAGGGAAAGCAGGCTCCCTGCTGAGCAGAGAGCCCGACGCGGGGCTCGATCCCAGGACCCTGAGATCATGACCCGAGCCAAAGGCAGCGGCTCAACCCACTGAGCCACCCAGGTGCCCCGTGATTTCTGTTTCTAATTTAAAGTTAACCACATGTAGAATTCAAACCACACAAGTCTAAAGTATGTGAGCAGAAAGATGCCTTCTTAGAAGTCCACTAATCTTATCTTCCACTTCTAACAATGAAGAAGCCAAGACCGAAGGAGTATGACTTACTTAAAGCCACAGCAATTAGGAGCAAAGCTGAGATCAGATCTTACTGCTTATTATTCTACAGCTGAGTTTCAGGGGTGTCAGAATTTACCAGATGGGTTAATAGTTCCATTCTCCCAGGCTCATGATCTCTCACGATCATCATAATGAACCATTAGAGAGACTGAAGGTACATGGACATGGTGCTAACCAGATATGAACAGAGGAATTTCAGTGAGAGGCTGACTTTGACAAAGGAGCATGTGTGCAGAAGGACAGCACAGCCTCAAAGTACAACTGAGCCAACTTACTTATCAGAAGTGTGAGGTCAGCGTCTGCTCCTGGTCTAACCTTGAGCTCCGGGGTCTGCAGAACGCGCTGTAGATCACACTCTTTGGTTTTCTTCTAAAACTGTAACCTGAAAAGGAAAGAAAGGATTTTTGATTACCCCTGCCGCGGATGCAAATCAACTTCTCTAAGTAAAGATTCTGCATGAAAAAGAGGAAAATATATCAGTCTTTTACTAGTCCTGTAACAGAAACCCTTCCAGTCACCACACACCCGTGGGAGAAATAAGCCTGGACCTAGAGATGCTCTGGGCTTTATACCCTGCAAGCCCTTTGTGATGTCATCCACTGTGACCATTTCATGACTTCACACTGTAGTTTGCTGGGATTCAGTGACCGAAGATACTGATCAGTCCCTCTGCTTATTTAAGCCACTGTCCCTGAGGTTAATGAAATAAATATCCTGTTAGCCCCATATCCACGGATATAGAAATGTTCCCCACTCGCTATTTAATATTCCAATGAGGGATGAATACCCCGGCACTAGGAGGGGACAGTTTGGATCTTGTACAGCACTGTCACACTAGTAGCTGTGAACAGTCTATATAAAACTGGACTGAGGGATGCCTGGGTGGCTCAGTCGGTTAAGCATCTGCCTTTGGCTCAGGTCATGATCCCAGGGTCCTGAGATCGAGTCCCGAGTCAGGCTCCCTGCAGGGAACCTGCTTCCCTCTCTGCCTGCCGCTCCCCCGCTTGTGCGCTTTCTCTGACAAAGAAATAAAATCTTAAAAAACAAAAAAGATAAAACTGAATTGAGTCACTTGAGATGCTAAGCAAGGAACAATTTATATGCATTTTCAAGAAAGACCCAATTTATGGAAGTATACTTGCTTAGTACGCAGGGTTAGAGCTTCAATTTATTCAAAGTGGCAAAGGTCTTGAACCATATCTTGATTACATAAACCATTCAGGTAATCCTGGCCCTAAACCTGCCTGCTTGCATGCTGCCAAAATACGACACAGCCCCTGCTGCATCGAAATTGGAGGGAACACGACAATCGGTCAGGGGCGAAAAGACCTAACAGAGTAACAGCAGTAAGAGCTACAGGATATTCCCTCCTGTTGCAGCTCTCATCCCCAGCTCTCCCCAGGGATCTCCCCCACCCCCTTTACCTCCTATGTCACCTATTTGCTGAGGCCTTGAAGGTGCAAATTCCCATGGCCTCCCCAGCCCTAACACCCCATCCTTCCCCTCGGTGTGGTGATAGGACAGATCACCATCCATCATGATATAGAGATGAGTCCCCTCTCCTGCTTGTGAGTGCTGGAAAGCTCAGATCATTATTCTTTACGATATATATATGTGTCTCATTTCTTATTTTTTCATTATCCCTCCCAGAATGTAAACCTCATGTGAGTTGGTACTTTTTTTTTAAGATTTTATTTATTTATTTGACAGAAAGAGAGAGACAGCGAGAAAGGGAACACAAGCAGGGGGAGTGGGAGAGGGAGAAGCAGGTTTTCCACCGAGCAGAGAGCCAGATGTGGGCTCCATCCCAGGATGCAGGGATCATGATCTGAACCGAAGGCAGATGCTTAAGGGCTGAGCCACCCAGGTGCCCCCGAGCTGGTACTTTTTTTGTCTCTTTCATGGCTGTATTTCAAGCACTAAGAACAGTGTCTGGCCCTTTAGTAGGTTCTCAGCAAAAAATGAAAGTCATCTTTGGCCTCATGTTCATGCCTTCCCCAGAGATGACCCTGTTAACTGTGTAGTGTGTATTTTATCAGGATTTTCACATCCACCAAACAGCTTCAACAACAGTCAACTTAAACAATACTCAACATTTCGCTGGGCTTGGGGGGTGCTTTTTTTTTTTTTTTGCTTCAGTATTTTAAAACATATTGCAGATATATGATTTCACACATAAATCTTAAGCTATACAAACCATACACTCTACTGTAACAAACACTGTAACAGATAAGATTTTTAAAAGACCCAAATATCATCATTGCAACTAAGGAATTATAATTACAGTCAACACTTGACCAAAGTAAGTTTGAGCTACATGGGTCCTCTTACAAACATATATTTTTTGAAATAGCACAGTATTGTAAACGTATTTTCTCTTTCTTATGACTTTCTTAATATAATTTTCTTTTCCCTAACTTACTTTATTGTAAGAATATAGTATATAATACATATGCAAAATATGTATTTATGTTACTGGTGAGGCTTTTGATGAACAGTAGGCTACTAGTTAAGTTTTGGGGGAGTCAAAAGTTATACTCGGATTTTTGATTGTATGAGGGGGTCAGCACCCCTACCTCTCCTCATTGTTCAAGGGTCAACTGTATTCCCTAATACCACATGAAAAATCCATGTCCAATATCCATGCTTGACCTAAATATGTCTCTCAAGTGTGATTTGTTCTTACTAGGATCCAAACAAGGATCAACCACATAATTGGCCAGATTATGATGTAATCTTCTTTTCATCTATAATGTCCTCTTAACCCTTTTTGTTTGCCATTTCTTTGATGAAAATACTGGACTATTTGTCCTGTAGAATTATGCATATTCTGGATTTTTCTGGAGGCATTCTTGTCCTGAACATATTCCATTATAATCAGAATATCTTGTAGTCAGATATATAGACTTGGCAAGAATGTTTTATACTTGATGCTTCGCACTCCGATTATATCATATCAGAACACACATGATATCTGTTTCACACACTGCTGATATAAAGATTGGTCAGGAGGTTCCTGGATGGCTCAGTCAGTTAAGCGTCTGCCTTCAGCTCAGGTCATGATCCTGGAGTTCTGGGATAGAGCCCCACAGCAGGCTTCCTGCTCAGCGGAGAGTCTGCTTCTCTCTGCCCCTCCCCCTGCTCACACTCTCTCTCACTCCATCTCTCTCTCAAATAAATAACAGAAAGAAAGAAAGAAAGAAAGAAAGAAAGAAAGAAAGAAGTATTGGTCAGTGGGTCATAGTATTCTTACCTTGATTCATCCACATTATAAAATGTCCCATAGTTCTTTTACTTAAATTTTATTAAATTTGCACGGGCTTACTTTATTATTATTAATATGTAATTCACCCTCTATATAATTTATAATTTTAAAGTATACAAGTCATTGTTATTTTTAAGTATGTTCACAAAACTGTGCACCCATCAACACAATTTTAGAATATTTTCATCATCCCAAAAAGAAAGTCCATACCCATTAGCAGTCAATCCCCATTCCCCCCAACCCTCAGCCCCTGACAATTTCAAATTTACTTTTTTTCTCTATGGATTTACCTCTTCTGGACATTTTTTGTGAATAGGATCATGCAATATGTATACTTTTGTGTCTGCCTTTTAAAAAGCACTATATTTTCAAGGTTAATCCATGTGGTATCATGTATCCATTCTTCATTCCATGTAATGACTAAATAAAAATCCACAGTAGGGATATAGCACACTTAGTTAAAATGTTCCTCAGTTGATGGACATTTGGGTCATTTCCCCCCTTTTAGTTTTATGAATAATGCTGCCATGAACATTCATGTACAAGTTTTTCTTTGAATATCTGTTTCCAGTTCTCCGTTATAGACAGAGGAGTGGAATTGCTGATCACTTGCTCATTCTATGTTTAACTTTTTGTGGAATTGCCAAATGGCTCTCCCAGGTATCCACACCATTTTACATTCCCACTAGCAGGGTATGTGAGATTCAGTTCTTGACATCCTCACCGCAAATTGCTGTTTTCCTTTTTATTTTTAATATAGCCATCTTGCTAAGCAGAAGTGGTATCTCCATGCGGTTTTAAGTTGTATTTCCCCAATGACTAATGATGTTGATCATCGTGTCTTGTGTTCCTTGGCATTAGCATGGAGGGACCGATAGATTTGCAGTATGAGAGCTCCACGTGTGGGAATCCATCCTGTGCAACCCTCGCTCACAATGGCAATCCGAGTAAGTCTCTTCCTATCTCAGTTCCCCACACAATGAATAGTTACCGAGTCTGTGTCTGTCCAGGGAAGGGGGACAGAAAAAAGGCTTTGGCTTGGATCTCTGTGTTGGGAAATGACCCCTACTCCCTAAAGCGAAGGACAGGAAACACAAGGAGGAATCCAGAGGGGTTAGCTGAGATCCAGAGCCCCGGGATCAGGTCAGGTAATTCCACAAGGGAAGGTAGGGGAAGCTCTTTCACTTTCCACCCTACCTGGTAGGAAAGTTGTGGCAGAGCATTAACCCCTCTCTCCACCCCCTGCGAGTGGAAGGCAGCAGGGTTTTGTGAGATTTCCTGTGTTGACCTGAAATGCAAAAAGGCAGCTGCCAGACCAGGACAAAGCCCCTCAGGGTGCTCTTTGTCTTCCTTACCATCGCTCAAACAACTAGGGAATAGGTGAGAAAAATGGGCTGTGAGTCAGAGCTTGAGCCAGGCTGGGAGCCCCCAGACAGCAGGTGGTCTTGAGGGATTACGCAGGTGTGGGCAGGGGTGAGTTCAGTTTTCCCTTGAAATATGTCTGTATTCCTCTATTTGTGAAGATGTTTTTTAATAGTAATCACGAAAGGACTGCATTTGTCAATAAAAATAAGAAGAGTCAACAAAAATATCTTCAGTCAACTGTTTAGTAACCAAATAGCTGGAGGACCCATGAACCTAGGGAGCTCCTTAGACTGCTTAAAAAGATCTTTTATTTGCATCCATTTCTCTCTGTCCTTAGATTACAACCTCCTGGGAGGATTCACGCACCAAAGTAACAGCCCTCATCTCTGAGGGGCAGCATCACCTGTTCGGTTCCTTTTCTGCTTGTCATCTACACGCGTCCCCATTATGGGAGCATTCTTTTGCAAGAGCCACATGTTCCTCCTTCAATAGGAAGGAATGAACCAAGACATCGGTCAGGCAGGAGAAACCTTCCAGTCACTGTGATTCCTTCAGACCCAGCACATCCCCATCCACCTAGGCCGTGTGGACACCACCTGCAGCAGCCCCTACCCACGTTAAGAAGTGCTGGCTCCCTAGCAGGTCCTTGGCAAAGGGCGGGAGGGAGATGACGCGGCGGAAGGAGTGCCAGCTTTTCGGATCCCGACTCTCACCAGGGAAGGGAGCAATTAGTTTTCATAACCTCAGGCAGATGAATGATGCAAACTTGTAACAATCGTTTGGAAGTGTATTTATTTAAATTTCTTTTCTCTCTAAGCAGTTTTGCGACTGCTGAACGGTAAATTTTCGGTTTGTTGCAGCACATTCATGGTCTTGCCGGCAGGGACCCTGCAAGGGAGGCAAACTGATTTTCCCAAGCAAACAGCAAAACAACAGCTTTCCGCTCTGACTTTCCCAGGTCCACCTCTCTCCGCCCCTTCTTGCACCTGGGACCTTCTGAGGATATCCCACCCCTCCCCTGGGCGGGGCCAACACCGAGGAACCCGGATTCTCAACCCTCCCTTCAAGACCCCGTATCTCCAGCCCCCGCGGGCTCTGGGGGAATAGGAGGAGACATCGACGCTGGGGGGAGGGGTTGCGGCTTACGCGAGGCCTCTAGGACGCTGCTTTACGGCAGAGATGGGAGAGGGGCTCAGTCAGACCGCCTGCCCCCGCGTGAGCGACCGGACTTCACCTTGTCGTTCCCGCCGGCCATCGGCCTCCGCCAGGTGGGTCCCTTGGCCTTTGTCTTCTTTCCTTTCCTTTCTCGGCCGGGAGGGAACCCGGGGGTGGGGGCCGGGTTTGGGTGGCCCTTCCGGGCCCGAGGACCTTCCTTGTCCCCCAGCGTGTAGGCAGCCCGTGCCCGTTGTGCGACCTGGGCCGGCGGTGGCAGGCAGCCCAGGCGGCTTGGAAGGGCAGGGGCGGGTGGCCGAGGCGGGCCGGGGTGCGGCTTTGGGGCGAGGCTGGTCGTGCGTGAGCGCCGGGATGGTACCGCCGCCTCAGTTCTGTGCCCGGGCGCAGGGAGGAGGGCGAGCGTCGTCGCAGCGCCGCTGGGGCCTCCGCGGCCGGCGGGTGGGCCCGGGAGCGTCTCCCTGTGGCTGCGGGTGGGCCCGCGGATTCCAGGGTTCCTCCTTCCCCTCTCTTTCCTGCCCTTCCTCCCCATCTGCGTGGCCGCAGGAGGTTCCGCTTGGTTGGTTTGGATGGAGGGCTCCTCCGAATGTATCCTGAGAGCACTAAAAACGTTTCGTGTGAAGAAACGTGCTGCTTCTAGGGACGGAGGGAAAAAATAGGTGTCCTTCTTGGCCGTGTTGGTCTTAATCCTCTATTCATTTCTGACAGACTTTTTTGAAAATATTGCAAGAAACCCAGTGCCTAGGAAATTATTCCGTCCTATAAATTGTTTATTTAAATCAGAGAGGGAGACAAGCCATAAGAGACTCTTAATCATAGGAAACAAACTGAGGATTGCTGGAAGGGAGGGGAGTGGGGGGATGGGGTAACTGGGTAATGGACATTGAGGAGGGCACGTGATGTAAATTATAAAATAAAAATAAATTATTTAAGTGAAATCATTGGATTCACATAATAGGTTGCAAGAGAATATGAGGAGATGTCATTCAGATTATTTTAAATGGACTGGTGGGACTTGGGAGAGCGGGGTGATTTTCACAAGTCCTTTGTGCTCGTCCTGATTTGTAACTTAGAGGTAAAGTGACGTGAGTCAAGAAATCCAGCTTTTTTTTTTTTTTAATTTAAATTCAGTTTCTTTGACATATAGTGTATTAGCTTCAGAGGTAGAGTTTAGTGATTCATCAGTTGCATGTAACACCCAGTGCTCATTCCATCAAGTGCCCTCCTTAATGCCCAACACCCAGTTATCCCATCCCCCCACCCACCCCCCCTCCAAGCAACCCTTAATTTGTTTCCTAGAGTTAAGAGTCTCTTATGATTTGCCTTCCTCTCAATTTCCATCATATTTTTCTTTCCCTTCCCGTGTTCATCTGTTTTGTTTCATAAATTCCACATATTAGTGAAATCCTATGCTATTTGTTCTTCTCTGACTGATTTATTTTGCTTAGCATAATACCCTCTAGTGCCATTCAGGTACCTTGCAGATGGCAAGGTTTCATTCTTTTTGATGGCTGAGTAATATTCGTGTGTGTGTGTACACACATACCATATCTTTATCCATTCATCTGTTGATGGACATCTGGGCTGTTTTAATAGTTTGGCTATTGTGGACATTGCTGTTATAAACATTGGAGTGAACATGCCCCTTGGAATCACTGTATCCTTTTGGTAAACACCTAGTAGTGCAATTTCTGGGTCCTAGGGTAGTTCTATTTTTAACTTTTTGAGGAACCTCTGTGCTGTTTTCTAGAGTGGCTGTACCAGTTTGCATTCCCACCAACAGTGTAAGAGGGTCCCTTTTTTTCTGCATCCTCACCAGCATTTGTTGTTTCCTGTTTTGTTAATTTTAGCCATTCTGACAGGTGTGAGGTGGTATCTCCTTGTAGTTTTGATTTGTATTTTCCTGATGCTGAGTGATGCTAAGCATCTTTTCATGTGTCTGTTAGCCATCTGGGTGTCTTCTTTAGAAAAATATCTATTCATGCTTTCTGTCCATTTCTTAACCAGATTGGTTTTTTGGTTATTGAGTTTGATAGGTCTTTATAGATTTTGGATACTATCCCTTTATTGTATGTCATTTGCAGATACCTTCTCCCATTCTGTGGGTTGCCTTTTAATTTTGCTGATTGTTTTTTTTACTGTGCAGAAGCTTTTTATCTTGATAAAGTCCCAGTAGTTCATTTTTGCTTTTGTTTCCCTTGTCTCTGGAGACGTGTCTAGCAAGATGTTGCTGGGGCGGAGGTCAGAGAGGTTGCTGCCTGTGTTCTCCTCTAGTATTTTGATGGATTCCTGTCTCATATTTAGGTCTTTCATCCATTCTGAGTTTGTTTTTGTGTATGGTGTAGGAAAGTGGTCCAGTTTCATTCTTCTTCATGTGGCTGTCCAATTTTCTTAACACCATTTGTTGAAGAGACTGTCTTTTTTCCATTAGATGTTCTTTCTTTCTTTGTAGCAGATTATTTGATCATAGAGTTGAGGGTCCATTCCTGGGTTCTCTGTTCCATTCCATGGATCTCTGTGTCTATTTTTGTGCCAATACCATACTGTTTTGATCACTACAGCTTTGTAATACATCTTGAAGTCTGGAATTGTGTTGCCTCCAGCTTTGGTTTTCTTTTTCAACATTCCTCTGGCTGTTTGGGGTCTTTTCCGGTTCCATATAAATTTTAGGATTGTTTGTTTCAGCTCTGCGAAAAATGTTCATGGTATTTTGATAGGGATTACATTGAATTGTAGATTGCTTTGGGTAGGTAAGACATTTTAACAATATTTGTTCTTCCAATCCATGAGCATGGAATGTTTTTCCATTTCTTTGTGTCTTCTTCAATTTCTTTCATAAGTGTTCTATAGTTTTCAGAGCACAAATCCTTTTGTGCTTTGGTTAGGTTTATTCCCAAGCATCTTATGATTTTTGGTACAATTGTAAATGGGACCAATTCCTTGATTTCTCTTTCTTCTGCCTCATTGATAGTGCAAAGAAATGCAACTGACTTCTGTGCATTGATTTTATATCCTGCAACTTTGCTAAATTCCTGTATCAGTTTTAGCAATTTTTTCAGGAAATCCATTTCTGTGTGTTTAAAACTTACAAGAGCTTGCCATTAGTTCTACGACCTTACTGTATTTCACTCATTAAATGGTTCCTACTCTGTAGCATCAGAACTCCCACAAATCCATTCTGTCCACGTTTGATTATTTATGACGTATGTCACACCTTGTTCAGTCCCTAGTGAAATCTGAAAAAAAAAAAAGTAGGTTATATAATTACATTTATAGAAATGAACAAAGGACAAAGTTTACCTTATACGCATGTGTTTGTGTGTCACATGCCTATCCAGATACATGTCTTTTTGGCTGTTCATGAACAAAAAAAATATAGGTAGAAGGACTGTGCTGTTGATTGTATTTACTATGAGGGAGTGTAATTTTGATGAAACTCTTTCAGACCATATTTTAACTACATCTCTGTTCTTTTTAAGGACAAAATAAGAATTTAAATTATGATTTTTAAACACAAGTTTTTGGAAAAGTTGATGGTTATCAAACAGCACAGATATTAATAATGAATTTTTGACCTAAAATAATTGTGTTTCCACCTATACATTTAACCAAGCCCCCAAATTTTCAGGGCCTTTCCCCAAGGGATGGGGTTACTGGTGGTTTACATTTTCATCTTTTTACAGTTCTCTGTGCAATAGAAAGATCTGAAAGAAACAAACTTTCTTTTTTTAAAGATTTTGTTTATTTGAAAGACAAAGATCACAAGTAGGCAGAGAAGCAGGCAGAGAGAGAGGAAGGGAAGCAGGCTCCCTGCTGAGCAGAGAGCGGTACATGGGTCTTGATCCCAGGACCCTGGTATCATGACCTAAGCTGAAGGCAGAGGCTTTAACCCACTGAGCCACCCAGGCACCCCAGTAACAGACTTTTTAAAGAAGTAGTTTTAGGTAATCAAAGATAGTGAAGGCTAGCGTCAGTACAGGTTTCCCCTGCTATCAGAAATTAAAGAACATTCCTCTGAAACCTATCCTAAGCTGAAATGGCATAAAGCCAAGAGTATCCCACATGTTCTGAAGATTTGAAAGTTTTTATGCCACATTGCTTTTAAGAAAGTCTGAGACTAGTACCTGTTTTTGCTAACTGAAGGAAATAAGAGGATTGTCGCTTTCTGGAAGAAAGCTGTTATCATACTAATGTTGGTCTTCCATAAAAGTGAAGCGGTGTTAACTCAGGTTTTTGGGAAGCAGGGGATACTTGAAATACAAAATTATGTATGAAGTGAATAATTAGATGTAGACAAAAATGTCCAGAGTAAAGGCAGACACATTTGTGCTGGGTATTTCTGGATGATGGTGTATACTTGTGTTTCTTGTTACTGATACTGTGGCAAATGTTTGATCTTATTTCCACAGATTAACAACTCATGTTAAGTTCTGCCAAGAAGATTGGATGGCATAAGATAGCAATTGAAACGTGAGGGTTAGGGATTTTCACTTGAGGGACAGTGCCCATTTTAAGTATTCAAAGAGATTGGCTCCACACTTTGTGTGAAACCATCAGCCTGTGAAATGGCCTTTTGCTCTCTGCATGTATAGGACAAATCCTTACAATAGTAAGCAATGACTTGAGACCACTTAAGATGAGCCAGATACAGAGTGCCTAGTTGGGGTCGTGCGTTAAGCATCCTATTGGTTTCAGTTCAGGTCATGATCTCTGGGTCCTGGGATGGAGCCCCACATCAGGCTCCATGTTTAGTGGGAAGTCTGCTTGAGATTCTCTCTCCCCCTCCTGCTTTCTCTCTCTAAAGTAAATAAATCTTTAAAAAATTTTTTTTAAAGGATTTTATCTATTTGACAGAGACAGCGAGAGCAGGAACACAAGCAGGAGTAATGGGAGAGGGAGAAGCAGGCCCCCGGCAGAGCAGGGACACCGCCACTCCCTGATGCGGGGCTTCATCCCAGGACCCTGGGATCACAACCTGAGCTGAAGGCAGACACTTCATGATTGAGCCACCCAGGTGCCCCCCGCTTTTTTTTTTTTTTAAAGATGAGCCAGATTCAACGTAGGTCAAAAAATAGTTAATAAAAAGTTAATACAATAAACTGGTGGGGTGCCTGGGTGGCTCAGTGGTTTAGGCCTCTGCCTTCAGCTCAGGTCATGATCTCAGGGTCCTGGGATCGAGCCCCACATCGGGCTCTCTGTTCAGCAGGGGAGCCTGTTTCTCCCTCTCTCTCTGCCTGCCTCTCTGCCTACTTGTGATCTCTCTCTGTCTATCAAATAAATAAATAAAAATCTTAAAAAAAAAAAAAGTTAATACAATAAACTGGTATTACAGGCCCCTCAGAGAGGCAGGTCATAAGTAGAAACCCTTGATGTGTAAGAAATTGTACATCAGTGCCATTTTTGTTTAGATTTTCCTTGAGTTGGTTGGGAACCTTTTTGTATATTTAGGATACTTTTGTATTTCTTTTCCTGTGAGCTGTTAACATCTTTTAGTATTGGGTGGTACCAAAATTATTTCTAAAGCATCCTCTATGTTTTATTAAGACTAGTGTGAATTGAAAATATTTTTTCCTCTTTATCATTGCTTTTCTGACTTTGATTATGAGGGGTTTTTTAATATGCTAAATTTTGTCTCTTCATATGTATCCGTGTTTTCCTTTGATGTTTTTTTTTAATTTATTTTTTATTTATTTGTAGCATAACAGTATTCATTATTTTTGCACCACACTCAGTGCTCCATGCAATCCGTGCCCTCTATAATACCCACCTGGTATTATACCTGGTACCTCAACCTCCCACCCCCTGCCCCTTCATAACCCTCAGGTTGTTCTTCAGAGTCCATAGTCTCTCATGATTCACATCCCCTTCCATTTTCCCCCAACTCCCTTCTTCTCTCTAACTCCCCGTGTCCTCCGTGCTATTTGTTACGCTCTACAAATAAGTGAAACCATATGATAATTGACTCTCTCTGCTTGACTTATTTCACTCAGCATGATCTCTTCCAGTCCCATCCATGTTGCTGCAAAAGTTGGGTATTGACCCTTTCTGATGGAGGCGTACTACTCCATCGTGTACATGGACTACATCTTCCTTATCCATTCGTCCGTTGAAGGGCATCTTGGTTCTTTCCACAGTTTGGCGACCGTGGCCATTGCTGCTATAAACATTGGGGTACAGATGGCCCTTCTTTTCACTCCATCTGTATCTTTGGGGGAAATACCCAGTAGTGCAATTGCAGGGTCATAGGGAAGCTCTATTTTTAATTTCTTGAGGAATCTCCACACTGTTCTCCAAAGTGGCTGCACCAACTTGCATTCCCACCAACAGTGTAAGAGGGTTCACCTTTCTCCACATCCTCTCCAACACATGTTGTTTCCTGTCTTGCTAATTTTGGCCATTCTAACTGGTGTAAGGTGATATCTCAATGTGGTTTTAATTTGAATCTCCCTGAGGGCTAGTGATGATGAACATTTTTTCATGTGTCTGATAGCCATTTGTATGTCTTCCTTTGATGGGTTTTGAATCAAAGATCGAAAGGCTTTCCCTCCTGCACAGTTACCATGGAATCAGCCCATGCTTTCTTTTAGTAGTTGAATAATTCTGTTCATTGCACATTTAGTTCTTGAATCCATGTAGAGCTTTTCCTGGCTTAGTGCATGAAGTGTAGAACCAAGAACCTTTTCCAAATGAATACCACTTTGTCCCAAATATGTCTTTACCTCCACTGATTTGGGAGGCTACATTTTGTATGCTGAATTGTTTGGTTTTAAATATTTTATTTATTGGGGCACCTGGGTGGTTCAGTGGGTTAAGCCTCTGCCTTCGGCTCAGGTCATGATCTCGGGGGTCCTGGGATCGAGCCCCGCGTCCAGCTCTCTGCTCAGTGTCCCCACCCCAGCCTGCCTCTCTACGTACTTGTGATCTCTATCTGTCAAATAAATAAATAAAATCTTTTAAAAAAAATACTTATTTATTCACTAGAGAGAGAGAGTGTGCACAAGCTGGCAGGGGCGGGGGGGGGGTGCTGGGCAGAGGGACAAGCCCCCTCCCTGCCCAGTGTAGAACCTGATGCAGGCTTGATCCCAGGACCCTGAGATTATGACCTGAGTAGAAGACAGATGCTTAACTGAACCACCCAGGCGCCCTGTATGCAAAATTTTAGTCTTTGGGTTTTTTTTTTAATTGAAGTGTCATTGACATACAGTATTTAGTTTTAGGTAGGGGTGCCTTGGCTCCGTCAGAAGAGCATGGAACTCTTGATCTTAGAGTTTTGAGTTTGAGCCCACATTGAATGTAGAAATTACTAAAAATAAATACACTTAAAAAATAGTTTTCGGGGCACCTGGGTGGCTAAGTTGGTTAAGCATCTGCCTTTGACTTGGGTCCTGATCCTGGGGTCCTGCAGTTGAGGCCTGCCTTGGCCTCTAGGCTCAGTGGGGAACCTGCTTCTCCCTCTCCCTCTGCCGGCTGCCCTGCCTACTTGTGCTCTCTCTCTCTCTCAAATAAATAAATAAATAAATAAATAAAATCTTTAAAAAAAAATAGTTTCAGGTGTATAACATAGTGATTCAGTTATTTACATTATGAAATTCTCACCACAATAAGTGTAGTTACCATCTGTCACATACAAAGTTACTACAGTTATTCTTGCCTATATACCCTATGCTATACTTTTCATTCCCATAACTTATTTTATAACTGGAAGTTTGTACTTGTTAATTCCCTTCACCTTTTCACCCATTACCCCATCCACCTCCCCTCTGGCAACCACCCATTTGTCATCTGTATTTCTGAGAATGCTTGTTTTTTGTTTTGTTTTTTTAGATTCCACATGTAAGTGAAATCATATGGTATTTGTCTTTCTCTGTCTGACTTCATTTGGTTAATACACTAAGTCCATCTGTGTTGTCGTGAATGGCAAGATTTCATTCTTTTTATGGTGAGTAATATTCCATTGTGTATATGTATACCACATTTTTATCTGTTGATCTATTAGTAGACACTTGGGTTGCTTCCATATCTTGGATATTTTAAGTAATCCTGCAGTAAACATAGGGTGCATATATTTTTCTGAATTAGTGCTTTTGTTCTCCTCAGGTAAATACTCAGTAGTAGAATTATTGGATTGTATGGTATTTCTATTTTTAATTTTTTGAGGAACCTCCATATTTTCCATAGTGGCTGCACCAATTTACATTCATTCCCTTCAGGAGTGCATGAGGGTTCTTCTTTTTCCACATCCTTACCAACATTTGTTATTTCTTGTCTTTTTGGTACTAGCCATTCTGACTGATTTGAGGTGATATCTCATTGTAGTTTTGATTTGCATTTCTTTGATGGTAGATGATGTTGAGCATCTTCTCATATGTCTGTTGGCCATCTGGATGTCTTTGAAAAAATATCTGTTTGGGTCCTCTGACCATTTTTTAATAAGATTGTTTTTTTTGTTATTGCATTATATGAGTTCTTTATATATTTTGGGTATTAACCCCTTATTGGATATATGATTAGCAAATATCTTCTCCCGTTCAGTAGGTTGCTTTTTCGTCTTTTGTGGTCTCCTTTGCTGTGCAAAAGCTTTTTAGTTTGCCATTGTCCCAATTGCTTATTTTTGCTTTTGTTGCCCTTGCATTGAGATATAGATCCAGAAAAATATTGTCCAGGCTGATGTCTTAAGAGTTTACTGCATGTGTGTGTATGTGTGTGTGTATGTGTTTGGAGTTTTATGGTTTCAATTCTTACATTTAGATCTTTCATCCATTTTGAGTTTATTTTTGTGTGTTGTGTAAGAAAGTGGCCCATTTTGGGGTCTATTCTTGGTCTTTGTGTTCCATGTATATGGTAGAGCTAATCATCCTACCACATGGCTGTTCCTTATCAGAACTCTCCTGATAATCCTGCCTGTTTATTTTGTTTTCCCTTATAAATAGTGGAAAACAACAAGACCTTTTAAAGCCTTTTGGATTTTTTGTGGGATTAGAATAGATTGAGTAATTAATTGATGATGAATTAACATATTCAAGAGGTTGAATCTTTATTCAAGAATATAATACCTCTTTACTGTGGTTTAAGTATGCTATTCTGTCTTTTGGGACACTTTAAAGTTTACCTCATGTAAGTTTTTCATGCTTTTGTTAGATTATTCCTAGGCATATAATCTTTAATTGTTGGTAATATAAATCACTTTATTCTGTTTAGTAATGGGATATTTGTCTATCTAATTGGGCTGAAAAAAATTTATCGATAGAGTCCTTGACTCTTAAGAATTTTGTTGGGGTGCCTGGGTGGCTCAATGGGTTAAAGCCTCTGCCTTCTGCTCTGGTCATGATCTCAAGGTCCTGGGATTGAGCCCCGCATGGGCTCTCTGCTCAGCGGGGAGCCTGCTTCCCTTCCTCTCCCTCTGCCTGCCTCTCTGCCTATTTGTGATCTGTCTGTCAAATAAATAAATAAATAAAATCTTTTTTTTTTAAAAAAGAAGAATGTTGTTAACCCTCTAGGTGTCAGTGAAGGATATTAAATATTAAATATTTTCCATATTGGTTCTTATCAACCCTAGGAAGGTGAAAAAATTTAAAGCACAGCCTCTGGATTTTTCATCACTGGGTGGGTAAAAGTTGGGTAAAATGTTACAAATCAATTTTTCTGAAATATTTGTTTTCTCTTACCTGTAGTGTTACAAACAATTCAAATGTTATCACTATATGTGTGTGTGTGTGTGTGTATATACACGTGTATATATATATGTGTGTGTGTGTGTATATATATGTGTGTGTATCATTGGAGGGTGCTGAATCCCTTGCATTTCTCCTTCTTTAGCACATTTGCTGAAATTGTAAAGATTTTGAAAGTTAATGTTATGTGGGAAAGATGCTGACTGAGACCTCATATGCTGAGCACAGGCCAACATCCTGACCCACATAATCTCATGTGGTCTCTACCTCAATGCTGTGAGCATGGTGGTCTCTGTACCCTTTCAACAAGGGTTCACACTGACATGACCATAAAGTGAACCTCCCACTTGAGGTCCCAGGTATCTTTCCAAATAAGAGGATTTTGGTAATCTGACTGGAAGCCAAGGAGACAGGCTTGCTTGGCCACTGCAGATAAGACGTGTGGGCAATGGACACTAATCCTGTGTTAATTTGAAAAGGGCATAGACACCCTAGTGTATCTAACGAGGTGGGCTAAGTTTAGAGTACTGTGGAGCGTGTAAACCAGAATTTAAGAGGATCAAAATAAAACTCTAAATATTTATTGCCTTTTCTTTTCAAGGCGTAGTTAAACATGATACACAGTGGCTCCCTTCAAACTATGGAATACTCAATACTAGTCATGTTCTTTAGAGTCTTTTTTACCTATTTGTGTTTTGATTGTACATAGGCACTTATTTGCTGATGAGAGCCAATAAACTCTTTGAAAATTGGAGAATCTAGTTCAAAGGATGGCATGAAAAGGGGCTTTCTAAACCTGATTAAAGTCCAAGCGTCCATGAAGCTTTAGACTGATTGGTTGGATTCTGTCTCATTGTAAACCTACTTTAGCCAAGGAAACATAAGGAGTGGAGACAGGCATTTGTATAATCATCAGTATATACCCCTTTTACCTTTCATATTGAGCTCAATGAAAAAGACTAGCCAGTTTTGCTAGAATTGGGACATCTAATACTGGGCAGGATACATTTAGGTAGGAGCCTCTTGGAAAAGCTTTTGGCAACATTGATTCAAAAATTGAAAGTTCATGAGAATTTTGGTTCATTCTGTTGCTTCTCTGAAAATGCAGTGGGGAATTATATTCACATATAAATGAGCAGAAGAGGGCATCCAAGAGAGTATCTTTCACTCAGGATTTGTAGAGTTGAGAGGTAGAAAGGGACCAGAAGGACCCTCTAGAGGTAAATAATGGGATGTCCTGTTATTCAGCTGTGGGAGGGAATATACATACCTGCCATAGAAAGAATGAGATGGTGGTCCTCATGGGTCTGAATCCCTGGGAGAAGTGTGTCCTCTTTTGAGGGGAAACAAGCAGAAAGTTTCCTGAAGGGCTGAAGTTTGATGACTCTCCTTCAATATGAAACCAGAAAGAAATATCTGGGTGGATACATGTACACCTCTGTGTTAGTACACATGTAGACTGAGGTAGAAACAGACATTTTACTGTCTACCTACACAGTTGTTTGCTGTCAAGCATGGGACAATCTTTTGAGGATGAAAAGGATAACATGAGATTGTTACTTGCTTTTCTTCGGAGGCCAGTAGAGGCTCTGTAGAATTTTGCTTGATTTTCTCAATTGATTTGAAAGATTTCTAATAGCTTTCAGTCACATGGGGCCTCTGGAGCAATACATCAATGTGTAGATCAAGAGGAAAAAAAACCGAAAAAGAAAAAAAAAACAAACGAAAACGTGATTTGTCTGGATTTGTCTGGATTTGTCTCAGCCAGAACAGTGTAGGGGCAGCTGGGGAATTGGGAGGTGGATGCACCAGCAGAATGCATTTCCTTCTGATTATATTGTCTTCAGACACTTTTACCTGGCCAGTGTGTTCCTTCAGTACACGATGGAGATTATCCCCCCCTTGCATCTGCCACAGTCATGAAAAGTGGATTCTAGAGGTGTACCTGGTATCAGGTGAAGTCTTCATCATATAGCATGTGTCCATTGCTCAGAAACAGGACCAAAGGCTTGTGCCTTCATATGAAATGCTTCATGCTGAAACGCACAAATTCTCACAAGCATACAGAAATCATATGTGTTTTTCATTAAAAACCTTCTTATGGGAAGCATTGGGAAAAAGAGTATAGGCCCAGATACAAGGATAGGTGTCTTTAGAATACCATGTAGTACCATTTCTGACCAATATATAATAATCCATATCTGAAAACTATGAACAGTCACATAACATAAACCACATTAACAGGATTATTGTATTGCGAACTAGAGATTTACCTTACTGGACCTCTCTTGGTGCCTGTGGACCAACTCTCTTTGTATCAGACAACATGAGACCTCATGGTCAGGATGTTTTTGGAGGAGATGGCAGATGTGGAGTGCTAAAGAAATAACAGATAATTTTCAGATCCACTACTAGGGTGCCTAGATGGGGAGTCATTGCTTTTGTGTCCAAAGGCAGTCTGAGAAGATAATACAGAGACCAGGCATTGCAGGATGGAGCGCCAGATTTCGAGACCTTTACCCCTTTACCCTAAAGTGGCCAAGATGGTGAGCCACCTTGTGTTAGCCAGACTGAGCACAAGTTGGAGTTTTTTCCTTGGGGAAGGGGGGAAGGAGAGGACGTGGGGTAGAGAGGCATATTGGCATTTCTGGTGCAGTACTGCCACCAAGAGGAAATACTTTGCAAATCCCACCAACCATGTACCATCACTTCCTGGGGGAGGAGTAACAAGGGTGAAGTAGGAAACAAGGAAGTGTGTCCCTAGGAGGTCAGGAGACCCACTAGGCAGGGGGGTAAGTATGACCCAAGACCAAATTAGGTTGGGGAAGCTCCAGAGACTGGCACTGTGATAAGGATCATGGTCTAGGAGACCGGTGGGTCTGGCACAGGAAACCAAGGCTTGGCACCCTATTGGTGAATATGTCTGGACAGAAGTAGAGGAAACCCTCAGGAGCCGCAACCAGAAGGCTATAGGCCTTTGGCAATGTGCCCCTTCCTTTTGGAGCAAGAGCAGGTTTGGCCTAGACAGACCAGGGCTCTGAAAGCCTCTGTTGGGCTGAGTAAAGCCCAGCCAAACACTACTGTGGGGACTGGAGGGCTGCTACTATTGGCAGTCCTAGAGACAGGGCAGTGACCTTCCTCTGTCCAGCTCAGAGATGAGATGTGGAGCCTGGCTACCTTGTGCTAAAGGGTGTGATGCCCAGTGAAATCAAGCAAGCAGAGTCTAGAAGGGACCAGCCCACACCAGGAAAAAGAAGCCAGGCTGAAGGAGCCCTTTGCCTGAGTTAAAGAATCTGATCAGCAACTGTGGTGTCATTTGCTAAGGTCTCTAGGATCCAGGACTCACAGACCCATCTTTTGGCTTAGCAGAGCATTGCAGATTCCCTAGCCAGTAATTTGCAGTCTTTGGCACTCTTGGCCACCTTCCCCAAGAATCCCTGAGACTCACTTCAGTGATGAGAAGGAATGGCTTTGGCTTCCATTCGCTCTTGGATCTCTAAGGTCTCAACCCCACTCTTGCCCCCAAAGCTGGGGAATCAAGAGGTCTGAAGATGGTGCTTAAAGTCACAGCTGTTGGGTTGAGAGACACCCGCCCTTCCCTCATATCCATCGTAGATCATCGTTCCTTGAGGAACAAGGCACATACTTTTAGCATACAGCAATTCATTTTAGGCTTCAGCTGTTCTGATAGCGACTTCTAGAAGAACCTCTGGGATAGCTCATGCTCTTTGCCTATCTTTTACCTTCTGAGGAGGGTGTTCTGGGAGCAAGTTTCCAGGCTCAGCTCTTCCCTCCACACATACTCCTTGATTTCACCCCTCCTGGAAGGGTGTTGGGAAATCCACTCTCTGCCTCTTCATTTTATACCTGTGGACTTACGTAGGCGTAGCCTTTTGGGGTTGAACTTTTTCCTGAGCTCCCAGGGCCAGGTCCTGACCACATGGTCTGATTGTTCCCCGGACCAAGGTGGTCTCGGTGTATCCCTCTGGCCACCTACAGAACATGGACCCTGTACAGGAAATCCCAGGAGAGTCCCCAAACAAGAGGACCCAGGCCATATACTCATACACTGAGAGGAAAGTTGAAGAATTGGGTGCTTCTGAGCTGTGACGTTCCCAAGCAGTAGTGCAGAAAACAGACCTGGGTTCTTTGGGGTCTGCCGCAGAAACAAGATGATGAAGGAGACGTCATTGTTTGGAAAGCATTGCAATAAGAGCTGCTGTGGCTCGAAGGCGTGCCACCTTCAGAAGTCCACCTGTGCCAAATGTAGCTATCCTGCCAAGCACAAGAGAAAGTATAACTGCAGTGCCAAGGCTAAAAGAAGAAACACCACTGGGACCGGTTGAATGAGGGACTTAAAAATTGTATACCGCAGATTAAGACATGGATTCCATGAAGGAGCAATACCTAAGCCCGAGAGGGTAGCTGTTGCAGCATCCAGTTCATCTTAAGGATTTCAGCAATTAGTTTCACAATAAGCATTCTGTTTTTCTTTTTGTTTTTAAAAACAACAACAACAAAAACAACAAAGAAACCAGATCTGGGTCCCTTCATTCTGGAGGAGGATGTCCATCTCAGTATATTGATCCCATCCTGTTTCATCCTCTATCTACACCCTCTGTTGGATGAAATAAGTAGGGCTTTCTGGGATACTTTGGGGCTTGAAACCCAGATTCTCTTTATAGAGGGAGCAAAGTAAACAAAACATATTTCTAACTCAAACCTGCAGTTTACCTGCATTACTCTTTGTCTGGGTCTAGTACCAAATAATCAGGAAAATTTCCATCCTGTCTGCAAGATGCTTGCCCCCACAAGGGGTGGCACCTGAGCTTGGGAGCCTCTGGTTCTGGGTTCCTCATGGCTCTGAGACCCCAGGGACCTTGCCAGCTGAGCGTGTCATGAACCAAGGGGAAGGATCTATAGGCCAGATGTCCTGGAATGGAGCTTTAGCTCCCGGTTCCGTAATATGGCCGCTGCTTAGGCCACGCCCCCATAGCAGCGGTGGGGGGGGGGGGCAGCATCCTGGCAGCCTAATGTTGCTTGATGGTCAAGTCTGTCTCTATCCACCCTGTGTTGTTTCCCCACTGAATCTGGGGGTGTTCTGGGTCAGACCCAGAATCTTGTGGATGTACCAATCCCACCCTTTGTCCCCTCACAGGCTTTCTTCCCCAGAAGACAGGAAGGTGCTGCAGGCTTTGCTCAAAAAGTGTCCACCTGATGGCACTGTTGCTCCAGAAATGCTATGCATGCCTGCTTATGCAGTTTCTCTCTCAGCCCTTAAGGGTCAAAAAAAAAAAAAAAAAAGGTTCCTGAAGACTCAGGAGCAACGAAGTCCCCAGATGGGGTTAACTGTACTGGGATGTTGGGGGAAGTGGTATCTTAAATCTGGTTTCTTGATGGCAGTGGGAATATACCTATAATAACATCCGAAGGAATATATACATCTGTGGATTCATCCCACATCTAAGAGTTTTAAATGTGGATATCCTGGGAACTGGGACGTTGTTTTCTCTGCACGCTTTTGTATGAGTACCCATTTGGTTCTTTTTGGGGCAGAATCCTCACTTTCTGAGGACGTTGATTCCATAGCAGTAACTGTCACCAGGACCTGGATTTCCTGTCTTCTCTGGGAGTTACTGCTTCTTGTCTGCATTTATCCAGCTACTTCATCCAGCTTAAGGGCTCAGGGGTAGGCCATTGTGGAGGAAGTGATGGGGACCCTGTTAGGTATGCTCACCTCCAGGAGCCTCAGTCACTCTGCCACTGAGCGCCCCAGGCGGGTTGTATGGGTTGGGGGTATAAGGGGTGGAGTCCAGGGTCTTCATCCACACAGTCAGATGACCTGGGAGAGGGCCACTGTTTAGCAGCCCCTCCTACGAAGTCGTCCTTGGAGTGTCTCTGTATTTTACCCTCAGAATACCCATTCATTCATTCAGGATTCTTTTTCCTTCATAATAGACACATAAATATGTTTATGTGTCCTGCGTGCGTGTATATGTATAAAATTTCCCCTCTGTATTTTTCCCTGTAACTGCCTTGCAGATGCCATGTTGGATAGAAATTTTGTCAAAGAAAAGCCTTTCACATTGCCTGGTGACTGCTCCCAAGTTTCCTCTCTGCCTTCCAACTCTACCTGCAGTGGGAAACCACATGTAGTTTTTCTTCCTGTATGCTACAGGGATTGCATGCAAAAGAAATCTAACAGACACAGAGGGCATGCACATTCTGTTCTCTGACCCCACATGTCCTACATAGTACTTTATATACTTTCACATTTGGCTGCTGTCCCAGCACTTAGGTATCCTGGCTTTGTCTCATTTGTGTCAAGTAAATGTCCTGGCCTGCTCGATCCTCCCCATTTCTTTTCTCATAGCTACCCAGTGTAGGGTACCCTCATTTCTGCCAGGGGGGTAGAGCATAGGTTATTTTACTTGTCCCTTCTCTTCGGACACTGGGTTTCTCTACTTCTTGTCTCCTTCTGTCTTCAACCAGCATACTGAGTCATGGTTACTGAAGTGTGGGTGTTTGTGACCAGGATACGTTCTCTTGCGTCAATGTCCACGTAGAGGAAAGAGGCTGGTAAATTGTAACTTGCCACATCCTTAAGGGAAAATGTCCACATTCCTGGAAAGTCAGTGTGGTGGATCTCAGTACAGCCAGAGAGGAGATACCTGGTACCCCTTTGAGTCAAATGAGTTGCTGCTCAGTAGAGGAGCTGTTACTCCACTCTGGAGGAGGATGCAGGCCTGCCAAGATACCCATCAATATCCCTTCATAGTCATTCAGGTCCAGAACTGAGGGGGAAAGCTATGAGTATAAATGCAAAGGTGATGGCTTTGGCTCAGAAAAGAGATTGTGGAGGATATCTTCAGTTTTCACCTAGTGCATTGTATATGAGCTGCTTTCTGACACCCCTGAATGACAATCCATACAATTTTTGAAGGATGAGTGAAATTGATGTATACACCCTGTTCAGAAGTTTTGGCTGACCCCAGAGGTGGTAGGAATAGTAACCAGAAACACTCGGTTGCTTGAGCTGGGTGTACACAGCATCCTGTTACCCCGAACCATGGTGGTCCCATACTGAATGAGCTGTCTCTGTTGTTGCAGTGGGGACAAAGTGAAAGGAAAGAAAGAAATGAAAACGAAGAAGCTAGTGCTGGTGTACTGGGTGGGTGAGTGGTCTTTGTTTTCTTCTTTCTCCTTTTTCAAGAGAGTTTATTTAACCATAGGAAAAACACCGTGATTGTGGTATTTCAGCAATGCTTAAGGACAGGCTCCCCAGGCAGGTTCCTGACGCCAAGACACTTGTGTACTATACATACCTGAGTTTCAGCCATGGTAAAAAAGGCTCTCAAGTCAGTTCCTGGTTGTGGAGCAGGAAAAAGGAAATGCATGCGTGAGTATCTAGATCATCTCTGTATATTACTTACGGCAATCCATAGGAGGAATTCAAGCTCAGTGTCCTGCAGGACCAGGGAGAGTGGAAAGGGATTGGGCCCCAGTTCCTGTGAAGCCAGCTACTAGAGAACAGAACGTTTGGCTCCCCACTCTACTCATAGGAAGGAGCAGTCCCAGTGCCATGTGGGGAGAGGTCACTGAAGACCTTTATAGGAGAGCCAGGCCTGTAATGCCTTTTGCCATCTTTGCTTTCAGTGGATTCTTCCATACCTGTCCTTCCCATCATTTCCTGATTGCTCTTGGGTCTAGCTTGCTGCACCATGTCTTCCTGCCAGGTCAGGGAATATTTGGGAACAGATGCTTGCTAGACTATTAAGAGAGTACATGTGTTAGGGGGTGTGGGGTTTGGGGAGCATATTAGGGCAGCCAAATATAGACTTCTCTATGAGCTCTAATTTTCTCTCTTGATGAACCAAGGAACTTGAAAGCGTGAAGTCTTAAAGAGGTGTACTTCCATTCCTCCAGGTGAAAATGTTGCGTGAAGGTATGGCTAGAAACCAGACACGTTTTCTTTCTTCTTACTCATGTGCCTTTAAAAATGCCATGAGGATGACACTTCTTACTGCAGCTCAAAATAATTGAAGGCTTCTACAGGTGGGCTAGGGAACTTGTAGCACCATGCTTAGGTAGGGTTAGACACTAGTCTAATCAATGTTCCTGCCTTACTTAGCAAAGGGCAGAGGTAGGGTCCAAGCAGCAAGGGGCAAGGTGCCAATTTTGAGTGAGCTCTGCTTTGAAAAGGAACTTGTTTGGCAATCCTATGATCCTTTTACAGTACATCCTGGACAGAGCTGTGTGTTCAAGTCAAGTTCTATCTTCTAGGAGGGAAGATGCCACCTGTAGTCTGTAAAAGGAGCATTGGGCCATGACACTCCCCACCTTCCCCAGTATGACTTTCTGTACAACAGCTAAGGAACCGTGAACGATTATGCTCCCTGATAACTGCCATACGGGAAAAAGAGGAAATGAGAACCTTGGGTGTGATTCTGTGTGCAACTCCTATCGTGTTGGAAGTGACAAAAATTAGGAGTCTCAAAAGTTGAGATTCAGGGAGGAGGGGGCGATGGGTGGTGGATCAGTCAGTTGGGTGTCCGATTCATTTTTTCTTTTTTCTTTTCTTTTTTTTTTTTTTAAGGTTTTAAGTATTTGACAGAGGGAGAGACAGCCAGAAAGGGAACACAAGCAGGGGAAGTGGGAGAAGGAGAAGCAAGGAGCCCAACTCAGGGCTCTCTCCCAGGACCCCAGGATCACGATCTGAGTCAAAGGCAGATGGTTAATGAGCAAGCCACCTAGGCACCCCTGAGTGTCCAATTCTTTATATCAGCTTGGGTCATGATCTCAGGCACTCGTGGGGAGTCTGCTTAAGATTGTCTTTCTCTCTCTAACCGCCCCTCCATGCTTGCATGCGTGCATGCATTCTCTCTCTCTCTCAAATAAATAAGTGATATCTTTAAAATAAAAAGTTGAGGTTCAAGGAGTACCATGGAACATAAAGCCATGCGGAAGTGCATAGAACTCTGTGCCTGTGCATACACAGGCTGGCATGGGAATAGACAAAATGCCCCTGTGATGTGGACACGCATTTCTCTTCGATCATGGGTCTTGAAGACCTCCACTTAGTCCTGGGGGTTCCTTAAATAATGCATTTTGCAACTTACTATAAATGAAACTGTTCCAAACACCCAGAGTATGACAATTTCAGAGAGAGAAACAGTTAAGTGCAAACTCAGAAAATAAGGAAAAAGAACAGAAGACAATGTCATTGTCATTTCTTTTCAACATGGAGCATGTGGTGAAGCGCAGTGCTCCTGGAGGCAGACATGTAGTGCTCTTCAAGTCCTCTGACTCTTGTTCGTATTCACATCATTAGGAGAGATGTCCGTCACACGGTGTGTAGCTCAGAAGCGGCTGCTCTCCCTACCTCTTTGCCTAACAGCAAATGAAACACTAAGGGACCAATTACTATCACTGACATAACTCCACACATATTTCCAGATCGACCACAGTGAAACAAAAGTCATTTCTAGGAGCTAACAGAAACAATTTAAGGTGTAAACTAGGGAAGTCCCTGATAGCCTACTCACACCCAGCTGTATACCAACACCAGATAGAATGACAAAGATTCACCCAGATCCTGGCATGAGGGAAATTGCAATCTCACAGGTGGCATATAACTACTATCCACACTAACTCCTATGTGCCGTGATTCACAATGAATCGCAAGTAACCCCAGCAGTGCAAAAACTCAAAACACTCATTCTCTACTGAAAGTACATATACCTCATAATTCACATGATAGCTAATGATTACTGACTGACGCAAAACATTGTGATTGTCAGACAGATTGTCGGCCAACGCCATATGGCCATCGTTAAGGACTTAATATAGAATGCCCAAATCATGATGTGCCCCCAAGGGAAACCTAAAAAGTGGGAGTGGTGGCAACTCAAGTGAAGAAATAGCTTGCCTACCCACGCTTCCAAACACCAGCATTGGTGCTGGGTTCCAGGACATTGCCCAGAGACTCTGAGCCTCTGTGATGCTCACTGGGCCATGAGAGCCTCCGTCCTCTGGCCCTGGGAGGTGGACCTCACTATGGACCCCACGGCCCGGTGACCGCGGGCCGACGCCGACCTTGGTGCCTGAGCTCTCGGAGGCCTCGGGGTCAGGCGGAACTCCTGACCCGCAAGAGAGGCGGTGGAGAAGGTCCGGGGCCCGGGACCCCTCCGTCCTCTGGCCGCGGGAGGTTGACCACTGTTGACCCCACGGCGGGTGCCCGCGGGCGGCCGCCGACCTTGGTGCCTGGGCTCTCGGAGGCCTCGGGGTCAGGCGGACCTCTCGGTGGCGGGGGGCGGGGGGACGTCGGGGGAAAGGGTCCTGACTGAGGACCGGGCACCGGCCGTCGGGGCGTGGCCGGGCCTCCGGGCCCAGGGCCAGAACCGCGTGTGTCCCCCCCCCCCGGGTGTCCCGCCGAGCGGCGCGGGCCAAGATGGAGCCCCGGCTGGGTCCGTGGCGGGGGTCGGGAGCCTCGGCGACCCACGCCGGACCCCGTGAGCCTCACGCTTGCCTTTGGGCAGGCTACGACGAGCCAGGGGAGACGAGGTGCCCCGGTCCTCCAAACCCGAGGTGCGGGAGGTCTCCCCCAGGACAGTGGCGGCGACCTGGGAGCCGCCATGTTGCAGCCAGGGTGGACAGGCCTTGGCCTTTTTTCTTCAGCGAAGGGCGGAGGGAGAGGCCCTGGGGGAAGGGCCACTTGGCTTTCGTGGTGCAATACTGCCATCAAGCGGAACTCTCCTGCCATCCCGGGAGCCCCCCCGCTGCGGCCGGCCTGGGCGGGGAAGTGGGCGTCCCAGGCGGGACAGAAGGGGCCCTGCGATCCCAGGGTGCCTGGCCCCTTGGGGAGGCGCCTCCACACCACCGGTCCTTTGATGACCAACCCCGGAGCAAGCGTGGCATTGGGGCGCGGAGGCAGGAGCCAGCCGGCCCCGTTCTCTTGTCGTTGCCCTGCCCGCTCCGGTGGGCTGTTGGCGATGGGGGCCCAGAACGGGAAGTGTGCAAACTCCGACTGGGAGGCCCAGGGCGGACCTGGGCGGGCGGCTCTGCCTGGACATGGTTGGGGGAGCCCCGGGGCCAGACCTCCGCGGGACGTCCTAGGCGGGGAAGCCGCGGGAGATGGCACTGCAGCTGCCCAGTGTATGTCAGGCAGCGGCTTCCTGGGCCCAGATCCGTTATCTGGGCCCGGGGGGCGGGGGGGTGGGGCAGGGGCAGGGGCAGGGGTAGGAGGGGAAGGAGGCTGCTGCTGCTGCTTCCACTTTGGCTCGTACCCTTGTGGGGGGGCCTGTCCCTCCCGGACTCTGCTCCGCTGGGTCGGCGCCGCCACCATCTTCCCCGCCGCCTCCCTCTCGGGACCAGCGTGTCCTCCAGGTGCTTTGACACCGGGTGGCCTGGGGATCACACCTGATCCCCAGAAGCCGGCAAGGGGACGTCAGGGTCCCCCGCCTCCGTCCCCACCAACAATGGCAGCAGCCCTCCAGCTTTCCTGTTGGCGGGGTTTGCAGGGCCCTGGGCCCACCGGACCCATCCTGCTCCAGCTCCTTGGGGATGGGTCCCCGCGTCCCCGGATCGCCCCCGCCCCTCAATCCAGAGGCCTGGCGCCCAGGGCCCGCTGGGTTCTCCTTCCCGCTCCGGGCTGCCTCCCAGCCCTCTGGTCCCGCCCTGACATGGCGGCCACCAGGGTGCGTGCTCAGCAATGGCTTCCCGTGTGCCGGAGCCACAGGGCCCCGGGCCTGGCGCTCTGTCGCGCTGCCCATCTCCGGAACCTCCAGGGTTGCCCAGGGCGGGTACGGGTTGGGGATGCCTGCACCTCGCGTCCGCTGCGTGGACAGGCGGACGGAGGGCCCGTCGCCCGTCCCGCCTGGGACTCCCACGTCACTCCTGGGCCTCCGGACTCGGGGAAGGCGCAGCAGCATGGTGCTCCCGGGTCCGCCAAGGAGTTCCGCTTGATGGCAGTATTGCACCACGTAGGCCAACCGCCCCTTCCCCCACAGCCTCTCCCTCCGCCCTTTGCCGAAGGAAAAAGGCCACGCAGCAATCGGGCAAGAAATAAAAACCAAAACACAAGAGAGAGGCCAGGCCAGTGTCCATCCTCCCTACGTCCAGCTTGGCGGCTCCCAGGCCTCGGCCCCACTCTGGGGGGTGGTGGGGAGAATTCCGCGTTCCGAGGCTCCTGCGATTTGACCCTGGTCCCTGGGCAGCGGGCCCAGCCACGCTGTCCCAGGTGGACCCACGGTCAGTGACCGGCGTGCCACGGGCACGAGGGAGGCTCACGGTCTGCATCACTGGGACCACGCTTAGCGGAGGCCCCGGCCGTCCCAGTAGCCCACGTGCGGAAGAGGGCCCGGGATGGGTCATGCCTGCCCCGCCTCCACACGAGTCCCCAAGCATCCGCACACGTCCACCACCGGCACCCCGAGCGCGTGCTTGGAGGGGGGCTCGTGCCTCTTGTCCTCACAGGTGTCAGCTCCCAGACAGGCCCTCGGCATTTGTGGGTGGTGGTTGGGGGCGGGTGTGGTTTGGGGTAGGAGAGAGCCAGTGGCTGTCCAGGCTCACCTCCTTGGTGGCCAGAGCCCCCGGGGCAGCGGGGTGTTGACAGCCTGGATCGCCTTGTCCCCCAGCCCTTGCCCGCGAGCCCGGGGGCATCCGCGCGGTTTGGGCCGCGGCGGCCCCCGCGGTTCGTTGGGTCCCTGGAACTGTAGGCCACCCTGCTTGGGTTGCCGTCCCCTGGGGGCCTCCGCAGAGCGGAGCGAGTGGGTCACCCTGGCCCCTAGGCCGGGGAGCCGGGTCTCGCTGGCCTTGTCGTGACTGCAAATGGGGAGGGTGGGTGTCGCGGCCGTGACACCGCGGGAGGAGGTCCTTGAGGGCCAGGGCCGTCTCCGGGCACGCACGTGTAGCCTGTGCGGCGGGTGCCGACAAGGGCTCCGCGGGGGACCGTGGGGGACCGTGGGGCCCCGTGGGGCCCGTGCCCGGACTGTACTTGGCGAGCCGACCGCCAACCCAACGCAGCTGTCCCCCGACCCCGCGCCACGTGACCCTCCCTTGGCGCCACGCGGACCATCCGACCCTGCGGGCGCTGCACTGCCCTTGGAGCCAGGCCCTTCCTTCGCGGGGCGGCGCATCCCCGTTGGGGGTCTTCCCGTGGCTCTGGCCCGCGCCTTCGAGGGTGCTCAGGCCTTCACGTTGTGGGCAGGAGGGGGACCCCTGTGACGGGTGCCAGACCCCGGAGAATGGAGACTGGCGGTTTCAGCCGGGGCACGACGGAGAGGGGGGTGCCGAAGGGCAACTGTCGGTCAGCCCGCTGGGAAGGGTGACCCCTGGGACCCGAGGGCGGCCCGGGCCAGGCGCCTGTCAGGGTAGTAGCGCGGGGCCGCGGGCAACCCCTGAGAGGGGCGCCGACCGCTCTTGCTCCGTTCACCTTGGCCCTGGGACGGGCAGGCCGGCAGGCAGGCAGGCGGGCGGGCGGACGGGCGGGCGTGCGGTGTGTGCCCCGACCGGTGCCACGGGGCCACGACCTACATCGCCCGGGCCCGACCGACCTTGGGAGGACGAGTCTCTTTGTGGGGC